>NC_090273.1:60256623-62656623 GCF_040414725.1 Anabrus simplex | reverse complement strand
TGCTTGGTAGATCATGGCCCTTCGAGGCTGTTGCGCCATGGGGTTTGGTTTAAAACAAAACACGAAATTGAAAATCTGTGGAAGATAGGGTTATACAGTAATACCATAGTATAGAGATAACAACAGCTGTTGTAGAACCATCCTGTATATCTTACATTTCCCTCACAGGGATCATACCATCTTTTTCTTGAGAACGATAGCTCTCTAACATGTATTTGATTTGATTTCCTGCCGACACGGGCTAGATCTCCGAGACATGAATCCCGAGCTCCTTGGGTTATGTATCTCACTCCGCCTGGGCGGATGAAGACGAATGTAGACATCGAAGAGCCCTGTTAACAATGATATATTGTACAGCATTTGTCCACCTGTTCAGCGCTATTCTCTTAGCCGCTCTGAATATATATAACCTGCCGCGGAGCACAAACAGCGTCATGAATCAAACATTCGCTCTGAGAAATTGCAAAGACTGAAAGTAGCAAAATAATCCGTAGCACCGTTGAAGGAAAATATCTAAAACAACAAAAGACTGGCTTGCAAAGTTCGGATAATGAGTGAATGGCTGCGTGAGATGGACTAATAGACCTGACAGAGGAATCTCTCTTTATAAACGTACTAGCTGTAGTACCCGGCATTGCCCGGATAGTTTTTAATGTTTACCTTTAATATTTGTATTACCAGTTAGTTAAGTGTGAGGTGAATGCTTATAGAATTCTTTTTTAGATGCTGATTTTACGACTTATCATGTAGTTTTAGAGTTATTTGGATGTATATGACTTCAAGTTTTAGATTATTTAATTATCGAGTAAACACTAATTTTAGTCATTTTGTACTATTTACTTTTAAGCCCTTCTCAGCTCCTGCCTCGATGGAGGCTGAACGTGGACTTAAACGCTATCCACAGAGTCACAGTTCGTATCAGCGACACATAAACAATGGATTTCGACATTAATATTGGTTATTTTCCTTATTTTTGCACGTCAGCCTCTCTCATTCCCCAACACCAGCGGGGGCTAGGTGTATCTGACCTCACAGTAATGTTTTCTACATCTTAAACGGCATCCAGAGTGTTACAGTTCATCTCAGCGACCCCGTCTGTCCGTTCCTTATACAAATCCATAGCGTTCCACTAATCTGAACCAAACTTTGTGTATTTAACTTTTAGGACCCTGCGGGTAACTCCATCTACAAGAAATTGTATCAGTCCTCTCAATTCCCTAGGTTTAGACCCTTTGGCACATGAACATAGGTTAATATAGGCGAACCATCGAATTTGTACTAAAAGGACGAGACAGAGCTCATTTTAAGCCTCATGACGCGAAGAACAAAAACTCAGTAAGGCCCTATGGGCCACGAAAACCATGTTGTATGGGACTAAAACCAACCGTTGTGGAGATGGCATAACACTACCCCGCTGTAGAAATCTGATGAAGAAATGACCAGCAGTAAGCATGGCAATGTCACCTCAAGGATTCCACAGCAGAATACAGGCCTGAAGTTCGAAGTAGGCTCGTGCGTAAATGTAGGCTAGGCCAAGGGGAAATTCTGCTATACATATTATGACTGTCTGAAAAAAGTACTAATAATAATAATAATAATAATAATCGTATGGCCTCAGCTACCGTTTGCAGACATTTCGATTTGACGCCATCTGGCTGTCTGCTCGTCAATTTCGACGTTCCGGTTTACTCTGTCTGCCATCTAGCGGACCTAGAGTAAACCGGATCTCTCTTGGGCGTCTATGGCTGAGATTTAATTAATTTTGTCGGGTAAATACCAAATGTATCACCAGAGTTCTTTTACATGCCGACATCGTACGACATGGAGTGTCGAATGGACTTTTTTCCGCCCTTCAAAAATCCGACTACCTCTGCCGGGTTTGAACCCGCTATCTTGGGATCCGAAGGCCGACACTCTACCACGGATCCACAGAGGCAGCTAAAAAAAAGTACTCTGGGAGTAAGACACTCCTAGGAGTGGAGGTGGGGAGGGGCTGGCATATACAAATAATCGGAAATAATATCGACTCCATAGATTTAGGGGTCGCTCAGATGAACAGTGATACTGCGCATGTCTTTTAAGTCCATGTTCAGCATCCATACATATGGTGATTCAGAAGGGGTGAAAAATCACAACGCGAAACGAGAAACAAAATCTACAAGTAAAATTTGAAATTAAGCACAGAACAATAACTCTCAAACTACGAAATTGTTCTTAAAATATCTGTCAACGTCACAATAAAGAAATCTTCGAAACTTCGATTCACACGCATTTAACAGGTAATAAAATACCTAGAATAAACAATCAATTAAGTAAGCGGACAGCGCCGGGTAATATAGCTAGTATGAGATAATTCCTAAAATAAAGAAATATAAGTACCTTCGTGTTTCTGATGATTTATTTTTAATACCCGGCTCCTCGGCTGAATATTAGCGTAGTTGCGTTCGGTATAAGAGAGGGCCCCTGGTTCGATTCCCTGCCAGGTCGGAAAATGTAATCTTAAATGGCTGTCTCTTTGTTCGGTGACTGAGTATTTGTATTGTCCCCAACATTTCTGCAAATCACACACCACACTCACTATTATCCTCCATTACAAAATAATGCATTTCCCATACACACATTTACCGCCCACCCTCGTTGAGGGTCTACCGTACAGAGTCTGCACCAGGTGAGACGAATATGTCCTCCGACACTCCCGGCACCAAAAGCTATTATTAATAAATAAATAAATAAATAAATAAATAAATAAATAAATAAATAAATAAATAAATACATAAATAAATAAATAAATAAATTTATTATCTCGGTTCTTTACTACCTCTAACTAACCGACCGACTGACTGTGATGTCAAAAATTTTGGAGCGTTTTCTATGTTTGTTATAAATCTGTTTTTTCTACAGACATTCTCAAACCTGTTTTGTTATCTATTTCCTTTGTTGCGTCTGGCACAATATTTAAAAGAATCGAATCTGTCCGATTTCTTTTTCATCATTATTTTCCACAAATTGTTGATACAATTTAGGGTTGGTGAATTGGAGAAGAATATGAACCCCTGTACACCAAAGTGCCTCCGTCACCAATTAAATTCAACAATTACAATTATGTACAGAATGTACTTGTATAGACTACAATAACTGCATGTCTGTCGGATCATCAGTCCAGAGGCTGGTTGGATCCTCAAATAGCACTACGAAGTCCATAAGGCTATATGGGAGCCTCAAAAAACCAATGACAGCACCAAAATGAGGAGTACTAGGCAAAATGAGGAGTGAGGTAGTTTGCCATTGCTTTCCTCATTGGACCAGAAAGCGCTATTGTAGACGACTAACCCTATGAGCAACACCTTTCATAACACTAAGACACACTGGTCGTGCTGTGCATGTCATTACTCAGCACCACTCATACCCTAGCAGCTTTCATATTGGCACAGCCATGGACGAGACTGGGACTTTGATAGTATTTGTATATGATGATGCTGGATTTAGAATGTTAAACGAGTAGTATTTCTTGTAATATTTTCTCTCCACGGAATTGCTTGTTGTACTCTTGTTGTTGGATAATTATGTTTTAAACCAAATACCAAACCCAATGGTGCAACAGCCCGGAAGCGACCGTTGCTCAGCTCGAAGGCCTGCAGATTACGTGGTGCCGTGTGGTCAGCACGACGGATCCTCTCGGCCGTTATTCTTGGTTTTCTAGACCGGGGCCACCGTCTCACCGTCAGATAGTTCCTCAATTATAATTGTTACGGGGTTACCCGTGGAGCAGAAAGAGGTTAAAGAAGGTGCCGGGGTGAATGGGTGTAGCTACAATATCAACATTAATTTAAAACTTTAACTGAAAGTTATATTTTCAGAACTTCAAATTTAACAATTTTTTCATCGTAATAATGAAACATCAGGTACAGTGATAATCATAAAACAAGTCTAGGAAAAGACAAGATTAGTGGTCTTAACAAATCCTGGGCTTCAAGCCCCTCGCTTTACATTTCTTGAGTCCTAGCTCAAATTTACAAAAAAAGCACACATTATTCAAGGGCAGAAATCCTCTTAATTCAAGAGCACTTGCTCCCTAAATACCATATCAAGCCCCCAGAGGCACTCTTTAAAATTACAAAACTTGAAAAAGAGCTAACAGGCTCTCAGTTTCTCAAGCCTACCCAAGGCAACACCAAAATTCTTACACTCTTTGGCCTTCCATGGCCCAACTAACAAATTGAAACAGGAGTATCTCGTACCCAACCTATAGGGCCTTTGCGGAAAGAACAGTTTAAGTAAATGGCCCGAAATACAAACGGAATGGAGGAGTACAGTACTCCAAGATAGTGAAAACTTAAAAACCTAAAAGGCTCTAGGCCGGTGAAACAGGGGCTATTCCCAAACTACTGAGGTGCCTCGTATAGAAATTAATTTACCACATTACAGAATGAAAAACAGTTATAAACGTAGTCACCTCAAACCAAGATGAAGGGGAGCTCGAGAGGGTAACTCACTCTCTATCCCCGGTTTACAGTTAAATATTTTGTGAAGGTTTTTACATTAGCCGAAAGAAAGTTACATTTTAGAAAAACTTGTTACATAACTTAAGAGTCGGACCTTTCCCTCGGGTATAAACTGCGGAGGTAGCAAGAAAGAAAGAAGTTATGTGGCCATTACCTTGTAGATGTTCTGCTGACCGATGAAAGAGGCCGCCCGCCTCCTTCTTTGGCACACACACTCAGTAAGATGACGATCAATTGGCCAAGAGACGTAAAAAGCCGCAGTTTATAAGCCCTCAGGGAAGGTTCGAGATCTTTCACGACTAAACCAGCCACACCATCTCAATTGTATTGGTTAAATCCAAAGTGGAGAAGAAATACGGGATTGGTTGTAAATTAATAAAAAAAATTAGGTATTGGCTATATTCAAAACTGGCGGAAAGAAAAGGAAGAATTGCCAGCCCCAAAATAAATGAACATCAATCAGTTACAAAAACGTAGAAATACAAAACTTCTTTAAATTATAAGTTCTTTCACCTCGCACTAGGGTGCATGATCAGAGATTTTAGTGGTGTCATCTGTGAAAAAATGTCCAAACTTCTAGATGAATGGCAAACAAAACAAGGAGAATTTCACTCAGGTTAGGCAACTGCACAATAACAAAATTACATAATATTTCGGTGGTGACATCTTCTGATTAAGGTTCTAACTTGTTGTATTATTGGTTTCACTTTTGATTGATAGAGGAGTTCTTTTAGGCGCTAATTTTGAATGCGTGGCGTAAAGCTGTACCTCCCGGTACAATAATCACGCAGGCTGAGTGTACCCCGAACCAGCCCTCAGATACAGGTAAAATCCCTGACCTGGCCGGGAATCGAACCCGGGGCCTCTGGGTAAGAGGCAGGCACACTACCCCTACACCACGGGGCCGGCTAATTATGTTTTAACTTTACTTTATTATCACTGTAAGTGATCATTGCCGCCGGGATATCTCCCAATTGCGATGCATTTGTTAATAATAATAATAATAATAATAATAATAATAATAATAATAATAATAATAATAATAATAATAATAATAAAAAAATACACTTTTCTCTGGCCTGTGCCAAGAGCTGATGCAAAAATACTGCTTTCATAAAGAAATGGCACCCGTCGACCGTACAAAAATACAGTTTTACCTACATAATACGTTGTACATCATCAAGTAATTCTACTGTCCGGCTCTATGGCTAAATGGTTAGTGTGCTGGCCTTTAGTCACAGGGGTTCCGGGTTCGATTCCCGGCAGGGTCGGGAATTTTAACAATAATTAACTCCCCTGGCGCGGGGACTGGGTATATGTCTCTTCTTCATCATCATTTCATCCTCATCACGACGCGCAGGTCGCCTACGGGTGTCAAATCAAAAGACTTGCACTTGGCGAGCCGAAATCCTCAGGCACCTCCCGGCATTAATATCCATATGCAATTTCATTTCATTATTTAAATAATAAACTGTAATTATACTTACACACAGACGCGCGGAACCTCACATATACTCTGGCGTGGAAGTCCCATAAGCAAGGTTACAGACACACAGCCTATACCCCGCAACCATTTCACTCGGTAATTCGATTGTTTTCCTAAGATAGTAGTTTTAGTGCCCTTCCCAATCGAGGGCCAATTGGTTGAGAAATTTGGTGTGATTTAATCTCACACTGAGTGGTATTCAGTTTGCGAGGTGAAGGGAGTATTTTTATATTTTGCTGTCCTCCATCGACCATCCCTTCAATTTTGGTTTCCTGGATATTCAGATTCTGGTCATGTGAATTCGTCTGGCCCCTATAGAGGCCTGATGTACAGCATGCCACTTTATTATTCATACGGTTTCATATTGTGGAAAGATCAGTATATTTTGGACATTCAAATGGATGTTATAGCAATTGTCTTGTAAGAAATGTATTTCTGGTAGATTTTTTACAATACTATACAAAAATAATATTTATGACAACATATAGTAAAAAATACTCGAGAATATAACAAAAAATGACCTTTACCTACGTCACATTGTTCTTCATACAGATGCCAGTTCTTCAACTAAACATATGAATGAAATGAAGCATAGCACCAATCCTAGTACTTTGTGAAGTAACCCTTGGCTTTAATGACAGCTTGACACCTACGCTGCATGGAATTTACTATCCTCGCACACGTTTCATGGCTGATACTGTACCATTCTTGGGTCACCCCTCATTTTAACTCATCTTTGCATGAAATTTTTCTACCGTGAACACTAGACTTCAAAAACGCTCTTAAATGTTCGATAGGGTTTAAGTCAGCAGACTGGGGAGGATTTTTTAATTGTTTTGGAATGTTCCAAATTAACCACTCCTTGTTCAGAGCAGTGGTATATTTGGGGGTCGTTTTCCTTTTGAAACATCTAGGATGGTATCATTCCCAATTTTTCAGCACTTTAACATTCTTCTTCAAAATATTATTGTAAACTACTTTGCCCATCGTGCCTTCAATAAATTGAATATTCCCTACACCTTGTACCGACATACACCCCCACATCATAAGCGATCCACCTCCGTGTTTCACTGTGGGAATTGTATTGGTCCTTCTCCACACCCCACGGGCACCAGCGAAACCAAACAAGTCGATTTTAGTTTTATCGAACCAGATGATATTGTTCCAAAATTCCCGGCCCTTGTTCACGTGTTCTTTTGCAAAGAGCAGTCTTGCAGCATGGTTCTTCTTACTAACTTACGGTCTCTTCCTTGGTACACAGCCATGGTAACCGTGTCGATGAAATGAAATGGCGTATGGTTTTTAGCGAGTGTCCGACGACAAGTTCAGCTCGCCAGGTGCAGGTCTTTCCATTTCGACCTGCGCGTCGTGATGAGGATGAAATGAATGATGAAGACGACACATACACCCAGTCCCCGTGCCAGCGAAATTAACCAATGATGGTTAAAATTCCCGACCCTGCCAGGAATCGAACCCGGGATCCCTGTGGCCAAAGGCCAGTACGCTAACCGTTTAGCTATGGAGCCGCACAACCGTGTCGATGTAAAACTCGCCGGACAGTCTGAGTTCACATTTTGTTCCCAGCAGCAGCTTCCGGCATTGCTCGCAGTTTTGGAATACTTATGAGAGGGTTGGATTTCACTCGCCTAACAATAAGGCTTTCCGCTTGTGGACTTAGTTTCTTTTTTTTTTTTTTAGGTTTTCTTGGCACATTCTTCACTGATCCTTCGTACTTAAACTTATTCACGACATATTGAAAAGTGGCATGATTTTTCTTCATCATGACTCCTATTTTTCGCAGGGAGAACTCTCTAAGTGCTAGAATGACAATTGTCTGTTTCAGCTCATATCCAAGCTCTTTACCCTTGCCCATTTCTACCAGCGTTCTCACAGGTCTAACAAGGAAACATTGGCAATGTGCTAGTCGCCGAGCGCGATGAAACTTGGAAAAAACATTGAGGTACACGTAAAAATGATGTCGGCATCAATTTTGGGTGCCAACATTCATTAGAGCGTTAACTACGGGGCCTAAAAGTTGCAACATTTCAAATTCCGCGCGATCAGCGATGAATACCTGCTGGCCAATGCTAAGCTGGCACACTGCGTACTTGGAGACACGCCTCTGCACCTCCTCCCCTCCCCACTCCAAAAGGTTCACCACCGCAGCCGTCAAGCGCGGGGAGAAGGGTAACGTGCGGTTAGGGGCGCGCGGCTGTGAGTTTGCTTCCGGGAGATAGTGGGTTCGAACCCCACTGTCGGCAGCCCTGAAGATGTTTTTCCGTGGTTTCCCATTTTCACACCAGGTAAATGCTGGGGCTTTTCCTTAATTAAGGCCACGGCCGCTTCCTTGCCATTCATAGGCCTTTGATATCCCATCGTCACCATAAGACCTATCTGCGTCGGTGCGACGCATAAAAAAAAAGAAACTCACAAGGTAACCCTTCCATCTGCTAATCTTCGATTTAATTGAGATTTGGTACAACGATTTTAGCCATATCAAAATTAGATGCCCAGTCGTATATTTAGCACCTGTTTAGGGGTGTCCAAGTTTGATCACTTCAACACCTCATAGACAAGAGTAACGGCGGGGCGGCCGGCCAGTTCATGTATCACGTTCTCTCTCTCTCTCACACACACACACACACACACCCACACCCACACACAGACACACATATTACTTCTCTAACCTCGGCAATCGCTGCCACTTCATGAGAATGGGTCGCCAGGCCTTCCCAATCTGAACACTTTCCTATCCTTGCATCGCAGAAAACCTTCGATGTATTAATGCGACATTAATCTACCATTAAAAAAGTTTCTACTTCTATAATTGAATCGGTCGGAGCTGAAAAACATTAAGTCAGCCAAAAAATAAATAAATAAGTAAATAAATAAATGAAATCACTCGAATGGAACTTAACAATCACACTACATAAATGTTCTGTATTGTGAAGCAACTAGGCGGGTTATTTGCTCCAAGAGGTCAATTTTAATTTAATAAGCAATGTTTAAGAATTATTTTTAAAAAGTGACTAAATGCCTTTCAGTTCCGTGGTATGGCGTAAAGCAATCCATAATCAATATTTCTTCTTCTTCTTCATCTATTTACCCTTCAGGGTCGGCGTTTCCATCGGACTCAGCGAGGGATCCCACCTCTATCGCCTCAAGGGCAGTGTCCTGGAGCCTCAGACTCTGGGTCTGGGTATACAACTGGGGAGGATGACCAGTACCTCGCCCAGGCGGCCTCACCTGCTGTGCTGAACAGGGGCATTACGGGGGGATGGGAAGATTGGAAGGGATAGACAAGGAAGAGGGAAGGAAGGTATCATGGCCTTAAGCTAGGTACAATCCTGGCATTTGCCTGGAGGAGAAGTGGGAAACCGCTGAAAGCCACTTCCGGGATGGCTGAGGTAGGAATCGAACCCACCTCTACTCAGTTGACCTCCCGAGGCTGAGTGTACCCAGTTCCAGCTCTCGTACCACTTTTCAAATTTCGTGGCAGAGCCGGGAATCGAACCCAGGCCTTCGGGGTTAGCAGGTAATCACACTAACCACTACACCACAGAGGCAGATAATCAGTAGAATATTTCACATGATATATTTTCTAAAAAATGTATTTGCACCATAAGACACCTATATCCTCTACATATATAATTTACAACACTCATGAAACGTTGTAAGGATTCCCTTTCAATTGTCGTATTTGTTGCATGAAATCAAACGCTATGGCATTAATGTTCTCATTACCTTGACATAAAGTTTTCATTTCGTACGCCTCCGTGGTGTAGTGGTTAGTGTGATTAGCTGCCACCCCCAGAGGCCCAGCTTCGATTCCCGGCTCTGCCATGAAATTTGAAAAGTGGTACGAGGGCTGGAGCGGGGTACACTCAGCCGCGGGAAGTCAACTGAGTAGAGGTGGGTTCGATTCCTACCTCAGCCATCCTGGAAGCGGTTTTTCGTGGTTTCCCACTTCTTCTCCAGGCAAATAGCGGGATTGTACCTAGCTTAAGGCCACGGCCGCTTCCTTCCCTCTTCCTTGTCTATCCCTTCCAATCTTCCCATCCCCTCGTAAGGCCCCTGTTCAGCACAGCAGGCGAGGCCACCTGGGCGAGGTACTGGTCAACCTCCCCAGTAGTATCCCCCGACCCAGAATATAAAGATCCAGGACACTGCCCTTGAGTTGGTAGTGGTGGGATCCCTCGCTGAGCCCGAGGGAAATGCCGACCCTGGAGGATAAACAGATAAAGAAGAAGAAGAAGAAGAAGAAGAAGAAGAAGAAGAAGAAGAATGTTTTAATTTGTTGTAAATATCTAGAACATTTACGTCTCCTAATGCCAACAATAAAGAATACGGCCCTGAAAGGCAGCAAGTGAATGTCTTAATGCTTACATCCTCCGATCATACTACAAATACTAGTGTTTTCTGGCAAACAGAGAACGCTGAATTAATTATTTCTTATGCCGTTTGAAGGCCCTTGATTCAATACTTCAGAATATTGAATGTTTAAAAAAATGTGCAATATTGACTTAATGCTCTTCAGCTCTGGCCGATTCAATTGTTGTTTACCTTACACGGTGGTGTGTCGGTGTTTACATACTATGAATATTTATATACGTAGGAGCGCGCGGTCCCCTTCACCACATAGCGCCAGTGATTGCCGAGGTTAGGGAAGTGAAGTGAAGTGTGTGTGTGAGGGAGAGGAAGTGAACCGGCTGGCTGCCCCGCCGCTACTCCTGTCTATATGGTGCTTAAATGAGCAAACTCTGAGACCCCAAAATAGGTTCAATATATATATATTTGCTAGGGGGCTTTACGTCGCACCGACACAGATAGGTTTTATGGCGACGATGGGATAGGAAATGCCTAGGAGTTGGAAGGAAGCGGCCGTGGCCTTAATTAAGGTACAGACCCAGCATTTGCCTGGTGTGAAAATGGGAAACCACGGAAAACCATTTTCAGGGCTGCCGATAGTGGGATTCAAACCTACTATTTCCCGGATGCAAGCTCACAGCCGCGCGCCTCTACGTGCACGGCCAACTCGCCCAGTCAAAATATATTACTGGGTATCTAATGTTAATATGGCTGAATAAAACATTCCTTATGAAGTCGTCGTACCAAATCTCAATCAGATCGGAGATGTAACAGGGTTTCCCTGTCAGTGTCTGCACATAGCCTACTCCTGTTGAATAACACCAAAGGGTCTGCTCAAGGATTAACGTCACCATCCGACGGACGATCACCATGCCCTCACTCCACTGTGGAAAGGTTTGGTAAGGAATCCACACTTTTGATACGATATCCGGTGATTAGAAATTGTATTCACCCCCTCTCCTGGGGGACGTGATTAGCTCAGTGGCTTAGCTGCTGGCTTCCCACTCGGATGGCCGAGGTTCGAATCCCGGTCAATTCTGGGTCGAGATTCTCATCTCTAGAATCACGTGACGCCAGGAAGGGCATCAAGTCTTAAACCCCCGCCCAAAACCTAAATGAGCCTAGGTGACTCCAGCGACCGCAGAAATAACTGCGATAAGCTGTAGAAAGTGTTTATACCATCCCCTCTTCTACGCTGCCAGCCAACATTTTGATCGTGAATTTCTTCCACCAATGGGACTCGAAGCAGCAAAATTCTTAACGATCGCGGTCACCAGGCAGGACAGAACTCTGGCATTTCAGATGTTAACCCATCATTAACTCCGTTTTTACAGCCTACTGTGTAACATGACTGGGTAGTTACCTCCACTGAACTCGGTCTTCTGCTTCATGCCCTGATTGACTCAGCGTTCGGTTACTTCTCCTTTCCATATGGACTATCATCCGCATTGGCCATCTTCGTCAGTTTCCCTGACAGTGGTTTTCTTTTCTAACCAAATATACACTGAGTGGCCAAAAATAACGGGAAGGGGTGTCCCATTAGAAAATGTGCCGTGTATGATCGCTGAGCGTTGCGGCTAGTTGCGGCGTAGCTGAGCAGTCTGTCCCAGACACCATTGTCTTGAAGATGGAAACACGTCAATCAATCAATCAATACTGATCTGCATTTAGGGCAGTCGCCCAGGTGGAAGATTCCCTATCTGTTGCTTTCCTAGCCTTTTCCTAAATGATTTCAAAGAAATTGGAAATTTATTGAACATCTCCCTTGGTAAGTTATTCCAATCCCTAACCCCCCTTCCTATAAATGAATATTTGCCCCAGTTTGTCCTCTTGAATTCCCACTTTATCTTCATATTGTGATCTTTCCTACTTTTATAGACGCCATTCAAACCTATTCGTCTACTAATGTCATTCCACGTCGCGAGTAAACCGACTTTGAACGTGGAATGATCATCGGCCCACGGCGCATTGCGGAGATTACACGTCAGTTCGGGTTTCTGAGGTCAGCAGAGTGAAGGGTGGATCTTCAGTATCGCAGAGGGAATATAACCACCGCCGCACGGGAAGACCACAGGTGTTTAACGAACGGACATCACGTCGCCTCAATACTGGGCGCTCGACGAACTACTGTAAGTCAGATCACCGCCCAGCTGAATGTTGGGAGCCAGGAATCCATTTCTACCAGGAGTGTAAAGAGGCAACATCGGCAATGGACAATGGAACAGTCGCGGCGTGTTGTATGGTTCGATGAATCCCGGTTACAGTTGTATCGACCTGATGGGCACATGTGAGTGTGGCACATGACCCATGAAGCTATGGATCCTACGTGTCAACAAGGTTGTGTCCAGGCGGGAGGTTGCTCAGTTCTGGTTTGGGCAGCGATCTTATGGTCGTAATTAGGCCCTATTTTCTGGTTGCAGGGAGCGCTAACAGGTGCACGTTATGTGATCATTCCTCTCTGGCCCAAGAGTACCCTGATGGAGATGACATGTTTCAACAGGACAAAGCGCCATGTCACCGCTCTGTGGTGGCACGCAGGTGGTTGGAGGAGCACTCCAGTTAAGTTACGATCAAAGATTGTTCCTCCAGATCCCCCGATCTTAATCCTATCGAGCATTTATGGGATGCTGTCGATGCTGGAGTACGCTCCACGAACCCCGCACCAACTATACAAGACCAGTTGTGGGTAGCAGTGCAAAAGGTGTGGGTCCAGATCCCTCCAGAACGATTCCAACAACTTGTAGAGTCGATGCCTCACCATACTGCTACAGTTTCGGGGACCCGCGGAGGACCAACTCGTTATTGACATCACATTCAGTGTCCTCCCATGAC
Organism: Anabrus simplex; assembly: GCF_040414725.1. Lineage (NCBI taxonomy): Eukaryota > Metazoa > Arthropoda > Insecta > Orthoptera > Tettigoniidae > Anabrus > Anabrus simplex. The sequence continues at coordinate 62,643,435 of NC_090273.1, read as the reverse complement.
TTTTTGGCTACTCAGTGTATACACATATATATGCATTTATTTACGAGTTCTTTTAAGTCGCATCGACAGAGATTGGTCGTATGGTGACGATGCGATAAAAAAGGAAAGGGAAGGAAGAGCCCACTCTATCAAACCTTTGTAGAATTCTCTGGCAACAAACGGAGAATAGGCTTTTCTCCAAATTGAGTTCGCCGAGAGTCGCTTCGTTAGTTAGTTTTCTCCCTCCACGGTATCCTTAGCATCATTCTATGCGATCATTTCTTGAAGGCATCGATATTCTCCGCTATTTTCGTTTAATTGTCCAAGTTTGTGCATTATAAAGGAAAACTGAAAAACCAGAGTTTTTTGATACTTGATTAATGCCACAGTAACATATGATAAGTTTCCGGCGACGGAGAGCTGTTGACTGTGTGATTCGAACCCACCATGTCTGATACTTTCAGTAGAAGTGTGCAAAGTCCCAAATTATTTAAAACGTAGATTTTTCGCAGGAAAGATGCTAAGTACCAAGGAGCATAACATTAATTTTATCCTTGGTGCTAGTTGATGATGATGATGATGCTTGTTGTCTAAAGCGGCCTAAAATCTAGGCATCGGCCCTTAATGGTAGGAAATGTAATGACATTTTAAAAGTCCAAAACTCATCCACTGACCAGAATTGAAAACGTGATGATGATGAATGAATGAATTGACATGAATTTTAAATAATCAGCTTATCCAACTCACAATACTCAAAGTTAGAAATAATTCCAAAATTAACCCACTGACTAGAATTCAAAAACGATGAACAGTGATTGTGAACTTAAAACAATAGGTGGATTCGACCCTCAATGCCCCACCTTCCCAGAAACTATCTTAGAACAATTGTATATACTGACCAACGGGTTCCTTCCAAAGCCGAATTCTGAATTGATAATGCTTGTTGTCTGAAAGGGTCCAAAATCCAGGTCAACGGCACCTCACAATGGTACTTATCGCTAGGAAAGTAAGAATTATGGTATTTCTCATGTAGCGGTACTAATAATGAGTAACGTAGATTTACGGTGTTCCACACTTTATGGTATTACTCACAGATAATGTAATACGCATAGGCAACGCAAACCCATGGTGTTCCTCACATAGGCGTACTAATCACGGGTACGGTAAAACCCATACTGATTCCTCCTCTATTGCTACTAAACACAAACCTATTGCGTACCTAACATAGTAGTACTATTCGCAAGTAAAGGCAACCCATGGTTTTCCTCGCGTGATTGTACTAATTACGAGTTGTCTCACGGTTATAATTCAATCATCACTTGGTCGCCCCATTTAAGTCGCCTCCTACGACAGGCAGGGGATGCCGTGGGTGTATTCTTCGTCTGCGTCCCCCACCCACTTGGGGTTGTGGTTTGGCCCGCGAGAGCTATTTTATTTCGCTCCCGTCCGACGCCAAGCCGGTTAGGACCTTCCTATCGCCACCTGGTACGCGCCACGTGGGAGTATCACTTCTCCCCCTACCACGCCAGCGTAGGGGGTTCATGCTCTGTGCTAGGTCCAGAGAAGACTGTAGGAACACTAAAAGATGGCAGTGGTCCTCAGTCCCCAAGCATTCATTTCTCTGATACGTGTTTCTCTTTTCCTGGTAGCAAATAGATTAATTTTAAGTGTAGAGTGCCGATTTCTTGTTAGTGGATATTGCTTCCTTCCTTGTATTCTGATTTATCTCTTACTAGCTATATTACCCGGCGCTGCCCGAGCACTTTTTTGATTGTTTACCTTTAGGAATCCTATATCCTGTTAATTGTGTGTGAAGCGAAATTTTGTACAATTCGTTATTGTGACGTTGACTGATATTTTAAGAACTAATTTTGTAGTTTAAGAGTTAATTTTATGCCTTTAATATCAAGTTTTAGTTATGTATTATTTTGTTTCCAGTTAATTAAAATAATCTCGGTCAGTTTCAACATTTTCTTCATCACCATATCTCACCATCCCTATGCAGCTGAACTGGTACTTAAACAGCATCCAGAGTGTCACAATACATCTGAACGACCTGGAAAACTATGGATTCGACAGTAATATTCATCATTTTCGATTTTTTAAATGTTATCTCCTTCGCTAGGTGTGCTAGGGGTATATTACCCTCAGATTGTATAGTAAATCATGTGTTCACCAAGTTTAATTGACAGCTATGCTGCAACATAAAACATTTTGTGAACATTATTTTGTATCCCTTCTCAACCACCATTCTGACTTGACTTGAATTGCATCCGGAGTGTTACGGTGTTAGGGGAGCCCTGGTCCCAAAGACATTTTTTCAGATAGTAAGCCATTTGTGTATTGGGTTTGGTTGAGAGCAGCTATAGTGGAACATACACATATTCACCCGTATTATCGGTTATTTTGGATATTTCCTTGTTCACCCCCCTCTCCCTCCCGTGCCGATGCGCCTTCAATTGGACTTAAACGACATCTGGATAGTCATTCATCTAAGCGATCCCGAAAACTATTGTACTTTAATATTGCTCATTTTCTATTAATATTATAGTTCACCCCCTTTCCACTTCCCGTTCAGGGGGGTGCACACACACCCATAATGTCGGGAATTTTGGACTTTCTTCACCCCTTCTCACCCTCCATGCCTGTGGGGGCTGAACTTGGAATCAAACGACATGCGGAGTGTTACTGTTCATCTCAGCGACCCCGAAACCTCTGCATTCGATACTATTTTCGACTATTTTCATATGTCACCCCCAGCCCTCCTATACCCCTAGGAGTGGCTTACCACCACAGTGCTTTTTTTTAAACACAATCGTATGTGTAACAGAATCTCTGCTTGGCCTAGCTTACATTTACGCAGGTGCTACTCCAAACAGCAAGCTGTACTCTACTGTAGAATCCTCGAGCTGGCGTTCAAATGGTTGCAGCTGGTCATTCTTCATCCAATTCCTACTGTGGGGTAGTGTGATACCAATATCGAACCCCACTACCGGCAGCCCTGAAGATGGTTTTCCGTTGTTTCCCATTTTCACACCAGGCACAACACCAGGTACAACAATTAAGGCCACGGCCGCTTCCTCCCCAGCCCTACCCCTTTCCTGTCCCATCGTCGCCATAAGGCCTATCTGCGTCGGTTCGTCGTAAAGCCAATAGAAAAAAGTTTTTAAGACAGTAAAACATGGTTTTCGGGGCTCACAGGATCTTACCGTCTTTTGCTCTTCGCGTCATGAGGCTTTAAATGAGCTTTGTATCCTCCTTGTAGGACAAATTCGATTTTTCGCCTATATTAGCCCATGTTTATGTTCCAAAGGGCCTAAATCTAGGGACTGGTGGAGGCTGTTAAAATTTATTGTAGATGGGTTTACCCGCAGAGTCCTAAGATGTAAGTGTACGAAATTTGGTTCAGACTGGTTGAATTGTCTGGATTTGTATAAGGAACAGACAGACAGACAGACAGACAGACAGACAGACAGACAGACAGACAGACAGACAGACAGACAGACAGACAGACAGACAGACAGACAGACAGACAGACAGACAGACAGACAGACAGACAGACAGACAGATTGATTCTGTGAATATTGAATTTTCACGACCGCATTGTAATCGAAACAGACTTTCAACGGATTAGGTCGTGTTACGTACATGTTACGCGTTGAAGGGATGTTAAGTACAGAACAAAAATGGCCAGCCGGACACCAGTGGGATCCGAACCCACAACCTCCCGATTTCGGTTGTCCGGCTGGCCATTTTTGTTCTGTACTTAACATCCCTTCAACACGTAACATGTACGTAACACGACCTAATACGTTGAAAGTCTGTTTCCATTACAATGCGGTCGTGAAAATTCAATATTCATTGACATGCCCCACAACGGGCGACTTAAACGCACTCTACAGTGTGCTAGCAGCAGTGCCAGACCTGTAGCTCAGATCCTTTCAAACAGAACAAAGATAGCCTAGGCGCGAAATCGGGAGGTTGTGGGTTCGGATCCCACTGGTGTCCGGCTGGCCATTTTTGTTCTGTACTTAACATCCCTTCAACATGTACTACATGTACGTAACACGACCTAATACGTTGAAAGTCTGCTTCGAAGACAGATTCTGATTTATATATATATAGGTAGATATGGAAAAGGAAGACAATCTCAAAGGCATCTCCATAAATTAGTCGAAAACCCCTTAAAGTAGTTCCTACGAGTGAGCAAATTTCTTCCCCTGTGGCAGATAAGATTATCTGTACAACATATCTGAATAATTCCAAAGCTGGTAATATCACCTATGACTCATCAGAACTAGCTGGTATCTACGTGAAAGTATTATACAGAAATACTTTTTGCTATTTGCTTTACGTCGCACCGACACAGATAGGTCTTATGGCGACGATGGGACAGGAAAGGGCTAGGACTGGGAAGGAAGTGGCCGTGGCCTTAATTAAGGTACAGCCCCAGCATTTGCCTGGTGTGAAAATGGGAACCCGCGGAAAACCATCTTTAGGGCTGCCGACAGTGGGATTCGAACCCACTATCTCCCGGATGCAAGCTCACAGCTGCGCGACTCTAACCGTACGGCCAACTCGCCCGGTACAGAAAGACTGAGAATGACCGTAACATGTAAAATATATACAATAATCAAAGTTGGAAGTGAACTCCTCTGTACAGTCTGTATCACTCGAAAAGTAAAGAATGATTTGAACGCTATTTGGGCATAGAAGAATATAAAGAAAATTTACAGATGAGTGATTAATAAATTCAAGAATGGTACATGACGTTCATAAATTGTAAATTTTATATATTCATCAGTGTTGCGATTTTAATTTTACCATCAACTCGTTGTTAAAAATTGATCAAAAGTTTTATTTGTTTCTTTGATTTACTTATCAGAATTCAACTCACTTACTTGTTTGCCAGAGACAGATTCTTATCAAAAACTTCTTTCTTTCTTTCTTTCTTTCTTTCTTTCTTTCTTTCTTTCTTTCTTTCTTTCTTTCTTCCTTCCTTAATCCGTTTACTTCCAGTGTTGGTTTTCCCTCGGACTCAGCGAGGGATCAAACCTCTACCACCTCAAGGGCAGTGTCCTGGAGCGTGAGACATTTCGCTTGGAATACAACTGAGGATGTGGACTAGTACCTAGCTCAGGCGCCTTCTCCTGCTATGCTGAAGAGGGGCCTTGTGAGGGGATAGGAAGATCAGAAGGGATAGACAAGGAAGAGGGAAGGAAACGGCCGTGGCCTTAAGTTAGGTACCATCCCGGCATTTAACTAAAGGAGAAGTGGGAAAGCACGGAAAACCACTTCGAGCATGGCTGAGGTGGGAATTGAACACCCTCTACTCAGTTTATCTCCCGAGACTGAGTGGACCTCGTTTCAGTCCTCGTACTACGTTTCAAACTTCGTGGCAGATCCGGGAATCGAACCCGGGCCTCCGTGGGTGGCCGCTAAGCACACTAACTACTACACTACAGAGGCGGACATTGATAATCTAACCTGCTACAGTTTGAATGTTATTTCGAAGTGTAATGTTCACATTTGCACATTGTAATCAAATTAGTGACACAACACTACAAGAGTCACGTTTTCTACATTATTATGCCAAGTAGAAAGTTTCAAATTTGAGAGCTCTTTAATAAATTATTATATAATGTGGTCTTATGTCATTCGTGTGCTTGGGTTGGATGTGCTCCTTCTACCGTACGGTGAGGCTAGAACAAGCCAGCTGGGTGCCACGAGACAAAAAGGACTCAGCAAGTAGCGACATTAACTTAGCTAATGAGTGGGCTGTTTTTGTGAGCACCACCTTATTGCGGCAGCTCCTCACAGGGAGGTGCTAATATCCGACCTGAAAAGAGGGAGAAGGCACTATCAACTAGTATCTATTAGTATTGAACGAATTCTTGAAGAGAAGACAACTTGAATGGGAATACTTATCATCATCATTATCATCATCATACGTCCCATCAAGTTTCCCACATTCTCAAAGTATGTCCTCCTTGGTTTTTCTCTTCCCTTTTTCCTGGTATTTTTCCTTCAAAGAAGGAAGTCATTATATCTCAAGATATGATCTACAAGTTTTAACCTTTATCAGTCTCCGTTGTACATCGAGTTTCTTCAGAACATCTCGATTCGTCTTTTTCTGAGTCCACCGAGCTCGATAGCTGCAGTCGCTTAAGTGCGGCCAGTATCCAGTAATCGGGAGATAGTGGGTTCGAGCCCCACTGTCGGCAGCCCTGAAGATGGTTTTCCGTGGTTTCCCATTTTCACACCAGGCAAATGCTGGGGCTGTACCTTAATTAAGGCCACGGCCGCTTCCTTCCACTTCCTAGGCTTTTCCTATCACATCGTCGCCATAAGACCTATCTGTGTCGGTGCGACGTAAAGCAAATAGCAAAAAAAATTTTCTGAGTCCACCATATCTTCGTCACTTTCCTCCAAATCATCGTTTCAGTTGCTTCCAATTAAACTCTTCCCTTTTTTTAATAGTGCAGATCTCAGAACCATAAAGTAGTTCACTCCACACAAAGGATTTAACGCCAGCTGTTCTACATGGTGATAAAGATTATTCGTGTCTGTTTGACCGAAGGTTTGTTCACCACGTTCAAAACCACCGGCGATACAGCAAATCTTACTTTCACTCACGTATAAGTCATGAAGTTTATGGAGGGCTGCATCGAGCGGAATCTCGCATTCCACAAATCGATACAGTACTTGATGAAGGACGTGTTTGAGACGATCGGTCAACTGTTAAACGCACTGTATTCTTAACTGTGAGCGCGGAACTCTCTGTCGCCTTCTAAGCCTAGAAGCACATGTATGATTCTATGCTTTTCCGTGCAGTGGAGAAAAAAAATGATGGTGATACTTGTTCTTTAAAGGGGCATAAAAGCTAGATGATAAGTCGAAATGTAATGATAATTTAAAATTTTAACATTTATCCACTGACTAGGATTTAAGCCAACGGCCGTAGCCGTGTTGAATCACCGGATCCCGTGAGATCTCCGAAGTTAAGCAACATTGGGCGTGGTCAGGAGTTGGATGGGTTGCCACGCGCTGTTGGTGGGGGGTAAGGGAATGGAGGAGCGGAAAGGAACTGGCCACCCTATCGCACGTAAACTCCGGCTCAGGAATACCTCTGCGGAGGTTCGGACCTGCCTTCGGGCAGAATAACCCTTACCTACCTACCTACTAGGATTTAAAAAGTGACAATTAAGAATGGGGATTGTGATGTCACCTCTTTTGTTTTTTATGGTCATGGACGAAATTGTAAAGGAAACAAAGGAAGCGTATGGAGATAAAGAGATGAAGATACTGCTCTTGGCAGATGATGTTGTGATAGCAAAGAAGTGCAATAACAACTAGATATACTGAACGAAGAAATTGAGAAGTATGGCATGAAAATGAGTACAGAGAAACGCAAGACTATGGTGATGTTGCGAGGGGAAAGGCAAGGAAAAGGCACAGTGAAAATTGGAAGTCAGAGTCTGGAAATTGTGGAGAGCTTTAAATACTTATAGAGTTATGTTATGTAAAATGCTAGGGTGAACATGGAGATTAGCAGGAGGGTACAGCAGAGTAGTGCATTCCAGCAAAGTGTAAGGAAACTTGTTTGGAGCAAAGAAGTACCAAGGAAAAGTAAAGAGATAATGTACAAAATGTACTATGTACCCATTGTGACTTTTACAGCTGAGACTTTGACTAGCAGGCAAGTGAGTAGATTTCCAGCCAGTGAGATGAAATTCCTAAGAAGTATGATAGGAAAGACAAGGAAAGGCAGAGTGAGTAATGAAGATGTTAGAAAGGAGTTGGGATAGGAAAGCTAAATAACAGAGTTGAAAAGAATAAACTAAGGTGGTTTGGACATGTAAAGGGGATGGAGGAGAATAGAATTTCAAGGCAGATGTTGGAAACAAAGTGCGAGGGAAAGAGAGCGAGAGGAAGACCTAGAACAAGATGGATTGAATCAGTGAAGAGCGGCATAAAAGCACGAAATTTGGACTGGGACAAGGTCGTGGAGGAGGAATATGGAGAAGTGCGATAAACACCCCGACCCGGCAGGAGCTGGATAAGGGGAAATGATGATGATGATGAATGAAGAATGAATATGAATTTAAAATAATCAGTGGATCTAAGTCGCAATGCTTTATTTTCTTACGGAATGATATAAAAATAGAGATAGAATAGGGCATTGTTTTTGGTATTACTGCCGGCCCTATGGTGTAGGGGTAGTGTGCCTGCCTCTTACCCGGAGGCCCCGGGTTCGATTCCCGGCCAGGACAGGGATTTTTACCTGGACCTGAGGGCTGGTTCGAGGTCCACTCAGCCTACGTGATTAGAATTGAGGAGCTGTCTGACGGTGAGATAGCGGCCTCGGTCTAGAAAGCCAAGAATAACGGCCGAGAGGATTCGTCTTGCTGACCACACGACACCTCGCAATCTGCAGGCCTCCGGGCTGAACAGCGGTCGCTTGGTAGGCCATGGCCCTTCAAAGGCTGTAGTGCCATGGAGTTTGGTTTGGTTTTGGTATTACTTTTGCTATATACTGTAGCAGGATAAGATGTTTATCTTAGAGGCGCTTGACACTAAATTGATGAGCATGGACTATATCTTAGGGTGTGGCTTAAAACATTGGGGTTGGTACAGAGAGGGGTATTGTTCATCGAACTTAGAGATTTTTTTTTGATAATGTGAGTTTATTGACCATTGAAAACAAGTAGAATTTCAGGAACATAGAAATTCTCCGAGTGTGTAAGTTGGACTTGTGTTCTATGACAAGCTGTGTCAACGTAAACTTTCGTGTGAATGGTATGGTTTTTCTTCCAAGTACCACATTGAACTTATGTCTTATGACAAACTGTGGAACTTAAGGTATTTTTAAACATTGCGTTCGATACAATGAGTTACAGTAGAATTGAAGCGTCGTGGCTGGTTGGTAACTCCGGGTCCTGGGATGGTGCTGGATAAGGCCTGGGTAGGAACCACGCCCACCTGGATGTGAAGTTCTGGAATTTCTCGAAGTTCTGGACGCACACGTTCCGGGGTTCGATTTTTAAGACGTGATTCATGTGCAAGTCCCTGTACGGCACTCCATTTATTTGTGGCACTGTTAAATAGATATGACCTTTCAATGATTGCATCCACTCGTACAATGAAATGTGACAAGTGTTACTAAATCCTTGATTCAGACACTTCATTGAATCGAAAATGTTCCTAAACAGTCACTTGAAAAACAGGATGATTGCATTAAGTATTTGACCTTGTACTGGTAAAATTAATGTGTAAAATGTTAAGTTCGTGACGTGAGCTTACTAACACAGGCACAGTAAACTAGAATGTTCTATAAGATTGCCGTTTATAGTCACCACAGTTCTTAATGCACAGTTTATGAAAGTTCGGAACACATTGACACATTTGAAATAAGCTTAGTAAATGAAATAGCACTCGGAAAAAGTCTTATTCCGTCGATAAGCAAAGTAAATAATCATTAAAGAAAAATGGTACTTGTAAAAAACTAACTCCGTAAATTGTGAGTTCACTTATAACGCTGGAAAGTTGTATGTTCCCTCGGAACATGGCATGTGTATTCTAAGTTGTCACAGTCCATTATGATGACACGAGCCTAAGCACAAGTCCTGATGCAGTACTCGGAAAGTATTTCAAATTTTCACAATCGAACGCAATGTTTAAAAATACCTTAAGTTCCACAGTTTGTCATAAGACATAAGTTCAATGTGGTACTTGGAAGAAAAGTCATACCATTCACACGAAAGTTTACGTTGACACAGCTTGTCATAGAACACAAGTCCAACTTACACACTCGGAGAATTTCTATGTTCCTGAAATTGATCCACGAAAGCACAAGTTCGAAATATAAGTTCAAACGTGGTACTTGTAGAAGTCACGACACTCGCGAGAATTCTAAGTTCCTTCAATAGTCACTGGATAACAAAGTCCCAACGCGACACTTGAAGAAAATAACAAAGTTACAATGTGGCACTTGAAGAAAATAACAAAGTTCCAACGCGATACTTTAAGAAAATAACAAAGTCTCGACGCGGCACTTTAAGAAAATAGCAAAGCTCCAACACTCGGATTTCAAAGACTCTTCCAACTATAGGTTCGGTCTGCACTCACAACGCTCCTCCCGTCACCCGTGCTGCAGAGACGGTGGAGTGACAGATACTGAATTTGTAGTCCGCGTCGTCCTCCTTTTATACCCGATCGTGGGGAAGTATCGAGAACATGGGTATTATCTACCCTTATAACTCTTAAAGTATACGGTTGATTTCCCTGAAATGTTGACAGGTTGCGTCCATTATAATGGTCTTTACGATGGCAGTGTCAAAATAGCAATATTTTAACGCAAAATAGACTTTTGCAGGTAGGCTGGAACACGACCATATATGGTCATGTAGAGGACACCCGAGGCTAAGGCTCTATAAGATGGGTATGCTTAGCCGCCATTTTGGTTCATACATGCGCAATGGGCCATGTGATCAAACTCTAGTTTCTCCTACGAGCGCTCGCTCCGTCACATTGAACGTATTGCTTTAATCACCGCGTGCAGGGACAGAGTAGTGTTATATTTGTGTGGATATTTATTACATAATGGTGGGTTGTTCTGCACCTAATTGTAGTAATGTCTCTACTGCGGGATACAGGTTGTTTAGATTTCCTTCTGGTCTGCATTATGCATCCACTCCCTATGCTACACCTAATTCAACTGCTGACTTAAACCTGCATCCAGCTCCCACTGACACTTCTACACCCCTTAATTCAGTCACATTGATAATTCAATATTCAGTTCTGCCCCCAAAGTCCGGGAACAGGTGTTCAACATCCATGCACCACAGTTACAATATTTGTCAAAACTAATTTCATATGACAGAAATAATTTGTTTAACGTTGATGGTAGTACAACAAATGCATTTTTGTAAACCAAGATCTGTGGTAGGCTTATATGCAGAGAGGTACATCACATTTCAGAGTTATTTTTGTTCGATGAATATTTTTCTTGTTATTTCGACAACATTGAAAATAGCGCCGAATCAATTTTACGCAAGTGTGAAATACCGACTGAGATCACGTGGTATCAAAATCTTCTATCACAATTTATATATCTTCGACACTAACCGATTACTTCGTCAAATTCCACGATTTAAAATTGCCAGTAGCCTATATCAATACCACGGTGTCCCTCATTTCATTAAACGATACCGCGGCGCATAGCTTACGAACAACCTGTCTACTTATCAATAATATAATAGTAAAACAACGATTTATTAGTAAGCTATTTTTTCTAATATTTCTCCAGTGAGAGTACATCCCTAGTTTGTTTGTTTGTTTATTAAAAGGCAAATTATCAACGACCTTGTTTTTATAATCACCGTCTCGAGTAAAAATTACACAATAATGTACGAAATACACTAATATTTATGTTGTGTAACCGTTTGAGTAATACTGAGAATGAGTATTTTTACAGTATGTTAGCTTAGCCTTATTTTCTAGCGTCGAGAACAGTAAAAAAGAGGAATATATAAGGCTGGGGCGGTCAAATGCCTTACCAACGTAGTGCAGGAATGAACCATAATGGCGGGCGAGCATACCTAGTCTTTAGAGAGCCCTACCCGAGGCGGCTACGTCACTCGCTGCGTACGTCATTGAGTTCGGCGGGCTGCATATCTTCCGCCTCGTGCGAAGTTCAATAAACATACTGTACTTCGAACTTCGCTTCCGTACCGGCGTTCCCGGTACAATATATATGTATATATATCATTCAAATTAAAACTTAAAATAACACCTTAAAATACACAAAGAGTAACTAAAACAAAGTCAGAGATAAAATAAAAAAATGATTGAAAAATAAACTTTTATACACGTTAAAACAGGCCAGTATCTTTATAAAACGGATGAAGAAATATGCTGACTGCTCGGAACTTTTAGAGTCCGGCGCAGATCGGCCAGTTCCATACGAATTTGTCTTAAGAATGGATAGCAATACACCTATTGGACTCGTAACTTAAGGGGAGTCATGGCCAAAATGTTGTGATTTTTGACCAAAAAGTCACATTTTCAATTTAACCCTAAAAATCCCCCAGTTCTTCTTCTTCTTCTTCTTCTTCTTCTTTCAAATTCCGTTATCACATTTTTCTATTTTTAGTGCCCTAAATACCGGTTTTAAAGGGTAGGGGCACGGCGTACCTCCAACAAACATATGCCCCTTTCTCTCTCTCTCAAGCTGTCAGATTATACTGGCTCCAAACTTCTTTCGGTCTACGATTTCAATAATTTCCCTGGAATATATTTACCTTGCAGTAGGCATGGGCTGTGAATAAGAGGAGACAGAGAGAGTAACTTACAGTCCAGAGCAGTTTTAATAGGATTATATTTTTTAAAACTATCAATTGCATTTTTTCAGCTCAAAATAATATCAGCTCATGGCAATGTATAAAATGCTCCTTACAACAGAGTTCTTATCAGTTTCACTTGAAAGTCTCTGATAATCTTTCAGTACGTACAGGAATTAAAAGTAGTTCTGCCGTTCTTAGCACCTACACCTTCCTCAAAAACCAGCTGTACAAGACCTGGGTGTCTTAGGATGTGTCCTATTATTCCATCTCTTCTTCTCGTCAGATTTATCCAAACTGGTCTCCTCTTACCATTTCGATGCAGTATCTCTTCATTTATGATTCTATCTACCCATCTCCCCTTCAGCAACACCACATTTAAAAAGCCTGTATTCTCTTTCTTTCTGAGCTAGTTGTCGTCCATGTTCCAGACGAAAGTTCTAAAAAACATGTTTTTAATTTCTATATCAATGTTCGAGGTGAACAAATTTCTTTTCTTAAGAAAGGCCTTCCTTGCTTTTGCTAGTATGCATTTTACGTCCTCCTTACTTCTACCGTTACTTTACTACCCAAGACTTCATTTCCTAATCCATTTCCTGCATCACCTGAATTTTGTTCGTCCACACTCCATTACTTTTCTTTTGGATTTCTTTATTTTCATCTTGTATTCCTTCCCAAGACCGGTCCCGTGGTGTAGAGGTAGCGTGCCTACCTCTTACCCGGAGGCCCCGGGTTCGATTCCCGGCCAGGTCAGGGATTTTTACCTGGACCTGAGGGCTGGTTCGAGGTCTACTCAACCTACGTGATTAGAATTGAGGAGCTATTTGACGGTGAGATAGCGGCCCCGGTCTAGAAAACCAAGAATAACGCTCGAGAGGATTCGTCATGCTGACCACACGACACCTCGTAATCTACAGGCCTTCGGGCTGAGCAGCGGTCGCTTGGTCGGCCAAGGCCTTTCAAGGGTTGTGGTGCTATGGTGTTTGGTTTTTTTTTATTCCTTCCCAAGACTCTGTGCGTACCAATCAGCAATTTCCCCAGATCTTTTGCAGAGTCAGATAAAATAACTATATCATCGGCAAATCTCAGGGTTTTGTCCTCTCCCTGGACATTGACTCCCTATCCAAATTTCCCTTTGATTTCCTTTATCGCCTGTTAATAACTTCCAAAAAATTAGCTAACAACTACACATTTTGCGTAATGCTCTATCTTATTAATATGTGCTTGCGTTTTAAATTAATTATAGTATAGTAAGTGGTGAAGTGCGGAAGTTCCAAATTTCAGTCATGAGTCTCCTTTATACAAGGTCAACATACTTAACGATTGCAGAAGTTCGAAAGGGAAGAGTACGCGGCAGACGTATCCTTTTTATCTTAACATTTATAACAAACATACATTTCCCATACCCTGTCCAGAACAATTATTTTGCACAGAAAGAAATAGTCTTTACACCTATCAATGAAATACACCATGCAGCATTTTACACTTTCTTACGCGAGACCCTAAGTGCTCGATCTCTCCACATCTTCTTCCTCGGCTAGATAAAATCAGTAGGCTCTCGTTCAACAAGCTCGTGTTTATGATATTAATTCCCTGTTTGTGTCGACCCTGTGTTAAGTATACTAGTACCTTCCTTACGGGATCCTATCAGACCCTTGGAAAGCACGAAGACAGGACACAATAGCATGGTATAAGTGGTGCGTTTATTAGGCTTGCTTAGAGTGTGCCTTTGTTGCTCCGTGGGGATATTAGACCATGTGAGGAGCTGTGTTTTGGTGGTTGCTTGCTCGCTTGGTATTCGAGACGATATCTGAAGGAACGACCCGAACAATGGAACAATAGCGTTGCGCCATCCGTGTCTCTTTTGTTCCTGAAGATCGTTTGGGGAGATAGATAGCGTCTCTGTCTGTCACTCTGCCGCGAAGATAGGAGAGAAGGCGAGAGAGGGAAATAAATATTGAACTCTAAAACTCATTCCCTGTTACCACCTCTTGAAGACAAATTCGAAAAGGCTAATTTAAGGCCTCTTCGTTAGTCTATCAACGTCGTTCACTCTACAATAGCGTCTGCAAAATGCAAGTTTTTGTTGGATACAGGTTTAATGGATATTCTATTTTAAATTTTATGGTAAGTACTTATTATGGAGACAATCAACAGAGTATAGTTTATGAAATGCATGATCTAATACAAACGATTGGTGTGCCTCAGGGATCTGTTCCGGTACCGGTATTATTTCCTGAATTTAATAAAGATGTGGGAAAATTACATCTGTACGCCAAGTTATCATATTATTATTATTATTATTATTATTATTATTATTATTATTATTATTATTATTATTATTATTATCATTGTTATTATTTATTGAATATAATTTGATATATAAAGAGGGAATTAGTTTTATGATTTTAAAATGCCGAGCAGTGTGAATTCAGTTAGAGTACCGGTAGATTGTGGGATGTAAAACCAATTATTAATAATTAGTTATTCCACGCGTAAGGCTTCCAGTAGAATGTTAAATAATGCCTATTAATTTACTATAATAACGAGCAATCATTCCAGAACAAACTATATTTTATTTCACAATGTATTCTAAATTTTCCCCATGCAAATAATTCATAATGTCTTATTTATTGCCAGGCTGAGTGGCTCATACGGCTAAAGCACTTACTTTCTGAGCCCAAATTGGCAAATTCGAACGTGGCTCAGTTCGGTGATATTTGAAGGTGCTGAAATACGTCAGCCTTATATCGGTAGATTTTCTGCCACGTAAAATAATTCCTGCGGGACAAATTTTCGACACCTCGTCTCCGAAAACCATAAAATTGCTTAGCGTGACGAACAACCAATAACATTATTATGTCTTAATTATTAATAATTGGGATCCATACTCTGTCTCAATTGCGCTAACAAATGCGCAATCAACCCCAACCAACCAAGAAAACAGGTGGAAACCGGAAAATATGGACACATTCTAGGAGGATCTCGAAGGGTTTTCTCTAAACTCACCATTATACTGGTAGGTGGCTTAGAGGCTCAGTTAAAAATAGACTAAAAACAGAAATGTATTTGGCAACCACGCGGCGCACAAGCGAAATAACCTCAACGGAAAAAAATATTGCTGGGACTGGGTTGGATTTTCCGCTTGCTTATGAAGTCAACAGCTTTCAGGCACTTACCTAGGAAAAAAAAAAGTACTCGAATCTCTCCCAACACTAACCCGGGGAATTATAGGTAGGCCATGTGGCTAAAGTCGCAAATGGAAATACAAAAAGTGAACATTCTGAGAGGTGCTAACCTTGATTCGCATCACTCTCTCAAAGATCAAACTAAGACTCCTGCCGAGAAATATCAGACGATACAAATCTCGCAGAAAAATTAAATTAACCAAGCGAGTTCGCTGTGCGGTTAGAGTGGCGTAGATGTGTGCTTGCATTCAGGAGATGGTGGGTTCAAATCTCACCGTTTCAACCCTGAAGATGGTTTTCCATCGCTTTTCCATTTTCACACCAGGCAAATGTTGGGGTTGTACCTTAATTAAAAGACCATGGCCGCTTCCTTCCCAATAACTAGCCCTTTTCTATCTTTGTGCCGCTGAAAACATTCGATGTGTTAGAGCGATGTTAAACCAGTATTTGCCTCGTGTGAAACTAGGAACCACGGAAAAATATTTTAGTGCTGCCGACAGTGGGGATCGAACCTACTATCTCCCGGATGCAAGCTTAACCCTCACAGCTGTGCGCCCTTCTTTAAAATAATAATCATCACCACCACAACTCCCACTTGTACTTCGTCTTAAATAATAATAATAATAATAATAATAATAATAATAATAATAATAATAATAATAATAATAATAATAATAATAATAATAATAATAATAATAATAATAATAATAATAATAATAATAATAATCACCAGCACCACAACCAAAATTCACAATTGCACTTAAATCATTGCAATCACTAATCTTCTTGGCATTGCTCATTTCTTACTTACTTACTTACTTTCTTAATCTGTTTACCATCGAGGGTTGATTTTTCCCTCGGATTCAGCGAGGGATCCCACCTATACCGCCTCAAGGGCAGTGTGCTGGAGCGCGGGACATTGGGTCGGGGGATACAACTGGGGAGAATTACCAGCACCTCGCCCAGGTGGCCTCACCTGCTATGCTGAACAGGGGCCTAGGGAAGGGGTATGGGAAGATTGGAAGGGACAGACAAGGAAGAAGGAAGGAAGGAAGGAAGGAAGGAAGGAAGGAAGGAAGGAAGGAAGGAAGCGGCCGTGGCCTTAAATTAGGTACCATCCCGGCATTTGCCTGGAGGAGAAGTGGTAGACCACAGAAAATCACTTACAGGCTGGCTGAGGTGGGAATCGAATCCACCTCTACTCATTTGACCTCCCTAGGTGGAGTGGACCCGTTCGAGCCCTCGTACCACTTTTCAAATTTCGTGGCAGAGCCGGGAATCGAACCCGGGCCTCCGGGGGTGGCAGCTAATCACACTAACCACTACACCACAGAGGCGGATTGTTCATTTCTAAGGTTTGCAATTTACTTCACGTCGCACCAACACAGATAAGTCTTATGGTGACGATGGGAGAGGAAAGTTCCAGGAGTGGGAAGGAAGCGGCCGTGGCCTTGAGAGAGGTGCAGTCCCAGCATTTGCCTGGCATGAAAATAGGAAACCACGGATAATCATCTTCAGGACAGCCGACAATGGGGTTCGAACCCACTATCTCCCAAATGCAAGCTCACGGCTGCGCGACGGTCATTAATAAACCCTGGAAAAGTGGATGTGTGGTATTTAGTTCATCCAGTACACCTATATACCTATATTCTGAATGGTAGAAGAAACTCACCTTCCTAACTCCATGCTGGCAACGGGTGCTTTCTAGACTACAGCGTAGGGTGCTCCATCTTTGCACACTAGCCGCCAGCAGCTGTGACTGGTACATGCAGCGAGAGAATGTCCGATGTCGAGCTATCAGTCTCTCTTTAATAACCAATATCGCTGAAGGCAGATATGTTGAATAGCTGATGCAGAGAACTGAATATCGCTGCAGGTACGTGTCTCATATACAGCTCTCCGTGGACTCCTTCACTTTCCTGTCCATGATCATGATTAAAGGGAACTGGTGCGTCTAAGACATACATGAACATTTTACTGGTTCGCGAATCTTAACTTTCACGCAGACTACACGAGATGACACTGCGGAAGTTCAGAGTTCATTCTTCGTTACTCTTTGGTATCGTAAACTTGGCGGACAGAGGCGTAGTCACAGCTGGGAAGTCATCAGTGCACTTCCAGAACTAATGAAATCAGTGCAAATTTCAGGGTGAATGGGAAGAACAGTTTTTCTTGCTGTCTCAAAGGTGACGTGCAAAAAATGGTGTCAATTTTTTTTTTGCCAGTCGCTTTACGTCGCACCGACACAGATAGGTCTTATGGCGACGATGGGACAGGGAAGGGCTAGGAGTGGGAAGGAAGCGGCCGTGGCCTTAATTAAGGTACAGCCCCAGCATTTGCCTGGTGTGACAATGGGAAACCACGGAAAACCATCTTCAGGGCTGCCGACAGTGGGGTTCGAACCTACTATCTCCCGAATACTGGATACTGGGCGCACTTAAGTGACTGCAGCTATCGAGCTCGGTGGTGTCAAATTTCCCGTCGGGAAAATTAAATTGTCATAAATACGTATTTCTACAAATGAAACTCAAACTGATAACGCTTAA
This sequence comes from Anabrus simplex, assembly GCF_040414725.1. NCBI lineage: Eukaryota > Metazoa > Arthropoda > Insecta > Orthoptera > Tettigoniidae > Anabrus > Anabrus simplex. The sequence goes on along the minus strand of NC_090273.1, from coordinate 62,625,381 downwards.
TTTACTTGCAACTAACGAATCGTTCCGTGGGACATCTAAATGGAATACAACTGGGGAGAATGACCAGCACCTCGCCGAGTCGACAAGTGTAGGATTCAGTGCATTTAAAGGGAGGGAAATCGACTCAGAGCGAATGAAACCATCAGTTCCCAACATCAGTGGTTTTCAAAATATGACAAAACTAAACAAACAACTTTCATAAGTGGTGGTAAGCTCTTGACACTTCAAAATAAACCTCTAGAAGTAGTACCAACATTCAAATATCTCGGAGTTACTCTTCAAACAACATTGGCATCTTTTAACCATCATATCAAAGAAAGAACAACATCAGAAATAAAAGCGATTTACAACATTCAACAACCACAAAATCTGTCAACAAAAACAGCAATGCTGCTATTTAAAAGAGCTATAGCACCAATAGCAATTTATGGGATCCATATAATCTGGGATGAACTTAAAATTAAAGACTTGATAACGCTAGAGAAAGTTAAAGCTCGTTATATGAAACGAATCATGTCTAACGGGAAGACAGCACCGTAAAGACAAACCTATGTCTTACTAAAAGAAACTTTCTTCATAGAAGACTTCAGAATGCATATACACCTGCCAAACACTAAGGCCTGCGAGAATATACTCCAAATTCTAATAGAAAAACGCAGCTGTATCTGGAATGACTTTTATTCAACAGACGCCATAATGACGGATGATTGGAAGCAAGCAAATTGCGATCTTCGACACTTAATAACGCGATATGCGACACAGATTTGAATACCCAAATGAAAATAGTGTGTGTGAATGGTGCAATGAACACTGTGAAAGATATCATGCGAATATCTGCAGCAAAAGACAAATATCAATAACGAAACTATTTTGCACACTGTGCGCATTTTCGTTAATAACTAGCAGTTTCCCGCTGGATCCGCCCGCAATGTACAAAGTATGGTGTTGTTCGTTACTATCCTCACGAATGTATTTGCAAAGTTTCGAGATAATGAAATAAAGCACATGATCTGCTGTGGTAATAGAATGTAATATTATGTCAACAAAGCACTTGAAAATACATCACACAAAGAAATTGAATTAAACGTTCCTTGGAACAACAGTACGCGCCAGTGGGTAGGGTCTCACACATTCCACTCTGATGAGTCTAGTGTCCGACCTAAGACGAAACGCTGGTTAATAGAGCAAACGCCTGAAAAGCCTTACATCTGATCTGTTAAAAAGTCCTTCAAAGATCTTCGTCCTAGAGACAAATGTATTCATAACCTTTCTCAGAATCTACCAATTTAAGTAGTTATTACCTCAAAAGAAAGCACTTGATCCACTGAGTGTTCTTAGGCCAAAACGAACTCCGTTCCTCAATTAGAACCAAAGATATGATTGCTTCAAAGAGACAAAAAAAAAATTGAAAAAGTCAAAGAATTTGAGGAAGACGGAAGTTAAGTGTTTTATAGTACCTGATGACAAATCTGTGCATGAATACCTTTCAGTTAAAAAAGAATGAAGGAAATCGACCGGATAGAATGGCCAGACTGACGGACTTTATTTTTCATAATTTTTTTAATATATAGATAATAAAATGTGGGTGCGCGAGCAGGCTTAAGGGGAAAAAAATGAAGGAAAATTTAAACATGGAAATAAATAAGAAGAAACTTAAGTACTACACATCAGAAAAGTGTGTCACCTCATGGAGGCACACCCATCCTATCGAAATGTTGATGGTTCGCAATGTCTGAACTCCAGAAGTAGGATCGAATTTTTTTTTTATTAATTTAATATTCAGGCTAAAATCTAGCGTTTATTGATAATTCCATACGAACATGATAACCTGTGTTGTTTTATCACAAAATTGTATTATACTCTTGAAAAAGACACCAACTCTTAAATTTCTTGCGATGTGTTATGAAAATGTATTTAATTTCACGATCTCGTCTTATTTGCGATGTGTATTTAAAATAACGGTTTATAATAAGATTTTTAAACCTATCATTTAGGGATTTTTTCGTGGGGGAACATTGAACAAGGGAGATCTTCATTGAATTTCCAACTTCTTTGCTATCATATAAGAAATGAAATGAAATGAAATGTCGTATGGCATTTAGTGCCGGGATATCCCAGGACGGGTTCGGCTCGCCAGGTGCAGATCTTTCTATTTGACTCCCGTAGGTGACCTGCGCGTCGTGATGAGGATGAAATGATGATGAAGACAACACATATACCCAGCCCCCGTGCCATTGGAATTAACCAATTAAGGTTAAAATCCCCGACTGGGCCGGGAATCGAACCCGGGACCCTCTGAACCGAAGGCCAGTACGCTGACCGTTCAGCCAACGAGTCGGAGTATCATATAAGAAAAGGGTAGGAAAAGAACAGATACAGAATCTGCCACTGGGGCAACTGCTCTAAATGCAGATCAGTAGTGATTGATTGATTGATTGATTGATCGATATTTGCTTTTACGTCGCACCGACACAGATAGGTCTTATGGCGACGATGGGACAGGAAAGACCTAGGAATGGGTAGGAAGCGGCCGTGGCTTTAATTTAGGTCCAGCCCCAGCATTTGCCTGGTGTGAAAATGGGAAACCAGATTGATTGATTGATTGATTTAGCCACGAGCGAGGGGTACAATCTCATAATAGTTTAAGAATCTCTCCTCTAGAGTATGAACACCCTGTGAGTGGGGTGGTAGAATAACACCGCGGTATTCCCTCCCTGTCATAAGAGATGACTAAAAGGGGCCCCAGGGGCTCTCAACTTGGGAGTCTGGGTTGGCGACCACGGGGCCCTGAGTGGAGTCCTGCCAATGCTTCCACTTACTTGTGCCAGGATCCTCACTTTCATTTATCCTATCCGACCTCTCTTGGTCAACCCTTGTTCTTTTCCGACCCCGACGGTATTAGATAATTCGAGGCCCAGGGAGTCTTTCATTTTCCCGCCCTTCCTGGCCCTTGTCTTCCTTTGGCCGATACCTTCATTTTTAGAAGCGTCCGATCCCTTCCGCTTTTTCTCTCCGATTACTGTTATATAGAAGATGGTTGCCTAGTTGTACTTCCTCTAAAAAAATAATCACCACCACTCTAGAGTACGGTGGGATGAGGCCTCTTTTATAATAAAAAGCCTTCTGTATGTCTCTCAGTCATGGCCATCCATTAGTAGTTCACAACACAGTCTGCACAGTTGATAGGTAACATTTCATCGCTAGTCTCGTGACGCAGTCGGGAGATGTATTTATGTCAACAAATGTTTTTGTGCTAACAGTAATCCCAATTTTTAAAATTTCAGGCAATTTTCGAAAACACGTCTTAACCTTTTTGCTAGTTGCTTTACGTCGCGACGACACAGATAGGTCTTATGGCGACGATGGGACAGGGAAGGGCTTGGAGTGGGAAGGAAGCGGCCGTGGCCTTAATTAAGGCACAGCCCCAGCATTTGCCTGGTGTGAAAATGGGAAACCACGGAAAACCATTTTCAGGGCTGCCGACAGTGGAGATAGAACCCACTATCTCCCGAATGCAAGCTCACAGCTGCGCGCCCCTAACCGCCGGCCAACTCGCCCGGTAGGACTGGGTGTTTGTAACGTCCCTAAACATTCCTGCAAATCACATACCAGACATAATACAGTCCTCTACCGCACTAATACGCAGGTCCCTCTGCACGAGAAATGCCACCCACCTTCATTGGAGGGTCTGCCTTTCATGACCTGCATCCGGCCGTAACAGCCACTCGAAATTATTTTTTAAATCCTTAAGTCCAACATTCCATGTTGAACTCTTATCATCTATCAACCTCGATGGTATTTGAATCTTCTAGCCCTTTCAGCAAAGTTTTACGATACACCTATGCGTCACTCAAATTAATTCCACCAGACACCACTTAAAGCGCTGGTATTTGGCGCGGTATAACTGCCTTTTTTTTTGCCATTGGTGCTTTCACGGCCTATATCATCTTGTGTTTATTTCTTGTGGACGACGTGACAGGATGCTGCAGAAGGCTGTCAACATACTAGCGACAAGGCCATTGGTCTACAATGTTAGGTCCAGGGCGACAACAGCGCATTCTACGTTCGATAGTGGCGAAGCGGTGAATTAATGCCTTATGGTGGATTGGTTATGTCTGGCTAGTGACAATAAATTGTGCTGGGGGCTAGCAAAGTGAGCAACAGGTGTCTAGCATTTCCTAGGGCGAGGAGGTTGGACAGTGGCGAAAATGTAAATGAATGAAGTATGCCGGATAATAACAAAGTGATTGATGTGGATTGAATATGTCCAGCTATTGACAAAACCATTGGGTGTGGGAGTAAGCAAAGGGGATAGCCCTCAGATTAGTGACGCGAAGCGAGCAACAAGCCTCTAGCATTTCGTAAGATGTCAGCAACGCATACGACGTTTCATAGTGGCGAAGCGGTGAATTAATGAAGAATGCCTTATGGTGACAAAGCAATTGGTCTAGATTAGTTAGGTCCGGCTAGTGACAAAATCTTTGGTCTGGGGGAACAGCACAGCCAGCGGACCTCAGATAATTAAGTAACCCTTGGAAAATCACAGCAGTGCATCGTACTCGCCGAATGATTTACGATTTATTCTGCGCTGGTTGGTAACGGAATCTATGTGTGTGTGTGTTGATTTGTGGGAATGACGTCATTTCCCATTATATCTCAGCCAATGGCATTGCTGGTGGTTGCTGGACAATGGCGCGTGGTGCAACATTTCGTTTCGTTTTAAAAATTAAATGTATTTCTGGGGGTGGCTTAGAGGATCTCTGGCTATCGTAATGAACACATATCCTCTAAAAGCAATTCCAGGTAAGATTTGCCATAATTTAATTCTCCTCATAATTTGGGCTCGGAAGTTGAATGCCTAAAAATTTGCATAATGTACGTAAAAATAGATCCAAATTCATAATTGTAATTTTAATTAAATATTTAATGAAGGAATATGATGGACATGATACTGTATAGACTTTTGCGCTTATGCCATGTCAAGAAAATAATGTGAAATTCTTTACGTTTCTCAGAAAACTGTGCTCTGCGTCATCAGAAGAAAATCTCGACTGTCCACGAGAAAGGCTTCTTAAACCATTACCTTTTGAAATTTAGACGTCATAATAGAAGTAGAAATGGTACGTTCATTCGGTCAGCTTCCGCTTCGAACGCTAGCGCTGTGCCGTGTCACCATCTGGTGAAAAGGTGAAAAGTCGCTTCATCACTGAAAATTGCCCTTTCGGAGAACCCATTCTCTTCCATTAATGCGAGAAAATCAGCACAGAAGGACCCTCGAGCAGCACAATCAGTGTCTTTTGGGCCTGCACCAGTTGCAAGCGGTAGGGTTTCATTCGTAAACATTTCTGCAGAATGCGCCAAACAGTTGCCTGTGGAAGTTCAAGTTGCCTCGCTGCCCGGTAGGTGGACTTCTGCGGACTCCGCGCGAAACTGGCGCAAACACGTTCCACTGTCTCTTCCCCGGTCGAAAGACGACCAGTCGACTTTCGCTTACAGATGCAGCCCGTGTCTCTGAATTTTTGCATACCATGCACGAATGGCTTTTCCAGTAGGTGGGTATCTTCCATACCTGGTACGGAAATGCCGGTGAACGCTAATCACAGACTTGTTTACATGGTAATCAAGCACACAGAACGACTTCTGCTCTCCAGCCGCAGCCATTTTCTTTACTCGCTTCCTGCGCACTCGTAACGGCTGAAAATGAAACCACGTGAGATGAAATCTAAACTGACCTAAACATTGAGAGTTTGCCTTTCTTGCCTTTCATTAGATATCATAGAATAAATGGATACATCGCGTATTCCTATCTACGAAATGTCACTGTAAATTTGTCACAAATGGAACATAATAATTGCTTTTACTTAAATGAAGTGAAAAGTCTGCGGTAAATTAAGAAATACCGTCGTTATTAGAGAAATATGGATACATACTTAAGGCCTGTATACAGGACGCCTTTATGTCGTATTTCACTGCTGGTGCCGTCTTTTGTTATTTTCTTGAGGTCCAGGACTAGCACCGAGAAATAGGAGTGCTATGTCTGTGGACTCTCATTATCTTTGTCCACATGACTAGAGCGGCCAGTTGAAACAGCAAAATGGAGGTCAATAGCATTCACGATAAGAAAAATAGCGTGACCGCTGGACCAATAATATTTTTTTTTGTTCGAACGAAAATAGCATGATCCCTGGACCAATAAATAACCAGTCCACATAATTCTTCTTATGTACATTGGCCATAGCTTTTTGTCCCATATTAAATCTTTCATATCGCGATACAATCCAGGAAATGATGTCATCGACACCTGAAGCAATAAAACGAAAGCGAAGAACTTCAGTGAACACAGACATCACACACGAAATTGTTGAAAGTGTAAGACAAACAAAAGACGTACGTGTGTTACTGTGAGCGTAGCACCAAAAGCACTTGTAAAGTAGTAAAGTAGGTATACATAATATTCACCAAAAATAAAATATTTCTTAATTTTTTTTGCTAGGGGATTTACGTCGCACCGACACAGATAGGTCTTATGGCGACGATGGGATAGGAAAGGCCTAGGAGTTGGAAGGAAGCGGCCGTGGCCTTAATTAAGGTACAGCCCCAGCATTTGCCTGGTGTGAAAATGGGAAACCACGGAAAACCATCTTCAGGGCTGCCGATAGTGGGATTCGAACTTACTATCTCCCGGATGCAAGCTCACAGCCGCGCGCCTCTACGCCTTCAACTGTGTAAAAGCACTTATTATGTTCCATTTGTGACAAATTTTACAGTGACATTTCGTAGATAGGAATACGCGACGTAACCGAATAAATTTATGAAATCGGGTCCATAATTTTGAATTGCCCTGTATATCTCCAGGATCGTCGGCTTTCAGACAGCACGTTGCGGACACATCGAGACACTTCTCTCTGCAACAACGAATGTTAAGGGTTCATACAACCGGGCGAGTTGGCCGTGCGCGTAGAGGCGCGCGGCTGTGAGCTTGCATCCGGGAGATCGTGGGTTCGAGCCCCACTGTCGGCAGCCCTGAAAATGGTTTTCCGTGGTTTCCCATTTTCATACCAGGCAAATGCTGGGGCTGTACCTTAATTAAGGCCACGGCCGCTTCCTTCCAACTCCTAGGCCTTTCCCATCCCATCGTCGCCGTAAGACCTATCTGTGTCGGTGCGACGTAAAGCGAGTAGCAAAAAAAAAAGGGTTCATACTTGAAGCAGGTCAGATCTTCCTCTTCAAAAACACTCCCATAAGATGTTCTCCTTTCAACATTTCGCTTATCTTGCAAATAAATTTGTTACACCTGCTTTTTTAAAGCACTAGTTTCACATTTCAATTCCATTTTCTCTCTTTTCAGACATGGTTCAAATATAAGTACTTACTAGAGGTGATGGATGAACGAATGATTACTCGAATTGAGAATGGACAGCAAAAATGTAGTCCAACGAAACTGAAGTTGAAAAAAAGCCGTTAAGAGCTAAAAAAATGCTAAAAAACGCCGAAAAAGGGAGAAAAGGACAAATAAAACCCACCATTATCTGGCCTACAAACGACCCAGAATGAGTATCGTCACCGGACACTCGAGGAAAAAAGGATGTTTCCTCTACCTTCGAACCCTAGTTATGATATTATTATTAAGCTTGAGTGGCATATAGTAAAACTTTACTGTCAAGGTAGAAATAAACAAGTGTTTCCTTCAATCCAGCAATCATGAACAGGTTTCTCATAGGGAGTTACATGAATCAGTTAGATCAAGGTTTTCCGATTAGTAACTCGAGGCCACACTGGAAAACTTAGGCATGGACCGCTCTTTAATAATAGGATTTTCGTAAAATTCCGCAAATAGAACAGTGGTACCATTATGAAAAAGAAACACGCATAGCTACTTTACAATTGCATAAAATAATGAAGTTAAAAATAAACACTATCATACGCAGAACAGTTGAGTTTGGAAGTAGAGCACCCAAGAACATCAGATAATTTGAATTAAGATTTGACAAATGAGAAAAAGGAACAAAAGTACCGAAAAACAAACTGAATTTAATAATGTAGTCAAAACGAAACTTAAATAAGGACAGTTTATTGGCAGGAAACAATGATATACAATTGTAAGAGTCTGGAATCCCAGCAATGTACTTCCAGGAGAACTTCCCTGAAAATTCCTTCAAGTGTGGTGCACTGTGTACCAATAAGAGAAGAGGGAAGGTTTGAAACCGCTTCTTACACCAATAGTAATTAAAGTATTTCTTAGTATTCATTGCACGCCACGTTCCATAAAAAGTCCACAGTGGCGCTGGAATGGATTTCAAGATTTAGTATGGATCCTACAGTCATTTTTATAATGGTTAAGGCCTAGCTCTGGCATTTGTGAACGCTCATTTACCGCTGAACTTTGGATTTTTTTTTTAAATATAACCTATTCAGACCAAGTGAATACTTCAAAATCTATACTAACTACTGGACCGATTCTAAAAATTATTTTACTAATTTAAATATTAATTATCCCTGAGGGACATGGGCTGTACTTTATTTTCAAAACAATTCGAGGGGAGGGGCACGGAGGGGGTGTTAATATAAAAATCCTGGGTTAATACAGGCAAAATATCGAATTTGTCGTACAAGGACGAGATAAGTCTCAGTTTAAGCCCCTTGAAACAAAGAACAAAACTCGGTAATCCCTGCGGGCCCTAAAACCACCCGTTATGGAGATATTGGCACCACACTACTCCTGCTCTAGGGATCGCATAAAGAAATGAACTGCCGTAACCATGGCGACGTCAGCTCCAGTATTCTTACAGCAGCGACATTGTCTACAATATATAACAAAAACCTAACATGTTACAGACATGAAAATTGGTATTTGAATCTCCTTTAAAAATAAAAGGACACAAATTCTTGTTCTCAGAAAATCTACTTAAGGGTGAGGGGCGGGGGGGGGGGGGGGTGGGGTGAAAAGAAGTGAGAAACGAGTTGAATTCTTTATATGAGGATACATACCAGGTGGCTCTCGAACGCCGTACTTTCTACTTATAAATGCTCCGCAGGCACAAATGTTGAATGGGATATCTACTAACTGATTTTCACAGGGGAACTACAGCCAGCGGGCAGGTTACGTCAGAATATGTAGACATAAGGTCTGCACTGTCGCTCGCAACAAGTTACTCAGCGCCACCGGTCTAATGAACCCCTTGCATTAGTAAACATCGTTTTCGACCGCATAGTTCTAGGCTGGTGTATGGTACAGCCGCACTATATTTGCTGTCTGCATATCAACAATGGCTAGTGTGATCAACAGCGACTAATACACAGACATTATTTTAATCTGGACAATCTGGTCGGAATGCAACAGAAGCTCCAAACAGACGTATGCCTTCTACACATGTACTCCACCGACCAGTATTCGTTTTTGTTTCATAAATGCAACTCTTCCATCGAGTGGGATGTCTACACTTGTATAAATTAATAAGTTATTAGATTTGCTTTTCTGCACCTTTGGCGGATCTACAAACAGTAGCGGCGATGTGGGGCGGGTTGAGGGACAGTCCATCCCACTTTGCGGAGTAAACATTACATGTTTATTCCACTTTAGCCAGCTGGAACTAGGAATTATTTTAAAAAACTGTTTGTAAAATCCTTGTTATCTTATCTGCTAATTCCTTCGTTTATTTTATTTAATGATTCATTATTGACGGAAATACGCACAATATGCTGTTCGTCGCGGCTAACCTACTGTATTTGTATAGCACTACGGCAAGTAGTAGAGACTTTGCATGTGCTGTGAGGAAGGGCAGTAGGGGTACATCTCTTTTTGCCAAGGTCGTGGCCACTGAGTTATAATTCACCCACGTGCCGCGCGCATTCATCAGTCTGGCAGTCTCTTTAGTGTCTGTTAGTTTCTTAGTGAGTATTCAAATACTAAATGACTTTTAATTCCGTAATCATGCCGTACTTCTGTTTAATTATACTGGGCGAAGTGGCCGTGGGGTTACGGGCGCGCAGCTCTGAGCTTGCACTCGGGAGATAGTAGTTTCGAATCCCACTGTTAGCAGCCCTGAAGATGGTTTTCCGTGGTTCATCATAGTATTCCAGTTATTCGATCCCTACTCTGACGCGCTGTTTTGAATGAGCTGTATGCACACTTACGGCAGAGTCTCACTTAGTAGTAGTAGTAGTAGTAGTAGTAGTAGTAGTATGACCTGGTCTAGATTTACTATTTAAGCCTGTTTCAATTTATAGCACCACAATTCACTAAATAACTCAAAAGTCAACCCTGAAAAGAGCCGTTTCTTAAGAAAAGCTTCTTCCTCTTCACTTTTATTAAATTCTACATTCATTTAGTTCCAAATTAGCAGTGAAGAAGGGGCTTCTCCTCTGGCTTGGAGGAAAAAATTGCCTATAAATCAGATAGGTTTTTCCGTTGCCATTGTAGTGAATTGAGATTTTCCGACTCATCGGGTACTCCTCGAAAACAGATTAGTAAAAAGGCATAGTTTTTGCCCTGGGACTCTCCACTATTCGCCTTACCCCCACTCCACCCCGCACCGCAGAAAAAAGACGAAGAGTGTTCACGGATCAGAACTGTCTGCGACTTGGTCATTCCTGCTCTGGAATTCCACCATAGTACTGTTCGTTAAAAGTGAGAAAGTGTGTGGTCTTTCATTTGATGGAGTATTTCATATGAAAGTATTGCTTTTAATCGCGCCATTCCTACTGACGTCATTGCAATGACCTATGTTCATTTCAGTTGGAAAAACCACTAAGACAGTCTTTCAGAGGATGTAAAATGGCTGGTGGAGAGTGAGTGTCTGCCATTATAATGAAAACTCCCCAACCTGGTGGTGACTGATGGTAGGCAAGCGGGCCTATCATTACAATGAAAATTCCCTAACACAGTCTTCATATGAGAAAAGACGTTTGGTGACTTCCCCGTCGCGTTTCTAGGGTAACGTTAGGAGCTATGCAATTTAATACAATCTTGCTCACAACGTGTACACTACTTAGTCTAGAATTCTGTATACAGTGCAGAATTTCGTAGCGAAGCACGGGTACATCAGCTAGTTTACATATAAAATAACATAATAAAAACGAAATAATTTAGTCCAGTGAAAGTAAAATTGGTATTCTCTCGCGTTGAAATTAGAATTACAATTAAATATATCTCTTTTCACAACTGACTAAACGTCGCACCGACACAGGTATAACTCATGGGAAGGAAGCGGCAGTGGTCTTAATTAAGGTACAGCCTCAGCATTTGCCTGGTATGAGAATGGGAAACCACGGAAAAACATCTTCAGAGCTGCCGATAGTGGGATTCGAAACCACTATCTCCCGAGTGCAAGCTCACAGCTGCGCGCCCGTAACCCCACGGCCAGCTCACCCGGTACTATTACACAGGTGTATGAAATGATTATACAATTAAAATTATTTAGTACTTAAATACACACTTTACCGGGCGAGTTGGCCTTGCGGGTAGGAGCGCGCAGCTGTGAGCTCGCATCCGGGAGATAGTGGGTTCGAACCCCACTGTCGGCAGCCTTGAAGATGGTTTTCCGTGTTTCCCATTTTCACACAAGGCAAATGCTGGGGCTGTACATTATTTAAGGTCACGGCCGCTTCCTTCCCATTCCTAGGCCTTTCCTGTCCCATCGTCTCCATAAGACCTATGTGTGTCGGTGCGACGCAAAGCAGCTAGAAAAAAAAAGACTGACGAATGCGCACGGCATGCGGGTGAATTATAACTCAGTGGCCACGACCTCGGCAAAAATATTTGTACCTCTACTACCCTTCCTCACAGCACATGCAAAGTCTCCACTACTTGCCGTAGCGCTATACAAATAGGTTAGTGCGACATACGGCGTTTCGTGCGTATTGCCGTCAATAATTATGTTAAATAAAGGAAAGATTTAGCATATAATACGACAAGGCTTGTACAAAAAGCTTTTTAAAAATAATTCCTAGTTCCAGCTGGCTAAAGTGGAATAAAATGTAATGTTTTCTCTACAAAGTGGGGGTGGATGCGACTGTCCCTCCTCACCCCACCCCCTAACCGCCGTTACTGTTTGTAGACACGCCAAAGATGCAGTAAATGAAATCTAATAACTTATTAATTTATACACGTGTAGACATTCAACTCGACAAAAGAGTTGATTGTATGGTACACAAACTAATACTGTTCGGCGAAATATGTATGTAGAAGGCGTACCTCTGTTTGGAGCTTCTGCTGCATTCCGACCATGTTGTCCAGTTTAAAATAATGTCTGTGTATTCACCGCTGCTGATCACACTAGTCATTGCCGATATGCAGACAGCAAATATAGTGCGGCTGTACCATACACCAGCCTAGAACTGTGCGGTCGAAAACGATGTTTACTAATGCAAGGGGTGCATTAGACCGGTAGCACTGAGTAACATGCTGCGAGCGACACTCCGTTTCTTATCTCTTCATATTCTGACGTAACCTGCCCGCTGGCAGTAGTTCCCCCGTGAAAATCAGTTGGTAGACATCCCATTCATCATTTGTCCACGCGGGGCATTTATATATAGGAAGTACGGCGTTCGGGAAGATGTTTCGAAGATGTTACATACATTAAAACTGGTACTTGGAATCTCTTTTAAAATAAATGAACACATTGTTTTTTGGAAAATCCACTTAATGGGTTGAAAAAATTAAAACAGCGGGTGAATTTTTAAAATGATTACCTTCTCCTTCTTCTACCGGTTTTTCCACTCCTGTGGGGTTGCGGGTGCGAACTGTGTCGCACATGTGGATTTGACGCTGTTTTACGGCTGGATACCCTTCCTGATGCCAACCCTATGTGCAGATATGTAATTACTATTGCGTATTCCTGTTGTGCTCGGTAATGTGATGTGTTAAGTGAGTATGGAGAGGAGAGTATTGGGAAAAACACAAAAAACCTGTCCTTGAGCTAGAAGAATTAATCACACGCGACTAAAATCCCCGACCTAGCCCGGAATCGAAACCGGAATCCTGTGCACCGACCGAAGGCCTCAACGCTGAACACTCAGCCAAGCAGTGGGGCGGTTTTTAAAATGAGTATATCGACAGCATATCTCATAAACTTTACATGTTATAGGTGTGAAAGCTGATATTTGTAATCTCCTTTAAAAATAAAGAAACGCATACTTTTTGTTTTCGGAAAATCAACTGAAGCTGGAGATCGAAAATAAGTGAAGAAGGAGTTGAATTCTATTTATGACGGTACTTATATCTCAAAACTTAAGATGTTACAGGCGTGAACATAGGTATTTGGAATATCCTTTAGAAATAAAGAAACCCTTTTTTTTTCGACTTGACTGTTTCTCACATGTAGATTTCCTTGTCGCATGTTCCAGATTTAGCTTTGCCAGTAGCCTGGTCATCTTAGCCGCAAAAGTCAATGCTACAAACGTGGTTTACAAAGAGGTTCTGGGGTAAATGAAATACAATTTGTCGGTGAGTTTTTATACTTGAGGGATTTTCAGATAATGCCTTAGTGCAGTACCGAGGAACAATTAATTTTTATTAAATTACTAAATCCTCGCGAGCGAAGCCGTGGGTAACAGCTAGTAGAAAACAATATTAAATAATGAATTAGTTCTGATTTGGGTCTATAAAGGGGCATAAAAATTAATAAACTTTGAACGAGCTATGGAATATTCTTTGTATTGTACATTTTCTTCACATTTCTTATATATTCTTAAAAGTCTTCGCGGGCCACATGCGACCTGGCGGCCTCCAGTTGCAAACCCCTGAATTAGACACATCAAGGTGGTTCAGTCCTGTTCTCATCCTACAGAGCCAAAGTCGCCTTATCAATTCCCTTCTGTAGTTTTAGAAGCAGCCCTCAGTAAACGTGTAACTGTACAGGTGAGACTTGTGTTCGTCATCCAGACTGTTATACTATTTCATGAATGAACAAGTTTCACTTTGGTAGAATAAACAGGAGGAGGGAAATGAAACTTAGAGATGTAAACAATGAAGGTAGAAATTTATTCTGTCTCTTTGTCGAGCAAAGTGAGAATCAAGGCTTGAGAGGGTGGCGTGTTGTTTGAACACAAATTGTTGAATATTCAACATATCGTAAGAGTGTCGAATACATTACCATGCTAACATTGTTATCACTGCTGCCATAGAGATAGTACCTGTCTATGTCTTCACCTTCCTCATCCTGCCTCGGTGTTGTGTGGAGTAACACCCGGGGTACGGTTTTACAACTTCATTACCACCGCAAGGGCTCTCCACTTTGGAAACCGCGCTGAGTATCTCAGTCTGTAGTGCACTGGCTTTCTGACCAGTGGAAGTTCGTGCTGAATTAAGTTGGTTGCTCTGTTCTGTCAGTTCATTGCAGTAAGTGTAACATAAAAATTTAAAATTCGTATTGCATATAGGAAGTGTCGGCTGACCTCGTGAGCATCCGTCCACCAAACTCCAACCCCACGGAAACGTTTTACATCCCCCCCCCCCGGTCTCTCTCTCTCCCTGTTATATAAGGTTTAGAGTTCCAGAAAATGTACAGAAAAATACAGGTACACATCAGACTTTTTCAGACTTCCTGATTTCGCGTGACTAGGATTGAATAAACAAATGACTTGTAATAAAAACAAAACCAACTTTTCCCTTTGTGAAAAGCCATTGATCATGAATATGCCTTTCAATAAAGGAGACTCAATGTTATATCAAGGAGAATTGTAACTCTTCGTCAAAGAAACTTAACTTGTACCGTGCCTGCAGCATGTTTGGCGACCAAGGCCAACGGTAACGACTAATATGACGTCACTGATGGTACACTTTCTATTTCAACACACTCTATACAAATCCACAGCCGCAGCATCTTTGGTGACCAAGGACTAAGGCAACGACTAATGTTATGTCATTTCCGTCACAAAAATCACGTTACACAAAATTTCATATGACCCCCAGCCCTAAAACATATCCATGTCAGGAAAGAACGGTTAAAATGACCACAAAATAAAGTATTTTATATCTTCCCCTTATCGAAAATAATTTTAATCTAGTATCGACATTTTACTATTTACAGAAGATCCGATACCTGTATATTTTTCGGAGCCGGCTTTCTTAATGAAGAGGGAAATAATCTGATGATACTAAGGGTGATGTGAGGATGAGGAGGAGAATGAAGAGAATAAGTTGGATGGAAAGAGTCAGAAATGGAAAAGTATTGAAATTTGTGTTAAGAAGAGAAGATTGATGGAAGTTATAAGAGAAAAGAAGAACTGGATGAACATTATTGAGATGGGAGTGTTTGTTAAGGAAAGCACTGTAAGTATTAGTTTGCGGAAGGAGACTGGGGGGAAGGAGAAGGAGGAGAAGGTAAAAGATGATAGATAACAAAAGAGAAGGAAGAAACAGGGATCTGAAGAGGATGGCAGAAGACAGGAGAACATGAAGAGCTGCAATGTGTAAAACTGCCTGTGGGAAGAACACATGATGATGATATTAACTTTACTATTTTCATTTTCATAAATGTTATGTACAAAAGCAAACACTTTTACAAACACGAACTTATTTATTTATTCACCAGTTTACAAGTATTAATTCACTTTAAACTGCACTGGAACTAAAGGTTGTTTTAGCTGGTGACCATGCACTATGCACAGTCACTCCCATAAATATTCGGCCACTGATAAAATCCACGAAAAAGTGATGACAATAACGCAACCGTGAGCAGAATGTGAAACCAAATATGTATAAGTAATGGAACTACATGTGGTTGCTTATGCTCAAGAGGAATCACGGAGCATTGATTTACAGTATGCTGTAAAAGAAAGGGCATTGCTCACATGGCTGAAATCACACGCCTCAAATATATTCGGTCACCTGGAAAGGCCGGGATTGCCGTTGTGTTCATTGACAGAAGCCGGGCAGATAGCGTTGCAAAACGTTCAATTCAGTAGTGTGGTGCCGCAAGACACGTCGTGCCGACTTCATTTGCAGCAGTGTTGCGGACTGGTATCAAATGGGGTGCAAAAGACAACACGTTTGAAGCACGCCAGCTCGTGATATTATATCATGCTCGAGGTAAATCTCATAGAAAGACATCTCAGATGCTTAGCATAGCAGAATAATAGTTGGAGATATAATCAGACGATTCAAAAATTAAGACAGAATTGATTCAGCTCCCCAGACAGGCAGACTGAGAAAGGTGACAGAAGGAGAGGAGCGGTTTGTGCTTCGCTATATGAAACGAAATCCGAAAATTAGTGCTTTGAAAGTGGCAGCAGCTGTCTTAGAGGAGTGTGGAAAGAAAGTGGGCACTGAAACCGTGCGAAGAGCACTGCGAAGGAATGAGTTCTGTGGGAGAAGAACTAGGAGAAAACCATTCATTAGTGCGGTAAATAAAAAGAAGCGGCTAGAGTTCGCAAAAACCTACATAAGCAAACCCAGTGCTTGGTGGGAGAATGTGTTATTTGTTGATGAGTCAAAGTTCAACGTTTTGGGGTCTGATGGAAAGCAGTTGGTGTAGCGGAAAGGTCACGAGGAACTGAAAACAAGTAATTTACAAGCAACTGTAAAATATGGTGGAGGAAGTGCAATGGTGTGAGGATATGTTGCATCGAACGGGGTTGGTGCACTGAGTTTCTCTGAACATATTTTGACAAAAGAGGGCTATTTGGCTTTCCTCAAAAACAATTTGCGACAATCTGCGGAACAACTTGGTATACAGAGTACTTTCAATTTCTACCAAGATAACTATTCCAAGCACAAGTCGTAACTTGTCATGGAGTGGCTGCTGTACAACTGCCCGAAGGTTTTGGAGAGTCCACCAAAATCATCCGACCTAAACCCCATCGAGAATGTGTGGAGTCATATGAAGGTAGCTCTGCAATTGCGGCCACAAAGTTCCCTCACAGACTTGAAGAGGAGACTGCTACAAGAATGGGCGGCACTAAACCCTGATTATATCAGGGAAGTTATCGCCAGTATGTCGAATCGACTGGAAAAGGTCATAAAACCTCAAGGTGGACCTACAAAGTACTGAATGTGTACCAGGGTTGTGAATTATGTGAGTTTATGTTGTTTTTATTTATAGTGGCCGAATATTTTTGAGGCGGCACTGGAAATATTGCTTTTACTTAATGCACGACTGAAGGCGTACTAATAACTGTCTGAAGAGTTTGACTTACATCACAATATTTCTAGAACGTGTTATTATGTTTTCCTATCTGTCTTTCAGGTCAACAGCCCAGAGGCTGGTTGGATCCTCAAATAGCACCACCAAAGGTTATGCGGTTATAAGGAAACCCCAAAAACCAATGGCAGCACCAAAATGAGATGTACCAGGCAAAATGAGGAGTGAGGTAGTTTGCCATTGCTTTCCTCACTGGGTCAGAAAGTACTATTGCAGCACGACTGACCCTGTGAGCAGCACCTTTCATAACACTCAGATGCACTAGTTGTGCTCTGAATGTCATTACTCAGCACTGCCCATACCCCAGCAGCTTCCATATTGTCACAGCCATGGATGTTGACTGGGACTTCGATGGAAGCCACACTTTACTCTGGCCTGTGCCAAGAGATGGATGCAAAAGTACTGTATCCATCAAGAAATGACAGCAGGCAGGTTTTCCTATATGTTTCGTTATATTACACATTATCATTATAATGTAAGAATAATTACCGTATAAAAGTGTGTCATAAATCAAAGTGACCGAATATTTATGGGAGTATCTGTACATTATTTGAAAAATGGTGCTATTAGTGGGAATGAATGTTTTCAGTTCGTGAGTGTGATTTAAGTCACAAATATATTCTTGTTGCCAGAACGCAAATATTAAGGGAAGCCCTATCTTAAAGCATATGAAACCAAGAGTAAGGAATTACAGTAAGTCCTTCTGTACAATGTATAATAGGACATAGAGTACATCACGAGAATGCTGAAAGCAAAGAAGACTACAGTGAGAAAGGGAATGGCTTGCGCGTGCAGAGCTGAAACCTCACGAGCTGTGTCAGTCCATCTGTCCAGACCACATTTTCAAATAGGGGATATACTATGTGGCTGGAGTACCGTGTAGACAGGTCGGCGTACGGCAATGTGTTGCAGCTCATCCTTCATGCCAATTTATCCAGCGCTGCATTCTGCCGTGTTGACTATAGATGTAGGCGCGCAGTTCGGTAAGAGCACCACAACAGTAACTACCTAAATTCGATCAATTTTGCGGAGAAATATCTTCATGATTGCTTGAAGAATGTTTATTCAGGTAAATACTTTTACGGCTTGCCTCATATTCCAGCTGTATTTCGAAGAGTGAAAGACTACCTATTGAAACCTTTTTCGAAAGAATGTCACTTTGAACCCTTGAAATAATTCTTCGCCACAGCGCGATCTAATAGCAAGATGCCAACCTGGAGCAATGACTTTTTCAATACAAATCGTCAAGCCAGGTTTAAAAGCCTTATTCCCCGTCACAACATGCACGATAAGAGGAGAAGGTGTGATTTATAGCCGCGCTTGAGGAGGACGTGTCAACAAGTCCAAGAATTTGGACGTCTCAGCGACAAAGCTCCTCCAAGACATCCATGGTGGACCACGATATGTGACAATGCAACTGTAGAGAGAAGGCAAGAATGACTCAAGCGGAACAGTAATTAGAGCATTGCTAATTAAACAAACTTCTTAATAACTGAGAAATTCACCGCCAGAATCATCAGAAAAGCTAGGAGGCAATGCAAAAAGGATATTATCCACCAAAGGAAAGGAAAAACATGAGAGACCTCCACCAAACCTTCAGGGTCCAAATAACCCCGTACTCATCTCCTACACTTTAACTCCGGGGACCAGATGGAAAGATGAACAATGTGAATTGTACAACTGCCCTAGTAGAATATTTCAACCACCTCCTCAATTCAGAGGAGCGCAAAGAGAAACTACTCTTTAAATTAAAGGATGTTCCTAACCCAAATTCTCTCTTATCAATGAAGGAGGATGACAGGAAGGCCATTTCTGAGCTTCAGTCCAACAAAGCAGCGGGTGGAAATTGTGTTAATATACAGGCAAAGATTCCAGTCAGTGTATTCATGACATTATACGTGGATAACAGAGAAGCTACCTAGTGATTAGATTTCGGCTATCACACACCCGCTGCACAAGAACGGAGACAAATCTGATCTGTACAACTACAGAGGAATGCTACCCTCTCGGTGACTTACAAGATCTTTTCCATGATATATATCTCAAGATCAGAAGCTCAACTGGATTCCTGCATTGTAGAGTATCAAGCTGCACTTAAGAAATCAAGATCATGTGCAGAACAGATCCTGATCCTCATAACTGTACTCACAAGAATATGAGCTCTTCGGATATTGTGGCTATTTACGTTGCCTTCCAGGACGCTTAAGATTCCACAGATAGACAGTCTCTCTTTCAGACCCTTGCTGAATTGAAACTAGATAATAAGACACTGAATCTCGTAAAGGCTACTTTGTCAAACACCAAGTTAAAGGTAAAATTTAGGGGGGAACTATCAAGAAGTTATTCGTGAATGGACGAAAACTCTGTCAGACAACTCGTGGTTGAGAATCAGATTCAAGTAAGACACGATAAACATCAACTGCCTGGCGTTCGCAGATGACCTCTCACTCCTAGCATTAAGTATGGAGGAAGCTACACGCCAACTGTCCTCCCGCAGTCAAATAGCGGCGAATGTAATGTTGAGGATTGCCATTAACAAAACGGAGTTCATCACCAACATCCTCTTTTTTCTTTTTACTATTTGCTTTACGTCGTACTGACACAGAAAGGTCTTACGGCGACTATGGAATAGGAAAGGTCTAGGAATGGGAAGGAAGCGGCTGTGGCCTTAATTAAGGTACATGTGCCTGGTGTGAAAATGGGAAACCACGGAAAACCATTTTCAGGGCTGGCGACAGTGGGGTTCGAACCCACTATCTCCCGGATGCAAGCTCAAAGCTGCGCGCCCCTAACCGCATGGCCAACTCGCCCGGTATCACCAACATCAGAGATGCATCCAACTCAATCCCACACGGGGTTACAAAAATAAAGACTATTAACTTCTACAAACATCTCAGAAAATGGATAACCTCGAGCGTTAGGAAGGATCTAGCCATATTCAACAGGTGTAAATTTAGAATTCTCCAGTCACTGACAGCCAAAACATTGTGTCCTGGAGTGGGAGTGAAGTGGACTCGGGAAAGGAAAACAACCACGATGCGAAGATGAAGGAATATTGGGCTAAGAAGAAAGCTCACTAGAGACAGGAACCTCGTAATCCAAGGGGCTTCAACGAAACAAGGAGAAGAAGAAGAAGAAGAGAAAGAACATTCTCCAACTTCAAGGCAGTTGGATTCCCACCTCAGCCATCCTCGAAATTGTTTTCCGTGATTTCCCACTTCTCCTCCAGACAAATGCCAGGATGATATTTAACTTAAGGCTATCGCCACTTCCTTCTCTCTTCGTTTTCTGTCCCTTCCAATATTCCCATCCCCCCACAAGGCCTCCCTTCAGCATAGCAGGTGAGGCCGCCTGGGCCAGTTGTATCCCCGAAACAAAGTCTCACGCTCCAGGACACTGCCCTTGAGATGGTAGAGGTGGGATCCCTCGCTGATTCCGAGGGAAAAAGCAACCCTGGAGGGTAAACGGATTAAGAAAGAAAGAAAGAAAGAAAGAAAGAAAGAAAGAAAGAAAGAAAGAAAGAAAGAATCAATTTCCCATTGCCATTCTGTCAGCTCTATTGCATGCTCGTTAACTTGTATGCATTGAATTTATGTTCTATTGAACAAATTGCATTCTATATTCAACAGCATCTTTTCTCGAAGAATTTTCCACTCAAGCTATTTTCATGAACGGGGATGGATCCTATAATTACATAAGATAAAATTACTTTTTTATGTTTGCTAATATATGCGCTGTTTTGACTTACTGAAACAATAGGCGTCATTTGTGAAATAATGAATAATAGGCGCACAAGTGCCCCATGTGCCGCAAGAGTTAAACGTCTAAAAATGTTAATATTCCACCTCTACTTCATTTTAAAGTCACGCTTCTGAAGCATTGTATAACAACCTGGACACACGAATAACATTGTCTTAAAACTGGTCACAAAGTACTCAGCAATTCACGCAGTTGACAAACACACTAATTAATCTGTCCCATTTCTTTGTCCTCGTCTGATGAAGATCTACAGCAGACCTGAGTAGGCGCGACTCGCGGAGTAAATTTCCAGCTGAAAATTAAACTGTCTTCTCTTCTTGATATCTTCAGTAAACTCTCGTGCTCCAAACTTACGACGTGTTTACCTGTTCTAACAACCTTCCACTCCCTCGCTTCTCCTTATTACGCATCACGATCCACACGAGTGGCAATGCGCCTTGAACCACAAATTCCACGCGTGCGCTGTTGGTTGTTAACAGTAAACCGCACACAGGTGAGAAGAGGTCAGAAGGTAAGGTTATATACGGCTTTACAAGTACAACGTTCGACTCGTTACTTGAATAGTCAGCGTACTGGCCTTCGGTTCAGAAGGTCCCGGGTTCGATTCCCGGCCGGGTCGGGGGATTTTAATCTTAATTGGTTAATTCCAATGGCTCGGAGGCTGGGTATTTGTGCTGTCCCCAACATCCCTGCAACTCACACACCACACAAAACACTATCCTCCACCACAATAACACGCAGTTACCTCCAAATGGCAGATGCCACCCACCCTCATCGGAGGGTCTGCCTTACAAGGGCTGCACTCGGCTAGAAATAGCCACACGAAATTAAAAATTAAAAAACAAAACAAGTACAATTCGAATATACAGAACATGCTTTATGATTTACATCTTGCACTAGCTCCTTACTTCTTAAAACACCAAAACCATTCCTAACTCTCAGAAATCTTAGCCTGATGGAAATAGCAGATGACTGCCCCTTTGTTTTTGAAACGGGATACGTACTATTGCCCCTGGGGCAAGTGTAACGCTAGCAACAAAACCGTGCTTCCTCACAGTGTAGAACCCCATTGTGTGGCGATCCCATTCCTCTTCCATCAGCAAAGTTACAGGACTTCAAACAATCGCGTGCATTCCTTCAGAATCCAGAAGGTAGACTGTTCACACAGAGCTGGAAAAGAGACTGGAATGTATTACTGATCGTGATACTGATGGCAACAGTGATGAATGGACCGAGTGAAAACGTTCTAGTGAACCATGACATTGAAAACCTACAACCTGTTTTCCAGTCAGTGACTAGGGCAATGATTAATGACTGACCAATGCAATTAAATGATAGTGGAGAGTGTTGCTGGAATGAAAGTTGACAGGAAAAACCGGAGTACCCGGAGATAAACCTGCCCCGCCTCCGCTTTGTTCAGTACAAATCTCACACGGAGAGACCGGGATTTGAACCACGGGACACAGCGGTGAGAGGCTGACGCGCTGCCGCCTGAGCCAGGGAGGCTTCAACTGAACAATGACATTAAACGATTAAAATCAAGGAAGAACTTCCTCAACGTCTCTACCACTTAAACAAACCACCAGCAACAGCGCGCCGAGACCTGTGGCGATGTAGAATACAACACCTTTCGCAGGGGATGGTACCTCCTGGACATCAGCTCAGCTGGGCTAATTGGAGGTCACTTAATCGTTTGAGGAGTGGTATAGGGAGACCTAGGGACAACTTCAAGAAGTGGGGTTATATAGAAAAACAGACAGAACTTCGTGATTTCGGGGAAAAACAAACTATCGCACACATACTATCCGCGAAACTTTTAGTGACACTTCGTTTTACGGGGGTGAGGAGTAAGGAGAGAGTTACAACGGTTCCGGCAATACTGCCAACTGAATGGAAATGAAATCTGAATTGAATCGATAGTATGATCGATCGATAGGAATTTTCTAAACCGCCGTTTCCGTGCAGGAGTTCTAGGTTGTTCCTGTGATGCACTTTGATTTTCCTCACTCATGTTTTAAGCTCAACCTACATTTTGACTTTGCTGTGTAAATAACAAACACTATTTAAAGTGTAGCATTTATACTGCCAGATGTCTCACGGCGATGCCAATACGAATCTCGAAAGACAACCGAGGTCTAACGATTCAGTACTAGGGAGCCGAAGTTTCATTAAAAGTCCAACTATGTCCTGTCCAGTGTATACTTCAAGACCTCGTTCAAGCGGAATAGTTGTCGTTGATTATTGGATGGACTCAGTATACCGCACAAATTATATCCTCTGTAAAGTGCCGAGTATTTTGTGTAATCTAAGGTGTACGTTATGTATGTTTCTACTGTATCAACGCTGCGACACTAAATATTAATGAAATTACTGTGTTATTTTCTTAATCCCTTTTCAACTCCATTTGATGTAAAAATAGTAAGAACTAACAAATCTCTATAACACGAAGATAGAATATCATCAAGTTTTGTCGAATAAACTGCGATAATATTGGAACTGACTTCAATATATACGTGCAAGGACACATTCTGCTGCATTAAAAAGGAATTTAAGATATATCTTTTTCGTGAAAATTTGAGACAGAAACAACCAATACCGGAATACTTTTTATATTTTATCAGGACAATTTTAAACTTTCAACATGAAAATCTTCAACAAACTGTTTCATTCTTATGAACAAATGTATGAAAATTTTGCCTGGTTTCACTGTAACACAGAACCACATTTATACACTGATGCTTTCAAGGCCCGTACTAATAGACATGATACTGTATAGGCTTTTGGGCTTATGCCATGTCAAGAAAGCGCCCTATACTAACTCTGAGCGATACTCAGGAGTGTCCACACTGCCGACAGATATATGGAAAAGGAAAAGAAATTACATGCATATAATTTTGACCAACAACCTTAAGCATGCCAGCATTGGTAACTCAATGTTGTCAGTCCTAAGTCTGAGGAAAATAGGAAGGAAATGGTCAGCTTATTTGTGCGAATGAACAATCTCAAATTGTTTGTGCTCAGTGTTAATGAACAAGCTCAGATTGTGTGTGCTCGGTGCGAATGATCAATCTCAAATTGTTTGCGTTTGATGCGAATGAACAATCTCAAATTGTTTGTGCTCTGTGTGAATGAAGAATCTCAAACTGTTTGTGCTCTGTGTGAATGAAGAATCTCAAACTGTTTGTGCTCGATGTGAATGAACAATCTCAGATTGTTTGTGCTCTGTGTGAATGAAGAATCTCAAACTGTTTGTGCTCTGTGTGAATGAAGAATCTCAAACTGTTTGTGCTCTGTGTGAATGAAGAATCTCAAACTGTTTGTGCTCTGTGTGAATGAAGAATCTCAAACTGTTTGTGCTCGATGTGAATGAACAATCTCAGATTGTTTGTGCTCTGTGTGAATGAAGAATCTCAAACTGTTTGTGCTCTGTGTGAATGAAGAATCTCAAACTGTTTGTGCTCGATGTGAATGAAGAATCTCAAACTGTTTGTGCTCTTTGTGAATGAAGAATCTCAAATTGTTTGTGCTCGATGTGAATGAACAATCTCAAACTGTTTGTGCTCGATGTGAATGAACAATCTCAAACTGTTTGTGCTCGATGTGAATGAACAATCTCAAACTGTTTGTGTTCGATGTGAATGAACAATCTCAAACTGTTTGTGCTCGATGTGAATGAAGAATCTCAAACTGTTTGTGCTCTGTGTGAATGAACAATCTCAAACTGTTTGTGCTCTGTGTGAATGAACAATCTCAAACTGTTTGTGCTCGATGTGAATGAACAATCTCAGACTGTTTGTGCTCTGTGTGAATGAACAATCTCAAACTGTTTGTGCTCTGTGTGAATGAAGAATCTCAAACTGTTTGTGCTCTGTGTGAATGAACAATCTCAAACTGTTTGTGCTCGATGTGAATGAACAATCTCAGATTGTTTGTGCTCGATGCGAATGAACAATCTCAAACTGTTTGTGCTCGATGCGAATGAACAATCTCAGATTGTTTGTGTTCGATGCGAATGAAAAATCTCAAACTGTTTGTGCTCGATGTGAATGAACAATCTCAGATTGTTTGTGTTCGATGCGAATGAACAATCTCAAACTGTTTGTGCTCGATGCGAATGAACAATCACAAATTGTTTGTGCTCGATGCGAATGAACAATCTCAAACTGTTTGTGCTCGATGTGAATGAACAATCTCAAACTGTTTGTGCTCGATGTGAATGAACAATCTCAAACTGTTTGTGTTCGATGCGAATGAACAATCTCAGATTGTTTGTGCTCGATGCGAATGAACAATCTCAAACTGTTTGTGCTCGATGCGAATGAACAATCTCAGATTGTTTGTGTTCGATGCGAATGAACAATCTCAAACTGTTTGTGCTCGATGTGAATGAACAATCTCAAACTGTTTGTGTTCGATGCGAATGAACAATCTCAGACTGTTTGTGCTCTGTGCGAATGAACAATCTCAAACTGTTTGTGCTCTGTGCGAATGAACAATCTCAAACTGTTTGTGCTCGATGTGAATGAACAATCTCAAACTGTTTGTGCTCGATGCGAATGAACAATCTCAGATTGTTTGTGCTCGATGCGAATGAACAATCTCAAACTGTTTGTGCTCGATGCGAATGAACAATCTCAGATTGTTTGTGTTCGATGCGAATGAACAATCTCAAACTGTTTGTGCTCGATGTGAATGAACAATCTCAGATTGTTTGTGCTCGATGTGAATGAACAATCTCAAACTGTTTGTGCTCGATGTGAATGAACAATCTCAGATTGTTTGTGCTCTGTGCGAATGAACAATCTCAAACTGTTTGTGTTCGATGCGAATGAACAATCTCAGATTGTTTGTGCTCGATGTGAATGAACAATCCCAAACTGTTTGTGTTCGATGCGAATGAACAATCTCAGATTGTTTGTGCTCTGTGCGAATGAACAATCTCAAACTGTTTGTGCTCGATGTGAATGAACAATCTCAAACTGTTTGTGCTCGATGTGAATGAACAATATCAAACTGTTTGTGTTCGATGCGAATGAACAACCTCAAAATGTTTGTGTTCGATGCGAATGAACAATCTCAAACTGTTTGTGCTCTGTGCGAATGAACAATCTCAAACTGTTTGTGCTCTGTGCGAATGAACAATCTCAAACTGTTTGTGTTCGATGCGAATGAACAATCTCAAACTGTTTGTGCTCTGTGCGAATGAACAATCTCAAACTGTTTGTGCTCTGTGCGAATGAACAATCTCAAACTGTTTGTGTTCGATGCGAATGAACAATCTCAAACTGTTTGTGCTCTGTGTGAATGAAGAATCTCAAACTGTTTGTGTTCGATGCGAATGAACAATCTCAAACTGTTTGTGCTCTGTGCGAATGAACAATCTCAAACTGTTTGTGTTCGATGTGAATGAACAATCTCAAACTGTTTGTGCTCGATGTGAATGAACAATCTCAAACTGTTTGTGTTCGATGCGAATGAACAATCTCAGATTGTTTGTGCTGTGTGTGAATGAAGAATCTCAAACTGTTTGTGCTCGATGTGAATGAACAATCTCAAACTGTTTGTGCTCGATGTGAATGAACAATCTCAGATTGTTTGTGTTCGATGTGAATGAACAATCTCAGATTGTTTGTGCTCTGTGCGAATGAACAATCTCAAACTGTTTGTGCTCGATGTGAATGAACAATCTCAAACTGTTTGTGCTCTGTGTGAATAAACAATCTCAAACTGTTTGTGCTCTGTGTGAATGAACAATCTCAAACTGTTTGTGCTCGATGTGAATGAACAATCTCAGATTGTTTGTGCTCTGTGTGAATGAACAATCTCAAACTGTTTGTGCTCGATGTGAATGAACAATCTCAAACTGTTTGTGCTCTGTGTGAATAAACAATCTCAAACTGTTTGTGCTCTGTGTGAATGAACAATCTCAAACTGTTTGTGCTCTGTGTGAATGAACAATCTCAAACTGTTTGTGCTCGATGCGAATGAACAATCTCAGATTGTTTGTGCTCGATGTGAATGAACAATCTCAAACTGTTTGTGCTCTGTGTGAATGAACAATCTCAGATTGTTTGTGCTCTGTGTGAATGAACAATCTCAAACTGTTTGTGCTCTGTGTGAATGAACAATCTCAAACTGTTTGTGCTCGATGCGAATGAACAATCTCAGATTGTTTGTGTTCGATGCGAATGAACAATCTCAAACTGTTTGTGCTCGATGTGAATGAACAATCTCAGACTGTTTGTGCTCTGTGTGAATGAACAATCTCAAACTGTTTGTGCTCGATGCGAATGAACAATCTCAGATTGTTTGTGTTCGATGCGAATGAACAATCTCAAACTGTTTGTGCTCGATGTGAATGAACAATCTCAAACTGTTTGTGCTCGATGTGAATGAACAATCTCAAATTGTTTGTGCTCGATGCGAATGAACAATCTCAGATTGTTTGTGTTCGATGCGAATGAACAATCTCAAACTGTTTGTGCTCGATGTGAATGAACAATCTCAAATTGTTTGTGCTCGATGTGAATGAACAATCTCAGATTGTTTGTGCTCGATGTGAATGAACAATATCAAACTGTTTGTGCTCGATGTGAATGAACAATCTCAAATTGTTTGTGCTCGATGTGAATGAACAATCTCAAATTGTTTGTGCTCGATGTGAATGAACAATCTCAGATTGTTTGTGCTCTGTGCGAATGAACAATCTCAAACTGTTTGTGCTCGATGTGAATGAACAATCTCAAACTGTTTGTGCTCGATGTGAATGAACAATCTCAAACTGTTTGTGTTCGATGCGAATGAACAATCTCAAAATGTTTGTGCTCTGTGCGAATGAACAATCTCAAACTGTTTGTGCTCTGTGTGAATGAAGAATCTCAAACTGTTTGTGCTCGATGTGAATGAACAATCTCAAACTGTTTGTGCTCGATGTGAATGAACAATCTCAAACTGTTTGTGCTCGATGTGAATGAACAATCTCAAACTGTTTGTGCTCGACGTGAATGAACAATCTCAGATTGTTTGTGTTCGATGCGAATGAACAATCTCAAACTGTTTGTGCTCGATGTGAATGAACAATCTCAGATTGTTTGTGCTCTGTGTGAATGAACAATCTCAAACTGTTTGTGCTCTGTGTGAATGAACAATCTCAAACTGTTTGTGCTCTGTGTGAATGAACAATCTCAAACTGTTTGTGCTCTGTGTGAATGAACAATCTCAAACTGTTTGTGCTCTGTTTGAATGAACAATCTCAAACTGTTTGTGCTCTGTGTGAATGAAGAATCTCAAACTGTTTGTGCTCTGTGTGAATGAACAATCTCAAACTGTTTGTGCTCGATGTGAATGAACAATCTCAGATTGTTTGTGCTCTGTGTGAATGAACAATCTCAAACTGTTTGTGCTCTGTGTGAATGAAGAATCTCAAACTGTTTGTGCTCTGTGTGAATGAACAATCTCAAATTGTTTGTGCTCGACGTGAATGAACATTCTCAAATTGTTAGTGCTAGGTGTGAATGAACATTCTTGAATTGTTTGTGGTCTAGTACTATAAGAAATTTAGATTACCCAGGTAACTTGTGCTCAACTCGTATATGCCGTTGCAGCAGAAGACAGGTCGTTATCGCTCCCCGGCTAGTCAGACATGTTAATTAGTCCTGGTAGTAGGGTGTGCGGGTGGGGGTGAGGTTGGGGGTGAGGGGAAGAAGGGACACCGTGCTGAATACAGTTTAGTAACACTGTGGTGTTTACAGGAAACATAAACCGCACTGCAGCTTCATAAAAATACCACCATGTTATTATTTAAATGAAATAACTATTTCGTCATGTATCTCCAGGCTATAACCATTAAACTTGCTGTAAACTAGTAGGACACTTGAGGTCAAGTCGTTAACACTCAAACTCCCATGTCTATAAACTGCTATCGCTTACGTGCTTAATGAATGAGTGATAAGGCAGAAGGACTTCGTTTACCAGTGAAGATACAGCTGTCTTGTTATAAGAGAAGAGTATTGCATTCGAATGTCAAGAGAACAAACCTCAGTCGTAGCAGACAGTGGAGTTGGTAATTTCTGTTTTAAGGCTCAGCCATAAGCCCACTGAATACTCATCATCTGTCATTGCATGTACTTATTTTGATATGATTCCTTGTAACATTTTGTTTCTTTTATTGCATACTAGCTGCAGTTGATGGGACAATCATATAGGTTGTGCAAAGTTATCAACTCCGTAGATACTCTCCGCCAATATTCAGACATGATATTTTACTCGGGACGCAGCAGTAATCCCATTTATTGGAGATGAGTGGCAACAGAAGAGAGAAATCACTTCTTGAAAATGATTAATGTAATGTTGTCCGACTCGTAGGCAGAATGGTCAGCGTACTGGCCTTCGGTTCAGAGGGTCCCAGGTTCGATTCCCGGCCGGGTCGGGGATTTTAACCTTCATTTGTTAATGCCAATGGCCCGGGAGCTGGGTGTTTGTGCTGTCGCCAACATTCCTGCAATTCACACACCACACATAACACTATCCTCCACCACAATAACACGCAGTTACATGGCAGATGCCGGCCCACCATCATCGGAGGGTCTGCCTTCAAATTATGTGTGGTGCTCTATCATAGTAATATATACTTGTGTTGAGTGGTTAGTGTTATATCATCAGCATAACAGAATTTTCATGATGATGTTTCTGGGAGATCGAAGATATACAAATTGAACAGTAGGGGAGATAGTACCGATCCTTGAGGTAACCCAGTCTAGCAATAGCCACACGATATTATTATTATTATTATTATTATTATTATTATTATTATTATTATTTATAATGTAATGTTTATTTGATCATTTTTATGAGCTTTCTTTATTATAGTCCTTCACATTTACTTTTCTTCAGACTTTCTAGCATTAGGGCATCCAATATAAAGGGAGTTCTCCGTCTTTTCATGACTCCCTCTTCCCTTATTCTTCAAGCGATTGTTATGTTTTTGCTCATTTTTTGTATTCATCTTCACAATTTTCGTTGTCGATATCGACCGATGTCCACGCAATTTTACACCTGAAGACAATCATGACAAAAACCATCGCCAGTTAACATGATTGAGCAATATTTCCATGTTAGCAATGCTCGCCGTTGATATGGACTAAGCAACAGAAGTCGAAATTCATAATTATCTCTGTTATAATAGCCGGTACGATAAGAACGTATAAGACACAGATGATCGGAAATGTAATTATATATATATATAACGTTAGTTATATAGTATATATCTAGAGAATCGTTAATAACATAGATATTTGAGAACTGAATTTTAGGCCTTTCCCTAAACCACCATTTCACTCAGAGTCAATGAAATTATTTATAGCACACATTCCGATTTTCATTCAATTCTCTTCAGCCATTTTCTCGTGATGCCCGTATAGGCAGACAGACAGACATGACGGAAAATTAAAAAGTGGATTTCCTTGTTACTATGGACATGACCGATACAGAAATACCATTCTTCTAAAATTATAAGCAATATACAGACAAAACTCTTTATAGATATTCAGTTGCTGTTACTTAATATCTCCAGTCCAAGTAAAGCGAGCCTGTGTCTTTACCCGGAGGTCAGGGGTTCGATTACCGGTCAGGTCAGGGATTCTTACCTGGATCTGAGGGCTGGTTCGAGGTCCACCCAAACTACCTGAGAACAATTGAAGAGCTATCCGATGGTGTGACAGCGACCTGGACCTAGAAAGGCAATAATAACGGCTGAGAGGATCCGTGACGCTGACCAGGCGTCATTTCTTGATCTGTATGCCGCCAGGCTGATCAGCGATCACTTGGCAGATAAAGGATTATATAATGCATCAATTGCCTAGTATTTACTTAGTTTACGCTATTAAAGAGTCTCCGTGGCTCAGACGGCAGCGCTCCTGCCTCTCACCGCTGGGTACCGTGGTTCAATTCCCGGTCACTCCATGTGAGATTAATGCTGGACAGAGTGGAATCGAGACAGTCAAATATTTATAAGATTTTTTATTCAGACTCATATACATTAATATTTACCTCCAATAGATTTGTAACATGCATTGCGTACAACTGAATTTTTCGCCTTATTCAGGAATATAGACCGAAAATCTTCCGACGTATCAAACTAGGATGGCAAGCCCACGGAAGAAATTTTCCAATCTTCAAATCCAACATGCCAGCCCAATCAAAGAAGATAGTCTTTGACCAGAGTGTTCTCCCTGTACTATCTTACGGTTGTGAAACCTGGACATTGACCGAGTTTGTTAAGCAAAAACTCAGAACAACCCAAAGAGCTATGGAACGGTTTATGCTAGGCTTCACGAAGAAAGACAGGAAGAGAGCAGATTACATCAGGTCAGTCACAAAGGTCAGTGACATTTTAGAAAGGGTGTATACCCTAAAATGGCAGTGGGCAGGTAATGTTGCTCGGAGAACTGATGGTAGGTGGACAAAGCTTCTGCTTGAGTGGAGTCCGAAAGATCATCTGAGACCTAAGGGAAGCCCACCGGACAGATGGGATAAAGACATCCGGAAGATTACTGGGATCAATTGGCAGAACATCGCTCAAGACCGTCCCAGATTGAGAGATCACATGAAAACTTGCCTTGCTTCGGACTTAAAGAGGCCACATCGTAAAAACGATTGAATATGCCGGATAGTAATATCCACGGTATCGCCTGCTTGTCGTAAAAGACGACTAAAACGCGACCCAAGGGAGCGTAGGTTGAAAAGCACAGGTCCCCTAGCTGAGTCTGTCATTTATTTCTCGACATCATCTTTCGTATCCGACTTCTCTTGGAGTCTGTCAGACACTGGTGAACTTTCCTTGTAAAATTAATGTTTAGAGGATACTTTTAATCTGGATGATTATTCTGTTTAAGGGGAGTCATGACTGAAATGTTGTGACTTTTGACCAAAATATTGAACCTTAAAACAATTCTTCCTCTTTGAAATCCCATGATCATTTTTCCCTAAAGCCATTTCTGAAGTTCTAAATACAGGGTTTAAAGGTTAGCAGTACGGCGTATATAGAGCAAACATATGGCCCTTTTCTCACGTTGTCAAACGATATTGCCTTTAAACTTATTTCGGACTACCTTTTCAATAATCCCACTTGGAAGATATTTACCTTGTAGTAGGTCTGGGAAAAGAAGCTTTCGGAAAGGCGAGAGGGCTTTTCACATCTAAGGCAATCCCTATTCATTTAAGAAAGAGGTTTGAAAAAGTGTTCTGTGTCGAGTGTAGTGTCATATAGAGCTGAAACATGGACATTAAGAAAGAATCAAAGTATTTGGAAAGTTTTGAAATATGGTTGTGGAGAAGAATGGAAAACGTGAAGTGGACACAAAGTGAGAAATGATGAAGTGCTAGGGAAAGTAGGAGAGAAGAGACACGTGATGAAAACGATAAGGAAGAGAAAAATATTCTAGTTGGGTCACATACTATGTAGAAATTGTCTTCAACAGAGGCTGATGGAGGAAAAAATATATGGAGGAAAAGTAATAATAATAATAATAATAATAATAATAATAATAATAATAATAATAATAATAATAATAATTGTTTTACGTCCCACTAACTACTCCTTTACGGTTTTCGGAGACGCCGAGGTGCCAGAATTTAGTCCCGCAGGAGTTCATTTACGTGCCAGTAAATCTACCGACACGAGGCTGACGTATTTGAACACCTTCAAATACCACCGGACTGAGCCAGGATCGAACCTGCCAAGTTGGGGTAAGAAGGCCAGCGCCTTAACCGTCTGAGCCACTCAGTCCGGCGGAGGAAAAGTAAGAGAAAGAAGAAGGTTTGGAATGTTAACAGATGTCAAACAAGAGAGAAGCTATGAACAACTCAGTACAGACAATCATGGAGGCTGTCTAGTTCATACCTGTCTCAAGATAGATTCACAGAAGAGAGACAGAGGTATGGGCTGTGTATAAGAGCAGACATGAGTCTGAGAGAGTAATTTACAGTCCAGAACAGTTTTAACGTAAGTTTCTTAAACCTCCCACCCGGAGGCCCTGGGTTCGATTCTCGGCCAGGTCAGGGATTTTTACCTGGACCTGAGGGCTGGTTCGAGGTCCACTCAGCCTACGTGATTAGAATTGAGGAGCTATCTGGAGGTGAGATAGCGGCCCCGGTCTAGAAAGCCAAGAATAACGGCCGAGAGGATTCGTCGCGCTGACCACACGACACCTCGTAATCTGCAGGCCTTCGGGCTGAGCAACGGTCGCTTGGTAGGCCAAGGCCCTTCAAGGGCTGTAGTGCCATGGGGTTTGGTTTTTTAAGTTTCTTAAAACTTTCAATTGCATTTTTCTGTCTTAAAATATTTTTAGCTCATTGCCATGCATGATATTCTCTTTGCGACAGAATTCTTATCAGATACACCTGAAATTTTCTGATAAAGTTTGAATATGTACAGGAATTAAAACGACATTTTTTCAGGTTGTTTTACGTCACACCGACATAGATAGGTGTTATGGCGACGATGGGATAGGAAAGGGCTAAAAGTGGAGGGAAGTGTCCGTGGCCTTAATAAGGCACAGCCCCAGCATTTGCCTGGTATCAAAATGGGAAACCACAGGAAACTGTCTTCAAGGCTGCAGACAGTGAGATTCGAAACCACTCTTTCCCGAATACTGGATATACTGGACGCACTTAAGCGACTACAGCTATCTTAATAAGGTACAGCCCCAGCATTTGCCTGGTATCAACATGGGAAACCACACGAAACCATCTTCAAGGCTGCAGACAGTGAGATTCGAAACCACTCTCTCCCGAATTCTGGATACTGGCCGCACTTAAGCGACTACAGCTATCGAGCTCGGTAATTTTTTTTTGCTAGTTGCTTTACGTCGCACCGACACAGATAGGTCTTATGGCGACGATAGGACTGGAAAGGGCTAGGAGTGGGAAGGAAGCGGCTGTGGCCTTAATTAAGGTACATCCCCAGCGTTTGCCTGGTGGGAAAATGGGAAACCACGGAAAACCATTTTCAGGGCTGCCGACAGTGGGGTTCGAACCCACTATCTCCCGTTTACTGGATACTGGCCGCACTTAAGCGACTGCAGCTATCGAGCTCGGTGAGCTCGTTAATTAAAAGTACTTCCGCATTTTATTATAAGTTGAATATTACCTTCATATTTTTGTTCCTAAAATAGCACCAAACTAGCGTTTTGCCTATTGTATGAATAGCAAAATATTGAAAAAACGTATATCTCCAATAATTTATATCTGACTGTAAAACTCGGCGTTATTGTTAAGTATATGAGTATTTTTGACAAGTCTGTCAAATTATAACCCAAAAATAAGGAAAACTGTGCCTCAATGAGCATTTTCCATGCGACATATAAAAAAATAAAAACTATTTCTTAATAACTTTGCAACCAGTTAACTAGTCAACTTCAAATTTTGTGTGGTGCTCCATCGTAGTAATATATACTTGTGTTGAGTGGCTAGTGTTATATCATCAGCATAACAGAATTTTCGTGATGATGTTTCTGGGAGATCGAAGATATACAAATTGAACAGTAGGGGAAACAGTATCGATCCTTGAGGTAATCCATTCTTGAGCTTACTTTCTGTACTCATAGTTTCCCATGTTTCTGGTCTGTGTATATTTGTAAATAGTGTGTACTTGTACAGTATATATGTATCTAACTTGTTGCCATACGCCAGTAATAATAATGATAATAATAATAATAATAATAATAATAATAATAATAATAATAATAATAATAATAATAATAATAATGTACTTGTGTTTTAAATTTGGTTGTGATAAGTGGTAAATTGTAGATGTTCCAAATTTCAGTCATGATGCCCCTTAATGAACAAATACTATTACAGGAATTACGGCGTTTGGAATTTGAAAGACTTGTTTCCTCGTCGCTTTTTAACCAAATGAAATTTTCCTCTAGAAGCCTGATTTATTAAAGTAAATGTCTTTGAAATTGTGACAGAACATCAAAGACTGAGGACCACGAGATTGTGCTACAGGTTAATGTTTTTGGCCGCTCTTCTTTGTGAGTCAATAAAGAGTGGACCTGTGTTTCAACAGAGACATCAAACTTCGGTTGCTGGAAGCGCTGTAAATCGCTATTTGCACGATCACATCAACACATACACTCACGGGAAATGGAAATGCTGTATGCTTTTATTGACAACTCTATTTGTTCTCTTTATACACTTTCACCATCTCTGTACATTCTCTGTTCGTTCGCAGCCTTTGAAATATCCAACAGAGGTTGTGATAAAGCCTCACTTTAACATCGCAGTCATTTTTAAACTGAGATTGACTTGACTTAAGGCAAAGCGTATTGACGGAGTAATTGTAGACCTAACATTCTAAAGGGGCTAAGCGCCAATTTTTCAGATTTCATTTCATTGGGCGTATTGGTAGTACATCCATTTATGTGCTCTGTCGTAGGTCAACTGTAAGTGACTCACTTGCTGGGCTGAGTGGCTCAGACGGCTGAGGAGCTGTCTTTCTGACCCCAATATGACAGGTTCGATCCTGGCTAAGTCCGGTGTTATTTGAGGTGCTCGAACACGACAGCCTCGTGTCGGTAGGTTTACCGGCACGTTAAAGAACTCCTGCGGGACTAAATTCCGGCACCTCGGCGTCTCCGAAAACCGTAAAAATGTAGTCAGTGGGTCGTAAAGCCAATAGCATTATTATTAGTGACTCACTTACATGCCAGCAGATGATGCTTGAGGTATCTCCTCGGGTACCCTTGTTTTATTGGTGCCATGTGAGGCCCGTTTGCAGTTCTTCAGACGTGTGTAGGTTCGACTAATTTAATCATGCTTTTGATGTAATGGAGGGCAATAGTGAAAGAAAAGCTGTCGGTTAACATTGATCTAAGAAATTAAATGTCATAATATGAGGGTTGTAAATATAGT
The DNA here is from genome assembly GCF_040414725.1 of Anabrus simplex. Lineage (NCBI taxonomy): Eukaryota > Metazoa > Arthropoda > Insecta > Orthoptera > Tettigoniidae > Anabrus > Anabrus simplex. The sequence continues at coordinate 62,589,565 of NC_090273.1, read as the reverse complement.
AGTGGCAACATAGTCCAGACACTCGCAGGAGATCGGGCATGCGCAAATAGGATATGGGAGTGGTCAGGTGGCGCTGTTGTCGTCGTGTAGTGTGCATTTGACGGACATCCAGTTGTGATTGTTGTTGATGTGTGGCGTTGAAGTGAAGAGTGTCGGTTGAATTCGCCGCTCTAAAGCATGTTTTCAAAAGTTGATCAGCATTCGTGGATTAAAATTGAGGTTTCCTATGGCAAAAATGCATCGTAATGCTAGCGAGGATTACGTGAAGCCCGTGGCGAGAATGCATTACCGTATAGGACAATTGCACGATGGGTTAAGACGTTTCGTGCGGGTCGAAATGAGACTGAGGATTTGCACCGCACAGGTCGGCCATCCATTCCTCAAGATCAGATTTGCATCGTGAGTGGTGTCGTTTTTGTGGACCATCGAAGGACTGTTCGGGAATTATGTGGTGTCCCGTAGGGTTCCACATCAGTTCACAGAAAGGCACCGGTATGCAATGGCTAGTATCCACCTGAACAAATACTGCAACGAAGGAGATGAATTTTTACAGCGTATTGTCACCATTGATGAGAAGTTGGCACGAGCCTACGAACCTGAATTAAAGCGTAAGACGAATTAATGGCGTCACCCAGGTTCGCCACGTCCACAGAAATTTGGTCGGGTGAAGATTATGCTGATTGTAGCATACGACTACGAGGGAGTTATTCTTTCGCATACTGAAATGGCGGATGGCTTTTAGCGCCGGCAGTGTCCGAGGGCATGTTCGGCTCGCCAGGTGCAGGTCTTTTCATTTGACTCCCGTGGGCGACCTGCGCGTCGTGATGAGAATGAAATGATGATGAAGACGACACATACACACAGCCCCCGTACCAGCGAAATTAACCAATGGTGGTTAAAATTCCTGACCCTGCCGTGAATCGAATCCGGGACCCCTGAGACCAAAGGTGAACACGCTAACCATTTAGTCGTGGAGCCGCACTTTCGCATGCTATGCCTGAGGGACAGACCGTCAACAGCGACTACTATTGTCGTTTTCTGGAGCGACATCTGGTGTCCTGCTATTCAGCGTGAACACCCTATCGTGTTGCATAGCAACTCACGTTTCCATGTTGCAAACAATGTGAAGCTGTTATTGCAACGGTGGCATTGGGAGGTCTTAGAACATCTTCCGTACTCACTAGACATGCGTCCTTGTGACTTCGATCTGTTTCCGAAGCCCCCGATTTCCTAAAGTTGCTTATGTAATCCGTCGTTGTCATCAACAGAGAACGCATTGAGAAGAGTCCCAACGTCTTCGCGACATTCAGCAAAAGACTCTGCGGGTGATTACATTGAAGGAACTGTGTTTGTTAGTTCAGGAAATATTGCAAGAACTTTATTTACAGTCGTCGTAACAATGTGAAAAGTTGAGCATATACAACATGCTCCGGCAAAGAAATCCCTCATGAAATATATACGTATTTTAGTGGCATACAGCTGTTTTGAATGCATTGAACATAGATATCTGGCATAAGGCCATAGTTTCATGACCAGTGATCACCATTTCGCTTTAATTGGAAAGCGCAAAAGGACACTGAAATCCTATTTACCTAATGAGGTAAAGGATGTGATTACATCATCCCAGCCTTCCCAAATATTTAAAGTAGAGAGGATAACATCGGGTGAATTCGTTGACTTCCTAACTGCGGCTGATAATGTGTTAAATATTACATCAGGTATTCAAATTACTCATCCCGGTATGGTGTATGTTACAAGATCACACTCAGATATGGAAGATTTGATAGAGTGAATATACTTAAAAGAGACAAAACCATTAGTCAAACCACGAGCAAATATTTAACAGCTGAAAAAAAGTAAAGGATCTGGAAGAAATTATTCAATATCTCTCACAAGAACATTGCCAGTTTTATGTTGATTTGTGCAGTACAGAAAAAAAAATGGTATGTTCCTATCGTGAAGTAAGATATTGGACAGAAGTTATTATTATTACTATTATTATATTATTATTTTATAAGTTGTTTTACTCGTACGTCGCACCGACGCAGATAGATCTATATAAGCCCAAAAAGCCTATATCGTGTCTATAAGCACGGGCCGTGAAAGCATCAATGGGAAAACAATTACAGCCTGGGTTTCAGCGGGAGTCACAGTAGCTTACTTGCCAGGCTCCATCCTGTGAGCTCGGAGGTTCGTGTTCATATCAGTGCCCTGGCGACGTTCTTTTTTCTTCGATAGGTGCTCTAAAGCCGACTTTAAGCTACGTGCAGATTAAGCAACACCGCCTTGCAAAGCCCATTTGAATTCGCCCACCAAACGATTTGATTGGCTAACTTCAGCAGCTAATAAAATGACAACAACGCGAGATATCGAATTCTTCTTTTTAAATTATTAATCAGTATGGCCAACCCTGTAACGCTCATGTACCCGGTTCACGTCGTTTCTGACAATCCTTTATACTGATCGTGAATGGCAGCTACCGCTATGTTTTTCTAGGACTAAGGAAGTTCAAAACTAAGACAAGGATTTTGGAATTGTTACCTGGTCTCCATCCATTAGCCATGTGACGGATATATTCTGCAGTCCATACGCTTATCATTTTTTATTTTTAGATTGGCTTTACGTCGCACCGACACAGAGAGGCCTTATGGCGACAATGGGGTAGGAAAGGGATAGGACTGAGAAAGAAGCGGTTATGACCTTAATTAAGGTACAGCCCCAACATTTGCCTGGTTTGAAAATGGGAAACCACGGAAAACCGTCTTCGGGGCTACTGACAGTGGGGTTAGAATCCACTATCTCCCTGATGCAAGCTCACAGCAGCGCACCCCTAACCGTACGGCCAAATCACCCGGTCCCATATTCTTATTTATAATGCGGAACTGTAGGTGTTTCTCTAAAGCCGGGTCTCCACTGATTAACATTTAACAACAACTTGTTAAAAATGACATGTATACGAATATTTTATTCTTAGTTGACTTAACATGTTCACTTGATATGTTGAATTTAACATATTTAACACGTTGGCATGTTTTCCGGTGGGATTGGAAAACATATTAAATCAATTCATTGCTCGTGTAGCATCGGCATGACTTCGGCAAAGTTCGTGTAGGTAATCTACATTAAAATCATGCTCAGACACTAGGAAAGTTTTTAAATCCAAACCTGTCTTCTACTTAGCTCATTCAGAATTTCATTCTCATCAGGATTGTAATGGAAACAGAAATAGGTTTCAGACTCACTCGTGCAATTACAAAATTAAGTATGAACATCCGTGTAACGGGTTGCTTAGAAGGGCTGTGGACCAATTAAAACAGGAAGATAATTGTGTTCAATTAGTTGTATTTATTTGTTTCAACATACCTCTGTTTATTTGAAGAAAATGCAAAATCTAAAGGGCAAGAACATTGAACACAGCTATAACAAAGCATTAGAATATATTGTTGCAGTGTGCAGTCGCTTAAGTGCGGCCAGTGTCCAGTATTCGGGAGATAGTAGGTTCGAACCCCACTGTCGGCAGCCCTGAAAAAGGTTTTCCGTGGTTTCCCATTTTCACACCAGGCAAATGCTGGGGCTGTACCCTAATTAAGGCCACGGCCGCTTCCTTCCCACTCCTAGCCCTTCCCTGTCCCATCGTCGCCATAAGACCTATCTGTGTCGGTGCGACGCAAAACAACTAACAAAAAACAAAAGAATATATTGTGCTTTGTTAACCTAACGCATAGGGTGATCACCTATTTAAAAATAGTTTTGTAAGTTGTAACTGGTTTCAATATTGAGACGTAGCATTATCAATTAGTTATTATACGTCTTAAAATTATCTAGAGTATCTGGCAAATAATAATAATAATAATAATAATAATAATAATAATAATAATAATAATAATAATAATAATAATAATAATAATAATATTACCAGGCGAGTTGGCCGTGCGGTTAGGGAACGCAGCTATGAGCTTGCATCCGGCAGATAGTAGGTTCGAACCCCACTGCCGGCAGCGTTGAAGATGGTTTTCTGTGATTTCCCATTTCACACCAAGTAAATGCTGGGATTGCACCTTAATTAAGGCCACGGGCGCTTTCTTCCCACTCCTAGGATCCCATCGTCGCCATAAGACCTATCTGCGTCAGTGCGATGTAAAGCTAATTGTTAAAAAAATGATACTGTAATAGCAAAACATTAATGAAGAGACTTTTGAATATTTTCTGTGAATTTTAAAACGAAAGGTGCTGTCACTCTTGGATGTTTGAAGTAGTAATTAGTATCACACATTCCATAGATTTATGGAAGAGTGTAGGTAAAAATACAGTTGGCAGTACTGATTAGATACGGAAGTTCTTCATTACGGGCCTTAGAAATAATGTGAGAGGTTTAAAACATTAACATATTATAAAACAAAGACACTTCAGCCAAGTAAAAGGGAAATTGGTTTCAGACTGCGTTCCCCCTTTCCAGATAGATTTCAGACTCCGTTCCGGTGGGTTCTGGCACCACTGCATCCCTGATCCACATGCCTTCTATTCAGATATTGTCGTACCCCCAATCCCCTTTCCTTCCTTCCCAAGCAGGGCCGATGAACTAGATGTTAGGTCCCTTTAAACAACAAGAATCATCATCATCATCATCATCCTTCTCAAAATCTTGTATCAAGCAACAATGGGAATAACAAAGGCCAAATCTTCATCTGAGTCCATTGTTCTTGTTTGAAAATGCAAGCAACCACCTGAATGTATTAACACAAACTAATATGATGAAGTGACGGCCCCGTGGTGTAGGGGTAGCACGCCTGCCTCATACCCGGAGGCCCCGGGTTCGATTCCCGGCCAGGTCAGGGATTTTTACCTAGACCTGAGGGCTGGTTCGAGGTCCACTCAGCCTACGTGATTAGAATTGAGGAGCTATCTGACGGTGAGATGGCGGCCCCGGTCTAGAAAGCCAAGAATAACGGCCGAGAGGATTCGTCGTGCTGACCACACGACACCTCGTAATCTGCAGGCCTTCGGGCTGAGCAGCGGTCGCTTGGTAGGCCAAGGCCCTTCAAAGGCTGTGGTGCGATGGGGTTTGGTTTTGGTTTTTTAATATGATGAAGTAGCTGTGTATAAACAAAGTCAAGTTTAACATATTTACAAGTGTGGACACAATGTTAAATGGAACAGTATTTAACTTTTAACAGTTAGCATGTTGGTGGTGTCGCCAGTTAACATTGAACACGTTGTTAAATGTTAATCAGTGGAGACCAGCCTTTAGTCCACCTCATCCGGTTGGCCACAATGGAATTATCGTACAGTTGGATGCGTTATTATTCCATTCTTTCTATGATATCAATAACCACCAACACAACCGCCACCTCCTTCCCCTCCTCCAGGGGCCTCTACGGTCTACGCGAAGTTGGAGAAGGAAACCGAAGCGGGAATACCACCGGCTCAGGCTAGGCACTGGCTATAGGAAATCACATCAACGTCACCAACAGCAGGTCTGTCACTATCTCTCTCGCTACTTCAATAATCACATGCCACTTAGCATTTTATCTTCAAACCGTGCTTTAATAAATTCCAAATCCATAAAGCTACAGTTCCCATAAAAAGTGGAAGTGTCGATTAGAACATTGATTTTCGATATTATTGGCCAACTTTTCGATACTGTCAGCTGCCATCGAGTTGATGTGCAAGTTACGAGCCTTCCTGGTTGCTGGTATCGAATGGAAGATTCTCTTGAAACATTGGAACAACTCTTCTTGTGCATGAATGAGGCTCTCAGACATTGGTTACTGGGCAAGTGGCCGTACGGTTAGGGACGCGCAGATGTGCGGTTGCATTCGGGAGATGGTATATTCGAACCCCACTGTCGGCAGCCCTGAAGATGGTTTTCCGCGGTTTCCCATGTTCACACCAGGACACGGCTGCTTCCTTCCCACTCCTAGTCCTTTCCTCCCATCCCATTGTCGCCATAAGACCTATGTGTGTCGGTGCGACGTAAAGCAAATAGCAAAAGGAAAAAAATGACCTATCTGTGTCAGTGCGACGTAAGTCAATTTTTGAAGAAAGCAATCCTTTCTTCGTTCCTAGATCTTTAGTCACCAAGTGAAGGAGATCTTACAGCGAGCAAGTGATTTACTTCATTTCACACTGATTTTAACCTCCAAGTGAGATACGAACGTAGATTATGCAAATCTACACGATTTCTAACGACTGCCGATGACATTCCATTTACGCTAATTGAATAAATAAATAAATAAATAAATAAATAAATAAATAAATAAATAAATAAATAAATAAATAAATAAATAAATAAATAAATAAATAAATAAACTCTATCTTATCCACTGAGTGCCCAAAAGTCACGGGAAGGAATGTTCCATTAGCAAATGAGCCTGAGCATTGCGGCGTAGCTGAGCAGTCTGTCACAGACAACAGTGCCATGATGATGGCAACACGCCGCGAGTTAACCGACTTGGAACTTGGGATGTTCACCGGCGCACGCCGCATAAGTCATAGCATTGCGCAGATTTCACGAGAATTCAGGTTTCGAGGTCAAGAGTGTCGAGGGTAGATATTCAAAATCGCAGGAGAGAGAATGCTGCCACCCGCGTAAACAGCCACACGGGAAGACCACAAGTGTTTAACGAACGGACATCACGTTGCCTCCACAGAACTCTACTGGGTGTTCGATAGGCTACTGTGTGTCAGATCACCGCTCAGTTGAATGTTGGGAGTCAGGAAACCATTTTCTATCAGGACTGTAAGGAGGCAACTGCACGACGACGACTAACTCGTGCCCTTTGGCTGACACCTCGACACAGCTTAACGACGTGCATGGGTCCGCGAACATCGGCGATATACCATGAAACAGTGGCGGTTTGTAGTATGGTCCGATGAATCCCGGTTCCAGGTGTATCGACCTGATGGGCGCGTGAGAGTGTGGCGTATGCCCCATGAATCTATGGATCCAGCGTTTCAACAAGATTGTGTCCGGGCGGAAAGTGGCTCAATTCTGGCCTGGGCGGCGTTCTCATGGTCAGAATTTGGCCCCATTTTCTGGAAGCAGGGAGCGTTGACAGGTGAACGTTAAGTGGAAATTCTTTCAGATCATCTGCATCTCTTTTTGGCCCTATAGTACCGTGATGGAGATGGTATGTTTCAACAAGACAGTGTGCTCTGTGATGGCACGCAGGTGGTTGGAGGAGCACTCCACTGAATTTACGACAATGGATGCTGTCGATGCTGATGTACGCTCCATGAAATCCGCATCAACCACACAAGACCAATTGTGGGTAACAGTGCAAGATGTTTGGGTCCAGATCCCTCCAAAAGGATTCCAGCTCCTTGTAGAGTCGATGCTTTACCGTAATGCTGTCATTTTGAGGGTTCGCGAAAGGAGAAAGACGTTATTAACTTCACATTGAGTGTCTTACCATGACTTTTGGCCACTTAGTGTATTATGTTGAATGAGACACATAGTTCTCGCTGGTTCACTGCACATTTTCGAGGTTCGGTTAGCGCACTGTTTCTAATTAAAGTAATAATGCAGCCATTTTGTGAGTAGAATTATTGCAACCTCAATTTTTAGTACAGTTATTATTACCATCATCATCATCATCATCATGAATCTACCCTTGCAATTCCTCTTCACCATTCATTTGCGCATAACAATTCTTTTACTGTGACCGGTTCCAAACTTTGGAATTCCTTACCACTTAGTGCCAGGGACAGTGACTCACTAACTAAATTCAAGAAATCATACCGAGATTACCTGTTGAAACCTACCAACTGACGTGTGCGCTGTGCAGATGAGTGAATGAATGGTGATAGACTGTGTTTCTCTGGTATATGTAGTAGACATAGTCGATAGTTTTGTAATACGTGCATTTCGAGCAATATTATTTAGTATTGGTTAATGTACAGTATAATATTGTAATTCCTTAATAAATGTGAGTGGGAGTGATAGCGTGTGTGTTAGCATAATAATTCTACTAAATTATAAGTTAATATATATGCAGAAAAGTATTGTAGGTGTGTTTAAGTGTGAGAGAGGGTCGTGCGCCCTAACTTCGCCACTTAAGAGAAGAAAAATAAATATATAAATATAAAATAACATGTTATGACTGACTGACTGACTGACTGACTGACTGACTGACTGACTGACTGATTCATCATCGCCGAGCCAAAACTACTAGGCATAAAGAAAGAAAACTTTGGGAATACATTTATAATACGGTGTAGGTGTTCACTAAGGGAAGATTTTTGGATATTCCAATACTATAGTGGTGAAAAGGGGGTGAATTTTAATAATGAGTATATCTCAAAAACTTAACAGTTTAAAGATGTTAAAATTGGTGTTTGGGATCTCCTTTAAAAATTAAGGAAGACGCATTTTTTGTTTTCGGAAAATCCACTTAAGCGGGGTGAAAAGAATTGAAATTGGGTGATTTTTTTAAATGGGTTTATCTCAAAAAGTTAACAAGTTACAGACGTAGAAACTGATATTTGGAATATCCTTTTAAAACAAAGGAATGCGTATATATTTTATTGTCGAAAACATTTCAGAGGGCGGAGAAAAGACTGAAAAATTGGTTGAATAATGTGTATACTCATATCTCAAAAACTTAATATGTTGCAGACGTGAACATTGATATTTGGAATCTCCTTTAAAAATAAAGAAGCACGTTTTTCAGAAAATCCACTTAAGGGGGTGGTTAAATAAAAAAAATGAGTGTTTTTACAGTATATTTCAAAAACTGAATAAGTTACAGAAGTGGAAATAGGTATTGGGAATCTCCTTTAACATTAAAGGAACATGTACCTTTTTATTTTCCACTTGAGAGAGGACTGTTTCTCACACGTACAGTTCTATGCCGCATGGTCATCTCAGCCCCAAAAGGCAATACCACAAACGTGTTTTAAAAAGAAGTTCTGGGGTAAATGAAACTCAGTTTTTCGGTGAGATTTCATACTTCAGGGATTTTCAAATAATGTCTTAGTGCAGTACCGGGGGGCTACTACTTTTATCAAATTACGAAATCCACGCGAGCGAAGCCGATTTTAAAAGGTAGTAAATAAATACATAAATAACTCATCATAATCATCATCTTGATGCTACAACCGAAACTTTAGAAGTCTTGGTTTAATATTTTATGAACATCTGTTCTGGTCTGCCCACAGTAAATTTGTGTGGAGATTATTTTGAAATTTGTTTTACATAGCACCGAAAGAGACAGATCTTATGGCGACGATGGGTAGGAGTGGGAAGGGATGACCATGGCCTAGATTAAGGTACAGCTCCAATACTTGCCTGGTGTGAAAATGAGAAACCACATTTAGGACTGCCGGCAGCGGGGTTCGAAACCACTCTCTCCCGAATGCAAGCTACGTGGCCGAAACCGCGCAGCAACCCGCTCCGTAGAAGAAGGAATATTTTTGTTACCTTACCTCTGTGGTGATTATTGTTCTAAGGGAAAGTAGAACCAAGAACCTATTCCTTTCTATTGCTAATGAAAAGAATGGTGGAAGAGTTCCAACATTTCAAAGAATGTAATTAACGTTTGTTTTTTATCTCCCACTAAGTGTTTTGACGGTTTTTGGAGGTGCCGAGATCACAGAATTCTGTCTCGCAGTAATTCTTTTACATGCCAGTAAATCTGCCGATGTAAGGCTGACGTATTTGACCGCCTTAAAATACCACAGGATTGAGCCAGGATCGAGCCTGCCAAGTTGAGGTCAGAAGGTCAGTGCCTCAATCGTCTGAGCCACTCAGCCCAGTTTAAAAAATGAAGGCATCGTCTAAAGAAAGGAAACAACCACGAAGGGCTGAAATCTTCATTCAGTGACGAGTCAAGATTTATTCCTTTTAAACAATAAATATTTCCGTTGCTTTTTCCCTCAGCACAACCATCTCCATATCTTGACTACTGAAGCTCAGAATTTGAATTTTAAACTCTGTCATTTGTAAAGCTCGTAACTGAGAAGGGATAAAAGTGTATCTAGTCGACTTTATTTCACAGTACTAATCTGGAACCTCCATTTGAGATGATCAGAGCGGGGAATCTTTACAAAGAAGAATTTTAAGAGCCCGCAGTCTCCCAGCTGATAAATAGAGGACTATTTTGGCTTCTCCTTATGTAATTAATGGGCTGACACCAACAGCTTCACCTCTTTTAATTGATTAACACAAGCTCCCTCTGGAGCCAAGTCTCATGAATAATCCTCGGACGATGTTCACCGGACAATGGGCCATATAACGACACACGCACTCTCTCAGCGAGGACCAATGACACCACTCCGTGTTTTAAGAGACAGTTATGGGCTCGCTTCATGACAGCATATTCATGTGGAGATGATGGTAAGCTGTTAAATGGAAATGCTCGTAAGAGAGCCATCATTAGAGGCGGCTGGAATTTTAGCAAATGCGATCAATGCGAAAGGTGGTCAAATACTGCAGAAGTAAGTACATCTGACCCATTGAAACCAAACCGAAACCTTCCTTTACGTACAATGAAAAGCTCCAGACTGAGTACGGTGTATACTCTTATTCAAAGCTGTAGTTATATTAGTAAGGAAAGGTGTGAGACAGAGGTGTGCTTTGTCTCCCATAATTTTTAATCCTTACATTTATATTGTAGCAGACTCTGAGAAGGAACTAAACAGAATGATCACTGTTCTGTGTGATACATTGAAACATTACAAACTTGAAATCAATAGTAACAAAACCAAAATTTTAGTTGTGAGCAAAGATGGCAGGGAAGTTAATATAAACATAAGAATGGGAAATTCTAACATAGAACAAGTGCAACATTTCTGTTACTTAGGAAGCGTATCACTGAAGACAATAGATGCGCCAAAGAAATAAAAAGAAAAATAGCTCTTGCTAAACAGGTCTTTCAAAATAAAAGAAGTCTTTTAATAAATACCCATATAAGTTTAGAAACAATAAAGGCTTTTGTGAAATCCTTTGTCTGGAGTGTACTACTTTACGGTTGTGAGAGCTGCTCTATTGTAAAAAAGGAAAGAGATTCATTGGAAGCAACTTAAATGTGGATATGGAGGAAAATGACGGGGACATTCTGGACTGAAAAAAAGAGACGAATCGAGATGTTCTAAAGAAATCAATGAGCAACGGAGACTGATAAAGGATGTGGAAGAAAGGAAGATAAAACTTGTAGGTACCGGGTGAGTTGGCCGTGCGGTTAGGAGCGCGGCTGTGAGCTTGCATCCGGGGGATAGTGCGTTCGAACCCCACTGTCGGCAGCCCTGAAGATGGTTTTGCGTGGTTTCCTATTTTTACACCAGGCAAATGCTGGGGCTGTTCCTTAATTAAGGCTACGGTCGCTTCCTTCCAACTCCTAGCCCTTTCCTCTCCTATCGTAGCCATAAGACCTATCTGTGCCGGTGCGATGAAAAACAAATGGCAAAAAAACTTGTAGGTCATATCCTGAGACATAACAACTTCCTAGTAAACGTCTTTGAAGGGAAAATACTACGAAAGAAGGGAAGAGGAAAACCAAGGAAGACATACTTCGAGAATATGAGAAAGTTGATGGAATGTAAATACTACAAGGCAGTGAAAAGAACAGCAGGATTGAGAGGAGAATGGTGGAAGCGACAAGTGTATGATGATGATGCATCATTGCGATGGTAGGTGGCACTGACGAATGAAATTTTCTCTGACTACTTGCAGTGTATTTTTTCTGTTGCAGACATTATGGTTGAAGAACCGTACTGTCGGAAGCAGAATGGTCCGGTATTCATGTCGGGAACAAGCCGAGATGGTGATTGTGTATGGCCAAGCCAATGAAAACGGTCGAGTGGCAGCACGGCTATACCAAAACGAGTACCCCCACAGACACCAACCACATCACACAACGTTTCAAGCTATTTTTTTGCGTTTGTGTGACCATGGGTCCTTTCAGACAGACGAACGTGTAGGGAGGCGGCGGACTGTGCGTACACCAGATCTGGAGGAACAGGTTCTACAGGACATGAACCCTGGTGCAAGCTCCAGGCAAGTGGCCTGCCAACATGGTGTAAGCCAGATTACGATTATGTGTATCCTGCTTGACAACCGTTATTATCCCTATCACCTGCAACGAGTGCAAGGATTATCAAGCAGCGCATTTCCCTCTACAGGAATGATTTTGTCGATGGTTTTTGCACCAGGCTATCACAGTTATGGGATTTCTGTCGTCAGTCCTCTTTACCGATGAAGCAACCTTTACCAGATATGGCATCGACAATCTACATAATCGTCATCTGTGGGCTACAGAAAATCCCCGTGGAATGGTTGATCCGTCTCACCAGCATCGGTTCAGAATCAACGTTTGGGCAGGGATTCTTGGCGACCACATACTTGGACCAGTTATTATTCCACAACGCCTCAACGAAGGAACGTACCTGGACTTCCTGCAGAATACTCTGCCTGGATTGCTTGAGAATTGCCTTTGGAAATAAGACAGGTTATGTTGTTTCTGCATGATGGATCACCACTCCACTTCCGCATTACAGTTCGCCAACACCTCGACAACACCTTCCCCAGGCGCTGGATAGGACACGGAGGCCCTGTAGCATGGCCTCTTAGATCATCGGATTTAAACCTCCTGGATTTTGACCTCTGGGGACATCTGAAAAGCGTTGTGTATGCTGAACCAGTTCATGATGTGCGGACCCTTCAACAGCGTGTTCACAACGCCTGTGACGCTATTCGGTGAGAGGCCGCAACGTGCAAAAGGGTGAGGCAATCCATGATACGACGTCTGAACACGTGCACTGCAGCCCATGGAGGCCACTTTGAACATCTGCTGTGACGTGGATGCGATTCAGCTATGTACAGTATTCCGGGGCTATTTGTTGTCGTTGCACGTATACCGTCCATTTCCGGACACATGTTCGTAAGACATTTTTTCCTCCATCTCAAGTCAGGAATCAGTCCCTGCAGTTTGTCGGTTTTATTAAAGTTCATCCTGTATAAGGAGGAAGGGAAAACTGTTGCTATTTCGAAGAACATAAAAAACGGGAAGGAAACAGTTAATAGGGCATATACTAAGACATGACAGCTTGCGTAAAGGTATATTAGGAGGAGTGATTGAAGGGAAGTGGTACCGAGGAAGACCTCGCATTCAGTATATTCAGCAGATAATGGGAGACAATGTGGAAGCAATGCTGAACTCAAGAGTAGGCGGAAAATATAGCCGAGTGGAGAACTGCCACAAAGCAATCTACGGAGTGAACACTTGGTTTGTGGCTACACAAACTTCCTGCGATGTTTATTTCTGAGGCTTACACCTTTTTCTCGACATTTGAGCAAAAATGTATACTCCCTGCCAAGTAAGCGCAGACACTGCGTGAGCAATCTTACTCATTCTTCCCTGTTATATTGAAGGTAGTGATTTATAGTTATTTTCTAACTGTTAGGTTCGATTCAGTGTCGCCAACCATACAGTTTAGCTACCCTACGTCCGATACGATGTTCTACAGTTACTGTTAATTTTGCATGTTAGCACTATGTATTCGTGTTTTTCTCGTGACTTGCGACATTATAAAAGCAAGTTGTTTTACACAGATAGGACTTATGACGACGATAGCTCAAGGAAAGGTCTAGGAGAGAGAAATAAGCCCCAGCATTTGCCTGGTGTGAAAATGGGAAACCACGGAAAACCATATTCAGGGCTGCCGGCAGTGTGGTTTGAATCCACTATCTCCCAGTACTGGATACTGGTCGCTCTTAAGCGACTGCAGATATAGAGCTCGGTTCGAGATTATACGTATTGCCAATACCGTATTGTGAAAATCACTAGTGTTACATTTGCGGCTATACGTAAAGCAAATTTTCTTTTTCTGTAGAATTGTAAATCAGTTTGGGTAATACCAGCTAGGTATAATAACTGTGGCATGTTCGAATAAATGATGAACATATCATTTTATTAATACGGTGTTATTTCCTCCAATTAGAATGCATGGAATTCTATTAGGATGTACAAGAAGCAAAAAATATCTGCAAGAACTCCTCCGAAAAGTAAAGCAACGTTACCTTCTGTATAAAGATCAGTTCAGTTGAAATGGAAGGACATTTAATTATCAACCTAACCTAACCTCGTTTTGTCACGACTTTGGTACGGTTTGGAGATTTAGCCTTCCCGTATTATTGATTACGGCATACGTAGATGTAATATATTTGCTTGTGTGTATTTTTACCGCGTGGTTTCATTTCGGTCCGACAAATGACAGCAAATTTCAAGAAGGGAGCTGAATTATTTACACCAGGCAAGCACGGAGGAGTTCGGTTATAGTAATGCGTGTATCAAAATAAAGGCAGAAATACATAACATTTAAATGAGTGAGGGAGAAAGAGTATTTATTTCTTTAATTCCTCACTGAGCTTGAAAACAGACTTCATTATGAATATCTTTATTGAAGATTTACTTGGGTAAGGGAACCTCCATTATTGATACACTGATATTAGTTTATGCTTAACCCTCTGTGGGTGGGGGACGCAGATGAATAATATACCCACAGTCTCCCCTGCCTGTCGTAAGAGGCGACTAAAAGGGGACTAAGGGGCTCTCAACTTGGGAGTGTGGGTTGGCGACCTCGGGGCCCTTAGCTGAGTCCTAGCATTACTTCCATTTACTTGTGCCAGGCTCCTCATGTTCATCTATCCTGTCCGACCTCCGTTGGTCAACTCTTGTTCTTTTCCGACCCCGACGGTATTATAGCATTCGAGGCCTAGGGAGTCTTTCATTTTCATGCCCTTCGTGGCCCTTGCCTTTCTTCGTCCGTTACTTCATTTTTCGAAGTGACGGATCTCTTGTTTTTTTCTTTTTTTCTCTGTCTGCCCCCCTGTGGGTGGGGGATGCAGACGAAGAATACACCCACGGTATCCCCTGCCAGTCGTGAGAGGCGACTAAAAGGGGCGACCAAGGGATGATTATATTAGAACCATGAAAATACTTTTGATTAGTACCATCACACGGGAACACCTTGGATCGCCTTTACTTGCGATTAGTGCCACTATATTAGGTACACAATAGGTTTGTGGTTAGTAGCAGCAGAGAGCGGTTCACTGTGGGTTTCCAGTACCCGTGATTAGTATAATTGTGAGAAACACCACGGGTCTGGGCGTTGCCTGTGATTAGTACTGTGATGTTTGGGACATCACTGCATGTATTAAATTATTGAATTGTATAATTAATTGATAAGATGTATATATTTAATCACTGATAGGTCATTTTTAATTAATTATTATGTATATGTATAGGGTTTTAATCATCCATTTCACATCATCATTTCATTTCTTTGTATCGCGGCTACAACGTATTCTGAACGAACAACTTACTGTGTAAAGTATTTCAACATCATTCGTATTAATAGCTTGCAGTAAATTTTCCAATAGCAGGCTAATTTCAGCCCATTACCAGGAAATGTACGTCATCAAGCTTACGAGAGACCGTACCCCTTCCAAACTCTGAGGAGACAGTTGAAACCTGGTAAACGCCTATTTTTCGAAGTTAGCTACCTGACGCTTCGTTTCCGCGGGAAAGTTCAGCGTATGTGAATGGACGTAGTGAAGCAACATGCTGGATTCACAGCAATACATAGGGGAAGGGATAATACCTCAAATCTTACTGCACCATGTGATGTGGTTGATGGAGGGAGATTTTGTAGCTATATACATCAACGACAAGGGCTGGAGAGACACTTGGAAGGACACTCTTACGCAGACACTCTTACTTGAAGGATGATTCGACAATTCTAATCTATCATCGGAGAAAGGCTGTACGTCTGGACATCAGAGAAGATCTTAACTTAGTTCACTTCGCATTTGAGTAGTGTACTACTCAAAAGTTACTCTCATTGGGACCTGTTATCTCAATGACGAGAGGTAAAGTCAATGGGAGACCGGTTTTGACTGGCATAGGGCAGGAGAGATTTTGTTATGAATTTAATTACGCTACATTTCGGTAATACGGAAAAATACAAGTCTATTCTCTCCATGAACGTAACCCATGGTGGTTTTGTTATTAAAATTAGGAGTCATTACAACTTTATGTAACGAGTACAGTAGGAAGTGTTAAAAGCAGGAAAGTCATAGTACAACTAGTGTACTATGCACAAAGCAGAAGTAGGACTGGAATCCACAAGAAGAGATGACGCCGCCTGTGCGAGAGATACATCAATCATCAGCTACTACATAGATCGTATCCAGACAAGAGTCTACAAATGGTGAGCTAATGGCATAAATTACTGCAAGTCTACGCGTTACAATTCATGTTCTTAGAGTTTATTTCATTCAATTTTTATTTTGCTTCCGCAAGTTCAGATTTCGTTAATACGTTGTTAAGTCACGTTTTTCATCCTAATAAATAGTTGTTTTAATTTGTATCTTCTGAAATTATTATTAATGATCCTTAACTTCCAAGTTAGTGTACTTAATGGTTTGTGTTCCGTCACCCCAGCCCTGGGAGATTTTAGAGGCTCATTACGTGTTATTATTATTATTATTATCATTATCATTATTATTATTATTATTATTATTATTATTATTATTATTATTATTAATTATCAACTATCGTTTTGAAGCCATAAGCTTGAAGGCTGGCACCCATAGGATATTGTTTATGGAGAAACAATGAGATATCATTTATTTACACTGACTGACAGAGCAAATGCAACACCAAGAAGGAGTGGTCAGAACTTTATGCCAATTGCAGGGTAGACTGACGTCACTGAGGTATGCTCATGATGTGAAATGCGCCGCTGTGCTGCGCACGTAGCGAACGATAAATGGGACACGGCGTTGGCGAATGGACCACTTCGTACCGTGATTTCTCAGCCGACAGTCATTGTAGAACGTGTTGTCGTGTGCCACAAGACACGTGTATAGCTAAGAATGCCAGGCCGCCGTCAACGGAGGCATTTCCAGCAGACAGACGACTTTACGAGGGGTATGGTGATCGGGCTGAGAAGGGCAGGTTGGTCGCTTCGTCAAATCGCAGCCGATACTCATAGGGATGTGTCCACGGTGCAGCGCCTGTGGCGAAGATGGTTGGCGCAGGGACATGTGGCACGTGCGAGGGGTCCAGGCGCAGCCCGAGTGACGTCAGCACGCGAGGATTGGCGCATCCGCCGCCAAGCGGTGGCAGCCCCGCACGCCACGTCAACCGCCATTCTTCAGCATGTGCAAGACACCCTGGCTGTTCCAATATCGACCAGAACAATTTCCCGTCGATTGGTTGAAGGAGGCCTGCACTCCCGGCGTCCGCTCAGAAGACTACCATTGACTCCACAGCATAGACGTGCACGCCTGGCATGGTGCCGGGCTAGAGCGACTTGGATGTGGGAATGGCGAAACGTCGTGTTCTCCGATGAGTCACGCTGTTCTGTCAGTGATAGTCACCGCAGACGAGTGTGGCGTCGGCGTGGAGAAAGGTCAAATCCGGCAGTAACTGTGGAGCGCCCTACCGCTAGACAACGCGGCATCATGGTTTGGGGCGCTATTGCGTATGATTCCACGTCACCTCTAGTGCGTATTCAAGGCACGTTAACTGCCCACCGCTACGTGCAGCATGTGCTGCGGCCGGTGGCACTCTCGTACCTTCAGGGGCTGCCCAGTGCTCTGTTTCAGCAGGATAATGCCCGCCCACACACTGCTCGCATCTCCCAACAGGCTCTACGACGTGTACAGATGCTTCCGTGGCCAGCGTACTCTCCGGATCTCTCACCAATCGAACACGCGTGGGATCTCATTGGACGCCGTTTGCAAACTCTGCCCCAGCCTCGTACGGACGACCAACTGTGGCAAATGGTTGACAGAGAATGGAGAACCATCCCTCAGGACACCATCCGCACTCTTATTGACTCTGTACCTCGACGTGTTTCTGCGTGCATCGCCGCTCGCGGTGGTCCTACATCCTACTGAGTCGATGCCGTGCGCACTGTGTAACCTGCATATCGGTTTGAAATAAACATCAATTATTCATCCGTGCCGTCTCCGTTTTTTCCCCAACTTTCATCCCTTTCGAACCACTCCTCCTTGGTGTTGCATTGTCACTGTCAGTCAGTGTATATTAGTATTAAGGTGACCTGCCACGTCATAATTTTGTCACACATCTGTGGGCAGAGTGGGTACGTCCAAGTACCACTATATGAGCAACACCGTGGGTCTGCGTTGCCTGTGATTACTATCAACTACATGAGGAACACTACGGGAATACCGGCGTCCGTGATTAGTACACGTAGGTGAGGAACACCATCAGTTTGCGTTGCCTATGAGTGGCGCCGTTATGTGAGAAACACCATATGTCTGCGTTACCTGTACGACGTACAATACTTGTGAGTAGTACCATCATGTGTGGAACACCGTGAATCTACGCTACTTTTGATTAGTGCCCGAATATGACAAATACCATAGCGACAAGTACCATAATGAGGGGCCGTTGACCTGGATTTTGGACCCCTTTAGACAACAAGCATCCTCGATTCAGGATTGTGCTTTAGAAGTGATCCCTTGGTCAGTATTACTATCTCCGTGATAGTTTTTAGGCCGAATGCATTGATTGTTTTAAATTCATATCCATCCATTCATTCATCATGACATTTTTAATTTTAGTCAGTGGATGATTTTGAACTCTTAATTTGTCAGTTCATTTCGTATCATTAGGGACCGATGACCTAGATGTTAGGCCCTTTAAATAACATGCATCATCATCATCATCATCAGTTGATGGTTATGTCTCGTGATTTCAATATGTAACATGTCAAGTTGGCAGCACTGATGAGCCATTCAGAGAAAGATAATAGGGCGGGGATATTAGCTTTTTAGTGTACAGCCTTGTGTGTCGAGTGCTGTACTTCAGTCTCAAGCTTCTCTTCTGTCACTCTTAGCTGTCAGTGTCTCTGGATTCTCCTTCATATCCGCAACTTTCTTCCCAAAAATGGTTTTGCCTTGAATTTACTTAGGATTTATGCCTCTTTACTTTTAGATTTTCGTGCACTTCTTTAGACCAACAGGGATGAGTTTTCCATTTTTCCTGAAAAGCGAGTGTTCTATACGACTATCTCTCTGGATTCATTCTCTTTCAGTGTCAGAAAAAGGCCAGCCTATTTTTTCTGAGTGTGATGGTATGTATTTACGAGGGCTGATCAACAAAGACTGGGACCGATATTTTTCACAGATGTTTATTACTCCATTTCAATGTTTACATGATTTTTTTCAAATTAGTCCCATCCTACTTCAATGCACTTTTTATAGCGTCTCTGACAGTCCTTGAACACATGCTGCAGACCAATCTTTGTCAGGTCCTTGAGAATCGCCTCACTTTCCTTGAGCACTGCTTCAAAGTTCTCAAACCGAATGCCCCTAAGCTTTGCTTTCAGTGATGCGAATAAGAAAATCACAGGGAGCAAGATCAGGGCAATAAGGTGGATGCGGTACACAGGTAATGTTGAATCGAGCCAGAAACTGCATGACTCGATCTGCGACGTGAGGCCGTGCATTGTCATGATGAAGTCGCCACCCAGTCCGAGAAAGCTCTGGTCGTTTCTCTGCAAGGTGCTTCCTTATTGTAGCCAATACTGACGTGTAGTAACAGTAGTGTGAGGGGGAACTGCATGCTCGTAAATCATTGTCTGGTATGCGAAATTCACGTAGCGTCTACAAAATAGAGCATTATTACCAACCTACCGATACGAGAGTGCTGCCGCCTACGGACATTATACATAAAAACCCGCTCTTTTCTAATATTTATGTTACAGATAGGAAACTATCACGGAAGCTACAGGAAAAATTCAGTTTCAGTAGTTCAGTCTTTGTTGATCAGCTTACGTATTTACTCGAATCAGAAGCAATAACATGAACGAAAACCTATAACCTGTTTTCAAGTCAGTGACCGGGTCAGGATGGAATGAATGAATCCCCCATCTTGCGGCGAGGATAGCAATTGTGCCGGCTGCGGAAGCCTGTCGTACTCTTCTGGTGCAATGATTAATGACTGACAGATGAAATGAATGAAAGATGACAGGGAAACCGGCGTACCCGGAAAAAACCTGTCTCGCCTCCGCTTTGTCCAGCACAAATTTCACATGGAGTGACCGGGATTTGAACCAAGGAACCCAGGGGTGAAAGGCCGACGTGTTGCCGCCTGAGCCACGGAGGCTCCTCACAAGCAATAACATACAATGCTCTAAAGGAATGTTACAATTATACATTAGAAACTGAAAAATAAATAAAATATCTCAGATTAGATGATCTTTGCCCAGAAATGGGCCACTTTCATAGCAATGTCATAGCCTACCATTAACTCTTGTGTTGTGCAGGAATATGACCTCAGTTCACAGGTACGCAGGTGTAACATTCTCTGTTTCTTCCCACACTCGCAGAGATATGAATCCTGAAGGTGTCCCTATTTAAGTAAATTCAGTCTATATCTTACTACAACACTCCGAAATCTGTTCAGTGAATCAGAAATAACATCGAAACGAAATATTATTCGATGACGAATTAACCAGGTAAGAAAAAGTTGGTGTCGAAAATATTACGAATCACGCAAAGAATCGACATCCGGGTTTTGCTGAATCTTGACGTTTCGTGACTAATCGAAATCGAAACTTGTTATCTTTACGATTGTATTGTATGTTCCTCTACTGTCGTCGGATGCTGACATTTTCACACCTAAAACACCCGACAGACGACACAGACTACTCAACTATTTTTATATGGATTTAAATCTTGGACATTGACTAAAACTTCAGAGAAGAGGATCGAAGCCTTTGAAAAAAACTATCTTTCCCTTTTTTCCCGAATATGACCAACTATAAACCGAATACAACTTCTTGGCCTTTCTTCGCTACTCTTCCTAGAACCTCTTGATGCTTTCGCTTCCCATCTTCCTCTGATATTCAGAAATGATCCGTTTGGGTCTCCTTTTAGTGATTTCTCTGCAAATTATTTTAGACTGACGATTTTCCTTCTGAGCACTCTGTTATTGTTGACAATCTCCAGTGTAATTCCAACTTCTTTGGCATCCCACTCGACCTCTTCTACCCTCTTGGAGGTGGCCTTTAATCCCATGATGTATCTGAAGATCATTTTGTCAGCCGTTTGTCACCCATTCTTACCAAGTGTTCGTAGAATTTCAGCCTTCGTTTCCGTATTGTGTCCATCTTTTCAGTCTACTTGTAGAGCTCTTAATTTCTCATTTTCTTCGAAGACTCATCAGTAGTATTCTGTGGTTCCAGAATTTTCCTCAATCATTCTTTCCTTCTTCTCGAGTTCTTGCAGTCCTCCTTTCTATTTGTTTAAAATAAGGCACTCCGAAGCGTACAATCCTTCCGGTTTTATTACTGAGTTATAATTCCAGATTTTGGCCTTGTTTGTTAGACCTGTTCTATGTTAGCCTGTGGGCCAGATATAATTTTCTGTCTCTTGCCTGATTTGCCACTTTATCCAGTCCATTGGGTTGGATAAATTCTCACAGGTATTTGAAATTCTCTGTCCTTTTCTTAATATGTATTTTATTGTTTCAAAGATCCCGTGAGCTATTGCTGGTATTGGGACACTACATTAAAGAGCAGGCATAGTTACAATATTAAAGACAAATTGAATTATTGATAATACAGTGTCCACCTCTGTGGTGTAGTGGTTAGTGTGATTAGCTGCCATCCCCGCAGGCCCGGGTTCGATCCCCGGCTCTGCCACGAAATTTGAAAAATGGTACGAGGGCTGGAACGGGGTCCACTCAGCCTCGGGAGATCAACTGAGTAGAGGTGGGTTCGATTCCCACCTCAGCCATCCTCGAAGTGGTTTTCCGTGGTTTCTCACTTCTCCTCCAGACAAATGCCTGGATGGTACCTAACTTAAGGACATGGTGGTTTCCTTCCCTCTTCCTTGTCTATCCCTTCCAATCTTCCCAACCCCAACAAGGCCCCTGTTCAGCATAGCAGGTGCGGCCGCCTGGGCAAGGTACTGGTCATTCTCCTCAGCTGTATCCTCCGACCAAGAGTCTGAAGCTCCAGGACACTGCCGTTGAGGCGGTAGAAGTAAGATCCCTCGCTGAGTCCGAGGGAAAAACCAACCCTGGAGGGTAAGCAGATTAAGAGAGAGATAATACACTGCTGATAAAATTTATAATAATTTAAATCTGAAATACAATATTATTCAACGATAAAAATAAGGTTTATATAAACAGAAAACTGATAATGCGTTCATCTAAACTGACTAAATCCAAGAGTATTAAAATATGTCCACAACTGTTTCTTAATATTTCTTTTGAATTTATTAGAGTTTAAATAAGCTTTTATTGACTCTGGAATGGAATTAAATGCTATTATAGCCCTATACAGTACAGCATTAGTTCCATAATTCACCGTATTCATTCCAGGGATATGTATGTTTCCATGTTTTATCTCAATCTCTCACTTTGGTGCTTGTACTCCATGAAAAACCTGTTTATAGACGACTACTTAAAATGTCATACGCTTATCATGTGAGTAACAAAAATATATCGAACCAAATGGAATAATGGGGAAGAGCTACTTAACTTGAATTTTTAATTTCTAATGGTATATTCGAAGTATTTAGACTTCATTAATTTTTAGGCGAGAAGATTTCAGAAATACAATAATATACGAGTAAGTTCGACAATTTGTAACAAATCTGAGATAGGACTCTTCAACTCCCCTCACAAAAAAAAAAAAAACTGATATCCTTATAGGGAATCAATTAAAACGTTGAAAATTCGCTCGTCGTAGGCACAGTTTCAGTGACTGATAAAAAACCTAACGGATAATAAAAGTAAACAGCAAAAATATTTCCACTGTAATTTGCCTCAAGTGCCCCTCACTTCTGAAACGCTTCATAAAAACAACGGTTATTACCAGCTAAGTAACAAGTTACCTAGAATACATGGAAAATTCACAAAGAAGGAGACTAGAATATGCTATTAGTGCTGGAAATATGTTATTAAAACTCAGCCCAACATTGATATTAAAGGCCAGCACATGTTTACAGTCCAGGGATCAAAGGGAGAGTTTTGAGTGAATGGAATATATGCACGTGACAAAACACTATCTGGTGCATATACGAGCTGTGTATGTACTCTCATATATAACTTCGGTACTCATACAGTATTTTATATGTTTTGATTCATATGTAAACAGAGAAAAACATACAGTATAAATACTTCACATAAAATCTTGTACAGTCGTTATCTTTAAAGCAATGAGAAAGTACCGTAATAAATGATGTTGATTAAGAAGGTAAGTGCAAGGTTGGGCGATGAAGAGATAAATAGATGATAAAGTCAGAATATAAGACAAAAACAAACAAAATGAGAACAACATACATACATACATACATACATACATACATACATCTTCATTATAGACTGTTATGTCTTTCAGCGTTCAGTCTGCAAGCCTCTGTGAATTTACTAATCGCCGGCACATTATTGTATTTGTAATTTGTTCTGTGCCCACGTTAAGGCGACACTCTGGAGATAAAACGATATTTTTACCTAATGCATGGATTTTCACGAAATTTTGTGGGAATATCACCTATATAAAAGTAGAGATATCACGAGCATTTCTTTCATGTACAATTAATAGTTTTTCCAAAATATTTTTTTGAAATCTTTAATTTCATTTTTAATGAAATTTAATTATCATGTTAATGTGAATCCGTAATTAGGTAGAAGTACCTCTTTCAAAAATCATTACGTATCGACTTTTTCTGTATATAATTTATATAAGGAGATATATCGAACTAAAGTTTTGTAATTTTTACGTTCTAAAATTTTGGACTTAAATATCCCCACTACTTGAAAACATTCTGCAGTCGAAAATTCCATACGCAGGTTTCTTAACATAGCTGTGATACATTACCATAACATTTTGTTACATTTGGCAGAATATTATGGCAGAAAATAGGATTTAAATATAAAATTACAATTGCCAAAAGAAGCATTATTACAGCGATAAATTGCCTGAATTCGGCGGAATAACTTCGTGACAAAAATAAATAAAAATAACAAAAAAAAAAAGAAACTCAATCCTTTCAATTTCAGTCATAAAATGAATTTCATCAAAATGACAAAATATCGAAGAAGCAGAAGAAGAAGAAGAAGAAGATAAGCAGATCTCCAGAGTGTCGCCTTAAGTTTTACAGGGTGTATCATAATTACGTCCGCCTCTGTGGTGTAGTGGTTAGCGTGATTAGCTGCCACCCCCGGAGGTCCGGGTTTGATTCCCGGCTCTGCCACGAAAATTTGAAAAGTGGTACGAGGGCTGGAATGGGGTCCAGTCAGCCTCGGGAGGTCAACTGAGTAGAGGTGGGTTCGATTCCCACCTCAGCCATCCTCGAAGTGGTTTTCCGTGGTTTCCCACTTCTCCTCCAGGCGAATGTCGGGATGGTACCTAACTTAAGGCCACGGCCGCTTCCTTCCCTCTTCCTTGCCTATCCCTTCCAATCTTCCCATCCCTCCACAAGGCCCCTGTTCAGCATAGCAGGTGAGACCGCCTGGGCGAGGTACTGGTCATTCTCCCCAGTTGTATCCCCCGACCAAGAGTCTGACGCTCCAGGACACTGCCCTTGAGGCGGTAGAGGTGGGATCCCTCGCTGAGTCCGAGGGAAAAGCCGAGCCTGGAGGGTAAACAGATGATGATGATGATGATGATGATGATGATGATGATGATGATGATGATGAAGAACATTAGTGCAAGGTTGAGCGATGAAGAGATAAAGTGATGATAAAGTCAGAATATAAGACAAAAACAAAAAAAACGAGAACAACATACATACATCTTCTTTGAAAATAAAAATGAAGACCTACAACCTGTTTTCCAGTCATTGACCGGGTCAGAGATGTAATGAATGAAGCAGATACAGGCTATTAGTACGATGGGGTCGCCACTCCCAAAGTGATTTTTATTAATGAATGATATATGCTATGAAATGAGAATGGGGAGTGTTGCTGGAATGAAAGATGACAGGAAAAACCGGAGTACCCGGAGAAAAACCTGTCCCGCCTCCGCTTTGTCCAGCACAAATCTCACATGGAGTGACCGGGATTTGAACCACAGTATCCAGCGGTGAGAGGCCGACGAGCTGCCGTCTGAGCCACGGATGCTCTATACTTCATTATGGACTGTTATGTCTTTCAGCGTTCAGTCTGCAAGCCTATGTGAATTTACTAATCGCCACAACATTATTGTATTTGTAATTTGTTCTGTGCCCACGTTAAGGCGACACTCTGGAGATAAAACGATATTTTTAACTAATGCATGGATTTTCAAGAAACTTTGTGGGAATGTCACCTACATAAAAGTAGAGATATCACGAGCATTTCTTTCATTAATAGTTAATTAATAGTTTTTCCAAAATATTTTTTTGAAATCTTAAATTCCATTTTTTTATGAAATTTAATTATCATGTTAATGTCAGTCCGCCTCTGTGGTGTAGTGGTTAGCGTGATTAGCTGCCACCCCCGGAGGCCCGGGTTCGATTCCCGGCTCTGCCACGAAATTTGAAAAGTGGTACGAGGGCTGGAACGGGGTCCACTCAGCCTCGGGAGGTCAACTGAGTAGAGGTGGGTTCGATTCCCACCTCAGCCATCCTGGAAGTGGTTTTCCGTGGTTTCCCACTTCTCCTCCAGGCGAATGCCGGGATGGTACCTAACTTAAGGCCACGGCCGCTTCCTTCCCTCTTCCTTGCCTATCCCTTCCAATCTTCCCATCCCTCCACAAGGCCCCTGTTCAGCATAGCAGGTGAGGCCGCCTGGGCGAGGTACTGGTCATACTCCCCAGTTGTATCCCCCGACCCAAAGTCTGAAGCTCCAGGATACTGCCCTTGAGGCGGTAGAGGTGGGATCCCTTGCTAAGTCCGAGTGAAAAACCGAACCTGGAGGGTAAACAGATGATGATGATGATGTTAATGTTAATCCACAATTAGGTAGATATACCTCTTTCAAAAATCACTACGTATCGATTTTTTATGCACATAATTTATATAAGGAGATATATCGAACTAAAGTTTTGAAATTTTTACGTTTTAAAATTTTGGACTTAAAAACCCAACTACTTGAAAAAATTCTACAGTAAAAAATTCCATACGCCGGTTTCTTAACATAGCTATGATACATATACCATAAAATTTTGTTACATTTGGCAGAATATTATGGGAGAAAATGGGATTTATATATAAAATTACAATTGCCAAACCAAACATTGTTACAGTTATAAATTGTTTGAATTCAGCGGAATAACTTCGTGACAAAAAAGAAACTCAACTCTTTCCATTTCAGTCATAAAAAGAATTTCACTAAAATGACAAAATATCGATTTTCATCTCCAGATTGGTCCCTCTCTGTGGTGTAGTGGTTAGTGTGATTAGCTGCCACCCCCAGAGGCCCTGGCTCGATTACCGGTTCTGCCACAAAATTTGAAAAGTGGTACGAGGGCTGGAACGGGGTCCACTCAGCCTCGGGAGCTCAACTGAGTAGAGGTGGGTTCAATTACCACCTCAGCCATCCTGGAAGTGATTATCGTGGTTTCCCACTTCTCCTCCAGGTAAATGCCGGGATGGTACCTAACTTAAGGCCACGGCCGGTTCCTTCGCTCTTCCTTGTCTATCACTATCAATCTTCCCTTCCCCCACCAAGGCCCCTGTTCAGCATAGCAGTTGAGGCCACCTGGGTGAGGTACTGGTCATCATCCCTAGTTGTATCCCCCGACCTAGAGTCTGAAGCTCCAGGACACTGCCCTTGAGGCGTAGAGGTGGGATCCCTCACTGAGTTCGAGAGAAAAGCCAACCCTGGAGGGTAAGCAAATTAAGAAGAAGAAGAAGAAGAAGAAGGTAAGCAGATCTCCAGAGTGTCGCCTTAAGTTTTACAGGGTGTGTCATAATTACATGAAATAGCGCAAATTGAAACAGCTGTAAATACGTGATACTATAAGCAATCACGTCTTAGTAAACATGGGTCCACAAACGAGCAGTTTGAGAGATAATTTAGAATTTGTGGTTACCAGCCGCCACTGACTTGATTGTGCGTGAACGTCATCCTAATTATGAAAACGTACCAATTTAACCTTAAGAAAAGTTATTAGATACAGGGTCTGTTTTTTTTAAGCTCGCTCCGCAGCACGACACGGCTGGCGGAATGACACTCCGACGCTAGCCGGCATAATGCGCGCTTTTCCTCCCCACTACATAGCGGCCATTCAAACTTATAGACATCCATTTCTAGTGAAACTATTACTTTAAAACCTACTTGGCATTACAATTGATGTTCAAAATGTTATCCGTCAGCTGTCAAACACGCCTGACATCTCGTAAACAGGTTTGGTGACACTCGGTGAATCTCAGCACGTGTGACGTTCGAAATAACTTGTGTAGTGTTCTCTTGTAGTTCTTTTCTTGTGTGAGGGTTGTTCACATATACTTTCCCTCCAGCATCCCCCGCAGGTAATAATCACAGGGATTTAAATCAGGAGATTTAGGGGGATAATTAACGACACGATCTTAGAAAACTTCCCGTATTACCTCCATAGACCGATTAGCAGTGTGTGCCGTCGCATTATCTTGCATGAAGTAACCATTACCCGTTTCTTCTTCCGTCAGCTCTTGAAAGAATGGTCTGAGAATGAGGTCTATATATTGATGAGCATTTATTGTTTCACGGTAAAATATAGGCCGTATAATTCTGCGAGCACGCCTATCTTTACAGCATGAAGTGGACGACATGCAACTGGTGGGGATTTTCTGTACACCAGTAGCGAGTGTTTCGACTATTTATATAGCTACTTAAGTGTAGCCATGCCTCATCACTACAAAATAAAATTTTTGGGTCAAAATACCCATCGTGAACTGTCTGAAGCAACCAGTTACAATAGCAAACCCTAGCGAAACTGTCAGGTCCTCTTAAATGTTGTGCAGGAGTGGGTTTGTACGGTTTGGCTTTTAACAGTTTTGTTGCTTTGTGCGCAGAAGACAATAACACATTAGCTTGTAGGCGAGACGCGATAGGGATTTTGTTGGAGTTCTTTAAAGGTAACTCATATTTCGTCAAGCTTTTCCTCTGTTAAAATGGTTCTTCTCCTGCGTGATTTCTTGTTAAGAATGGACCCGGTGTCGCGGAACTTCTTTAATAATTTACGTACCATACTCCTATGGGGAGGGAAGATGCCAGTAAATTTGCAAATGAATCGAAAGCGGCATTCTGTATAAGAAGAATGCTTCGGACAACACAACACAATGAATACACGCTGTCCTACTGTATACATCGCTCGTTAAACACACAATAACTTTTGTATTCCAACAGAAACTACGACCGAGATCGACAGCTGCAGTCACTTAAGTGTGGTCAGTATCCAGTATTCGGGAGATTGTGGGTTTTACCCCACTGTCGGCAGCGCTGAAGATGGATTTCCGTTATTTCCCATTTTCACACCAGGCAAATGCTGGGGCTGTACCTTAATTAAGGCCAAGGCCGCTTCCTTACCACTCCTAGCTCTTTCCTGTCTCATCGTTGCCATAAGACCTATCTGTGTCGGTGCGATGTAAAGCAAGTAGCAGAAAGAAAAATCCAAACAAACAGAAACTACTCTATTTTAAATGAAACACAATGAACACGCTACCAGTATCACAGATGTTAATCTAAATTATTGCTGTGAAGCAGTGGTTATAGCCACCGTACTGCATTAGATTATCTTAGCTCAGGGCCTCTCAAACGCCCAAAATCTCATGCGTGCAAATCGAGGCGCAACAGCTCCGTGCACTGTGCATCGGTCGCGCTCGGCTTCGCTCGGACCAACGCTTCGTCTCTGGGCTACTCGGCTAAGCTCGGCTCTACTCGGCGCAACTCAGCTCGGATTTGGAGCACTACGGAGCGAGTGTGGAACAGGGAGACAGGGGGCGCGAGAAGACAGGCGTGAGGAAAGAGAGAGTAAGCGCTATTGCTCCAAATCGAGGAGTGGGGGGTCTGCACTCTGGTCAACCAAGCGAAGTCGTGTTTTGCACCGTGCACAGTGCATGCACCAAGCGCATGCACCCTGAGAGGCCCTGTCTTAGCTGGTCATGAAGCAATATATCTCTCGGAAAATGAGTCTCGCGGCCGCGCTATCGCCTTCCGTGCATGTTCACCTGACACTCGGAGCGAGCTAAAACCCTGTACTGTTTTAAATGAGCAAGAGTGTCTTACTTGGTATGTTACAGTTACATGTTACAGTGACTGTACAGTTTACTTACTCTCAGTTCAAGGAAGTGGTCAAAGTGCCGTCTTCGTACCCAGATGCAAGCAATCCTGGAGGTTGATGATGCCGCAGAAGCCGAAGGTAATTCCGTCCACTGAGTCTGTTCGGTAAATTGTACGGCCCAATAGGACGATCACCTAGCACTCCTAACCACACATTCAATGAGCAACGTCGCTAATGTGGTGACTCATACATGCTTGCCAAGAAATTCAAAATAATCCAGGCGTGTTTGAAAGAATTCGAAACTCAATGCAGCGACGAGTACAGACTTGCATCCGGGTGTAAAGACGACACTTTTGAACACTTCCTTTAACTACAAGTAAATACACTGTATAGTCATTGTAACATGTAACGTACTAAGTGAGAGTATTTTCTTGTTCATTAAAAAGACCAACTGCACTTCTACCAAAGAATCTAATAACTGTTCTTAATGTTGTATTGGTACCTTCTCCTAACTAAGACGACGTATACATACAATAAAGTCAGTGGTGGATGTTAACCACAAGTTCTAAATTTTCTCGCAAACTGCTCGGAAGCAAATCCTTTGTTACTACGACTTTTTTGCTTCTAGTATCTTGTACTTACAGCTGTTTCAATTTGCTCTATTAATTATGATAACTCTTGTGTATCTCGTATCTTTAAATCGTTAGTTAGAAGCTGAATTTAACTATCTTCGTCTTGGTCTCTCTTCTACTCTCCTTACCCTCCACAACAGAGTCCATTATTCTCCTAGGTAACCTTTCCTCCTCCATTCCCCTCACATGACCCCATCACCGAAGGTTTATGCGTACAGCTTCATCCATCAACTTCATTCCTAACTTAGCCTTTATCTCCTCATTCCGAATACCCTCCTGCCATTGTCCCCACCTGTCTGTACCAACAATCATTCTCGGTACTTTCATGCCTCTTACTTGTAACATATGAATAAGATATCCCGAGTCCACCCAGCTTTCACTCCAGTAAAGCAAAGTTGGTCTGAAAGCAGACCGACGTAAAGATAGTTTCGTCCGGGAGCTGACTTCCTTCTTACAGTATACTGTTGATGGCAACTGCTTTAGCTTTACTGCATTTTGATTCAGCCTCACTTGCTACACTACCATCCTGGGAGAGCACACATCCTAAATACTTGAAATTATCTACCTGTTTCAGCATTGTATCACCAATCTGACATTCAATCTGACATTGAATTTCTTACCTACTGACATCAATTTAATATTAGAAAGGCTAATTTTTATACCATACTCATTGCACCTGCTTTCAAGTTCCAAGATGTTAGAATGCAGGCTTTCGACATAATCTGCCATTAAGTGCAAGTCGTCAGCATAGGCCAGACTGCTTACTAATTTTCACGTAACTGAATCACTCTCTGACACAATACTTTTAAGGAGATGATTGATGTAAACTACAAACAACAAAGGTGAAATATTACAGTCTTGTGGAACCCCTGTAAGTACCTTGAACCAAGAGCTCATTCTACCATCAATTCTTACTGCAGGCCAATTGTCAAAATAAATGCCTCTGATTGATTTTTAATAAAAAGTAAAAACAGAAAAACCAG
Organism: Anabrus simplex; assembly: GCF_040414725.1. NCBI lineage: Eukaryota > Metazoa > Arthropoda > Insecta > Orthoptera > Tettigoniidae > Anabrus > Anabrus simplex. Next base: position 62,558,778 of record NC_090273.1, on the reverse strand, counting down.
AATTCTGCTAAATTAGCATAAAGGTAACAATCATGAAATGGAGAAGTAAGATGTATGGTGTGGTTGTTAATGGGTACGTACAAAATTAAATATCAAAGAGAGAAAGATGATGAGAATCGTTGTTTGTTGTGGAAAAGTTGAGAGTTTGTTGGGAGGGAGAATCACTTATAGTCAAATAATACATGTTGATAGTGAATCTAGGTTAAAAAATGAAGAGAGAAAACTTGACAATTGTCAGATTATTAAAAACCAGCATCGGAAAGCACAACAATATTTTGCCTTTTCTTTTTGACAAGACGCTGGACATCAAATCAAGCTTCAGATCCAAGCAAAAATCTCTGACCTGGCCGTAAATCGAAGCCAAGGCCACAGGTGAGAGGCCGGCAATTTTTACCTTTGCGGACACGTGAAGTCGACTACCGTTTGTGGTGAAGAACTGTGCGCACATAGTGGCAGCCTGTCACACAGTACGCACTACACCAGGAACATTTGATTGCGTACGGTACTCGACGAACGGAGGCCTCTATTCATCCAGAAGGACGCCACTTTTGAACGTTTCATCCAATACGTGAACAGTGTTCCAACAGACATACTCGGTGTAACAGTGTTGGGAGTGTTGCACTGCACCATTGTTACTAAAGGTCTGATAAGTCCGGGTCCATGTTGTCATACACTTTTTCTTTTCTCTCTGTTCGAGCACTCCATTCCTAAAGATGAGTTTTGGTACACCCTGTATTTTGAAGAACGTAAACACACGGCATTAGACATAGTACGAAATTCTTCCACCTTTTCTTGCAGCTTATACCGTTTAATGCTGTATCATTGTTTTCACTATTTCATACTTTGTCAGTTCCTCCTCTAGATCTTTCTCCTTGAGGTCTTCCCCGGTTAACTCCATCCATCTTTTCTTAGGCCGTTCTTTAACTTCCATCTTCAGAATCTTCTGCCCCACGTACGAAGTTCTCGTCCCTCCGTCAAACGTCGCCGTACCATCCAAGCCTGGCTTCTCGGAACTTCTCTGCCACAGAACTTTCACTACCTGTCGAATTTGCTCAATCTTGATACCGTCCATCCTTGTCTATCGACAGATCCATCACAGGATCTTCATGTTAGCAACCTTCTCCCCCTGTGGATGGCGGCATTACAATAACACCTACGGTATCCCCTGCCTGTCATAAGAGGCGACTAATGGGGGCCCAAGGGGCTCTTAACTTGGGAGCGTGGGTTGGCGACCAACAAGCCGTTAGCTGAGTGCTGGAATTGCTTCCACTTACTTTTGCCAGGCTCCTCACTTTCATCTATCCTATGCGACCTCCCTGGTTCAAATTTTGTTCTTTTCCGACCCCGACGGTATTAGAGCACTCGGAGGTTAGGGAAGCTTTCATTTTGACGCCCTTCGTGGACCTTAAATTTCTTTGGCTGATAGCTTGAATTTTCGAAGTGTCGGGTCCCTTCTTTTCTTCTATCTCTCTCTGATTAGTGTTATATAGAGGTTGGCCGCCTAGTTATAGTTTCTATTAAAATCAATAATCACCACCACCACCAGAAACGTTCACCCTGACGACATTTGCCCTTGTCTCTCCACAGTTCCATCGCAATATTTTCATGTCGGCAACTTTCATCCAATTTACACATTTCATTATATTCGTCTGTATTGTTACAATTTAATTAAATAATAATAATAATAATAATAATAATAATAATAATAATAATAATAATAATAATAATAATAATAATAATAATAGTAATAATAATAATGTTATTGGTTTTATGTCCGACTAACCACTTCTTCTATTTTCAGAGACGCCGAGGTGCCGGAATTTAGTCCCACATGAGTTCTTTTACGTGCCAGTAAATCTACCCACACGAGACTGACGTATTTGAGCACCTTCAAATACCACCGGACTGAGCCAGGATTGAACATGGCAAATTGGGCTCAGAAAGCCAGCGCCTCAACCGTCTGAGCCACTTTGCCCGGCACACTTTAATTAAGAACACAGTATTTGCTTTAATGATTCACCTAAATAATACACTTCACTTTACAAGTGAAAATGCATTTAATCTTAAATTATTCTTTCTTAATCTGTTTACCCTCCAGGGTTGGTTTTTCCCTCGGACTCAGCGAGGGATCCCACCTCTACCGTCTCAAGGGCAGTGTCCTGGAGCTTCAGACTCTGGGTCATGGGGGTACAACTGGGGAGGGTGACCAGTACCTCGCCCAGGTGGCCTCACCTGCTATGCTGAACAGGGGCCTTGCGGGGGGATGGGAAGATTGGAAGAGATAGACAAGGAAGAAGGAAGGAAGCGGCCGTGGCCTTAAGTTAGGTACCATCCCGGCATTTGCCTGGAGGAGAAGTGGGAAACCACGGAAAACCACTTCCAGGATGGCTGAGGTGGGAATCGAACCCACCTCTACTCAGTTGACCTCCCGAGGCTGAGTGGACCCCGTTCCAGCCCTCGTACCACTTTTCAAATTTCGTGGCAGAGCCGGGAATCGAACCCGGACCTCCGGGGGTGGCAGCTAATCACACTAACCTCTAGACCACAGAGGCAGACATCTTAAATTATTTACGCACAATTTGGTACATGCTTCGTCTTCTATTTAAGAATTCTTCAGCCGAAGCGTCTCAGAGATAATTTTATCAAATTAAAATACAGAAACCCCACTGTCGGCAGCCCTGAAGATGGTTTTCCGTGGTTTCCCATTTTCACACCAGGCAAATGCTGGGGCTGTACCTTAATTAAGGCCACGGCCGCTTCCTTCCAACTCCCAGCCCTTCCCTGATCCATCGTCGCCATAAGACGTATCTATATCGGTGCGACGTAAAGCAACTAGCAAAAAAAAAAAAAAAAAAAAAAAAAAATACAGAAATGTCACTGTCCAATGACTTAAAATTGAATGAGCCAATGTCCTATCAGAAATGAAAAGGAAAGACCACTCGTATCTTCTACACACTTTGTTTTTCTATAATACTGTCCACCAAATTTGTTAGAAAAAAAACCCCACTTTACATGTTAAAATTGACTTCATAGCATTATCTTCCTCTAATTAATGTTGATTGAGGTTTGACATAACTTCTACTTTTAATCAGTACACTAAAGCTGAGCTGTAGCTTCGGAGGTGCGAGAAAAATTGAAGCTTTTCAGTTCTTAAATCGTCAACTGGAGAATACTGAAGGTTTCTGTCTGGTAAAATTCAAATGACAAGGTCTGGAAAGGAAAAACATATATTTTATTGGGTTTCTGTATTTTAATGTGATAAAATAATTTTTAAGACGCTACGGGTGAAGAAGTCTTAAATAGAAGACGTAGCATGTACCAAATTATGCGTAAATAATTTAATATTAAATGTATTTTCACCTGTAAAGTGTAAAGTGCAGTGTATTGATTAGGTGTATCATTAAACCAAATATTTGTTCTTAGCTTTCATTCAGTCAACATTTGCCTTCATCTTGTCTCTCCATGAATCCATTGCAGGATCTTCATGTCAGCGACTTTCATCTGCTAACATTTGCCCTTTGAAAACGCGATGTTTGAAATGCACACGTAAGCACTGGTCTGACAATGAGTGCCGTGTTATACCCATTCACTCTCCCAGGTACCCATCGATCACATAACATTCCTGTCATCTCTTTCCACTTTCTCCAGCCAGCCTGAATTCCAAGCAATTACTGCATTTCCTATCTAAAAACATAAGGATTATACTCGTCATCAAACGTACATGGGTTAATGGATACAATGCAGAGCACGTCCAGGACCACGTGATTGCCATGCAAGTCTGAGAAGAGGTAAGCCTCCCCTTGGGAGAAATTCTCATTTTAATTAGTGAAATAGATCGCTGTCAAGTTGCAAGTGCGAAGAACTTTACGACACTCTCTTATGGACTTTCTTTATAACTTATCATTTCTGTCCGTTCTAAGTTACTTCATTCAGTCTTGTAAGCAAGTTAAAATTCCCTGGAGGGTCATCTTGAGACATGTTGCGACACTCACAATGAGCAAGGAAGGCTTGTTTTCTCTTTTTTCCTTTGTGTCTACCACACCAAAACTTCAAGAGCTGTCTCTTTCTGCTTCCCGGGGGAAATGTTCTGTGAGTTATCTCAACAAGCCTACTGTTTGTGACCTCAAATCTCATCGCGCAACATTTGTCCCTAACAACACATGCTTCTGTGATGAAAATGAAATTGTTTTACCTGGTTGTTACTTAACATAACAGAAGGAACTTTAAAAGTTTGTAATGCTAATAGTTTTACGTCTCGCCAATTATTGGTTAGGAAATGTCAAGGTTGAAAACTTATCTTAGCAGACAAAGAATGGGTCCTCAACTACGAAAAACGTTAAATTTAAACAATTTCCTCAATGGTGCCGAAAGTTAAAGGGCTAAAGGGACCGGGAAGGTTTCAAATTGTGAGTCTTGGATCGCTCTATCAAACTAAAACAAACAAATTTTGGTAATCATTTCCAGCCTAAATACAGTTCTGGAAAATCAGCCTAAAATCGCTTGTTTCTTTACGCGTTTGCTTTTTGATTCAGTTCATAGCCAAATGAACTTAATCAAATCAAATCAAATCAAATCAAATCAAATCAAATCAAATCAAATCAAATCAAATCAAATCAAATCAAATCAAATCAAATCAAATCAAATCAAATCAAATCAAATCAAATCAAATCAAATCAAATCAAATCAAATCAAATCAAATCAAATCAAATCAAATCAAATCAAATCAAATCAAATCAAATCAAATCAAATCAAATCAAATCAAATCAAATCAAATCAAATCAAATCAAATCAAATCAAATCAAATCAAATCAAATCAAATCAAATCAAATCAAATCAAATCAAATCAAATCAAATCAAATCAAATCAAATCAAATCAAATCAAATCAAATCAAATCAAATCAAATCAAATCAAATCAAATCAAATCAAATCAAATCAAATCAAATCAAATCAAATCAAATCAAATCAAATCAAATCAAATCAAATCAAATCAAATCAAATCAAATCAAATCAAATCAAATCAAATCAAATCAAATCAAATCAAATCAAATCAAATCAAATCAAATCAAATCAAATCAAATCAAATCAAATCAAATCAAATCAAATCAAATCAAATCAAATCAGGTCATTGCAATGGCGTCAGTAGGAATGGCGCGATTAAAGGCAATACTTTCATATGAAATACTCCATCAAATGAAAGACCATACACTTTCTCACTTTTAACGAACAGTACTATGCTGGAATTCCAGAGCTGGAATGACCAAATCGCAGACAGTTCTGATCCGTGAACACTCTTCGTCTTTTTTCTGCGGTGCGGGGGGGGGGGAGTGAGTGAGGGGGGAGTCCCAGGGCAAAAACTATGCCTTTTTACTAATCTGTTTCCGAAGAGTACCCGATGAGTTGGAAAATTTCAATTCACTACAATGGCAACGGAAAAACCTATCTGATTTGTAGGCAACTTTTTCCTCCAAGCCAGAGGAGAAGCCCCCTCTTCACTGCTAATTTGGAATTAAATGAATGTAGAATTTAATAAAAGTGAAGAGGAAGAAGCTTTTCTTAAGAAACGGCTCTTTTCAGGGTTGACTTTTGAGTTATTTAGTAAATTGTGGTGCTATAATTTGAAATAGGCTTGAATAGTAATTCTAGACCAGGTCATACTACTACTACTACTACTACTACTACTACTACTACTACTACTACTACTACTACTACTACTACTACCATCACTACCAAGTGAGCCTCTGCCGTAAGTGTGCATACAGCTCATTCAAAACAGCGCGTCAGAGTAGGGATCGAATAACTAGAATACTATGATGAACCAGTGTGTTACGTACCTACAGTATTAGAAAATGTATGAACCAGAGGAAAATGAAAATGAAAACCTACAACCTGTTTTCCAGTCATTGACCGGATCAGGGATGTAATAAATGAAGCATATATATATAGGCTGTTAGTACGAAGGGGTCGTCACTCCCAGTGATACATTAATGACTGATATATGCTATGAAATGAGAATGGAGAGTGTTGCTAGAATGAAAGATGACAGGGAAAACCGGAGTACCTGGAGAAAAACATGTCCCGCCTCCGCTTTGTCCAGCACAAATCTCACATGGAGTGACCGGGATTTCAACCACGGTTACCAGCGGTGAGAGGCCGACGCGCTGCAGTCTGAGCCACGGAGACTACATGAACCAGAGGAATGGCATGCTAAAGAAGAAAGTTTTCCATTCCTCCAAGGGGCTCCATGGCCTGTACAGAGGTGACTTTGCTTTGCTTTGCTTTGATTTTTATGAGTACATTAAAACCAAAGGCACAGAATGTGTGAAGAAACAAGTAAAAACAAAGAAATGTAAAAATTATTTCCGAATACACACAACACCACTATACAAACCTTGGTTCGTAGTTTCTAACTACTTTGGAAGGCACATTAGCACAATTATTAGATTAAGATTTAATCACACTCTGACACCAGACCAATTGAGTCTTCATTTACGTGAATAAAACGTATGTATATGCCAGCAGGATGTTGATACAGCAAATCACCTATTCTTTTCATGTCCAATTTATAAGCCGCAACGTACGAAATTCTGCAAGCAATTAAGAGACAAATAACATAGCTTGTCTGGTACCCACTCCTAGAGCATCCAAAATCAAAATAATAACATCATTTTAAGATTACTGTAATTTAGCCATATAATTCATCATCACTTAACATACTTTGACAAAAAAAAATCGTTGCCGTTAATAGTAAAAAGTCCAAAGACTCTCAGAAGAACGAATACTAAAAACTCTCAGTTTCCACTCTAAGCATCAGTAATATTTAAATAACATCAATTTGTTATATAATAATATTAAAATCAAAGAGCTGCCTCTGTGGATCCGTGGTAGAGTGTCGGCCTCCGGATCCCAAGATAGCGGGTTCGAACCCGGCAGAGGTAGTCGGATTTTTGAAGGGCGGAAAAAAGTCCATTCGACACTCCATGTCGTACGATGTCGGCATGTAAAAGATCTCTGGTGATACATTTGGTATTTACCCGACAAAATTAATTCAATCTCAGCCATAGACGCCCAAGAGAGATCCGGTTTACTCTAGGTCCGCTAGATGGCAGACAGAGTAAACCGGAACGTCGAAATTGACGAGCAGACAGCCAGATGGCGTCAAATCGAAATGTCTGCAAAACGGCAGCTGAGGCCATACGATTATTATTATTATTATTATTATTATTATTATTAAAATCAAAGAGTAATAACACAATTAGCAAGTACGTTCATGTAAACATTGCAGAGAGCGAAGAAGAGGTGTAAAAGAGATGAACTTTTCAAACAACCAATTACGGCAAATAGCGAATGGGAACATTGCGCAAGCTGAGCCCCCCCCCCAAAAAAAAAGAACCAAGAAGAAGGAGAAGAAGAAGAAAAAGAAGATTGGTGCTATCAAGCCGGTTTTAAGCCAGGTGCAGATTTTGCAAGGGGCTGCCTGGCCGAGGAGGTAAAGGCGTGCTCGGTTCGCCCGGAAGGACGTGGGTTCGAATCCCCGTCAGGAAGTCGTAAAATTTTAAGAAACGAGATTTCCACTTCCGGAGGTGCATATGGCCCTGAGGTTCACTCAGCCTACACCAAAAATGAGTACCAGGTTAATTCATGGGGGCAAAGGCGGCCGGGCGTAGAGCTAACCACTCTACCCCATCACGTGCCGCGGTTAACAATGGTGGAAGCCTTTACATTCCACTCCTCCAAGGGCCTTCATGGCTTGAACGGAGGTGTCTTTGTCTTTGCAGATTTCGCAACAATATCTCGCAAAACTCATTTGAATTCGCTAGCGAATTTCAGCAACTGATAAAATGAAAAGAGCACGACAAATTGAAATATTTCTTTCAATTTATTTATAAGTATGACCAACTTTTTTATGATCATATACCCGGTTCACGAATTTTCCGAGCACCCTATATGACTATGCTAGTTTATCAATGAGCTCTTAGGTAACAAAATAGGACAAATCTGTAAAGCAAATCTGGAGCAAAAATTTTTGACCATGATGGCCTGTGTGTTTCGATAGATGCTCTATTTGACGAAAACCGAAATAATGGCGAAACTGTTTGTAAGCGCGGATGACGCAAGAGAAGAACGCCCATGGTCAGAGCAGTCGCTAGAAAGCTGACGACCGAGCTCGATAGCTGCAGTCGCTTAAGTGCGGCCGGTGTCCAGTATTCGGGAGATAGTAGGTTCGAACCCCACTGTCGGCAGCCCTGAAAATGGTTTTCCGTGGTTTCCCATTTTCACACCAGGCAAATGCTGGGGTTGTACCTTAATTAAGGCCACGGCCACTTCCTTCCAACTCCTAGCCCTTCCCTGTCCCATCGTCGCCATAAGACCTATCTGTGTCGGTGCGACGTAAAGCAACTAGCAAAAAAAGAAAGCTGAGGAGGGTATGGAAGGACTGTACTGTTACAAATACTTTACAGTGGTACCTCGATATCTCGAATCACCTCGGGAGTCAAATTTTATTTCGAGTTATCGAAATTTCGATATGTGTATAATACTGTTTTTGAGCATGTATAGCACAGAATTGAATCATATGTATCTACGGGTTTATACTGGATGCACTGTTTTTAACAGTATTTAAAAATATATAAACACACTCTGTTTTACGGCATCACTTTTATTATAACCCTTATTATAGTCACGTTTTAGAAGACAGGATACAGTGTACAGTACCGGTCAAATGTTTAGGACCACATAAAGAAATCACGAAATGTCATCTAGAACCTAAAATTGTGCCACTAGACCTCTGTAATTTTCTTTCTGATATCTCACATCTAATAGGATATAAGTCGCCTGATTTCATTGAGTTAGTTCAAGTACTGTAAAAGTAATGAATTTTTAACTCTTGGAAGGTCACAACAAAAAATCAAAAATTTTGGTAATATAATGTACTGAATACTCTAATTGGTTGCAAGTATCACCAACAAGATTTTTCTGTAGACTTACGAATAGGTGGGGGCCATTTTAGTATAAATATAAAAATTCCGAAAATATGCGGCACCGGGTTTTTTCGTGTTTTATTTTTTTTGAACCAGTGCCAAAATTGTTGATTTTTCTTTGCATTTTTCATGCATGGCCCAAGGTCTCAGTGTGAGCTATCGGCGTCAAACTTATCTGCCCTGATAGTTTCATTTGCACTCTGTGGATGACATTCAAGAATACGTTTCTGATGTCGATAGTTCACAATGAGACCTATGACAAGAACAAGGAAAAATGGACTATTTTAGCACTGGTTTGAAACCCCCCCCCCCCACAAAAATGGGTGCCGCATTTTTTCGGAATTTTCATATTTATACTAAAATGACCCCTAACTATTGCTAAGTCTCTACAAGAATCTTGGTGGTGATACTTGAAACCAATTAGAGGATACAGTACATAATATTTCCAAAAATGTTGACTTTCTGATGTGACCTTATAACATGTAAAACTGTATAACTTAAACAATACTTGGCGTAAATCACTGAAATCAGGCGATGTATATCATATTAGATGCAGGAGCTCAGGAAAAAAGATACAGCGGTCTAGTAGCAAAATTGTAGCTTCTAGATGGAACTTCATGATTTTTCAATGTGGTCCTAAACTTTTGACCGGTACTGTATATAGTAGTGAAAGAAGAACACCTTTGGAAAAAATCCATAAGTCTCTTCTGTTTGTTTCTGTTAACATTTCCTCCCTTCACATTGAAACTTCTCGTCAATACCACGCATCCGAGATAGATATTGTCATCCGGGAGTTGGGGAGTTTCTTTCGTACGTGACTGGTATTTCCTGTAATTCACACCCGAAAAAACGTGAGGCTTCGCCGATTTTCCGATCACTAGAAGTTTTAATTTTTCTGTTCCCGTCATATTAGCTCTCAGCATCACTGTAACCCTTTCTTTACGTGTTAACTGTTCGTTACAAACCACAAATGCCGTATTGCACAGTTATGGTTGCACAAAATTAGAGTTACAGAGTATTTTTTGCTTCAAGGGAGGGAAATGTTTGCTTCGAGAAATTCGGGTAACCGTATTTCGAGTAACAGAGAAATAAATACACGTGAATAATAGGACAAACAGCCGGAAAATTTAAGTTACTTCGAGATGCTGAAAATACGAGAAATGGAGCTTCGAGATATCGAGATTCGACTGTAACACAAAAATGCAACTAACTTACTCTCTCATATTCTCCATTGAGGGGCTGCCTGGCCGAGGCGGTAAAGGCGTCCTCGGTTCGCCCGGAAGGGCGTGGGTTCGAATCCCCGTCAGGAAGTCGTAAAATTTAAGAAACAAGACTTCCACTTCCGGAGGTGCATATGGCCCTGAGGTTCACTCAGCCTACACCAAAAATGAGTACCAGGTTAATTCCTGGGAGCAAAGGCGGCCGGGCGTAGAGCGAACCACTCTACCCATCACTTGCCGAGGTTAACAATGGTGGAAGTCTTTACCTTCCACTCCTCCAAGGGCCTTCATGGCCTGTACGGAGGTGACTTTGCTTTCCTTTGCTTTTATATTCTCCATTGCTACCTATGCAGCTGAGACCAGGACGTACAAACAGGTGGATGAAACGAAGATAGAGAGCATTAACAAGTGGGTTTACCGACGCATTTTCCAAATTTCTTGGCCTGAACATCGAACTAATACGTCCGTGCCGGGAGGACTATGCATCCAGACTCGGCTTCCTCAATGGACCAGCCAGACTTACCTCCGGTACTTCAGACACGTCGTCAGAAGAACAGACACCCTGGAAGAAGCTTATGGTGGAGGGAAAGGTAACTGGCAAGAGATCGCGAGAAGATCATCAGCTGGGTGAACCAGCTGCAGGGTTTGGTGGGGAAATCTTTCCAAGAGACTTACTCTTATAGCGATCCATCTTCAGACTTGGAGAAGGAGAATCAGGGCAGTAAAATCCTGAAAGCTCTGTCAAGCGTAGAGGATTGAGGACCAGATGACAGCGTATTGAATAAAAAGGATGGGTTTTTAGACCCCAGAAAATAAGAACAAAGTTGGTACGACCTCCCACAGAGAGGGAAAGGAGTTATCCTCTTCGTCAACATCTTCCAGCCAATCAGTGAATTAGTCGCCTTCAAGGATTATCTTGTAGCGAAGGGCGTGTTGCCTTAAAAATGACAGGCAACGTAGCGGCTGTACGAGCTATTTCAGGCACAACCATGGACACGGCAATGCCACAACGAGGTAGAAACTCTTCCTCACGTCCTCAGTTACTGCTCGCATGGAGAAGCTCTACGAAATACTGTTGTTGTTTGAGTCATCAGTCCATAGACTTGTTTGATGCAGCTCTCCATGCCACTCTATCCTGCGCTAATCTTTTCATTTCTACGTAACTATTGCATCCTACATCTGCTCTAATCTGCTTGTCATATTCATACCTTGGTCTACCCCTACAGTTCTTACCACCTACACTTCCTTCAAAAACCAACTGAACAAGTCCTGGGTGTCTTAAGATGTCTCTCTTCTTTTCGTCAAATTTAGCCAAATCGATCTCCTCTCACCAATTCGATTCAGTATCTCTTCATTCGTGATTCGATCTATCCATCTCACCTTCAGCATTCTTCTGTAACACCACATTTCAAAAGCTTCTATTCTCTTTCTTTCTGAGCTAGTTATCGTCCATGTTTCACTTGCATACAATGCCACGCTCCACACGAAAGTCTTCAAAAACATCTTTCTAATTCCGATATCAATGTTTGAAGTGAGCAAATTTCTTTTCTTAAGAAAGCTCTTCCTTGCTTGTGCTAGTCTGCATCTTATGTCCTCCTTACTTCTGCCATCGTTAGTTATTTTACTACCCAAGTAACAATATTCATCTACTTCCTTTAGGACTTCATTTCCTAATCTAATATTTCCTACATCACCTGCCTTCGTTCGACTGCACTCCATTACTTTTGTTTTGGACTTATCTATTTTCATCTTGTACTCCTTACCCAAGACTTCATCCATACCATTCAGCAACTTCTCGAGATCTTCTGCAGTCTCAGATAAAATAACAATATCATCGGCAAATCTCAAGGTTTTGATTTCCTCTCCTTGGACTGTGATTCCATTTCCAAATTTCTCTTTGATTTCCTTTACTGCCTGTTCTATGTAAACATTGAAAAGGAGAGGGGACAAACTGCAGCCTTGCCTCACTCCCTTCTGGATTGCTGCTTCTTTTTCAAAGCCCTCGATTCTTAACACTGCAGACTGATTTTTATACAGATTGTAGATAATTCTTCGTTCTCGGTATCTGATCCCTATCATCTTCAGAATCATAAATAGCTTGGTCCAATCAACATTATCGAATGCCTTTTCTAGATCTACGAATGCCATGTACGTGGGCTTGTCCTTCCTGATTCGATCCTCTAAGATCAGACGTAAAGTCAGGATTGCTTCACGTGTGCCTACATTTCTTCTGAAGCCAAATTGATCTTCTCCCAACTCAGCTTCTACTTGTTTTGCCATTCTTCTGTAAATAATACGTGTTAAAATTTTGCAGGCATGAGATACTAAACTAATGGTGCGGTAGTTTTCACACCTGTCAGCACCGGCTTTCTTGGGAATTGGTATAACAACATTCTTTCGAAAAACGGATGGGACTTCTCCTGTCTGATACATCTTACACACTAAATGAAATAATCTTGCCATGCTGGTTTCTCCTAAGGCAGTCAGTAATTCAGAGGGAATGTCATCAATTCCAGGTGCCTTGTTCCTATTGAGGTCACTCACAGCTCTGTCAAACTCTGACCTCAAAATTGGGTCTCCCATTTCATCAGCATCAACAGCCTCCTCATGTTCCAGAACCAAATTATTTACATCTTTACCTTGATACAACTGTTGGATATGCTCCTGCCATCTTTCTGCTTTGTCTTCTTTCCCTAGAAGTGGCTTTCCATCTGAGCTCTTAATATTCATACACCTAGATTTCCTTTCTCCAAAGGTTTCCTTGATTTTCCTGTATGCAGCATCTACCTTACCCAGGACCATACAGCCTTCGACATCCTTGCACTTCTCCTTCAGCCATTCTTCCTTAGCTACCTTGCACTTTCTATCCACTTGATTCTTTAATCGCCTGTATTCTTTTCTGCCCTCTTCATTTCTAGCATTCTTGTATTTTCGTCGTTCATCAATCAGGTCTGGTATCTCCTGAGTTATCCACTGCTTCTTAGTTGATCTTTTCTTCCTTCCTATCATTTCTTCAGCAGCCCTACTGACTGCATTCTTCATGACTCTCCACTCTTCCTCTATAGTGTTTCCTTCAGCCTTTTCATTTAGTCCTTGTGCAACATGTTCCTTGAAACAATCCCTCACACTCTTTTCTTTCAACTTGTCTAGATCCCATCTTTTTGCATTCTTTCCTTTCTTCAATTTATTCAACTTCAGGTGGCATTTCATGACCAACAAGTTATGGTCAGAGTCCACGTCTGCTCCTGGGAAAGTTTTGCAGTCCAACACCTGGTTTCTGAATCTCTGCCTAATCATAATGAAGTCTATTTGATACCTCCCGGTGTCTCCAGGTCTTGTCCACGTATACAGCTGTCGTTTGTGGTGTTTGAACCAAGTATTGGCAAGGACTAAATTATGATCAGTGCAGAATTCAACCAGCCGACTTCCTCTTTCGTTCCTTTGTCCCAATCCAAATTCTCCTACTGTATTACCTTCTCTTCCTTGGCCTACCACTGCATTTCAGTCTCCCATCACAATTAGATTCTCGTCACCTTTTACATATTGTATTAAATCTTCTATCTCCTCATATATTCTTTCGATTTCTTCATCATCCGCTGAACTAGTAGGCATATAGACCTGCACTATTGTGGTGGGCATTGGTTTGGTGTCTATCTTGACGACAATAATTCTTTCACTATGCTGGTCGTAGTAGCTTACCCGCTGCCCTATTTTCTTATTCATTATTAAACCAACTCCTGCATTTCCCCTGTTTGATTTTGTGTTGATAATTCGGTAGTCGCCTGACCAAAAATTCTGTTCTTCCTGCCAACGTACTTCACTTATACCAACTACATCTAACTTTAGCCTATCCATCTCCCTTTTCAGGTTCTCTAACCTACCACAACGATTCAAACTTCTAACATCCCACGCTCCGACTCGCAGAATGTCAGTATCCATCTTCCTGATGATCGCCCCCTCTCGTGTAGTCCCCACCTGGAGATCCGAATGGGGGACTAGTTTACCTCCGGAATATTTTACCCGGGAGGAAGCCATCATCAGTACATCATTCATGCAGAGAGAGCTGCATGTCCTCGGGAGTTAGTTACGGCTGTAGTTTCCCGTTGCTTTCAGCCGTGTAGCAGTATCAACACAGCTAAGCCATGTTGAGTATTATTACAAGGCCGTATCAGTCAATCATCTAGACTGCCGCCCTTGCAACTATCGAAAGGCTGCTACCCCCCTTTCGATGAACCGTTCGTTAGTCTGGTCTCTCAACAGAAACCCATCCGATATGGTTGCACCTGCGGCTCGGCTATCTGCATCATTGGGACACGCAAGCCTCCCCACCGCGGCAAGGTCACATGGTTCGCAGAGGAGGACGAAATACTAGGCACCATAAAATGCGGCCCGCTATTACTCAAGCGTTAAGGGACTCAGCTTTACAGTCTTGGAGGAAGTTCACGGTCTCTATATAACAGCCAGCACCCGTCGAATTGACATGATACCCTTCAAAACCACCGAAAGGGCTTTATAATGGATCTGACGATCAGATTAGACACATCCGATGTCCCTTCAATTGCAATAGATATGGAGAAACGCCAGGGAGTCACAATTTTGCCCTACAGGAAATCCTTCCTTCCCGGATAACTACAACACCTTTAAATGCCTATCTCCTTCTGTGGATCAGTGGTAGAAAGTCGGCCTCAGAATACCAAGATTGTGGGTTAAAACCTGGCAGAGGTAGTTGGATTGTTGATGAGTGGCACAAAGTCCACTCGACACTCTATACCGTACAATGTCAGAACCCACGCGAACTGAACGAAAGATTTTAACGACGCACACGAACTAATCAGATTCCAATTGTCTCACCAAAACTAAAACACCAGAATTGAGCGACTTGCTGCCCTAGTTACCTCATCAAGTCACATCTAAGCTAACCTAACCTAACCTAACCTTATCTAAGCTAACCTATCCTAACCTAACCTGAACTAATGTAACCTGACTTGACCTAATTTGACTTGATAAAACCGTAACTAACCTACCCTATTTTAATATATACTAATCTAATCTATATATAATTAAATTAACCTTAAACTAATGTAATCTAATAAATCCTAACGTCACCTAATCTAACCTGACTTGATATAATCTAACCTGACGTAATCCACCGTGGTGTAGGGGTAGCGTGCCTGCCTCTTACTCGGAGGCCCCGGGTTCGATTTCCGAACAGGTCAGGGATTTTTACCTGGATCTGATGGCTGGTACGAGGTCCACTCAGCTCATGTGATTAGATTTGAGGAGCTATCTGATGGTGAGATAGCGTTCCCGGTCTCGAAAGCCAAGAATAACGGTCGAGAGGATTCGTCGTGCTGACCACACGACACCTCGCAATATGCAGGTCTTCGGGATGAGCAGCGGTCGCTTGGTAGGCCAAGGTCCTTCAAGGCCTGTAGTGCCAAGGGGTTTGGTTTGGTTTTAACGTATTTTAATCTAATCTAATCTCACCTAATCTAACCTGACTTGAAATAATCTAGCCTAAGCTAATCGAACCTAATCTAACCTAACCTAACTTAATCTAATTTAACCTAAACTGATCTTACAAACTAATCTAACCTAACCTAACCTTGCATAACCTAATATAACCTAACGAAACTTGACTTAATCTAACCTAACGAAACATGACCTAATCTAACTTAACGTAATTAAATCTAACCTAATTTGACCAAATCAAATCTCACCTCACCTCACTAATCCAATATAACCTAACCTGACTCGACCTAATCTAATTTAAACCAACCTTACCCCATCTCACTTAACCTAACCTATCCTAACCTAATCCAAAATAACCTAACATAACCTAACTTAATCTAATTTAACCTAACCTAACTTAATCTAATTTAACCTAACCTAACCTAACCTAACCTAACCTAACCTAACCTAACTTAATCTAATTTAACCTAACCTAACCTAACCTAACTTAATCTAATTTAACCTAACCTAGCTTAACCTAATTTAATCTAATTTAACCTAACCTAACCTAATTTAATCTAATGTAACCTAACCTAGCCTAACCTAACTTTATATAATTTAACCTAACCTAACCTAACCTAATTTAATCTAATTTAACCTAACCTAGCCTAACTTAATTTAATCTAATTTAACCTAACCTAACCTAATTTAATCTAATTTAACCTAACCTAACTTAATTTAATCTAATTTAACCTAACCTAACCTAACTTAATCTAATTTAACCTAACCTAACCTAACCTAATTTAATCTAATTTAACCTAACCTAACCTAATGTAATCTAATTTAACCTAACCGAACCTAACCTAACTTAATCTAATTTAACCTAACCTAGCCTAACCTAATTTTGCTCAGTTCGTAAACGCCGCGATTTTGGTTTGTAAAACTCTGGTGATAGACATTTACCTGACCAAAAGGTATCCAAATGAGATCTGACAGATTAAAATAAAATCTCGAAAATGACTACAGGCAACCTAGATAGCGTCAGATTAAAATGTCTGCACACGTTATCTGAGATCATACGATTATTATTATTATTATTATTATTATTATTATTATTCCGGGCATTCTGTGGAACGCAGAGGTGAAAGAAGGTGCGGTAATGAATGGGTTGATATTAAGCAGTTAGAAGATAAATTTAAAACTTTAAAATTGGAGCTATATTTCTTTATCTTCTTTTTTTCTCTCTTTTCAAATTATAAATTTTACACTTTGCTAAACAAACTAGATCGTTAGTTAGAGGAACAATTTAGAGAGGTCCAGAGTAATCAGATAACAATTAATAAACAATATGAGCTTGAAGCTCCCCAATTACAAATTTTACTTGAGCACTACTGCTCCTTTCAATCAATAGTCAAGGAGACGGATCTCCCAAGTTTTACATCAGTGGAAGAGCATCTTTGCTCTACAAATTTACACTTCCCAGGCCTGTCAAAGGCACAGCCTACATTTAAAAAACTGAACAGTACTCACTGTCTTAACTGCTCAAAAGACTGATATCCTTAAAATGAAATGAATGAAATAGAGTTTAACAGGGGTAACAAGTACCTATTCTATATGGCCTTTGGTTAAAATAAAAGGTTAAAGTTACTGGCCGAAAACCAAAATGGTGAGGAGGTGAAAACTTGGGTTCCTTGAAATTTACCACAATTGCTTAAAACCCTATCTGGGCTTAGGGCCCGACGTTACAGAGGCTAAGCCTATACTACGGAGGTGACTAGATGGACAAAAATATTTTAAGTTACAGAAATTGCAAGATAGATTTTAAAGGTTACAAATTACAGTCACCTCAAGATCAAGTTGAGAGGGAATACAAGAGGGTACCTCACTCTCTATTCCCTGATTTCGGCAAAGTTCTTTCGACTTGTTGTCATTGATGCTTTCACGGCCCGAACTTAAAGACATGATACTGTATAGGCTTCTGGGCTTATGCCGTGTCAAGAAAATAAGGTGATTTTCTTAACGCTTCGCAGGGAACTGTGCCCTGCGTCCTCAGAAGAAATCTCGACTGCCCACGAGAAAGGCTTCTTTTGACTTGTTTGAAATTTACATTTGAGAAAATAAAAGTTACATGACTAAAGATTTGAAACCTTCCCCTCGAGATAACTTTCAAGGAAGATTACATAGATAAGCCGAAACTGCCATTACCTTGAGCTGGTGGACCTCCCGAAGATGGACGAGGGAGCCTTTCCCCCTACTTCCGTTACGAACACACTCTAGACTGGAGCGATCACTAAGGCAACACGGCTCACCAGCCCTCGGCTTTTATAGCGGAGAGGAAAGTTCCAGAAAACTCTGGGCCAAGGCCCTGACACACCCCCAATTCTTATTGGTTAATTTAATCAACATCAGAAAATTTTGAGCGGTAGATAAATAAATGTACAGAATTCTTATTGACCAACGCCTTAAGTTGGAGGGAAGAGATCGAAGTGTTGATAATTTTTGAACATCAAAAACAAACACTAAACATTCCAGTTTAGGAAACCTTAACACACAAAATTATTCTTGAATTTGAATAGTTTATCTTCATCCCAGAGGGCACAACATAAGTTTATAGTAGCGACATCTGTTGAGAAATGTTTATACCCTATTTCCGAAATGAGTTTCAGATATCCTGATTTAGAGGGCCTTCTACAAGGCACTAGTTTTAAATGCACGGGGCGGGTGTATCTCCGGTACAATTATTCTTATTCTTATTCTTATTACTAGGGAAATATTGTGGATTGCAGAGGTGTAAGAAGGTGCTGGTGTGAATGGGTGAACAGAAAAAAGATGAGAGCATAATTTAAAACACTAAATTTTGAAATGTAATTTCTTTCCTTTTCTTCTGATTTTAAAATATGATAGACAATTTAAATAAGTAACAACGATAACAGTTCAGGAGCTCGTCAGCTCGTATTACAAGGTACCTAGCGTTATTGCTCTAAAGGTACAAGTTTCTTATCCATATTTTACACTGGATAACTTCGAAAATAGTATTTACTGTCATTCTTGCTCCACATTCTGATCCATAATTGTCTATAAATAACTAGAAATGAAAAAGGGGCAGTAAGTGCCCATTCTAAATGGCGTAAATGTACAAAGAAGAAAGGTTTAAGAGGATTGGCCATGAACAAAATTCTAGCAGCCGAAACACTTGCACTTCTTTTGAAACCTTTTCGAAAACACTTAAAATCCTATATTGGCTTCTGTCACAAAATTACGGAGGCTAAGCCTATAGAGGGTGACTAGATGGCGAAATATTAAGTTCCAAAATAGAGTTAAAAATTTAGAGTTTTAGAAGATCATAGTCACCCCAATACCAAATTGAATGGGAATTAATAGAGGGCAAACACTCTCTATTCAAATCCCTGATGGGAAATAGAGTCGTTAGACTTGCCTGAAAATTTACATTTAAAGGGTGATATTGAACTTTAGATATTTACATTAAGAATTAATTTTGAAAGCTTCCCTTCAAGTTAACTTTCTGGAGCTATCACATATTTAAAAGATGACTGCCATTACCTTGAGCTGGTGGGCCTTCCGACGACGGGCAATAATTCCCCTGCCTCCACTTACATCGCATGCACTCTAAGATTGGCGCTATGAAGATAAAGAAGTCAAAATGGCCTAAAAGCGCTCAGCTTATATAGCAGAGGGGAAAGTACCAGAACTGTCTAGACAGAATGCCTGAACACACCCCCAATTTTAATTGGCTACAAAAATTTCTGATTGGTCCATAACATAAAGGAAGAAGCCTTACAACTGCTGACAATCTCAGCACATAAGATCAATCTAGAAACACAAAAGGTTTACCAACTTAAACACTAGCAAAGCCCGTTAGAAAAAATATTGTCCGTCCTCCCACCAGAGGGGGCACATAAGTCGATAGTAAAGACATGTGGAGATTAAAGGTCCGAACTTCTTCAGATACACAGTTTACATTTACTAACACAGACGGCCTTCTAGAAGGCGCGCCGTTGAAATGCACGAGGAAGGTGTACCCCCGGTACAATAATAATAATAATAATAATAATAATTATTATATAATAATAATAATAATAATAATAATAATAATTATTATTATTATTAACGTCATCGACCTCATTCGGGATAGAAGCCGATATGTTCAACACAGAAAGACAATAACTAACGGATTGTGCTACTAAGTTCTGACTTTCCTTCTTCTCCTTATAGTGTATTCTTCTTCTCCGCTTTTCCCGCACCCTTGTGAAGTCGTGGGTCATACTGGCTCTGTTTTACGACCAGATGTCCTTTCTGACGCGAATCATATATGGTGGGATGTAATTACTACTGTGCGTTTCTTACCAGGTAGGTGGCATGATGAGATGGGTGTAAATAAAGAGGATTGTAATCGGATGAAAACAAACACCCCGACCCCGAGCCAGAGGAACTAATCAGACACTGCTGAAATCCCCTACTCGGACGAGAATCGAGCTCGGAACTCCCTGAACTGAAGGCCTCAATTTACGCAAAACAAAATCTGGTTTTCTTAGTATTATATTAATCAGCTCGTGAAAATTGGACTAAAATTGAAGAAAATATAAATGTCAGGAAATTCTTCCATTACAAGACGTCTGAGTGGCAGAATTAGATTTCTAAACCTCGACCTCGACGTGTGTTACGTGCTGTTTGATCTCTGAAGTGGATACGTCCAGTGTCGCCCGCGGTGCCGCTGAGGCCTGCTCCCTCGAGACGCCCGTCCACTACGTCCACTACTAATTAATTCGTAACCTGTGGGAGTTCACGGACCTGCCCATCTCACAGAGGAACTAATCTCTCACATCCCACTTCTGGCCAATTGGAACTCGCAGTACACTTTTGAAACCTGCCGCATCAGTCAGGACATACTGTGAACACATTGTCGAATGTCTAACCTGCTCCCGGAAAGCAGAAGGTGAAAAAGATAAGGAGGAAAATTGTAGGGAAAATATTTGGCTCTAGGACACAGTCAATATCTGAAAGGAAAATTTTCTGTTCTGGAAATCAAATTCTCATAAATATATCTTTCAATAAATCGTGTGACGCGATGTTATCTAGCAAACGTGCAGGCTGTGATGTGAAGTAGTGATAGATGGCCATGGCATACAGATCCACGGTCTGTCAACAGTGGCAGCTCGTGACAAAATTTTCAGGAGGTTCACAACTGTTTTGTTCATGCCTCAGATGTACCAAAGGAAAACGTAAATGAGTAAAAATTGACATAATTAAATCATTTCACTAAAATTTCTTTTTACGGTCCCTTCTCTGCTCATAATATAGTAATAATAGTGTATAGTAGAACCACTATAACGGAAGGTCAATTTTATCAGAGACTATCAGAGTGTACAACAGAACTTCTGTCAGGCCAGGAGATGTGTTGCGGTGATGGTGAGAGGGGAGCAGCCGTGGCCTATAAAAGGAACTGTCCCGACATTTGTCTTTGTGAGAAGAGTGAAAAACCACGGAAAATCATCCTCAGGACAGTCGATGGTGGGACCAGCCCACTGCCTCCCGAATACAGAGCTGAAAAGCCATGCTCGGTGAAAGTAAAATTCAGAGCAACTTTGCTACAATACGGCATTGCAGGGAACATTCTTGGTTTTTACGTAGCATGAAGTTCACCTAGGTATGAGAACAGGCATAAAAATTATGCGTACCACATTTACCGGTGTTCAAATTAATTGAACTCGAAACGATTCCCCAACCACAACGTAAAGCAAACTTCTTCCCGCGATCACGAACACCTGTCCAGGTTTACCTACTAGCGAAATCTTCCGTCATGGTAATGCAATAAGTTAATAACTTCTGGAAGGCAGCGGCTAACACTAATACAGTAGATAGCGGACCCTTGTGGTCAATTGTCTGCTAGGGGTTTTACGTCGCACCGACACAGATAGGTCTTATGGCGACGATGGGATGGGAAAGGCCTAGGAGTTGGAAGGAAGCGGCCGTGGCCTTAATTAAGGTACAGCCCCAGCATTTGCCTGGTGTGAAAATGGGAAACCACGGAAAACCATTTTCAGGGCTGCCGATAGTGGGATTCGAACCTACTATCTCCCGGATGCAAGCTCATAGCCGCGCGCCTCTACGCGCTCGGCCAACTCGCCCGGTGTGGTCAATTGTAATACTATCTCAGGTTAGAGGTGGTTGTAAACGAAAAGGCGCATACCTTATTGTGCTCCTCGATTGTGGGAAAATCTTTGCGTAAACCATGACGTCATCTGCATGCGCATGCGTATAGTCCTCAGGATCGTAGCACAAAATCCAGTGTGCTCCCTGCATTGTCTGTCAAAGCGAACATTTGTTAGCGTAACGGAGCTTCGATATAAGTCGAATGATTTTGATCGAGTGATGAAATCATGTCGAAACAGAGGAAACAATTTTGAATAATCCATGAATGTGTGAAAATTCATGAAACCCGAGTGTACACGTACCAATGTGCTCTTGAGAGCCCGTCGCCACGGCCTGTGCAGCTCTCAAGGTACTGTTGCTAGGTAACATTGCGTCTCACATTTTGTTACATGGCTGTTTCTTTACAAACATTTTCGGATGAACGCCACTTCTAAGACATGTTTATGTCAAAAGAAGAATAAAGAACAATTTTACGCACAGATTATTAATGAAGTGACCGACGAAATTAAAAAAAAATACGTCTAAAGTTTGCTGGATGCATGTATTGGATCAGTAACAATAGATTGGCTAAGAGGTTCCAGTGTTACACCAAAAATGCAACAGTACTATGACCTGGATGGAAGAAGTAAATACGGACTTATCTGAACTCTCTACGCCTACACACTGAATATATTCAAATCAAAACGAAACCCCATGGCGCAACAGCCCTGAAGGGTCATGGTTTTGTGTTGTCGGTACAACGAATCCTCTCGGTCGTTATTGTTGACTTTCTAGATCGCGGTCGCCATCTCACAGTCAGATATCACATGAATTGTGAACACGTAGGCTATTATTATTATTATTATTATTATTATTATTATTATTATTATTATTATTATTATTATTATTATTATTATTATTATTATTTACAATATGCTTTACGTCGCACCGATACAGATAGGTCTTTTGGCGACGAGGTGATAGGAAAGTGCAAGGCTTGGGAAGGAAGCGACCGTGGCCGTTGCCTCGTGTGAAAAGGGAAACCATGGAAAACCATCTTGAAGGCTGCCGATAGTTGGGTTCGAACTCACTGTCCTTCGAATACAATCTGATACCAATGTGACCCAAACCGCACAGCCACTTGCTCGGTATTGTTATTATTATTATTATTATTATTATTATTATTATTATTGTAATTTCCATTAATTACTTAGTAGGTATTATTGTATCTAGGGAGGAAAATGTCCATTTATTTTGTATATTTTGTAGTGTATTATATATTTTATGTACAGGATAGTACAGTAGTATATTATATTTTTGTAGTTCACATTGCTTATTCACTTACGAGCCCACCTGGAGGCCATGATTGTCAAGGCGTTGAAGTCTAAACGGTCTGACACCGAGGTTAGCCAGTTCGAGTCCCGTAGGTCGAAAAAAATTCACCATCATAATGTTGGCCGGCAATTTCTATTCACTAGATTGGATGCCAAAAGGCTGGATTAAATTCCAAACCTCTCCGCATTGCTCATATGATGCTGTTGATGGTGATTCGTCCGTCGGATGGGGACTTGAGCAGACACCTTGGTGCTATTCGACAGGAGTAGGCTACGTACCGGCACCGGGTTTCACCCTTTCCCTTCCTACTATCATCATCTCATTACCTCCTCTGATGAGGTTGACGTGAGGAAGGGCATCCGGTCATAAAAAACCGCCACGACAGATTCAGCTCACCTCATACTCGACCCCGTAGAGAGACGAGGCAAGGGTGGGACAAACAAACAAACGTTGCTTATGCACTCACTGGTAAAGTGTCCCTAATTGTACACGTTTATATACATTATTTATCTACTAACTCTCTCCAGTATAGTCACTTGCGGTATTGTACAGTTGCGTCGAGGAGAACTGTTGTGTTAATATTTTATTCATTTGAAAATGTAGTGATTACTTGGACTTGATTATTTGGACTTGGAAGACGGTGAGGAATTGTATATATTTTTATGGGTTAATTTGATATGTAATGTATTTATGCATTTGTTTGTCTCTCCTCGGTATGTGAATTTTGGAATTGTTTGATTTTCGTATGGCTTCAAGATTGTTTCTTTATTATGGGAAGATTAAAGTAAGATGTATTAGGAAACACCGTGTACCACACGCGTCAGTTCGGCGTGGGATATTTCCGGTTTCGTAAAGTTGCATCAATTTCGTTCCTTCTCGATGCTTCTTAAATGTTCTTGGTCAACACTAATTTCTGGGCTCTAATTGGAGAAAATAAACTTAAATGTGATTGGTAGGTGAAGGAAAAAGATCGGACGCTCATTGGCTGTTGTAAGGTTTCCTAATTTCCGGAGAGAAACGTTTCGCTAGAGCCTTGCTCTTCCAAGGCGTCTTTTCTGTTTGACCAGTGAAGGGAAAGGTTGCCTTCAAGGTAACGGGTCTTCTTGGCCCCTCCAACACGTAAGCACTTAGTTGTTTTTCATTTTTCAGGTTATCTTCAAATGTAGTATCCCGTTTAATTTCTTTTGCTGGAGCTTGCCCGTGTTTTCCTTCAGCTTCCAAATTTTATTAGAATGACTTAGCCTTTTCGGTAAGTCGCGTCACCTTTGTAAACAGACAGTTCCCTTTTGTTGATTTTGTAAATTAGATATTCGACGCTTTTCGATGTAATCATGATATGTTTATTTCACCCTGGGGCTGTCTCATTAATTCCACTTCATCTTGGAGTATTCACCTTTTGGGACGGGCATCCTTTCTCAGAAGTGTTTTTGAGAGGGCTATCTACTGAAGGTGCTCTGCACCAAGATTATATTTTTAAATGTTGTTCTCTTTCTTACATGTACATCTTCATAATAGTGTAATGTTATCTTTTTTTCTTTCTTTCCGACTGTTCCATGTGTTTTAAAAGTGTCGGCATGAACAGCGGAACGTTGTGTGCGAAGTTTCGGTATAAGATTAGATAACTAAATGCTACCCTCGGGGTAAATTGTAATTACTGCTGGATTTCTGTTTTCAAATTTTAATGTTGTATTTATTTATTTATTTTCGTTTTAATTTTCATCTAAATTTGTTAAGTAAAGTTTAGGATTACATTTTACTTTTCTTATTCAGCATTGCCAATACCTTCCACAGCCTGGATATGGTTCCCAGCCGCTTCCCTGTTATCCTTTCTTAGCCGTCATATTGGTTATCCTGTTATTATTTTCTGTGCTTAATGTGCTTATAGTTTTAATTCCGTACATATTGTCATGCCTCGTGTTAGCGCCCATCGATGTGAATGCACAACGGTAGCAAACATTAATATTATTTTTATTATTCTTATTACTTGTAACCTTCCTTATTTAGGGGTTACAGAAGAATACATGACCAACCCGCCGCAGATCGCTGGGGAACCACAGAGAAAACTTTGGGAATTATTGTTCTGTAGTATTCTCAGAAGTGGATAAATAGCGGTAATCTCATGGGGGGTCTCAAATAAGGAGATTGAGTTTTAACATGGGTACGGTTTTTGGCTGGAGGTCTAACTGGAATTAGCGCTATCAATTTAGCGTGGAGAGAAAACAGACAAGTGTTTGTCTTCTGTCTATACTAAGACTTAGTCATCTTCTTCCTCACTTTACTACCGTGTACGGGGGATGCAGAGTGGGTACCGTCCCTCAAGTGTCCACGGACGGTCCGTGGTCCGACAGCTCTGCACTCCGACAGGCCAACAGAGCAGAGGAGGGGTGGCCACGGTTCTAACGTGGATCTACGCCTCTGTATTCGGGAGACGGACAGGGAATGGTTACTACCGTTGGCTGTCCTGAGAATTGTTTTCCGTAGTTTTCCATTCTCCTACACTAAAGCGAATACCGGGGCAGTTACCAGAACACTGCCTTAGGTAGGCTAAAAATGTAGCCGTGTTTTAAACGAGTTTCCATTGTTTTTGACTGGCGCTTCGTCTAGGTCACAGCAAATCCACTTACACGTGGTAAAGTCACCGAAGAGAGCAGAATTTTAACGTAGACTTATGTTCATCCACAACGTAAAATTTTAGGACGCTTTTAGTATTTTGGTAGGACCCGAATATCGTCGAGAGTATTTAAGTTACCATTATGTTTAATGCCTCAATTGACCGACAAAAGAGGGGGATACCTGTTGCAAACGAGATACTGAAAATCTTAAACGTAATTTTAATCGAATAACGCTTCAAATTAAGATAAAATATGTGGTAAATACTCTGTTATAAGATGGCGCTGTGTGTTGACTCACGCGCTCACTTGGAGGTTATCCGTCGTTATGAATAAATCGTGATCAGACTTTTACTCGTAATATTACTCCCGAACTCTTAAATTATGTCTCTTATTTGTCATATCACAGACGCATACTACACATAATTACTACCCACATTCCAAGTGTACCTTATTCTATGGAATACAATTTATTATCTACATAATATTTGTGTCTTATTCCTTATAAGTAAGTATATGAAACCCTCAAAACACTGCGGCCGTTACAATAGTGACAGCCTGCTGCCTATTTTTTTACTCATAATATTTATGACCATAATATTCTGTACTAAATCAGCGGTCATTTTGTGGGACGTAGATCTTGATAGGTGGGGCTATCTTGTGAAATGGCATGTGAATGTTGTGTGCTGGATCACCTGCCACATTGTTGGATGTAGATCTTGATAGGTGGGGCTATCTTGTGAAATGACATGTGAATGTTGGGTGCTGGATCACCTGCCATATTGTTGGATGTAGATCTTGATAGGTGGGGCTATCTTGTGAAATGACACCTGAATGTTCCGTGCTGGATCACATGCCACGTTGTTGGATGTAGATCTTGATAGGTGGGGCTATCTTGTGAAATGACATGTAAATGTTGTGTGCTGGATCACCTGCCATATTGTTGCGCGTAGATCTTGATAGGCGAGGCTATCTTGTGACATGGCATGGAAATATTGCGTGCTGGATCAGCTGCCATACTGTTGGACGTGTATCGTGACGCTACACATTTCTTTCGAATTATTGGAACGCTTAATCTGCCCTCGGGGTGGGGGGAGTGAAGGAATGCACGATATTTTCCCCCTGCATGTCGCAAGACGCTACTAAGGAGGCACCAATCAAAAAGCGGCTGTACTAGCTTTTTCGTCTCTAAGCATCAAAACAGAGAGCTGATTCTATGCTTTTCCGTGTAGAGGAGACATTTGCATGTAATTTTTAGCGATACTTTCAATCTTCGAAGGGGCCGAAGTCCTACATTGTTTCTTCTAATTAGTGTTATGAGCGGAAGCGTCAAGATCACGCACTAAATGCTTTAAATTGGAAAGGTATTCAAACTTTAGAACCAATAGGAACTTCAACTAAATCTAGGATCATAAATGGAGTAATTTCTTGTAATAGATGGTCTGACACGTCAAATCGCTCAATCTATTCATAAAGAGAAGGATTTCAGTGGAAGGAAGAGGGTGAACCGGCAGCTGGACAAAGAAGGAGACGTGAAGGAGGGAGAGAGAGGACAACGGGGACTAAAAGAGAGATTAGAGCGACGCGGTGCAGAAAAGCCACCATTTCCGATTCATTTGTACAATTACTGCTAAGAGGATTAAATTGCTGTAATTCGTTCGGTTACCTTCTACAAGTGAGCATCTACAGACCGAAACCTCCAATAGCGTTCGTTCTTCAACTGTTATTTTTCTGCTGAAGGAATACTGAAAGCGGAACGTGCCTGTACTTTACAAGTGAATTACGATAAGCGTCTGTCTTATTTAGAGGAGTTGAGGGGGACCTCGCCCGTTTTATCACTTGAATAATTCCACACAGCTTGTGCGATTAAAATTGATTTATAGAGACTCAGCGTCCATTTCTAATTCAGCAGAATTACGCTTAACTGAAAGATGTTTAAAGCGGTGATTTTGGACCTTATAATTTTTCAAATGATACATGATCTTTTTAATTTTTTAATACAATTTGCTTTACGTCGCATCAGCATAGATGGGTGCTATGGGTCTTATGGGAGTAGAAAGGGCTAGGAGTGGAAGGAATCGGCCGTGGCCTTTAAGGCACAGCCGCAGCATGGCAGTGACGTGTCCTGTATCCGCGGGGAGAATGAGTATATTCTCGTCCATGTTCAGCACTCGAGACCGCACCACTGAAACGTAAAATGTAGCTGCGCTTCGTAGATGACACCTTTGTGATCTGGAGCCACGGGAAGGAGCAATTACAGGTGTTTTTACAGAATCTGAATAGTATTAACATCATTATTCAGTTCACTATGAAAACGAACTAAGACTCTTTCCTCGATGTTCTGGTAGTGAAGACTGCCGATTTAAACTTGGGACACACAGTGTACCGCAAGCCGACCCACACAGACCGCTATCTTCAGAAGACTTCCACAACCACCCACGACAAAAATACGGAGTGATTAGGACGCTAGCGACCGTGCTAGGAGAACATGTCAACCTCAGCAGTTAACGGAGGAGCTCAGCCACCTCAATATGGACCTACTCACTAACGGGTACATCCATAAAGATATCCAGCGAGCACTCCATCCCAGACGTCCAACAACCAAGAAGAAAGAAGAGGAGCGGCCGGCAGATAAAGCCTTTCTGCCGTATATTGGGAAAGTAACTGTCAGAATAGGAAAGCTACTGGAGTCGCAGGGAGTAAAAACCATATTTAGGTCAACGAAGAAAATCCAGGAACTACTTAAGTCTGCCAAAGGTAAGCGCCATCTTCTCTGCACAGCAGGTGCCTACAAGATCCCGTGCAGCTAGGGCCAGCTGTATATAGGCACTACAGAACGCAGCACCGCCACACGATTGAAGGAGCACAACAGACTTAGCCGGCTGGAACAAGCAGACATATCATCAGTCGCTGAACACTCACTGCCAGCAGGCCATGACATACAGTACAGCGACACCAGGGTACTGTCAACTTCTGTGTCTACTGAGAGAAGCCATTGAAATCCTGAAGCACACCAACAGTTTAAACCGTAAGTAGGAATCTGAACGGATAAATAAAGCCTGGTTTATAGTCCTGAAAGCCTTAAATCCGGAAGGACACGATGGCCGAGGCAGAGCATAAAAAGCAACGGGTGATCAGTTGCTTGTCTCCGTCATGACAGGTCGATGTACATCAGGCTCCTTAATGCTTCAACCACTGGCCAAAGAACAGCATGAAGAACCAAGCATGGCGGACCAATAGGCGAGCAGCGTACCTTAGCCTTCATGATATAATGAGGGGGAATTACACCACCACTTGTCCGGCTCCATGGCTAAATGGTTAGCGCGCTGGCCTTTGACCACAGGGGTCCCGGGTTCGATTCCCGGCAGGGTCGGGAATTTTAACCTTAATTGGTTAATTTCTCTGGAACGGCGGGTTGGGTGTATGTGTCGTCTTCATCATCATTTCATCCTAATCATGACGCGCAGGTCGCCTACGGGTGTCAAATCGAAAGACCAGCATCTGGCGAGCCGAACTTGTCCTCGGACACTCCCGGCACTAAAAGCCATACGCCATTTCATTACACCACCACTTCATTCCACTGAGAGTTTCGCTGCTATCGAAGTCAGTCGCAACCATTGACAATGCCGAACGCAGTCATCGGGAACAACACATGCTCGTGGACCACAGCCTAAAAGCCTGGGAAACAGCGACAAGGGAAGCCATCTTCAGCTCATGGCCAAGAACTGTAAAAGTTCAGAACGGCTACGCTCAATGTGGGAAGTATGACTACAAAACGGACATAAATTTTTGATCTGATGAAAAGGAGACGATTGGACGTTCCATGTGTACAGGAGACCAGATGGAAGGATGTCAAAGCTAGAGAGATTGGTGATGGATAAAAACTTGTCTACAATAGTTCCAATCAGCAAGGAAGAAAGGGAGTTAGAACCATTCTATCGAAAAACTTAAAAGGGAGAGTCCTGGAAGTGATAGAATAAGAACAATGAAGTTGAATGGAGACATTGATATTTATACTATCTACCGCAGACATGATATACAGAGGAAGAAAGAAAGACTTCTGGATCATACTGGAAGATGACAAATTATGAGAATGTTATAGGAAAAATAGTACTGATTGTAGGAAATTGGAATCGGCACATCGGGAGGCAGTATCTAGGAGCAGTAAGGGTGTATAGACATGGCCTGGGAAATGTAAACCAAGAGGGAGAGAAGACAGTAGATGTTTCAGTATCATTTGAAACAGCCATCGTTCATTCATTCTTCAGAAAAACCACCAGAACATCTTATAACATATGTAGTGGAGGAAATACATACCGGATTGATTAAATCCTGTATAGACGAGCTAGGATTAAGGAGGTACGGAACTGCACCGTTATAGATCGCACCACAACATCTTTTACTATGTCTTAAAGCTGGGTTGAGTGGCTCAGACGGCTGAGGTGCTGGCCTTCTGATCACAACTTGGCAGGTTCGATCCTGGATCAGTCCGGTGGTATTTGAAGGTACTCAGATTCGTCAGCCTCGTGTCGGTAGATTTACTGGTACGTAAAAGAACTCCTGTGGGACAAAATTTCGGAATCTCGCCGTCTCTAAAAACCGTCAAAAATATAGTTAGTGGTAAACACAATAACACGAAGGTGAAAAATGTAACTGAATAAAGTGATTTTAACTAAAGGATCCAGGCTCAGGAGCAAGTTCTCGTAAGTTTTTCCCAGGGAGTTTGAAAATGTCCAGCTATGGTGGAAAATGTAAAGGTTATTCCATCCTGTGCAGTGGATATCCTTGGAGAAGCAAGTGTAAAGTTGTGGGAAAATGTGAAATGACGGTGGTGAAGTACAGATGTACAGGAAGCAGCGTCGAGTAAAAAGAGAGCCATGAAGTAATGAGATGAAACTCTAGATGGAGATAGTGAGCAATACTGGAATAAGACGACAGAGTAGCAAGGAGAACGGTAGTTCAAGGGAAAGTCCAAACATATATTGAAATGTACCAGGAGCTTAACAAAAATGAAGGACAAAAGAAGATGTATGGGATGGCTAAGCAAAGAAATAGAACAACAAAGGACATATGAGTCGTCTATTTGCAAAACCGGTCATCCAAAAAAAAAAAAAAAAAAAAAAGAAGAAGAAGGAAAGAAATAAATCCATTTTTGTGCTGAATATATTCTCTGTCCACTTTTACACTAGGCAGCAAACGATTGGGGCCTTTTCCTCTAACCAGCTTATTTTCTTCATAGAAAATTGGAATGAGGCAAAAAAATTATGAATCTCTAATGAATAAACGTTTTGGTGAAATGTAGAAGTGCTGAAGTGTTACAGAAAACTCACTGATATTAATAACCTTACACACAACAACAGTGTACACACTGGCATTAATTAATGTTAAATTCAGGTTCATTTTGCGTAAATACATTGTATTTTACACTGTATTGATTTCTTTTCAGTTAATTTTTAAATAAAGCATTTTTTGTACATCTTCATTTCTTCAGTTTCTTTCGTTAGGTGTATATCTATACATCTCCAAATTTGAAATTTAAGTATTCCAAATAATTATACAAATTAAACATTGGTATTCTGTAACATCGTCCGCCTCTGTGGTGTAGTGGTTAGCGTGATTAGCTGCCACCCCCGGAGGCCCGGGTTCGATTCCAGGATCTGCCACGAAATTTGAAAAGTGGTACGAGGGCTGGAACGGGGTCCACTCAGCCTCTGGAGGTCGACTGAGTAGAGGCGGGTTCGATTCCCACCTCAGCCATCCTGGAAGTGGTTTTCCGTGGTTTCCCACTTCTCCTCCAGGTGAATGCCGGGATGGTACCTAACTTAAGGCCACGGCCGCTTCCTTCCCTCTTCCTTCCCTATCCCTTCCAATCTTCCCATCCCTACACAAGGTCCCTGTTCAGCATAGCAGGTGAGGCCGCCTGGGCGAGGTACTGGTCGTACTCCCCAGTTGTATCCCCCGACCAAGAGTCTGAAGCTCCAGGACACTGCCCTTGAGGCGGTAGAGGTGGGATCCCCCGCAAAGTCCGAGGGAAAAACCGAACCTGGAGGGTAAACAGATGATGATGATGATTCTGTAACATCCATTACAATGCTATTTACAAGCGATTAAATACAAATAATTCTAAATCTCGTTATTTAAACTTTATACGTTGTTTCGTTTTCTTAATAATGTAACCATTTGAATAGAGCCGGTTTTGAAAATAGACCACACATATGCCAAGTGAAAGAAATCAAGGAGAAAATGGAGCGGTTTCTTGAGATATTGAAAATAAATGAAAGAGTTATTTTGAAGAACTGCTGAATTAAGAAAAGCGGTACACAGAAGTTGGGAAAACTAGTGAAGGGGTTACAGAAAATATTGAGGAGAGGCGATGAGGGCCTTGAGAAAAATGAAGAATGGAAAAGCGGTTGGTCAGGAAGGGATCCCAAGCGAAGCCCGGAAGACTCTACGTGAGAAGGGAGTTGAACTGTTGTGGGACTTAATGAGAAAATTTACCAGCAAGAAGAAATGCCAAATGACTGTAGAAACAGCACAGTTGCAACGATTCTTAAAGGCCAAGGTGATACCCAAAACTTGTAAATTAAAGAGGCATTTAACTGACATCTCACATTAAGAAGGTATTTGAAAGCACTGTAGACGAAGAAAAGTTACCATATCAAAGAAACAATTTGGCTTGATGTCTGCCAGGAACAACACTGACAAAATCTTTCGACTGAGGCAAACCATGGAAAGGCTTCGGGAAAAGCAAATATATCTTCACTTGTGTTTATACATTTGGAAATGACTTATGGTACATTGCCCACACAAGAGGTATGCAGAAGTTTTAGGCAAAGTAATCCTCCTGAGAAATATGTTAGATTGGATGAGGAAATGTACGGAGATGTGAGAGCAAACATCCAGAGTAGTATCGCAGAGACAGGGGTCTGATGGTTCCTCCAGGGATATGCTTTGAGTCCATTCCTATTTATAGTAATGGATGTGATGGCAGAGAATGTAAGGGAAGCGGCACCGTGGTGTTTGATGTACGCTGATGACGTAGTACTGTGTTCAGAGACGGAAAATGTAGTTGTTTCGAAACTGGAATAGTGGGCTTCAACATTAAGAGAGAAGGGGTTAAAGATCAGCAGGACGAGAACAGAATGTCTGTTTCTTCATGTTGGAGAAGAGGATGGCGGTGAATATCCGCTGCTGAGTGCTGAAGGTTTGAAGAGAGTGAGATACTTAAAGTAGCTGGGGTAGTCTTGGAAGAAACTGGAAATGCAGAATTACTTATTAGCAGAATACGAGCTGGCTGGAAGAACCGGGAGGAGGCAATAGGGGTACTCCGCGACTGAAGGGCAACAGTTAGGAAAAGTGTACAAAACAGTGGTGAGGCCAGCAGTGACGTATGGTATGGAAACCTTGCCTTTGAATACAAATCAACGGGTTGAGTGTCAGAAATGAAGATATTGATATGGATGTGTGGAGTAGCCTGGCTGGACCGTGTCCGAAACGAACACATCAGAGGGACAGTAAATGTAGCAGAAATAGCGGGGAAAATTGTAGAGACCCGGTTGCGATGTTTTGGCCGTATCACGAATGGAAAGGATAATTGAGTGGGAAAGAAGGTAATGAAGATGAAGAGACATAATAAGAGGGAGGGAAGTAATATCAGAGACCTGAAGGAGAACAATCTACCCCTGAACTGTGGGCACTGGACAGAGAAATGGAGGTAGATCATCGAACACAGCGAACCTGTATAGAGGCAGAATAAGAAGGATGACAGAAGAGAAGAGTAAGAAACTTGTCTGGACGCAAAAAACCAATACCGCCTTGTGAATATTCATGTGACAATACACATCTTAAAATAGTTTGTTTCTTAGAAAAAATTGCCAACGGCCGTAGCCATGTTGAAACACCAGATCCCGTGAGATCTCCGAAGTTAAGCAACATTGGGCGTGGGCAGGAGTTGGATGTGTTGCCACGCGCTGTTGGAGGGGGGGGGGGGGGGTAAGGGAATGGAGGAGCGGAAAGGAACTGGCCTCCCTACCGCACGTAAACTCCGGCTCAGGAACACCTCTGCGGAGGTTCGGACCCGCCTTCGGGCAGAATAACCCTTACCTGTTAGCCAACGGCCGTAGCCGTGTTGAAACATCGGATCCCGTGAGATCTCCGAAGTTAAGCAACATTGGGCGTGGTCAGGAGATGGATGGGTTGCCACGCGCTGTTGGGGGGGGGGTGTAAGGGAATGGAGGAGCGGAGAGGAACTGGCCACCCTACCGCACGTAAACTCCGGCTCAGGAACACCTCTGCGGAGGTTCGGACCTGCCTTCGGGCAGAATAACCCTTACCTTACCTTAGAAAATCGTATTCCAAACTGTGGTTTAAAATTACATCATATACGAAGTAAATGCATATAGGTTGGTTGGAAACAACGTTAATCGGGCACGTAAACGTTCTAGAGGGTTGGTCATACTGATAAATAATTTGAAAAAATAATTCGATATCTCGCACTGTTGTAATTTTTTCAGTTGCTGAAATTGGTCAATCAGATCACTTGGCGGGCGAATTCAAATGGGCTTTGCTAGTTGATGTTGCTAAATCTCCACTGGCTTAAGACTGGCTTGAGAACATCAATGGAAGAAGGAACCTTCGCCAGGTTAGGAATTCGTACACGGGGTTCTGAGGTGACAGGTTCGCGCTTCGGTGACACTAGCTGAACCCCAAGACGTGTTTGTGTTTCATGCTGATTTTTCGGCGTTGGTCTGAAGCCGGAATTAAGCAACGTGCAGGTTTGGCAACACCGCCTCGCAAAGGCCATTTCAATTCACCCACGAAGCGATCGGATTGGCTAACTTCGGCAGCTGATAAAGTGATAACGGAGCGAGTTACTAGAATTTTTAATATTCTTTTATCAGTATGACCAACACACTAACGCTCATATACCCAGTTCACGTTGTTTCCGACCATCCTCCGTATGTTTTTCATGTAAAGAAAGGCTAAAAAACACTTTCCTTGTGTTGGAACACCTGAATACTTTACGTTGTATACGAGATGTCATTGACACTGCTCTAGCACTAACTTTAGATTACAATTCTGATGTTCATTCCGATCTATAGTTCACGTTTTTCACGTTGATAACAACACCTTTCGTCCTGCGCTGCTCATATAACAATGATGTTGTTCATCTCCCACTTGAACATCACTTCACGTTTATTTACTTACCTGCCTTACTTGTTTGCGTCCCACTCTTGTGATATTTCCATTACATTTTACTCTCCACTGAACTGTGTATGACAAGCAGTAAGCAGGTCGTTCTATTCAACAAGAACTTGAAGCCTAAGGAAGAGGCAAGGCTTATTTTCATAGCAGTTGATAAGCAGATGTATTTTATGTCGCTTAATAAGAATACTAACCCTTTTCTCCGAAGACAGTATTATCACGACCTACGTGTTCTTCGATTTGATTTCTTCATTAGGGTAATCAATTAAACAGCGCTGTAAATAGAGGTTACAGATCTCTTCATATGGTTATGGGAGATTTTAGGGAGTGTAGTAAGCATATACAGCAGAATTTTTTCGGGCACCTTTTGTGAATGGACAACGGCAGCCTTACGGAAAAGATCTCACTCATCAAAAGCTGCAGGACAATCATGTGGCTAAATGAAGCAAAAAAGAGACTTAGCTGCCATTGGAATTTCTGATACTGATATCTAAGATCACCCTCAATTTTGTAAATTCGTTGTCTCCTCTACCAAAGGTTGTTAAATCTCACAAACCTGTTGCAGGGGAAGGAAGGAAAAACTATTGGCAGGATTCAGCAGGTGTTGGGAACGAAAGCGAACTAGTCATAAGCGCTCCCTGGTGAGCTGAAATCACTAATTAATAATATAAAAGAGAGAGAGTACAAGTCATTGGTAAGACCAAAATCATAGGGTTCCAGTGTATGGAACCCTCACTAGGATTACTTGATTCGAGAACTGGGAAAAATACAAAGGAAAGCAACACGACTTGTTCTGGGTGATTTCCGGCAGGAAATTTTGGGCGGGAAGACTGGGAAGTAAGGAGAGGAGCTGCTCGACTAAGTGGAATGTTCTGAGCTGCCAATGGAGAGTTGCCGTAGAATGAGATTAGTGATCCAGCTTCACGGCTAAATGGTTAGCGTGCTGCCCTCTGGTGCAAGATGTCGCGGGGTCAATTCTCGGCTGAAATGAATATTTGAACCTTTGTTGGTTAATTCCGTTGGTTCGGAGACTGGGTGCTTGTGCCGTCTTCAGCATTAGAATTCATCATTGATAAAGCTTCAGCCCCACAGACGCGCAGGTCTATACGGCATAAACTCGAAAGACTTGCCACAAGTTGTTATTATTATTATTATTATTATTATTATTATTATTATTATTATTAATAATAATAATAATATTAGAGGATGTGAAAAAGACCAGAAAACTGATCACGCAAAGCTCACTTAGAAGTTGTGCATTTCCTTCTTTGCCAGTCAGGCTTCAATTTTTCTCTCATCGTGGCTTCGTTCTTCTGTCCACTTAGCTCCTGTCTGCTTGTGATTTCTCTCTGACTCTACTTCCCACTTGATGATTTTCGTTCTGTAGCAGATTCGGTCTGCGATGTCGGCCACTTTGATTCCTGATTTTTTCAGGTCTTGGCTGATTTCCGTTGTCCACCTATTTGTTTTGATGTTTTCTGATGCCTCTAGCAAGATTCTTATCAGTCTGTTTTCTGGAAGGCGTTTGATGTATCGATAAAATTTCAGGCGTCTTTTTCTGATGTCGGCCACAAGGCTTGAGAGCTCCTCGGTTTTTGTGCGAGACTGCAGTCGGTATCCTTCGTCAGTCGGTTTTGCGCCGAGATTTTTTCTGATGATTTCACGTTCCCTTTTCAGGATGTCTTCGAGTATTGTTTTTCTGTGGAGATCCAGGGTTTCACTCGCGTATAGTATTTCAGGTTTGATCACAGTGTTGTAATGTCGAATTTTGGTGAAGATTCCGAGGCATTTTTTGTTGTAAATGTTTTGCGTTCGGCCGAGGGCTCTCTTCATTTTCTGGATGTGGACCTCGCGGCCTTCTGTTCTTTTCCTGTTGGTACTGCAATTTTTCCGAGATATCGTAACTCAGTTACGTTTGCGATTGTGCCGAATTTCGTGTTCGAAATCTGGAGGTTGCAGTGGTTGCCCATGACCTTGGTTTCTGAGAAGCAGATTTGTAGGCCGAATTTTTCTGAGCATTTCTTGAGGGTTTCGATTTGGCTGATTGACTGTTGTTCGTTTGGTGCGAGGATCGCGAGATCATCTGCGAAAGCAAGACAGGAGGTTTTTACACATTTTCTTGTCATACTTAATGGCTGCCAATTTACTTCACCTTTTAGAGCTTGTTCCCATTCTTTCATGATTTTGTCCAGGGCTATGTTAAAGAGTACTGGGGAAAGTCCATCTCCTTGTCGGACATCGGTTTTTATCTGACATTTTTCAGATATATTTCCCATGAATTTTACTTGGGAGGTTGTATTGGTGAGAGTTAGTCTGATGATTTTTTGAGTCTTGTTGTCCAGTCCGTATTAATTCAGTGTTTGGAAGAGGGATTGCTGGTCAATGGAGTCGTGTGCTTTCTGGAAGTATAGGTATTGAGTTTTTTTGTATTCATACTTCTAACGGCGCTTATTCTATCTCTCTTGGTCGCCCTTTCTGGATTGCTTGATTGCGTAAATTTACGTTGATTGTTAAGTAACTCTTTCATCCACCGTATCTCATAAAATTTAACTGCCGGGTGTTTTGGACCGGTAAGCTGATTCACGGTTTTGGATAAGAATTCCATGAATTCTTTGACATGATTACAGAAGTCATCGTCATTACCAATATTCTGCAAATCCAACTTACATTTTTGCATCGTTTCTGTACTGTATGTCTGTGTGTTTTGATTTTTTATACTATGCCTTTGCTGGCACGACCTAGTGTTTACTGTTCTCTATGTATTCTGGTATGGGCTAGAGCAATGTTGTTACGTTCATTGGTCTCTGTCTTATCCTTGGCTTTGACAATATGAAAGTGACTGAGGTATGAGCGATGCTAGTAATGTAATTCCTTCTGCGGCCAGTCCCTGCTATGAAGGGTGTGAAAATGTTGCTCATAGGGTCAGTTGGTGCATGCATTTCAGTGGGCTTGGCAGACTGATATGTAATAGCAACTTCTGACTCAGTGAGGAAAGCAACGGGAAACTACATCACCACTCATTTCCCTAGTACGCCTCTTCAGTGATGCCTAGGCCATCTATGATAGTTGATGGCGGAGCTGTTGAGGATCCAACCAGCCTTAGGGTTGAAGACTGAACAAACAAACATATACGCACTGTGATTCTTTATGTCTGGCGTGTTAATATTTTAGTTGATATGGAAGTAAGGCATTATTATCCTATGAAAAGTGTGAACGACCACTCATCGCTGATATCTATTCGGGCTGCTTAGCAAACAGTGCAGTTCTATGTTCTTATGGATGAGATTGGATAATGTGGATGCTCACTCCTGGCTTCCCTTTATAGAGTTTACCACGATGTGGACAGGCTGTGGCGTTAACAACTTCATCGGTGATAATCTCAGGCGTTGTGTTAGCTGATTCGTCTAAGGGCTCCATTTCAGGATATTATAGTCCTCTTATTCGCAAGAACGGAGTTAATAATGGCACGGTATTCAATATAGCCGTATATAGTAGAGTCTCGCTCAACCGACCTTCGCTTATCCGACATTCCGTGTTATCCGACATTGGTAGGCTTAATTTGAACTTTAGATGGAGGCAATTCTGGGACACCAGGTGTGGAGGGTGCGACCGTGGGACAAGCACTGGCAGTCATGCGGTAGGACCGGGTTTTTCTCAAGGACAGGTGCAGAGAGTTTTCAGTCATTGTTCAGTGTGGTATTGGTAGGTGTGGATGTTATAGCTTTCATATCCTCTGTGAGTATGGCGAGTAAACGGAAGAAAGTGATTGTTTCTGTGGAAGACAAGTTGAGTGGGTTAAAGAGACTGGACAAAGGGGAAACTCTTCAAAATGTTGCTTCAGATTATGGTGTTGGACGTGTTACAGTGGAAGACTGGAAACATAAAAGGGAATAAATTGAAAAGTGGTGCTCTGCCAGAGCAACAAGTGATGCACTGAAAATTAGAAAAACAATGAAAAATGTGAGTACGGAAAAGTAAGTGAAGCACTATTTATTTGGTTCACTGAAAACCTGGAAAAAGGCCTAACAATATCTGGCCCCATTCTGCAAGAAGAGGTGGTGAATTTCCAGAAGGAGTTTAATGAAAGGGACGCTAATTTTACTGCCAGTGTTGGGTGGCTTGAACGGTGGAAAAAACGGTACGGCATTGGGCAGCTTAATATCTGTGGAGAAAAACTGTCAGCTAAATCCAATGAGGTTGCGAAATTTAAAAGGGAATTTCAAGAAATAATTCTTGCTGAAGGATTAACCGATGATCAGATTTTTAATTGTGATATGACTGGGCTGAATTTAATATGCTGCCATCAAAACTCTCGCAGCCCAAGCCAAGACGTCTGCACCTGGCTACAAGCGTAGTAAGGAAAGAGTTACTGTTCTTGCCTGTAGAAATATTGCTGGGAACTTAAAAGCAAAATTGCTTATGATCGGTAAAACAAAGAAGCCTAGGACATTTAAAAAATTTTTCTGTTAATGTTCCTGTTTATGTTCCTCCCTCCTAACGTGACGTCATTATGCCGCCAATGGACCAAGGTGTGCTGGAAACATTGAAGATGAAATATCGGCAGAAACTCCTTTCATCCCTGATAGAGAAAATGGACAATGGTGACGACATGGTAGAAAAGTTAAAACGAAACAACATGAAAGACGTGGCATACTGGATAGCGCAGTCTTGGGAAGAAGTTGAAACAATGACATTAGAAAGTCTTGGAACATATTGTTGAGTGAGGTTGAACACCGAGAGGAGGTGGTACAAGAAGACATGGAAAAGATTGTTCCCTTACTGAATTGCATTCCTGGCTGTAAGGATGCTACGCCTCAAGATGTGAGTAATGTGCTGTGCACAAGATCAGCTGTTTGAACCAACTGACCCTGATATTATTGGTTTTGTGAATGCTTTCTTCTTCCTCCACCAGACCTTCAACCTTGCACTTGCTAGTCTTATTGTTTAGGGTTGTTCTTGAAGTCTACCGCCATTCATTCATACCAAGTGTCCGTGAAACATCAGTCTCCCTTTTTTCCATTGAACCCCACATTATCTCAGCCTTTCTATATAATTCTTCATTACTTCTCTCTTTTACCGGCACCTCTGATTTTTCTCAATATTTTTTCTTTCTTTCTTTCTTTCTTTCTTTCTTTCTTTCTTTCTTTCGCATAATAAATTCCGTTTTTCCATTCACCTTCAAACATTCTGTTGCGTATAGGCACTCTGGTTTGACCACCGTGTCGTAGTGTCTGATTATTTATTTATTTATTTATTTATTTATTTATTTATTTATTTATTTATTTATTTATTTATTCGCTAATCGGCCAGCTAGGCACCACGACTAGTATCATTATACAGTCTGGCGTTTACTCCATTTTCGACTGACCCAGTAGATTTTGATTAGCTCGTTGTGTCGAGCACGCCGGTCATCCGACTACTTTGCACCAGTTGTCCACTTTAAAAAAAATAAATTTATGAGACTGGTTGTTGTCTTTGGTTGTCAATAACAACGGCAAGCCGTCTTATCTGATCACTGTACACAGCAGAGATAATCGTTACGCTTTTTGGAAGAAGTTCATGGTGAAGAATGCCATCTTCGTTCCACCAAACACACATCATGATTTTCTGTGGATGGGCACTACTTTTTGGCACGGGGAGTTGCTTTCTTGATGGGATGAGCCACTCTTTCCTTTTCTTCATGTTTTTTTTATCTGTTACTTTTTTAAATTAGTATACACTTACACATAAAGTTACAATATACACATAAGCACTTAACAAGGGACATGATGTACTGATACAGAAACGTGATGTCGTTATATATCATCATTAGCACTTTTCTTGCACCTCAGTGTCTTGTGCTTACTTCTTACGCCTATGCACTTACATCAAAATGTATTACTTCACGCTACGTGAAATTCACTAAGGAACACAGTCTATACAATATAACTTGTCGGAAACCACGATCTTCAGTGTAACCCTGCGCGTCGCTGACACTCGCACCGCTTTCCAGCACCTTTGTGACAGGGATTAAAGAAAGAAATTATAACACACACGAGGTATCGGTGGAAGGTTTAGACACGGCTGAGACAACAAACCTGAATATATCACAGTATACTTTGGAGGTCTTTGATGAGTAGACTAGTGGCGGGACTACCACATCTTGCTATTTTCCATTTACATTCTTGTAAGAAGCTTCTGAAGGAAGTCAGGGATACCTTGTCGTTGGTTTGAAGGTAAGAGAGATACATCATACTAAGCCAAGTCAGAGCATGTCGATGATCACGTCTGCTAATGTCCAAAGTCAATACTGCACGATACACATCGTTCGGGTTTCTAGATCCCGTCAACCTGTGGAACGCTACTCTGAGCCACTGCCAAATGTCCTTGACGGCTTCACAACTAGTCAGTCTATGAAACTGAGTGTCAATTACCGCGCATTCCTTGCATAGCGGCGATTGTGTCATCCTGTGGCGGAATTTCTTTTCTTCTGTCGGAAGTAACTCATTTATAACCTTATAGCTAGCTACTTTCCATTCTAAGGGGATGCAAGACATTTGGAAAGTGGTCCAAATATTAGTCCAATTGTAACTGGGGTATTTGACCATGATGTGTGGAAGACGATCATGCTTCTGTAGCAATTTATTATAAAGTAGTTTAACAGTGGGGATATTATGGTCAGAAAGTTGCAAGCTGTACAAAGCCTGAAGAAACGATTTAAAACAAGACGAGCGAAGGTAATGATTATATTCCACAAGGGGGGAAAACCGGACTGCTCTAGCGTGGTCGGAAGACGAATACTGCACCATTTCTCTTATCAGGAGAGCTTTGCATTTTTTGGAGACTGCTATGAGGCCTAATCCCCCTTGGTCAATTGGTTTCCTCAATTGTGGTCTGGCTATACGAAAAGGATATCCTCTCCATAAATAATATCCGACACAAAGTTCTATCCGTTGGGCAATTCTTTCGGGCATCGGTAAAATTTGTGCTGTGTACCATACTTTTGACAGGGCAAACAAGTTGATATGCCATACTTTTTGTATTATATTGAGGTTCCTGCTGAGGTGCATCAATAGGGTGGAGCGCACCTTTTGAGTAATAGTAGTCCGGTTTAAATCGACTATTTCTTCAATGTTTGGGGTAAAGATGATCCCTAGTGTTTTAACACGCTCTTTGGTTGGTACTTCGGCTAACGATACTGCCTGCGGCCATCTACCGAGAGGAAGAAGTTCCGATTTCTGATAACTTACAAGGGCGTTGGAGGCCATTTCGTAGGTAGATATTATTCCTGTTAGCTGTTAAGCGATTTCTGGGGTCCGAAGATGAATGATGACGTCATCTGCATAGGCTCGTATGGTAAACAGATTATTTGGATTAGGTATGGAGTTAAGGACGTGGTGAACAGCACGTACGAATGGTTCTATGCTCAAAGAATATAAGATCATAGACAAGGGGCAGCCTTGTCGTACTGACGTCCGAATAGGAATCGGGCGAGAAAAGAAACCATTAAGTAGAATTCGAGAGTGGGCGGATTGATAAACATTATGTATAATGTTACAGAGAGCGTCTGGGAAACCCATGTATCTCAGAACTCCCAGCAAGTATCCGTGATGAACTCGATCAAAAGCTTTCTGAAAGTCCAGACTTAAAATGGCACCAGCCAGATCTGTATTCCTTGCATAAAATAGCACCGTGTTCCTAATGTCTTGAAGATTGTGTGTTATTTTTCTAGTTGGAATACCACACGTTTGACCTTGTTTGATGACTCTTCCCATAAAAGGCATTATACGACTGGCAAGAATTTTCATGAATATCTTATAATCAGTGTTAAGCAATGTCATTGGACGGAAGTTTGATATTGTTTTGGGCATTTTAACCTTGGGTATGAGTATTATTATACCATCACAAAACCCGGTACAATCAGGCAGATCTTCGAGAAGTGCATTCATTAGCTCCACAAAAGTAGTTTTGATGATAGGCCACTAAGTCTTGTAAAAAAGGTAGCTAAGGCCATCGGGGCCTGGTGCGGACTTGGGACTAGCTGCGCGTATTTCCTCAAAGACTTCCTCTTCAGTGATGGGACGGGTCAGTTCCTGTTTCTCTTCTTCACCCAAGTGCTGCTCTGTGCTGGTTTTTGTTGCTCGGCTACGGAGTTCCCGTTATCTTGAAATGTTTCTTTGAAGTATTTCTCTGCTTCCACTAGGCATTCTTGCGTACCATTCAACTGTCTACCATCTTCCGAGTGTAGGGTTTGTACAAATTTCCTCTGAGCCTTCCTTTTCTCCATGGCTATATGGTAGAGTTGAGCTTTCTCGTCCGCCAGGAGGGATGAGGGGAAGGACCGCACAAGGGAACCTTGAAGAATGTGGTCCTGGATAGATGTTATTCGACGGTTGAGAGCTGCTATACGGTTGGAGGCAACAAAGCCTGCTTGTTGGCGAATCAAAAAATCATTGAGGATTACATAGTAGGAATGTAGGGTTTGTCTCATGTTATTTGCCACTTCCACCCCATGTCTTAAAAAAGAATTGAATTGCAGGCTTCAGTCTGTACAACCATGTTGATATGTTGAGGGGCCTCTGCCTTTGTAGTCGGTTAATTAAGTCTGTCCATATCTGATTAAATTCTTCTTGTATTCCCTCCGTATTTAACAGGGAGTCGTTTAATTTCCAGTATCCTCTCCCTATCCTGGGTAAAAAATAGTCAGATCGCATTTTCAGGACAACTGCATGATGGTTACTGAACGGTACGATATTAACTGTTATGTCATGAACACGAGGAATAGTGTCTTTATTAACATAGAATCTATCAAGACGGGATGCCACTGATCCTTGGAAATATGTAAACTGAACAAGCGGGCCATATTTGGATTCCCAAACATCACGAAGTTGGAAAGCCGTATATAGGCGTTCAAGCGCTGGCGACGAATTGAAGTGACCTTTTTGATCTTTGGAATGCAACACGCAATTAAAATCACCTCCAATGACCAGTCTGTGGCAGTTGTGTCGCAAATAGTATGGTAGTTGTGTGGTAACAAATTCCTCCCTTTCATGTCTTCGGTGTGTCCCTGAGTGCAAGTAAATGTTCACGTAAAGTGTGTTGTCCTCTGTAAGTATAGATGTAATCCTTCCACTGGGATGACATTCGGTAAACTTGATGGGTATATTTGCTCTAAACAGTATAGCGGTACCTCTGGACTCCTCTCCGGGGTTGGCAATGTAATCATATAATGGGCCAAGAAAAGAGAGATTACTGATGTTAACCTCTTGCAGCAAAATGATGTCAATGTCGTGATCGCGAATAAATTCTCGGAGAAGAACTTGTTTACTTCTACTTCGCAGGCAGTTCACATTAAGGGTGGCGTAAGTGCGAAGGAGTATTATAAACAAAAGGAGAAATACTTTAGCCACCCACATTTTACTGACCATTTTTGATCTGGCCTCGAATTTCGTCTTGCAGGATGTTTGTAAGAATTTTTGGTCCTCGCTTATTACTAATGTCGTCAACCGGGCGTTTTAATCTGGGGTCTCTCGAACTGGTGCC
The DNA here is from genome assembly GCF_040414725.1 of Anabrus simplex. Lineage (NCBI taxonomy): Eukaryota > Metazoa > Arthropoda > Insecta > Orthoptera > Tettigoniidae > Anabrus > Anabrus simplex. The sequence goes on along the minus strand of NC_090273.1, from coordinate 62,514,308 downwards.
CGAAGGTTTGATTATTCGGACATCCATTTCCGTATTCTCATGTGGGCTGGTTGGTAATGAAAGTGTTTGTAGTTGATCTGGACCGTTATCCAAGATCTGTTCCGGCACTAGATCAACTGGAGTAGAAAGGTGTTCCGCTTGGTCAGCTATTATGGGTTCTTCGTCTTCCCCTATGTGTTGTTGGTCGCTTATAGATTGAAGTTCATGGGGTTGTTGTTATTGTTCTGGGACATCTAACGCCGGGGAGGGGGGGGGGGGGAAGAATCTTGTTCCGTAGACTCATCAACTGATGTTGAGGAGAGGTTCGGTACAACAGTCATCTTGTCTGCACTTGTCATATCTAACTTACATGTCTCAATGTTTGTATCAACATCCATGAGGGGTGGTAGTGGAACTTGTTCGGAGTTCTGTGGGTCCTCTGTCTCTGGTGGTGTGCACATAAGTACTGTGCCAACTGTGTGTGTTGTTGATATTGTTCTCGAGTGTGAGTTGGGCAGCTGATAACGGAACTCGTTTGGTTGGGAGTTTGCCACTCGCTAGTGTTGCCCAGGTCGGGGCATCGACCGCGGCCGGCGTTTGAACCGGATGTTTTCGTTTGGGGCATTGACCTCGCAGATGACCTGTTTCACTGCACATCAAGCAAGTTATGGGCTGGCTTTCGTAGCTGATTAAAGCTCTGAAACCACCGATATCAAGATAGGAAGGGATATGCTGTTTAAGTGCACGGACACCATTATTTACTTGATATCGAAAACTTGAACCCCAGGTCTCATGAGTAATGGAAAGCACCGTACCAAATTTACCTATCCGATCGGAAATTAGTCTGTGTGGCACTTCTATCGGTAAGTTGAAAATCCTAACCAATTTGGTGCCTAGGCCGGCAGAGTCTATTGTCACTTTACTTCGGAAACCATTACTATGAAGAAAGGTGTGCTCACCTGAATAATTTTGGAGTAATCGGTCCGATATTTCAGAATTCTTGCATTTAACTAAGATTTGTCGTGATACGCCGTTGAGCTGGAGCATTTCGATGTCATTTTCCTCAAGTTTTAGGGTGGCGAATATCCAGTCGTGAACTTCATACGGTGCCGGTCGGGGAATATCACGATCAATGAAACTAATCACAATTGTGTTTTTTCTTTCGATTGCTGTCATGTTGATTTGTCTAATTATCGTTGCCAATATGTAGAAACACCCTGTCTGGAATTGGTGACAGGGTCACTGTTTGCAAAGTCCGAACACGACCAATACAACGGTACTCGTAACTTCCTCACCACACTACTACTAAACACGTCCGACGCGCTCGCAAGCACAGCGAGAACTGTCACTTCGCATCCCGGATAGTCCCAAAAGTCACGATGCTTGTTCTGAAAAGGTCTCGTTTGTGTGCGTCACCTGGTCGTAGACCCATTTCTGCGAGGTCTTTCTTGACGTTAACGTACGAGGGTATTGTTGTTTCTGGTTATGAGTCAAAATTGTTAAAAGTGCACATTGTCCATCGAGAGTCGTCCATCCGTCGTAAATGACCGTATAAGCGAGCGCTACATTTTCGCATTGTGTCCGTGAACTCCCCTGTCTCACACTAGATTTTTTTGTCTGGATTTCCTTATGTACATCCCGTTTTTTAGTTTGGGCCAAGAATGCTGTGGAGAATCCTTAGGTTTATCTGTAGACAAATGAAATCTAACAGACATAACCCAGACAAAATGCAATTGTGTTGCTGTTATACGCCAGACTGTACAATGAAACTTATCGTGGTCAATAGCTGGCCGATTAGCGAATAAATATAGATAGATAAACAGATAGATGAATAGGTAAATAAATAAATAAAACAAATTAGCGCGTGCACATATTATTTATTTATTTATTTATTTATTTATTTATTTATTTATTTATTTATTTATTTATTGAACGATGAAGAAAACAGGCTTTCGTCCAATTACAATGTTCACAATATACAGTATAGTACCTTTAATAGCTACACTACTAAACATTAACTGAAAAAATGCAATACAAAGAATACACTCAACTACCCAAACAATACAAAGTTGGGAATACAATAAAAATATGCAGTTACTACAGTAATAATTATTTTACAGTGGTGCCTATCACAAAGTAACACATTTAGCTATACAGTTAAATTATACAGTCTTAGTTTTAAAACGAGAACGATATAAACATGACACATTATGCAAAATACTATTCTAAAAGGAGAAATAAAGTGTTTAATTTATAGGTCTTTTAAACACTGTGGATTCAAATAGAAGAAGAGTAATAAAAGAACAACTATAAGAATGAAATCAGACATGTTCAGAAAACGGAGATAATATTCAAAGTATCACACGCCAGTTCAAAGTTGATTTGATTAATGAAAAATACAGTATATCCAAATTATATGTAATTTATTATAAAGTTTCAGAATTTTATTAAGAGGAGAATTATTATGGAGTTCTGTGTGGCGTTTCTTAATGTAAAATAAATTCTTGAACCTGCCAGACTTCCGAGGAATGTAAAATGGTATACTTCCAAGAAACTCTTCGTCATTAATTTTACTATTCAATATTTTATACAAAAATAATATCATGTACTTATTATTATTATTATTATTATTATTATTATTATTATTATTATTGCGACGTTAAATTATTTGTAAATAAAGAGTTATGTAAAATAAGTGCATCATCATCATCGTCAAAGCTATTATGATCATGAATCATTCAGTTTTTCGTCATGGTGGAGAACATTAATTATTCACTAATTATTTACTTACTTAGAGAAATACAGGTTTATGTCTGTAGGCGGGCCTAGATAGCTGCACCTGGTATCAGTGAATCGGAGCGTTCTGTATGGCATAACTACAGCAAACAAGCCTGAAAATGTGTAATATAAATCCACCTAATTAGTGTACACAGAAATGGAATTGTAGAGCTAGATGAAATGCCAAGCAGCATACAGAACACAATGGTAGCCAGTTCAGGCAATGAGCACGGTGTGCGGGTCCGGCGAATTTCTCATACAATGGATGCTTTCACTATAACGTAACCAGCTCTTATGGCAGTTGGACCAACATTTCAATACCTGCAATAATGAACCGTGGACTGAGTATGGTAAAGTAGCGTGGCTGAGTTTCATGTGTATGTGTGTATTCATCTCTTTGAGGTGCAACCGAGTATATGAGAAATCTAATGGGATATTGAGGTAAAGACTTGACTGACAATTAATACACAGTAGCTTATTAAGAACGTTTAAGGGCAATTGGAATGTTGAATTTTACTAATGTCAAAATTTACAAATTTATCTCTAAAACCTGTGTAGAAAGAACTCATAAATACTTATTTCTATTTAAATTCACTGAACTGAAGTTAGTAACTCTAAAACAATATCAGATTTTATGAAGCATGTGCAGTTTTCTCACTATGTATGGACAGTTTTTTTTGCTAGTTGTTTTACGTCGCACTGACACAGATAGGTCTTACGGCGACGATGGGACAGGGAAGGGCTAGGAGTGGGAAGGAAGCGGCCGTGGCCTTAATTAAGGTACAGCCCCAGCATTTGCCTGGTGTGAAAATGGGAAACCACGGAAAAACCATTTTCAGGGCTGCAGACAGTGGGGTTCGAACCTACTATCTCCCGAATACTGGACACTGGCCGCACTTAAGCGACTGCAGCTATCGATCTCGGTGTGTGTGGACAGTAAGAGATAGTAAGGAGTGATGGGGAAGGAACAGCAGGACATACCCGTGAGAGGATGGGGTAGGACGGGCCTACCCCATATATGTAAAAAAAAAAAGAGAGATATATGCGGAATGAGGAGTGAGAGATGCGGGGTACAGGAAGAGAGTGGTTTGAGCCTCACGTGGCCGGCCGCAAAAGGAAGGGTGAGAAAGCTGCAATGTCATCTGGTAGGGTTTGTTGGGATCTTCCTCTAGGCTTCACGGATAGGGCCGGTCGTGTCATCACCGGGATGGGGGCCTTTTTCTCACCATGGGTGATGGCACGGCCAGACAGCAGTAGTAGTAGGTTGCTGGACATGGCATGTAGGGACTGAGGATGACTGCTGTGGTGACCCTCTCTAGGGAGTGTCACGTTTCCGGAGTATCTGATGGCCCTCATGGCATGGCCAAGGAGTCTAGTGCTTTTCCTTTTTTTGTTGCAAGTTGTTTGTATTGTGAACATGTATTTGGGATGAACGCCTATTATGTTCAATAATAAATAAATATAATACTAAATTTAAAAAAATATCAAATTTTAAGGCTGCAGGCTGATGGTTTCGTGTGGTTGGTGACCTACAATAAGTTGTGTGTTTGTGGCATATAGGCTGGTAATATTGCCACTTTACTGTACAACTGAAGACCAGCAATGTTTCGTGTGATTGATGTTAGTTTTTTGTAATTGTTATAGTGTAAATTTAAACGCACCGGACAAAAAATTAATACGCCCCTGTAGAAATCAATACGAGCATCGTTTAAGACCGTGTAACTCCACCTCTCGACTTGATAACCGCCTGGATTCGGTTAGGAAGTGAGTCCACACGGTTGCGCAGGTTCGTCGCATCCAGGTTAAGCCACTCGCTGACGATTTGGTAGCGCAATTCCACCAAATTGCGCGGATGTTAATGTCGGCGTTTTACTCGCTGTTCCAACATGTCCCACATATTTTTAATGGGGTTCAAGTCAGGTGATTTTGCAGGCCAATCGAGATGTAATCGGAGGGGAGTGTTGATAAAACCAGTCACATATGCGTTCAGCCCGATGAACTTTGCTGTTTTCGTCTGGAAAAATCGGGGTATCAATAGCATACTAATCACGCAGATGTTTAGTGTGAGGCAACGCCTGATCGTCCAGATAAACATTCTAGTTCATGTTAGTGGTCACCTCGGTGAGTGGGCCCAATCCATGATACGAACCCGCCCCCCCCCAAAAAAAAATCACAGACCCACCTCGGGCTTGAACCTGACCAGGATGAAATGCTTCATTTGGCCTTCGGTGCACTCGACGACGTGCGTCATTGGAATACGGACAAAAACGTGACTCGTCAGACCACATTATGTGCCGTCAGTCAGCTACTGTCCACGTTCGATGAATTCTAGCCCATCCAAAACGTGCAGCTTTATGTTCCTAGGCGAACAATGGACTCTTGCGAAGTGACCAACTCCAAAATATTCATTGCATGCGGTTCCCGTCGCAATGATCTCTCGCCAACAGGTTGGGATGGACATTCATTCACTGACTCCAGCAATTCCTGTCGGGTTTGGAAGCGATATGGATTCACTAGTTGTGAAACACTTCTCCGGTCTCTCTCAGTCAGGATCTTTCTTTCCGACCACAATTCTGAAGTCGTATTTCGTGGCCACGAATAGTACAACTCACCTTGTAGACACGTTGAACAGTCCCCTGCGAAACACCAACAAATACTGCAACTTCGCGCACAGCATTCCATGGGCGCGAACAAACACGATTGCAGCTTTTTGCCACTTTGTCACATCCTTACATCTACCCATGTTAACGAACACTGTCCGCTTGAAACATCAATGTCTCACTGATCGCTACTGCCTCATGCTCACGTAGAAACAATGCGTATGCGGTTGAGGCAGGGTGCTCGTTCCCAGGCTTAACGATCCATCTGTGCGTGTGCACTAGGGTGACTAACTTTTGACCTGTGAGCTCACATAATATTTAGCTTTTAACTCATTTACATAGATCACTGTGTATTATCACATGCGCTTTTCCATTACTTTGATGTGTTTTTTGTCTTCTATTTTTGCATTGGCTTACATTTCTTCAGTTTGTATTTTAATTGTTTTTCCATTATGATTTTTTACTTTTATGCTCTGCTTTCCTTTTCTTTTCTTTTCTCTTATTTGTTGAACATTGCTTTGTTTCTCCATTACAACTAGCAGTTTCCCGCTGGGTCCGCCCGCAATGTACAAAGTATGGTGGTGTTCGTTACTATCTTCACTGACGTATTTGCAAAGTTTCGAGTTAATGAAATAAAGCACATGATCTGCTGTGGTAATAGAATGTAATATTATGTCCACAAAACACTTGAAAAAACATCACACAAAAAATTGAATTAAAAGTTCCTTGGAATAACACTACGCGCCAAACTGCTAAAAAGTCTTTGAAAGATTTTCGTCATGGAGACAAATATATTCATAACTTTCCTCAGAATCAACCAATTTGAATAGTTAAGAGCTGAAATTAAGGTAAGACCGAATGCCCTATCTCGCCAATATTAATTTTGTATAATTTATGTTCCTTTTTCTCAGAAACTGCTAAAGATAAATGCATGAAATTTTTACATTGTATTTCTCTTACTAGGTGCTGTGATCTTCAATCGGAACTGTGGTTCAATAAATATGGGAGTAATGATTTTTTTGTTTGAAAAGATATATTCTAATAAATAAAGTCATGAAAAATGAGGCAAAACTCACCTACAGTTCAAATCATTACAACATTCAAATTTAAACTCATACCTTACGCTATCTCAAGTACGCAATGTGCTTTACGTTACACCGACACAGATAGATCTTATGGCGACGATGGGATAGGAAGTGACTAGGCGTGGGAAGGAAGCGGCCGTGGCCTTAATTAAGGTACAGCCCCAGCATTTGCCTGGTGTGAAAATGGGAAACCACGGAAAACCATCTTCAGGGCTGCCGACAGTGGGGTTCGAACCCACTATCTCCAGAATACTGGATACTGGCCGCACTTAAGCGACTGCAGCTATCGATCTCGGTCCTCAAGTACTACCCGAATTCTTAACTTCAAGAAATAACACGCTATGCATATGCGTTTTTCTTTTGTTTCCCATATTGCGCATTTTAACATTTTTCTCCTGACAATTGTTTTTTACGTCAACTGTTCTGCTAAGGAATCTACAAGATCCTATTAACATTGATATATACTTCAATTATATTAACATGTATTATATATTTTCGCAACTGAAGCATTTTCAGGCTTGATCTTTAAGCTATTCACCGAGTTTCTTCAGCATTTAAAAGCACAGTGCCGGACATTGCGTGTGTTGTGCTACTCTTCAGGGACTTGCGCCTTACTACATATAAGTGACTGTTCTTGGACTTCTTCTGGATTTTATGATTTAAAATCGCTCATTGCTAATCCCTATTGTCTTATATTGCTTCTTGAACTGCTTTTGTGAAAACTTATCCTTAAATTTTTCGTTTTCCTATGCATTTTTAATCGGCTGATGATGACCCAGATTGGTGGTCGAAACCGGTACCGCTTTTAACCAAATAAGAATGTAACACTACCTTTCTTACTTACTTGTATCGAATAGGTTGAACCAATGTATTTCTTGTTTCAATTTAATTGTATGGGAGTGGCAAGCCGGAACTATGTAACGAATTTATAAATTCTCTAGGCTAATGAACAGCTTCTTCGCTAACGACTGCTGTGTAACCTGCTCAGTGAATCTGGAGAAAGATGACTCCTTTTGATTCTGTGTAGTCATTACTTTCCTGTCCTGAAGAGTCTGTCCTGTTGGTCACTTTCATTGTTACGTTATAAACGTACGTTTTCAAATATAGTGTACTACGACTTCTATTCGATTTCGGTCTCAGCAGGATGGATTGTTCATAGATATTATACAGATAATGAAAAATCGCTAGAATTGTTGTATCGTACCATGTACAACGAACGCTGGCCTAAGTCTTGATAGCTCGTGCGCTGCCTCGCGATCTACTCAGTCGCTCTCAGGCTGGTCATTTGTATTTTATAATGGGGATTGCGCGAAAAAATAAAAACGACGATATCTCCAAGAGTATAGATGAAAATAACATTCTATAAATTAATCTACATTATTTACTAGAAGTGAATACACAGTTTATTTTGATAATTAATTAAATAATTAATTTTGAAAGTTGTTTTTAAATTTGACGTCTGTTTACTGCAAACTGTAACATAAAAACAGTTATAGTGGGTTATGTGTTAAGGGTGGACATATAAAACAGATCATGGAGGGCACGGGCACAAGAAATTACGTAACAATGAAGAGAGCTGCCATCTCGAGAAATTTCATGCCAACTGACTGGTATCAGGACTGAACTCAAGAAAGAAGAATTCAGTCTGTCATTGTACGAAGTAAAAATAACTTAAATACAATTCGTTTTCCAATAGATTTGGGAATATCTTTTCTATTATTTCAATGACCTTCTCAGAATATGTCATAAAAATCCATTCATTAAAGAGAAAGATCTGCTTTTCACCAGAGCGCCCCCTTAGGTGATCTTTCTGAAATGATTTCCTTATCGATGTATCATTTCCTGAGAAGAATGTACATACTACGGTTTAGCAGTTTGGTTTAACCATCTTAAAACTTTGATAAAATTGAAATATTACCCGTTCAATAGCTTTAATGAATATTCACCACAACCAAACACGTCGATATTGACCTCACTCTAGGCAGCCATACACGCTATACCTATGTCAACTCGTGAAGAATGTATGTTCCCTTAAAAATGAATGGAAAGCCCAGCCTTCGGTCTCAGTTAGTTTAAAAAATGTATGAGCTTGAAGAGAAGCATGCGAAGATGTATTTATTGACGTGAATATGTCTTATAGGTCATTCGAAAATTTGTGTAAAGGGAAAAATGTGTGAGGTAGTGACGTCACATTAGTCGTTACCATAGGCCCGCGTTGCTACAGATGCTGTGGCTGTGGATTTGTATAAACAGAGTGTGTTGAAATAGAAACTGTACCGTGTACCGTTAGTGACGTCACATTAGTCGTTACCGTAGGCCCTCGTTGCCAAAGATGCTGTGGCTGTGGATTTGTATGAACATAGTGTGTTGAAATAGGAACAGTACCGTGTACCGTTAGTGACGTCACATTAATCTTTACCACAGGCCCTCGTTGCTAAAGATGCTGTGGCTGTGTATTTGTATAAACAGAGTGTGTTGAAATAGAAACTGTACCGTGTACCGTTAGTGACGTCACATTAGTCGTTACCATAGGCCCTCGTTGCTAAAGATGCTGTGGCTGTGGATTTGTATAAACAGAGTGTGTTGAAATAGAAACTGGACCGTGTACCGTTAGTGACGTCACATTAGTCGTTACCATAGACCCTCGTTGCTAAAGATGCTGTGGCTGTGGATTTGTATGAACATAGTGTGTTGAAATAGGAACAGTACCGTGTACCGTTAGTGACGTCACATTAATCGTTACCACAGGCCCTCGTTGCTAAAGATGCTGTGGCTGTGTATTTGTATAAACAGAGTGTGTTGAAATAGAAACTGTACCGTGTACCGTTAGTGACGTCACATTAGTCGTTACCATAGGCCCTCGTTGCTAAAGATGCTGTGGCTGTGGATTTGTATAAACAGAGTGTGTTGAAATAGAAACTGTACCGTGTACCGTTAGTGACGTCACATTAGTCGTTACCATAGGCCCTCGTTGCTAAAGATGCTGTGGCTGTGGATTTGTATAAACAGAGTGTGTTGAAATAGAAACTGTACCGTGTACCGTTAGTGACGTCACATTAGTCGTTACCATAGGCCCTCGCTGCTAAAGATGCTGTGGCTGTGGATTTGTATAAACAGAGTGTGTTGAAATAGAAACTGTACCGTGTACCGTTAGTGACGTCACATTAGTCGTTACCATAGGCCCTCGTTGCTAAAGATGCTGTGGCTGTGGATTTGTATAAATAGAGTGTGTTGAAATAGAAACTGTACCGTGTACCGTTAGTGACGTCACATTAGTCGTTACCATAGGCCCTCGTTGCTAAAGATGCTGTGGCTGTGTATTTGTATAAACAGAGTGTGTTGAAATAGAAACTGTACCGTGTACCGTTAGTGACGTCACATTAGTCGTTACCATAGGCCCTCGTTGCCAAATATGCTGTGGCTGTGGATTTGTATAAACAGAGTGTCTTGAAATAGAAACTGTACCGTGTACCGTTAGTGACGTCACATTAGTCGTTACAGTAGGCCTTGGTCGCCAAAGCTGTTCTGGGAAATGATGCAAATGAATCGTCCGTTATCAATATTTGAGTTTCATTTAGTGAAAGACATATTCAGGATTATTAGCTTTCCACAAAGTGAAAAATTTCTTTAAAAAAATGTAAAATGCAACTTAAAAGCTTTCCAGGCTGCCAAACACAGAATTTCAATACAAATTAAAATAATACTAGAGGACCAGTGCTGATCCGCAGCATTCGGTATAAATAGGTCAAAAACACGTCTTCATCTGCCTGTCGTAGACATATTGTTTTGGCTGCCCTTTTCAATGGTTTTATGAACATTTAATAAGAAACGCGTTATGTTATGGCGCAGTTCGTAGTCAGAATTCATCCGTTCTATTTGGTATTTTCAATCGCAATGGTATTTTTAATGGCAGTTCTTTTATATAGAATGGTTGTCTTGTGAGCACCTAGATTAGTTATCTGCCGAAGCGTTGTCCGTTGTTTACAAACATGAAATACAGACGCATTTCATGAATTTAATACGGTTCAACACTAATACTATCATTATTTGTTAATACTTTTTCAAATTTTCACCAAACTCTATCATTGCCAAGTTTTTTTTTTTTTTTTTTTTTGCAAGTTGCTTTACGTCGCACCGACACAGATAGGTCTTATGGCGACGATGGGACAAAAAAGGGCTAAGAGTGGGAAGAAAGCGTCTGTGGCCTTAATTAAGGTACAGCCCCAGCATTTGCCTGGTGTGAAAATGGTAAACAACGGAATACCATCTTCAGGGCTGCCGACAGTGGGATTCGAACCCACTATCTCCCGGATGCAAGCTCACAGTCGCGCGCCTCTACGCGCACCGCCAACTCGCCCGGTACGCATGTTTTAAGTGATTTCATAGTATCTAAGGATGTTCGTGTAGAACGAAACATGTCATTCTTTGTTTACCAGTGTGTATTTTTTTTACAGGTATGTTATAATGTTATACTTTATATTGAAATTGTGTGTTTGACAGATTGAAAAGCTTTTAAGTTACATTTAATTAAGTCGACAGTGGAAAATATGGCTTACTTCTTAACAAAATGTAAAATGCAAATAAATGTATGTATTTCAGTGTGTTCCAATTTCATGAATGCTGCAGTAGATTCGTTTAAAGTGTATAATTTTTAATTAAACATCGAGTCCGACTTGTCGCCTGAATGGTCAGAGTACTGCCGTTCGTTTCAGAGAGTCCCGGTTTCGATTCCCGGCTGGATCAGGGATTTTAATCGCTTCTGATTAATTCCTCTCGCTCGGGAACTGGGTGTTTGTGTCTGTCCGAATACTCTCCTCTTCATATTCAGACAATACACTCCACTACTAAGCACCACAGAAACACGCAGTAGTGATTACAATCCTCAATATAGGGTTGGCGTTAGGAAGGGCATCCGACCGTAGAACAGGGACAAATACACATGTGCGACGCAGTTCGCACCAGCGACTCTACAGGTGTGGGAAAGTCTGGGGAAGACGAAGAAAAATAAGTAGAGTTAATAAGCATCAAAAGCAATGTTATGGAATCACTGCTGATTGGAGGTATTTAAATGTATCTACTTTTCTTATTGAATCAGACCGAAAATTCATATCCTTATTCTGTTCTCTTTCGACAATAACGTATTATTGTGATAGCTTTGTTTTCCTTTCTGATCTACAGTGAGTCTGCTGAATATGACCCAACAGTTCCCTATTTATTACGTTGTCTTTCACAGTTAAATGCAGCTAAGCAAGATTGAAATGATGCTGCGGAATTTGGACACAATGTTACAGCCGTATGTGAAAGTGACAGCTGACATGTGAACGCAGCCCGTGTTAATTATTATCATTTTATCTCACTACTGTGATATGAACGTGCTGCTGACATGTAAATGTGTGGTTGTTCCAAAATCCATATGTTTTCATGAACAAGTATCATCTTAATTGTCTGAAACCTATGGATCACAAGTGGTTCAATGTAAGTGAAGGAGGAACAAAATTACAGGGAAAGTGGTATTTTCCAAACATATTGTTTCTTTAATCAGTAAAACCTATCTTAAATAGACCCCTCTATTGCGCGGAAGCTTGCCTTAAATTATGATGATGATAACGATGATTGCTGTTTAAAGGGGCTTAACATGTACGTCATCGTCCCCTAATGGCACGAAATGAGACGAAATAAAATGACAATTTAAGAGTCCAAAATCATTCACTGACCGGAATTCAAAACGTGATGATGATGAAGAATGAATGGATGGATGGATATGAATTTAAAACAATCAGTGAAAAATCACTTAAAACATGTTTATACATGTACAGTATTGTTTAAGTTGCGTAAACCTGTCAATGATAGAGGTTTTAGTGATAACATCAATCAGAAATGACAACAAATAAATTTACAAGTATTAATATAATGAAAAACTTACGTACTTATCTAGACTGCCAATGCTAAGTCCGTTGTCACCAAACACTATTTCAGGACTGAAATCTGAGGATGTTCTTGTAGAACGAAACGTGTCATTCTTTGTTTGTGTGTATTTTCACAGGTATGTTTATAGTGTTATCATTTATATTGTAATAGCCGTGTGTTTGACAGATGGAAAAGTTTTTGTTACGTTTAACTAATTCGACACTGAAAAATATGCCTTCATTGTTAACAATATATATTTACCTAGGATCAACTCCCCTCAAATCAGTAAATACATTCACATATCTACGATTGACATTACAAACAATAGCTAGAGTCTACAGCGCCCACGTAAAGTTTCGAGCAACGGCGGTAACCAAAGCCATATATGACATTAAATCAATTACGAAGGATCCACTGGGTACCGCTATGCAATTATTTGATGCGAAAATAGCTCCTATCGCCACACACGGCCTGGAAATCATCTGGGAGTATTTGACTATGGTGGACTTGAGGGTACTCGAAGCAGTCAAGTCACGTTTCCTAAAAGCTATCCTAGAGATATCGAAATACGCAAAATCTCTTCTAGCATATGAAATTGCCATGGTGACCTTCTTCAGCGAGAATCTCCGGATAAGGTGAGGGCTATCATTCACAGAAGCCTGGGAGAAACTAATGCAGGACAGAAAGAAGAAACGAGACGAAATTTGGATCGACTTTTATACAACGGAGGCAATGTTGAAGAGTACATGGACAAACACTGATGTTGATGATGATGATGATTAGGCTTGTTGTTTAAAGGGGCCTAAAATCTAGGTCATCGGCCCCTAATGGTACGAAATGTAATAACAAATTAAAAGTTCAAAATCATACACCAACTAAAATGTCATAAAGAATGAATGGAGAGATATGAATTTAAAACAATCAGTGGGTCCGACCCAAAAACTAACATAAAAATAGTATTACTGACCAAGGGACCACTTTTAATGCACAATCCTGAATCGAGCAGGCTTGTTGGCTAAAGGGGTCCAAAATCCAGGTCAACGGCCCCTCATAATAGTACTCATCGCTAGTAAAGTAGAACCATGGTATTTATCATGTTGGGGTACTAATCAAAAGTAGCGTAGACTCACGGTATTCCACACATGATGGTACTACTCACAAGTATTGTATGTCACACAGGTAACGCAGACCTATGTTGTTTCTCAGATAATGGCGCCACTCATAGGCAACGCAAACCGATGGTGTTCCTCACCTACGTGTACTAATCATGGACGCCGGTATTCCCGTAGTGTTCCTCACACAGTGGGTACTGAAACGAAATGTCGTATGGCTTTTAGTGCCGGGATATCCCAGGACGGGTTCGGCTCGCCAAGTGCAGGTCTTTCTATTTGACTAGCGTAGGCGACCTGCGCGTCGTGATGAGGATGAAATGATGATGAAGACAACACATACACCCAGCCCCCGTGCCATTGGAATTAACCAATTAAGGTTAAAATCCCCGACCCAGCCGGGAATCGAACCCGTGACCCTCTGAACCGAAGGCCAGTACGCTGACCGTTCAGCCAACGAGTCGGACATAGTGGGCACTAAATCACAGGCAACGCAGACCCACGGTGTCGGTTATATAGTGGTACAACTCTCGGGCAACGCCCAGACCCGTGGTGTTTCTCACAATTATACTAATCACGGGTACTGGAAATCCACAGTGAGCCATTCTCTGCTATTACTAATCACAAACCTCTGGTTTACCTGATATAGTGGTACTACCCGCAAGTAAAGACGACCCTTGGTGTTCCCCGCGAGACGGCACTAGTCAAAATTAGTTTCATGGTTCTAATACAATCATCCCTTGGACGTCCCTTTTAGTCGCCTTGGATTAATTTCCCTGTGATTATGTGTTAATTGTACGATCTTTCCCTCCGGTTTTTCTGCTGCCCCTTTCCCTTGCGGCCATTACCAAGCCCCCGCCTCCTGCAAAACAACTCCTGTGGCGATACTTTTCCACGCCGCTGGCCCCTCAGCCTCATCAGCAAAGATCGTACTCTAAAATTATAAGTCACCAACAAATTCTGCCGCCGAGATTTAACTGTTTCAGTGCTCCGCACCCGTTCGTCGCAGTACAGCCACCGAGGTGGCGTACGGGCTCACTCCACTCCCGTGATGTCTTCCTGTGTACGGCGCGCCGGAGTCCATCTCCCGGCAAAGGCTGATGTGTGGCGCACCTACCGCCAACTTATCTGGGGATTGTTAATACACTTCTGATCTGCGGCGTCCTTCACGACGACTACCCCTCTCATAGCAGTGGGAGAGGTGTATCTGAGGGTACATGAGGGGCCCGGGCGACCTCAACTGGATATCGGCAGCGGCGGCAGGTCTTGCCGTCATAATAGGCAGCATGTATTTCAAATGTATACAGCAACTAAGACACTCTCAAGCCGGAGTTCAACTAACTCCCACCTATCTACTTCAAAAAATATACTTTGAAACTTTTTTACGTTCTTCAAAATTCTTCTACAAATCAACGTTAAAAGACTTGAGAAATTCTTAATGTCTCTACCACGTTCTTCCACAAATCTATTTGCAAGAAAGCAGAAATTTTCTTCAATTGATGATTAATTTTGTTAAAAAACTTCTTCTGTGTCACCCCGTGGAAGGACATTTGGGGTGGGGGGGGAGGTCTGTACCGGGTGGTACACCACTACCCCACACGTATAAATCTTGCGCCTATTAGAACTCCTCTACTGGAGAAACACTGAACTAGGAACTAGACCATCTTAAATTTTTCCTCTGAAGATGTCACTGTGTGAATTTCGACTTGTTTTTGTTTACTATTCATCAAGAAGTGTGCACATTCTCTCATAGATGTCTCTACTAAAAAGCTATGATCATCCACCCTGGTGCGAAGTGAAGGAACTTTATTTGAAGAAATTTTGTATTCATAAGTTATTTCTTTACTAAATTTTGTTCATTCATTCTTGGGTTGGCAATATTCATCTTTTCCTTCCGTCTGTTTCTAAGTTAACCAATCAATAATTTCTGTAATTAATTTTCTGTAATTAATCCCGTATTTCTTCTTCGATTTTGTGTGTACCTTTTGACGTTAACCAATAAAACTCCGTGGGTGTGTCTTGATCATTCATGAAAGGTCTCGAACCTTCCCCGAGGGTATAAAACCTGCTGATTTTCTTGTCTCTCGGCCACTTGTTTAACATCTAACCCTGTGTATGGACGTCTAGCAGGAGGCGGGGGGTGCCTCTTTCTTCAGGCAGCAGTTATTCAGTACGGTAAAGGCTGCTTAACATCTTTATTTCTTGCTAGCTCAGCAGTTTAACCCGCGGGAAAGGTCCGAAACTTTTACAATGTAACCTGCCTTTCTAAAAATGTAAATTTGTGCCGGCTTATGTAAAAACTTAATATATCTATAACTGTAAATCGGGGATAGAGAGTGCTTTACCCTCTCGAGCTCCTCTTAATTTTGATTTGAGGTGACTACGTTTTGGTAACTGATTTTCTACTCTTCCTTAATGGGTTAAATTTATTCATTATACGAGTCACCTCCATAGTCTGGGAACAGTCCCTGTTTCACCAGCCTTGTGACTTTTAGGTTTTAAAATGTGTATTTAGGAGTGCAAGTATACGCCTCCATTCTTTTTGGTATTCCGAGCCATTTACTTAACCTGTTCTTTTCCTGCTAAGGCCCAGTAGATAGGGTACAAAATGCCCCCGTGTCATTGTTGTAAGTCGTGCCTCGATGGCAATCAATGGTAAAATCTGATATTGCCTTGATTAGGCGTGAAAAACTGAGGGCGTGTCAGCTCTTTTCCAGTGTGTAATAGTGCCTCTCGGAGGCTTAAGGTTCAAAGTTGGGAGCAAGTGCTCCAGGTATTAGGCGTTTTCTGCCCTTTGGTAAATATATGTTTGTGAGCTGAGAGCTCAAAAAATGTAAAGGGAGGGCTTGAAGCCCAAGTTCTGTTTACACCACCAATCTTATCTTTACAAGAGTTAATTTTTGCTACTTGTACCTATTGCATTGTTTCTTGTTGTTAAAAAAAGAAGAGGAAAAAATAACCTTGTTACAGTTTTAAATTAACTTTAATTTTGGTAGTTAGACCCATTCACCCCGGTACCCACCGTCGCCTAACCTGAGAACGGTTTTCTCTGGTTTTCAATTCTTCTGAACTACGGAAAATGCCGGTACGTACCTTTTTATAGGCCACTGGCACCACCCTCACCGTCTCCGCACCTTAAATCACGGCTTCAAGTCTCATTGGCCTGAGAAAGTGCGTAACCCTCCAGGGGGCCCGCCTTACTCCATCAAGGTACAGAATGAAAGCGTTTATTAGTAGTAAAAATGTATTGGTTGTTTCTTCGTTTACTTCTGTACCAAAAACACTAAGACTACTTTCAACTTTCTTTATCGCAGCGACGAATAGTGTGGTGTTACTGTCAAGACGATAATTATTGTAGGGCCAAGTCATAAAATGTACATTTCGTTGACAACATGGAAATGTGGGTAAAGTATTAAAAATGTGCATTGCTTTGTTCCAAGATGTACTTCAAATAGTGCAAATAAATAAAACATCGTGACGTTCCATCTGTTTCTTACTGATCCAACCTCACCAGAAAAGTGGAAAATTGCTAGGCTGGTTACCAACAAGACTGTCAAAAGTGTTGAATCTGATTTTCGTGTTAGCCCCACAAAGAAGAGGATTCTTTCAACTAAATAAATCATCCATATTTATGTAGTTACGCAGAAGTGATCCTACCCCAGAGTAGGTTCATTTAAACCAAAAAGAATTCAATCAATGGCAGATTCACCTACGGGGAATCTCCTAAACCTGTTATGACAAAAGTAGCAATTCTGCTATCCACCCCAACTCCAAAAGCATCCCGAAGATCTAAATACAATAGAAACCGAAGGGAATCTATCTTGTTGAGGAAGTCCAATGATTGATATAAAAATAATTTATAAGCTTCGTCAGAACTGAAATAATTAAACTATGAGAATTAGGTAAAAAACAACTAAATTACTGAAGAAAGAAGATCAGCTGGACCTATACGGAAACAAAAACATCAAAATTAGTGCGACTATGAAAAATGTTTTGAGGCATAGAAATGCAACAAATAGTTGCATTTTAATTAGATGGTCGCCTAAATCTTCCACACAAGAATACATTAAAAAATTACCTTGGCTACGCTAAAGGACACACTGAAACATATTGCGAATTTAAACGATTCTTCAAAATATTAGACTGACAGGTACGGAATAAGTATAACGTGATTTAAACCGATCGATTCTTAGGAAATTTTTCAATTCCTTATAGCACTTTTATGCTTTTACCAGATGAATATTAACATGCTTGTGTTCTTTCCCATTGAAGAGCAATGTGTAGGTCAGCCCATAAAGATGACTTCTAGCGGCGTATTTTAAAACTCTCCACGACCCCATCAGCTGGCCAGCATTTCCAGGCCTTGTGGGTATATCACGCAAACAACGGTTGGAGTCAGAAGGCCAGCGCCTCAACCGCCTGAGCCACTCAGCCCGGCCACTGGCCACGCCTCCCAGCTACATATACAGGGTGAGCCCAAATTCGCGCACTTGGGCGTCGCAGCACGACTCCTAATATGCCAGCAATAAAAAATGTCTCTCACAAAAGTTCGTCCTGCGAGTATATCCGGCAGAAAAAGGACGTTGAAGAGTGGCAATCTGGCAACACTGTAACCACATGTAGGGTAACTACCTCTGTCGGCACATTAGTCGTGCTGTACAGTTGGTGCAGTGGATAGAGTTTTGGGTTAGCATGCAGGAGGTCGAGGGGTCGGTCCTGGTTTGAGGCGTATGGTATCTGGCGTCTTAATCGTCAACAGCGATTGCAGCGGGTCCTCTAGAAACCATTTGCACTTACATTTTACGATCCTAGAAATGGACGAACAATCATTGATTGATTGATTGATTGATTGATTGATTGATTGATTGATTGATTGATTGATTGATTGATTGATTGATTGATTGATTGATTGATTGATACAGTTATGCAGTTAAGAAGCCCTATGGTATGCCAGTAATCATCAACCGCTCTGCTACCATTCCTACTGCACCGTCCACAGGGCAAACCCGTAACCCCTAGGAAGGTGAGCCGTTAACCTTACTCACCCAATGGGAGTCGACCAGGCAAGAAGGTTGGAGTGCGTATTAGTCCACGAAGGGAGTTAAAGCTAACACGAAAGAAAGAAATAAGAAAGCAATGGAACACAATAACAACATATCACCAAAATGTTCATTGCATGCAGTTCCCGTCGCTATCTTTTCCCTCGTTGACAGGCTAAAACGTGATTCTTCATATCACCAGTCAGGTATTGTCCACGTTCGATGATTTCTAGCCTTCATTCACTGACTGCAGCAATTCTTGTCGGGTTTGGAAGCGACTTTGGTTCACAAGCCGTGAAACGGTCCTGCGGTCTCTTTCAGTCAGGATCTTTTCTCGACCACAATTCTGACGTCGTCGTGTTTCGTGGTCAGCTGTTGACGATTAAGCTGCCAGATACCATACCACCTGGACTACATTTACGAAATAAGAAACATACGCCTCAACCCAATTAGGGTTTTGAAGTTTTCGTGGCCACGTGTATTACACCACTGCTTGTAGACACGTTGAACTGTCCGCTGCGAAACACCAACAAATCCAACAACTTCACGCACC
Source organism: Anabrus simplex (assembly GCF_040414725.1). Classification (NCBI taxonomy): domain Eukaryota; kingdom Metazoa; phylum Arthropoda; class Insecta; order Orthoptera; family Tettigoniidae; genus Anabrus; species Anabrus simplex. The sequence continues at coordinate 62,495,258 of NC_090273.1, read as the reverse complement.
GTATGACCATAGGAACCAAACAGGATTGTCCCGTTTTTGCCACTCTGTAACATCCTTACATCTACTCATGATGACGTATACTGTCCACTTGAAACATCAATGTCTCACTGATCTCTACGTCCGACTCCTTGGCTGAATGGTCAGCATAATTGCCTTCTGTTCAGAGGGTCCCTGGTTCGATTCCCGGCCGGGTCGGGGAATTAACGTTAATTGGTTAATTCCAATGGCCCGGGGGCAGGGTGTTTGTGATGTCCTCAACATCCCTGCAACTCACACACCGCACATAACACTATCCTCCACCACAATAACACGCAGTTACCTACACATGGCAGATGCCACCCACCGTCATCGGAGGGTCTGCCTACAAGGGCTGCACTTGGCTAGAAATAGCCACACGAAATTATTATTACTGATCTCTACCGCGTTTTGCTCACGTAGAAGCAGTGCACGTGCCGTTGAGTACAGGACCAACCGGGCGAGTTGGCTGTGCGGTTAGATGCGCGCGACTTTGAGTTTACATCCAGGAATCGAATCCCACTGTCGGCACCCCTGAAGATTGTTTCTCGTGGCATATGGCCCGAAATTGTAGAGGCTAAGCCCATTCTACAGAGGGGTGACTAAACGAGAAATATTAAATGCCAAAAATGTGTCATGAATTTAGAAGTTTAGAAATTTTTTGTCACCCATTCCCAAGTTGAATGGGAATCAACAGAGGGCAATCATACTTTGTTCCCTTAGTTTACAAGTTTCCCAGCCGGTTCCGTGGTTTCCCATTTTCACACCAGGCAAATGCTGGGGCTGTAGCTTAATTAAGGCCACGGCCGTATCCTTCCAACTCCTAGGCCTTTCCCATCCCATCGTCACCATAAGATCTATCTGTGTCGGTGTGCGTAAAGTCTTCAGACTTGCCGAAATAATACATTTGAACCGTTAAATTAGAACTTTACATAAAATGAAAGAGGTTTGAAACCTTCCCCTGAAGTTATCTGCTGGAAGAATCACATGTTTAAGAAAATTCTGCCAATACCGTGTTTAGCTGCGACTTCCGAACGCCAACCTGCGACCCCTGCCTCCGAATAACACGCCACCCTCACCGAACTGGAACGATGAAAATGACAACACGGCCTTTAAGCGCCCAGCTTATATAGCATTTCGAGGGGAAGTTTCTAGAACTCTTTACAGATAGGCTGCACACACACACACACACACACACACACACACACACACACACACACACACACACACACACACACACACACACACACACATTTTAATTGACTAGAGAAAATATTTTAAAAATTTCTGATTGGTTAGTAACTAAGGAAGAAGGAAGCAGTAGGGGTGTTGACAACTTTGACATAAGAATAAAACATTCTTCACAAACTTAAGGTTTGCCACCCATCACAATACAAATTTCTCAATAAATCTGTTAAGAGTTCGACCCGCTAGGGGTATCAACAAAACCGGTGACAGAGACATCTAGCGGTTGAAAATCCAAGTATCTTGTATAACATTAGAGTAAGTTCAATTACATAGATGGCCACACAGAAGGCGCGCAGTTTAACTGGACGGAGGTGTATCCCCAATACAGTTTTGATTCCAGGAACCATTCCCTGACAATTGTTACAGATGTTTAGATACAGCCTGGATAAGAACTAACTTGAAAACGAAGATTAAAGGAGTCGAACCAAATGGCTTTCAAGATTATATAGCGTAATATTGATCTGTGCGTGCTCTTGACATTTTGTGGTGAAATCGGAGCTTAATATAACACGGGACTGCGACGAGATGTCTTTCGTTTCGTCTACGAGAGTGGGAGTAAAATGGTAAAAAGGAATCAATTTTCCCTTCGCGAAAACCAAATGATTATAAATATGTCTCCCGGTCATGGCCTTCCATCAACGGCTGCTAATTTCAGATGGCGACCGACAATAAGACAGCCTGTACTGATGCTATGGTTACTCCTCCATCACACATTTTGTCGCGTCACGTTACACAAATTTTCGGGTGACATCCATCCGTAGGCCGTATTTATATCAAAATTTACAATTTTGTGAAAATTTCCATAATTTCTCATTATATTAATTTAAAGAAGGTCCAAACCAACTGCAGATGAAAACAAGTAGAAGGAATGAGAATCAAAATTGCAGAAATGAACACATCAGTGAACTCACAATTTGTCAAATTAAATAGTAATGACCGTGCGTCTGTACATTGAGTATTTTGGCGAAATTTTCGTACTGTTATCCGGTTCAGGTGTAATAATGGCCATCTGGATATTTTTTAGCGTTGTTGTCTGTCGGTTTGTCTCTTTGTCTGAGTTTCTACAACTGAACAACTACTGGATATATTTCTACCGATTTTCATGTATAGAATCCACCTGCCCTTGGGTAGGTCTTAGGGGCAATATTATTTCTAAATACCTGAATGGACTGGGGTTTACAGGAGGATACAAACAGCGATTTTTACCCTCCCACACTATATACATGACCATCCTTAATGGAAATCAATTTCTAAAATTTATTGTAATGTCCATCTTTTCGATAGGAGGATTAATAAGGGAGATATCATTAACAGACCTTTTTTCGGTCTATGTCCCAGCGGACTTAGCCTATACGCAGGTGAATGTAAAGCACATATAGAATCAACCTGCCCTTTGGTAGGTTTTAGGGCCAATATTATTTCTAAATCTCTGAATGGTCTGGGGGTTTATAGGAAGATCGGCACAGAAATTTTACCCCTCCATAAAATATACATGAATGGAGTCTACCAATCTTAATGGAAATCAATTTATAAAACCTTTTTTCTCGTGTTCACCTACTCGATGGGAGGATTAATAAGGGAGATATCATTAATGGCCGCTTATACAGGCTGAGTCATGTCACTTAAAAGTGGGTTAACGGGAATAACTAAAGAACCATTTTACCTTTTCGATAGAACAGGTACCGAGCTCGATAGTTGAAGTGCGGCAGTGTCTAGTAATCGGGAGATAGTGGGTTCGAACCCCACTGTCGGCAGCCCTGAAGATGGTTTTCCGTGGTTTTCCATTTTCACACCAGGAAAATGTTGGGACTGTACGTTAATTAAGGCCACGGCCGCTTCCTTCCCATTGCTAGGCCTTTCCTATCGCATCGTCACCATAAGACCCATCTGTGTCGGTGCGACGTAAAGGAAATAGCAAAAAGTAATAAAAAATAGAATAGTTAATAAAATATGTTATCGTCAAGTAATGATTGCACGAGTCTTCAGCCACTGCGCCACTTTGGGTTTCAGACAATAAACAATATGTAACCGAGCAGTACCGTTCAATAAAGTCTGTGATCGTCGCCCTCGGCTTTGTTAAGCTTTATTGTACTTCCCGTTACTGCTTTCCTAGGAAAATATCAGTTCAACATGCCGTATTAAACCTCTGAACACAGGCATATCAATTCGCGAAGGAATCGTGTAATCTATTACCCATTCATATGCGAGTATCAGGGGCGTTCTTCCTGCTTCTATCGCAACCGTAGAAAGAACTTTCTCTAGCCTAAGGAGACTGAAGACTTACTTAAGGAATAGCACATCTGAATGTAGGCTTAACGGGCTTGCTTTACTCTCTATCCACAGAGACATTATAGTTAGTGATGAAGAAGTTCTTGAAAAAATGTATAAGCCTTGAAGAACCGGACCAAAATGATGGGAATTTTCGATCGTTGTTGAGATTCCGAGCCAACAGTTAGCAGTTTATATGCCATACCTGGACGATTTTTGTAACTCACTAAAATAATGCTTTGAATCTCGCAAGGAAATAGTTGCATCCTTACAAAACATCCTTCCACAATTGTGTATCGTAACAGATTTCGGTTCATTGGAGGCTGCTTTTAGTTTCTACGAAGGAAATCTGTCACATAAAGAGATTGTGCAAAGTGAGTTTATGTTGTGGAAAGAAAAGTGGAGTCAGGAAAATCCTTCAAATCTTCCCAAAATGGCTGTAAGTTCTCTAGAAAAATGTGACAAGACTTTCTTCCCCAACATTTATACCCTTCTCAAATTACTCGCCGTTCTTCCTGTTTCTATCGCAACCGTAGAAAGAACTTTCTTTAGCCTAAGGAGACTGAAGACTTACTTAAGGAATAGCACATCTGAAAGTAGGCTTAACGGGCTTGCTTTACTCTCTATCCACAGAGACATTGTAGTTAGTGATGAAGTAGTTCTTGATAAGTTTGCAAGTGTACCAAGAAACCTGGACTTCGTTTTGTAACCATTGGTGTACTGTACTGTATGTATGTATGTATGTATGTATGTATGTATGTATGTATGTATGCATGTATGTATGTATGTATGTATGTATGTATGTATGTATGTATGTATGTATGTATGTATGTATGTATGTATGTATGTATGTATCAGCCCAAATCAATGTTTCCTTTTTCCTTTCTAAAGTGTTTGAAATCGTCTGACCTCTTAAAATTTACTTAATCTAACCTTACATCAATCTTGGCTCCCCCCCCCAAATATATTCTATATTCGCCACTGGCTAGTATATAATAAATAAATAGTTCGTTGCCAGAGAAACGTGAGTGGCAGGCGAGCAACAGTTTCAGTACCTTTTGTTTTGCTGCAAATCGTATTTTGTGATATGTGTAGGCTGGCAGGTGATTGTATTCACTCTGTTAGTATTTTAACAGATTATTATCAGGTGTTACACAATCATACGCCATGGAGGTTAATAAATCTCTAGAGACACAATTAGAGAATAACATGTAATAATACAGCTATGTATAATATATTTTTAGTGCTGATCATGCGGCGGTGGTCGATGTGCTGGTATGTGATTTGTTAATGCAGTCACAGAACTGTCCACAAGGGTTGTAGCGTGTGAACTCTGCCACTAATGGCGGTGATGGAGTGACATGGAAAGAGGAGATTTAATTACCAAAGGATTCAATATTACCACACAGATATAATCTGCACTCTCCTAGCACCACCCCTATTGCTGTAATCTGATCATATGGTTCCATTCTGATGTGTGACAGTCCAATATTCAGACAGCATTCCATGTATAATTACCATGATTACAGCAGGCTTTAAACAAAACACCACATTGTTCTTTAAATACTATTATAGCCTATTAATAGCATCGTTGGGTCCGTAAACATCATATTCACCATTTTGATTTTAATTTCCCCTTGTCCAGCTCCTGCCAAGTCTGGGTGTTTATGGTACTACTCCTCTGTTGCTTCTCTCTTCAGTAATTGAATTGAATCCCATTCCAGTCTTCCTTTTCCGAAAATATATATGGAAATAAAATTAAAAATTGATGAAATGAAAAACTACAACCTGTTTTCCAATCAATTACCGAGTCAGGGATGGGATGAATGAAGTCCCGATCTTGTGGCGAGGATAGGAATTGTGCCGGCTGCCGAGGTCTGTCACACTCCTGTGGGGCAATGATTAATGACTGACAGATGAAATGATAGTGGAGAGTGTTGCTGGAATGAAAGATGACAGGGAAAACCGGAGTACCTGGAGAAAAACCTGTCCCGCCTCCACCCTTTCCAGCACAAAACTCACATGGAGTCACCGGGATTTGAATCACGGTATCCAGCGGTGAGTGCCCGTCGCGCCACCGCCTGAGCCACGAAGGATCTAAAAATTGATGAAAACCTACAACCTGTTTTGCAGTCTTCGACCGGGTCAGGAATGTAATGAATGAACCATATATAGGCTATTATTACAATGGGGTCGCCACTCTCAAATTGATTTATTAATGACTGATAAATGCTATGAAATGAGAATGGAGAGTGTTGCTGGAATGAAAGATGACAGGGAAAACCGGAGTACCTGGGGAAAAACCTGTCCCGCTTCCGCTTTGTCCAGCACAAATCTTACATAGAGTGACCGGGATTTGAGCCACGGTATCCAGCGGTGAGTGCCCGGCGCGCTGCCGCCTGAGCCACGGTGGATCTAAATTAGGCATAAATTACAGTATTAAGATGGATTTTTTATCGGAGAAATACACACTGTTGGCTGTGCTGAGAATGGTTTTCCGCAGTTTTTCCGTTCTCGTGCACTAAGGCGAATGCCGGAACAGTTCCTAGTATAGGCCACGACCGCCAACCCCCTCACCTTCTCCGATATAAATCTTCTGGCCTGAGAGACGGCGTTACTGTTTAGGAGGCCAGCCTCCCGCTTCAGGGACGTAATACAAATATTTAGAAGTTGTTGTTCACTCCCTAGCATTGACTTCATTAACCTTCGGCTACAATCGAAACTCTACGAAGAGTTTATGTTTAGTAGGAACTGTTTGGTCTAGATTCGGTTATTACAGCGAGGCACTGTCAATATTGGCAACGACTTCAAAAGGTATCTGTTCATAAAGAAATCATAGCAAATTATAGGTATTAGTGACGAGAATAATATTGTGATATTTAACATACGAAATAACTGAGTACCGGTAGTGTATTTTTGTCGTTACGTCTAGAACTCTGATCAGAAATGTTCTGTCATCTAAGGTTCAGTATTGCATGAAGTATATCTAAGAATTTTCGTTCTAAGTGTCAGGCTCCATAGCTAAATGGTTAGCGTGCTGGCCTTTGCTCACAGCGGTCCCGGGTTCGATTCCCGGCAGGGTCGGGAATTTTAACCACAATTGGTTAATTTCGCTGGCACGGGGGTGGGTGTATGTGTCGTCTTCATCATCATTTGATCCTCATCACGACACGCAGGTCGCCCATGGGAGTCGAACCAAAAGACCTGCACTTGGCGAGCTTAACATGTCCTCGGGCACTCCCGGCACTAAAAACCATACGCCATTTCATTTCGTTCTGTGATACGAGTGCTGCGGGCCAGTATTTCTCCCCTCCACATTGCTATATGACGGTATTTCGAGGAGGAACGATGATTTGTCAAAATTCTTCCTCCACCTAGAGGCTGCTCGAAGACAAAGAATACACAACACAATGAATATTGATTAAAAACTACAAAAACATTTAAAATGTTATGTAAGGGCAACTTAAATTAATTCCTACAAAATCGGGCGAGTTGGCCGTGCGGTTAGGGACGCGCAGCTGTGAGCTTGCATGCGGGAGATAGTGGGTTCAAACCCCACTGTCGGCAGCCCTGAAAGTGGTTATTCCGTGGTTTCCTATTTTCACACCAGGCAAATACTGGGGCTGTACCTTACTTAATTAAGGCGACGGCCGCTTCCTTCCCATTCCTAGGCCTTTCCTATCCTATCGTCACCATATGACCTATCTGTGTCGGTGCGACGTAAAGCAAATTCTAAAAATTAAAAAAATCCACAAAATTTAAAACTTAAGTATGATTCGGACTTGAGGCCAGTTGATCATATTACGATAAGTAGTATAGATGATGTTTCAAAATGAGGATAGACCCCCTCTGAGATTAAATACTCTTGTGTACCAGGTGCTTTCGGAAGACATCCCTGCTTTTCTCTCCAGTAATTGTCGTCACCTTGGTTCTTTACATCTCCATGATATTCTCTCAGTGACCCTCCTAGAAATATTTGTCCATCGAACAGCCACGTACAATCCATCATTTACTATTTGGTGGACTACTCTCCCTAAAGTCATCAAAGATGCTGCACCAAAAAGTATATTTTAAACATCTTACCAGCAGTTCCTTGTTAAGACACCTGTATGCGTGGAACGAGTGATTGTGTGTGAAAATTATGTTATGAAATTATTGCACAATTAAATTAAATATTGGGTTAATATCACAATTTAATTAAATTAAAAACATACGTACTGTATTTACCAGTTAGAAGTAAACATAGCTAGTAGTAATTGCAGTAGTTAAATCAGATCTAGTATTGCAAGAATGCAATTAGTTAAATTTCATTTAATATTTTTATTAAGTTTACTACTATTTTTGAAAAATGCAAGTGCTTTACGTCGCACCGACACAGACAGGTCTTATGGCGACGATGGGACAGGAAGGAACTAGGATTGGGAAGGAAGCGGCCGTGGCCTTAATTAGGTACAGCCCCAGCATTTGCCTGGTGTGAAAATGGGAAACCACGGAAAACCATCTTCAAGGCTGCCGACAGTGGGGTTCGAACCTACTATCTCCCGAATACTGGATACTGGCCGCAATTAAGCGACTGCAGCCATCGAGCTCGGTACTACTATTTTTACTTTTGTATTTCTTTCGTTGTGTATTGCAATGAGTATTTTTCGAATCTGTATAATGTAGACAGTTCCTTTTTTCTGTGTATATGTACATGTATATGTATGTATGTATGTATATGACCATTTTTTGTCTTTTTGTCTTAAACATTAGTGTTATTTGTAGTTCATAGTATTTTAAGTTTACCGTTTTCATTGTATTAATAAGTAATAATATGTGTGTAGTTAAGAAAGAGCCAGCAGCCCTAACTTCGCCACAGATAATAAGGGCTTTATCTACACAGTCCATGGATTTATCAGTGTTGATCCCGAAGACTCTGATGATTTCCATAATGCATTTTCTGGGGATCTTCCCCTGGCACCGTTCATGAGACCCATCACTAGAGTATCTTCTACCTAGTATTTTTCTCAGTAATATGCTACTGTAGGCAAATATATGTCTCTTTTTATCATAAACTTCGTCTGGATGTGTTAGATGCAACTCGTTCTTATCGTGGGGTCTAGAATTTACTGTCTCATTTGTATTGCTTATCCTGAAAATAAATTGTAACTATTACATCTGTTAGCCGCTGCATGTTTTTGGCAGTTAGCAGTAATACCTCTGTGTCATTATTGTTGATTTTGACAACAATATTGTTCTTCAAACCTATTGATAGCTACGAGCATTACAGAAACAATAATAAACCGCTTTGTAGTGAGTTTCTCAATATATATTTTGTATGCTATTTCTTCGAAGTCGGTTTGTGCAGTTTTGTTACATTCGTTCAAGTATGAATGTCACTGTAAAGGAGATTCATAAAACATGAACTATACAGAAAGCCCCCTCCCAAACCCCATGGCTCTACAGCCCTTGAAGGGCCTTGCCCTACCAAGTGACCGCTGCTCAGCCCAAAGGCCTGCTGATTACGAGGTGTCATGTGGTCAGCACGACGAATCCTCACGACCCTTATTATTCGCTTTCGAGACCGGGGCTACTATCCCACTGTGAGATAGCTCGTCAATTCTAATCACGTAGGATGAGTGGACCTCGAACCAGCCCACAGATCCAGGTAAAAATCCGTGACCTGGACGGGAATCGAACCCGGGGCCGCCGGGTAAGAGGCAGGCACGCTACCCCTACACCATGGGGCTGGCCATGAACTATACAGGGTGTATCATAATTAACAGCGGAAATTGAAACAGCTCTAAGTTTACGATATTAGAAGCAATAAAGGTCCGTAAACGAGCAGTTTGCGAGATAGTTTAGAATTTGTGGTTACCAGTAGGGGCTGCCTGGCCGAGGCGGTAAAGGCGTGCTCGGTTCGCCCGGAAGGCCGTGGGTTCGAATCCCCGTCTGGAAGTCGTAAAATTTAAGAAACGAGATTTCCAATTCCGGAGGTGCATATGGCCCTGAGGTTCACTCAGCCTACACCAAAAATGAGTACCAGGTTAATTCCTGGGGGCAAAAGCGGCCGGGCGTAGAGCTAACCACTCTACCCCATCACGAGCCGTGGTTAACAATGGTGGAAGCCTTTACCTTCCACTCCTCCAAGGGTCTTCATGGCCTGTACGGAGGTGTCTTTGTCTTTTTGGTTACCAGTGCACACTGACTTGATTGTGTGTGAACGTCATCTTATTTAGGAGAAGGTATAAGGTACTATGATAGAAGTGCAGTTTTTCTTTCTTTCTTTCTTTCTTTCTTTCTTTCTTTCTTTCTTTCTTTCTTAATTTGCTTACCCTCCAGGGTTGGTTTTTCCCTCAGACTCAGCGAGGCATCCCACCTCTACCGCCTTAAGGGCAGTGTCCTGCAGCTTCAGGCTCTGGGTTGAGGGATACAACTGGGGAGGATGACCAGTACATCGCCCAGGCGGTCTCACCTGCTATGCTGAACAGGGGCATTCCGGGGGATGGAAAGATTGGAAGGATAGACAAGGAAGAGGGAAGGAAGCGGCCTTGGCCTTAAGTTAGGTAACATCCCGGCATTTGCCTGGAGGAGAAGTGGGAAACCACGGAAAACCACTTTCAGGATGGCTGAGGTGGAATCGAACCCACCTCTACTCAGTTGACCTCCCGAAGCTGAGTGGACCCAGTTCCAGCCCTCGCACCACTTTTCAAATTTCGTGGCAGAGCCGGGAATCGAACCCGGGCCCCCGGGGGTGGCAGCTAATGACACTAACCACTACACCACAGAGGCGGATCAGTTGTTTTTAATGAACAAGAAACAGTCTTGCATGTTACAATGACTTACTCGTAGTAACTGTAACATACTGTCCGACTCATTGGCTGAATGGTCAGCGTACTGGCCTTCGGTTCAGAGGGTCCCGGGTTCGATTCCCGGCCGGGTCGGGGGATTTTAACCTTCATTGGCTAATTCCAATGGCCCGGGGGCTGGGTGTTTGTGTTGTCCCCAACATCCCTGCAACTCACACACCACACATAACACTAGCCTCCACTGCAATAACACGCAGTTACCTACACATGGCAGATGCCGCCCACCCTCATCGGAGCGTCTGCCTTACAAGGGCTGCACTCGGCTAGAAATAGCCAGACGAAATTATTATTATTACTGTAACATACTAAGTAAGATTGTTTTAACCTACTGTCTTCAATTCTAAGTGCACGCACCATGTCTGGAATGCGAGCTCACAGGTACGTGACCCTAATAAGACCGCCAACTCTCTTGGTCTAACGAATTCTAGCATTAATTCCATTTTTTCCTGCCAGAATCGTTTCCCCATCGTTCCTTCACTACCTCTGGTGGTCAGTAGCGGCGACTGGGAATTAGAAGTGCGGGGGGAGGGGCACAAAATATACAGGAAACCAAAAGTAGCCGGGCCCAAGGAATATAGCGGGAGGGGGCTGCAGTCATAAAAATTGTAAACAATAATAGCTGTTCTTTGAGCGAATTTGGATAGAAAATTATACGTTGATAGTCTACAAACATAAGTGCGGTAATAATAAATAATAATATAACTTTCTCCATAGAAAGAAAAATTACACATGTAAAAAATGAAATGAAATGGCGTATGGCTTTTTGTGCCGGGAGTGTCCGAGAACATTTTCGGCTCGCAAGTTGCAGGTCTTTGGATCTGACACCCGTAGGCGACCTACGCGTCGTGATGAAGATGAAATGATGATGAAGACGACAGATATACCAAGCCCCCGTGCCAGCGAAATTATCCAATGATGATAAAAACTCCCGACCCTGCCGGGAATCGAACCCGGGCTCCTGTGACCAAAGGCCAGCACGCTAACCATTTAGCCATGGAACCGGACAATTACACATGTATTACAATTAAATAGAAGTATGGCGTAATTTGATTACACAGTAACAAAGTAGAACAAATATTGACTGAGTAAGACTGCCAGAATGACGAATGTGCGCGGCAAAAATATATCCCTGCTTACCCTTCGTCGCAGAACATGCTGCACATTGCTCCGCGGGTCTCCACCACTTGATGTGGCGCTGTACAATTTGACATTTTGTGTGCATTTCCGATAAGTAGTTTTCTTCATCATCATCATCATCATCATCTGTTTACATTCCAGGTTTGGTTTTTCCCTCGGACTTAGCGAGGGATCCCACCTCTACCGCCTCAAGGGCAGTGTCCTGGAGCTTCAGACTCTTGGTCGGGGATACAACTGGGGAGTATGACCAGTACCTCGCCCAGGCGGCCTCACCTGCTATGCTGAACAGGGGCCTTGTGAAGGGATGGGAAGATTGGAAGGGATAGGCAAGGAGGAGGGAAGGAAGCGGCCGTGGCCTTAAGTTAGGTACCATCCCGGCATTCGCCTGGAGGAGAAGTGGGAAACCACGGAAAACCACTTAAAGGATGGCTGAGGTGGGAATCGAACCCACCTCTACTCAGTTGACCTCCCGAGGCTGAGTGGACCCCGTTCCAGCCCTCGTACCACTTTTCAAATTTCGTGGCAGAGCCGGGAATCGAACCCGGGCCTCCGGGGGTGGCAGCTAATCACGCTAACCACTACACCACAGAGGCGGACCAGTTTTCTTAATTAAAAAAATTAAAGGAAATAAATTGCTGAAAATAAAACAGGGTTTGTACAAATTGCTTTTTTTAATAAGTACCAGTTTGCGTTTCAGGGGGCTAAAATGGAATAAAAATTTATCTCTCTTATCCACTGCCCCCTTTGCCCCCTCCCCTAATCGCTGCTACTTCCGGTGTTTGTGATTATATTGTTTATGCTCAAAATATTTCCAGGTCGACTTGATCTGTTTGCCTTGAGGGTAGGGACACACGATATCCCCTGCCTGTCATAACAGGCGACTTAAAGGCGTGCCAGGAGCTCTCAACTTTGGAGCATGTGTTGGCGATCACGATTCCCATAACAGAGTCTGCTATTACTTCCACTTGTGACAGGCTTCTCACATTCAACTGACCCCGAAGGTATTATGCTTTTCAATCCTGAAGAATCATTCTCCTGTGGGTGGGGGTGGTAGAATAACACACAAGGTATCCTTCGCCTGTTGTAAGGGGCTCAGGGTTTCAGAACTTGGGAGCCTGGGTTGGCGACCACGGGGCCCTTAGCTGAGTCCCGACATTGCTTCCACTTACTTGTGCCAGCCTCCTCATTTTCATCTAACCTATCCGACCTCCCTTGGTCATATCTTGTTCTTTTCCGATCCCAACGGTATTAGAGCACTCGAGGCCTAGGGACACTTTCATTTTCACGTCCTTCATGGACCTTGTACTCCTTTGGCCAATACCTTTATTCTTCGAAGTGTCGGACCCCTTCCATTTTTTTCTCTATGATTATTGTTATATAGAGCATGGTTGCCTAGTTGTACTTCCTCTTAAAACATTAATCACCACTACCACCACCACCTAGAGAGTCTAATTTTCATGCCCTTCGTGGCTCTTCGCATTCTTTGGAGATCATTTCATTCCTCGAAGGATCGCACCTGTTCCATTTTCGTTCTAGCTAGTGTTAATGGGGGATGGTTTCCCGTTTTTACTTCCTCTTTAAACAATAATCACTACCAGCATAATCAGCATACGCCAGAAAAATTGATTAGTTATCTAACGATTAAGAGAAAACGCTATGGCCAAAAATGTAATGACGAACTTGTCCAATTTATGGAAGGATCGCTCTGAAAATGAGAGTAGTATCCAGTCTGGTATTTTCAGTTTTCCTCTATGGAACCGAGTCGTGGACTCTTCATGCTACCGACCTCAATAATACCGATTATTTTGAAATGTGGTGCTAGCGAAGTGTGTTTCACATACCTTGGACATGGTTTCGCACCAATGATTCCATTATAATCCAGCTTACCCTCAGAATCAAATTATGATCAATATGTGAAGAAAATGTTGGAACACATTAGGTAAGATGGGAATGACAGAGTAGAAAACTGATCTTGGACGAGTTCCTATGAATGAATGAATGAATGAATGAATGAATGAATGAATGAATCAATCAATCAATCAATCAATCAATCAATCAATCAATCAATCAATCAATCAATCAATCAATCAATCAATCAATCAATCAATCAATCAATCAATCAATCAATCAATCAATCAATCAATCAATCAATCAATCAATCAATCAATCAATCAATCAATCAATCAATCAATCAATCAATCAATCAATCAATCAATCAATCAATCAATCAATCAATCAATCAATCAATCAATCAATCAATCAATCAATCAATCAATCAATCAATCAATCAATCAATCAATCAATCAATCAATCAATCAATCAATCAATCAATCAATCAATCAATCAATCAATCACATTGATCTGCATTTAGGGCAGTCGTCCAGAAGGCAGTTTCCATAGCTGTTTTTTTACCTACTCCTCTTCCTATAAACGAATTAGCTCCTACTTGTCCTCTTGAATTGCAGCTTTATTTCATACTGTGATATATCCTACTTTTTAAAACACCAACAAACTTATTCATCTACAAATGTCATTCCATGCCATCTCTCCATTGACAGCTCGGAAGATATCACTTAGTCGAGCAGCTCGTTTTCTTTCTCCCAAGTTTTCCCAGCCCTAACTTGGCAATATTTTCGTAACGCTACATTTTTGTCGGAAATCACCTAGAACAAATCGAGCTGCCTTTCTTTGGATTTGTTGCAGTTCTCGAATAAAATAATCCTAGTGAGGGTTTCATACACTGGGGTTTTACAAGAGACTTATACAACCCTCATAACCATAACCTAACCTCCCTCTCGATGGTCGAATATTATCAAGTGTTTAACAAGGTTAAACAACTTTGATGCAGCACGTCTGGCCGAGGACAGTAAGAGGAGACAACTGACCAATAGCCTCCTCGGAGATCATGATGATCAGAACTGAGGGAACGATAAGAGAGAGATCTGATGGTAAGATAACGGCTCCGGTCTATAATGCCCAGAATAACAGCGGGGGAGGATCGTTCACTGACCACATATCACCTCATGACCTGAGGGCCTTCGGGCTGAGCAGCGCTCGCTTAGTAGACCAGGGCCTATTAGAGTCAGTTTTTGCAATAAGGATTATTTATTTATTTATTTATTTATCTTCTTCTTCTTTTTAATCTGCTTACCATCTAGGGTTGGCTTTTCTCTAGGACTCAGCGCCTCAACGGCAGTGTCCTGGAGCTTCAGACTCTAGGGCGGGGATACAACTGGGGAGGATGACCAGTACCTCACCAGGCGGCCTCACTTGCTATGCTGAAGAGGGGCCTTGGTGGGGGATGGAATGATTGGAAGGGAGAGACAAGGAAGAGGGAAGGAAGCGGCCATGGCCTTAAGTTAGGTACGATCCCGGCATTTGCCTGGAGGAGAAGTGGGAAACCACGGAAAACCACTACCAGGATGACTGAGGTGGGAATAGAGCCCAGCTCTACTCAGTTGACCTCCCGAGGTTGAGTGGACCCCGTTCTAACCCTCGTACCACTTTTCAAATTTCGTGGCAGAGCCGGGAATCGAACCCGGACCTCTTGGGGTGGCAGCTAATCACACTGACCACTACACCACAGAGGCGGACTTATTTATTTATTTATTTATTTATTTATTTATTTATTTATTTATTTATTTATTTATTTATTTATTTATTTATTTATTTATTTATTTTAAGTCTGTAGAGAGTTCTCCTCCACATTCAACAGACACTATGCATGATGCGAATAACGAATGGCTACATGAATGAATTAATAATGAGGAATATATACCGGCGACGTAAGCTCACCGGGCAAAACAGTTAGTCACCCTAGTGCTCACGCACAAATGGATCGTTAAGCCTGTACAGATAGCGCAGCGAACAAGACCGGTACTCTTTTCTTTCTTTGCTAGTGGCTTTATGTCGCACCGACACAGATAGATCTTATGGCGACGATAGGATAGGAAAGGGCTAGGAGTTGGAAGGATACGGCCGTGGCCTTAATCAACTCGCCCGGTTGGCCCTATACTCAACGGCACGCGCATTGCTTCTACGTGAGCAAAACGCCGTAGAGATCAGTGAGACTTTGATGTTTCAAGTGGACAGTATATGTCAACATGAGTAGATGTAACGATGTTACAGAGTGGCAAAAAGGGACAATCCTGTTTGGTGCCCATGGCCATACGGTGCGTGAAGTTGTTGGATTTGTTGGTGTTTCGCAGCGGACTGTTCAACGTGTCTACAAGTAGAGATGTACTACACGTGGCCACGAAACACGACATCAGAATTGTGGTCGAGGAGAGATCCTGACTGAAAGAGACCGGAGGAGCGTTTCATGGCTTGTGAACCAAAATCGCTTCCAAACCCGACAAGAATTGCTGCAGTCAGTGAATGAAGGTCCATCCCCACCTGTTAGCGAGATACAATTGCGAGGGGAACTGCATGCAATGAACAGTTTGGAGTCGGTCACCTCGCAATAGGCCATTGCTCACACTGGCAGATAAAGCTGCGCGTCTTCACTGGGCTAGAAATCATCGAACGTGGACAGTTTCTGACCGGTGATTGACGAATCACGTTTTTGCAGCGATGGCCAAATGAAGCATTTCATCCTGGATGTATGCAAGGTCAGGTTCAAGCTGGCAGTATCCAGTATCCAGTATTCGGGAGATAGTAGGTTCGAACCCCACTGTCGGCAGCCCTGAAGATGGTTTTCCGTGGTTTCCCATTTTCACACCAGGCAAATGCTGGGGCTGTACCTTAATTAAGGCCACGGCCGCTTCCTTCCCAGTCCTAGCCCTTTCCTGTCCCATCGTCGCCATAAGACATATCTGTGTCGGTGCGACGTAAAGCCAATAGCAAAAAAAATGATGATGATGATGATGCTTGTTGTTTAAAGGGGCCTAACATCGAGGTCATCGGCCCCTAATGGTACGAAAAGAAATGACTACAAGAAATCAAAATCATCCACTGACCAAAATTAAAAAAAGAAAACCGTCATGAAGAAGGAATGGATGGACAGGAACCAGAAACAAAAAAACCAACAAAAAACGAGCAAACAAAAAAGGAGTGGATCCAACTCAAAAAAGATCATAGATAAGTCATTACTGATCAAGGGCCCACTCATGAAGCACAATCCTGAATCGAGGATGCTTGATGTCTAAAGGGGTCCAAAAGCCATGTCTAAGGCCCCTCAGAATGGTATATGTCGCGAGTAAAGTAGAACCATGGTATGTCTCAAGCTGCGGTACTAATCAAAGGTAGCGTAAACTCACGGCGTTCCAAACATTAAGGTACTACTCACAAGTATTGTACATCGTAAAGGTAACGCAGACCTATGGTGTTTCTCACAAAATGGCGCCACTCATAGCCAACGCAAACCGATGAGGTTCCTCACCTAGGTGTACTAACAACGGGCGCCGGTATTCCCGTGGTGTTCCTCACATAGTGGGTACTAATCACTGGCAACGCAGACCTACGGTGTCGCTCGTATAGTGGTACAACTCACAGGCTACGCCCAGACGCGTGGTGTCGCTCACACGGGTACAACTCACAGGCAACGCCCAGACCTGTGGTGCTGCACACACGGGCACGACCCACGGGTACTGGAAACCCACACTGAACCCCCCTCGAGTGCTACGAATCACAAAAATATGGAGTACCTAACAGAGTGGTACTACTCGCAAGTAAAAGCGACCGATGGTGTTCCACGCGTGATGGTACTAATCAAAAGTAGTTTCATGGTTCTAATTCAGTCAGCCCTTGGTCGCCCCTTTTAGTCGCCTCTTACGACAGGCAGGGGATACCGCGGGTGTATTCTACATGTGCGTCCCCCACCCGTAGGGGGTAGCAAAAAAAATAGGTTCAAGCTGGAGGTTGGTCTGTGATATTAGTATTAGTATTTATTTATGAACAAACAGGCTTTCCGCCCCATTACATGTTCACAAAGCAATAAGACACAATATTAATAATTATAATAAAAAAAAATAATAATAAAAATAATAATAAAATAATGATAATAATAATATAATACATAAAAATAAAATAATGATAATAGAGATAATAGGAATAAATAATAACAAAAATGATAACAATTCTGTAGCAGTCCTCGGCTCGAGGATCCAGCAAACTCATCACTTGTCCTTATGCCTACAGCAACTTTCGTCACATTCCTTTTCCCTGACCTACTCCCGATCAATACCAAAACATCGACAGTCAGCACTTACATTCTAACCAGCCATAACACAAACAAAAGTCCTCCACGTTCACAACAATAAATAACACAATCCTAACCCAGCAGAAAATCATAATAACTTACAATCAAATTTCAACACTGGTCTCCCTCCACACTTACCTTAAATACCACTTTTATTTCAATGCATTACTACCTCTCATGTTGCAACTTGACCATTATTTAGCCATGCTTGATCTCATTTTAAAACCCAAGCCATGCTCAGCATTACATTTGCTATCGCAACCACCACTCATTCCGTGTCCTTGTGGATTCAGCACATACGTCATCTTCATTGTCCTCTAACTTACTCTCTGTCCAAACCATAACAACCAACATTCCGCAATTGCCCTTCAATCCATCATACACTACATTTACCAACCCGCACTTAATACAATCATCTCTCCAACTCCAAAAGTTTCAGCAATAAATTAAACCATCTCATTACCAAACCATCTTCGCCTATACCAACACTTCTCCCACACCACATTTTTTTTTTTTTTCGATAAATCTAAACTAATTCAGCAATAAATAAACCATCTACATACCAACTCCCGGATTCAGATACCACCTCTTATCCACAATTTCCATTCCAGATCCACCTCATATACCTTCCACAATACACCACTAAATCTAAATTTACAACATCTCAGATTTACAAAATAACACCGCTTAACACCGCTTCTCACCATATTTCAACCATAGTCCTCAATAACTGCGACCATTTTATACCACCACTTCTCCAACACCTCATTTCAGCAATATGACACATCTTACCTTAATCGTATCTAGATACCAGGCCATCTTCACCTTAAAATACCAAACACTCATATACCATCTCTTCACCAACACCACATTCCAATCTCTACCATCCAAAACTCTTGTCCCTCTTAACACTCACTTAGTTAGCATTAAATAAACCTCCTACCCAACCAAAAGCTAATACAGCTACCCTTCAATACCAACACATCGCTTCATATACCACCTCTCAATCTCATACCACACTATCATGCTATCCTCTCTCTTATATACATCAACAATAAATATACCACTTCACCATTGCCACATTTCGGCCTTCACAAATAATTACCATCATAACCTAATAAATTTACAGTGAATAACAATTACTGACATATCGTAAGACTTACCAATCAGCGTCAACTCCAAATATCACAATAAATATATCACTTCACCCTTACCACGTCTCAGCCTTCACAAATTATTTACCATATTTCAGTCTTCACAAATAGTTACCATCCTAGCCTAATAAAATTACAATGAATAACAATTACTGACATATCATAAAACAAACAGACCATGCCATCCTGTCCTCTTACCCAACTCCCCTAACTAAATACTCAGTCCCTATATACACTAAACCATTAAAATTTTAACCTACTATCTCCTTCCCTTATACAGATAACTATTCTACCCCCCTATTCCCCTGCCCACCCTCTAACTCACTCTCCTTCATTTTACTCTCGCAGGCCTTTTTTGTCGCACAAAAATACCTGTTCAATTCACCCCCTTTTTCCCATTGTTTAAGAATCCATCTCAGTATTGCGTTCTCATCCCCTCTCCCCAGTACTTCCCGATTCTCGGCACTCAATAATCTATGTCTTAACCCCCTCGTTCCCTCACAGTCTCTTAGCAAGTGAAACTCATCATTCACATCTCCACAAAGTACACACCTTGTCTTATCCCTGCCCTGTAACCAGCCCTTATTCCTTGGCAGACCTAAAAGCCACCACATCATCCCATATCGATTTGACCTATCAACGTATCTAATATTCAACCCTGCTATCTCCTCTATTTTCGTCAAAACAATCAGCGAATTTCTTAGTCTGCTTTCCCCCAATAATTTTTGCCTATGGATATCCCTAATTCTCCTTTCTAGTATTTTCATCCCTCTCACTTCTGTCTTTGACCAAACCTCCCCCCACAGGTGCCCTAATCCTATCCTCTCTAAATATCTTTTTATTTTTTCTAACCATCCACCCTTATACATGCTCTTAAATTGCTGTACATATGCAGCCTGTAAAACTCTCCCACCTTCCTGTCTTTTTAAATTCATCCAATATCTAACTATTCTTTTCACACCCTCTGATTCCAAATCCTCCCCACACATTAATTCCGCCCCTACATTTGCTGTACACCTCGGTAAGCCCATCACTAACTTAGCAAAACTACTAACAATCTTTCTTAGTTCCTCTCTTTTTTCATCCAGCCCCCAAACTTCTGCTCCGTATAATACCCTCCCCACTATTACCGACCTGAACACGAGTCTCAGTGTTTTATAACTGATCCCCGGGAACTTGAGTAGCAAATTTCTGACTGAGGCTAAGGCTGCCAAGCCTCTATATTTCATTCTTTTGATCTGGTCACTCCAAGTTCCTTTATCATTAAAAATAACTCCTAGATATTCCAGCTTCCTTACCTGTTCCAGTCTTTCTCCCTGTATTACCCAATTCCCTTCCATCTTTCTTCTTTTGTTCACCTGTACTATCAATATTTTAGACTTATTTCCATTAATTTTCAATCCCCATTTCCTCGCAAATAGCATCACTGACTCTAAGGCCCTATTCATCGCCCCTGAAGTTAACGTCATCAATAACACATCATCCGCAAATATCAGTCCTGGCACTTCCAAACCATTAATTACCGGTACAGCCCAATTTCCTGCCCCAAACCCCTCTAAAATATCGTTTATAAATAAAATAAACAGTATGGGCGATAACTTGCAACCTTGTTTTAAACCCACCTTGGACTCCAATGGTCCACTCATTCTCTCTTCTCCCAATTTTACACAAAACCTGACGTCCCTGTATATTTCTTCCACTGCCCTCAACATCTTCTCCGAAATCCCTAGCCTACCTAATTTCTCTCGTAGGGCCTCTCTATTTACCTTATCAAAAGCTTTCTCAAAATCTATTGCTGCTACATAAACCGTACTTCTATTCATATTCTTATACTTTTCTAAAATAGTCTTTACTATCATTATATTATCCACTGTTCTTTTCTTTTTCCTAAATCCCCCTTGGTAATCTGTCAAAATTCCATTTTCTTCCGCCCACCCACTTATTCTGTTCGCTAGCACCCCCGTATATATTTTACTCAGAGAATCCAACAGAGATATACCCCTATAACTGTTCACATCGTTCCTACTACCCTTTCCCTTGTATATAGGGCATATAATTCCTGTTTCCCATTCCCTAGGGTAATTTCCTCCCTCGAATATCCTATTGAATAGTTTCACCATGCCCTCTATCATTATCTCATTTTTACTAATTTCCTTCCAAAACTTATTATTTATACCATTACACCCCCCGGCCGACTTCGCTCTGGCTCTACTTATCACTCCCCGGATTTCCTCTCTTGTGATTTCTTTATCCAAGTCATAAATTGCCACTCCCCTATTACTCCAAATTACCTCTTCTCCCGAACCTCTCCATCTAGCACCCCCCTTTTTTCCTAGTAATTCCTCGAAGTGCCTGACCCATTGCACTTCCTCAATACTCGTTCTCTCCATATTCCTTCCACCCTTAATAATTCTATTAATCTTATCCCAGACTCTCTCAAAATTGTTAGTCTTGCAGTCATTATTTATGGCTTCCATTTGTTCCTCTAACCACGTCTTTTTTGTCTCAGAAATTTTCTTTTTATACTCCTTCCTCAATTTACAGAAAAACTCCCTTTCTTGGCTTCCACCTTTCCTTCTATATTCTCCTAAAGCGTCCATCACCCTCCTCCGCAATCCTTCACACTCCCTATTAAACCATTCTTCTCCCTCTTTCTTATTTCCTTTTCTAGCTTTCACCTTCTGCGCTATCATCTTTATTGGATGTAGCAACAATTCCAAGGCTTTATCAGTATCATTTTCTTCTAACGCCCCTTCCCACCCATATTTCAGAAGATGTAACTCCTCCTTTACTACCCTATTCCAATCCCGGCCTACCTTCTCTGTCCATTTGTACTTATTATAACCCCTCCCTCGTTTATCCTTTGTCTCATTTTCCTTCATTGTACGCTTCTCTACCTCTCTTTTCAGCATAACCCTTACCGGGAAATGGTGTGACTCAATCCAATCTCCTATTTCCATACTTACAACTTCCTCAATCATCCCTTCCGAGCTCAGAACCATATCTATCACACTACCCCCTTTCTCCGTAACATATGTCAATTTCCCCGTCCTGTCACCCTCTATCCACCCATTCAGAATATACAAGTTTCCCACAGCACACATCTCTAGGAGCTTCTCTCCATAACTATTTGTAATTTTGTCCTCACTCCTTCTGCTTTCTAACAAACACATTCCATCCTCCCTACTATAAATTGGGCTCTGTTCTCCTATTCTCGCGTTCCAATCCCCAAATAACAACATATCCTCCTCCCCTGGATACATTCCCCTTATCCTACCAATATCCACCAATAACTCTTCAAAAAAATATTTATTTGAATATTCTGAATTACTAGGATGACAGTAAACAAAAGCTAGATTTATTTTCTTCCTCCGTCCCTCTCTCTCTCCCAAATTCAATCTCAGCCATATGGTTTCCATCATATCGGTCTCTATATCCTCTACTCTTTCACTAATTTCTTCCCTAATTAGAACTATCATCCCTCCTGGTGCTCGTCCCTTATTCCTCTCTTTTCTTCTATATTTATATTTTATCTCAAACCCCTTCCATGTAATCTCCCTCCCTGTTTCCAACCACGTCTCTAAGAGTGCCACAACATCGAAACTTTCAATTACTTCCCTAACTTTCTTGTTTCCTAATTTGCTCCTTACTCCTTCAATATTCACACATCCTATCTTCCAAAATTGTTATAACTTTCCCTCCCTCCCTTCTAGGTCTCCCACTCTATTCTTACTTCTAGTATTTATCGACCTCTCTCCCTCTGTATCCTCCATCCCCTTACGTACTTTTCCCCATATGTCTTTTAAGCTCTTACTCCTGACTTTACTCATAAGTTTTTTACCTTCTTGTCGATCTGTCTCCTCTTGACCTTTCTTTTTCGCTACACCACTGCACCCTGCACTCACCTCTTCTTGCTGCTCACCCCCACTCTCCCCCTCACTATTTTGGACTTCTGAATCCATCTCCCTTTGTCCTTTCTTACTCACTGCACCACTACACTCTCCTCTCCCAGTTTCTTGCGGTCCACTCTCACCGTCCACGGTCTGTGATATTTTGGGGTGTTTTTCGTATCATAGGTTGGGTCTGCTCACTGAAGTGATCACTAACATGAAGCAGAATGTTTACTTAAACATTCGGGATGATCAGGTGTTCCCTTTCAATCAACATCTACATGATGAGTGTCTTATAGGCACCCAGACTTTTCAAGATAACAACAGCAATGTTCATCGGGCTGGACGCATATATTACTGGTTTTATGAACATCCGCCCACCCTATTCCATCTGGAAAATCGCCTGCCTTGAACCCGACTGATAATCTGTGAGACATGTTGGAACAGCGGAAAAATGCTGACATGAGCATCCTCCCAGTTCGGTGGAATTGCGCGATCAAATCCTCAGCGAGTGGCTTTACTTGAATGTGACGTACCTGTACAACTTTGTAGACTCATTTCCTAAACGAATCCAGGAGGTTATGAAGTCCAGACGTGGAGATACAGGTATTAAATTATGATTGTAATGATTTCTCAAGGGGTGATTACTTTTTTGTCCGGTGAGCTTATATACACGGAGAGCGAGGAAATCAATGATCATTGCAAATTTTATATGGTAAATAAGCAGTGAGCTCAGGTCTTCATTAAGGCAAGTCGATAAACTCGGAATTCCATTGAACTATGCTCATTAGTGAACTTCTCATATAAAATACCGCAACTAAAAACTCGATCTCGTCCATCATTAAGACACAATAATAACATCGTTTACTGTATATGAGCAATGAACTCCCTCTCTCATTAGGAACAACAATAAGGCTACCTTGGTCTCATTAATATGTAATGAACAACAACGTCATCAGAAAAAAAATCTGAGATTTTATTCTTCACTAGCCTCCAGTTGGATCCATCATGTATGTATATCCAGCCCTTGTCCAGTTTCTCTGTGAGGTCGGGTATGAAGTAAGACAGAACTTCGTAGCGAGTTTTCATGACCGGATGCCCTTCCTGATGTCAACGTCATCAGAGGAATTAATGAGATGAAATGAAAGACGGGATATATAATGGAAGGAAGGGAGAGGTTGAAACTCGGTGCTGGCACATAGATTTTCCTTGTCGAATAGCACCAAGGGGTCTGCTCAAGCCTTAACGTTTCCATCCGACGGACGAATCACCATCAACAGCATCATATGCTGTCACTCTATATGAGCACTTTCGACAGGTTTGGAATTTAATCCAGGCTTTTAGGAACGCAATCTAGAGAGAGAGATTTGGCCATGCGGTTGTGGGCGCACAGGTGTGAGCTTGCATTCGGAAGATAGTGAGTTCGAACCCCACTGTCGGCTGTCCTGATAATGGTTTTCCGTGGTTTTCTATTTTCACACCAGGCAAATGCCGGGGCTGTACCTTAATTAAGGCCACGCCCGTTCCTTTAGAGCTCCTAACCCTAAGACCTACGGTCTTCAGTTGCCCTAAAACGAATGTTTGCTTGTCCAACCTTTCTCCCGTTTCTCTACAGTATCGGGTATGAGCTGAGTTGAAACTGTTGTGGCGCGTTTTTATGACTGGATGCCCTTCCTGACTTCAACCTTATCAGGGGTGTTTATGAGACGAAATGAATGATGAGATATACGATAGTGGGAAGAGAGAAGGTGGAATCCGGTGCCGGCACATAGCCTACTGCTGTCGAAAGTGGCAAGGGGTCTGTCAAGGCTTAACTTCCCCATCCGACGGACGAATCACCACCAACAGCATCATATGCTCTCACTCTGTGTGAGCACTTTCGAAAGGTTTGGAATTTAATCCAAGCTTTTGGCACGCAATCTTGTGATTAAAAATTGTATACCACCATCTTCACTACCCTGCCGGCCAAGTTCCTGATGGTGAAAATGTTTTCGACCGGCGGGACTCGAACTGGTTAACCACGGTTTCAGAACGTATAGACTTTAACGCCTTAGCAATCATGGCCACCAGATGTATCGATCATACCATTTCCGAATCAGAAACACGTATAACTTTTTCTTTTACAATTGGCTTTACGTCGCACTGACACACACAGGTCTTATGGTGACGATGGCATAGGACAAGCCTAGAACTGAAAATAAAATTCAGGAAACTCAATCGTCAAAAATTACCAGTGTTTTGCCGAGAGTGCGGCATGGGCTCATCAGTTGGATACCGCACCTTTTCCAAGACACTGGCCGGCTAGCACGCCGGTAGCGACACCACTGCAAGCCATACATGTGATAAGCACAATGCAGTGCCGACATACTAGGGGAGAAAGTACTCTGGGCGCAACACTGGTAATTTTTGACGATTGAGTTTACTGAATTTTATTTTTAGCTATCTCTATCGGAAGCCATATTTTGGTCAAGTCTAGAACTGGAAAGAAAGCAATCATGACGTCTACAGCCTCATCATGTGCTTGATGTGAAGGTGGGAGACCAAGGAGAACTGTTTTCAGCGCTGCCGACAGTGTGATTCGAAACCACTCTCTCCCAAATGCAAGACCACCCTACGTGACCCAAACTGCACATCCATCTTACTCCGTGTATGTATGTGTGTGTGCTTGCCGAGTCTTCAACGCAAGAAAAAGGTTAGCTTCCAAATAGTTATCCCTCGTGTGGATCGTAGCACCATCCACTGCTTTCCTCGCTACTCCACTCCACTCCATTCCACCAGAGGTGTAGAAAGGGTCCCGGAGCATTCACACGGGACACTTGGATGGCGCCACCTCTCTACACTCTCGTCAACATCAGGCCGCTGTCAACCGGCCTGAAGTCCTTTCTAGTCTTGGCGACTGGTAGCTCACTCAATCAGATTAGTTCGTTCAGCCGATCAACATTGTGTACGCCATACGTTCGAAGTTTTTGTCTGAAAATGTCTGTTGCATTCATAGATGCTGAAAAATTATTAATTGAAATACAAAATCGTCCTGGTCTCTGGGATTTACGAACGAGGGACTATTCAAAATAATAAAATTATAAAACTTCAAATGTTGACTGAAGTTTCCCAAGAAGTAATTCCCAATTTTGCCGAACTGTACCCAATGAAATCTAGTACACTTCTTTCTCCTCAATCTTCTTTCCGTAGGAATAAAAATCCCAAGAAAAGGATAATGTTCGCGTCCATGGTCCAAAGTCAAACTGAGACGCAACCGCTGTGGTGGGGACCAGAAGTTATCGGCAAGTTGTAGGAAGTGGATAGCAAGAAAAAACTGAGTGCCTGAGAAGTGGAGAGGAGTGGCGTGGAAAGCACTGGATCGTGCGATACAGTCACAGTATCCCCTGGCTGTCGTAAGAGGCGACTAAAAGGGTCTCCTACCGAGCTCGATAGCTGCAGTCGCTTAAGTGCGGCCAGTATCCAGTATTCGGGAGATAGTAGGTTCGAACCCCACTGTCGGCAGCCCTGAAGATGGTTTTCCGTGGTTTCCCATTTTCACACCAGGCAAATGTTGGGGCTGTACCTTAATTAAGGCCACAGCCGCTTCCTTCCCAGTCCTAGCCCTTTCCTGTCCCATCGTCGCCATAAGACATATCTGTGTCGGTGCGACGTAAAGCCAATAGCAAAAAAAGGGTCTCCAGAGGCTCTTTAGCATGGATGCGTGGGTTGTGACCACGGGGCCCTTAGCTGCGTCCTGGCGATGCTTCCACTTACTTTTACCACTACCCCCCTCTTTCATCAGTACTATCCTACCTCGCTTGGACAGCTTTTACGACACGGCGGTATTAAATATCCTAGGGGAATCCTTCATTCTCACGTCGTTCGTAGCCCTTCTCTATCCTTGGTCAATACTTTCACTTTTCGAAGTATCGGACCCCTTCAATTTTTCCCTTTTTTAATTCTTAATAGAGGATGGATGTCCAGTTGTACTTCCTCTTAAGACAATAATCACCACTACTACTCCCAAAAGTTATGATATCAGCTGTCATGTGATGCCTATATAAACGTAGATATCACCAGATTTTAAAAGCCCCACTTTCATTACATTTAATAATGCTAATTGCTTTACGTCTCACTAACTACTCTTTTACGGTTTTCGGAGACGCCGAGGTGCCGGAATTTAGTCGCGCAGGAGTCCCGCCAGTAAATCTACCGACACGAGGCTGTCGTATTTGAGCATCTTCAAATACCACCGGACTGAGCCAGGATCGAACCTGCCAAGTTGGAGTCAGAAGGTCTGCGTCTCAATCGTCTGAGCCACTCAGCCCGGCCTTTATTACATTTATCACAGAGATTGGATGCATAAGTTATCGTAATGAGTGGCAATAATCAACGTCAGTAATACCTCACTCATTTTCACATTATCAAAGCAAATTAATTGAATGAAGCTAACGAACATTTTCAGAGAAACTCCAAACGTTACTACATATCACTAGAAATGAATCTAGAATAATAATATTAGATTCCTTGTCATAAAAGTACACATAACTGTATTGTACTGATGGCTAAGTTAATATTGTCTCAGCTGCGAAGACCTTAAAATCAATAAAAGGGATTCAGAAACACTAATTCATTAAACGTCGTAAATACACAGCAAAGGAGAGGCTTCACATTCAAACGTAAAATAGTATAAGTCAGTTACATAAGATGTAACAGATCAATAGTTGCGCAAGTTAGATCCTTTATACCTCATCACCTCATCCAGGAGTTGAGGAGGAAGCCATACAGTGAAATTATTTATAGTAGATACATCAGAATAAATATTAGCACAAGACTTTTCTGGAAATATAGGAACTGGTTTGACAGACTGCGGACGTGTCTATCAATATAAACATTCGATGGCATAAACAATTTATTCATTACACGATAGTCCAAAAGACATAACTTTCAGAACCATGGAATTAAGTGCACAGGAAGTAGGGACAGTAAATTCGCTGTTTGATTTAAACAAAATAGACTTGCCTAAACTTCAGTATAAGATTTACCCGAATGCAATTGAGGCTTTTGTTGGTTTCTGTAATAGTTTATTGTTGAAGATACGTGAACATTTAGAGTGATCTATGGGTGATATATCTGCCAAGTTCAAGCCAAATGTTGCAGCAGTCCATTTGATGACAGATACCTCGAGTAAACAACATCTGCGGTTGGCAATAGGGCCTCTCTTCAACGGCTTCTCGGACACACCATTGCTTGCGGACCGGCATTCCTTTTTTTTGACATAAATGCACCTATGGCTTCGAGCTGGGAATTATCCGATAATTCGTGTAACGAAATAGTGACACGTAGCTAAACCCATAACGCCACGTTACTTAGCAACAATACCTTGAGAGTTGCACAGGCCATAGGTCAGAATGTAATGGCCATCTATCATCACTGCCTGCATGGTTACTAGATCATTTGATTTTCCCAAAGGGATGTCTGTTATGCCCGACCTGGTTTTGGCACTTTCTTACTCGTACACGATGAAATTACCAATAGCATTTGAATTGGTAAAGCTTGATACACATTTCCATATACATCTTTCATACGACGGTAAATGTCGGCTCTGTTAACACGATCTGACACTATAAACTCAATAACATACGCTGGAGATCTCTGAACGAATTCATGGCTAAACCGTATGCAGTCACTTTGCTCTCGCGTATAGAAACAGCACACTAACAC
Organism: Anabrus simplex; assembly: GCF_040414725.1. NCBI lineage: Eukaryota > Metazoa > Arthropoda > Insecta > Orthoptera > Tettigoniidae > Anabrus > Anabrus simplex. The sequence continues at coordinate 62,466,796 of NC_090273.1, read as the reverse complement.
TTTCCGATTATACAGATACGTAGCCATACATCGACGTATGTCTAACGTTCTCTTTCTCGCTCGTGTTATGCTCTCAGGTTTATTTTGGGCAGCCCTTACATGTAAGTTGAGGCACAGTGCACAGATCACTGACCTTAAACACTCCTACAGTTAGACTCACACACGTAAGTCTATTTACAAACTAATCATCCAATGGCTCAATGACTTGTATAAAGAAAAATATAGAACCGTATCCCTCGTCCACTTCAGCCAATGCAAACAAACCTTTAATCCAGATTACGCGAGAAAGAACACTGTGCCGTGGTAGGCAGAAGAACGGCTAATCGGAGCCGTCACAGGAAATACGAGAAAGCTTAGAAAAAAGCAAAATGGAAGCAGTAAGGGACACATGTATGTGCAGACAGGACACAGACATGCACACTTGATCGTTCTATGCAAACAATGTAATTGAGTGAAACTACTTGGATTGATGATTTCAACAGTTACACTTATTCCGTCCTTTCATAGAAGGTCCTTTTGGACACCCTATCAATGTATCGGCGTTCGCGTCGCTAGAATGGACTCTTGAACTCTCCAGCCTTATTTATAATTATCATTAATTAAACTTACCCAAGTTCATCTTTTTCAAATACAGGTATGAAACTGCGCGTAGTATTGTTCAACTCACCTGCAACAGGAGAAAGTAAAACAGAATCAGAGGATTTCCTTAACTTGAAAATATTTCAGCAACAAGCAGGATTTTAAAAACTCATCCTACTACTACTACTACCACTACCACTACTACTATTTTACATTCTTTTACAATTTGTTTTACGTCGCACCGACACAGATAGGTCTTATGGCGACGATGAGATAGAAAAGGGCTAGGGGTGGGAGGGAACGGCCGTAGCCTTCATTAAAGTAAAGCTCAATCATTTGCCTGGTGTGAAAATGGGGAACACGAAAAATCATATTCAGGGCTACCAACAGTAGGATTCAAACCTACTATCTCCCGAGTGCAAGCTCACAGCTACTCATCCCTAACCGTACGGCCAACTCGCTCGGTGCTTTGCTGCTTTTCAGGATGTGGATGGACAATTTAATGCAGATATAGAATAGCTAACCGCTTAATGCTCACATTTCATCATGCCCTTTTTATACAGATGCTTGGTTGCTTCATTTGTGGACACTTCGTTAGTCCACAAATATTTTATGATCTTTCAGATACTGAACCTGAATGAATGGTGGCGAAATATTTGGAGACCCAATACCGGAAAACCAAACTCCATGGCACTACAGCCCTTGAAGGGCCTTGGCCTACCAAGCAACTACTGCTCAGCCCGAAGGCCTGCAGATTACGAGGTGTGTGTGGTCAGCATGGCGAATCCTCTCGGCCGTTATTCTTGACTTTCTAGACCGGGGCCGCTGTCTCACAGTCAGATAGCTCCTCAATTCTAATCCCGTAGGCTGAGTGGACTTCGAATCAGCCCTCAGGTGCAGGTGAAAATCCCTGCCCTGGCCGGGAATCGAACTCGGGGCCTCCGGGTAAGAGGCAGACACGCTACCCCTACACCACGGGGGAGGCCAATACCAGAACAGCTGTGATAATAAGCAGTAAAAACAAGCTTGTATTATGAAAATTACACCTATACAAACAGCACTAACACAATATCTTGCAGAATAGGAAGAAAACATGTGTTAGGGGTACCGAGAAAAAAGCGATGGCTACATATATAGCCACTAACCTATAAGGGGTTTTAATACAATGACCGGCAACACGTCGTACTTTGATGTGCGGCGAGTAACATACCATCGCCGTCTGCTGTGATGACCGTGCACAAGAGACGGGACTGATATTGCTCACTAAAAGACGTGATACGAAAGCTTTCAATGTTCAGTTTGAGTTTGGAATATCAGAAAAGTATTTTCACTTATCACCTTAATAAAAAAATACAAGACAGAGCCTCCGTGGCTCAGACGGCAGCGCGTCGGCCTCTCACCGCTGGATACCGTGGTTCAAATCCCGGTCATTCCATGTGATATTTGTGCTGGACAAAGCGGGGGCGGGACAGATTTTTCTCCGGGTACTCCGGTTTTCCCTGTCATCTTTCATTCCAGCAACACTCTCCATTCTCATTTCATAGCATCTATCAGTCATTAATAAATCACTTTGGGAGTGGCGACCCCATCGTACTAATAGCCTATATCTGCTTCATTCATACCATCCCTGACCCGGTCAATGACTGGAAAACAGGTTGCAGGTTTTCATTTTCAAAAAATACAAGGTCCATAGTCAATACATGATATGAAATACATGAAAGAAACTTTAAGAAGTAAGACTCTCCTTCTTCAGTCTAAGAAAAGCAAAGTATAAAGACACAAAACATGCATATGACATCAAAACTACAAGCACAACATTAAACGGAGTCTTTATGAAGAGTTAATATTGAAGTTACTGTTGTCAAAAATATAGGATTATGTTCTTCCATGGCAGTGGTTATACAGGGTGTCCCAGGAGAAATGATAAATATTCAGGGATATGAGAGGAACGATCATTTGAATTCCGGGAGAGAACACATTTAATGTAGATCTGTTTTTGGGCTAGTGACGCACACGTATGTTTGTGTTTTAACCAACCAAACTCTTTGACGTTTTGAAATTGGTAGAAGTTCGCCACGCACGTGTTCGTAGTACATTAATACGTGCAGAATGTCGCCGTGTTATGGAAGAATACCTCTTTATCTCAATGTGCTGAAAACTCCGGTAAACACTCTAAGATCAGGAATTCGACTTGTCATAAAGCGCCGAAGGTATTCATTGACAGCAGCAGGAGCACCACCATCACAGAAGAGGTAAACATTCACCATTCATACATATTTTTCATTAATGTAGATGCGTGGTAGTTTAGCCAGCGCGTGTACTAACATAGTTAACCGATGCTTCTCACTGATACACTCTCACTCCCTTGCACTACTTCAGTCACTACACACTCTGGACAGCTGCACGTTCAATGGACTAGTTGAATGGTAGAAAATACGGCTCCATGGTTAAATGGTTAGCGTCCTGGCCTTTGGTCACAGGGGACCCGGGTTCGATTCCCGCCTGGGTCGGGAATTTTAACCATAATTGGTTAATTTCGCTGGCACGGGGACTGGGTGTATGTGTCGTCTTCATCATAATTTCATCCTCATCACGACGCGTAGGTCGCCTACGGGAGTCAAATCGAAAGACCTGCACCTGGCGAGCCAAACATGTCCTCGGACACTCCCGGCACTAAAAGCCATACGCTATTTCATTTTAATGGTAGAAAGACATCCCGAGCAAAGAGGTTGAAAGCAACGAGTTAGGCAGGTCTACAATAAAACGTCAAAGACTTGGGCTGGGCAAGACTGATACGTGCGCGTCACTAGTCAAAAACACATGTACAATAAACGTATTCTATTTCGGAAACCATTAGAAATAGGGCATATGTCCATATGAAGTTTTTTGTTTCGAATGCAACACCAGGAAGGAACTGATCGTTTATGCTGAGTTCCGTGCCATGTAGCAAACAGTTTTAAGCCAGTTAAGCACATCTCACTTCACGTCATTGATCGCAGGCAAACGGCCTCCAGTATGTGGAGTACAGCGCAGTTTAGTTGACTTCACGTCTAAGAAGTAAAGCGACCTTGTAAAACACCACTCGACAACGGATAAGAGCATGATCGTCAGCTGATTTCACGCTTTGAGATTGGTCAAATAAAGGAGAGTTAAGCAGGCTAGTAATTTTAGGTGGCTATTGATATCCTGATTAGAGCCCCGACACCTCCAGTATTGCGAGGACTTCGAAAAATAAGGACGTATCAAAAATCCATCGAGTATTGCAGGGATTTGAAATATGGTCGTCTTGATGAGAATCCAGTGACGATGATACTCTGCTATCACTTCTCCAGTTCACGAATGATATTGTTCTGAGTCTATAGCTGCAAGTATTTTCTGACGGTAGGACGTATATGTCAGCGGTGGTCAAATCAAGACACACATACTCCGGGACCTGGCAGAGGACCAACTCGACGGATAGCAGTGAAGAACTATGGGACCTCCACATGTCCTGACTTTCATTTGCATACAGCTGGCTTCCCAGCCCGTGTGTCCGAAGAAATTATTCCATTGATCCCAACGTATCGATGTGTAGGACTGGTCTCGTGTCGGGAAATAATGCCATTTTATCGTCTTATTGACGTATTATCAGTATGAGCCACTTATCTACTTGGAGATATGTGGTCTGAGTAGTACCGACATCGGTGCGCCATTGCACTTGTTTAAGGAGTTAATTTAACTGTAGTGATTTTTTGAGATAATAGTGATATTTATGTATCATAATTACGTTTTAGAGTGTTTGGTGTGTTTAGTTTAGTGCTACAGGGAAACACTATGGCCGTCATTATTTTTGGCTGATGTGGCAAGTGGTAGACATGGATGGTCATCCATCCATGTGTTGACCACGCCCTGTGTTGCTTTTGAGTTTGCAACGGCTAATTGTCGCATAGTTTATGTTATATATCAATAAGTTGTTAGAAGATGCTGGTTTGTAGTTGCAGCTTTCTGATCGGCTTACTGGTTTAGGTGTACTTTAATTAATTTAACAAAGAAATGCAGGAATAGGAATAATAAGAAGAAGCGAGACTGTTGAGGTAGGGTCAGTATTTGTGTATTACCTTGGGCTGGAGTGATTGGTTTGAGTGGAGGGGACTGACAGATGATGTAAAGGCAGGTCTTGTCTTTTGAGGTGGGCCTGGTTTTGTGGTAGTTATGTACCTTCAGGAGTTTTGTTCTGTTATGATAATATTACTTTTGTTGAACCTATAATAATAATAATAATAATAATAATAATAATAATAATAATAATAATAATGGCGTATGGACTCCGGAGAGGCCTGGTGCAGGTCTTTTTCTAGTAGACGGCCTATTAGGCGACCTGCATGTCTGTGAAGATGAGGGCCCTACCTAGGATGATTTCGAATGTTGAATACGCCACACACACCCAGACCCCGAGCCATTGGAATTAACCAATTAAGGTTAAAATCCCCGACCCAGCCGGGAATCGAACCCGGGACCCTCCGAACCGAAGGCCAGTACGCTGACCATTCAGCCAACGAGTCGGACGTTGAACCTATGCCACGCTGAGAAACTGTTGCTGCTGGTAGTATGGTTCTGTTTTGCGTGTTAAAATACGCTGGTCGGCAGGGGTAGATATGCAAATTGCAATGCAAGTAGGGTATGCAACCCGCCTAACTTTATTCTAATAAATCGCTGATATGCAGGGGTAACGTACGCAATTTGCAGTACATCTAAGGTATGCAACCGGCATGGTGTTAGCTATGTGCGGTTATCACGATTTGTGCGTTAACCTCTTAATAATAATGCTATTTGCTTTACGCCCCACTAAGACTACTTTTACGGTTCGCAGATGCCGAGGTGCTGGAATTTACTCCGACGGAAGTTCTTTTACACGGCAGTAAATCTACCAACACGAGGCTGACGTATGTGAGCACCTTCGAAAACCACCGGACTGAGCCAGGATCGAACCTGCCTAGTTGGAGTCAGAGCTCAACCGTCTTAGCCCCTCAGCCCGGCAGTTTAACTCTTGAACGCGTTATGTTCTCAATCACGTCCGACACGTAGCAGGCAGAAGTGGGTAGCTCTGGTCTTACTACTGAGAGCCACGCAAGAGGAACATGAGACATGATTTATGGAGCTTTCGACTTTATAATGTGAAATTGCAATTCGATATTGTTGAGGACAATATGACTGATGATGACGATGATTGATGACACTTTTGGTTTAAACGGGCCTAACATCTAGGTCATCGGCCCCTAATGTTACGAAATAAGACGAAATGTAATGACAATTTAAAAGTCCAAAACCATCCACTGACCACATTTCAAAACGTGATGACGAAGAATGAATGGATGAATATGAATTTAAAACAATCAGTGGATCCAATCCGCAATGCCCCACATTCCCAGAAACTAGCTTAAAACTATAGAATATACTAACCAAGGGACTGCTTCTAAAGCACAATCCTGAATCGATGATGCTTGTGGTCTAATGGGGTCTAAAATCCAGGTCAACGGCACCTCATCTCTAGTAAAGTAGAACCATGGGATTTGTCATGATGCGGTACTAATAAAAAGTAGCGTAGACTGACGGTGTTCCACACATTATGGTACTACTCACAGGTGATGTAATACGCACGTGTGACACCGACCTATGGTGTGTCTCACACTGCGGTGCCACTTGCAGGCATCGCAACTTGTGGTGTTCCTAACATAGATGTACTAATCACATGGACTCGTACTATCCTGCGGTGTTCCTCGCATAGTGGATACTAATCATAGGCAACGCAGACCCACGGTGTCGCTCATATAGTGGTACTAATCCCAGGCATCACACAGACCTGTGGTATTTCTCACATAATGGCACAAATTACAGGCAACGTAAGCCCGTCGTGTTCCGCATATAGTGGTGCTAATCACGGGTGCTGTAAATCCCATACTGATTCACACACTGTTGCTACTAATCACAAATCTATTGTGTACCTAAAATAGTGGCACTATTCGCATGTAAAGGTGATCCATGGTGTTCCCCGCGTGATGCTATTAATTAAAAATAGTCACATGGTTTTAATTCCCCTCTTAGTCGCCTCTTACGACAGGCAGGGGATATCGTGGGTGTGTTCGTTTGCGTCCCCCACCCACAGGGGGATGCGTGTTTGGTCCGCGAGAGCTATTTTATTTAGCTCAAGTCCGCCAGCAAGCCGGTTAGGACCCCCATATACGCCACCTGGGACGTGCCACGTGGGGGCACAAGGTACTCCAGTCCAGTAACTGTCCCGCCAGTGGCTGATATTGGAAGAGGGGAAGTTTCAGGTAGACAAATATGTGCCATTGTAGCATGCATCTCCAGGAAAGTTGATCACAAATTCACAATGTTCTACCTGGTCTGCGGATCTAAGTTTTATTGAACAAATGCGGAGTACAGTTTATAGATGCCCCAATAAATGTTTTCAGTCACCCGAAACAGACACTGGGGATGCAGTGTGTATAGGCTACAATTCCGCAAGAAAATGATGCACAAGACTCCAAGTGTCCCAGAACTTAGCGATGTATGCAGCTCGAGGCGGTCAAAATTTGTTCTGAATTTTGTCCAAACATCAGAAGGGAGATATGCTACGGTGAAGGAGATGTTCGGAGAAGGTGAGAGGGTTGGCGGCCGTGGCCTATACTAGGAACTGTCCCGGGATTCACATTAGTGTAGAAGAACCACGGGAAACTATTCTCAGGACACACGACGGTGGGGACCAGTCCCTCACCATCTCCGAAATACAGAAGCGTAGAACCACTGTAGAGTCGCAGCCACCTCTCCCCTGCTCGGTTGGTCGGTTGGAGTGCAGAGCTGAGCACTAGGAGGACGTATGTACATCAGCTTGTGTGAATGTCTGCCTTTGGCAGGAGTTCCCAAAAAGGAAAGCATAATTTAATTCCATCGATTCAAAATTTAAAACCATTGTTCGGCACCATGGCTAAATGGTTAGCGTACTGGCCTTTGGTTACAGGGGTCCCGGGTTCTATTTCCGCAAGGGTCGGGAATTTTAACCATCATTGTTTCATTTCGCTGGAGCGGGGGCTGGGTGTATGTTTTGTCTTCATCATCATTTCATGCTCATCACGACGCGCAGGTCACCTACGTGTGTCAAATCATAACACCTTCACCTGGCGATCAGAACATGTCCTCTGACACTATCGGCACTAAAAGCCATACGCCATTTCATTTTTCAAAACCATTAAGGCTCTTCAGGTCTCTTTAATCATGGAATGATCAGCGTTTCGCCCGAGCGTAGCAACATGCCCTCATTTTTAGATAAAGAATAACGTGTTTCATTATTGAATGGACATCATAAGATTACCTCAAATCACACTGTCTTTATTATAAATTGATGAACATTGTTTAGAAATTTAGCAATACTTATGTTTAAGTTCTGTTTCTTTCTTTCTTTCTTTCTTTCTTTCTTTCTTTCTTAATCCGTTTACCCTCCAGAGTTGGTTTTTCCCTCGGACTCAGCAAGAGATCCCACGTCTACCGCCTCAAGGTCAGTGTCCTGGAGCGTGAGACATTTGGTCGGTGGATATACCTGGGAAGAAGGACCTGTACCTCGCCCAGGCGGCCTCTTCTACTATACTGAAAAGGGGCCTTGTGGGGGGATGGGAAGATTGGAAGTGATGGGTAAGGGACGGGGAAGGAATCAGCCGTGGCCTTAAGTTAGATACCATATCGGCATTTGCCTGGAGAAGAAGTAGGAAACCACGGAAAACCACTTCGAGGATGGCTGAAGAGGGAATCGAACGCCCCTCCACTCATTGGACCTCCCAAGGCGGAGTGGATTCTGTTCCAGACCTCGTATCACTTTTCAAGATTCGTGGCAGAGCCGGGAATCGAATCTGAACCTCCGGGGTTGGCAGATAATCACACGAATCACTACACCAAAGAGGCGGACTTCAAATTCTGCTTATATAATTTAATACTTGAGAGTTTTATCTTAGCGAAGTGCTCTGGGATGCGTCATCTCTCCCTGTCAGTGTTCGACGGACTGAAAATCAATGAATTTACGATGCTGGACACTGGACAATACGGCTTCATTTTTAGCAAAGTATCCTGATACGCTATACTTCGTTAATTTTGACAACCGGTAATTGCCTTAAGTCACTAATTCGTTCAATAAATATATACACTGGAAATACGATTCAAATGTTGAGAGACAATTTTAGAGCTCCATAGGATAGCAAGGAAAGAGGAAAAAAGCTACTGGGTGGGGTTGATTACCAAAAATAAAAATCGTAGCCCGGCATTACTCTCTGTCAACGACAGAATATCTTCGTCTGATATTATGCTGCACGGCTCAGGTAAACAGCATGTGTACCTTTGTGAATATATTATCCTACATAGCATGCATATTCAACAGTCTTGCCCCAGAATTTGTAATTATTCAAGTTAGGGAGTAGATACTAAAATTCGTGAGTAACGCTACTAATACCTGACTTATTAGCTAATTGAACAAGTTAGTCAAGTCACAGCTAACGATATTACATCCGTCCAGTTTTTTTCCGGAATTTCTGGAATATCCTCCAATTAACAATATCCCATTCTTTATTCTTCCTAGTGCTACCTTTCCTGTCAGATTTCGTTTAGTAATTTCTTGCTTTATTCTATCCGGTGATAATTAGGATTGCAACCTCTACGAAGTATTTTACTTCCCCTTTTTACGACATACGCTTAATTCTTCCATTTCGTTATTCAATTGCCATTACAGTAAGTTAGTTTTCTAATTCTTCTTCTCATTCTTAGCCACTTACATTAACGATTAATCCTTGTCAGCATTTCTGGATTTCCAGTACGCCCTGAGCTCGGTGGAGAACACCACTTCTTCGTTTTCTTCTAAATCCTTCCAGAAGATCATTTACCGTGAGCACCCAAGTTATAATAATAATAATAATAATAATAATAATAATAATAATAATAATAATAATAATAATAATAATAATAATAATAATAATAATAATAATAATAATAATAATAATAATAATAATAATAATATTTCGTGCGGTTATTTAAAGCCGAGTGCAGCCCTTGTAAGGCAGACCCTCCCATGAGCGTGGGCGGCATCTGTCATGTGTGGCTAACTGCGTGTTATTGTGGTGAAGTATAGTGTTATGTGTGGTGTGTGAGTTGCAGGGATGTTGGGGACAGCACAAACACCCAGTCCCCGGGCCACTGGAATTAACCAATGAAGGTTAAAATCCCCGATCCGGCCGGGAATCGAACCCGAGACCCTCTGAACCGAAGGCCAGTATGCTGATCATTCAGCCAACGAGTTGGACACCCAGGTTATGAACATACTTCTCTCTTGAGCCAGTATCTCAGGGGCACCGATCAGATCCTCCTTCACTGCAGTTGCCAATAGAGTGGTATTGGGTCGATGCATAAGTTCGAGCCGTTCTTATATGTTATATTATTTAATTTTACTGCCACTGTCACGCACTGTAAGTCACCATCACTCAATGATGTATTCACCTCCACTCCATATGGCCTTCTGCTAACGTTCAGATAGCAATTGAATGTATCGCCTTTAGAGCTGTTTTGGTGTTGACTGGAAGAAATCTATTAGCCTTTGGTCAAGAGAAGCGTCGTCAGGAAACACTTGCCCCTGAATGTGGTTAGAAAGAGAGCAGAAAAGATGGAAATCTGAGGGAGGGGGGGGGGGGGGCAAGGTCAGGATAATACGGAGAATAGGGAAGAGGTTCCCAGCCAAGTGCAGCAATCACACCTTTGGTCAATTGCGCTGTATGCGCACGAGCGTTATCATGGAGCTGTAAGACTGGTTGTTGTCTTTGTATGTTGTTGTTAACAGCAACGGAAAGCCCTCTTTGCTGGTCACTATACACAGCAGAGGTAATCGTTACTTTTTTCGGAAGAAGTTCATGGTGAAGAATGCCACCTTTGTTCCACCAAACACACAACATGATTTTCTGTGGATGGGCACTATCCTTGGCACAGGGAGTTGCTGTTTTTGATGGGGTGAGTCACTCTTTCCTCTTCTTCATGTTGATATGCAGGCACCATTTCTCGTCACCGGTGACAACGCTTCGTGCTTATCACAAGCCAACCGGTGCCGGGCAAGCAATGACGAACAGATGTTTACTCGTTGATTTTTGTTAATGTCACTTAGCACATGTGATACCCATATACCCAATTTCTGTACCTTACCCATCGCACGCAAATGGCGTCCAATAATTGACTAATCACATTCAACAACTTGCCCCACTTCCCGTATTGTTTGACGAGGATTCTCATTAAGCAACTCATTCAAGCGATTTTCGTCAAAATCTGAACGTCTTCCAGAATGTGGGTCATCAGACAAGTCAAACCGTCCTGAAATTGCTTCCAGCAATTGCTTCATTCCCGTACACTTTACAAATTGTTCTCGCAGCTCCTGCTGCACTGGATCCTCGGTTAAACTCAAAGAGTAACATGTGTCGAAAATGCTCACATTTTTCAACTTGCCCTTCCTTATCCGTTTGTCTGAAATATGCACAAATAATACTTTCACAATCAAGAAAACCTGTGTTTCACAACACATAAAGTCCAAACTTAGTTAAAACAACGGAATAACGATAAGCCATCCCTTCACGCCGCATTGTTGCCAACCCAAAAGAATACCGCACGAACTTACGCATCGACCCTATATATTAAAAAGTATGAGAATATCAAGAATTTCTTCTGACGTTTTGATGTTGAGCAAATGAGGCGGAGCTTTTCCATAGAAAGAGTTTTAAAATAGTACGGTTCTGATTTTGCTATCAGGCGACATCCATCCTCAGAATTTTGAAATTGGTCGAGAATTTTAACATGGTATGTTTTTGGCTGGTGGGGAGGGGCGACTGTCTGGAATTAGCATTATCAATTTACCCGACACCAATATAACCATGGCAACCAGTGTTGAACATAAGAACTCACCTTTAAACAGCATATCGTCGCTGCCGGGACAAAACCTCCTATGTGAAATATTTTAGCCTAGAACCTTGGCCGGTAAGGTTCAGTCATCTAAGGTGCAATATTGTGTGAATATTGTCAAGACATTCTCGCTCTTCATAATGTATGTGTTGCGGGTCAGTATATCTCCAAAAGTATTATCACATAGGAGGTTTTGTCCCGGCAACGACGATGTCTCAGTCAATTAATAAAGTGCCAAACGTAGACATATTTGATGAGTAGAGTGTCTTCTTATCCGGCCCCGTGGTGTAGGGGTAGCGTGCCTGCGGAGGAGGACCAGTATCTCGCACAGACGGTCTCACCTGCTATGCTGAGCAGGGGCCTGGTGGGATGATGGGAAGATTGGAAGCGATAGGCAAGGGAGAGGGAAGAAATCAGCGTGGCTGTAAGTTACGTACCATCCAGGCACTTGCCTGGAGAATAAGTGGGAAACCACAGAAAATCACTTCGAAGATTGCTGAGCTGCGAATCGAACCCTCCTCTACCCAGTTCACTACCCGAGGCTGAGTTGACTCCGTTCCAGTCCTCTTACCACTTTTCAAATTTCGTGGCAGAGCTGGGAATCGAACCCGGGGCGGCGGGGGGTGGCAGCTAATCAAAATAACCACTACACCACAGCGGCGGACTCAGCTTGTCTTACAAGGTGAAATTGAAGGAAGGAGAAGCAGGGGAAACTACGGAATCTATGAGAATGGCATGGGCTCAATAAACCCACTGTTTTCCGAGTTGCTGAGAACAAGAACCACATCGCCCTGTTTACAGCAGACATCCAATGAAGACATGGTACAAAAAGAAGAAGAAGCATAAAAAGAAGAAATAGACGTAATAAATCGATTTCTTGGGATTGTAATATCTGAACTATCACAACTAAAGTGAATTCAGTAGATCTTTATAGCTAAGCATTGTTTAGGGTATGAGAAATCTAGAAACCTAAACACTGTCATGGTATGACGACGTCTTCAAGGCTATAGTGATATATATATAATGCCAGCAGGCGAAACGTCAACCTAAGTCCCTATTCTGTCTCGGGTCTTATTTTAGAATTGCGAGAGTAACTTGCTATGCAAACAAGATACTTTTTTTTCAGAGTCCTGTTCTGTAAAAGTTGCGGATATGAAATTGCGGGCAAAGAAATCATATTTATGTTCACAAGAACAATGGTAAGAGAAGTGAGCGCGAAGAAATGAAATTCATATTATAAATAAGTAAGAAGTAAGGCGAGGCTTGGCGCTGTACCTGGGAGGTGGAGTACAATGAGGTCGAGAACAATAGAAGTGAAGTAGAGCGAACACTCCGCCTTGACATGACTTAGGTTGTCTCCGTTACTTCTTCATTAAGAAACATATCAACTATTTGAAGAGAGAATCCCACGAGTTGACTTGTGGTAAGATCCTGCAGCTCTGAGACAATCTCATCTTTGGCAGCCCTAAAGATTACTACCCATGGTTTCCTCCTTGAATGTGCTTGGGCTTAACATCTAGGTCATCGGCTCCTAGTGGTTGGAAACGAGACGAAATGTAATGAAAATTTATAAGTCCAAAATTCTTCCACTGACCAGAATTCAAAACAATGATGAAGAATGAAAGGAAGAATATGAATTTTAAATAATCAGCGGGTCCAACTCACAATATTCAATGTTAAAAATAATTCTAAAATCAATCCAGTGACTAGAATTCAAAAAGACGACGATGAACATTGATTATGAACTTAAAACAATCAGAAGACTCTTCTATGTTCGTTGGATTTCTAGTGAGAAGGACTGTTTATTGGCAGTTTTCAAAGACTTCCCTTGCATCATGGCGTACCTAATCTGTAAATCTGAAAACCGTGAAGCATTGTGTAAAGATCATTGCAAATATGCAGGCCTGCACAGAAAATTGTCGCAGAGAAAAAGTATTCTGTTGTTGGGTGGCACAAAATTAATTAGGCCCAGAGGCGTTGCAGTAGTTAAACAAGTCTCTGCTCATCACTGCTGCCAACTTGACTAGTTACATATTGAAATGTCGAGTCATAACCATCAACAAACTAACCTCAATGTAAGTATCAATAATAGAGGTTCCCTTACCTAAATAAATGATCAATCACCCCCACCCCCCGCGCACCTGGCTCAACAGCACCGAAGGGCCATGGCCTACCAAGCGATCGCTGCTCAACCTGCAGATTACGAGGTGTCGTGTGGTCACCACGACGAATCCTCTCGGCCGTTATTCTTGGCTTTCTAGACCGGGACCGCTATCTCACCGTCAGACAGCTCCTCAATTGTAATCACGTAGTCTGAGTAAACCTCGAAGAAGGTATCAGGTACAGGTAAAAGTCCAGGACCTGGACTGGAATCGAACCCGGAGCATCGAGATAAGGGGCAGGCACACCATCTCTACACAGCGGGAACGGCAAGTGATCAATCAAGATATTCATAATTAAGTCGGTTTCTTAAGCTCAATGGGGAAATCACACACACTCTAACCTCACTCGCCTTAATGTTATATATTTCTGCCTTTATTTTTATATACGCATTACTAAAACCGTATCCGTCGGTGTTTGCTTTGTGTAAAAAATTCAGCCTCCTTCTTGAAAGTTGCTGTTATTTGTCGGACTGAAGAGAAACCACAGTGTAATAATACACACAAGCAAATATACTGTATTACATGTCCATATGCCGTAAGTCAATAAGAATACACAGAGGTTAAGTCTGCAAGCCGTACGAAAGTCGTGACAATACAATGTTAGGTTAGGTTAGGTTAGGTTAGGTTAGGTTAGCTTAGGTTAGGTTAGGTTAGGTTGGGTTAGGTTAGGTTAGATGAGGAGGTTAGGTTAGGAGGTTGGGTTAGGAGGTTAGGTTAGGTTAGATTAGGTTAGGTTAGGTTAGGTTAGATGAGGAGGTTAGGTTAGGAGGTTAGGTTAGGTTAGGTTGGTAACGAAATTTCCTTCCATTTGAACTGAACTGATATTTATAGGAGAGATAATGTTGCTTTCCTTCTCGGAGGAGTTCTTGTAGATTTTTCTTACTTCATAGACATCCTAATCGACTGTAATTAATAAAATGCTGCGTTGTCATTTCACATCAACTGAATATCCAAAGTCTGTTTCCAGTCATTCGACCGGGTCAGGAATGGAATAAATGAAGCCCCATCTAGCGGCGAGGATAGGAATTGTGCCGGCTGCCGAAGCCTGTCGCACTCCTCTGGGGCAATGATTAATGAATGAAAGATGAAATGAAATGATATTGGTGAGTGTTGCTGGAATGAAATATGACAGGGAAAACCGGAGTACCCGGAGAAAAACCTGTCCCGCCTCCGCTTTGTCCAGCACAAATCTTACATGGATTGACCGGGATTTGAACCACGAAACCCAGCGGTGAGAGGCCGACGCACTGCCGCCTGGGCCACGGAGGCTCTCACATCAACTACGTTACTAAATTTTATTATTATTATTAATTATATACAGTCGTATCAGCACACACTTCATTAAAACATAACCGGTTTTCGGACACTAACCTCCATCACCAGTGTTAAAATTTAAATTTAATTTTACATAGCTATGTCGGCAAAATTGGTTAAAATGAGTTTAAATTTTAACACTGATGATGAACCTTAGTTTCTTTTTTTCTTTTTTGCTAGTGCTTTACGTCGCACCGACACAGATAGGTCTTATAGCGACGATGTGGCAGGGAAGGGCTAGGAGTGGGAAGGAGGCGGCCGTGGCCGTAATTAAGGTACAGCCCCAGCATTTGCCTGGTGTGAAAATGGGAAACCACGGAAAACCATTTTCAGGGCTGCCGACAGTGGGGTTCGAACCTACTATCTCCCGAATACTGCATACTGGCCAAACTTAAGCGACTGCAGCTATCGAGCTCGGTGATGGACCTTAGTGTCCGAAAACCGGTTATGTTTTAATAAAGTGTGTGCTGATACGACTGTATATAATTAATAATAATAATAATAATAATAATAATAATAATAATAATAATAATAATAATAATAATAATAATAATAAATAACTACATTAGCATTGTTAAAAAGAAATGGCTTTGATATTTTATAAGACGTTACTAAATGCAATATTTGAAGATGCCACAATTCTACTCACCTGGTATTACCCAAACAGATTTACAATCTCACAGAAAAAGAAATCATAACTGAAAAGATAACACTAGTGATTTTAACAATACGACAGTGTCAATACTTAATTCTCGCAAATCACGAAACAAACCATGATTGTATAGTGCCATCGTGCCAGATGAACAGTAACTGTAAAACGTCGTATCGACAAGTAGGGTCCCGAAACTGTGTGGTTGGCGGCACTGAATCGAACCGAACAGTTAGAAAATAACTAAAAATCACTACATTCAGTATTAACAGGGGGAAAATAGTAAGGTTGTACCCTTAGTATGTAGACTTACGTGCCAGGGAATATACGAGCTACTAAAAGGCCATTACCTTGTTAGTCAGAGCCCTTTTCTACCCGATAAAATTAAACTCAGAAGTGTTGTACACAAATTGAGTACAAAATCAGTTAAGCCAATTCGATGTACAAACCTACAGACAGCAAAAGACAGGTTCATGGAATTGAATTGTTCAATATAAATAATAATGGCGCATGGCCTCCAGAGAGGCCTGGTGAAGACCATCTCCCATGGTCAGTACTTGAAATACTGTAAAGCCTCGATTATCCGTGGAATTGTGTGGCAAGGGCATCACAGATAGCACTAAAAAATCTAAAAACATGAAAATAAATATTTCAGCATAAAAATGGTGCTTTATATGAAAAACGTAATATGTAAAACTTTTAAAATATGTACAGAACAGCAGAAACCTTCGCTATACGTCTAAAGCACTAAAATAAAGAATAGTAAACAGAAAACACTATTTTACTGTTAACAAAAGGAGTTAAGTTACGCTTTTTTTAAAAAATATGTCAGTCGTTATTTCTTCTTGCTTTCGAAACACCTTCTTTATTCTAGATTGTACTTTCCTTAACATAAGTGTTTTTTACCAGATGTGCATCCTCGTCTTGTTCCTTTAAATATTGAAGCAACCCGTGTACGTACTGCAAAAGCCATGTGAAAGCCATGACCAACACAAGAGAGCAAAAGCCTGCTACTCATCCACAGATTCCGAGAAGGCCTATGGGAATGCGATGTACAATAAATCTGTCAATAATTTTGGATCTTCGCACTGTAGAGCCTATTATATTTTCCCTGTTGTTGGCTTGGATTAAAATTCGTTTTTCAGATTACGTAATTAAAAACTTTCGCGGCAAGCGCGGTTAATGCCCACCGCGAATAATCGAGACTTTACTGTAACTACACCATACAAGCACATAATATTTATAATTACACAAAACCAGAATATTCAGAACCCGATAACTTAATGATGATGAAAATAAAGACACCAATTATAGAAGTTTTCTTCTTTAGCTGCCAGTCAAACAATGCGGGAGTTATGATTTTTAACATAACAATGCTTTTGTCACTGCCAAGTTTCTGCGATCTTCCCGAGAAAATGTACATCTTGTAGATGTCACACAAACCGATCGTCTGAAAAGTTTACGGTTAACGAGGAGACGTACAATTAGCCAGTAACGATATCTCAAGAAGAGGAGTTGAAAATGACAAGTATTTAATGTATAGTAGCTCAAAAAAGGAATGATCATACGGTAATATCGTCGTTGCGTCCAGAAAAACCGCTATGTGATAATATTTCAGCTGAGAACTCTGACCAGAAAGGTTCTGTCATCAAAGGTTCGGTATTGCGTTAACTACAGGATGACCCGAACGTCCCTTAACATTTGACGAGGCAATACTTTGCGGAATATTGGAGGCCTTAAGTTAGGTACCATCCCGGCGTTTGCCTTGAGGAAAAGTGGGAAATAACAAAAAGCCACTTCGAGGAGGGCTGAGGTGGGAATCGAACCACCCTCTACTCAGGTTACCTCTGGAGGCTTAGTGGACCCCGTTACAGTCCTCGTACCACGTTTCAACTTTCGTGGCAGAGCTGGGAATCAAACCCGGGACTCCGGGAGTTGTAGCTAATCACACTAACCACTACACCACTGAGACGAACAGGGTCATCTGTTTTCTTTTTTTTTACCAAATTTCCCGTCACCTGTATTCGTAGCTATCACATGATGACTTAGGTATAGTTTAGTGTTCAATATGCTCCGTGCATTAGGAGCGTACAACTTGTTTTACGTCGTACCGACAAAGATAGGTTTTATGGCGACGATGGGATAGGAAAGGACTAGGAGTGGGGAAAGAAGTGGCCGTGGCTTTAAGTAAGGTACATCTCCAGCACTTGCCTGGTGTGAGAATGAGAAACCATGGAAAACAATCTTGAGGTTTGCCGACAGTGGGGTTCGAACTTACTATTTTACTCATTCAAGCTCATAGCTGTGGGACCCTAACCGCACGGCCACCTCGCTCGGTGAAAGTATAATTTTGTTAGGCTTCAGTTTATAGTATTTTCCAACACGCTCACCAGCAGTCGAATGGTTTCCCAGCTCAATAATTCTTACATTGTACTAACAGCTGTTCGATAGCAAATCTCTTTTAAGTCCGAGTTGTTTGCAGCTTGTTTGGCCAGTTGATTCCTTCTTGGCAATCATGGGTCTTGAACCCATGTAATATGAGTGATCCGATTCTTTACCTGAAGGTGACTTAAAATATTTATTATTATTTTCTTGTATTGTGGTTTCGGTTGTTTCATAACAGATCCAAGCATATTTTACTGTCGTTGTGTATGCTGCAGATTTTTCAGATACACGGGCGGAATAAATATCCAAATACCAAGAAGGGGTTGTGCTAGATTAACGACGTTCGAATGCCTTTACGACGACGAAGAGGTCAGTATCAACAGCTCATTGCGGCTGAACGAGGTTGTATAATAGGGCTACGTGAAGGTGGATTTTCCTTCCGCGCTATTGCAGAACGGCTTGGAAGTAATGTCCCCACTGTGTATGCGTGCTGGCAGCAGTGATCACGAGAAGGTACGCTGGCAAGAAGACCGGACACGTCCCCGTGGCACCACCGAGAGGGAGGACCGCCATATTCGGCGCATTGCTGAGGCGCAGCGGACTGCGTCTGCAGCAGCAATTTGAGCGGCAGTTGGCGCCACAGTAGCGCAACGAGCTGTTCGAAATTGGTTACTTGAAGGGCAGCTCCGAGCCAAACGCCATGTGGCGTGCGTTCCACTTACCCCAAACCACCGCCCTCTGCGACTTCAGTGGTGTCAAGTGAGAGCTCATTGGAGGATGGAGTGGAAGTCCGTTGTGTTTTCCGATGAAAGTTGGTTCTGCCTTGGTGCCAGTGATGGCCGTGTGTTGGTTACAAGGAAGCCAGGTGAGCGCGTGCATACCACTTGTTTGCGGCGTTGACACACTGGACCTACACCTGGAGTTCTGGTCTGGGGACCAATTTACCATAACGGCAGGAGCACTCTCGTGGTTATCTCACGCACCCTGACTGCAGATGTGTACGTCCGTCTGGTGATTCGACCTGTTGTGCTTCCATTCATGAACAGCACGTGTTTTCTAACCCAACGTGCTCTACAGAGGGTCGACATTTTGCGTTGGTCTGCTCGATCACCCGATCTGTCCCAAATCGAGCACGTATGGGACATCATTGGACGACAACTCCAGCGTCATCAACAACAGGGATCAACCGTCCCTGTATTGACCAACCAAGTACAACAAGCATGGAACTCCATCCCACAAGCTGACGTTAATTCCGTCCCAGTACCAGTATCCAGGATATAAAGGACCAGTTACAACAGTTGTGGGCCAGTTTGGCTCAGGAGAGGATACAGCAGCTTTATGACACCCTTCCGAACCGAACCAACGCACGTATCTAGGCCAGATGGAATGCAACGTCATACTGATAAGTGGTCTCGTACTTCCAACATACTGAGTCTCATTTCGTTTCCTCCTCTCCTTATAGGTGCTTCAATTTTTGTCAGTAATTGTATAAGTGCCGGCCCAGTGGTTTAGGGGTAGCGTGCCTGCCTCTTACCCGGAGGCCCCGGGTTCGATTCCCGTCAGGGATTTTTACCCGAACCTGAGGGCTGGTTCGAGGTCCACTCAGCCTACGTGATTAGAATTGAGGAGCTATCTGACGGTGAGATAGCGGCCCCGGTCTAGAAAGCCAAGAATAACGACCGAGAGGATTCGTCGTGCTGACCACACGACACTTTGTAATCTGCAGGCCCTCAGGATGAGCAGCAGTAGCTTGGTAGGCCAAGGCCCTTCAAGGGCTGTATTGCCATGGGTAATTGTATAAGTGCCGGCCCAGTGGTTTAGGGGTAGCGTGCCTGCCTCTTACCCGGAGGCCCCGGGTTCGATTCCCGTCAGGGATTTTTACCCGAACCTGAGGGCTGGTTCGAGGTCCACTCAGCCTACGTGATTAGAATTGAGGAGCTATCTGACGGTGAGATAGCGGCCCCGGTCTAGAAAGCCAAGAATAACGACCGAGAGGATTCGTCGTGCTGACCACACGACACTTTGTAATCTGCAGGCCCTCAGGATGAGCAGCAGTAGCTTGGTAGGCCAAGGCCCTTCAAGGGCTGTATTGCCATGGGTAATTGTATAAGTGCCGGCCCAGTGGTTTAGGGGTAGCGTGCCTGCCTCTTACCCGGAGGCCCCGGGTTCGATTCCCGTCAGGGATTTTTACCCGAACCTGAGGGCTGGTTCGAGGTCCACTCAGCCTACGTGATTAGAATTGAGGAGCTATCTGACGGTGAGATAGCGGCCCCGGTCTAGAAAGCCAAGAATAACGACCGAGAGGATTCGTCGTGCTGACCACACGACACTTTGTAATCTGCAGGCCCTCAGGATGAGCAGCAGTAGCTTGGTAGGCCAAGGTCCTTCAAGGGCTGTATTGCCATGGGTAATTGTATAAGTATTCCAGATCCAACTCTTGTCTTGGTTTAGCTACCGTTTTGTGTACAGCTGGTCTTTATACAGTTCTTCTTCTTTTTTTTCTTGTCTTACATCTTTACGTTTTCATCTTGGTGAAGCAAATGTTTTAGTTCTTTGTAGTGTCACTTTCAGTTAGTCTCTTATGTATTTATTTCGTCCTTTTTTATATTGTAGTAAATTGCAAAGTTCCGGGAGTTTAATTTAATTCAAGTCTTTCCAGATATTATACGTACACTAGTACTTCATATGACGTCGTTCTGAAGGCTCTCGTGATTTTAATATGTATTAGCACTAGTGTTCTTCTCTGATTGTTGATATTATGGTTTATGTTTAAGGCACATACAAAATTGGGAACTCCATAAGAGAATATGTATGTATGCATTGCTTCTTCTGTGTTCCTGACGTTCACAACTAAAGGAAATTGAAATTACAAGTAAGCACAAGACGCTAACATAGCGACGCTAAGTAGAAATATCTTCAAGGATACTGGAAGAGATTTGCGTGTATGTCTTATTCACAAGTTGCAACAGAGGTGAAAGTTCTCTATGAGCAATTTGCCTTTGAGATAACATTTGTTTTCAAGCGTCGTTAAGCTCAGAGAAATATGATGCGAAATGGAACATTTGAGAGAAGAGGTATTTCTAGTTCTCATACGTTACCTAAGGTTATAACCACTAGAGTCGGTAGCGACTCACAAGAACGCGAAGAAGATTTTGCCTGCGAGAATTGATTCAAAACTGATGTCAAACAAGGAGATGGCCTCTCCTCTTCAATTTTCAGTTTTATCCTGGATAAGGTGGTCAGACGTGCTTTAGCGGACAAAGATGGACTACATGTAAGTGGAGTACACAATATCCTTGGTCATGCTGATAATCTAAATATTCTCAGAAAAGGCCGAAGATGCGGTGCGGATCACCTCACTGAAGATGCAAAGAAAGCTGGACTGGATACAAACACCGAGAAGATCAAGTACCTCGTTATTAGTTGAGGCAGACATGCGGGGTCAACATAGTAGGGGTTGATGCCCAAATCTTTGATAAGGTTGCGCTTCAGGAGCTTTAACTTTATTTTGGATACGTCCACCTAATCAATACTTGTTAATTGTTTTGTAGAATTGTATTCTATCTCGTTTCTAGTTTCGGTCTGTTACAAAGACCATTTTCAGCCACAAAGGTAAACTTAAATACTATACATCACAAAACTTAAAGTATGATACAGTTCTATAATATAAATAACCTGTTTTCTTTGGTTGAGTCTTTATGAATTAGGAGTATCATTTACATGTCCGTCATGTAACACTTTTAAAAACCTTATTTTGTCTTACAATTTCGTTAAAAAACGCATTAAAACATTAAAGCACAACAAATACAATTTTAAGAATGACAATCTTCGTGAAACTTTACACCAAATCTATTAGAGACTATAAAAAATTTTGTGCTACCCAATTGTATCTTTCTATGAATGAAGTCTTTTGTTTACGGTGCAATGCTACCGGTGAATAAGTATGAATGTATGCAACAAACAATTATTTAAATTGTTACGGAGTTTTCCGTGGAAGCCAGAGGTGAAAGAAGGTGCGGGCTGGAATGGGTCTAACTAAAAGTCTTAAAGATGAAATTAAAATTTAAATAAAGGTTATATTTTCAACAGATAACAACATTTAACAATTTTCACTAAGTGAAATAACAAAGAAAATCAGGTACAATGCAACTTTACAAAAGAAAGCACTGGTTACGGGGTCTTTACTATTTCTGGGCTATGAGCCCAAATTCGTCAATCCTTGAGCTCTCAGCTCACAACCACAAAATACCAAAGGCAAGAACGCCCCTCATTACATGGAGCACTTACTCCCAACTTCACATCTCAAGCCTTTCTGAGGCACTTTTACCACAACACCATCAAGAGCAAACCCGCTCTCGATCTTTTGAGCCTATAAAGACAATAACAGACTATTACACTAAATTGCCATCAAGGCATAACTTATAAAGAAACAGGGGTATCTCGTACCCAATCTACTGGGCCTTAGTGGGCAAATACTAGGTTAATTTAAATGGCCCAAAGCGCCAAGGGGATGGAGGAGTGAATTAGCACTCCTAAATACACATTTTAAAACCTAAGTGGCGCTAGACCGATAACACAGGGTCTATTCCCAAGCTAGGGAGGTGACTCGTCATTAAGGAAGAGAAGAAACGGTTATGAAAACGTAGTCACCTCAACTTCAAAATGAAGGGGAGCTCGAGAGTGTAAAGCACTCTCTATCCCCGCTTTACAGTTAAAGAGATTAGTAGTTTTTACATAGACAAAATGAGATTTACATTTTAAAAAGGTTGGTTACATATTAAAAGTTTCGAACCTTCCCCGCGAGTTAAACTGCTGAGCTAGCAAGAAAAGATGTTAAATTGCCATTACCTTTTGAAGATCTGTTGCCCGAAGAAAGAGGCGCTTCTCGCCTCCTGCTACACATCCACACACTAAGCAAGATGTTGTTGAAGTGGCCCGGAGACAAGAAAATCAGCAGTTTTTATACCCTCGAGGAAAATTCGAGACCTTTCATGAATGATTAAGACCCGCCCACAAACGTTTATTGGTTAACAGCGAAAGTAACACACAAATCGATGAAGAAACACCTTATTGGTGGGAAATTAATGACAGAAATTTAGGATTGGTTAAATTCAAAACAGGCGGAAAGGAAGCTTAATATTGCCAACCCTCAAATGAAAGAACAAAATTTAGTAAAGACAAAACTTATGAATACAAAATTTCTCCAAGAAAGTTCATTCCTTCGCACCAGAGTGCATAATCATAGTTTTTAGCAGAGACAACTGTTAGAGAATGTCCACACTTCTTGATCAACAAAAGCAAATCAAAAACATCCAGAGACATCATCTCATAAACAGTTGAGTTGATTCCGATTTTGAAGTTCAGAGTTTCTCCTGTAGAGGAGTTTCAATTGGCGCAAGTTTGAACTTGCGTCGTAGAGGTGTACCGCCCGGTACACAAATTGGCAGGTATTTAAGAAGCAGTTAACTCCCTATATATCCTTGTTGTGGAAATCATAAATTATGAAGGTTGTGTTGTTAGTGTGTTTGCATTATCAGTCCATAGACTGGTTGAATGCAGCTCTTCATGTCACCCAGTCCTGTACTCATCTTTTCGTTTATGTGTAACTGCTACACCCAACTTCCAGGCTCTAGTTGATTTTCACATTCATACCTTGGTCTACCCTACCATTCTTACCGCCTGCGTTTCCCTCAAAAACGAACTAAACAAATCCTGGGTGTCTAAAGACGTGTCCTATCATTCTGTCTCTTCTTCTGGTCAAACATTAACCAAATCGATCTCCTCTCACCAATTCAATTCAGTATCTCTTCATTCGAGATTCAATCTCTCATCTCAGCTTCATTCTTCTTCTGTAACAGCACATTTCAATAGCTTCTCTTCTATTTCTTTCTAATCTAGTCATCGACCATTGTTCACTTCCAACCAACGCTACGCACCAGATGACAGTCTTCAAAAATATATTTCTAATTCCTATATCATGACCTAGGGTAGTCGCTGCGTTTTTATCTTTCCATAATGTTGAGTCGAATGATTTCATTTTAGGCCGACGCACAGTGGGATTTAAACGGCCTAAAGTAGAAAAATGAAAGTTTACTCCGCGCACTGTCTGTATGGTACATTGTAAGTTAAATATCCACTTTTTTCTTACAAGTTGCTTTAGGTCACACCGACACAGATATGTCCTACGGCAATGATGGGGCAGGAAAGAGCTAGGAGTGAGAAGGAAGCGGCCGTGGCCTTATTTAAGCTTCTCAGCTCCAGCATTTGCCTGGTTTGAAAATGGGAAAGCAGGGGAAACCATCTTCAGGGCTGCCGACAGTGGGGTTCGAGCCCACTATGTCCACAATAGAAGATACTGGCTGAACTTACGGGACTGCAATTATCGAGCTGGGTTAAATATCCACAGCTTAAGAATTCACCAGAGTTATATCTTTGGTCACCTCAGTTTCCTTTGTATCGACAGGCGGAAAGAAGTCATATGTTGGCGCTTTAGTTATTATTTAGTTATTTAGTTATTATCAAATTTTGATAATGATTTCACGACTTTTTTCGATAGGCAACTGTATTTTAATGGTTTGTAAACCCTAATACATTTGTTACTATACGGAGTACACTGACTTACTGAAATCAAGAATGTTCTTCATATGATGGTGCTGTCATCAGACCACGCCTGTCCGGGGCACCATGACTAGCGTGCTGCCATTTGGTTCAAGGAGTCACAGGTTCGTTACGCAGCGGGGTCGGGAATTTTAACCTTCACTGGTTAGTTCCCATGGCTCGGAGGCCCCATCTTTATAGACGCGCAGGTCGCCTCAATGGCGTCAACTCGAAAGACCTGTACTACGCCTCTTCGGGGGCTGCACGCCTTATCATTAGCAAATTTGAGCTCTCCAGAGCAATTTAAAAGATATTTACCTCGTATTCAGTGAAGCCGTCCAGTGGATTTCTAATAACCTATGGATATTTTGTAACTAATATTTCGATGTTGTGATCTCACTGTGTATTTCTGTTGTTTGCATTACTTGTATATACAATCATATCCCACGTTAATTAAATAATACATTATTATCGATAAATTGTAATTCTCCATAAGAGATCCAGATTCCCAACTCTATATTACTGCATTATTGAGTGATAGATTAGGCTTACACTGATGAATACGGGTCGTAAAAATAGCTATAAATAATTGAATGATTAAATAATAGACGGCGAGTCTTCAATTAATAACTATAAATTCGCACATTACTGATTGCATATTGATGTTCATCAACAGTTATTTAATTATTTTCAACGTCCAGTGCTATATTATACACTTGATTGCTATCTATGGAAGATTACACGTAAGCTGAACAGACCTTTCAGAAACACTGGGACACGGAAAAGTGGCACTGCATAGAAAAGGATGAAAATATATAACGACATCTAAGGACAAAAGGATGGTAATTGATAGCTTTCGGCTTGAAATTGTATAGTTCGAGAAATTAGAGAAGAAAAATGTACATCTAATATTTATTATAACCTGGGAAAACCTGGAAAGAAGCTCTGAAATTGGAACGAATAAGTGGAATAAACCTGGGGAAGAAAGGACAGATCCTAGAAATCAAGAGTTTAGTCTTTGCAGATGATTTGCCACATCAGTCAAAATACCTAGAAGACGCTGCATGAAATCGTCGAAAAAGTGGGTCTTAAAATCTGTTATGAAAGATTTAATATATGGTGGTAAAACATTGCAAGATTAAAAGGACAGACAAGTTCAAATACCTGGGTGAATGGATCCAGCTCAACGGACTGGATAAAGAGTCGTACATGACAAGAGCTAGAAAATGAGATCTGGCCTACAAGCTAACACAGAACAGGGGTAACAAACGGGTAAAAACCTACAAGGCCACAAACCTACATTATAACTCAGTAAAAAAACGGAAGGATTGTACGCATCAGAGAACCTGATTTTAAATTTAAAAAAACGAGGAGCTGCAAGAACTCGAAAAGAAGGAAAGGAAGATTCTGAGAAAAATTCTGGGACCGCAGAAGACTAGTGATGAGACTTGGAAGAAAATGAAAAATGAGGAGCTCTACAAGTACACTGAGAAGATCACAGACACAACGTGGAAACGAAGGCTTAAATTCTACGGACACCTGGTTAAGTTTACGAATGTTTTCTGTTTTTACCTGGCAAGGCCTTCAGGCCTTCTATTCCATCTAACCAGGCACTGAAATATACATAACTTACATCACATTGTATTACTTTACAATAATTAGATTTAATACAAATTAAATTAATAATAGTACGAGAATGAAGAGTGATGAGATTAAATAAGGATAAAGGAAATTGAGATTAAATTAAGATGAAATAAATTATATACAATAAAACGAGAAATTCTTAAAAACTAATATCCTACGTGTAGAAAAGATTCAGTACACAAACTTTAATAACATTTTAGAAACAAAAGGGTTAATAATTTTAAACTAATCTTCTACCAGGACATCTATGACAGTAGAATGGTTGTGAGTATCGACATCTAGTTTGCAGATCATCCTAACTTTTTTTTTTTTGCTAGGGGCTTTACGTCGCACCGACACAGATAGGTCTTATGGCGACGATGGGATAGGAAAGGCCTAGGAGTTGTAAGGAAGCGGCCGTGGCCTTAATTAAGGTACAGCCCCAGCATTTGCCTGGTGTGAAAATGGGAAACCACGGAAAACCATCTTCAGGGCTGCCGATAGTGGGATTCGAACCTACTATCTCCCGGATGCAAGCTCACAGCCGCGCGCCTCTACGCGCACGGCCAACTCGCCCGGTGATCATCCTTACTGATGTATAAAATGTGTCCAAAGTGCTTCCTTGAAAGTGTGTATAGCTCTTAACCCTCTGATACCTTCGGGAACAGTTGGAGAGAATGGATGAAAAAACGGCTGACCAAAAAATGTCTTTAGATACAATATGGGGTTAAAGGCCCTCTGCAAGTGGTCAAAAGAGGTCAAGATGGTTGCAGAAGAAGTTGGAATTACACTAAAGTGATCCGCAATAGAAAAGGGTTAAGAAGAAGAGTCGACAGGCTAAAATCATTTCCAGAGAAACAACTAAAACGGAGGCTCGAATGGATCGTTTCCGAAGAGAAGAGAAGAGAAGAGAAGAGAAGAGAAGAGAAGAGAAGAGAAGAGAAGAGAAGAGAAGAGAAGAGAAGAAAGGCCAAAGCGCCTCAGGTTCTATGCGGTCCATAGATGGACAAATTCGGAATTAAAAGTTGTTGCTACTACACTGAGCAAGAAAATTCTTACCGAAGTAATCTTGGGGAAACCGACACAAAATACACACCCAAGCAAGAATATAATTGGGTCTCGTTTCACCCTAAATTACTTACAATCGACATATACCTACCTAATCTATACACCGTATGCCTATATAAAAATGAATGTTTGTTTATATGCATGCCTCGAATGGACTTAAAAACTACCAGAGCGATCTGGCTGAAGCTTTCACAATTTCTCCTTATTACCCCTGGGAGGGTTCAGAAGGTGGTTTGAACGAAATGATGGGTAGTTCGGCACAGGGAGTGATAAGGGGGAAAAAAAAACAAAAAAAAAAACAACAGGAAAATAGGGAAAGGTAAGTAAACAGCATGACAAGTCTGATCAGTGGGTTGCCTAACCAACAGTATGTGAAGATTATGATGTGTTTCCTAAAACTTCTTCTTCTTCTTCCACCTCCTCCTCCTCCTCCTCCTCTATAGACGGTATATTAAAATGACAAGTCCAAGTTCGGTCGCCATGGCAGAGGGGGTGGGAAGGAGTGAAGAAAATGTCGAAAAATGACAGAGATTTCGGGTGAATGTGTGTGTATGTTTCAGCATAGCTCTCAACCAAACTAGATACACATATAACTTACTATCTGGAAAAATTACTGTAAGGAAAAGAAACCCCTAGCACACCTAAAGAAAGGGGTGAAATGTAAATATCCGAAAAATGACCGATATTAGTGAGGAGTTCATAGTCTTTGGGGTAGCTGAGGTGAGCTGTGACACTCTGGATGCCGTTTGAGCCTAGTTCATTCGCAATGGGGATAAGGGATAGAGGGATGAAAGGAATGTCGAAAATGACCGAGATCATGGATGTACGTTGCATGTTCCAGCATAGCTCTCAACCAAACATGATACTCATATTACTTACTGTTTGGGAAAGAAAACTGTAGGGTAAGACACCCCCAGTAGTCCTTTCCTACTCCTGCGTAGAAGAAAGCCTACATGCAATACCATGACGTTAGACAGCTAGCGGAATACATCTTTTTTTCATATTACATGTATTCAGCAACACACTGGACGACAGCATGCAAGGCATTCTACGTGAGGACCATGTAGGATCTTGGAGAAGTGGAAGGTCCACGCTTCCACTATCCGTAAGGTGATAGTGATGGTGGTGATTATTGTCTGAAGAAGTAGTACAACTAGGCAACCATCCTCTATATATGACTAATTAGAGAGAAGAAATGGAAGACACCTTACACTTCTAAAAATGAAGGTTTCGGCTCCAGGTGTTCTTAACTTTCGAGCATAGGTTAATGACCACGGGCTCTTAGCCGAGTCCTGGAATTGCTTCCACTCACTTTCATCTATCCTATCTGATCTCCCTTTATCAACTCTCGTTCTTCTTACACCCCGACGGTATTAGATTTGGAGACCTATGCTCAAAAGTTAACAAAACCTGGGGCACCTTTTAGTCACCTCTTACGACAGGTACGGGATACCGGGGGTGTTATTCTATTCTACCGCTAACACCCACCGGGGTCATTATTCGTATCTTCGCACCAAGTGCGATACAGTGTGCCCGGCCGCCTTAGACACCAGGAGTTAATTTGGTACTCATTTTTAATGTAGGGCGAGGTTTACGAACCGCTCTAAAAGTGAGAAATATCGTTTCTTACATTTTTCGACTACCTGACGAGGAATCGAACCCATATACTTTTGGGTGAACCAAACACGCCTTGGCATGGCGCTACAATCTCTAAATAATGCATAAAGTAACTTCTTTCTGGCTGCATGACGTCGGAACTTTGTTATATAACAGAGTATTTTGTGTGTAATATTTTAATAATGTTAGCATGTTATATATTCTACAGGGGGTAAATTTGCTCAGAGCGTTTTCACTTTAATTTACCACACAGAATACAGAAAAATGCAACAAGCGATAAAGACATGTGTAGAAGTATCTAAATTATTACACATTTTAAATAAACCATTATTAGGAAATGAATTAAGGAAAGGATCTCTAATTGATCTTGGTGACTGTACGCATGTGGACGACATTTTAGTGTTAGTGTATGAATATCGCGTTCCTAGTCTCAGTATCTATGGAATCCACTCTTAGCTGTCATTGAAATCCTCGGTACCATGGAAGAGGGATACGAGGAGAGTGTGGAATAAGGAATTTTCCAATTATATGGGCTTACATATACTCTACAAAACAAACCTTCAAGAAAAATAAAGTCTTTTATGCAGCAACATGGGATGGAGATAAGAAAATATTTGGCTAAATTCTTAGTATGGAGTGTTTTTCTGTACGGGTTTGATGATGTTGATGATGCTTGTTATTTAAAGGGCCCCTAATGGTACGAGATGAGACGAAAAGTAATGACAAAAGTCCAAAACTCATCCATTGACCAGAATTCAAAACATAATGAATGAATGGATGGATGAATGAATGAATGAATGAATGAATGAATGAATGAATGAATGAATGAATGAATGAATGAATGAATGAATGAATGAATGAATGAATGAATGTGAATTTTACATAATCAGCGGATTCAACTCATAATACTGAAAGTCAAAATAATTCCAAAATCCATCTGCTGACCGGATGAACAATGATTATGAACTTAAAACAATCGGTGGATCCGACCCGGTATGTCCCTCCTTCACATAAAATAAATTAAAACTATGGTATAAACTGAACAAGGGGCTGCTTCCAAAGCAAAATCATAAATCAATGATCCAGGTTAGCGGCTCCTCATAATGGTACTAATCGCTCGTAAAGAAGAACCACGGTGTTCTTCACATAGTGGTACTAATCACAGTGAATGTACTACTCAAAGGTAACTCAGACCTATGGTGTTCCTCACATAGGGGTAAACCCATGATGCTCCTCCCCGAATGGTTCAAGATCCATCATTTCTTTGTCTCCCCTTTTAGTCACCTCTTACGACAGGCAGGGGATATCGTGGGTGTATTCTTCATGTGTGTCCTCCACCCAAAGGGGGTGTACGGATTTTAAATCTGGACTTTGAAGAAGAAAGAAAGCGACAGAATTGAAGCATTTGAGATGGGGTGTGGAGGAGAACAGGACCTCAAGTGATGATAATACACTTAACAAAACATTTGAACTGAACATGGGTGGATAAAGTGAAGAACAGTGCAGTACTGGAAAAAATCGAAGAACAAAGAACTTCCCTCAACCTGATTTAAACAAGAGGAAAGCAATGTGGTTGGAACGTATACCGAGAGGAAAACAACAGTTATTGGAAGTACAGTGGAATGAGAAAAGAAATGAGGAAGGCAAAGAATAACAATGCTGAACAAAGTGGAAAGGGGAAGATACCAGGCTAGCAAACAGTTGGCCAGATGGAGATAGCTATGGTGTCAGAAACCCGCCGATAGTCAGAACACCTGATGATGATGGTGATGATGATGATGATGATTGTTGTTTAAAGGGGCCTAACATCTAGGTCATCGGCCCCTAAAGGTACGAAATGAGACGAAATGGAATGACAATTAAAAAGTCCAAAATCATCCACTGACCAGAAGTCAAAACGTGATGACGAAGAATGAATGGATGGATATGACTTTAAAACAATCAGAGGATCCGACCCACAATGCCCCACTAGCGTTAAAAAATAGTACTACTGACCAAAGGGACTGCTTCTAAAGCACAATACTGAATCGATGATCCTTGTAGTCAAAAGGAGTCCAAAATCCAAATCATCGGCCCCTCATAATGGTACTTATCACTAGGAAAGTAGAACCATGGTATTTGTCATGTTGCGGTACTAATCAAAAGTAGCGTAGAATCGCGGTATTGCACACAATATGGTACTACTCACAGGTAATGAAATGCGCACATGTAACACAGACCTATGGCGTTTCTCACATTGCGGCACCATTTACAGGCAACACAAACGTATGGCGTTCTTCACATCGGTGTACTAATCACAGGGACTCGTACTATCCTTTGGTGTTCCTCACATTTCTTTTGCTGGTGGTTTTACGTCGCACCGACACAGATAGGTTTTATGGGGACGATGAGATAAGAAAGGGCTAGGAGTTGGAAGGAAGCGCCATGGCCTTAATTAAGGTACAGCCCTAGCACTTGCCTCGTGTGAAAATGGGAAACCAACCAAAAACCATTTTCAGGCGTGCCGACAGCGGGGTTAGAAATCACTATCTCCCGAATGCAAGCTCACAGCTGCGTGCCCCTAATCGCACGACCACTTTTTCGGTGGATTCATTTACAAACCTCTCCACACTGTTCATATGGAACGGGGGTATATGACAGTATGGACAGTGATTCATTCGTCGGATGGAGTTGTTAAGCCTTGATGTTATTGGACATGAGTAGGCTATGTGCCTATACCGGGTTTCAACTTTTCTCCTTTCTCTTCTTCTTCTTCTTCTTCTTCTTCTTCTTCTTCTTCTTCATAACAATAATAATAATAATAATAATAATAATAATAATAATAATAATAATAATAATAATACACCAAGAGGAGCAGGTCATTGGCGTCAATAGAAAGCCCAGGAGGCGAGAATACAGGGTGTATCCGTGAAGATATTACAAACTTTCAAGGGTGATGGAGGACGGCAAATGGAACAATTTGAGATGAGGAAAATATTCTGGAAACGATCGAGTCAAGAGTTAAGATAAATTCTAGTCATTTACGTCCGTTTACCTGCACGAGTTTCACAAGCTGGTCGATTTACAACAAATGTTTGAAATGGCGTCCTCCTGCGTCAATACAGGCATGGCAACGTCGCACAAAGTTCTGTCGTACCCGTTCAAATATCCCCGATGTCTTTTGAACAGTGTCGCAAGCAGCGAGAATTCTTGCCAAGAGATGCTCTTCAGTCTCGACAGGTGTCTCATACACTAGGCTTTTCACACGGCTCCATAAGAAGAAATCAAGTGGAGTGAAAACAGGTGAACGAGTGGGCCACGAAACAATACCTCCTCTTGCTATGCAGGGATTGTCTGATCCAGGTGCTCATGAACCTTCAGTCCAAAGTGAGGTGGGGCTCCAACACGTTGAAACCACATCCGTTGATGAATGACAAGTGGGTATTCCAGGAAAGTGGATAATACATCTCGGAGCACCACCCACCGTGTAAACTGCTGTATTTAGGCGGGGAGGAAGAAGAACAGGGTCTACTACCAAATCATTGACTATACCTGCCCACACTTTGAATGAAAGTTTGTGCCGATGGCTCTTCGCAAATGTACCGTAGGAATTCACATCGGCTCAAACATGACTATTGTGTCTACAGCGTCTGTCAGGAATGGACGGACGTTAAACAACTCGGATTATAAGTAACATTGATTCGAAAGTTTCCGGACTACGGTTCCTCACCTCAAATTGATCCATTTGCCATCCCCCATCATCGCTGGAAGTGTGTAACATCATAACGATACACTCTGTATATTCGAAAACTTCCGGAATTAAAAACAATACCCTAAATAAATAAATACGCGAATAGTTTGTTTGTTTGTCCAACCCTTGTCCCGTTTCTCTACGGGGTCGGGTATGAGGTGAGATGAATCTGTCGTGGCGGGTTTTTATGACCGGATGCCCTTCCTGACGTCAACCTCATCATGAGTTAATGAGATGAAATGAATGACGTTATATATGATAGTAGGAGGGGAGAGGGTGAAGCTCGGTGCCGGAACATAGCCGACTCCTGTCGAACAGCACCAAGGGGTCTGCTCAAGGCTTAACGTCCCCATCCGATGGACGAATCACCATCAACAGCGTCATATGCACTCATTCCATATGAGCACTGCAGAGAGGTTTGGAATTTAATCCAGGTTTTTTGTGCACGCAATCTAGAGATTAGGAACTGTATACCTCTGCCGGCCAACATTCTGTTGGTGAACATTTTTTTCGACCAACGGGACTCGAAGCGCTTAACTACGGTGTCAGACCGTTTAAACTTCAACGCCTTAACGATCATGGCCATCAGGTGGGCTAAATAAATAAATAAATAAATAAATAAATAAATAAATAAATAAATAAATAAATAAATAAATAAATAAATAAATCCGTGTGGGGATTTACCAGTTACCTCTATCGGGCGCGTCCCATTGGAATTGGGGAACCTCGCTGGCTCTGCCGCCGGCAGAGTCAGAGGGTAGTAGGGAATAAAATACCACCGTGAAAAGAACTGGTCCCTTGCCAGGGTTACGGCGAAGACTGGTAAATGACCAGAAGCCAGAAAACATCTTGAGGCTACCTCTAGGGCTAACAACCCTAGTTGTAAAAGGATGGGTACCGGTCCAAAGCAAAGTCAAGTCAAGAAGCATGATGGCGCAACGTTTCAAGAAACATAACCCTGAGGGTAAGTCTTCGGATAAATCCCTCGTCGTGTACGCCACGGCGCACGAGTCTCGTTCGGATTCTGGGGGAGACTCGACATCATGCAAGAGACGAGTCGGAGCGTCTCGGTGTATCCCGAAGAGTCAAAAACTAAGGCCAAAATCCAAAACCTTTCCAGCAACTTTCAACATAAATTCACTTACAGAAACTGGCAAGCTGAAAACCCTCACCAAAGCTCTTCACGAAAATCAGATATCCATAATGGCCCTACAGGAAGAAGGTACCCAGATGAAGAAATTTTTGAATCCGAAGCCTACCGATTTTTCAAGAGCAAAGCGCAAAGAGGAATCCTCAATAGAGCTGTGATGCTTGGAACCGCGTTTGCTGTTAGAACCAAGATTCTTAAATCGGTTGCAAATTTCGAACCTGTGAATGACAGATTGTCTATATTCACAATTAAATGCGCGAACAAAACCTACGCCCTAGATAACGCACATGCTCCTACAAACGATAAGAACAAGTCTGATCCAGACTAAGTTGATAATTTCTGGGACTTACTGGATGAAAAATTAAACAAAATCCCCAAACACCATGTCAAGCTTCTTTTGGGCAACTTCTATGCCCAACTACCTCGTGAGCAGAAGTAAAAGAAAGTTATAGGAAATTACCCTGCTCACAGCTCACAAAAGAACCAATCCCAACGGCAAAAGACTGGTCTCCATTTGCGAAAATCACAACCTGCAGGTCATCTTTCGCCATCTACCCAGAAAGCAAATGACTTGGCGTTCTCCCGTCCAAACTCTCGGAGAGTTCCAAATAGATCATGTTGCTGTCTCCAGGAGAAACAGCCCTGAGATTATGAATGTCAAGGTAAAGAAAGGCATCAATGTGGTCTCAGATTACTATATGTCTCTTATCAAATTCAAACCAATTGCCGCAAACACAAGGAAGACAACCAAACAGATCACACGCTCCGACAACGATAAACTTCGGCAAAGGGTCGAGGAGTTCTAAGAGAAAGCTAGACCATATGACTGTGACTTTAACAACACCAAAAGTTTCCTTGTTTAGGCCGCCAAAGACGTTGCAGAAATCAAGAGGAGCAAAAAGCATGCCTGGTGGAATGGTACCTGCGAATCAGTCCTCAAAGAAAGACTCAATGCATGGAAATAGTACTACTCTACGAAATCAGAAAATGATTGGGAATCCTACAAAACCCAACGTGCCCAAGCAGCTAGGGTGTTCAGAACTAAGAAACGTATATACGAAAAATCTCTCATTAATAATAATAATCGTATGGCCTCAGCTACCGTGTGCAGACATTTCGATTTGACGCCATCTATGAAATCAAGCGCCTCATTGCCCGTCTCAAAACTAACAAAGCGCCGGGGGAAGACTCAGTAGTAGCAGTACTATGGAAATACGCCCCAGAGGAATCACTTGATATCTTGCAAAAGCAAATAGAGGAAATTTGGAACAAGGAGATCCTACCCGAAGGTTGGAAAATAGCTTTGATTCATCCATTACACAAAAAAGGCAGCATGAAGAACATCAACAACTACTGAGGAATATCTTTTCCACCTGTGACTTACAAAATTCTATCACCTGCTATCCTGGAGCGTTTGGAAGCACAAGTCGAACATCGGAAAAGGTCGCTCAACAGCCGAACAGATCCATAATCTCAAAACGATCATCAGATATTGTACACTAAGGTCCAAGCAGTATGTGTCTGTCTTTGTGGGCTTCAAGAAAGCGTTCGACTCCATTGACCGGGAAGTCCTGCTAAACATCTTAAATGAATTTGGAGTTGATTTGAAACTGCTGGCATTAATTAGAGCTACCCTGACCGATACAAAATCCAAGGTGAAGTTCCACGGATGTCTCTCGCATTCCTTTGACATCAAAACAGGAGTCCGACAAGGTGATTGGCTACCCGCGATACTCTTCAACTGTGTTTTTGAAAAGATTATCAGAACCTGGCGGGTGAGATTACAGGAAACCAACTACAGTCCATTAAGAATAGGAACCAAATCCAAGGGGATCGCAACAGACTGCTTAGCATTTGCCGATGATATTGCTGTTCTCTCAAATGACAAAGAAACCGCTAGAGCTCAATTGAAACTTTTAAAGAAATTTCCGAACAAACTGGTCTGCAGATATTGTTTAAGAAAACAGAAGTAATGACTAACATCAAAGAGGCTCCACCAAAACTCCATACAAAATACGGGAACATCCCCCGAGTAGACAAATTGAAATACCTGGGTGAGATCATCATGAAAAATGGACTGGACAAAGAAGCACTTCAGGAGCGAGTACGCAAACTGGAAATAGCCTACCAAACATCCTGCACAGTCTACAACAAAAAATGCCTTTCCCAAAACACCAAGATACGTCACTATGAAACAGCTCTGAAGCCAGTAGTTCTATATGCAGCCGAAACCCTGTCTCTCAATGCCAACAAAGGGCTCCTTGAAGAACTGGAGAAAAGAGAACGCAAATTGTGAGAGGAATCCTGGGATCAAAGTACAAAAATGAAATCCATCAAAAGAGATCCAACGAGGAAGTCTACAGCAAAATAGAGAAAATTACCGACACAATCAGAAAAAGACGGGCACGATTTTACGGTCATCTGAAAAGAATGGACGGAAGAAAGTTAACTAAAGAAATCTTTCACTTTTTTGATTCAAACCCCAAAACCACAATTCCCTGGTTTAGAAATACCAAAGAAGACCTGCAAATGTTACATATCTCAGCTGAAGATGCCCTTAACAGAGATCTCTTCCGCAAGAAAATATTGACGAACGGGTTAAACCGAGACGTGCAACCGAAGAGAAGACACGGTGCCCCTTGAACAGAGGGGCGTAAGCAGGCTCACTTACAAAGAATGAGGGAAATTAGGGCTCTAAAGAAGGCCAAGTTCAGTGTCAAATGCAACAAAACTTAACGTGGTCCTTGATGGCCCCAGCGAATTATAAATAAATAAATAAATAAATAAATAAATAAATAAATAAATAAATAAATAAATAAATAAATAAATAAATAAATAAATAAATAAATAAATAAATAAATAAATAAAATTAAGCCCATTAGTCCCCTTTATTGAAACGGGGTCAGGGATGAGGTGACATGAATTTGCATGGCATGATTTTACGGCCGGTTGCCCTTCCTAGCGCCACCTCAGTTGAGGAGCTAATGAAGATGAAATGAATGATGGTGAATGAGTTGGAAGGAATCGACTGTGGTCTACGGATTGGAACTCTCCCGGCGTTTACATGGAAGCGAAAATGGGAAACCACGGATAACCATTGTGAGGACAGTTGACGGTGGGGTTCGAACCCACTCGTCTGCCGAATGCAGAACTCGGCTCCGTAGCCGTAGAGCCTTAACACTGTGGCCACTCTGTTCGGTAAATAAATAAATAGTCCGCCTCTGTGGTGTAGTGGTTAGCGTGATTAGCTGCCATCCCCAGAGGCCCGGGTTCGATTCCCAGCTCTGCCACGAAATTTGAAAAGTGGTACGAGGGCTGGAACGGGGTCCACTCAGCCTCGGGAGGTCAACTGAGTAGAAGTGGGTTCAATTTCCACCTCAGCCATCCTCGAAGTGGTTCCCTGTGGTTTTCCACTTCTCCTCCAGGCAAACGCGGGATGTTACGTAGGTGGATGAAAAGGTTAGTTAGACTAACGCGCCGCAGCAGCGCGCTGTGTGTCGCAAACGTGGGCACAGCGGAGAAAGGGACAGACACTGCCCACACGTCTGTTAGGCAGGTCGCTGTGGTGTCTCGTCTAGTATTGAGTGAATAGCGGCCAAATGCAATGGCGCGTCAACTGGACGTTCACTCCAAATATGAGGTGCGTGCGACAATCCGATTCCTATGGGCCAAAAGGAAGAATTGCACGGACATTCATCGTGAAATTAGTGCTGTGTATGGGGAACGGGCCATTTCCCGGCAAGGTATTGTAAAGTGGTGTCAGCAATTCGAAGCCGGGCGCACGGATATCACGGACAACCATCGCGAAGGCAGGCCCGCAACGTCCAGAACTCGTGCAAAGATCAACAGTGTGAATGCGATCATTAGACAGAACCGGCGCATTAAACTGAGAGAAATCGCGACACAGCTGAACATGTCGGATGGCAGTGTGTTCGCCATTGCTCACGAGGACCTTGGATATCGTAAGCTGTGTCAAAGATGGGTCCCACGTCTTCTCACCGATGAGCACAAGGACAGCGTTTCCAATCCTCCCTGGCATTTTTGCAACGCTATGCCGCAGACGGCAATGGGTTTCTGGGGCGAATCTTCACAGGCGACGAAACGTGGGTCCACCACTTCATCCCCGAAACGAAGAGAACATCAATGGAATGGGTGCATCCCTCATCACCACAACGAAAGAAGGCCAAGGTTCAACCTTCAGCCGGTAAGGTTATGGCGACAGTGTTCTTTGACATGGAGAGTTTGCTGCACGTGGACTTCATGCCGAAAGGAACGACGATCAACGCGGCGACGTATTGTTAAACGTTGCACCGGTTGCGTAAAGCAATTAAAGAGAAGCGTCGGGGGAAATTGAGCGCCGGTGTGATTTTGTCGCACGATAACGCAACACCTCACAAGGCCCCCCAAACGAGAGAACCGCTGCAGCGTTTCAAGTGGGAGGTCTGGCAACATCCACCCTACAGTGCCGACCTAGCGCCATGTGACTTTCATCTGTTCGGTAAGCTCAAAACGGACCTCGGTGGTTGACGTTTCCAGACCGATGAGGAGGTGAAGGCCGCTGTCTCCGAGTGGTTGCAGAACGCTGGAGGAAATTTCTATGCATCCGACATCGACAAGTTGGTTGTGCGTTCGCAGAAATGTTTGGGGTCTCTGGGAAACTATGTGGAAAAGTGACGTTACAGTGTATGTCGTTGTAGTCGTGTTGCTGTTGTATAGGTGGTGTAATAAATGGGCATAACTGGGAAGTGCAACTTATTTTTTGATCTGCCCTCGTATCTAACATTTCGCCGCTTCTTTCCCTCTTCATTGTCTATCCCTTCCAGTCTACCCATGCCCCCACAAGACCCTTGTTCAGCATAGCATATGAGTACCGCCTGGGCGAGGTACTGGTCCTCCTGCCCAGTTTTATCCTCGACCCAAAGTGTCACGCTTCAGGACACTGCCCTTGAGGCGGTAGAAGTGGGATCCCAACCCTGGGTGGTAAACAGATTAAGAAAGAAAGAAAGAAAGAAAGAAAGAAAGAAAGAAAGAAAGAAAGAAAGAAAGAAAGAAGAAACAAATAATGTGTAAAATTTCAATAAATAAATTAATAAATAAACATTCTTTTTGCCCTATTGTACAGTTGGAACCGCTCAAATGGAATGTAAACAAAGATTCAAATCGGTGCAGCGTTTTCTTTGCATGAATTCCATTAGTCTGTGATGTATCAAACGACTTCGTAAAGTCATTCAGATTTTTATAATGCCTGAACACCGAGAAAGTTGATATGATTTTTATGTCGCCAAGTTATTACAGCGCATTGTGATAGTATTCTAAACGAAATCTTGATCGTGCTACATCTTACCGATCTTTCTTCGCAAAGACAATAAAACTTTTTCAAGACACTGAAAGTGTGGGTAATAAAAGATACAAGGCAGCTACCGGTAAGGGAAATACAATTACAATTTTAGCAGATATGTCACACAATCCACATGTTGGCGCCAGAGAGTGCGATCATTCAACGAAGTGCTCTGTGAATACTACATTCGGCCGGGCTGAGTGGCTTCTGGTCTCAATTTGGCAGCCTCGCGGGACTAAATTCCAGTACTTCGCCGTCTCTGGAAACCGTTAAAAGTAGTTAACGGGACTTGAAAAGCAATATTATTTATTATTATTATATTATTATTATTATTATTATTATTATTATTATTATTATTATTATTATTATTATTATTATTATTATTATTTAATTGTTGAAGGAGATGTGGGATTGTTGATATTAGGTTATAAAAGCAAATATTGTTTTTTGCACCGGTTGGTGGGTCGCTGACATTCACAATGAACATAGCACACCTCTACAGGCAATTTGAGGTAAGATTTCCTCTCGCTATAATGTCATTTACGCTGAGAGAACCTTATTCTGCATCTACCCTGATTAATACTTTAGTCACAGATAAGCTTCATTCACCACTATGGGCAAATTAATCTTCACAACATGCACTAATGATCAAATGAAATTCCACAGAGGCTGACAGAAGCAGATAAACAAATACGTAGTGCGGGTTTGTAAATAATCGCATACAGAGTCACTATTTTATTATTGGGATGTTGGTGAAAATATCAATTGATATTTCGAGTTCTCTACAGAAGTGATGCTAAAATTATTAGAAAGGCTTCCACAGAACAGGCCATAATCCATGTTCTACCAGTAAGACGAATGTCTTACTCATTCTGCACGGAGAACTATTGCAGTGGTTTTTAACAAAACATTTGAAGACCGCTGGATTTGTCGATTTGGGGACATAATATGGCGTACTTCTTCAGCGAACTTGAAACCAGTCGAATTTCATTTGCCAGGAAAGTTAAAACAAAAATGCAGTAAGAATTAACTACTTTCTCCAAAGATGTAAAAGATCGTATACCACGAGCGTACTTTGTGATTAGACTTAGCGAAACCGGACGGATTTTCGTTCGCACAGAATCACTTTCCTTCATATGGCATAAATTCTCTAGGTTACCATTTTAAACATATCATGTAAGTCAGTCCTTTATTCTTCTTCTTCTTCTTCTTCTTCTCCTTCTTCTTCTCCTCCTCCCCCCAGAACCTCTTCATCCTTTCACTTCTAATCTTCCTTTTTTCTCAGATATGACCAATTTGGGTCTACATTTTGGTGGTTTCTCCTGGAATGTTTTGATGCTGTGCACTCGGCTTCTAAATTCTCTTCTGTCGTGAATCATATCCATTGTAAGTCCACCTTCTATTGCATCTCTTTTTACCTCTTCGACCCACTTCGGCGAAGCATTCAGTCCAGTGATGTACTTGAATATTTTCTTAGTTAACTGTTTCTCATCCATTCTTTCTAGATGCCTACAGGATTTTAGCCTTCGATTTCGCATGGTGACAATGAATTTTTCGGTGTATTTGTAGAGATAATCATTTTTTCTATTCCTCCAATCCCCATCAGCATGTTTCTGTGGTCCTAAAATTTTCCTTAATATTCTCCTCTCCTCTTTTTTTCAAGTTGTTGAAGCTCATCCGTTTTTTTCATTGTCAGGTTCTCTGAAGCGTAGAAACCCTCTGGCTTTACTACTGTTCTGTAGTGTCTAAGTTTCGCCTTTGTTTTATCTGTTCTGGGTTAACCTGTAAGCTAATATTAGTTTTATAATTCTTGCCTTAGTCGCCTCTTCATCCAATTCGTTAGGTTCTATCCATTACCATAGATATTTAAATTTCTCAGTTCTTTTTACAGTCCCATGCTTCACTTTACTTCTTCAGTCCTTTGTTAACAGTACTTTTTCATCACTGATATCAACTAACTTGAATTACCCTCAAAACTCAGTAAATGTAAACATCTTCAAACTCAATATTAAGAGGTAAACAATAAAACTTATTAATCCATTTAAGATAGTGTAGGTAGCTTTGTACATCTTCGTCTGTGGAAAACCTATCATTATTTCTGCGATATACATCGGGACTAAAGGCAACTAACTTAAAGGTTTCCCTGACGTTCCATGTTGGCATGTGTTATGACGTGTTAATACAACAGCCTCAAGTGATCACTAGGGAGCGGATTTTTATGTGCTAAAAATGTGAAAAATATTTATTTTTTATGTGCTGAAAAATTTTAAAATATGTGATTAAAAATTGAAATTATTTTCCTTCAAATATCACATAACTACTCGCGCTCAAGAATTAAATAAGTATAATGTTTTGTATTAGAATATGGTGCTACCAAACGTGCTCCTTAAGGCAAAATGATGTCTGTGCATGGAAACGTGCTGCATGGTATATTAGATATTATGAATATTATGAATGGTTATTTTTTAAAGGTAACGATTTGTTTAAATATGGCAAAAGCAACCTATCATCTTTGAAAAAATAGTACCAGTTCGTACTCACCCATCACACGCTGGAATATTAGTTGCTAAAAGTAGTCTCAGAATTGCAGTGAACAACAACGGTCATCTCCAAATTGTCCATCACAAATGCATGCCGATTATCTCTAAAGAACGCCTTATACTGCGAAAACGATCGCTCGACATCACAGGAAATCAGACGAGCATAATTAAAGAGAGGAATGTCACCAACACCAACACCATCAATTTCGCGAACATGAGCACCCTCTAATACATTAGAAATTTGGCACATTGTTTGAAATCCTCTGTTTTTCCTGAACAAATTTTGATATTTGACCTTTAACAGTCCCTGTACCTGCGAAGCCGGGAGTGAATCTAATTTATTTTCCACAGCGCGCACTTCCTTCACTGTTTCGGACAACAGGTTAGTGGATTTTTCAAGCATGTCTATGGTTTTACACAAGAAGCTTAGATTGGCAGATATAAACGCCAAATCATTTTTTAAAGAGCTGTCTTTTAGTATCTCTTGAAGAATCTCAATTGACGACGCGACGTTTTTATCTAGCACGTTCACAACGGATGCATAACTTTCGAAATTGTCTGAGTAATATACCACAGCGCTAAGCCAGGTACCCCACCGCGTAACAATAGGCAGAGGAGGAAGCGCAAGATCCGGGTTTTTCTCTTTAAAGAGATCGATTCTTGAGGGTGCTTTTACGAAGACTTTTTTGCCATTAGACACTAATTTATCCACTTGAGGATACTGAGCCCGCACAGTTTCACATAACCTGTGCAGAGCATGAACAACTCAAGTATCATTTTCGGAAAGCTCACTGAAAGGCCTTCGGCTGCCTTTTTTCATGTAAGCTGCACTATCAGTAAGGAAAAGCAATACATGGTCGTATTTTATACCTTTTGGCCAAAGTAAGTGCATGGCTTCATTGAATAACCTAGCTAC
This sequence comes from Anabrus simplex, assembly GCF_040414725.1. Taxonomy (NCBI): domain Eukaryota; kingdom Metazoa; phylum Arthropoda; class Insecta; order Orthoptera; family Tettigoniidae; genus Anabrus; species Anabrus simplex. The sequence continues at coordinate 62,424,178 of NC_090273.1, read as the reverse complement.
AATGACATGATTTGCAGCAAGCATTTCTTTACACGTTAGCAAATAAGAATGTTCGCAAGAAGTTTTGTCATTCTTCAAAACACCAACTACAACATTTCCTACTTTTCTGCCACTTGGATCAGTGGTTTCGTCAATGCTCATCCACAGTTTTTTCGCTATCACATACTGCCCGAATTCTCTGTAAAGTTTCCTCGTAACATTTTGGGAGATAGCTTTTCCTTAATGTGGATTCGTCTGGAGGCTCAAAATTAATGTACTTTGTTAGGAAATTTCTCAGTCCCGGATTATTTATTATACCAAGAGGAATGTCGGTGCAAACAAATGCTCTGCATACATCTAAATAATACTGGGAATATTAAGATGGGCCTGCATTTGAAGTAGCTAGTTCAGCTATTAGTAATTGTCGCGAACGCACACGCGAAGCAGCCGCAGTATGCTTATTTCCAGACAAATGCTGGATTACTTGAGAACGTTGATCTGCAAGTACTGTTTTACCACACGGTTGGCAAAATAATACTTTTCCATCGGTAGTGAAAATGCTTTTAAATTCCACTACATATTGTTGAACACGCGACCTTGTACTCGACTTCTCTTTTGGCATTATTTTGCAGGTTACGACACACGCATTTACGGTGAATCATTGTTTCAATAAAAAGAATAGCAGCGGACGCTGAAGGAAATATTTCTTATAAATCCATACAAAATCACACGACCACGGGAATTATATATGGACCCGAACAGCTAACCTTACTCTTAGGAGTGATGAAATTCCACTACCTAATGGTGGGGCAATATTCTTCCGAGTCTCCCATGTCTTAACGGAATTACGTCACCTTATCACTCCGTTATTGCCTTTCGCTGATATTCTATAAACAAAACCCCAGAGGGCTGACTCATAAAGAGATGGAATGACATCATGCAAGGAAACATCTTGTGCAGCAAATCAAATCGCTGTTTAAATGTAACGACGTAGCCAGTGACCAGCGAGTTTTAGAACTTATGGAGGGAAGTCCATAAATAGCCGAAACATTCAGATACATTATGTTAAACACACTCTTAAAAACAATACCGTAATCGTAAAATGAAAAATGTGAGCATTGTTTTATAACACAGAAGCCTTTTAAATTTTATTGATCAACAAATATTGGCGATTTATGTGCTTATTATAGATTTTCTTAAAATACGTATTTACACATAAAAATGTGGAAATGTGTTTTATGTGAAATAAGATTGAGTTTTTACACTTGGGGATGCACAACAGGAATAATGAACTTCGTAACTTGCGTTAAAACTTACGCAAAAAGATATGTAATTACATAAAGATCCGCTCCCTACTGATCACATTGCTCTGACGTGTTCAAGTGTGAAATTACTTTCCCTTAGTCGGACAACGGCCCACAGTGATTGCCATTCTTTGCAATACCATTACTGAGGGTCTGCCAACAGTGATGTTTGAACTCACCATCTCCCGAATGTAATCTGTGTGACTCAAACCGTGCAGGCAACTCTAGCTAAATGGTTAGCGTGCTGGCCTTTGGTCACAGGGGTCCCGAGTTCGATTCCCGGCAGGGTCGGGAATTTTAACCATCATTGGTTAATTTCACTGGCACTGGGGCTGGGTGTATGTGTCGTCTTCATCATCATTTCATCCTCATCACGACGCGCAGGTCACCTACGGGTGTCAAATCGAAAGACCTGCACCTGGCGAGCCGAACATGTCCTCGGACACTCCCGGCACTAAAAGCCAGACGCCATTTCATTTTACTCGGTCGATTGGGTCCTACTAGTTAAACAAATGTACAGTGCGTTATCATCATCTGTCGTCGGTGGCATCATTAATTCCAACAAAAGGAAACAGTATTCCTCGTGTTTTCTCCTCCCCCTGAGGGTGTCAATCTCTAAATTAAATGTCGGGAATGTGTAGTGAATTCTCTGAATTTACGCACTGTTTACCGCATCTGAAGAAGAAAATAAACCTCTCTTGCTTCTCCAATGGATAGAAGGTAGGATCCACAACACTGTCCTAGCTCCTCTCCTACTATCCCCCCCCCCCTCATATGAGCAATGTGCAACGCCCACAAAAATCACTGAGCCCCTCCATGACCACAGTGTTTGAAGACCACTGACTACACTTCCGCAGCTTAGATAGGTACAGAAACATTTACATGAGTTAATACGGTGACGGTTGAATACTAATACAACCATTATTTGCTAAAACTTGTTCATGTACAGTATACGAATGATTTAAGTGATTTGAAAGAATTTATGTGACTTCCCCTCTCGGAGAACAATCATCAAATGAGAAATGCAACCATTCAAGCTAAGGGCGCCAATCTTTAAGTTGAAGACTTAAAGATAAAAATTTATAATCAAGCTTGGACGGACTCTTATCACAGGGGTGGGGTGATAGTGCACTAATCATTAAGTAGGAGAATTAAATATCAAAAGGCTAATTAAGGCAGATTGCTTAAAGTGAACTAGAAAAATACTATTTATTATATTTAATATAAATGACGACGGTTTAACGAGAACTGAATTTAAAATATAAAATGAATTTAACAAAAAATTGAATGACTCTACTTCGCGAAAACTTGCAATATCTTTAACTCGCTTGCTCACCATTTAGTCTTGTTCTGCTGGTCCTTGGGAAGCTTCCATCCTTGTAGCGGGAACATCATCGGTCGTCTTTGAGATCTCTTCATCTGCAGCTAAGTACCATTCCTGCCTTGCAAATTGCACCCACCACTAATTGGAAGATGACTTCAAATCTAACACTCCCTATTATGCTTTATCCCGTATATTGGAGATAAGCCCTAAGTCATAGTTAGCAGAACCACCTTGGGTTATTTGGAGAGGATACTCAATTAAGAATCCTTCCAACTTTACTGAAAATATTCTCTGAAGTTTCATTTCTATCTAGATTAATACTACCTATTGACTTAGACTGGTTCAAACCGGTCTTGTAGCCGAGCTGTACGTACTTCCTGATGAGAGTGGTTATACACCCCTCATTCGGAATTTCTAAGTACCACGTCGTGGTAAATGAAGTAATTAATGTAGAATACTACTGCAGAATCAAACGAAGAAGATTAAGTAGCCGGTCACGTAGAAGATCTGGTAGAAGAGATGCAAGATAAGATGCAAGATGAAGCCAAGAGCTCCAGCACGCCCTTTTATAACCTTCTCTGGCGCTAATTACAGGTCGCTACACGTGGTCCAATCAGATGACACGTCTCTCCCCACTCCAGATTTTAGAGTTGACGGGCCATAACCAAGATATCAACTGTTCTTCTATTCGTCCTTTCACTCAGTATCCATGGCAACATGACGCTCCTTTGAAAATATAGGCGGTGATCAATTCGAATAATTCTGGTCGAAATACGGTAGCTTACGTTACCACGCTTGAACACGTGCTCGCCTTTCTCAGAACTTGATGTCTAAATTTGTCCTTCCAACTTCCTCGGTGATGTGGCAAGATAGAGGAAATCTACTGCAAGTTAATTTTAACCGACTGTCGCAAGAATCTAAGTGAATATTAGGATATTCAGCCCTCGTTTACAAGTCGTAGTTACAAAGTAATGAAATGATAGTGAGCAAATGATTAAACATGAATTATAATACAATTACATACCAAAATAAATATCATGACGTTAAATTCCTGAATTAATTACACATAATAAATTAATATAATTACACTGTAACGTCTGGAACGTTACATACGCCCCCATGAGTTCTTAACAAATATCACATGAGTTGAGAACTCACACACTTACTCCCACATTAACTTGAAATACCTCAATTACCTGCCCATAACGAGCGACATTATTTTCATACAATTAATTATATCTCACTCTTTCCATCATATCTCTCTTAGACTGCTTACCATTGCGACTGTCTGTTATGTCAGTTCATCTTGAGGTATAGCTACAAAATTATGCCCAACACAAGCAACTTTTCACTTTTGTAAAAAAAAAAAAAGATTATCCTAGAAAATATAACATAATGTATATACAATTCAGATTACAGACTCTGCCGAGTGTCTATCTGTCCTTTTACTCCCCACATCTCTCCGACATTCTTTGCTAGATAGCAATAACACGTTCTTTTCCAATCTTATACATTAGAAACATGGAAAACAAATGATACAAACAATTTACACTTTTATCACTCTTTCGAATGTTTCAACCTTATCTTGAAGCAGGATGCAATACACTTCACTCGAATACACACGTAATTTAAGCTCACGGTAAAATTATTGCAAGTTACAAATGCACATACGGGAAAATTAATTATTTGCCGTCGTCAGCTTTAATTAGCCTTCTGTAACATCTCGGAAAACAAATATATCAAATTTCATGGCCTCACATACGGAAAACAGATGATCTCTCGTCAATGAACAAGCGTAAATCTACCGTCACACAAACACCTCCCTTGTTTACAAACACAACAAGGAAATACCACCACAATAGAGACGTAAACACATCCATTCGTAGTCTGACATAACAAGTAGCAACTTCCCCGAGTTACTGACCTATATCTCACAATCCGGTTCAGCCACCTCACACGACAGGTATCTCCGTAAACTACTAATGTTATATGAACCATTCATTACGCTCTCGCCATCCGCTAACTTGTAAGCACAGGGTCCTAGTTTTCTATGTACTTTATAAGGGCCTTGATATAAAAGAAAAAATTTCTTTGTCACCTTATCCTCACTATTTGACAACATGGGAACTCTCACCAAAACCATATCACCTACCTCAAAGTTATCCAGTACCTTACGTTTCTGTTGTCTTTTACGTTTATCTCCAGATTTAATCAGGTTCTCCCGTGCCAGTCGGACGTAAAATTCAGCATTACGAGGTGGTTCCTCAGGCAAACCTAACACTCTCACTACGCTCTCGCATTCAATACACAAACGTATTGATCCATCAGACTTAGGCACGACAATTAAGGGATTAACGTATTGACTGTTTGATAATTCAATCACATCGTCTGCTAACATAGCTTGAATTTGATCCTCTACAGCTTTTGCATATTTGTGTGGTATCGGATACCGCGGTCCGCTGAATGGAGTCTTATCCAGCACAGAAAAAGAATGTTCATACAGATGGGTAACACCATGTTTCTCGGAGAAAATCTCCACGTGTTCACATAACACTTCAAATAACTTGTCCTTCTGGATTTCATTTAACTCATTTCTACTTACGGCTTCTTTCAAGCCACATATTTTATCCTCATGAATCCACAACTGGCACAACTTCAGGCCCTCACTAGCCTCTTCATTAACTTTAGAAACCTCTCTCATTCTCCACACTGTACTAACTTCCGTTTTCCTCTGAATTTCCTCCTCAAACTTGACCTTGATATCCTCATTATTCCACCTCAAATTTAGCACTAGATCATTGTAATTTAACTGAGCCAATTTTAACGTTAACCAGTCAGATCCCAAGATAAGATCAAATATCAAATGCGGAATTACCAAACATATCTGAACGCTAATAAAATTATTAATACAGATCGGGACAGCTACTTGTTTACAAATTTGCTTAGACTTCTTTCCAACAGCCGTAATGATGTAAGTAGACTTAACAGGCATTTCCTCCAACTGAATACCCTGTTTCACTAATGACTCATACCACTGAGAACTAATACATGATATTTGGCTACCAGAATCAATCAAAACTTTAACCCACGCCCCCCAGACTTTCAATTTAACAACGGGATTGACTACTTTATTACTTGAATCTCCATTATTCTGCTCGGGTTCATACAACAAATCGTTTCTAACATCGAGGTCATATGGTAACACTTTCATGGCAAGACACTTCGCTACCTTCGTACTAGGCTGGAATTCTGACCTAACATTACAGCCTCTAGTTAGTTTAAAGGTTCCCTTTGTGTATTGACGTTGGACTCATTAGTACATTGCTCTGGCCTCCGTTGGGAATTTCCTGTCCTATATTCCTGTGCTCCGTTCCTGCTGTTCTGCTGAGGTCTGAACTGGTTGCGAGCTTCGTGATTCTGTGTTCTACCGTTATGTCTCATTCCGTTGTGATGACTAAAGTTCTGAATATTCTCCGTTCTACTCCTAAGGTTACCTAAAGCATCAAAACTGCCTAGTAGGTTCTCCATCTCCTGAATAGTACCAACTTTTTGCATACAGGCCGCTTCTCTCACCCTGTCCGGAAAATGTCTTAAAAGTAGTCTTACTACATCAGACCCCTCGGTTATACCATCTAAGTTCTGACAAATCATGACATGTGCCAGGAAGTACTCGGTCATAGTGACTCCTTCATGCTGTTTGTACCTCCCAAATACCACCCTTTCTCTTTCCCGAGCTTGTATCGCTTCATTCCAGAATTTCTCTCTAAACTTATTTCTGAATTCTTTCAGGTTCGTCATCGTCTGCCTATATACCATGAACCAAGACCGAGTTTCTCCTACAAAAGCATGGTCAATATATTCCATAACGTCTTCCCAGTCCATAGACCCTTCCTCTAGACGCTTTTCAAATCGTTTTTCTATCATCTTAAGGAAATCTAGCGGGTTCGTTTGTTTCCCATTAAATTTAGGTAGTTCAATTTCCCTAATGTAGCTATTTCCTAGACATTGCCTTCCCGTGAAAACCTGTTTATCCTTTGCCACCTGTTTTAACTGATTTTCTGCTTTCTCCATCCGGCATTCTACATCTCTGTCTCTCCTATCAATTTCTCTCTCCAAATTAACCTGCTTCTCTTTCAATGTCCTAATTTCAATCTTATTCTCTTCAGCTATCGCAAACCTTTCTTCACTTGCCCGGGTCTCATCTTCTATTCTAAGCTTTACCGTGTCAATCTCTTGTTGGACGTGGTCTTTAAATATCCGTATTTCCCCTCTTTGAGTCTCAACTCTCTTATCAATACTAGTGACCTGCCTCATTACTTCCTCCCTAGTAGAGTTGTTTTCCTTCCCCATTAATTCCAGGAATTCACTTCTCTGCCCCGCAAACTTTTCTTCTACCTCTTTCCCTCGCCGTTCATATTCACTTTTCTGGTCCTCTAATCGCTTATTAAAATGTTCATTTTTTACCACCAGATCGCGTAACTGCCTACTGTGTTCGTCCATTCTCCGATTCGCTTCCTCCTTATTTTCCCTCATCTCCCTGCTTAATTCAGCTTTAGTTTGCTCTAACTGTTCTTTAAGTTCATATTTAATATTCTCAATTTTAGTGTTAGTTTGTTCTACATCTGTTTTAATTTGTTCCAATTCACCTTTAAGCTCAGATTTAGTTTGTTCTACATCTATTTTAATCTGTTCCAATTCACTTTTTATTTCATTTTTACTGTCCTCTATCTTACTTAACATTAACTGCATCATTCCCATTAACTGATCATTATTATTACTTTCATTGTTAGTGTTCACTTCCGCTTCGCCCCCCATCCTACTATCATCTGACTCCATACTGACTTCTTTCTGCTTGCCTTCACTCTCCATACTACTTACACTTCTATCTTCAATTTCCTCTACTAGACTACACAACTCTTCCTCTGAACTCAATACGTTATTACCTTTTATCGCCCGTCCACTGCGCAACATCCTCTCCTCTTTCGTCTGATCAGCCATGACCCTTCCCACAATCAAACACTCCTAATGAAACGTGGATATCCAAATTTTGCCCATAATACGAATTCTGATATCGTTACTGTCATTAACTGCTCCGTACTTAATGATTTTCTCGCCACACGTTGGAGCGGCATTTAATGTGACTTCCCCTCTCGGAGAACAATCATCAAATGAGAAATGCAACCATTCAAGCTAAGGGCGCCAATCTTTAAGTTGAAGACTTAAAGATAAAAATTTATAGTCAAGCTTGGACGGACTCTTATCACAGGGGTGGGGTGATAGTGCACTAATCATTAAGTAGGAGAATTAAATATCAAAAGGCTAATTAAGGCAGATTGCTTAAAGTGAACTAGAAAAATACTATTTAATATATTTAATATAAATGACGACGGTTTAACGAGAACTGAATTTAAAATATAAAATGAATTTAACAAAAAATTGAATGACTCTACTTCGCGAAAACTTGCAATATCTTTAACTCGCTTGCTCACCATTTAGTCTTGTTCTGCTGGTCCTTGGGAAGCTTCCATCCTTGTAGCGGGAACATCATCGGTCGTCTTTGAGATCTCTTCATCTGCAGCTAAGTACCATTCCTGCCTTGCAAATTGCACCCACCACTAATTGGAAGATGACTTCAAATCTAACACTCCCTATTATGCTTTATCCCGTATATTGGAGATAAGCCCTAAGTCATAGTTAGCAGAACCACCTTGGGTTATTTGGAGAGGATACTCAATTAAGAATCCTTCCAACTTTACTGAAAATATTCTCTGAAGTTTCATTTCTATCTAGATTAATACTACCTATTGACTTAGACTGGTTCAAACCGGTCTTGTAGCCGAGCTGTACGTACTTCCTGATGAGAGTGGTTATACACCCCTCATTCGGAATTTCTAAGTACCACGTCGTGGTAAATGAAGTAATTAATGTAGAATACTACTGCAGAATCAAACGAAGAAGATTAAGTAGCCGGTCACGTAGAAGATCTGGTAGAAGAGATGCAAGATAAGATGCAAGATGAAGCCAAGAGCTCCAGCACGCCCTTTTATAACCTTCTCTGGCGCTAATTACAGGTCGCTACACGTGGTCCAATCAGATGACACGTCTCTCCCCACTCCAGATTTTAGAGTTGACGGGCCATAACCAAGATATCAACTGTTCTTCTATTCGTCCTTTCACTCAGTATCCATGGCAACATGACGCTCCTTTGAAAATATAGGCGGTGATCAGTTCGAATAATTCTGGTCGAAATACGGTAGCTTACGTTACCACGCTTGAACACGTGCTCGCTTTTCTCAGAACTTGATGTCTAAATTTGTCCTTCCAACTTCCTCGGTGATGTGGCAAGATAGAGGAAATCTACTGCAAGTTAATTTTAACCGACTGTCGCAAGAATCTAAGTGAATATTAGGATATTCAGCCCTCGTTTACAAGTCGTAGTTACAAAGTAATGAAATGATAGTGAGCAAATGATTAAACATGAATTATAATACAATTACATACCAAAATAAATATCATGACGTTAAATTCCTGAATTAATTACACATAATAAATTAATATAATTACACTGTAACGTCTGGAACGTTACACCTGATGATGTTGTTGTACAACGAAACATGTCATTCCTTGTTTCATTGTGTGTGTGTGTGTGTGTGTGTGTGTTTGTTACATGTATGTTATAGTATTAAATTTAACTTGTGTTTGCCAGACTGAAAAGCTTTTGTGTTACATTTGACTGCCAAGGGGAACGTCTAACATGTGCCTCACCGCATAGTACGATACATATTTATGTTTCTCCTGTTTCTATGATAAGTTTCACCCCAATGACTGCGAGAACGCTCAAGAATAGACGATCAGTTAAGATTACGCAATCATATTTTTTATACATAGTGAAAATAAATATAAGTGCATTACACCTACTCACTTGATTCCAAATCAACCCCCCCTCCATTTTTACTTCAGAAAAAGGAAAAGAAAACTATTTGATTATCAGAATATTATCACATTCACAAAAAACATGAAAACAAAATACAAAATTAAAGCCACGCCATAGAATTGAACACAGACCAGCAGTTTGGTAGTCTGACGCCGAGCTTGTTTTGCTACAGCAAGAAAATACATAAACGTTAATAACTCTAATATTATTAACTTTGGACTCCATATTATATAAATAAAACATGACTTTTTTTGCTAGTGACTTTACGTTGCACCGACACAGATAGGTCTTAGGGCGACGATGGGATAGGAAAGGCCTAGAAGTCGGCAGGAAGAAGGCCGTGGCCTTAATTAAGGTACAGGCCCAGTATTTGCCTGGTGTGGAAGTGAGAAACCACGGAAAAACATCTTCAGGGCTGCCGACAGTGTGATTGGAACTCACTATCTCTCGGATGCAAGCTCACAGCTGGGCGCCCCTAACCCCACGACCCGATCGCTCGGTAACTTCCTCTATAAACAATAATCACCACCTCCACCTACTTGTTTTTCCCCTGGTCGATCCGTTTCTCTCTCTCTCTCTCACACACACACACACACACACACACACACACACACACACACACACTAGTGATTGCGTACATTTCCACTCCAGTTTCATACGACTTGTACGTAATGATAAAACTTTTCCAAGACGAGAACGTGAAATAGCGCACATCACAGCCGTAAGTCCATTATTATTCTGATGGATTGCACGACATTCTCTCTTTAATAGACTTCTTTCTTTACTCGGCGACAGAAACCTGTACACAGCACCAAAGTCCACAAATACGGAGTTGCTTTCAGTAAGCTTTGCAAGTTGCTCTGAGTCGGTCTATTTTTAAATGAAAAATCTGGTCAGCGTCGTCGCCGGCGTCGCCGTGTGCTTTTAATTATCTCCCTGTGTGTGCGTCCTCAATTGGCGCCCGTTAAACTGACCAACAGCGTCCCGGCGCTGATTAATTCACGTGAACATTTACACAGTTTTCAATTTATTTGCACCGTGCTCCTTACATTCTACACTCAAACGTGCTAATGAAAAGCAATGGAAACAAAAACAACACAAAAAATATCTTCCCTCTTTCCTCTCTCCTATCAATCCACCCCTCCTCCACCATCATCATTCGACATCTCCGCTTTCAAATACATCACACACTCAAATCGCTGCTAATTCACTTACCGTTCATAATTTCCAAGTAAATACGTGACAGATAACACTGCAATCGTAAGAGAGGAAGGGACTAATTTTTCATATGGACTGGACCCTATCATTCGGGCCTATCAGCAGAGCACGGATTCTGACGACTTATGTGCATGCAGTGTCCAGGAGTAATGGTCAATATTCAGAGATAGGACAGGAACAATAATTTGAAGCAAATAAACTTCATATGGACATATGCTCTAGACCGAATAGTTTCCAAGATGGTAAACAGTTAGCGTACATATGTTTTAATGTTAAAAACATTTCTTAGCAGACAAAGTAGGGGTCTCCAAACTGCGAAAAACGTTAAATTAAGCAATTTCCTCGATTATGCCGAAAATTGAAGGGATAAAGGGCCTGGCAAAGTTTCATATTATGAGTCTTGGATAGCTCTTCGAACTAAAAAACAAAATTTCGAAAATCACTTATAGCCTAAATGAAGTTTCGGAAAACAGCCTGAAATCGTACTTCTTCTGGCAGCAACCCATCTTGCAGAACCACCTTGCAATTTGCAGAATGGTACACGACAGATGGATATTTCGAGGGAAAAAAGTCTGAAGTTTCAGGTTACAAAAAATATAACTTGCACAAACGGAAGGAAACAAGCACTATTTAACAGAACTTTTAAAATATCTATAAGCATAACATAATTAATTCATTTCACAGTTCTATTCAAAATATCACTTGCACAAACGGAAGTGGACAGACACGTTTACTCATTGTACGAAATAACTCAGCTTTTCGCACACATACATGCATCAATATATTTTTTTAATCGTGTCAGAAATATACATTATAAATTATAATAATATCAGGACAATAACAAATCTAGTACTATAACCATTAATCATTTCTGATAATGACAGGTAACGATGTGATTAAGTTCTACATAAATACAAATTTACTTGTTTTATTTGTTTTCTTTTTCATTCAAATCCAAGCCAAATTAACTTATTTACATAATTATCTCTGTAATGTGTTCCTTGGTTCAATACCCTCAGGCGTTTTTTTTTAGTTTTGAAAAAAGTCAACACCGAATGCAGTTATAAGGGCTCGTAGTAGTGCGTAAGTGGAACAATGCATTGACTCACATTAGCGCTCATAGTGGCAGGAAAAGACAATTTAATCCACCGCCGTCTCGATCCTCCTATACTGCCTGCTCTATGCCACTAGTTTAACCGTTGCCTGCGTGATCAGTAATAAGGTTTCCGCATGGCAGCTTACACAGCGCGAAATACGTTCTAGTTCCAGACTCGCCGCTAGACATCGCGTTAGTCCTCCACTGTTTAACTCTGACGTAGCCTATATGGAAATTGTAAATCACGTCTAATTGGAAGACTTAATAACTCACTCTTCAAGTCCCTTATGTAGTCCGAGGCCTCGAAGTTTACACAGCACACACGAGCATTCTCAACTATAAACGTTTACAGGCAATAATCTACTTTAATTTAATGCCACTGTTCTTTGGAAAACGATGACATTTGATGTATAAGTCTTTCTCATGTCTACCGAGGTTAAAGCAACCAGCGACAGCACAGTACACCATGGCACAGCACAGCACAGGAAAATTAAACTCTTACACTGTTACGAAGGTAAACACCATCATTAGACTAATGGATAGTGATGTGCGCGAATGACGCCTGGAGTAGCGAGAATCGATTCCTACGACTCAAAAGTCGCACTCAATGTCGCATGCGAGGAATCGGTTCACGATGACGTCACGAGTGTGTGTGTTGGGCGCACTCACTAGAGTGAGTCTTCCATATATGTGGGGAAAATTCGAACGTGCAATATTTACTATTTCTTTTGTATACAGTGACATGTCTTATTGGTTGTCATGAATGAATTATGCCACATAATAACGAAATAACAACTTATTCTGGTAGTCTGGAAATCACATTACACATTTCGAGACTGGGTGTAGCAATTGGCATTGTTATTTATGCTTATACTGTATTTTTCTAATGTGGTTTTCAAATATCGCTAGCAAAAACGTATAAAGTCTGTGGAATTAAGCCACATTTTAATAAGTACACAAATTGTTTCGTAGTATACCTGTCTTCCATTACAATTAATTTTCAATGAACATTTGTGTTACTGTCCGACTCATTGGCTGGGTGGTCAGCGTTGAGGCCTTTGGTTCCGAGAGTCCCGTGTGCGATTCCTGGCCGGGTGGGGGATTTTATTCGCCGCTGATTAGTACTTTTGGCCCGGGGACTGGGTGTTTGTGTTTGTCCCAACATATTCCTCTTCATATTCAGACAACACACTACACTACCAACCACTACAGGAACACGCAATAGTGATTACATCCCTCCACATAGGGTTGGCGTCAGGAAGGGCTTCCTGTTGTAAAACAGGGCCACATCAAAATGTGCGATACAGTTCGCATCCGAGACCCCACAGATGTGGGGAAATTGGTTGAAAAATAAGAAGAAGAATATTTCATAGTACCGGTAGTGCTAAACATTATGAGAAACTGACAGAATTACTATTTTTGTTTTCATCACAGCTTAACATTAGTTAAGGTTGTCTCTTTAGTACAATTGTATTTTGTTGAAATTGTAGTGTTATAGTATATCATAATCCCCATACAAGTTTTGATTTGTTTACAATCCATACAATTTGATTAGTTACAAACAGAAAATCAAATTTTGTGATCAAATTATAGTCGCATTAGAGTATATAACTCCAGGACACTACAATGAGAGCAGGCATGGCTTGTAAAGTGACCTGGTTATAAACCAAAACGAACTCACCTGACAGAACGCATTCGTGCTGCACGTGTTTACGTATCTGCATCATAGATGGTGCTACTAGTTCCTCGGAATCGATTCCGGAATCGGGTACCCAATTCGCCAGGCATATGGAATCGACTCTTCGCGATTCCAGTCGCAACCTATCACTACTAATGGAGGTCTGCTTGGTTTAGAGAACTTGGAGACCGCGTGACGTCAGGAGGCGTAGCTTGCTACTGCGCACCCAACTGATGACCTCTACCGTCTAGTCTAGTAACCGTGGTTTTTCCTACATCTGTGGGATGGCGAGTACGAACTGTGTAACACGTTTGGATTTGGTCATGTTTTACGGCCGGAGGCTCTTCCTGACGGCAACCCTATATAGAGTAATGTAATAACTATTACGAGTTTCCGTGGTGATTGGTAGTGTGGTGTGTTGTCTGAATATGAAGAGGAAAGTGTCGGGACGAACATAAACACCAAGTCCCCGAGTCAGAAGAATAAATCACACGCGATTAAAATCCCAGACTCGGCAGGGAATCGAAACCGCGACCCTCTGAACTAAAGAACTCAACGCTGACCATTCAGCCAATGACTCCGACTAACTAATTGATAAACGATAATAATAGTAATAATGTTAATTTGTCCAACCCTTGTCCCATTTCTCTACGGGATCAGGTATGAGGTGAGATGAATCTGTTGTGGCGGGTTTTTATGACCGGATACTCTTCCTGACGTCAACCTCATCGGAGGGCTTAATAATATGACATGAATTACGCCATATATGGTAGTAGGAAGGGAGTGGGTGAAACCGGTGCCGGCACGTAGCCAACTCCTGTCGAATAGCACCAAGGGGTTTGCTCAAGGCTTAACGTCTCCATCCGACGAACGAATCGCCATCAACAGCGTCATATGTCCTCACTCCATTTGATCACTGCGGAGAGGTTTGGAATTTAATCCAGGCTTTTGGCACGCAATCTAGTGATTAGAAATGGTATACCACCATCCCTACCCTGCCAGCCAACATTCTGATGGTGAAAATGTTCTCGACCAACGGAACTCGAATCAGCTAACCTCGGTGTCAGACCGTTTAGACTTCAACGACTTAACAATCATGGCCACCAGGCGGGTAATAATAATAATAATAATAATAATAATAATAATAATAATAATAATAATAATAATAATAATAATAACTGATCTGCAGAGCCTCCGTGGCTCAGGCGGCAGTGCGCCGGCCTCTCACCAATGGGTTCCGTAGTTCAAATCCCGGTCCTCCATGTGAGATTTGTGCTGGGCAATATGAGGCGGGACATGTTAGTCTCCGGGCACTCCGGTTTTTCCTGTCATCTTTAATTCCAGCAACACTCTCCAATATCATTTCATTTCATCTGTCAGTCATTAATCATTTCCTCAGAGGAGTGAGACAGGCTTCGTCAGTCGGCACAATTCCTATCCTCGCCGCTAGATTGGGGCTTCATTCATTCCATTCCTGATCCGGTTCAATTACTCGAAACAGGTTGAGGATTTTCAATATCTAAACTCATCCTCATTTTTGTTAGCATTCTTCGGATTTGAAGAGTCTGTGCTTTCTTTGATGAATACAAATGACTATGTTCTGTTACGGGAGATTCAGCTGATAGGACGTGAGCAGAGGGCGTGGGAACTCGCCACTGTCTGCTAATCATTCATCATAAAATGGTACAGGAAGACTATGTTCACCTGACAGCTGACTACCACTACACTTTGTTGCAGGAATTGTTGAGTGCACGAAAAACATGTTTGTGATCCGGCTGGCTCTGATAACTTACAAGCGAACATTATCATTGGTGCAGTAGGTACGAGAACAACAAGCGCAGCTCGGTACGATCCAATCTCAGGAAATGTATCCCATGAGGGCGCGACACAAGCCAGTGAGCGCCAGTTCACAGTCAGCTCGGCTGTTTTTAAAACTATAGACACTCGGCTGCAGCACAATGGCAGAATTTTATACAACCGTTTATTTTTGAAGTTGTAGAATCTTTATACAACAGAAATATTGAAAGAAACATTATCGACAAGGTCTCTTGGTTATAAATAATTTTATATCTAAGGTTGTTGACTGGAATCTTCTTATTTCACGTTAAATTAAATTCCTTTCAAGCCAGTAGAATTAATAAAATATTATACACAAGTGATGATGATTGTGATGATGATGATGATACTTGTTATTTTAAGGGGCCTAACATCTAAGTCATCGCCCCTAATCGTACGAGATGGGACGAAATAAAACGATAAGTAAAACATAATAAAGTATTCACTGACTAGAAATTAAAAAATCGTGATGAAAAATGAATATGAATTTAGAATGAGATCTCATAATAATATCAGGAAATAGGACCTATAACGGATTTCATAAGCAAGAAGAGAATATCATATTATTTGGTCATCTGTTGAGAACACCTCAAGACAGGTTAATACGCAGAATTTTGGAAAAGCTTTGGAAACAAAACAATGACCTGTTTGGATAAAAGAAATAAAAGAAAACATTAATGAATTAGACATAACACTGGAGGATTTAAAGAATAAATCAAACAAAGTAAATCAATTTAAGAATGGTAAAATTAGATTCCTACCAAAATGGGATAAAAGACATACAACTAAAAGGGTATTTTCAGAAGAAGAACGACAATGAAGATCAGATAGAATGCTAGTTGCTTTACGTCGCACCGACACAGATAGGTCTTGTGGCGACGATGGGACAGGAAAGGGCTAGGAGTGGGAAGGAAGCGGCCGTGGCCTTAATTAAGGTACAGCCCCAGCATTTGCTTGGTGTGAAAATGGAAAACCACGGAAAACCACTTTCAGGGCTGCCGACAGTGGGGTTCGAACCTACTATCTCCCGAATACTGGATACTGGCCGCACTTAAGCGACTGCAGCTATCGAGCTCGGTCAGATAGAATGAAGAAATACTGGAAGAACAGAAAAGGAAATGACCATAAAACATCATAGAAGACCGGACAGAAATTGACTACAGTGGTCCAATGTGGCCGTAAAAGCATAATAATAATAATAATAATAATAATAATAATAATAATAATAATAATAATAATAATAATAATAATAATAATAATAGTAATAATGTTATTTTCTTTACGTCCTACAAAATAATTTCACGGTTTTTGGAGATGCCTAGGTGCCGGAACTTATTCCCACAGGAGTTCTTTTAAGTGTCAGCAAATCTACGAACATGAGGCTGACGTATTTTGAACACCTTCAAATATCTCCAGACTGAGCCGGGATCGAACCTGCCAATTTGAGGTCAGAAGGCCAGCCCCTCAACCGTCTGAGCCACTCAGGCCGGCATGAGATCTCATTCGAAATGCCTCATTTTCTTATAAATTTATTTAAAATAGGTTAAAACGTAATGAAATGAAATAAAGCATTCATTGCCTTTGAAGCGAAATCATATATGTCATGAAAATTAAAAGTAAAAAAGAAAAATTAAACATAATAAGGCAAGTTAAAACAGTGTTAATAGAATAAAACGAAGTTATAAAAAATAAAAATTAAAAACAAATAGAAAACTAACTTTTAAACACTATAAAACAGACCACTGCCCCTCATAAAATGGATGACGAGGTCTGCTGACTGCTCGTCATCTCTCACAATGAGGGAGATGATACTCGAAAATTTTAGACTGGGTAACTTGAAATACAACTTAGTATTCCGGCTGCTGTTTTTCTGCTTTTTAATTACTTTTTGTTTAATAAATGTCAAACTTATTAATTCATTAACTAGGCTAAACCATTGTGTTGGCAACGTTCGTTTACACAGAGTTTACTCTGATATCGTCACTTTTTCCTTTGTCGTCATAACGTATTTTCTTTTAATTTGTTCCTCATCTTTTCAGTTTGATTTTGTTTTGGTTTAAATTAATCTCGGATCAGGAAACTATTCTTTTCATTTCAAGCAGTTAATATCTTCCTCTCTATCTTGGCAATCAGAAGACGATGTGACTACAACGAACAGCAACCACCCGCTGAGATAAGACGACTTCTTGAGTGTAGGCCCATGACACTGAAGTCCTGGTATAGTCCAGAGCAATGGTACAGTATAATGATGTAATGTACAAAGATAGATACAGAAATTAAAATAAAAATCCACAGTTCTGGCCCTTCAGGCAAGAAATTCAATATTGAAAACATCCTAAGGCATGAGCTACGAATTTTAGGTAGATAAAATATAATAAAATTTGAGAATGTATTTTTTATTTATACCTAAATATTACAATTCGTTTCTTAATTATCGTTATCCCATCGATTAGATTAGCAATTTGCCTTTTTCTACGAACGCTAATTTAATCAATGCATTGTTTCACTTAAGCACCACTAAGAACGCTAATGTGAGTCAATGCAGAGTTTCATTTAAGACCTTATGACTACTATCGGTGTAGAAAAATTTTGAAAACTCAGAAAACGCCCGAGGGTATTGAACCAAGGAACACGTTTTTATTCTTCTTTTACTCATGGGCCTCTAAATATTAGTTCCTAATTATCGTCGACCTCTAAGATCTTTTGCTATCATGTTTTCCCTTCATTCCCACCTAGATATACCTGCTCCCTTCACAAAGCTGCAGGTTGTTCTTATTGGGTCTTCTTGGATTTTTTCCTCTCTCTTCACCTGGTAGTCCTAGAGTGGAGAGTCTGATTCTACCCAGCGCCTCACATTCGAAAAGTATGTTTTGAGCTTATTCCTCTGCTTCATTGCATTTTCTATATATATTGTCTCTTATTACTCCAAGTCTATGTAGGTGTGTTTTCAGATGGCAGTGTCCTGTCAAAAGTCCTACTACCCATATTATATTTTCTCTGCTGAGTTTCAACAATTCATTAGTATGCTTCTTTAATCAGTTACTTTGCAAGCCTGCATACTGGAGTATTTTTCCAGTTCTCCCTTTCCTTTTGTACCCATTTTCCAATGTAGTGTCAGGCTTGTCTATAAGAAATGCCGCATACAGGTTCGGGACCTACAAAATATGTTTCTTCCCCTTAGGAATACTTTACAGAAAATTATATGAATAAGTTAATTTGGGTAGAATTTGAATTTAAAACGAGTAATGAAACCGCATTTAGGCCCGAAGAGATTTTCGAAATTTGTTTTCTTTTTGAGTTTGATAGAGATTCATGACTCAGAATTTGAAACCGTTCCGGGCTCATTAGCCCCTCACCATTCGGCACAATTGAGGAAATTGCTTAATTTTAAGTGTTTCGTGGTGTGGGGAACTCTACTTTGCTAAGAAATGTTTTCCGCACTATAAAATCAATGAGGCAGTTCCTGGCATAAAAAATCACAGAGTGGTCAGGAAAGTTTTATCATTTATACGTGTATTTCTACTATTTCTAAAGAATTTGATACGAAGCCCTTGCTCGCATTTCGCCAAACATCTCATAACAAACACTTATTTCTTAAATGGCCGGCTCCAAGGCTAAATGGTTATCGTGCTGGCTTTTCATCCAAAGTGTCCCGGTCGATTGGCGGCCTGTTCGGGGATTTTAGACTTCATTAGTTAATTCGGCTGGATCGGTGGCTGGGTGTGCGTGCCTTCATGGATAGGGCTCAATCCTCATAGACGCGCAGGTCACCTGTAAGGCGTCAGCTTGAGAGTCCTGAAATGCGACACTCCGAAGGCCATTCCTGATTTAAAATAAAAATGCACAGCCTGTCATTCGATCGGGTCAGGAATGAAATTAATGAAGAACCTATCTGAGGGCGAGGATAGGAATTGTGCCGCCTGCCGAATCCTGTCTCACTCCTCTGGGACAATGATTAATGACTGACATATGAAATGAAATGGTATTGGAGAGTGTTACTGGAATGAAAGGTGGGAGAACCGGAGTACCCAGAGAAAAACCTGACCTGCCCCGCTTGGTCCAGCACAAATCTCACATGGAGTGACCGAGATTTCAACCACGGAACCGAGTGGCGAGAGACCGACGCGCTGCCGCTTAAGCAAAGGAGGGTTCACCACTCCTCATTTTCTTCAATTTGGATCAGCACCTCAGAATTCTTCGTATTGAATGAAATGGGTTGACGGTGTCTTCAGGTTTATCAGAAAATTATATTTTGGATTAATGTTGTTTTTCCAGGAAACCCTAAAATATTAAAAATATGGAAGTGAAATTACTAATGAAAAGTGCATAAATACTACGAGAAAACGAATCCGCAACTGCCACTTATACCTGTACCTTCTCGCCGTATTTCTTTCTTTCTTTCTTTCTTTCTTTCTTTCTTTCTTTCTTTCTTAATCTGTTTACCCTCCAGGATCGGTTTATCCTTCGGACTCAACGAGGGATCCCACCTCTACCGCTTCAACGGCAGTGTTCTGGAGCGTGAGACTTTATGTCGGGGGATATAACTCAGAAGGAGGACCGGTACCTTGCCCAGGAAGCCTCACCTGCTATGCAGAACAGGGGCCTTGTAGAGGGATAGGAAAATTGGAAGGGACAGGCAAGGAAGAGGGAAGGAAGCGACGCGGCCTTAAGTTAGGTACCGTCTCGGCATTTGTCTGGAGGAGAAGTGGGAAACCACGGAAAACCACTTCGAGGAAGGCTGAAGTGGGAATTGAACCCACCTCTACTTAGATGACCTCACGAGGCTGAGTGGACTCCGTTCCAGCCCTCGTACTACTATTCAAATTTCATGGCAGGACCGGGAATCGAATCCTGGCCTCAGGGGGTGGGAGCTAATCACGCTACCCACTACACCACAGAGGCGGAACTCACCGTATCTCATAGCGCAAATGCAAACTTGTTCGAGTCTGCGCGCGCTTATAAAACGAACCTCAGTTTTTAAAACAACATTTTTCAAAAGAAGGGCGCATTATAATCGCGTAATTACGGTATTTTAATTTCTGCGTTAGATCCTTTCATCCAATTTCACCAACATAAATTAAACATTTTGTTCATCCACATATGCGGATTGCCCTTTCATGGCCAGCGATTGAACGTCGCCCTGTGATTACAATGCGCTTCAGTCCTTGATGTAGCTGCCCCAGGTACATTAACAGGGCTACAAAAAGCGACACTGATTTACGTGCCATTGATTCCTCCCTACAAGAGTGTATGTTCCAAACAATGCAATGAAACAATAGAACAAAAGCATTTCATCGCTCTGTTTTATTGGCATTGCCCATCAATTTAACAGCTCACCTGTTATTATGACTCGGGGGCTGCGAAAGGACAGAAATAGTTGAGCCGCTCGCAGTTGAAGCGATATCGTCAATGAAATGTACAAGTAAAATTAGATTATGAGTTCCTAGCCGAGGGCAAATGTAATTTTTGAGAAGCCATTTCATTATCCGCTGACTGGTACAGCGAGGGTTCTTTGGGTGATTTGAGGAAAAAAAAACTCTGGTATTAATTAACTATGTCAGTTGTTAACCTTGTGAGTCATCGGCTTTATTTATTTGGGTGTAGTACTCACTTGTGCGTGGGAGAAAAAATATTTTACGGATAAAACACAGTCTGTTTTAATATTCTTAATTTATTTCAGGATGACTCAATAAATGCACACACACACACACACACACACACACACACACACAAACACACACACCGGGTGGGGAAAATAAAACTGGCCCAGAAAATATAGTAGAACTCGGTTATAACGACATGCATCGGACCTGAAAACTTTTTTGTCGTTATAAGCGAGTGTCGTGATAACCGAGATTCATATTATTAGTCTAGTGAGGTGGATAATGAAAACTACAGTAGAACTCTGTTATAACGACATGCAAGGGACCTGATGAATTGTGTCGTTATAAGCGAGTGTCGTAATAACCGAGATTCGTATTATTAGTCTAGTGAGGTGGATAATGAAAACTACAGTAGAACTCTGTTATAACGACATGCAAGGGACCTGATGAATTGTGTCGTTATAAGCGAGTGTCGTAATAACCGAGATTCCCATGATCAGTCTAGTGAGGTGGAAAATGTGAAATACAGTACCATAAACTCAATTCGGATTCATCCACGTCGTTCTTTTCAGGTTTTCGTAGCCGCTTAATTTTCGAACCATTCTGTTGAAATGCAGCAACAATTTTATCCTTGCTCTTCCAAATCTTGTGGACTGTGGAATAAACAAATCCAAACTCGCGACACGCGCCAACTTTTTAAATTCCGTTCTCAATTTGGTGAATCAGTTTAACTACTTCTTCCAATGTTGAAAACTTTATTTTAGTAGTCATACTGCGTTAAAATGCTTGCACTTAGAGAAAACTTCCAATCGAAAATTACCGCACGCATGTACCGTTAATATCGCAAGAATTCGGGTGGGTTACAAATGGGTGGGAATCTGGCTGCATTCTCGAATTCTATGACAAAACGAGACCGGAAAGTTTGCTAGGTTACCAGATTTCAACAAAATATTCCCCAAAATATTTTGGCTCTTCGGAAATCTTATTCCAAACTGAGGTTAAGAAATGTCGATATGCGAGGTAAACGTATGAAGCAAGTCTAAACATACATACATACATACATACATACATACATACATACATACATACATACATACATACATACATACATTATCATTATAGACTGTTATGCCTTTCAGCGTTCAGTTTGCAAGCCTCTGCGAATTTACTAAACGTCGCCACAATCCTCGATTTGCAACTAGTGTTGTGGCCTCATTTAGTTCTATACCTCTTATCTTTAAATCGTTAGAAACCGAGTCTAACCATCGTCGTCTTGGTCTACCTCTACTTCTCTTACCCTCCACAGCAGAGTCCATTATTCTCGTAGGTAACCTATCCTCCTCCATTCGCCTCACATGACCCCACCACCGAAGCCGGTTTATGCGTACAGCTTCATCCATCGAGTTAATTCCTAAATTACCCTTTATCTCCTCATTCCGAGTACCCTCCTGCCATTGTTCCCACCTGTTTGTACCAGCAATCATTCTTGCTATTTTCACGTCGGTTACTTCTAACTTATGAATAAGATATCCTGAGTCCACCCAGCTTTCGCTCCCGTAAAGCAAAGTTGATCTGAAAACAGACCGATGTAAAGATAATTTCGTCTGGGAGCTGACTTTCTTCTTACAGAATACTGTTGATCGCAGCTGCGAGCTCACTGCATTAGCTTTACGACACCTTGATTCAATCTCACTTACTATATTACCATCCTGGGAGAACACACAACCTAAATACTTGAAATTATCGACCTGTTCTAGCTTTGTATCACCAATCTGACATTCAATTCTGTTGAATTTCTTACCTACTGACATCAATTTAGTCTTCGAGAGGCTAATTTTCATACCATACTCATTGCGCCTATTTTCAAGTTCCACGATATTAGACTGTAGGCTTTCGGCACAATCTGCCATTAAGACCAAGTTGTCAGCATAGGCCAGACTGCTAACTACATTTCCACCTAACTGAATCCCTCCCTGCCATTTTATACCTTTCAGCAGATGATCCATGTAAACTACAAACAGCAAAGGTGAAAGATTACAGCCTTGTCTAACCCCTGTAAGTACCCTGAACCAAGAACTCATTCTACCATCAATTCTCACTGAAGCCCAATTGTCAACATAAATGCCTTTGATTGCTTTTAATAATCTGCCTTTAATTCCATAGTCCCCCAGTATGGCGAACATCTTTTCCCTCGGTACCCTGTCATATGCTTTCTCTAGATCTACGAAACATAAACACCCACACTGGTTTTCATCCAACTTCCTTTCAACGACTGATCGCACCCTCCCTTCCAAGATGCCAGTGAATACTTTGCCTGGTATACTAACCAGTGAAATACCTCGATAGTTGTTGCAATCCTTCCTGTTCCCTTGCTTATAGATAGGGGCAATTACAGCTTTAGCCCAATCTGAAGGTACCTTACCAACACTCCACGCTAATTTTACTACTCTATGAAGCCGTTTCATCCCTGCCTTCCCACTATACTTCACCATTTCAGGTCTAATTTCATCTATTCCTGCTGCCTTTAAGTCTAAAAACACATTTTTTTATGAGGAATATGTACATACCACAGAAAATATCACGCTATAGACGAGTTGTCGTTGAAACCGATGTCGTTATGTAAAGGAGAGGGCATATAAGTCTCTGGTAAGACCCCAACTAGAGTATGGTTCCAGTGTATGGGACCCTCACCAGGATTACCTGATTCAAGAACTGGAAAAAATTCAAAGAAAAGCAGCTCGATTTGTTCTGGGTGGTTTCCGACAAAAGAGTAGCGTTACAAAAATGTTGCAAAGTTTGGGTTGGGAAGAATTGAGAGAAAGAAGAAGAGCTGCTCGACTAAGTGGTATGTTCCGAGCTGTCAGCGGAGAGATGGCGTGGAATGACATTAGTAGACGAATAAGTTTGAATGCCGTTTATAAAAGTAGGAAAGATCACAATATGAAGATAAAGTTTTAATTCAAGAGGACAAACTGGGGCAAATATTCATTTATAGGAAGGGGAGTTAGGGATTGGAATAACTTACCAAGGGAGACGTTCAATAAATTTCTAATTTCTTTGAAATCATTTAGGAAAAGGCTAGGAAAGCAACAGATAGGGAATCTGTCACCTGGGCGACTGCCCTAAATGCAGATCAATATTGATTGATTGATTGATTGATTCGTAATAACTAAGATCAACTGTATTTACAAGAATACTGACGCGAGATTGACCCTTGTTAATGAATATCACAGAAGAAGCTGGAAATGGTCTCATCTGAAGAAATGAATAGCTGAGGATCCAATAGTCCGACTCCACTTCAGTCACAAACCACCGGCAGAACTCAGCTCAACAGGCGAAAGTTCGTCTGGACGCTTTAACGCATGCGCAACAGTAAATTTGTAAGCATACAGATGCATACAGATAATTCCCACTTCTACAGGTAAACGAGGTTGAGATATCCTCGGACTCCGTTCCAGGCTTTCCTTCACTCGAGCAATGCAATGTTCGAACTGTTTTCGGATGGTTACGGATTTTATTCGGTACAGAGACCGTTTCGCGCCATTTTCCCACTAAGTTTCGCTCTGCAGACTTCGCTGGAGGTTTTGCGAAAACACTTCTAGTCTTAAACTCTTGAGCAAACAGTTCCGCACAGTTTTTCCACGAATCGTATTTCGTATGTCACTAAACACGTCTGTTCCTCTCACTCACTCACACGTAACGACACAGCGATATACTCGGGAGATGCGCAAGCGCGCACATGCGACAGCAACAGATTGATGCATCGAAATCACGGTTTCCAGCATTTCCTTGACAGACAGTTCTCCTGTTCCTGTTCATTAACAGGATCCCTTCCGCGGTAGAATAACACACACGGCATCCCCTACCTGTCGTAAGAGGCGACTAGAACTGAATCCAGGGGCTCTGAACTTTGGAGCGTGGGTTGGCGACCACGGGGTCCTTAGCTGAGTCCTGACATTGCTTCCAATTACTTGTGCCTGGCTCCTCACTATTTATCCTATCCGATCTCACCTGGTCAACTCTTGTTCTTTTCCGACCCCAACGGTATTACGTATGGAGGCTTAGGGAGTCTTTAATTTTCACGCCCTTCGTGGCTCTTGTCTTCCTTTGGCCGATACCTTCATTTTTGAAGTGTCGGGCCCCTTCAATTTTTCTCCCTTATTAGTGTTATATAACAATAATCACCACCACCTCCTTCCGTGTAAGTCTTATAAATATTTTCCGGGTCCGTTTCATTTTTCCCATCCTGTATACACATACACAATTCTATTTACGTGAATGACCACACTCACTAATTGCTGCCTACGTACAAGTCTCTGTCCTCTTCACGCAGCAGGTAGTCCGACTCGGAGGTATTACCTGAGAATGGCTATAATGCTACTCATAGTCTCGACGTACTTTCACTTCTCGAAGTTCAGTGACCCCACACAGCAGCTGCGTGCAGACAGCTAGGTTTGAACACAAGGCTACTGGCCACACAACACACGATAACTGTTACTTGCTTCGACCCCATAGACAGTCCAGTAATTCACACAGTCAAATACAATGAGTTGCTTAGTACCGACAAGCAATGCCACAGATGTATGTTTCGTGACTGAATTTTAATTTAAAACATCGCATCGCAAGACATAACATCTTGAATACTTAGTGCACCTCAAAGACAATTCAAAGTGCGCCTGCACAATCATTTGAGAATATACTAATATTACTGGTTGATACTTTTTCTGCTTTGTATTTGTTCTTCCCCCTCCTGTTCTTTCCCCTTCTGAAGAGTAGTCTTGGTGCGTGAATGTGTCCAGTGTTTCTTTCCCATTTTCCCCTTATTTCTCAGATAAGATACTTGTTTTGTTTGGGGATTCGTTTCGAACTCAAGGCTGCTGGGCTGCAAGCATCCGAGTTTACGTCCTGAGTGTATGTTGAATGGAAGGTGAGCGTGTGAATAGCTAACTGTTTGTGATAACTGTACATGCTGTGCAAATGAGGAGCTAACTTTCAAATCATAATATCTCCAAAATTTCAAATCCTCTTCGATGTTGAATAATGTGTCGGTCTCATAGCCCAGTATGCTCTCTTGCTCTGATCACCAGTTTCGTACATTGTTCTAATGTATTCAATTTTATATGTAGGAGATGTGAAAATACGTCCGACAGAACACTGTCCTGATTAAAGGTATTCTGCCCGAAGGCAGGTCCGAACCTCCACAGAGGTGTGCCTGAGCCGGAGTTTACGTACGGTAGAGTGGCCAGTTCCTTTCCGCTCCTCCATTCCTTTACCCCCCCCCCCCCACCAAGAGCGCTTGGCAACAAATCCAAATCGTGATCACGCCCAATGTTGCTTAACTTCGGAGATCTCACAGGATCCGGTGTTTCAACACGGCTACGGCCGTTGGCCCTGATTAAAGAGTATAACCAGAATAAACGTTATTAGCACGAAGGCTGTGAATAAAATAGTGCGCAATAATTAATGAACTAACAAGTACATTTACAGTACATTGTAGTCACCCTTTGGCCAATGTTGGCAAGGCGTTCTGTGTTGATGACAGCGTGAGGTACAGATGCCATGTCAGGAAATTGGCCGCGGAGGGGTTCCTTCAAATTTGGAAACAGGTCGGAGTAACAAGGACTCATGTCTGGTGAGTATGGAGAATGTTTGAAGACCTTCCAATGCCACCATTGCAATAAGAGCTTGACATTGTTTGCGGCATTACAACGTGCGTTGTCATGCAACACGGTAGGGCGATCGTCTCTCAATAAACGTGGACGCTTGCGCCGCATAGCCAGAAGCCTGCGTCGCTCCAGAAATCGGCAATAGTAGTCATTGTTGACGGTTTGACCCTCAGGCACACCATACGTAAGAATAACACTCGTAGTCATATGTAACAGTCAGCATAAGCTTGAGCTGACTGGGTTCCTTTCAAAATTTCTGTGGACGTGGCGAACCTCGGTGCCGTCATTCATTTGACTGGCGCTTTAATTCAGAGTCACGGGCTCGTGACCACATCTCATCAATGCCAACAATGCACTGCAGGAATGCGTTTCCTTCGATGTGATATCTGTCCAGGTGGACGCCAGCCAGTGCATACCGGGGCCATTTTTGTACGTCAGTGAGTAGTTGTGGAACCCAACGGGGGGCACTTTTCCTCATGCGAAGTCATTTCTTCCGTATGTGCCACACCGCTTAATGACTGATACCAACCTCTACGGATAATTCCCGGAGAGTCCGTGGGTGATTTACGGAAACAAAACTACTCACGACGTCAATCTGACCTTGAGAAATGGATGACAGATCTGTGCAGTGAATCAACCATCCTTTAATGTTATGCATTCTTGCCGTAGGCTTCACGTAATCCTCGATAACATTCTGATTCATTTTTGCTACTGGAAACCACGATTTTTATCCACGAACGCTGAACACTTCTAGAAAACCCTGCTTTGTAATGGTGAAATCGATACTCTTCACTTCAACGCCACACAGCAACAACATTCCCAAGTGGATAACCGTCAAATACACAGTATACATCGACAACGCCACCTGACCGCTCCCGTATCCTATTTGTGCATGCCTGATCTCCTGCGAGTGTCGGATGTTGAATTTACTTTCGAGAACTTTATTGAATTTTAATTGAAATTAAGAGACATAGTTCTGACCTACAGTTGCTGTTTGAAAACTTCGTATAGTCTGTAAATATAATGTAAAGTTTTGTTGCTGAGTTGGGTGTATTTGAATTACAGATGATAAACTGGTTGTAGGGCCTAAACACTTTCGGTCCACATTAGCTTCCCCTCTGGTGAATTCCTTTTCCTAGGGCTTTATGCTAGTACTTTCTGACCTAACAGCATCAGTTCCACAGTGTTAGCCAGCACTACAATATTCCGCAAAATAATAATAGTTAACACTGCTCCAATTCTATTCTCATCACTGTTCGCACACAGTACTACAAGGCAGTATACACGTGACGATGCTCTGATTCCGGTAGGACAATGACGACAGCCCTCTACCACACCCGTCCTCAGTCCAGCCAAAGGACTCCAACACTCACCTCAACACATTGACTCAAACTCTGAGTGACTGTTCGCGGCTAGCCTACTTTTTATAGCTCAGGTGATGTGTACCAGAATATTTGCGATTTAGCTACAGACGCAACATTAGCGATACACCTCCCAGAAATGCACGGAGAAACCAAACGAAAAAACAACACACCGAAAGGGCGTCCATGCCCTCCAGGCCGGTTGAGAGCTCCCGGTCATCTGATTCACTAGTCCGTTCCAGGAAGTCCCCAAAGGGGCTACCACAGGCCTGGCATGCAACAATATTGCTATTTGTTTCACGTTCCATACTTTGAAGATTTTGAAAACAAATCAATCTCTTGTACCTTTTCGTGACTGTTAATATTGTGATTATAACCATAAGATGTTCAGTTTTATGTAGAATGTGAGCCACAGGGATCTAAAAGTTAATTTCAGATATCCCACGTTTAAGACTCGGATTCAAACCGTAGCCACCTTGGTGAGAATCCAGTGAGAATACTGATCGGACTAGCTGTTTCTATCACGAACGGCACAAATTGATAGCGCAAAATGACGACCTCGTTACGTTGATCATCTTACATGAATATCTTCGTTTCACTTTTTTTACAACTCATTTTACGTCGCACCAACACAGATAAATTCCATGGCGACGAAGGGATAGGAAAGGACTAGGAGTGAGAAGGAAGCGGCCGTGGCCTTAATTAAAGCACTGCCCAGTATTCGCCCAGTGTGAAAATTGGAAAGCACGGAAAACCATTTTCTAGGCTGCCGACAGTGGGGCTTGAACCTACTATCATCCGAATACAAGCTCATAGTTGCGCGCCGCCAACTCAGCTCAGTCTCTCAAAGTAAGTGTCGATATGATACTTTCTACAAGATAGATTAATGATAGAAATCGGTATTTCGCTGTACAAAACCAAACCCCATTGTGTAACAGCCCAGAAGGGTCAACGCAGAAATGACAATTTGACGCCATTTTGGCTACCTGCGTATCAGTTTCAACGTTCGGTTTTACTCTGCTACAAGGCAGATAAGTGGATCTCTGTTGGGCGATATATGGCTGAGATAAAATTTTATCACGTAAATATAAAATGTGTTATCAGATACATATTACACCGCACCAAACTGACTTTCTGCCGTCCTATAAACATCCTACTGACTCTATCGGGTTTGAACCCTCGATCTTTGGATCCGGAGTCCAACTAATCCACAGAGTGAGCTAATACCTAAGTGTCTTCTTCTTGTTCCTGCGATCTCGGTCATCTATGGAGCACGTACAGTAACATCATCATCTTCCTCTTCGCCAACGGCCGTAGCCTTGTTGAAACACCGGATCCCGCGAGATCTCAGAAGTTAAGCAACATTGGGCATGGTCAAGATTTGGATGGGTTGCCACGCGCTGTTGGTGTGGGGTAAGGGAATGGAGGAGCGGGAAGGAACTGGCCACCCTACCGTATGTAAACTCCGGCTCGAGCACACCTCTGCGGAGGTTAGGACCTGCCTTCGAGCAGAAAACACCCTTACCTTACATCTTCCTCTTCTACCACATTTCTCACACCTTGTGGGATCGCGGGTGCGAATTATGTAGCTCATGTGTATCTGGCTATATTTTAAGGCCTGCGTGGAGGGATGCATTGACTAGTGTGTGTGTTTCTGTGGTATTTGGTAGTCTAGTGTGTTGTCTGAATATGAAGTGCAGAGTGCTGGGGGATTAAAATACCCGACCCGGCCGGAAGTCGAAACCGGGACCCTCAGAACCGCAGACCACCATGCTGACCATTCAGCCAAGGTGTCGGACATATTAATACTTAACAACATGTGCAACGAATTCATCTCACTCGCGCATTATCTCTCTCTAACACGCGCGGTTCCTTCCGTCCTCTCTCTCTCTCTCTCTCACACACACACACAGGCACTTGCTTGTCATCTGACATGAAGCATACTCTATTTCACTTCATCATATTTTACCCTCTCCCACTCTTCACTTTGCGACGGAACTCAGGTAAGAACACCTGCTTCATTTCAGCTGGAAGGCTGTTCCAAAGCCGAGCAGACCGACAGTAAAATCCTGTAAGTTATGCAGTTGTTCTTGCGAACAATTATTGTGCAGAGTGGTAAGGTAGCTAAGGGTAGAGAAATGGGAACAGTTCAATTACGTTCGCTAGAGATTTACGCAGTGTCTTATGTTCAGGACAGGTATTTAATGCCTGGTATATTGTAACCTTGTTACCTGATGTTTTAATTAGCGCACTGTTGTTTTTTTTAGCTTGGTGATCACGCTATTCGTGGTGCGGTGCCAGGCAAGATCGTACATCTACCACTGAAACGTATGCGGCTTAGTGGGCATGACTAGTGAACCATTGTAGACTCCGTTGGATGAATTCAAGGATCCTAAACGCCTTGCACCTTATTTCCTCGAAGTGCAGGTTCCACTTCAGGTTATACTTGGAGCAAAACATGACGACCTCGCCTCACACCTCTACTCTCCAGCGGCAGCCCGGTGTCTGTTAGCGGCTTATAGGATTTACTACGTCTACTGTAGCCGGAGTTGCCAAATCGTCCACCTTATTGGCACCAAAAGAGACAGAGCAACATTTTTATGGACTCCTTTTTTGTCATTGGGTTATTTGTTTATTATTACGGCGTTATTATATTACTATTAAAGTGCCAAAAGGATAACTGCACTGCACTCGACAGGAAGAAAGGGTAAACACCGAAGATAGTGGAAGAAAGTGGTTTGGCAACTTCTCCACCCCAAACAAGAATCGCTTAGAACTCGATAATTTAGCAGGGTGCAGGGTGTGATTGACAGCTGGCATTCAGCTCGCTTCCAGAAACTGAGGCCGTCATATCTTGTCCCCAAGTATACTACAGGTGAAAACTTTCAACCTGTTTTCCAGTCATTCGATTGGGTCAGGAATGGAATGAATGAAGCCCCCATCTTGCGGCGGGGATAGGAATTGTGCCGGCTGCCGAAGCCTGTCGCACTCCTCTGGGGCAATGATTAATAACTGACAGATGAAATGAAATTATAGTGGAGAGTGCTGCTGAAATGAAAGATTACAGGGAAAACCAGAGTACACGGAGAAAAACCTGTCCCGCCTCCGCTTTGTCCAGCACAAATCTCACATAGAGTGTCCGGGATTTGAACCACGGAACCAAGCGGTGAGAGGCCAACGGGCTGCCGCCTGAGCCACGGAGGCTTTCTTATACTAAAGATATTTAATCATGATATTCTTAAAGACGAACATTTCGAAAGAATGTTGCGTCACAGTGAGAGACGATGAGACGTAGGTTGTCTGGTTCTTAAACAGATATTATACATTAATTTAAGAATATTCTCTTTACTATAAATCAAAATTACCTACTCGGTTGCTGGTCATACATTTTTAAGAGAGAAGAGTATTGTGAGAGAGTTGGCCTTGCAGTTACGGTCGCTTAGCTCTGAGCTTGCACTCGGGAGATGGGGATTCGAATCCAACCACGGCAACCTTTAGGTGGTATTTCATGGTTTCCCATTTTCACTTCAGGAAAATGCTGGGACTGTACCTTTCTTAAGGCCACGGCCGCTTCCTTCCGATCATTAGCTCGCCGAAAACCTTCGATATATTAGTATGACGTTAAGCGACGTTAAAACAGTTGCGAAAAAGTATACAGTAAATCGTGCTGCTTTCCTTTGAGTCCTTCCCAGATTTCGTAATAAATAGTCTGGTGTGGGTCGCATACACGCGAACCATACTCCAATTGGGGTCTTACCAGAGACTTATACACCCTCTCCTTTACATTCTTACTCCAACCCCTAAATACTCACATAACTATAGTACAAACACCCACGCACAAACACACGCACACAATTATACTCGACAATTAATGGCAACATTTCACTAATTAGCGGCCATTTATAAAATTCTCCAATCTTCACGGCAGTTCACCGTCCGGCTGTATTTACCTGGAACGGGCGATGCTTGCGTAGTCTTGATTGGCGTCTTACCTTTCTCGCAGCAGCATCATGCAGCCAGGTTCTAACGTATGTCCTATGTTTATCACTAGACCTCGCATTTTTAGGCAGTAACAGGTTAGAATGTAATTTGGTTATTAGGAAGTATCGTCTAATCCGCTCTACCGTAATGTAGCGAGAGTAACATAAATTATAGGCGTTCTAATTGGTTCGCACCCCTAATGTTTATGCAGAATTCATAGCATAACTGTTGTGTAGATTAGCGTATACTTGTTACTCGCTTCAGTAAGTTTTCGTTCTAGCCTATTATTGCCTAAAATTCATGGCTGTATTTATCACAACACACGACTACTGTACATTTAGCTCGACTCCAGACAAGACCGATACTCGCACAATCAACACGTATCTCCCGACAAGAGAACAACATAACTCAACACTCCTTGTTTGCGGTGAGCCTATTTTTACATACCTGCTGATTAAGTTCCATTATCTTATGGGTGTGTCAAGAATAGGAAAGTTCTAGTTTTGCCTTTCAGAAAAATCCATGGACAAACTACATGAAAAGCACAATAGAGCAGAGGCCGTCATTTATCCTCAGACAAACAAGGAGGACCTCTGCGTGACTCACTCATCACTTTCAGAGGTTTAGAATGCAAACTAATTTGGTTATTAGGAAGTGTCTTGTATCCCAGTCTTGGGCAATGTAGCGGGAGTAACATAAATTCTAGGGGTTCTAAAATGCCACACCCCTAATGTTTATGCAAAACTCATAGCATAATCGTTGTGTAGATTTAAGTACACTCGTTCCTTCCATCTTTCAGTGGGGTGGCAGTCATATGAACAAGGAACAGCAGTCAATCCTATACTGCCATGGAGGTAAACTAAAATAAATAAGTAACTATATTTTGGAAGCACGTAATCGGGAAGGACTAACAGGAACACCTGAAACAAAACAATGTTCACAGCTTGGTCGTTAACAGAGATGAACACATTATAAATATCTCATAATTGTGTTTTTATATGGTCTTCCATATACTGCGAATTTTCCCGCAGAAACAGAATTTGTTGATGCTTTCACGTGACACCAATTTTAATATAACATACCCTCATTGTAGGGTATAGAAACTGAACAATCACACACTCTATTATGAATACATGCAATGAATTAATTAATTTAAAAGTATATTCTTGTATCCCTTTGTGGTGTTCACACAAGCACTAGTTTTGAATGTATAACAGCCACAGTAATTTATAACTGTCTATGTCATAATACAGGCTATTTTTCATATCAACCTCAATAATAATAACAACAACAGCGCGTCGAGATTTATTCAATATAATAAGAGCAAGTTAACACCCTCTCGGATATTTAGTGTTCCTTTAGTGTCCCGTCGTAATAAATTCCAAGTAGTCACATTTTCTTCATCAATAGTAACAGGCAACGGGAGAGAAGACGACAGGGAGGTTTCCGGCCTGACTCACTCACGTGTCCCTTCCAGAAAATACTGGAGGGGAGTTTCCAGAGGGCTGGCAGTCATATGAACAAGGAATAGATCTCACGGAAATTTCACCCTCAAATCCAAGATCTACAAGGTGTAGCACGCCCTGCTGCACAGTCAACGAATGTTGGCAACAACAATGGACACCGAAAGACGCCTCCATAGCATAGAAATGCGAACGCTCCGTTGGATCACGGGAGTTTCTTTGCCTGACAACAGTACCAATCACAACCTTTCCTCCTGTGGTGCTCAATCCAAAGTTTCGTTTGTAGTAGCTTTCTATGAACTCCACTCTGTGACTAATCTCTTCACACCTTTGTCCTGCATTTTTTGATTGATATACGATAGTCGCGGTCCGATCCGATTGTCTCTTCTATGGGTTAGTTCATCCCAAAAGTATCTCCTTTCTTCAATCTTTTTAAGCGTTTCTTTATTGATAATTTATTCCAACCCTGAAATTTTCATTATCCTCCCGTGTTACCGCATTTCAAATTTATTAATCGCATCCGGGAGATAGTAGGTTCGAATCCCACTATCGCCAGTCCTGAAAATGGTTTTCCGTGGTTTCCCATTTTCACACCAGGTAAATGCTGGGGCTGTACCTTAATAAAGGCCACGGCCGCTTCCTTCCAACCCCTTGTCCTTTCCCATCCCATCCTCGCCATAAGACCTATCTGTGTCGGTGCGACGTAAAGCCCCTAGCAAAAAAGAAATTATTAATCCGTCTCTTATCAGTCAAGCCAAGGGCGTAGAGGGCGAAGATTTCACTTCTATATAGCGAAAACTATCGACATCAATTTGGCGTGTCATATATAACTGAAAAATTGAGAGTATGTCGGATGCGGTGCAATGGGCATGTTTCCAGGATAACATCCACTTCGCGCCACCAAAACTGTCTATTGCCTGGATTTCAAAGGTAGGTGACTACGTGGACAGCCGAAGCAGAGATGGCTGAAGGTGGTCAATAAAAAAACCCTCGTTGGTGACTTGGTGATTGGACAAAGTGGCGGTCGAGGTTCCGCAAAATGGACCTAGAACCGGCGGGAAGGAAAATATTATGGATGTGGCTGTAGAACACAAATGTCACAATTAGTAGTAGTAGTAGTAGTAGTAGTAGCAGTAGGATTTATTGAACTTTATAGGCCTTCGCCCAATACAGTGTTCAAATCCATAATAGCCTAAGCAATTATATAATGTATAAACTCCCCTGCTTAATCTACAGTTATAAATAATGAGCAAACTATGATACGTATAGTGGGCCCTCCACGCAGTGATCACCGCCCGTTGTATTCGGCGACTGCCATGGAATCGCGAGGCTACTCACGATAATAATAAGAATTTGTAGTAATAAAGATAACGGCCCCCTCCTGTAGTGATAACTGCTGGAAGGAGCCTGGCGATTGATAAGAAAATAAACACTTACAATTAGTACTTAAGTAATATTTTCAACCCCAGTACCACCATGCTGACGTACATATTCTACAGTAAAAATGTCAAATAATCGTAAATATTACTATTGATAGAGCCTCCGTATTTCAGGCGGCAGCCGTGGTTCAGATCCCGGTCATTCTGGACAAAGCGGAGGTGGGACAGATTTCTCTCCGAGTACTCCGGTTTTCCCTGTCATTTTTCAGTCCAGCAAAACTCTCCAATATCATTTCATTTCGCTTGCCAGTCATTAGTAATTACCCCAGAGGAGTGCTACAGGCTTCTGTAGCCGACACAATTGCTATCCTCGCCGCTAGATGGGAGCTTCATTCATTCATTCAATTCCTGACCCAATCGAATGACTGGAAATATGCTGTGCATTTTCATTTTCAAATTTACAATTAATGTCTAAAATATTATCCCTTTGTGGATCAGACCCAGAGTAGTTGGTCGGATTTTCGAAAGGTTGAACACAAATCCATTTGATACTCAAACTGAACATCCGACTACTCGGAAATATATTGAAGGAAGTCGACTCATACCATCAATTCAGTGTTCATTCATTAATGCATTCAGTTATATATACGAGAGTTGGGACGTTAGTAATGAAAAACATATTTTTTTCACAATTTTACGGTGCTACCATACAGCGGTCATATGTCTTGGAAAGCCTGACACCCATAGTACATAGACAGAACGAGATGGCGATGTATTGGACAGGTACCACGCGATGGGGCAGCAGTAGTGAGTAAAGCTTCGTGCAGAATGGATGTGACGAGGCTGGGAAATACTGCAACAACCGCCATATTCACCGGACCTGTCTCCATGTGATTTCGGTCTCATCTCCGAAGTGAAAGAACGATTATCTGCGAGAAGCTTTTTTTCTTTTTTCCTTTTTTCTTTTTCTATTTAAAAAAACATTTTCCTTGGTACACGAGAAGGATTTTGGCAACGCTGTGAAACATGAAATTGCGAAATTCACACATGGTGAGGCGGCTAGTATCCGACGTCTCGCCATCGTTGGCAACGTGTTGTGGACTATGTAGGGGACTGCTCTGAGGGTTTACCGTACTCTCTGAGAATAAACATTAAAAATGAAAACCTACAACCAGTTTTCCAGTCATTTGACCGGGTCAGGGATATAATGAATGAAACATATATAGGCTGTTATTACAATGGGGTCGCCACTCTCAAGGTGATTTATTCATCATCATCGTCATCATCTGTTTACCCTCCAGGTTCGGCTTTCCCTCGGACTCAGCGAGGGATCCCACCTCTACCGCCTCAAGGGCAGTGTCCTGGAGCTTCAGACTCTTGGTCGGGGGATACAACTGGGGAGAATGTCCAGAACCTCGCCCAGGCGGCCTCACCTGCTATGCTGAACAGGGGCCTTGTGGAGGGATGGGAAGATTGGAAGGGATAGACAAGGAAGAGGGAAGGAAGCGGCCGTGGCCTTAAGTTAGGTATCATCCCGGCATTCGCCTGGAGGAGAAGTGGGAAACCACGGAAAACCACTTCGAGGATGGCTGAGGTGGGAATCGAACCCTCCTCTACTCAGTTGACCTCCCGAGGCGGAGTGGACCCCGTTCCAGCCCTCGTACCACTTTTCAAATTTTCGTGGCAGAGCCGGGAATCGAACCCGGACCTCCGGGGGTAGCAGCTAATCACGCTAACCACTACACGACAGAGGCGGACAGGTGATTTATTAATGATAAACGCTATGAAATGATAATGGAGAGTGTTGCTGGAATGAAAGATGACAGGGAAAACCGGAGTACCCGGAGAAAAAACCTGTCTCGCCTCCGCTTTGTCCAGCACAAATCTCACATGGAATTACCGAGAACTGAACCACGGTATCCAGCGGTGAGAGGCCGACGCGCTGCCGTCTGAGCCACGGAGGCTCTGAGAATTAACATTATGTAGTTCAAAGATTTCATGGCTGACAGTTTCATATCCTGCACCTGGAAAACCTACTCAGCATTATCCATACATTGCACAGCGCATTACACTTTCCACTCCCATCTGTACATTTCTAATTGTCTGGTAGATCCCGCATAGTTTCCACGACTTATACTCCAACCCTCTTATTTATCCGACTATATACTGATCTATCAGCACCTGTGGCCTCACTTAAGTAAACCTTGCGGGGATCACCGGTCCAAACTCGTACAGGCCATGTTTCCACAAGTAAATAGTCGAAAATAGCCTGCATGCAGTCGTTATATACAGCAGGAAAGTGTCACCAACAGGCTATTTATAGCACGTAATATTTTATTTTACTTTCCGCACAGAATATAAACGGAAGTTTATTTTCAAAGATACCAGATATTGCCTCGTACGCTACGACTTATTCACACGCGAACTTAATTTTAGTGACATAACAGTGTAACTCACATTGATCGTATCTCTGGTTCGAATGGTCACATTGTTCGCAGGTCATACCGGCAGATCGCGCCATCAAACTATTTTTAAAACAGGCCACAATTCAGTCCACATCATTAGTTGGTTAGCTCACGTCAAAAGACAACAGAGATTTTAAACTGAATGATGTTTCGTCTAAGCGATATAATTGTGTATTTTACACGCTGAACAAAGATCTCTACTTGTTCCCGTTTCTTGATGCAGTATTTTTTGCATCCGCACTTGGCACAGGACAGAGCAAAATGTTTTTTTTAAGGTTGCTTTACGTCGCACTGACACAGATAGGTCTTCTTGCGACGATGGGACAGGAAAGGGCTAGGAGTGGGAAGGAAGCAGTCATGGCCTTAATTAAGGTACAAATCCAGCATTTACCTTGTATGAAAATGGGAAACCACGGAAAACTATCTTCGGGGCTGCCGACAGTGGGGCTCGAACCTACTATCTCCCGAATACTGGATACTGGCCGCACTTAAGCGACTGCAGCTATCGAACTCGGTAGAGCAAAATGTAGCTTCCTCCGGAGTCCCAGTTTCATTCATGGCTGTGACAATATGGAAGTTGCTGAGCTATGGGTGGTGCTGAGTAATGACATTCGGAGCACATCCAATGTAACTGAGTGATATGAAAAGTGTTGCTCCTAGGAAAAGCCACGCTGCAATAGCAATTTCTGGCCCAATGAGGAAAGCAATGGTAAACTCTACCTGTAATATTAAAATAAGCGTTTTGACAGATAGGGCTGGAGGGAAGAGCATTGTACGGTGTTACCACTTTCCAGTATTCCTTTCCCCTTACCTTCGCTTCCGGCTTACTTGCCCGTTCGTTCAGACCACTGTGTTCTGTTCTACGTAAGTCAGAAATGAGATGTTTGGCAAATCCAAGCAACACGAGTCGGCCAGCAGGCTTATCTCTAGATCCC
Organism: Anabrus simplex; assembly: GCF_040414725.1. Taxonomy (NCBI): domain Eukaryota; kingdom Metazoa; phylum Arthropoda; class Insecta; order Orthoptera; family Tettigoniidae; genus Anabrus; species Anabrus simplex. Next base: position 62,385,956 of record NC_090273.1, on the reverse strand, counting down.
TACACGGATGTAGATATTCGCGAACTTTGTGACTTGGCGGATGCAAACTGTATGGCAGTGCGGGTTATTTTGCTGATAAACTCAAAATAATGATGTTTAATGAATTTCACTCAGGTTAGTCTTTCACACATTTCATACAGTCTAAGACATTTCTCAGTTGACATCCGCCACCTTGCATCGCAAACCTCAGTGCTATACTCTTTAGCTACTTACCTTTGAAATGTGGTGGCGACAATTTGAAAAATCTTTAATCAACAGAGCATCGTGCTGTTGTCTTTAGCTACATACCTTTGAAATGTGGTGGCGGGCAATTCCACGTGACAGATGTCATCCGCCATCTTGCATCGCTAACCTTAGTGCTGCCCTCTTTACGGCACTGCTGGTAACTTAAAATCCACGCGCTTTTCTGTCAGCTGTCATCCGCCATCTTACATCGCAAACCTTAGTGCTGCCCTCTTTAACTACTACCTTTGAAATGTGGTGGCGGATAATTTGAAAAATTCTATTTGACAGCAACCAGCAGACAAAGTAGGGGTCTACATACTACGATAAACGTAAAATTATGCAATTTTCTCAATTGTGCCGAAAGTTGCAGATTTCAAATTGAGTCTTGGATAGCTCTATCAAACTAAAAAATAAATTTCAAAAATCACTTCAGTTCCGGTAAAACAGCCTAATATCGCTTTACTCGTTTTCTTTTTTATTCAAATCCTAGCCAAATTAACTTAGTAACATAATTCTTTCTGTAATGTGTTCCTTGGTTCAATACCCGCAAGTGATTTTTGATTTTTTTAAATATCCATACCGAATGTAGTTATAACAGCTTATGTGAAACTCTGCATTGACTCACATTAGCGCTCGTATTGGTGCTTACGTGAAATAATGCAGTGACCCACATTAGCGCTTGCAGTGGTAGAAAAAGTCAAACTGCTAATCTAATCTACCGAATAACGATGATTTAGAAAAGGATTGCAATTTTTAAGAATGTATAAAGTATTCATTCTCATAAAAACCAACCCCCATGGCACTACAGCCCTTGAAGTGCCTTGGCCTACCAAACGACCGCTGATCAGCCCGAAGGACTGAGGTGTCGTGTGGTCAGAATGACGAATCCTCTCGGAAGTTATTCTTGGCTTTCTAGACCGGGGCCGCTATCTCACCATCAGTTAGCTCCTCCATTCTAATCACGTAGGCTGAGTGGACCTCCCTCAGGTCCAGGTAAAATCCCTGACTTGGCCGGGAATCGAAACGGGGGCCTCCGGGTAAGAGGCAGGTTCGCTACCACTACACCACGGGGCCGGCCATGTATACTCATAGTATATTATATTTCATTTACCTAAAATTCGTAGCACATATCCCTAGGACGTTTTCAACAATGAGTTGCTTGACTGAAGGGCCAGAACTGTGGACTTTCATTTCAATTACTGTACCAAACTTTGTACATCATCTACCTATCTATCTGTTTCAATACTTTGGGTGTAATACAGACAAGTAGTTGTGTTATCCGCAGGTAACCATTCGAGGACTTGGATAATATTTTGTATATCCGTGCAGGGCTCTTCTATCTCCATGACAACCGCAGTGAATCTTCCCATGTTTTCATGGCAACCACAGCCCCCACTCTGTTCTCTCCACCCAGGAAGGCAGTAAACGTACCTCCCTCTAAGAACTGTCAGAACGCATCTTTCAGTATTATGACTCTACCTCGCTCCCAATCCACATAATCTTTGGTGGTGCTATTTGGGGATCCAACCAGCCTCTGGGCAGATAACCTGACAGGAAACAGCGACGATGGGAACTCTGCTGGTATACCACATGATAAGTAAACAAGGCTCTTTGGGTGCATAGCATAAAGGCCCATGGAGGAGCGGAAAGTAAACTCTTCCATTATTGTTACTGTTTGCGATGGAGTGGTTAGATCTATGCCCAAGTACATTTATCCCAGGAATTAACCTGATACACCTTTTTGGCTCAGCTGATGGAACCCCAGGATATGCGCATCTCCAAGATAGGATATATTATTTCTAAATTATTCAAATGATGCAGATGGGGAATGCCGGAGACGTCAAAAATCAGATCCGTATTCCAAGATAGCGAGGTTATCTATCTGTGCCAGGAAACTAAGGTAGAATTCTATACAGGGTGCAGAAAAAAGTTTCCTTCATAGTACGAATACAAGGACCGTCGAAATCGGTTATTGCGACATCGCTTTTAACGACGTACTGGACATAACGGCGAAATGTAACGGGCCTGTCCAAATCCTATATAAACACTGTATTTAGAATATAGCTTTTCACGACATATTGTAAAAAAAAAAAACAGCGTATTTTAAATCACATTTTCGGCTATAACGTCCAATGTAGATCTTTGTTTGTTACGCGTTTGAAAACTGCTGACAACAATGTAAACCTTATTCTAAAACTCTTGTTTGCAATAGATTGTAGGTTTCAATTCAATCTGTCTGTTAAATAGTCAAGCATCGCTGTGAAGATGTCGCAAAAGGAAGGGAAAAGTCACACATAATATGGCGATTACAAAATGGGAAAACGAACGTCAGCATTGTGAAGAAACTTGGTGTAACACACTGGACTGTTTCTACAATTTGGGAGGAAAGAGAGCACATCACATATATTAGCCAAGACCGCGTGTGACATTACTGATTAACTGAAGGGCTGAGAGCCATAGTGGGCCAAATCCATCAAACGTCGAAATTGAGTTCATGCCATCTAGAGGTTCATTTCTGACTTAGGTATTATCTCTCCAACTGGACTATCTCTACGTCCTCCCATTTATATGCTACAGGGTCACAAAATATCAACCAAATTGAACTAGCCGCTGGAGGTAGTGCCATAGTGGGCCAAATCCGCATGACCAATCATTCGCTTGTTCTGAGTCACGTGATATGCGTAGTGTCATGGCGGACACCGGCCACGAGGAAAATAGAAGCAGTGATTTGACATGCAGCAGACCCTCCTCCGTCCCTTAATAACAAGGAGCGTTTATTTTTACATAAGGAAGTTTCGGATATATAATGTAGGAATACTTAACTGTGAGGATGAAAAAGGGTACATGTACTTGAAGGGTGAAGATACACACAAAGGGGCCCCAGCAGAAGTAGGTTAATGTATTCTGTATTACCTGAGGAACGTCAGCACAACAGCAAATCGTTTAATAGCCTATTCAGACACTTGTGGTAGTCAGAATAGGAATCAGTATACTGTATTGCATCTTTGTGGACCACATTAGTTTATTATTCCCAATTTAAAACTATTGATCATAAGTTCCTAGAACCTGGCCATTCACATTTGCCTAATGACAGAGATTTTAGTACCATCTAAACTTCAAAATGTAAGGCAAAATCACTGCTTTCGGTACAAGATTATGTGACCTTAGTTAAGGAATGTAGGAGAAATAAGCCCTTTAGTGTGAAGAAATGGAACAGAAAGAATTTGTGAACATTTGCAGCTCTCAAAAGACTTTGTGATTCGTAAGGAAACAGTAGATGGGGAGAAGGTTGAGTGGCTCAAAATTAGGTGGTTTCGTTTCCAATCTAATGAACCTCTTAAGATTAAGTTCACCCTCAACAAAATGGAGGAATGGAAAATCCTTGATATTTCACCTTCTCGTAAGGGCAGGCCTTCTGTAAAGGTAACAACTTCAGTACCTTCACCATGGGAACTGAGTCTTGCTTACGCAGCACCCATTAATCTGATAAAAGCTAAATATGATGATTTAATTGCCATGCTTCCATTCATTCCACCAGTTAATCATAAGTTTTTTAAGGATTTGCAATATTGTGATGTAACTACAGCAAAATGAAGTACCTTACAGTGCCATGTGGAGTTGGCCCACTGGCGTATTGTTAAAATTCATCCTTTCTGTTTAGAGCCAAAGTGGGCCAAATCCACTCCAGTGGAAATGATGGTATTCATTAACTTTTTATTTGTATTAAAAAGCCAGATTACCTTTGTATTTTGCTTTGTAGTGATTAATGGATCTCTTAACTATAATATGCAAATGTTCTAGTCTCTGTAATCTGTGTCTGTGAATTAAAGCAGTGACTAAACTTTAACCTTAATTTTCTCCATTTTTAAAAAATGGCATTTGGCCCACTATGGTTCTCAGCCCTTCAATTTATATAGTTGATATTTCTTTCCTCACTTATTATTTTATATTTTACTGTCATGTTATTGCTATACGTACTGTGTAAACATTAGAAGAAAAAATCATCTCATTTCCACTCCTAAAATACTACATTGCAAAATTCACTTTTTTTTAAATTTTTACCTTGTTCTGTTAATTTCTTCTTTCTTAATTTGCTCACCCTCCAGGGTTGGTATCCCACCTCTACCACCTCAAGGGCAGTGTCCTAGAGCTTGACTCTGGGTCGGGGTACAACTGGGGAGGATTACCAGTACCTCGCCCAGGCGCCCTCACCTGCTATGCTAAACAGGGGGCTTGCGGGGGGATGGTACGATTGGAAGGGATAGACAAAGGATAAACAAGGAAGCGCCCGTGGCCTTAAGTTAGGTACCATCCCGGCATTCGTCTGCAGGAGAAGTGGGAAACCACGGAAAACCACTTCGAGGATGGCTGAGGTGTGAATCGAACCCACATCTACTCAGTTGACCTCCCGAGGCTGAATGGACCCCGTTCCAGCCCTCGTACCACTTTTCAAATTTCGTGGCAGAGCCGGGAATCGAACCCGGGCCTCTGGGGGTGGCAGCTAATCACACTAACCACTACACCACAGAGGCGGTCCTCACTTATTATTTTATATTTTACTGACACATTATTGCTATACGTAGTGTGTAAACATTACAAGAAAATATCATCTAATTTCCACTCCTCAAATACTATATTGCAAACTTCACTTATTTTTGTTTTTGAAGTTTTACCTTGTTCTGTTAATTAACCATGTAAATGTGCAGCGTGAAACTTAAAAATATGACTTTTTAGGACAAGAAAGGGGGGATCGGTTTGTGCGAATAACGACCATCGGGGCCGCACATTGCACTAATATTATATTTATTGACTAAAGCCTGTTTAACAACAGATCGGTTTTGACTGTATTGGAAGTATAGGAACCATAGGTCTGCTGTGAGATTCGATGCTACGCGCTCTTGAAAATCTCAGATCGACTGCCAGCCTCCCAGGTATTAGAGTGTAAACGTGACACACTGCTTGTGGTTTACGTTTTAGCTGCACACAGTGAAAACGGACAAACACACAGTACCTCAGAGCAAATGTCCCTCTCCAACTTGGCGGCACATTTCACATCGACACAACATTAGTTCGCGCATTTATCGAAAACATCCCGCGCTTCTCGGAAACGATGTGCAGGAATAGACCCGACAGAGGGAAAGAGAGATGTTCCCTGCCATCGGAGTCGCTCATTACACTAACATCCGCCTCCATGGCTACATGGTTAGCGTGCTGGCCTTTGGTCACAGGGGTCTCGGGTTCGATACCCGGAGGGGTCGGGAATTTTAACCATCATTGGTGAATTTTGCTGGCACGGGGGCTGGGTGTATGTGTTGTCTTCATCATCATTTCATCCTCATCAGGACGTGCAGGTCGCCTACGGGAATTAAATCGAAAGACCTGCACCTGGCGAGCCGAACATATCCCCGGATACTCCCGGCACTAAAAGCCATACGCCATTTATTTTTTATTTTATCTCTATGCCGATTTTAACTGAACATTAAACTACTAATTTAACTGAAACTTCGACAAAGTTTCCATGACATTATACAATATCAACATCGCATTGTATAATATTTTAGTTCCGTGGTTTCCCATATTAACATCAGGCAAATGATGGGTCTGGACTTTAATGAAGACAACGGTCGCTCCCTTCCCACTCCTGCCCTTTCCTATCCCATCGTCGCCGTAAAACCTACCTGTGTCGTCACGACGTCAAGCAGATTTAAAAAAGCATAAAATAATGGTTCTACAAAATATCACCAAATCACACAGACTATAAGGCTTTCTAATATGAATTGATTATACTTATGTATTGAAGTTGTAGTTTTTTATGTTTTCCAATGTTTTCAAATCACCAAGAAGCACCACTTTATACCAGCAGAATTAGTACTAATTGTTACCAGTATGTCAAAAACATAGAGGGACTAAAATTCCTCTCTTCATTTTGTAAATTAAGATTAATTCTAATCATGTATCAATTACGCCCATATCGTTGGTAACTGAAGATGTCCTAAATTGTGGGGCGAATCTTGTACTACTCTTTTTAAAAGATACAGTGTTTGAATGATCTAAATATTCACTGATCGTCTTGAAAAAAAGTGGAAAATTCCATCTCTCAATTAATTGAACAGACGGAAAAGCAGAAGAAATACAGAGCTTCAGTAAAACTATTATGGCTCGTTTAATTTCAAGCACCTGAGGGGTAGGCAGCCGAAACTACTCACCACACTACTCACACTACTCCTATGTTCACAATACTTGTAGTTGTACCATCTAACATTAATTTAAAAACTAAGCGTTACTGTACCCTGTTGTTATGTGGCAAGATTGTATCCCAACAGACGGACCTGTTCAACTTTTGGAGAAACAAGAAAGACCGTACCTTTCTTTTTTCTTTTTTGATTTACTTTACTTAGCACCAACACAGATGCGTCTTATGGTCTTGATGAGATCGGAAAGGGCTAGGAGAGGGAAGGAAGGAAGCGACCGTGGCCTTAATTAAGGTACAGCCCCAGCATTTGCCTGGTGTGAAAATAAGAAATCACGGAAAAAATCAGGGCTGCCGTCAGTGGGGGTTGAACCCAGTATCTCCCTAATGCAAGCTGATAGCTACGTGACCTATACCGCTCAGACACTTGCTCGGACTGAGAAAGATATGAAATAACGAAGGTTGACAGACTTACGAAACTGGCAGACTATGGACAGATCCTAAAAAAGTTACCCCCTGGTCAGAGGAAAGAAACGAACTACACTGGAAGAAGATACGACAATACTGGGCAAAGATAAAAGTCCAAGGCTTGAACAAACATGGTCCCGAGTAGGCCTATTCGGATGGAGTATAAGAAGAAGAAGAAGAAGAAGAAGAAGAAGAAGAAGATTTGTTTAATGAAGTCCAAATGCTGCTAGAGAGAATGGAGAAAATCTCTCTTCACACAGAGGTGAAATATCCTCTTTGTACAATTTCCCGTTTCATTATTTAGTTTATGTCGAAGAAAGCAACATGATATGCGCACAGAGCTTCGAAGACGTTCTTTGGGAGACAGGAGTTAGATTTAACAAAGTGCTCAGCGATAGAGTTCACAAAAAGTCAAACCAGACTTTCAATTTGCACTATGGACAGTAAAGAGCGAGCCTCTTCAGTAATCACAAAAGTTCAAACGAACCAAACTAAGCCATGACGCTACAGTCCTGATGATCTTGGCTTACAGAGCAACAACTGTTCAGCCCAAACATATGTAAAATACGAGGCGACACCGGGTAAGTGGAATAACATCCTCTCGGCCGTTATTCTTGGCTTTCTAGACCGAGCTCACTATCTCATCGTCAGTTAGCTCATCAGTTATTCACATGTAGGCTGAGTGGACATCGAGTCAGCTGTTAGATCCATTTAAGTATTCCTAATCTAGCAGAGTATCGACAGTTTGCTATCCCCATACCGCAGGGCAAATAATAATAATAATAATAATAATAATAATAATAATAATAATAATAATAATAATAATAATAATAATAATAATAATAATAATAATAATAATAATAATAATAATTGTACCAGGGGTACATATTCCCCGGATATTTAAACTGCGCCCCTTTTCCAATATCGCCATCTACGACAGTGATCAAGAACTTTTAAGACTTTCTAAAATTTGCTTCTCCGATGATTAGATGGCTCTACCATCTATTTTCTAGCGATCTCTAGTGGGCTAAGCCCAAATTAATTTAACAAGATATTTAATTTGTTGTAGTTGGTAAACCTTTTTTCTGATAATTTTTTTTAATGTACCGAAGTTGTCAAAATTTCACCTGGTTCTTCCTCTAATGTAATCTGCCTATCACATGCCTGTAAATAAGTTCTCTAGCCAATCGAAACACGGGATAGTGTATGCAGATTTATCTTATCAGCGCTCTGAATTCTAATATAGTCTAGAACTTTAGAGCCGTATGGTCTGATTTGCTCCGGTGTTTGAGAGTGCGACTTGAGAGAGGTTATAGGGGGCCAGGAGGCAGCGTGCGGCCGGCTTGAAGAAGATCCAGCGCTAACAGGTAATGGCAGAATTTATCTAAACATGTGATTGTGCAGGTGTGTGTTTCGAGGGGAAGATTTTAGCAGTTTTCCTGAAAATTTAGAATGTAATATTTTATTGTTGGGTTGAAATGTAGGACCTTCTGCGCAGTCCTTGGACTCAATTTATACTCCCTACTGGCAAAATATTTAATGTAAGGAAGCACGAGTTTTGACCATTGGAACTTTCTCTTCTATCGTTTGAACTGGATGACCAAAGTTTCCAACCTCTAAATTTTGTAAATTTGTCTCGGTCTTTAAATGTTCCCCCCCTTTAGTCACCCATTTTAGCATGGGATTAGCCTCTGTGTCTCTGGGCTTTACGCCCACATAAGTTATTGTCTCTTCCCGAACATTCTTCTAAGGTGTGCTGGTGTTTTCACCTCCTTGCCTTTTGTTAATGGCCTGTTTTGTGTAACGTTTTATTTTCCTTCTTAAGGTTTAGTAGAATGGGTAATTATGCCCCTGTAGATTCTTTATGGTTTTTCAGGCAACCTTGTCTACGTTTAGTTCCCTTGGGGACAGTAATTTACCTGGTTGTGAAACCTTGTAATTGATAAACCCGTCATGAGGCAACGTGTGTATAAACACTATGAAGCGGGGTCACTATAGCGGTTACCAGTGTAATTGAAATTGTAAATAGAAACTGATTTCTTCATTGAGGCTAGCCCCTATGTATTTCGGAGCTCAGGCTCTATAATATTCTACCTGTTACAAGCAATTAAGCTCTTTCATATGTAGGTCATAACTGGGAGTTTCTCCCAATTAATCTTGTATCTTATTTAGGACTTATAAGTCCAATGGTTGGAGCTGACGAGCTCGTCGTTTAATGTGAATATCCCCAAGTAATATTTTCAACTGTTTATTTTTATGTCATTATATTACTCTCTCTGAATTTTAAGAAAGGAAAGAAAGAAAATTTCCAAATTTGTTAAAATATATTTTTGATCTAAGTGATGCCCTGTCCAGCCCTTCACCCCACGCGCTTCCTTACCTCTGCGTTCCACGATAAATCCCGGTAATAATAATAATAATAATAATAATAATAATAATAATAATAATAATAATAATAATAATAATAATAATAATAATAATAATAATAGGTGTAATATAATGCTGGCCCCGTGGTGTAGGGGCAGCGTGCCTGCCTCTTACCTGCTGGCCCCGAGTTTGATTCCCGGCCAGATCAAGGATTTTTACCTGAATCTAAAGGCTGGTTCGAGGTTCAGTCAGCCTACGTGATTAGAATTGAGGAGCTATCTGACGGTGAGATAGTGGCCCCGGTCTAGAAAGCCAAGAATAACGACCGAGAGGTTTCGTCGTGCTGGCCACACGACACCTCATAATCTGCCGGCCTTAGGGCTGAGCAGCGGTCTCTTAGTAGGCCAAGGCCCTTCAGGGTTGTAGTGTCATGGGGTTAGTTAGTTAATACACTGACTGACAGAGCAAATGCAACACCAAGAAGGAGTGGTCAGAACTTTATGCCAATTGCAGGGTAGACTGACGTCACTGAGGTATGCTCATGATGTGAAATGGGCCGCTGTGCTGCGCACGTAGCGAACGATAAATGGGACACGGCGTTGGCGAATGGCCCACTTCGTACCGTGATTTCTCAGCCGACAGTCATTGTAGAACGTGTTGTCGTGTGCCACAGGACACGTGTATAGCTAAGAATGCCAGGCCGCCGTCAACGGAGGCATTTCCAGCAGACAGACGACTTTACGAGGGGTATGGTGATCGGGCTGAGAAGGGCAGGTTGGTCGCTTCGTCAAATCGCAGCCGATACCCATAGGGATGTGTCCACGGTGCAGCGCCTGTGGCGAAGATGGTTGGCGCAGGGACATGTGGCACGTGCGAGGGGTCCAGGCGCAGCCCGAGTGACGTCAGCACGCGAGGATCGGCGCATCCGCCGCCAAGCGGTGGCAGCCCCGCACGCCACGTCAACCGCCATTCTTCAGCATGTGCAAGACACCCTGGCTGTTCCAATATCGACCAGAACAATTTCCCGTCGATTGGTTGAAGGAGGCCTGCACTCCCGGCGTCCGCTCAGAAGACTACCATTGACTCCACAGCATAGACATGCACGCCTGGCATGGTGCCGGGCTAGAGCGACTTGGATGAGGGAATGGCGGAACGTCGTGTTCTCCGATGAGTCACGCTTCTGTTCTGTCAGTGATAGTCACCGCAGACGAGTGTGGCGTCGGCGTGGAGAAAGGTCAAATCCGGCAGTAACTGTGGAGCGCCCTACCGCTAGACAACGCGGCATCATGGTTTGGGGCGCTATTGCGTATAATTCCACGTCACCTCTAGTGCGTATTCAAGGCACGTTAAATGCCCACCGCTACGTGCAGCATGTGCTGCGGCCGGTGGCACTCCCGTACCTTCAGGGGCTGCCCAATGCTCTGTTTCAGCAGGATAATGCCCGCCCACACACTGCTCGCATCTCCCAACAGGTTCTACGAGGTGTACAGATGCTTCCGTGGCCAGCGTACTCTCCGGATCTCTCACCAATCGAACACGTGTGGGATCTCATTGGACGCCGTTTGCAAACTCTGCCCCAGCCTCGTACGGACGACCAACTGTGGCAAATGGTTGACAGAGAATGGAGAACCATCCCTCAGGACACCATCCGCACTCTTATTGACTCTGTACCTTGACCTGTTTCTGCGTGCATCGCCGCTCGCGGTGGTCCTACATCCTACTGAGTCGATGCCGTGCGCATTGTGTAACCTGCATATCGGTTTGAAATAAACATCAATTATTCGACCGTACCGTCTCTGTTTTTTCCACAACTTTCATCCCTTTCGAACCACTCCTTCTTGGTGCTGCATTTGCTCTGTCAGTCAGTGTAATAATAAATTCGGAATTTTACGTAAGAAGTCCTTACAGGATGTTTTTGCTACTATTTGCTTTACGTCGCACCGACACAGATAGGTGTTATGGCGACGATGGGACAGGAAAGTGCTAGGAGTCGGAAGGAAGCGGCCGTAGCCTTAATTAAGTTATAACCCCAGAATTTGCATGGTATGAATATTGAAAACCATAGAAAATGATCTTCAGGACTGTCAACAGTGGAGTTCGAATCCACAATATCCCGCATGAAAGCTCATAGCTACGTGATGTAGTCAACTTGCTTGGCATAGCTCTGCTTATAACGAGACAGTTATGATCGATATCTGTGTTAGATACCACGCGTTCAGTAGCCGAGAGGAGCGCATGAAATATGATACACTGCTTTTAACGCTCTTGACATGTAGTTATGGGTACGGAGATTGTTAATGGGCCGTATGTGTTAATAACTGGACCAGCCAACGCACAACCATGACTAACACAATCACAATATACAGTGTATTAAGTGCAAGTTTTGGTAATGAAAATCAATTTACATTATACCCGAGTTATTTTAAGCCGATACTCACGGAAGGATTGAGTGGTCATAGTCGTACTACGTCATTGGCAATGTATATATGTTACCAACAAAATATAAAAGAAAATCTGGCCTTAATGAAGGTTCGGCTAAATCCACAGTAAATGCATATAACTCTACTGCGGCTATAAGTTACCCTAGCGTAAGTGGTAGTCACGATGGGATAGGAAAATGGGATGTGAAAATGGGAAAACACGGAAAACCATCTTCAAGGCTACCCACAGTACGGCTCGAACTCACTCTCTCCCGCATGCAAGCTCGCAGCTGCGCGCCCGTAACCGCACGGCCAACTCGCTCGGTCGGTCACTATTTAAGAGGAAGTACAACTGGGCAACCATCCTCTATTAACATGAAATCAGATGGGTCGAAAATGAAGAAGTCCAACCGTTGGAAAAATGAAGGTATCGGAAAACGGAAGGCGGGGCCACGAAGGCAAAGAAAATGAAAGACTTCCGACGCCTCGGAAACCTAATACCGTAGGGGTTGGAAGAAAATACGGTATTTCCAAGGCATGTGGTAAAAGGACAGATGAATATGAGGAGCCTGGCACAAGTAAGCAGAAGCAATACCAGGACTCAGCTAAGGGCCCCGTGATCGCCAAACCACGCTGCCATATTCAGAGCCCCTACTCGCCCTTTTTATCGCCTCTTACGATAGTTAGCAGATACCGTGCATGCTATTATACCAACCTCATCCACAGGAGGATACTCCAACACGAGAAGGTCACAGCGGCTTATTACGTCCTCTTAACATCTGATGGTAAAGGTTCTAATTGTCCAGTGGATCTCTTCGATGGTAACATCAAGGAACGTCAGTACTTTTCCTGTTGACTGGCGAGAAGTGTACTTTGGCGGGAAATAGCTGAGGAGTTAGATAACTTCCTTCTTTAGCATGCCATTCCTTTGCTTCATAAATTTTCTCATAATGCTGGTGGGTAACACACTTGGTCGTCATAGTATTTCAGCTATTCAATACCTCCTCTGACGCGCTTATTGGAATGAGCAGTGTGCACACTTAACAGCATAATGGCAGAAGCTCACTTAAGACAGTCTAGAATTACAATTGCGACCTATTCCAATTTATAGCACCACAAACCACTAACTAACTCAAAATTCAACCTGAAAAGAGCCGTTTCTTAAGAAAATCCTCTTCCTCTTCACTTTTATTAAATTCTATATTCATTATATTCCAAATTAGCAGCGAAGAGCGGTTTCTCCTTTGGCTTGGAGGAACAATTTGTCTCCAAGTCAGATAGTTCTTCTCCCAGCCAGTGCAGTGAATTGAGATTTTCCGATTTATCGGTTATTCCTAGGAAACGGATGAGTAAAGCGGCCCTCGACTCTCCACTAATTCCCCCACCCCACAAGAAAAAAAAATAAGACAAAAATTAGAAGAGTGTTCACGTCTCACGACTGTCTGCGGCCTGGTCACTCCAGCTCTGGAACTTTGGATAGTTAGATCGGTAGCGTATTACTGTTTGTTAAAAGTGAGAAAATGTGTGGTTTTGCATTTGATCGAGTGTTTCATGTGATAGCATTGGTTTTAATCTCGACATTCCTATTGACGTCATTGTAACGACCTATGCTAATTGCAGTTGGGAAAACCACTAAGACAGTCTTTCTGAGGATGTGAGAAGGCAGATGGAGAGTGAGTATTGCCATTATAATGAAAACTCTCCAATTTGACTGTGAATGCTGGCAGGCAAGAGGGATTACAAATACAATGAAAATTCTCTAATCCAGTCTTCTGATGAGAAAAAAGCGTTTGGTGACTTCTCCGTCGCGTTTCTAGGGTAACGTTAAGAGCTATGCAATCTTGCAACGTGTACACTACCTAACCTAGAATTCTGTGTGCAATGTAGAATTGCATAGCGAAGCACGGGTACATCAGCTAGTCTATATGTTAGAGTTTACTTAAAAACATCTTTGGCAAATCCGTCCGTCCGTTCTACTGGACTGATTTGCTTCATTTCTGTTTTATTCTCTCCGGAATTACCCGCCGGTGAACCATGCGACATCGATGGGTCTCCAAGTTCAGCCAGATTCCAGTAATCATAAAAACAATTCATTAAATGATCACTCCAATAATTGCAGGCGATGGATTTACCTAGCCCGCAATACCTTCTATACAAGATAGGTTGCTAAGCAACTAACACTTCCAGTAATATCTTGATGTATGTAATTTTCATCCTTCGTAATTTCACTGCATGCAGCCATGTTTGATTGGTACCTGTCAAGCCAGAGAGTACACACTTCCTCTGATGATGGAAGAATACGTTCTCTGCTAGTTTCTCTGACTTTCCCCTGCTTCTGAATATACTCAACAGATGGCAGAACAATAATGTACACGGGTGATTGTTTGGTCCGCCCTGTCAATATATTATTAATATTTGAATAATTTATACGTACAAGTTTCGGGAGCCTTAAGTCCCTTCGTCAGCGTATTTACATCAAAATCTACGTTAAACAAGTCTCAAGATACAACATCTTATCATATTACATTAACCATTGTCCTGTATAATCTCAACTCTAGAACACTATATGTACACTTTGCGTTTTTGTATCTCCCAAACTCCGCGGCCCCCTTATCACAAAGGGAAGCACCGTCTACCCCCTCCCTGACCAGCAACACTTCGGAAATTTTTCAACTCCTCAAACTACTTTCTGATCCCTCCCTCAAAAGTATAATTAACCTTATCAAGAAGACCCTATCCCGTATAATTGCTGCCCCCACGCCTGCTGCCAAACAACAAGCCCTTTTAGAAGCAGTCTTCGAGTGGTTCCAAGATGAGTAATACAAACAACCACAGGGCATCCCCCAGAGAGCTGAGGGTCCTTTTCTGGAACGCTGAAGGTCTTCAGCGCCAACACGTTGAATTGTGTGAGCTACTCAAGGATCTGAAGGTAGACATCGCCCTCCTTTGCGAAACCTGGCTCAAACCCCGTCACTCCTGTCATATTCCAAACTTCAAATCATACCGCAACGACCGTCCCAACCGTGAACATGGAGGTACCGCCATATTCATCAGAAATACCCTCTCCCTCCAGCATATTCCTACCCCCCCTGACCTCACTGCTCTTGAAGCTACCACCGTAGAAGTAGCCACACACAAAGGTTCCCTCAGCCTCTCTGCTTGCTACATATCGCCCAAAGCCACATTTGACCCGGCTGATCTGGACAAAATTATACGCCATAGACAACAACATGTACTTGCGGGTGACTTCAAGGCCAAGAAACCCCGCTGGAACAGCCGCACTTCAAATACAAGAGGTAATCAACTCTCACGCCACTGCGACGACAAACTCCTCCTCACCCATGGTCCGGATCGACATACCTACTACTCCCACAATCCAAACATTGCTCCTGACACCCTCGACATTGCCATATCCTCCAATATCCGTCACTACATCAAATTAACCACCATCGAAGCTCTAAATTCTGACCACCTCCCTGTGCTCATGACCATAACCTCCAGCCCCATTCACTCACCTATACCCATTCCCATCCACCTCCGCAAAATTAAGTGGCAATCCTTCCGTGACCATATCCAATCCAACATCACCGGCAACCCCAGCATCAAAGGACCCCAAGATATTGATACACTGACTACAACAATCACCTCCACCATCATTGAGGCTGCTGAATCTTCCGCCGTGGGACCCTCTTTCGCCAAGACAAGAGTGGAAACTCTTCCCACCGAAGTCCCAGATCAAATTAAAATCAAGAACCGAACCCGCAAATTATGGCACCGGTTCAGAGCCCCGTACCTAAAGTCCCTCTGGAACCGGCAATCAAGAAACCTAGCCATACTTATTAGAAACCACAAAATCAGAGCTTGGAGATCCAGATTAGCCGAATTAAGTGTGGCCGACAACTCACTGCACAGGATGGCTAGGAGATTCACTAGGAAGCATACTGGCATACCGACCCTCCATGGTATTCGAAGATTGGCCCATTCAGATGTCGACAAAGCCAACGCTCTTGCCGACACTTTTGAAACCACTTGCACTCCCAACATTGATCCCTCAGACGATAACTTCATTGATCTCGTCGAGGAGGAAATTGAAAACTTAGGTGAACACAGTATACCTCCCGACTTCAAATTTGTTACTCCCTCTGAAGTCACGGCCGCCATCCGTAAATTGAAAAATAGAAAATCTCCTGGTATTGACAACATTTCGGCCACCTTTCTCAAAAACCTCCCCAGAAAAGCGTTAACATTCATCACGAAACTGTTTAATGCTATATTCAGGTTTGCTCATTTCCCCTCTCCCTGGAAATTAGCTAAGGTCATTATGATACCTAAAACTCTAGCTGACCCCACCTTTCCACAAAATTATAGACCAATCTCTCTCCTTTCCATCCTCTCAAAATTATTCGAAGCAATTCTTCTCACCCGCCTACAGAAAATCATCGATGATAACCACCTCCTTAATGACGAGCAATTTGGTTTCCGTAGTGACCACTCCACTACTCACCAGCTAATCAGACTCACTGAGGAGATTACCAAAAACTTTAACCACAGGAGGCATACAGGTGTCTGTTTCTTAGACATTTCACGGGCGTTCGACCGGGTATGGCACCAAGGGCTCATCTATAAACTCAAGCTTTACGGAATCCCCGGCTACTTGGTCCAACTCCTTCAAAGCTACCTTTCTGATAGGAAATTTCAGGTTCAGGTGGGACACTCCCTGTCGGACCCCCGTCCTATCGAGGCTGGGGTCCCCCATGGTGGTGTCATCTCCCCAGTGCTTTTCAACTTATATATGGCTGACATACCCCGCCCACAGCGCGTGAATGTCTACATGTATGCAGACGACACTGCAATTTCTGCTGTCTTCTGGCAACCACTCAGAGTCCAAAATTACCTACAAGATGCTCTCTCCACTATCGAACCATGGCTTCGACAGTGGAGAATCAAAATCAACGTCAATAAGAGTTGTGCTACTCTCTTTTCAAAACGAACAAGAACTGACCCCCAACCACTGAATATTTTCGGTGAAGTAATTTGGTGGTCCGATGTTACTAAGTACCTGGGTGTTTCCCTTGATAGAGCGCTAACATTTAAACATCATGTTGCCAAAATTTCGGCCCAGGCATATCGCCGCCTCCATGAAATTGTTCCACTCATGAAAGCCGACAATAGGCTCAACTTGGAAAACAGACTCCTGTTATACAAATCCTCCATTCGGCCAATTCTTGAGTATGCCAGTCCCGTCTGGGGGATCGCAGCCAAAACGCACCTGCAACAAGTCCAGAGATTTCAAAATCGTGCCCTTTGCATGATTGCAGGTGCCCAATGGTTTGAACGGAATCGTGACATCCACACCGACCTCAATATTCAAGAAATTTGTCCCAGGATCCAAAAATCCGCAAAGAAATTTTATTCTGCTCTCAGCTCAAACACAAACCCCCTCATCACCACTCTTGGAAATTACGAAACCGAGGGTCTCCGTCATAAGAGACCTAAGGCCATCCTAATGTAAACCACCCCCCGGGGTGCAGGTCATATTCTGACCAGTTCGATTCCGTTCAAGGTACCACCACCATCCACATCAATGCAGTCTAGTTAATATCTGCCGAAAGCAGCACTCAAGACCGGAAGGTCGAAGGGCTAAAATGGCTCAAAGGATCCGGGCGCCAGCCCGCATATCCATTGAGACGCGTGGTCTGTGTAATGCATGCTGTAACCCAAACACATAAGACATGGAACATATTTAAAAACACTCTTGAATCGTCCACTCATTCCTCCTATCCTTTACACTCATACAACGTGTTTCAACAGCCTGGACGGATTCATTAGCTGAGTCAGCCACTGATAAAATTTTACTTATCACTGCTTGTATTGATACTGCCACTATAACGCTACCATCTTATCGTCCAATTTGACATCCTTTGAAGTTAATACCCTTCTAGGTTGCATTGATATGCTCATTGTTGTATACATCTTAAAAATTTTAGCCATGCTTGTGCCGTCAGGGCAGATGACGTTTGCTCGATTGTTGCAGGACCGGACTTTTTGAATCAGAGCGGAACAAACCTCCCGTTATGTTTCTGCAAATGCTCCTCTAGTACTATAAAAAGGAATAAAGAATGAAAAGCTATTGTACCTAGGTAAAATATATATTCAAAAACTTTATGATATAAAATATTAGGACTTACGTAAAATGGTAAGGTGGAGGAAAAAACTATCCGCTTGCCGGCCAGCCACTAACAGAAAGTATATTATCCATAAAACCTGACCATATAAGCGGAGGGGATGGGGAGAGGTGGGGATTGGCCCTGACAGTTATAATTGATGCTATCTATTATCCTTTTTCTTTCCCTTTACATATTGGTTAGCTAACTCAAATAATGGATTTTCTTCCTTAATGTGTTCATTTAAATTGTTGTCAATGTTTTGTTTCTGATCTACACAAATTTCTAATTTCTTCAGGACGTCCATATGTTTCCCTTTGTTTGCTGAATGTATTAATTTCATGTCTTCGATGTTGGTGAATGAATGATTATTTTCATGCATGTGTTCGCACATAGCTGAACATTTTCCGTACTTTTTGGCATTTATATGTTCTTTATATTTAATGGCTATATTTCTTTCTGATTGTCAGATGTATTTTTTGTTACAGTTCTGACATGTCAGTCTGTATATTCCTGATTTATTGAATTGGTTGTCTGTGTTAATCTTGCAAGCAAGCAAGATTAACACAGCCAAACTGGAATGTCAAAGAATTCCTTTCACTCATCTCAGTCTGCAGAAGATCTGAAGAAATTCCTGAATGGTATGGAAACAGTCTTGTAGGACTACAAGACGAAATTAAATACATCCAAGACAGAAGTAATTGAGTGCAGTTGAAGGAAGTCAGATGATACAGAAAATATTAGATTAGGACTTAGTCTTAGAGGAAGTAGATGAATATTGTTATAACGATGGTAGAAGTAAGGAGGATATACAATGCAGACTAGCACAAGCCAGGAAGGCCCACTTCAAAATGATACAGTAATTAGAAAGATAATTTTGAGGACTATCGTCTGAAGCGGGGCATTGTACGGAAGTGGAACATGAACCATGACTACCTCAGAAAGAAAATATAATATTTTGAAATGACCGAGCTCGATAGCTCTAGTCGCTTAAGTGCGGCCAGTATCCAGTATTCGGGAGATAGTATGTTCGAACCCCACTGACGGCAGCCCTGAAGATGGTTTTCGTGGTTTCCCATTTTCACACCAGGAAAATGCTGGGGCTGTACGTTAATTAAGGCCATGGCCGTTCCTTCCCACTCCTAGCCCTTTCCTGACCCATCGTCGCAATAAGACCTATCTGAGTCGGTGCGACAGGGGCTGCCTGGCCGAGGCGATAAGAGCGTACTCGGTTCGCCCGGAAGGACGTGGGTTCGAATCCCCGTCAGGAGTCGTAGAATTTAAGAAAAGAGATTTCCACTTCCGGAGGTGCATATCGCCCTGAGGTTCACTCAGCCTACACCAAAAATGAGTACCAGGTTAATTCCTGGGGGCAAAGGCGGCCGAGCGTAGAGCTAACCACTCTACCCCATCACGTGCCGAGGTTGACAATGGTAGAAGCCTTTACCTTCCACTCCTCCAAGGACCTTCATGGCCTGTACGGAGGTGACTTTGCTTTGCTTTTGTGTCGGTGCGACGTAAAGCAACTTGCAAAAAAATATTTTGAAATGTGGTGTTACAGAAGAAGGTGAGATGGTAGAACGAATTACGAATGAAGAAATACTGAATGGAATAGGTTAGAGGAGAATTATATGGAAATAATTGACTATAATAAGAGATAGATTGATAGGACACGTCTTAAGACACCAGGTCTTATTCAGTTAGTTTTGGTGGAAGTTCCCTTTTTACAATAGGCTTCAAGTAGCACCGAAACAGAAAGGTCTTATGACGACGATGGGTTAGGCAAGGCCTACGAGTGGGTAGGAAGCGGCCTCGGCCTTCATTAAGCTACAGCCCCAGCATTTGCCTGTTGAGAAAATGGGAAACTCTGGAAAACCATTTTCAGGGATTCAAGACAGTGGGGTTTGAACCCACTAGCTCTCGGATGCAAGCTCACACCTGCGCGCCCGTATCCGCACGACCAACTCACCCGGTTTGGATGGAAGTGTAGACGTTAAGAGCGGCAGGGGCAGCTCCAAACACGGCAACCACTGCAGACGATGCGGTGAGATCGAAACTTTAGCACACGCCTTAGGATCTTGCCTATTCGGTGAATGCCTACGGAACACCAGATAATCGACATGATCGCCTTCAAACACGGAGCAAAATAAAAAGGTTTTATTCTTGACCCGACTGTCAGATTTGAAACAGATGCACAACAGCCCGTTGAAGTCTATGAAGGAAAAAATGAGGATATATATTCACCAACCATCACGTATTACCACAATAAGTACAAACTTGAAGACATCGAGGTCATAGGTCTCATGATGGGTGCAAGGGGCACCATTCCTAAACTACTTATCACCTACTTACGACGCTTTGCTGTACCGAATGAGACCATCGTGAGCTGGGGCACACAAACATTGAAAGCCTCGATAGCAATCTTGAGGCATCACCTCGACGCTCCATGCACTTAATTAAAGTAATTAATGTAATTTATCTGCTGCTTCTTTGTTTTCTGTATATTATCAGTAGAATGATTGGTTTATTTACTCTCTATTCTGTACAGTACTAAATTTGTATTGTATGATATTCTTTGTCGCTTTGGCAACCTCAGTCATTTGAGGAAGAATAAATATTATTATTTGCGTGTCGTGGACTCCCTTTACGTGGTTTCCATTAACGAAACACACAGAGATAGAGCCCAGAATATGTTTTTAAAATATATTTACTATACAGAATACAATAGCTCTTATATCGTTTAGGGTTTCCATGTCTTACTGATAGAGTATATTCGTAGAGGAAAATTGTAGTGGTCATTTCTATATTATGAATCCATTAGTTCGCATTGGATAATCTTGAAGAGGGCTTCGAACATCGTCAGCGTGTCCATCTCCTGTCTTCACTGCCTTAGGGCATGGATTCTGTGTTGTATTTCTTCCCGCTGAGGGGTCCTTCATTTCTACGAATATATCCCAATCCTAAGAACTAATATCGAGCGAATATTGCGCATCTTCCAGTGTCTTCCATCATGCAAAAAGTCCATCAGAGCGTTATTCCACTGCCATGAAGGATGACAGAAGTTTTTGACAGAATGTGACGACATTTTCACCTGAGAATTGAACGAAGGTAGTGTTCTTAAATAGGGTAGTAGTAGGTTGCATTGACCGTCTGTCTCTGAGGTAGAATAAGGTGCATTATGATATTTAGAACGAGAAGGCTTCAACAACTGAAATTGGTACCAGTTATATATTGTTATGTTGTCCGGCTCCATGGATAAATGGTTATCGTGCTGGCCATTGGTCACATGGGTCCCGGGTTCGATTCCCGGCAGGGTCAGGAATTTTAACCATAATTAGTTAATTTCACAAGCAAGGTGACTGGGTGTATGTGTCGTCTTCATCATCATTTCATCCTCATCACGACTCGCAGGATGCCTACGGGAGTCAAATCTGGCGAGCCGAACTTGTCCTGGGACACTCCCGGACTAAAAGCCATACGCCATATCATTTCATTGTTATGTCTTCTTTACAAAAAATAAAATACAATGAACCTCTCACGAACACGAATATTTGTACTTTTTTTATCAGCGAAGTCGTAGTTGCATATTTGCCATGATGACGTAGGTACACGGCTATATCTATCGGCATGATGTCGAACTACGTACATCCTGGCTTCTGTTGACTTCCACATACACCAGGCGGCTTGCGAGCGCCGTACTTTCTATTTGCTTTGTCCCGCATGCAGTAGCGACGCGTGGGATGCCTAATCACTTGTTTTCGAAGGAGCGCTACAACCTGCTGTATTTCGGATGTTGTGAAACAAATAGCAGTCATTTTACTGCACACGTTCCATAACAGGGTGCATTTGTAAATACGCCAAAGGAGCAGAAAAACATTTAATAACTTATTAATTTATACATGTGTAGACGTTCCACGCTATAAAAGAGTTGTTTGTATGAAACAAAAACTAATACTGTTGGGCGAAATACGTGTGTAGAAGGCAGACGTCTGTTTGGAGCTTCGGCTGCATTCTCACCAGATTCTCAACAGATTAAAATGATGTCTGTATATTCATCGTTGCTGAACACACTAGCCGCTGCCGATATGCAGACAGCAAATGTAGTGCTGCTGTACGCTAGTACATACACCAGCCTAGTACTATGCGGTCGTAAATGAGGTTTATTAATCCAAGGGGTTGCATTAGACGGGTAGCGCTGAGGAACATGTTGCGAGCGACCGTCCGGTTGTTATCTCTTCATATTCTGACGTAAACTGCCTGCTCGAAGTAGTGCCCCTGTTAGTAGACATCCCATTCATCAATTGTGTATGCGGGGCCATTATATGTACTGGTACCAGTATGATCCACCGTCACGATTAGACCTCGGATTTTTAGGTGGTAATAGGTTAGGTTTCAAAGTAATTTGGTTTGTAGAAAGTGTCATTCAACCCGTTGTACCATAATGTAGGAAGAGTAGCATCAATTCAAGAAGTTCTATAGGCTGTACTCCTAATATCTATGCAAATCTCATAGCATAACCGTTGTACAGTGTACAGTAGGGTACACTTGTTACTGGCTAAAGTATGTTTGCATTCTAACCTATCAGAACCTAATAATCCGGACTCTAGTCACGATCCTTCCAACGAAGCCTTCTTCCCCGGTTCATCAGGTCAATTGCAAGTGAATTTCGTCTCGGTGTTTTAATGAACTAATCAATTTGATGCAATTATTGGTCACCCAAGAATATTGAAAAGAATTTGGAGCATGATTTTACGGGATACGCCTTCCTGCACGACTAGGTCACGCGTAGATCATCGTTGATCCACCTTCGCCGGGACTCAAGGGGCTGAATTGTGTTGTCGTGTGTTTAGGGTTGTCCTGACCACATGCTTCACGCAAATCCTGTGCACGTACTATCTCTATTTTTCACCGAAGCAAGTTGTTCTACATCGTGAACGTACAGTTAAAGCACCTGTATGTACTTTCCTACCTCAAACACTGCAGTGTTTGACTGAATGATACACAGACGTTTCCACTTGCAACACGTGTTCATGCATCGTTCAGTTATCAACTTTGGAAACTCTGGGGCTCTCTGGGAGATGACTTTCATGTGACTGGACTATTGCCACCATTTTGCATCCAACCAGTGGCAAATTTACATCTTCATGGTTTTTGACAAATTCTTGGTGTAAACGGAGAAAATTAAGAAAGGGGAGCGGTCGAAGGAAGGGATAAAGGAAGGAACGAAGGAATGAGGAGAGAGAATGGAAGGCTTATAAAGAATAATAATAAATTGTAGACGCGTCCTGCTCCGCAGGATCCGTTATAAATAACTCACATAACTCGTCTTCATATGCCTGTCGTAGTCAAATTGTTTTGCCTGCTCTTTTCTACGGTTTTATGAGCATTTAATACCGGTACATAATAATTGACAAGGGGCTGCCTGCCCGAGGCGGTAAAGGCGTGCTCAGTTCACCCGGAAGGACGTGGGTTCGAATCCCTGTCAGGAAGTCGTAAAATTTAAGAAACGAGATTTCCACTTCCGGAGGTGCACATGGCCCTGAGGTTCACTCAGTCTACAGCAAAAATGAGTACCAGGTTAATTCCTGGGGGCAAAGGCGGCCGGGCGTAGAGCTAACCACTCTACCACATCACGTGCCGGGGTTAACAATGGTGGAAGCCTTTACCTTCCATTCCTCCAAGGGCCTTCATGGCCTGTACGGAGGTAAAAAGAAATAAAAGAAGACAATAATTGACTTATTAGTATATAACACTTTTCCATACAATATTCACTGTGCGTCTACCATTCGGGCGTATTTGGATCTTCACACTTTCAAACGATCTTGCCCGGGATAGTGCAACATACTGACTGAATACTGTTTCGGGTACGTAGAGACCCACTTTTTCAAGAGTTCGTTCCTACGCTTTATTACTGGTCATGCAGAAGGCTAGTCGGCTTGATACCTTGCCGTCTGTGCGTACGTTGATGTTTTCTCTGAACAACATGCAAGTTATTCGGAACGTTCTGTCATCTGTTTGATATATTTAGAAGCCGGGGAAGGTCAAAGAAGATCAAAGTATCTAGCAGAGAATGGTATTATTCCATGATCATTCTGGCGCCACAGATAGTAATCAAACATGGCTGGATGCAATCACATTACTAAGCATAAAAATCACAATCAGAATAAAATAAAAGTGTTAATCGCGTAGCAACCCCCTAAGTACAGAATGTATTGCGGGTTACGGTAAGCCTTGGTCTGTAATTATTGGAAGTAGTATAATACAGGGATTCTGCGGCCTCCTCCCGCGGGAAATTTGAATTCAGGCGGCAAATTTGAATTTTGGCGGGAAATTTGAATTTTGGCGCGAGATTTGAATTTGTAAACAAAGCCACGTGCTTTTTGACAGCTGTCATCGACAACAACGCATCGCTAACCTCACTGCTGCCATATTGACGGGGGTAAAACCTCAGTAGTGCCAACTTAACCTAACTAGCGAGAGGTAAACAAAGCCACGTGTTTTTTGAATGCCACGTGCTTTTTGACAGCTATCATCGACAACAACGCATCGCTAACCTCAGTACTGCCATCTTGATGGGCCTAAACCTCAGTAGTGCCAACTTAACCTAACTAGTGCGAGGTAAACAAATCCACGTGTTTTTTGACAGCCACGTGCTTTTTGACAGACAACAACGCATCGCCAACCTCAGTACTGCCATCTTGACGGGCCTAAACCTCAGTAGTACCAACTTAACCTAACTAGCGCGAGATAAACAAAGCCACGTGTTTTTTGACAGCCACGTGCTTTTTGACAGACAACAACGCATCGCTAACCTCAGTACTGCCATCTTGACGGGCTTAAACCTCAGTGGTACCAACTTAACCTAACTAGCGCGAGATAAACAAAGCCACGTGCTTTTTGACAGCCACGTGCTTTTTTGACAGCTGTCATCCGCCATCTTTAAACTACAGAGCACCGTGCTGCCCTCTTTATCGCAGTAGCTGCAAATTCGTCACCTGTCATCGGCAGTGCTGCCATCTTGGCGGGCCTAAACCTTAGTGCTACCAACTTAACCTCACTAGCGCGAGATAAACAAATCCACGTGCTTTTTTGACAGCTGTCGAATTTGTAAACAAATCCACGTGCTTTTTTGACAGCTGTCATCCGCATCTTTAAACTACAGAGCACCGTGCTGCCCTCTTTATCGCAGTAGCTGTAAATTCGCCACCTGTCATCCGCAGTGCTGCCATCTTGGCGGACCTAAACCTTAGTGCTACCAACTTAACCTCACTAGCGCGAGATAAACAAATCCACGTGCTTTTTTGACAGCTGTCATCCGCCATCTTTAATCTATAGAACACAGTGCTGCCCTCTTTAGCTACTTACCTTTGAAATGTGGTGGTGGATAATTTGAAAAATGCTCTTTGACAGCAGCCATCTTTGAGCTAGATACCTGTGGTGGCAGACAATTCTACGTGACAGCAGCCATCTTTGAGCACAGTGCTGCCCTCTTCGTGGTGGCGGGAAATTCCACGTGCTCTTGTTTGGAAACAAACTCTCGTGCTTTTTTCTGACAGCTGTCATCCGCCATCTTGCGTCACAAACCTCAGTGCGGCACTCTTTAGCTAGATACCTTTGAAATGTGGTGGCGGCAATTTGAAAAATTCTATGTGCTCTTGTTTGGAAACAAAGCCACGTGCTTTTTGGACAGCTGTCATCCGCCATCTTTAATCAATAGAGCACTGTGCTGCTATCATGCGGGCAATTTCGTCAGCTGTCATCCGCCATCTTTAATCCACAGAGCACCGTGCCGCCCTCTTTATGACATGTAGCAGCGGGCAATTTGAAAAGTTCTGTTAGCTGTCATTCGCCATCTTTAATCAAGAGAGCACCGTGCTGCCATCTTTAGCTAGATACCTTTGAAATGTGGTGGCGGCAAATTGAAAAATTCCACGTGCTCTTGTTTAGTAAACAAACTCACGCGCTTTTTGTCAGCTGTCATCCGCCATCTTACATCGCAAACCTCAGTGCTACACTCTTTAGGTACATACCTTTGAAATATGGTGGCGGATAATTTAAAAAGAAAAAAATTCTACGGCAGCCATCTCTCGACGCTAATTGCACAAGATGGTGGCTATACATGATTCCTTAAGGGTGCTTACGCAAGATGGCCGCTATACATAGGTTCTTATGAGACGCCCTTGGGATGGTTGCGCAAGATGGCGGTTGCTCTTATGAAGTGGCTTAAGGGTCCTTGCACAAGATGACTAGAGACGCCCTAAGGATGCTTGCGCAAGATGGCGGACGCAAGATGGCGGCTATACACGACTCCTTATGAGACGCCTTAAGGGTGCTTGCGCAAGATGGATGCTGCTCTTATGAAGAAAGCTAGCTTAGAGGCTAACGTGTCATGCTAGTTCGATT
Organism: Anabrus simplex; assembly: GCF_040414725.1. Taxonomy (NCBI): domain Eukaryota; kingdom Metazoa; phylum Arthropoda; class Insecta; order Orthoptera; family Tettigoniidae; genus Anabrus; species Anabrus simplex. Next base: position 62,359,719 of record NC_090273.1, on the reverse strand, counting down.
CATTAAATTTGGGGGCTTAAATGCAAAATGTTAAATATCTCGAAAACGGTGCATCGTAGAGCAAAACGGACAAAACTTTTTCTGCCCAATACCTCGGTTCGCAGTACGAGGAACAAGAAAAACATAGTCTAATGATGAGATCAACGATTCGGTTCCTACTTAGGTCCTTTGGCATTCGCTCTGTTTTAGTTTGTATTGAAGCAAGTCTTCGTAACATGATCAGGTCTAGCTATGGTAGAGAGTATAACGTGCCGTGCAGGTTCTATTCATTAAATTTGGGGCTTAAATGCAAAATGTTAAATATCTCGAAAACGGTGCATCGTAGAGCAAAACGGATAAAATTTTTCCACCTGATACCTAGGTTTGCAGTATCAGGAACATGATAGCATAAGAAAAACATAGTCTAATGATGAGATCGACGGTTCGATCCCTACTTAGGCCCTTTGGCATTGGCAGCTATCTAATTCTACAAGATGGCGGCTATACATAGCTTCTTATGAGGCAGCTTAAGAGCGCTTGCACAAGATGGCTGCTGCTCTTATGAGACACCCTAAGGGTGCTTGCGCAAGGTAGCAGCGACAAGACGGCGACTATACACAGCTCCTTATGATACGGCCTGGAGGTGTTCACACAAGATGGTGGCTGCTCTGATGAAGAAAGCTAGCTTTGCATCGTGCAGGTATCTTTACAGCACTAAACCTCATACCTTTGAAATGTGGTGGCGGGTAATTTGAAAAATTCTACGTGCTTTTTCTTAACAGCAGGTATCTTTAAACAATAGCGGCTATACATAAGCTGTTAAGGCCTCTTCTTATGTCAAGGCATAGCTCTATCGAACAAGTTTAAACCTGCATCGGGATAGCTAGAGTAAGCACGTGCTGCAGTGATGACGTCATTATGCATGTTTAGACTTGCAAATCACTAAAGAAACATAACAAGACTAGAATCGAACACTGCACTCTATGCCGTTAACTTTATCATGTGATCGGAACATTGATTGAAGTGTTTAGAACACTAAATAAGTGATCAAGACTAAAATAGAACACTGTACTCGATACAACATGTGTTTAGAACATGTCAGGGGATACCTTTGTTCTAAGAAGATTAGATAACCGCACATTCCTTGTAGGGCTAATGGGCTAAAGGGCTAATGGGCAAAAGGGCTAATGGGCAAAAAGGGCTAAAGGGCTAAAGGGCTAGGGTGCCTCTCCTCTCTTTATCCGGGCTTGAGACCGGCTCTACAACTAGAGGCGGAGTTAACACCCTAAGGGAGGGAGAATTTTGGGAAATATTCTATACGAATATAGCTACTCGATCGACTATATACTGCAGATGGATGACTTAGGTGAGGGTAAGCGCTTACTTAATAATACCTACACGACGTAATTCATGCTCTATTTCAAAAATATCTTCTTTGTACTGTGTGTAACCAGCATCATGATAGGCTCTTAGCAGCTGTAAACGTTTTACCAGTACGTTGGGGTCTTTAGGGTAGCTAATATCTACATAGGGTAACAGAGGCTCGTTGTGAACTTTGAGTCTATATACAGACAGTCGATGTGTAGGGACTTGTTTTGATGTAATACGTGCTTCAGCAGTAGCGTTTCTAGGTACAAACTTAACTTGTTTCGATAGCGATGAAGCGTTGAAATTTCCTTCTTCTTTACCTTGCATCTCTTCTTGAGATGTTTGCACTGCGACAGAACGTGTAGTAGGTTTAGGAAATGAAGTAAAATCATCAAGCTGTAATGGCAATGAAACATTAAGATTTTCTTCTTCTTCTACCTTCACTTTACTACTGTTTTGATCAACATCATTATCCTTATTATCATAATCATGATCTTGCCTCTCTTTATCTTGAAGTTTGTGCTTAGTAACAGAACTTTCAGCAGGCCTAGACAACAAGGGAGAATAAAAAATCTCTCGTAGAAGTGCACTTTTTAAACATAAATCAGTGTTCGCTGGAATATGGTTGAGCTCTTTGTATTTTGTTCCCGATGAAGCTACATTACACGCGGCTTCATGACGTTGAGCGTTGTATGCGTTCTTGAACTCTCTTCTACAATGTTTGCATTGAAAAATTGTCCTACATGATATCTCATGACGTCTCCTGTGATAGTTTCGGGAAAATGCTTTTCCACACTCTTCGCTAATATACCTAGAAATAGGTTTTTCCATGACGGACTTTTATCTTCTGCTAACAGATTCTTCTTTGAATCTACTTGACATTTGTTACTCTCTACTTCGATGATGCGAACAGCTTAGCGATTAACCGTAAACTAACACAAAAGCGTATAACCAAGGTAGCAACAGTAAGGTTTAAGCCCATCAAGATGGCAAGAGTGAGGTTAGCGACGTTCTGTTGTTGGATTTTAAATTCCGCGCTATAACATGCATAAGGTGGCAGCCTTGAGGTTTACCGCCGTAAAGATGGCAGCAGTGAGGTTAGCGACGCTCTATTGTCCTTCAATGTGAGGTTAGGGTCCGTCAAGAAGACAGCTGTCAAAAAAGCACGTGGCTTGGTTTACTAAACAAGAGCACGTGGCTGTGACGTCACGGTCACTTAGTATGCTGCTTCAGCGTGCAAAGTTCAATGTCTACACCTACGTAGTTAACACTCTGCTATGTTCACAAGATTTTTACACATAACTATTCTTTATGTTTTAAGTTCGTGCACATAGGTTATGTTAAGATAGCAGCACACGTACAAGCGATGGTCGCACGCTCGCGTAGAAGTTGTTTAGTACGATAATTGATGTATGCATTGTCGCTGCTACCTTGCGCAAGCACCCTTAGGGCATCTCATAAGACCAGCAGCCATCTTGTGCAAGCGCTCTTAAGCTGCCTCATAAGAAGCTATGTATAGCCGCCATCTTGTAGAATTAGATAGCTGCCAATGCCAAAGGGCCTAAGTAGGGATCGAACCGTCGATCTCATCATTAGACTATGTTTTTCTTATGCTATCATGTTCCTGATACTGCAAACCTAGGTATCAGGTGGAAAAATTTTATCCGTTTTGCTCTACGATGCACCGTTTTCGAGATATTTAACATTTTGCATTTAAGCCCCAAATTTAATGAATCGAACCTGCACGGCACGTTAAACTCTCTACCATAGCTAGACCTGATCATGTTACGAAGACTTGCTTCAATACAAACTAAAACAGAGCGAATTCCAAAGGACCTAAGTAGGAACCGAACCGTTGATCTCATCATTAGACTATGTTTTTCTTGTTCCTCGTACTTCGAACCGAGGTATTGGGCAGAAAAAAATTTGTCCGTTTTGCTCTACGATGCACCGTTTTCGAGATATTTAACATTTTGCATTTAAGCCCCCAAATTTAATGAATCGAACTAGCATGACACGTTAGCCTCTAAGCTAGCTTTCTTCATAAGAGCAGCATCCATCTTGCGCAAGCACCCTTAAGGCGTCTCATAAGGAGTCGTGTATAGCCGCCATCTTGCGTCCGCCATCTTGCGCAAGCATCCTTAGGGCGTCTCTAGTCATCTTGTGCAAGGACCCTTAAGCCACTTCATAAGAGCAACCGCCATCTTGCGCAACCATCCCAAGGGCGTCTCATAAGAACCTATGTATAGCGGCCATCTTGCGTAAGCACCCTTAAGGAATCATGTATAGCCACCATCTTGTGCAATTAGCGTCGAGAGATGGCTGCCGTAGAATTTTTTCTTTTTAAATTATCCGCCACCATATTTCAAAGGTATGTACCTAAAGAGTGTAGCACTGAGGTTTGCGATGTAAGATGGCGGATGACAGCTGACAAAAAGCGCGTGAGTTTGTTTACTAAACAAGAGCACGTGGAATTTTTCAATTTGCCGCCACCACATTTCAAAGGTATCTAGCTAAAGATGGCAGCACGGTGCTCTCTTGATTAAAGATGGCGAATGACAGCTAACAGAACTTTTCAAATTGCCCGCTGCTACATGTCATAAAGAGGGCGGCACGGTGCTCTGTGGATTAAAGATGGCGGATGACAGCTGACGAAATTGCCCGCATGATAGCAGCACAGTGCTCTATTGATTAAAGATGGCGGATGACAGCTGTCTAAAAAGGCACGTGGCTTTGTTTCCAAACAAGAGCACATAGAATTTTTCAAATTGCCGCCACCACATTTCAAAGGTATCTAGCTAAAGAGTGCAGCACTGAGGTTTGTGACGCAAGATGGCGGATGACAGCTGTCAGAAAAAAGCACGAGAGTTTGTTTCCAAACAAGAGCACGTGGAATTTCCCGCCACCACGAAGAGGGCAGCACTGTGCTCAAAGATGGCTGCTGTCACGTAGAATTGTCTGCCACCACAGGTATCTAGCTCAAAGATGGCTGCTGTCAAAAAGCATTTTTCAAATTATCCGCCACCACATTTCAAAGGTAAGTAGCTAAAGAGGGCAGCACTGTGTTCTATAGATTAAAGATGGCGGATGACAGCTGTCAAAAAAGCACGTGGATTTGTTTATCTCGCGCTAGTGAGGTTAAGTTGGTAGCACTAAGGTTTAGGTCCGCCAAGATGGCAGCACTGCGGATGACAGGTGGCGAATTTACAGCTACTGCGATAAAGAGGGCAGCACGGTGCTCTGTAGTTTAAAGATGCGGATGACAGCTGTCATAAAAGCACGTGGATTTGTTTACAAATTCGACAGCTGTCAAAAAAGCACGTGGATTTGTTTATCTCGCGCTAGTGAGGTTAAGTTGGTAGCACTAAGGTTTAGGCCCGCCAAGATGGCAGCACTGCCGATGACAGGTGACGAATTTGCAGCTACTGCGATAAAGAGGGCAGCACGGTGCTCTGTAGTTTAAAGATGGCGGATGACAGCTGTCAAAAAAGCACGTGGCTGTCAAAAAGCACGTGGCTTTGTTTATCTCGCGCTAGTTAGGTTAAGTTGGTACCACTGAGGTTTAAGCCCGTCAAGATGGCAGTACTGAGGTTAGCGATGCGTTGTTGTCTGTCAAAAAGCACGTGGCTGTCAAAAAACACGTGGCTTTGTTTATCTCGCGCTAGTTAGGTTAAGTTGGTACTACTGAGGTTTAGGCCCGTCAAGATGGCAGTACAGAGGTTGGCGATGCGTTGTTGTCTGTCAAAAAGCACGTGGCTGTCAAAAGCACGTGGATTTGTTTACCTCGCACTAGTTAGGTTAAGTTGGCACTACTGAGGTTTAGGCCCGTCAAGATGGCAGTACTGAGGTTAGCGATGCGTTGTTGTCGATGACAGCTGTCAAAAAGCACGTGGCTTTGTTTACAAATTCAAATCTCGCGCCAAAATTCAAATTTCCCGCCAAAATTCAAATTTCCCGCCAGAATTCAAATTTCCCGCGGGAGGAGGCCGCAGAATCTCTGTATTATACTACTATTGGAGTGGTCATTCAGTGATTTTATTTTAGGATTACTTAAATTTGACTGAACTTGTCTAATGATTCACCGGCAGATAATTCCGGAGAGAATTAAAAAAAGAATCAAGCAATCGGTCCAGTAGAACGGCTGGACGGGCTGGAGAAAACTGTTTTTATTTAACGTTTTAAAATATAGATAGCAGCGTATGGCCTCCGGTGAGGCATATCGCAGGTCTTTTTCTAGAAAACGGCCATAGGTGACCTGGAGGTCTGTGAGGATGGAGTCCTACCTAAGATGATTTATAATGAAGAAGACGGCACAAACACCAGCCCCCGAGGCAGAGGAGTTAACCAATTATGTTTAAAATCCCCGACCCTTTCGGGAATAGAACCCGGGACCCTCTAGATCGAAGACCAGAAGGCTAACCATCTAGCCATGTAGCCGGAATATATAAAGAATAGAAGGAAGGGCTAGAAGGAAGGAAGGAAGGAAGGAAGGAAGGAAGGAAGGAAGGAAGGAAGGGATAGGAAGAAATAGTATACGAAATAAAGGAAGGATTGAAAGAAAGGGAGAAAGAAAGAAAGAAAGAAAGAAAGAAAGAAAGAAAGAAAGAAAGAAGGGACGAATGGAAGCATTAATGAGAGAATAAATAAATAAATAAATAAATAAATAAATAAATAAATAAATAAATAAATAAATAAAAAGGAAATAAATAAATAAGGTGGTTGAATCATCTGCGAACTGGTCTTCGGCTCAGAGTGCCCCACGTTCGATTCCTAGCTGGGCCAAGGGTTTAATCTGCGTGTGCTTAATTTGTATATCACGGGAACTGGCCATTTATGTTCGTCTTAATACATATATTCATCTACACACAAGATGGTACACTATTAAACACCACAGCAACACGCAATTGTGAATACATCTCTCCACATAGCATTGGCGTCAAGAAGAGCATCCGGCCAATAAACTGGGCCAAATCCTCCCAAGTTCTGACCTCAATGAAATAGGAAATTATCCAGGAAGGAAGGGAAGAAGAACAAGAAGAATCAAAACCTGGAAGAAGGAAAAGGAAAGACGGTAAGGATGTAAGAAACGAGAACGGAGGACATGAAAGGTAAAATAATTAATGTTATGGAATGCTTCACGCAGATATAAAAAGACAAACTTCTCAAGCTAGAAGGAAGACGTTCTTCTCCTCGCCAGTAATCGATTCATTAAACTCAGTCCGCGTGGTTTACTTGGAAATACAATCAACCGCGGTAAATTAGATTTCAGTGACAAAATAATTAAGGCCGGAACCACGTTAAATTTGTATAGCTGCTCTTCTTTTCGGAGAACTGCGAAGTTTTAATCAGAAGCTCGTAAATAATATAATAGGTTCGCACAAACTGAATATAAAATTACAAATTAATATCTAAGTACGTGCTTGCTGCTGCCCCTTAGACCAAACCACCCGCCAAAAGATAGCAGTTTTCTCTGAATTTAGAGGGCAGTCAGCTACGTCAGGGTGAGCAGGCACGCTGTATTGTTTTTTCCAAATTTATTGGTTTGTTCCCAACATTGCTATCCGATTTCTAACAGGCCAGTATTAAGTTGTGGAGACCTTCGATGTGTTAGTGCAACGTTGAACAACTAGCAAGTAAAAAAAAAAAAATAAAAAAATAAAGGATATGGCTGTAGGTTGTCACTATTGTAATGGCTTCAGGGTTTCCAGGGTTAGAAATGAAAGACAAATATTATATGGATAATAAATTTCATTCGTAGAGCCTCCGTGGCTCAGATGGCAGCACGTCGGCCTCTCACCGCTGGATACCGTGGTTCAAATCCCGGTGACTCCATGTGAGACTTGTGCTGGACAAAGCGGAGGCGGGACAGGTTTTTCTCCGGGTACTCCGGTTTTCCATGTCATCTTTCATTCCAACAACACTCTCCATTATCATTTCATAGCATCTATCAGTCATTAATAAATCACCTTGGGAGTGGCGACCCCATCGTACTAATAGCCTATTATGTTTCATTCATTACATCTCTGACCCGGTCAATGACTGGAAAACAGGTTGTAGGTTTTCATTTTAAATAAATTTCATTGAATAGAAAATGGTACTCTTGGAATGTGGGTAATAACTCGGTGTAGTACGGGTCTGTGATATGAAGAATTTAAAGAGTTCGGGACTACCGGACGGAGTGGCTCAGACGGTTGGCAGGTCCAATTCTTGCTTAGTCCGGTGGTATTTGAAGGTACTTAAATACGTCAGCCTCGTGTCGGTAAATTTTCAGACTCGCAAAAGATCTCCTGCGGGATAAAATTCCACATTAATGATTAGATTTCGGGAGTGATATTATGAGGGACAGCGCTGACGACCAACACAGCGCCATCTTATAACAATGTCGTTACATATTTAGGACAAATTTTGCTTTAATTTGAATCGCTGTTTTATGAAAACTGCGTTTCAGATTTCCAAATTTTTGTTCTGCATCACGTAGCCTCCACCTTTAGCTGTCAATTGGGACATTAAACATAATAGTAAGTAAAATACTCTCGATGATATACGCGTTCGGCCGGCCTTGCGGTGTAGGGCTAGCGTGCCTACCTCTTACCCGGAGGCCTCGAATTCGATTCCCGGCCTGGTCAGGGATCTTTACCTGGATGTGAGGGCTGGTTCGAGGTCCACTCAGCCTACGTGATTAGAATTGAGGAGCTGTCTGACGGTGAGATAGCGGCCCCGGTCTAGAAAGCCAAGAATAACGGCCGAGAGGATTCGTCGTGCTGATCACACGACACCACGTAATCTGCAGGCCTACGGGCTGAGCAGCGGTCGCTTGGTAGGCCAAGGCCTTTCAAAGGCTCTAGTGCCATGGGGTTAGGTTAGGTTCGGATATACGCGTTGTACCCCAACACTAAAAGTGTCTTCATCTTTTACTTTCCATGTATCCATTGTCGGGGAAAGAAAGTATAATGTTAAAAAAAATAAAGAAACGTACGTCCTGGAAACATTTTCACGGTATGAACAAGAAGGAGAAGCGCTGCCAGTTGGCGGTTTGCGACCTACGGCGGAAATATTGTGTACAGTGTTTTATCTTGTGCAATCTCACGCTGTGTGGCAGCCGCAACAAGCATGACCCACTGCTGCCCGCAGCATTTGCCCAAAGGCAGCCCAGTTTTGCAGACCTGTCCCAGTTTTACGCTTTACATAGCCCTTCCCCTTCCTGGATGCTATCTTTAATCCAGAAAGTGTTTGGTGTATTCCTTTTTTCGTATGATTGTAATGTTAACAGAAGAAAACGTATAGCGTTTTATTTCCCTTCACCACTGTAATCACTGCCAACACCATTTTCATATGGGCTGCCGCAATTACTCGTCATGATGAAGAGAGGGCCAAGAACCCTAACTTAAATAAATAAATAAATAAATAAATAAATAAATAAATAAATAAATAAATAAATAAATAAATAAATAAATAGTTAGCTGGACCCGGAAAATAATAGGTTAGAATATGAATTATTTTGTCGTCTAGTCCACTCTTGCTAAATATAGGGAGAGTAACATAAATTGTAGGGGTTCTGGTGGACAGTACTCCTACTGCTAATATACCACTCATAGCATAACAGTAGTGTAGTTGTGTATACTTTCTACTTTCGTCAATAAGTTTGCTTTCTAGCCTATTAATGCCTAGAAATCCGGACTCTTTCTGGTGTGTTCTGCTCACAGAAAGCTGGTGATCGCCATGGACTGGTTATCGTTGTTTCATGCTTCCCAAATCTGGTTTGCCGTAACCATTGTCTGAGGTTCCGTGTCCAGAAAAATCTTCTCCAACCAAGACTTGTTTCCCTTCTCTCTTGCCTTGTATGATCAGTTATATCGGGCTGTATTTGTCGTTCTGGAACATGTGTTCGGAATAGGCTGCTTTCCTGTGTTTTGGGAAAGTCAATACTACGCATTATTTCTTCATACGACAAAGTACATCCTCGGTTTACTCACGAGACCTTCATTATTCTGCTACATATTCAGGTTTCGAAAGTATGTAGTCAGTTCAATAAGAAAGCCTGTAGTGTTCGACACTATAGAGCATGACACACCAATGAGTCACGGCTGTACCCAAAATGTCAACTTCAGAAGCTGATCTGCAGCATGCTGATAGCGGTTCCAGTCTCTATACTAGAAAAAATATGCTTATGTTAGACAGTATCGTACGTACTTGAAATGGCAAACCCTTTCACTGCATGATCCTAGGAGCTTGGACTGGCGACCACGGGGTCCTTAGCCGAGTCCTGACATTGCTTTGACTTGCTTGTGCCAGTCTACTCACTTTCATCTATTCTGACTGCCCTCCTTTCGCCAACTCTTGTCCTTTTCCAAACCTGACGGTATTTAGTTTGCGAGGTTTAGAGAGTCATTCATTTTCATGCCCTTCGTGGCCCTTCTCTTTCTTTGGCTGATGTCTTCATTTTTCGAAGTGTCGGACGTCTTCCAGATTTTCCCTCTGATTAGTGATGATAGAAGATGGTTGCGTAGTTGTTCTTCTTGCTAAAACAATAATTATACGAACCAGTTGGCCGTGCGGTTAGGGGCGCGCAGCTATGAGCTTTCATTCGGGAGATAGTGTGTTTGAACCCCACTGTCGGAAGCCCTTAAGATGGTTTTCGGTGGTTTCCCATTTCCACACCATGCAAATGATACGGCCGTACTTTAGTTAAGGCCACGGCCGCTACCTGCCCTCTCCTATCCCTTTTCTATCCCATTGTCGCCATAAGTGTCAGTGTCAGACAAATAGCAATATCTATATAGGATGTATCCAAACGTAATGGCAAAACTTCAGGCATGGGTCCCTGATATAGAGAAATGAAAATCCAAAACTTGTTTCCTGTCGTTCGACCGGGTGAGAATTAATGAATTAATTAATTACGGTAATTAATCCTCCTGTGGGTGGGGGCGGTAGAGTAACACCCTCGGTATCCCCTGCCTGCCGTAAGAGGTGACTAAAGGGGGCCCCATGGTCTCTGAAATTTGGAGCGTGGGTTGGCGACCACGGGGCGTTTAGCAAAGTCCTAGCATTGCTTCCACTTACTTGTGGCAGGCTCCTCACTTTCATCTATCCCGTCCGACCTCTCTTAGTCAACTCTTGTTCTTTTCCGATTCCGACGGTATTATAGCATTCGAGGCCTAGGGAGTCTTTCATTTTCACGCCCTTCGTGGCCCTTGTCTTTGTTTGGCCGATACCTTCATTTTTGAAGTGTGGGATCCCTTCAATTTTCCCTCTGATTAGTATTATATAGAGGATAGCTGCCTAGTTGTACTTCCTCTTAAAACAATAATCACCACCACTACCACATGAATGAATGAAGACCCCCATCTAGCGGCGAGGTAAAACTGTGCTGACTTCAGAAGCGTGTCGCACTCCTCTGAGGCAATTATTAATGAATGACAGATTAGAGGAATTAATGTTGGAAAGTGTTGCAGGAATGAAAGGTGACAGGGAAAACCGGAGTTCCCGGAGGAAAACCTGTCCCATCTCCGCTTTGTACAGCAGGAATCTCACGTGGAGTGACGGTGATTAGAACCACAGAACCGTGTGGTGAGAGCCCGGCACGCTGCCGCCTGAGCCACGGATAATTTGTTCCTGATACAGAGACAAGAAAGAAAAAAATATGACAACGTGGGTCTGGAAATGCAGAATTGGAGAGTTATTCGAGCCTGTATTTACTGAGTGCACAACGTCCCTGTTATCGGAATAAAATGCGAGATACCAGTTACAACTGTTAAACAAGTAATTTGATGTGGGCGTGAATACTTCTACGCCCACGCATTGTGTCAATCTGTCAAACAGCAATATACACTTTTGATCGTGATCGGCACTCATTAGTGTTAATGGAGGATGGTCCCCAGTTGTACTTTCTCTTAAAACAACGATCACGACAACCAGCTGGTACCAGCAATGGCATCCGGTCGTAAAACTGCATCAAATCTACATGTATTTGCTACCACCAAAATTGAGAGAATTGCATAAAAGGAAGGAGGTTATTGTGAATATTATGATATACATGGATAATATTGGTACGAAAAATACAGCGTCTCTTTAATTACTCTAATTTATTTCTGGATGACCCAATGAATGCATACACACACAATTTTATTCAACCATGTATGATCACACTCGCTAATTGCTGTCAATTTACAAGCCTCTCTTCTTTACACACAGCAGGGAGTCCCAGCTCGTAGGAATTATCTGAGAGGGCGTTGATCCCAATTCTCAAGTTTCCCTTACTTTCACTTCTCCAGGACCAGGCTAGGTTCGAACACAGTGCTACTGGCTACACGACACGCGATAACTGCCCCTTGGTTCGACTCCAGAGACAGACCAGTAACTCACACAGTTTAACACAGTGAACAAATATACAGCAATAGTTCAACAGTGCTAACTACCAGGGCAGTAATCACAAAACGACCATTAGCGCTGTTCCGATACACTCACGAGAGCTGCTCCGGTTGCAGACTCTACGACGATTCTCAGTTCACAGAAATACACACACACAGAACTCCCAGGTAGAACACGGTCTTCCGTTCCGTACGCCGTCTGCAGTTCAGCTACTCTCTGGACACTGCGACACAACAACCACAATACCTCATTCACACCTCGATGGGACATTAGCGACAGCTAACATTTCTGTCGCCCTCAGCCCAGCCACCTAACCTCAGCACACTGAGTCTTACACTGACTTTAACATTGACTCCATCACGGAGTACAAGACTGATTGACTACCCACGGCTAGCCTCACTTTTATAACTCGGGTGATATGTACCAGAATATTCACGATGTGGCTAGAGGCGAAACCTACTCGTTTCATCTCCAAGAAGCTCGCAGATAAGCAAAGAGATATGCCGGCTTGCCTTTCAGGCCGGCTGGAAGCTCTCCGATCGGCTGACTCACTAGTCCCTTCCAAGAAGCACCGAAAGGGTCTACCACAGGGATGGCACCTAACAATGTTATATCCTCGTTGCGCCTGCGGAAATGGCTATGTAACTGTGTTGACGAAGAAATACTACCCGCAGCACATGTATCATTAGAACGATAAAATAATTCTTTGGTACAACTCGCACAATATTGAACGCCAGACGATTGAACGATTTCACATAGTTGTCTTCAATGTTGAAAACACTTCTTAGGAGACAAAGTAGCGGTCCCCATACTACGAAAAACGTAAAATTAAGCAATTTCCTAAATTGTTCCGAAAGTTGAATGAATAAAGGGCCTGGACAGGTTTAAAATTGCGACTCTTTGGCAGCTTTATCAAAGTAGGAAGAACAATTTTGAAAATAACTTCCGGCCTAAACGAAGTTCCGGAGAAACAGCCAAAATTCAGTTGTTTGTTTACTCGTTTTCTTTTTGACGCAAATCTTAGGCAAATTAACTTACTGTAATTACATAATTCTTCTTGTTAATATGTTCCTTGGTAAACCTATCAGCCCCTGAAATATTTTTTCTGAGATTTACTTATTTATTGTGTTTTCCCGCATGTTTAAAACCAAAATAAACTAATAAAATAAGTTTCAGAATTTTGGGACCGCTAGGTCATAAGATATTTGATGTTGCCCTATTGCAACGCTAGGCGCTTGCACTACCTATTTTATAACAATGAGTTTTGGAAGTCGAATTTAGGTTGCAAAGTTTTCCTTTGCTGTTTTCGTACAATAAAAGTGTTGAAATATCACAACATTATTTATTGTAAGAATACGGAATATCGGTTCTTATTCACATCACAGCAAAAAAAAAAAAAAAAAAGTATTGAACAAAGGAGAAAATATTTCTTTGCAGTACAGAGACACATATGTACAATTCGTTGCCTCTCAAAACAAAACTCTCACTTGAACAATAGAATAAAATCAAATATAAGAAAACGAAGGATCAAAGAACTTCCGATGCAGTTACATACTATAGAGTAACTACAGTAGTGAATATTTTCAGAGGCAGGTAAAAGCCCAACCTCAATACTTGAGCGTTAGGCACAGAGACAGTTAATTACCGTCTTTCACTGTCTTCATGTCTTCATGTCCCAATAAGAGCGCTTGGAGGACAACTTATTGCATCCAGAAATGAAAAGTATGGCGATAAAGCAACGAATTTCATCAGAAGTTATTTGTGAGTCCATACAATTTCAAAACACTGCATACCTTTTAATCTCTCGAACTAAAAGTTTAATCAGCTGGTTATCTGCAAACAATTCACAAACGTCAACAACAGTCATGGAATTTCCGTTGCTACAAATAGGCTCCGGAAATATCAACAGTCGCCCAATATTGAAATCATCTCGTTCGGTCTATCTTGATTTGTAATTTGATTTATTCTTTTCTCTATCAGTTATCTGCTCTTTCGTAGCATCGGGTATTGGAACAGATCTTGCATGAGTAGACAGAAAAGGCATTTCGTCCTCCGGTAACACACCTTCACCACCGTAACTAATCTCGATTCTTTCATTATTTACAAGTTTCATTTCAGCACTGACACGTAACTGTCGGGAGCTGAGATTATCAATAAGCCTACCATCATCTTCATCACCAGGAGCCTTCATCTGTAAGTACACTTACATCGGGGGGTTCCACAAAAATGTCACCATCGAGATCTTCAGTCAGTAGCATATCCAGTGTTTCTAAAAGGGAAAATCCCTTCCTGCTATGAAGATGTATGAATTAGTATAAAGATGCAGTAAAAATCTGCAGCAGTTTTACTGTGTATAAACGCCTAGTATCTTGATTTGTAATTTGATTTATTCTTTTCTCTATCAGTTATCTGCTCTTTCGTAGCATCGGGTATTGGAACAGATCTTGCATGAGTAGACAGAAAAGGCCCTTCGTCCTCTGGTAACACACCTTCACCATCGTAACTAATCTCGATTCTTTCATTATTTACTTGGCAACGCTAATGATTCAACGGGCACTACTACGGCATTGTGCACCCGTACTGTTTCAAATGCTTACAACATATATAATGAAGTGTGCACAATACTACTATAAACAAAATCCAATGAAACAACTTCACTTATAGATTTTATATCCTTCTTACATGAAGCCGGCAACCATTTCGCAGGAATCTTAAAATAACCAACAGTCCACCACTCCTTGTGTCATAACAATAGATTTTAAAATTAAGTAAATGTGATTACTCGATTCTACAAACTCTTCTCTAACTGTCGGATGACACTACAATCTTCCAGATTATTTCTTGTTGCCAACAGTATTAAAGGAAAAAGGCGCTAAAATCGTTGTCATTTGGCAACGCACGGCACTAATGGGTTTTAATACCCTCAGAATTTTTTGATTTTTTGAAAAATGTTCACACCGAATTTAGTTATTAGAGATTAAGTGAAACACTGAACTGACTCACATTAGCGCTTGTAGTGATAGAAAAAGACAAACTGCTAATCCAATCGACCGCATAACGATTATTAAGCAAAGGATTGCAATTTTTTGGAATAAATAAAGAATATATTATCATACTTTATGTACTTAAAATTCGTAGCTCATATCCATAGAAAGGTTTTAACATTGAGTTGTGTGCCTGAAGGACTAGAACTTTGGATTTTTGCAGGAACAAAGACTATGCAATATGCCAGAAAATAAACTCATAAGCACTTGTCGTGGACTGTGTTTGATCTCGCTGCCACAATGAAGTGTTGTTCTAGATAAATTATCGAAGGGTAACTAGCTCCACCGTACAATCGTAGATAATAAATCTCTCTTCTACTGGGAATATGAAGTTAGAAAATTGCTACGTTACCATAACCGACAGCTGAATATTATGTAATAAAATATGCAAAGCGTATTTCTAAGGTTAAAGCACCTTATAGATTAGACTGATGGCGTGGTTAGCAGCCATTAAATCAAAAGACATGAATATCGCGGTCGTAAGAGAAGCATAAAAATATGTTTTGTATTCCCCGTAATTATAGTAATACTATTCAGCAGCCTTTGATACCTTAAGTCATGCGTTAGGTTAAGGGAATCAATGGAACGACATAGTCTTCGGATTACGAAGAAATGAAGGTAATTTTGTCAATTATCTTATACAGGAAGATTTTCTGAATAATGGTTATTGTTAAAGAGTTAATAGACCATCATATGCAAGATCGTTAACCGGTTTGTTTAACGTAAATTCTCCGCATCATTCAAAGTAATAAACTTCATTGTTAGGTTCCGCATTGAGTTGAGACTATGCTTAAAGTAAATACAAAATTTTAATATTCCACCTTCTCAATACTAAAAAATAATTTGATGTTTTTACAAAAACATTACAATGATATTAATAGGTACTAGTTTCGGTCCACTGTGGACCATCATCAGGCTAGCCAAATTACAACAGTAAAAGACATAGTGATAAAATAAAGTAAAATAATGTGGAGAAATGAGAGAGGATCTAGAAGCATGGGATGGTAGTGGAATGACAGACAAAAGTGAAAAACCGTTATAAATGAGGCCCGTGGCGGTCTGTTACTTGTGTTGGATATATAGAATGTGATATGATTCCTCACTCATATTGTGGCTATAGGTTTGTCATGAGTAGATGAGGATAAAAGCCCTTTTGTGAAGTAGTTCTGAGCGCAAGGAAATTAGGCCATGCGGACACTGCCGGCCGTGTCTACATTTTTCCTAGTGAGGGGATGTTTTACTGGCGAGACAAGGAGGTCATTCCTCCAGCCCTGCACGACGGGGGGGTTCGCGGCCATTTTTAAAAGGCAAGGTTTGAGGAATTCTTTCTTTTTCAGGCAAGACGTGTATGCGGCAGCGTTTCTTTCTTTTGTTTTTCTTTACTTGTCAATAGAGGTGTGTCTTACGTATGAACTTGGCACTAAGGAATTAGTTGTGTTAGTATATCTTGTAAATATAATGATTGCTTAATGGATCCGAGTTCGCATCCATACACTGACTGACAGAGCAAATGCAACGCCAAGGAGGAGTGGTTCGAAAGGGATGAAAGTTGGGAAAAAAACAGAGTCGGCACGGAAGAATAATTGATGTTTATTTCAAACCGATATGCAGGTTACACAATGCGCACGGCATCGACTCAGTAGGATGTAGGACCACCGCGAGCGGCGATGCACGCAGAAACACGTCGAGGTACAGAGTCAATAAGAGTGCGGATGGTGTCCTGAGGGATGGTTCTCCATTCTCTGTCAACCATTTGCCACAGTTGGTCGTCCGTACGAGGCTGGGGCAGAGTTTGCAAACGGCGTCCAATGAGATCCCACACGTGTTCGATTGGTGAGAGATCCGGAGAGTACGCTGGCCACGGAAGCCTCTGTACACCTCGTAGAGCCTGTTGGGAGATGCGAGCAGTGTGTGGGCGGGCATTATGCTGCTGAAACAGAGCATTGGGCAGCCCCTGAAGGTACGGGAGTGCCTCGGCCGCAGCACATGCTGCACGTAGCGGTGGGCATTTAACGTGCCTTGAATACGCACTAGAGGTGACGTGGAATCACACGCAATAGCGCCCCAAACCATGATGCCGCGTTGTCTAGCGGTAGGGCGCTCCACAGTTACTGCCGGATTTGACCTTTCTCCACGCCGACGCCACACTCGTCTGCGGTGACTATCACTGACAGAACAGAAGCGTGACTCATCGGAGAACACGACGTTCCGCCATTCCCTCATCCAAGTCGCTCTATCCCGGCACCATGCCAGGCGTGCACGTCTATGCTGTGGAGTCAATGGTAGTCTTCTGAGCGGACGCCGGGAGTGCAGGCCTCCTTCAACCAATCGACGGGTATTGGAACAGCCAGGGTGTCTTGCACATGCTGAAGAATGGCGGTTGACGTGGCGTGCGGGGCTGCCACCGCTTGGCGGCGGATGCGCCGATCCTCGCGTGCTGACGTCACTCGGGCCGCGCCTGGACCCCTCGCACGTGCCACATGTCCCTGCGCCAACCATCTTCGCCACAGGCACTGCACCGTGGACACATCCCTATGGGTATCGGCTGCGATTTGACGAAGCGACCAACCTGCCCTTCTCAGCCCGATCACCATACCCCTCGTAAAGTCGTCTGTCTGCTGGAAATGCCTCCGTTGACGGCGGCCTGGCATTCTTAGCTATACACGTGTCCTGTGGCACACGACAACACGTTCTACAATGACTGTCGGCTGAGAAATCACGGTACGAAGTGGGCCATTCGCCAACGCCGTGTCCCATTTATCGTTCGCTACGTGCGCAGCACAGCGGCGCATTTCACATCATGAGCATACCTCAGTGACGTCAGTCTACCCTGCAATTGGCATAAAGTTCTGACCACTCCTTCTTGGTGTTGCATTTGCTCTGTCAGTCAGTGTATATTTCTAAGCGGGATAGAGAGAGATATGCCTGTCGTGGTAGATTCGAACTTACTATTTGTGTGTGTACTCCCCGATATGTGCGGAGATCCCTTGCAATGGCTTTATTTCTGCGAGACAGTTCTGATCTTAGCATCATGTCTTTTTATTTTGTAGGTCTATTGGTGCTGTTCCATGTAGGGGACACGGTATTTTTTTGGGTTCACTGACCTACTCCTCCGCGCAGAATCATCAAGCTCTTTTATGTTGTCTTAGGAAATTATGGATACAAGCCTTTATGGCATTTATCTTTTGCACTACGAGTGCAATCTATTGTAAAGAAAAACTGATTATGAACACAGAAACTTATGCTTTGTAAAATTATATAGTTAAAATGCAACTGAGTTCCTCGTTTCATAATTTAGTATAATAGAGTAAATTTTCCTAACCCCCTTACTCTCGTCACGAGAACCCAGAAATCGTCCGTCTGCCGACTGCAGCTAGGCTGGTGGATTTATTTAGTAACAGGTAAGCAGGTAAGTTCGATCATGCATTGTTATGTATGCCCTGCAGGGTACAATACACTATATATACAAATCCACAGCCTCAGCATCTTTCGCATTGAAGGCCTTCGGTAACGAATAATGTGACGTCTCTTCCGGCATATATTTTGTCGCTTTACACAAATTTTCTGATGACCCCCAACCGTAAGACGTATTCACGTCAAAAAATCGATTTTTCAATTTGAATGTCAGTATGGTGGATTTTGAGACGAGGAGTATGATGGCAAAGCTGGGTATATTTCTGGTGCTTGTACATAAAGATTCTGATATGTTCAGTACATAGATATTTAAGAAGTCGAGTGGTTTGTCTCCTGATCTTGCTGAATTCAAATGAAAATCCAGAGCCTGATTCCAGTCGTTCGACCGCGTCAGGAATGGAATAAATGAAGCCCCATCTACAGGCGAGGATAGGAACTGTGCCGGCTGCCGAAGCCTGTCGCACTCCTCTGAGGCAATGAATACTGACTGACAGATGAAATGATAATGGAGAGTGTTACTGGAATGAAAGATGACAGGAAAAACCGGAGTACCGGGAGAAGTACCTGTCCCGCCTCCGCTTTATCCAGCACAAATCTCACATGGAGTGACCGGGATTTGAACCACGGAACCCAGTGGTGAGAGGAACGCGCACTTCCGCCTGTCGCACTGATTGGCCATTTTGGGGCCCTCGTACCCAGTCTACGATCCCGGAGAACGAGGCCAAGCCCGTCGTAGCGGAGACCTGCTGGATGGAAGTGGGATACGACGCCGAGCCTCCTTCCTCTCTGCCCGGGCCGTGGTCCAGAAGATCGGGCAACTACGATTAGGGGCTGGGTGCCACCCCCCGTGCAACTGATGCATACCGGCGTCTTGTTAAGTGCTGCGTAGGCCATGTAATGGTGATCAACCCCACAACGGTTGCACCTCACTAGGAGCCCACACCTATCCTGACGGTGGCCCCACCTCAGGCAGCGGAAACACTGCAAGAGCTCCTTAGGGGGTCGTACAGATCTCACCTGACTGCTACTACCAGCTCAGGTCCTCTCCTCATTGACGTTTCGGTTGATGGCTGTCCTGGGAGCAGTCCTGGGAGCGCGCGAGTCAAACAGCGCCATCTTGTAACAGAGCATGCGTGTGACGTCATATTTAGCACTTTGAAGCGCTATTTCATGAAAACTGCGTTGCCGATTTTCAATTTTTTTGCAACAGGTAGACTTCTCCTTTATCTGTCAATTGAGACATTAAACACAACCGTAAATTACATACTACCGGCGATATACGTGTTCTACCGAAACACTAAAAGCATCTTTAAAACATTCTTTCCATGTACATGCTGTCGAGGAAAGTAAGTGTGAGGAAAGTAATTCTACGTTAAAATGGGGGTTAAAATGGGGGTGAAAATGGCATTTCGTTACTGCTCTCCGTTTACTGTAACCTCGTAAAAATTCGGACTGATTACACGTGTTGCGCTAATCGCACACCAAACTCCGATTTTCCTACCATAAAGAGGAATTACGTCTATAAAATATAGATTTTCAGAACACCAATAGCCTGTGCTGTGAGTGTTGATAAGAAAGGAAGCGAGCCAGGCAGCCAGGTGACCATGGGTGTGGAAAAAGCCATCCAGCCTGCCGGCCCGCCCACCTTGGCTCAGCCACGCGCGAGCGGACAGATTTTATACGGTAAACCCTGTATCATCTGAATGACCGATGCGATTGGCTTCTTGTTCACGACGGCCCACAAAGGGTCACTGTCTATTCCGTCCCGCAGTCACATTCTTTCCTGATTCCCTCCAGAAAAAAACGTGTATTTTCTGCACTACACATAAAGTCATAGACTCATGGGTATGTTTCTAGGCTTGGAAGACGAGAGTGCGAGTACAGATTCTTTGTTTTTCCTCTATTAATTGCCTCTTACAACATGCAGGAGGTACAGATAATGAATGCATACTTTGACTCCACCAACATAGAAAATAGAGAGTTTCGATAGACCGAAAGAAAAATAGCGTAACCACGAAAGGATATTAAGGATCTTGACTTGTGAGAAAGTGAAAGGACATTCTAGATCTTCTAAATATAATATTACTCTAATAATCATCTTTAGGCAACGCTGTGGTATGGAAGTATCGTGACTACTTATTCCAAGTCCCTGGGTTCGTTTACCGGCCAGTTCAGGGATTTTAATTCTGGAATGAGGACCAGAGAGGGATTCACTTGATACGAGATGTTTTCAAGCTCTTAGTTACAGAAAGAAACCGCACAGTGAGAAGATGGCGCTACTGACCTAGGGTACATAGACGAAAACTGGTTGCCATGGTTACAATGGTGTCGGGGAATTGATTACGATAATATTGCAGACAACTAACATAAGCACGCCTGGTGGCTATGATCGTTAAGGCCTTGTCTCTACGTTCTGACACATTAGTTGTCCGGTTCGAATCCGGTTTGTGGAAAAGATCTCCATCAGAATGTTGGCCGACAGGGTAGAAGAGGTGGTGGCATACAATTTCTAACCATTACATTGCGTCCCAAAACCCTGGATTGAATTTGAAACCTCCCTACAGTGTTCATATGGAGTGACGCTGATGATTGTGATTCGTCCGTCGGATGGCGACGTTAAGCCTTGAGCAAACTCCCTTAGTGCTATTCGATAGATGTAGACTATGTGCCGACAGCACGTTTCATTATCTTCCTAATTCATTATCATAACTATCTCGCAACCAGAAGCGCAGGTCGATCATGGGAGTCAAACAGGAAAACTTAGACCAGGTGAGCGGAATATGTCCTCGGACAGCTGCGGCACTAAAAGCCATACGCTAGGGCAAATAAATAAATAAATAAATAAATAAATAAATAAATAAATAAATAAATAAATAAATAAATAAATAAATAAATAAATAAATAAATAAATAAATAAATAAGTAAATAAATAAGTAAATAAATAAATAAATAAATAAATAAATAAATAAATAAATAAATAAATAAATAAATAAATAAATAAATAAATAAATAAATAAATAAATAAATAAATGGATGGATGGATGGATGGATGGATGGATGGATGGATGGATGGATGGATGGATGGATGGATGGACGGACGGATGGATGGGTGTGAATTTAAAACGATCAGTGGAACCGACCCATAATGCCTCACATGCACAGAACCTGGCACAAAACAATAGTATTACTGACCAAGGGACTGCTTTTATAGCACGATGCTGAATCGATTATGCTTGTACTCGAAACGGGTCCAAAATACAGGTCATCAGCCCCTCATAAGGGTACTTATTGCTAGGAAAGTAGAACCATGCTATTTGTCATTTGGCAGTACTAATCACAAGTAGCGTAGACTCGCGGTATTCCAAACATTATGGTACTATTCACAGGTAGTGTGATGCGCACATGTAACACAGACCTATGGTGTTTCGCATATTGCGGCGCTATTTACAGGCAACGCAAACCTATAAAAGCAACGCAAACCTATAGCGTTCCTCACATATGTGGACTAACCACAGGGACCCGAACTATCCCGTGGTATTCTTCAGATAGTGGGATCTAAGTATAGGCAAGGCAGAACCATGGTGTCGCTCATCCCATGGTGTTGCTCATATAGGGGTACGAATCACAGGTACTGTAAGATCCTCATCCTGATTCACACACTATCGCTACTAATCACAAACCTATGGCGCTCCTAACATAGTGGTACTACGTCCAAGTAAATGCGACCCATAATGTTCCCTGTGTAATGGTACTAATTACAAGTAGTCTCATGGTTCTAATTGGATCATCCCCTGGTCGCCCCTTTTAGTCGCCTCTTACGAAAGGTAGGGGATCCCGCGGGTGTATTCTACATGTGCGTCCCCCACCCACAGGAGGTAGTGTGTTGGTCCGCGAGAGGTATTTTATATCCCTCAAGTCCGCCGCCAAGCCGGTTAGGAACCACCTATCCGCCACCTGAGAGGCGCCACGTTGGAGTATCACCTCTCCCCCTGCTACGCCAGCGTAGTACGTTCGTGAAGTTCCAAGATATTAGATAACAGACTTTCAGTACAGTCTGTCGTTAAACTAAGTCGTCGTCATAAGCAAAACTGCTTACTCCACCGAACTGAATTACTCCCTGCAGTTTATGCCTTTCGGTAAATCATTCAGAGACTGAATGCCTAGAATCTAATCCAAGTGACGGGCACAATCAGGTCAGGAGTGAGAACGTAGCAAAAACAGATAATTTCAGATACCTTGGATCTCGCCTGCAGAGTGACAGTGGAATTAACAATGAAGTGGAAGCTAGAGTAAAAGCAAATGCATGCGGTGGAGGTATGTCACTGGGTAATACCGTTTCGCCTAAAGTCGAAGATATACCGAACCATACTACGCCCCGTTGCGCTATGTGGTCTTGAATTACAACCGTTCAACAAAAGCACTGCAGGACAAAGTCACGCCATGGAGCTACGAATGCTTTCCCGGTCACTGGGCATCTCTTTAATCCACCACATCAGGAACGACACAATTCGTCAGCAATTGGGCATCGCGCTAATTATGAAGAAAATATGGGATAGGCGCCTCCGATTGTATGGCCATGTTCTACGTGCAGCACCTTGCACAGCTGACGGCCTCGCCTTCCACTCTGACGTCAACGGTGTCCGTCTACCAGGGCGACCAAAAAGAAAGAAAAGCTCGGTAAAAGAGAATATGAGGGCCGTTAGCTTGAGGCCAAACGACGTCCTCGACCAAGCAAAATATTGTTAAAGGACTCGGAGAGTGGACCCTGCATTTGTAGGACAAGGCTAAGAAGATGATGACGAAGAGAAAGAAGAAGAAGGACGAGAAGCTGTAAAATATCCATGTAAAGTATGAACGCTCTATCATGATCATTTTCCACTGTTTTGAGGTTGGCACGTGATGTGGATTTCGGCCAGTTTACGGTCCGATGTCGTTCCTGACTGCAGCTCTATGTGAAGGTATGTAATCAGTTTTGTGCGCTTCTTGCGGTGGTGTGTTGTGCTTCTTGAATAGAAGTGCGTTAAAACGAACATAAAACAAAGTCCCTGAGTCAGACGAATTAACCATACTTTCTTTAAAAATTCCCAGACGGGAATCAAACCCCAAGCCTTCTGAGCCGAATACTAGTTCTCTTGAATGTTCATCCAAGAAGATGGAAAATTACTGAACACTCATCCGGACTGCGAGACGAGTTTGCAGGCGCACAGAATAACTGTGTAAGTGTGTAAGAAGTAGAATTGATCAGATATTGCTCTGCATGCAGGTGCACCGACTGGTAACTCTAACAAGGTACGGCAGTCAACATGCGGATGTTATTAAACTCTTACACTTGGTCTCATCAACTCGGTGCTCGTTTCTGCTGCGTAATACGATGATTTGATTCGATTTCTTACTCATTCAACATGAACGCTGGAATGCTCGGGAAAATATCCTCTGAGTGTATGTGTTGTTCAGTCATGCAAATAATCACAAGCTAGAAGGCTTCGATCTACCGACTTCCACGTTCATATTTGTTATCGTATTGAAATCCCAGCTCCTTTCTCCGTGATCGTCTCTACTTTATATTGTTTCCTATGATGTAACTACAGCTACTCCCTTTGGGGTCACCTAATACGAAGGGATTTCTCGCTTCTATGGTGTAGAAAACACAAAGGTATGCTTCTGATTCTCAAAAGTATTTCGCAGATTATCCTCCAAGTGTCTTTTGGTTTACTTCTTCTTGCATATTTTCTTCGATACTGAAACTCTCTGTACAAGATGATTTTTGCCTCTACGTTCGACGTGTCCAAACCATTCCAGCTGTTGTTCGGCCATTTCAGCAATAATTGCTGAGAATCCCATCGAGCCAGTGTGATCATTTCGGATCCGATCTTCCCCTGTGACGCACACTTGCACCGAGCTCAATAGCTGCAGTCGCTTAAGTGCGGCCAGTATCCAGTATTCGGGAGATAGTGGGTTCGAACCCCACTGTCGGCAGCCCAGAAGATGGTTTTCCTTGGTTTCCCATTTTCACACCAGGCAAATGCTGGGGCTGTACCTTAATTAAGGCCACGGCTGCTTCCTTCCCACTTCTAGCCCTTTCCTGCCCCATCGTCGCCATAAGACCTATCTGTGTCGGTGCGACGTAAATGCAACTAGCAAAAACGCACACTTGCAGTGTGTGGCTCTAAAGTTCTAACCTCCATCTCTCAAGAACCACTTTAAACCGCTCTCTTCAAGACTAGGTCGTCGCCATACGAAATGCTCAATCGTAGCTCGTGCATGGGATGTTTGATCAGACAGTTTATGACCAAAGTTAATAACAATGGTGAACGACAACTTTCACAGGAAAACTGTCACAATTCCCAGCTCCCCTTTTAACCTTAGTGAGTAGTATTGTAGTAAGTGTTAAACAGCACTTACCAGCCACTTCGGTACAGTTTGACATCGTTAGGTGTTCCAAACCAAATCTCTAGAAACACAATTATATGCTTTATCTAGATCACAAATTACTGCATGAAAATATATTCTTGAAGATCACGCTTCTGTTCCTGGATTGTAGCAGTAGTTTATCTTCCTGGGTGTTTCTGTCGTCTTTAACAGTTGTGCCCAGCGCACAAGAATACACGACCCTCGCCACCTCAACCATGATATTAGCACGCAGGACTTCTCCTCTAATGGTTGACGTCAAGAATGGCGTCCAGTCGTAAAACTGTCAAATCTCCTCACGATCAAATTAAAACGCGTCAAAAAGATCATCCGGTCTTAAAACTCCGCCAAATCCTGACTCCCACATGAAAAAGGAGATAAAATAGGGCGTAACGGACACAATCCCAGTGACATCGTCGCTTGCTTCTCACCAAGGCAGTCTGGATTTGATTCCCGACCAATGCATGTGGCATTTTCGAAAGGAAATATCACGTCCCACGGGTCAAATGAAAATGCCACCTAACATCCCCGTCCAAACATTAAGATAAATCCGAAATTGATAATGGGAACGTCTCATAATATGGAGACTGTACTCCAACCGCACATACGTGTTGTGAAAATTGAAGATAACCCTGCTTGTAAACGAGGCTTCATCTGTGAACAATATAGTATGATTCACAAAGTCTTCAGGTTAACGATGGATCTGCAACTTCTCTCCGATACGTACTGAAGACGCTGAAGGTGGTACGGATGTTGCCGAGATTCACGTAAATTTCGTAGGCGGGTCCAATGGGACATTCCTAACACTACTGCGAGTTGACGAATACTCCTGCCAGCGTTCTCTGCAGTAAATTCTAATATGCGGTCCTCTGCACGAAGATCACGTCTAGGCCCTCCAGTTTCACGCGTGGACCTGACATTTCCAGTGTTAGCTATTCCCTTTGTACTGTAGCTGCTATAATCGTACGAAGATATGGAGCCCCTCTTTTGAATTCGTTCAACGGGCATCTCCGCAGGTGTACGAGCGGTAAATTAAAATCATCATTTCCAAATATTCCTTCGATCTGAACTGCGCCGTGGCTACGCGGTATGTATTCACTAGCTACACACTGGTCAGGCCTGGGTTTGAAATATTACATCAAAGGTCACTCATCCCCTCCCAACGAGGCTGCCGATCTTGTGTACCATCAACTTCATCTTAGCTGAGTTGCAACATCTTTTAACGAAGACTTACGTTTCTCGTCAACAGATTCACGGAAATAAAATATTTAAGACGCATTAGGTGTTTGAGGAGAACGCGTTTATCGCCGACAGTATTTAAGTTACGATTATGTGTAATGTCTCAATTGACAGGTAAAAGAGGAAGCTGTCTCTTAAGTCATTAGCCCAGAGGGTGGTCGGATCCTCAAATAGCACCACCAAAGTCTATGCAGTTATAGGGAAACCGAAAAAACCAATGGCAGAACCAAAATGAGGCGTATTAGGCAAGATGAGGAGTGAGGTAGTTTGCCATTGCTTTCCTGGTACTGCAGCACGACTGATCCTATGAGCAACACCTTTCAAAACACTCGGACACTAGTTGTGCTCCAGATGTCATTACTCAGCACCACCCATACCCAGCAGCTTCCATATTGTCACAGCCATGGATGAGACTGGGACTTCGGTGGAAGCTACACTTTGCTCTGGCCTGTGCCAAGAGACGGATACAAAAATACTGCATCCATCAAGAAATGGCAACAGGCAGAAGAGGAAGCTATATGCTGCAAAAAAAGGATAAATCTGAAACGTACCGTAGCTTTCATGAAATAGCGTTTCAAAGTAAGGCACAATTTGTGCTAAATTTGTGACTTCACACGCATACTCTTATAAGACAGCGCTGTGTTGACTCGCGTGCTCACTTGGAGGTAAGCTATCCTTGTGAATACATTGTGGTCAGTTATACAGAATAACAAATGTAATGATGGAAAAGAAAGATTGAAGTCGCTGACTGGCATGCTCAGTTGGAAGTTGGTTTTCTCAAACATCACTTTGATTTGAATGTTATTACCCACATCCCAAGTGTACCATATTCTATTGAATAAAATTTATTATCCACTATTAAAATCTTGTCTTTTATTTCTAATAAGTCCACGAAAACCTCAAAAGCCTGCGGCTTTTACAATAATGGCAGCCTAGCGCCAATTTTTTTGGTGCAATTCAGGTGTTAACTTTTACATTTTTACTCCTATACGTATCGAGATACAGGGAATATAACTAATGAACATGTATTCTGACACTTATATGTAGGTATTTGTACACTCCATCGTCTTGCGTTTTGAGCCATTAATCCTTTACATCACTGATTTCATGGTGATATTATGGCATAGCTGTGCAGGCGACACACCGGAACCTTGCGGCATTGTGGTCCTCTCTCCATGATCTATTACATTTTCTACTTTGGTATAAAATTAATGTAACTATTTTGAAAGACGAAACTTCCGATAAGTGTGGGGAGAATCTACCGTGTATAGGGAACTGTATTATTGTGGTAGAGTGTAGTGTTGCGTGTGGTGTGTGAGCTACTGGTATATGGGAGACACCCAGTCCACGAGCCAAGAAAATTATTCGTTTAAAATTAAAATTATCAACCCAGCCTGAAATCGAACCCAGGGCCTTCTGAAATAAAGCCACGACACTGACCATTCTACGAAGGAACCGGACATAATAGTAATAATTACAACATTATGTTATTTCACTAAGAATTTATGTTAGACTGTATCTCCTATTCCAAGAATGCATTCCCAGAAATAGTGGCTAAACCATTCCATTTATTAAAAAAATATCTAGAACTCTACGAAAAAGTAAGTTTTAGTTACCCTAGTGCTAAATTATGAAAACTGTATTCGATCGAAAACTTTTCTAGGTTACTGCCGCTCTGAGATGGTAGAAGAAATTAATGAGATGAGGAATCTAATCCCTGATTCTCCCACCCTGGAAATACTCAAGGGAACTAAGTTCGCATCCAGAAACGTTTCTATTCTCACCATAAGTGGAGTTGGTACATCGAAACTCATTCACATTGCATGGGCGACTGCTTGTGAAGTTTCACTGCGAGAATGTTTGTGGGTGAAACCAATTAGGAGCACGACTTGGCACAAGTAGTTTCCGTAACAAGTCAATGTCGTGGAAATGTCCTCCTTTTTACGTTTCGTTTTAAGTTGAAAACTTTAGAGTTAAGAAAGTTAAATGATTCATTAATTATTTTCTGCTTCCCCTGCAAAGAGATATAGTTTATGAGAATGAACATGTGTTAGACTCTCCTATTAAAAATCCTCAAAATTAGAAGACTAAGAAAGATGTATACAAAACAGAATGACCCATGCATAATTAAATGCAAACATATATAACCAAAACTCCATGGCGCTACAGCCCTTGAAAGGCCTTGGCCTACCAAGCGGCCGCTGCTCAGCCTAAAGGCCTGCAGAGGTGTCGTGTGGTCAGCACGACGAATCCTCTCGGCCGTTATTCTTGGCTTTCTAGACCGGGCAAATATATATACACTGGTGGAAAAAATATCCAAACACCAAGAAGGTTTTATACTAGATTAACGAAAGTTGGTAGGCGTGTTTATGCATCTGAAAGATGACGTTGATTCAAATTTCCTGCAAATCGCATTAGCGTGGCGCTAGTAGCAGCCCCATGACGTTGCACATCAGGTTCGCTTTAAATACGGGCTGTACTGTGCGAGAGCGTTAGTTACCTGTCTGATTGGACGGAGTGACTGTGAGGGGGTCAAGAATGTCTTTACGAGGACAAAGAGGCCAGTATCAACAGCTCACTGCGGTTGAACGAGGCCGTATAATAGGGCTCCGTGAAGGTGTATTTTCCTTCTGCGCTGTTGCAGAACGACTTGGCAGGAATGTCTCCTATGTGAATGCGTGCTGGCAGTAGTGGTCACGAGAAGGTACGCTCGCAAGAAGACGGGACTCCGGACGTCCCCGTAGCACCACCGAGACGAAGGACCGCCATATTCGGCGTATGGTTCTGGCGCAGCTGACTGTGTCTGCAAGCAGCAATTCAAGCGGCAGTTGGCTCCACATTGGCGCAACGAACTGTTCGAAATCGGTTGCTTGAAGGACAGCTCCGAGTCAGACGCCCTGCGGCGTGCATTCCACTTCCCCCAAACCACCACCGTCTGCGATTTCAGTGGTGTCAAGCGAGAGCGATGGAGTGGAGGTCCGTTGTGTTTCCCGATGAAAGCCGGTTCTGCCTTTGTGCCAGTAATGGCTGTGTGTTGGTTAGGAAGAGGCCAGGTGAGCGCCAGCATTCCACCTGTCTGCGGCGTCGACACACTGCACCTACACCGGGAGCTCTGGTCTGGGGAGCAATTTCCTATGATAGTAGGAACACTCTCGTGGGTATCCCATGCACCCTGACTACAGATGTGTACGTCCGTCTGGTGACTGGACGTGTTGTGCTGCCATACATGAACAGCATTCCCGAGGATGTTCTCAAACAGGTTTATGCATTCCCCCATGCCCCTGTTGTAACTCAATGTGCTCTACAGAGTGTCGACATGTTGCATTGACTTGCTCGATCCCCTGATCTGTCCCCAATCGAGCACGTACAGGACATCATTGGACGACAACTCCAGCGTCACCCACAGCATGGATTAACCGTCCCTGTATTGACCGACCAAGTGCAACAGGCATGGAACTCCATCTTACAAACTGACATACGGCACCTGTACGACACAATGCATGCACGTTTGCATGCCTACATTCAACAGTCAGGCGATTACACCGGTTATTAATGGACCAGCATGGCACATTTGCGATGGTTTTTCTCGCGCGGATATTAACCGGTAGTCGTGTACCTTTAATCAATTAAATGTATTACCTCGACAAATATATTGCCAAAATTTCCGTATTCTAATTTCTTTATTTCATGGTGTTTGGATATTTGTTTCCGAAAGTGTAGCTACGTTCTTCTCACAAGTTCTTTCGGAGACTCTTTATATATACGTTATGATGAGTCAAATTGACACTATTTGCATCTACTGTTTGTCCGTGTTTTAACTGTCTTCGCTTTGGATACATTTGCGTAAGTCCGCAGCGTGTTTTTCATATGTTTATTAAGGACACAGGCCTAGGATACATCCGGGACTCGTTTTACTTTTGAAAGCGATTTGACGATTTTTTCTCCTTTTGCTGGCTTCCTGGGCCTAACACAAGGTGAGGTTTCTCTATCAGGGTTAACTCCCTTAGCCTTTGATAGTCCTCCATCCAATGCGTAAGCAGCAGCGTTGTGTCATGGGATTTCTTAACAGCGACCTAAAAGGCTTCAAATCAGGGGCCCTCCGAACAACCTACCCCAGTATGGTAAGACCCACACTAACGTTTGGTTTTCCTGCCTGCAGTCTCACCAAAGTCACAAATCTAAACAAATTTCGGAAAATACAGAATTGGGCGGAAAAGCTAATAACTTATCGCTCCCATTTTCATTCGGCTAACCTCTCCTCAACAGAAACTATTGCCAAAAGAACCGTTTTGATCTATCGCCGAAAGCCCCGCTCCGTCTCCATTATCCTTGACCCGTTTCACCGCCTTTTCCTGTCCTTTTGCTCTGTCCCTACAATGCACAATGATTCATATATAAATCTCACGATTTTCTACGCTTGCTGTTTTAACCGGTTACTGTAATTTTACCGTACCCATGGTACAGCTTCAACTGTACAGCCAATCCAACACATATACCAGTGATGCCTTTTTTGTTTTGTTTTTTATTTAACAGGTGACATATCAGCCCTACAACCAAAGGTACCCCTTTCACTCCGTCAACATCCACGCGTACCAACCACCGTTTATTAGGACATTCAACGCAGTTTGAAACTTAAAGGTTGAAATTTTCTTCACCAATGGGAAACGAAAATTAGTTCATGCAGTAAAAGGTTAAACTTGTCCCTCCATTTTTCTCGCACCACCTCCTAACAATCCGGTTACTACGGCCGCTCTGCACATCTCTGGAATGAACCACCACCTAAAATAAAGGCTTGCCTCTAACGCAGTTTAAAAACCATGTAAAAATATAAAAATCTTTGTGCGTGCATGGACGGGAGTGAAAGGGAGAGAAAGTGTCGTCGAGTGAACGAATAACTGTACGAGTGTAAATATGTCAATAATGTAATTATTTTATACGTTAGCTTCGTAGGCCTGTCAACATGGGGCTTGCCATTTTTTACTATACCATCCATAAAATCCGTATGATTTGTGGTAAATAAATAAATAAATAAATAAATAAATAAATAAATAAATAAATAAATAAATAAATAAATAAATGTGTGTATCATTTCGTAAACATAAGATTCTTCAAATCCGCTAAGGGAGAACTCCTCCGCCCAGAGCCGTTCGTTCTCCGTTAGTATGCCTGGTTTGGTACTGGTCGCCAGCGCCCCGTCTGACAGTCTCAGGTAGTACAGTGTACTGTCACGTTTGTTAGCAGGACGATCCTGATCTGACCTGATCAGGTCTGGATTTGCAGCAGGTTATGGAAGAAAACATCTACGTGGACGGAAGTAAATGGAGAACGCTCATTCACCACACTCGGGAAAATGGAGCTGTTTCAAGATGATAATGATGATGATGATGATGATAATAGGCCTAAATACACCATCAACAATTTATTCTCCTACTATGTACAACATTTGCCAATGCTGGAGTAGATTTTCGATTCCACGCCCGTATGAATCTTGTAGTTCTCAGTTTTTAAATGTCAACCCATATTCTGAATGCATTTACATCCGGAAAAGGATTTCCTTGAGGTTGTTCGATAGAGAGTGGAAAAATTGAAAATACGAGGGTTTAATATCACGTAATAAGGTGGGGTGTAGAATGATTTCCTAAAACTAACTCCTGGATTGTGTTTTGTAAGGTTAGTAGAGTGCGGGCCAGCGTTATCGTGCAATATTATCTCAATTCATGCAGCCCTGTTGGTAGCAGTTGGTGGCAGTAAGACTCACCAGTGATGTTTACACTTCGTACTACAGATTTTGTGCCTGAGCAGAGTAATTTTTTTGTTTTTGTTTTTTGTTGGGTTAGCATACAGACACCGTTTGTTCTTACAGGATACTCTTATAGGATACGAATGGTCGATGTTATTCACGAGCGAATCGATGACGAGCAATGAAAGATGCACATACGGATACCTGATGAATTTTTTGGTTTCGACTTAAAGCATGCTGTACCCATACACCCGATTTCTGAACATAGCCCATTGAATGCAAATGTCGCGTAATAGTTGAATGGTCACAATTCATTACGTTCGCCAATTCTTGGCTACACT
The DNA here is from genome assembly GCF_040414725.1 of Anabrus simplex. Classification (NCBI taxonomy): domain Eukaryota; kingdom Metazoa; phylum Arthropoda; class Insecta; order Orthoptera; family Tettigoniidae; genus Anabrus; species Anabrus simplex. The sequence continues at coordinate 62,327,818 of NC_090273.1, read as the reverse complement.
GACGTGGATCAATGAAGATTATGGTGTTTGAACGGTCTTCATCAAACCCCAAAGTTCTTCCTGAATGTGCATTGTCACTCATGACTATACCTCGGATTTTTAGGTGGTAATAGGTTAGAATGCAAAGTAATTTGGTTTGTATGAACTGTTATGCAACCCGTTGTACCACAATGTAGGAAGAGTAGAATAAATTCAAGTAGTTCTATAGGCTGTACCCCTAATATCTATGCAAACCTCACAGCATAACCGTTGTACAGTGTAGGGTATACTTGTTACTGGCTTAAGTAAGTTTGCATTCTAACCTATCAGAACCTAATAATCCGGACTCTACTCATGACAAAACGACCCTCTTTAAAACGAGGAAATCATGTTTTTGCCGTGCTTTCTCCAATGACATGGTCAGCATACACGGAGCAAACTTGTCTAGCCACATGCACTACCTTTTTTTAAGTTATCATTTTATTTCTCTGAAATGGCAAGATACAGTATTAACATACAAGAGTAACGCAACAAGCAAATCACTCCATCTCTTAGTACAATATAATGTTCACTTGTCACATGTCCTTCTGTCCTTGAAAAAAAAATACAATTTCTCTCGTATCCTACTGTCCTAGAACATTGTCATTTCAAAACAAAAATGGCACAAAACACATTGCGTGAAAAACACTGCACTATTCGCCGCACGACCATTCGACTGTTATACTGAAACACTCTCGAGTTCCTTACCGTGATGTTTCTCTGTCGGTGGCACACGTATCAATAATTGTTGTTTGGCATCTTTTAGAAGGCGGGTGAATGTCTACAGGGAGCACTGTTAGTTTTTCTGGACATAATACAGATACCCCATGACCAGCCAAGTTTGCGCAAATTTCAAGTGCTGCGTACCGAAATCTAGCTCCAAAGCTCCTCTGTAAGCTACATTAGGATTAGCTGATCTTGTCATCTGTCTTAGCATAGAACAAAACCATTTCTAGGCAACTTTGACACTTCCACAGGCCGTAAGTTTATGCGTCTGTGTGTCCACCTCCAGACATTTGTTTACAGAGTGGGGATTGATGATGTTATGACGGAATGTTTTACCTCCTGTTGGAATAATTTCGTTTACAGCTTTATATGCTGCAACTTTCCAGTCAGTTGGTATATGAGGATCTTTGAAATTTCTCCAGATTTATTTCCATTTCCTATTTGGATACTTCTCCGTGATCTGGGGTTGTGTTTCGTTCTTCTCCACTAGATTATTGTATATTACCCTTATAGTAGGTTTGTTGTGTCCTGTCACTCGTCTTCTAAAACATCGTGTTGGCACTGAATACTTTGGATTTTGCTGACTTATATTCCAAAAATAATTCTGATGAGCAGCTCCTACTCCTATCTTGGCAATCATTCGCTCTCATATTAAAAGGGCTTCGCATTTTTCACCGATCCTTTCTAGACTGATTTCCTCAATTGTGATCTTGCTACACGAAACATATATCCTCGGCATAAATAATAACTAATACATAGTTCAACTCGCTGACTTATTTTTACCGGCATGGGTAGAATTTGTGCCACATACCACAATTTAGATAAGGCAAACAAGTTTATATGCCACACCTTTTGAATGATGTTCAGGTTTCGACTCAAACTGATTGGTAATGTGGCGCGTACCCTTGAAACTATGGTTGTCCAATTTATGTCAATAGTTTGGGCCATATTAGGAGTGAACACTATTCTCAAAACCTTAATTCTACCTTTAATAGGTACTGATTTTATTGTCGACTCTTGTGACCAGCTACCAAGCGGTAATATCTCGGATTTCTGATAACTGACATGGGCATTAGGGGCTTTCTCGTAAGTTGTTATTATGCTCTTAAACTGTGGTGCAACGGTTGGTGTCTGCAGTAAGATGGTGACGTCATCAGCATAGGCTGCAACCGTGAACAGGCTATGGGGGTTGGGAATCGTGTACATTACAAAGTGGACTGCCCGAATAAAGGGCTCTATACTTAAAGCAAAAAGAGTCATTGATAGGGGACATCCTTGTCGAACCGATGTTTTAATTGGAATTACTTTAGAAAAGTATTCATTAAGAAGTATTTGAGAATGCACCGAACTATAAAGGGTTCGAACAAGATTGCAAATTGCGGTTGGGATACCCATGCTTTTCAGCACTGCTAACAAGTACCCATGGTGCACTCTGTCGAAAGCTTTTCGGAAGTCCAGGTTTAGAATCGCGCCCATTTCAATTGGTTCTGCTTCAAAGTGTAGCACTGCATTTCTTACTGCCTGCAGGATGTGGGTCATTTTCCTTTCTGGAATAGTACATGTTTGCTCAACTTTGATGATGTTAGTAAGGCAGAGTCGTATTCTTTTCGCCAGTATTTTCATGAAGAGTTTGTAATCGGTGTTGAGGAGTGTTATCGGGCGGAAATCTGATACAGTTCGTGGTGTGGGGACTTTGGGTATAAGGATTATAATTCCTTAATTAACGCCTGTACAATCTTGTAGATTAGCGAACAATATTTGCATCGGTGTTAAGAGGGTTGATTTGATGATGTTCCAGTACTTTTTGTAGAAAAAATAAGTCAAACCATCTGGGCCTGGAGCTGATCTGATACTGGCCGTTCGTAGGGCCTCGAATAGTTCACTTTCTTCAATCGAACGGAAGAGCTGCTGCCTGCCATTATCATTGAGTTGTTGTTCGACGAAAGCCAGAATGGTCGTTTGATCTAGTGGGGGATTCTCACAGTCCGGAAACGTTTCCCTAAAGTACTTTTCAGTTTCATTTAGACAGTCCTTAGTAGAGAAAAGTCGTCTGTTGTCATAGGTAAGAAGAGTAGATATGATTTTGCTCTTCCCGTTTCTTTTTTTCATTGGCTACATAATAAAGCTGTGCTTTTTCTTCTGCTGAGGGTGAATGAGAACACGAACGAACGAAGGAACCCTGTAAGATGTTTTCCTGAATGACTGATACTCTTCGTTTAACTGCGGCTATGTGACTGTTTACGTTGTAACCTGCCTGTTGACACACCAGGAGATAAGTTAGTGTAGTGTAGTAAGAGTGTAGAGTTTTCCGTCTGTTACTTGCTTTTTCTGCTCCATGTTTCTTAAAGATTTGAATAGCCAGTTTAACCTTATGCAGCCATTTGTGTACAGTTCAAGGTCCCTGTTTGGTGAGACGACTGAGCATATCTGATCACATCTGTTGAGAGTTCTCTTTCACTTGCTCGTCATCAAGCAACGCATTATTTAGTTTCCAATATCCCTTACCGATAACAGGTATTCTCCTGGTGGTACGAATCTTCAGTAGGACAGCGTGATGATCACTGAAGGGTATTATTTTAACACTGATGTCATGTACATTGGGTGCTAGATCTCTGTTTACGTAAAATCTATCAATTCTAGATGCAGATGCTCCTCGGACAAATGTAAATTGTACGAAGTTGCCGTATGACTTTCCCATCCATCCCGAAACTCTAAGGCCTGACATAGCCTTTCAAGCGCTGGAGAATGGTTGAATTCTCCTCCCTGGTCTTTTGCGTGTAAAACACAATTAAAAACCCCACCGAAAATTACGTCTTTGTAGTTATGTCGTAAATAGTAGTTGTGTGGTCAGAAATTCCTCTCGCTCGTGGTGACGATGAGTTACAGAGTGCAGGTAAACGTTTATGTACAGTGTATTATCTTCAGTTAATATTGACGTAATCCTTCCACTAGGGTGTGTTTCACAAATTTTAATGTTTTAACCAGATCTGATTGCAGTACCTCTCGATTCTTCCCCAGGATTGGCAATATATTGGTAATTGTTCGCAAGGTAAGGCAAAGTAAGGGTGTTAACTTCTTGCAGGAAAAGGATATCGAAGTCATAATCTCTAATAAATTCTTGTAATAGAACCTGTTTGCTGCGACTTCTCAGACAATTAACATTAAGTGATGCTACAGAATGAAGAAGAAGAATAGTAAAGGAAAATAACACAGCGCCAATCATAATGATGAGTCTGGAGATGGAGACGAGTGCTGAAGTTATTTATTCGGAACATGTTTGATAATTTTTGTGCCTTTCTTTTTTCCATTGTCATCTCCCGGCCGCTTTAACCTAGGATCCCTGTGGCTAACTTGAGGTAGTTTTGTTCCGTTAATTTCCATTTCTTCTACCGACGGAGGACTCTAGTTTTCGACTGTCGGTGATATATTATGCTATTCCCTACTTTGCATGTTACCGTCTTTGAGGGATGTTGGCGGAGTTAATACACCTCCGCCCTCTGTTTTCACATCCTGATTTATTGGAGGCTGTAACGGATTATTATTTATTTCTTTGGGTAGCTGTGCTGGCAGTAATGAATCCGACTCAGTATTAGGTAGCCTTTCCGGTTGAGGTAGTTGATTATTAATATCAGAATTGTCGTTCTCAGTTATTTGATCCCCCACCTGTTGACCTAACAATTCTGTCTTCCTGTGCGTCACAGAAGTGGCCGGCATAGTGTTCTGGTGTTCATTTTGTGTTGCCTGTGTAGCTTCATGTAAGTCACTAGGGGACGAACTGTGTGAGTTTTCTTCAGGAGGCAACTGCGTAGCTTGCAGCGGAAAGCGCTGTGTCGACAGTTTGCCACTGGCCAAGGTCGCCCAGGTGGAACTAGCAGGTCGTTCGGTTAGCTGGACGGGTTGTTTACGTCGTGGGCATTGACACCGTAAGTGTCCCACTGCATTACGAGGTCTGTCCGGAAAATACGTATAAATCCGTCGGGGTGACGTATCACGTATCGTTTAGGCGCCGCCAGGTGGCACTGCTGTTGTCGCCAATCTTCTCAACGCTCAGTTCGAGTCGGAGAGCTCTGCATGTCAGTAGCAGTGTGCGGCTGCTTGTTGAAAGTTACCCGTTTTCACCTGCCGTCGGTATGGAGCTCTCTCTGATTAAGGAACAGCGCATCAACATCAAGTTTCTTGCCAAACTAGGTAAGAATGGCCGTGAGAATTTTGAGTGTTTGCAACAAGTTTACGGAGACAATCCTTCATCACGACAATGCGCCCGCTCACACATCGCTCGTTGTGCGTGAGTTTTTGGCCCGAAGCTCAATCACCGTGACAGACCACCCGCCTTATTCACCCGATTTAGCCCCTTGTGACTTCTTCCTGTTCCCGAAATGCAAAATGGTGCTTCGGGGGCGGCACTTGGGTGATGTGGAAGACATCAAGGGAGAAACGACACGGCAACTGAACAGCATCACAACTGGAGACTTTCAACAATGTTATCAACAGTGGAAACGGCGTTGGCAGAAGTGCATCTTGTCTCAGGGAGAGTACTTTGAAGGAGACCATATTGTAATACCTGAATAATTGTCAAATAAAGTTATTATTCAACTTTTATACGTATTTTCCGGACAAACCTCGAACAAGAAGAACACGTAGTAGGCTGATTTTCGTAACTGATGAGGGCTTTATGCCCACCAATATCTAAGTAAGACAATATATTTTGCTTTAACATTAATCGAATTGTTCGTAGACCATTATGAACCTTGTACCTGAAACCTGAGCTCCATGTTTAATCCTGAATCGAAAAAATGGTCTCATATTTACTCATATGTTCCACAATTATTCTTTGAGGTACCTCCGTCGGAAGATTAAAAATTCGCACCAACTTTGTACCAAGACCCGCAGAATCAATAGTCAATTTACTACGGAACCATTACTGTGTAAGAAAGAGTGCTCATCTGCATAATCCTGTAGCAGTTTTTCAGTTGTTTCCTGCTTCCTTCTAGCTTCAAGGTGTCAAAAATCCAGTGATGCACTTCGTGTGCAATAGTGTGAACACATTCTAAGCGATAAATTCCTCATTACGGATCTAATCTGGTGGTTAGCATGAAAGTCCTACCCCTAGGAAGCTTTGAATTTATCTCTAGGTGCAGCATACCACGTCCGTGGTAGAATTCATCAGTCTATGTTATCCCGAATCACCTCAACACAAGGTCCCTCCAAGTTCATGTAGAACATGGTATTGAATCACGACCAGAAACCTTCACGGAATAACTCTTCAACAAGTAGCCTTCTCTTCAGATTACACTGACGGCTCGTAAATCGCATCTGGTGGAATTGGATCTGCCCTGATACACACGAGACTCAATCATTTCGCCCCCAAACCATCTATTTATATATTGTATGCTGCGGTAACAATAGTTATTCACGAAGCACTATGAAATCGACACCTAAGAAGGAATACCTCGTACCTCACAATGCTATTCCTGTCCTGTATTTTCCTTAAGACTTGTCACGCCTCCCACCCCCGTATGGATATGCAGCCCATCACAACAGTATACTGTAGGAGTGCGTAAATACCATGCAAACATTAATCTCTGCAGTAGTGTACGGTAAAGTTCATTTTCCTTTACACGTCACCAAAGGAAAACGAACCCAATAAATTGTTCTGAGTGACTGTATATCCATAAGTGGCTGGCAGGCGTGGCCTGTCGTAAGGAACATGATGAATAGGAAGAGCTTTGTGGGATACGAGGTTTCGATTCTCAAGCGACGATTTGCTGGAAGACGGCAATAAAGAAACGCTGTAATTCTCTCTGATTCTCTGAGTGTCCTTTCTACCTTAGCTACTCCGTTTATACCACAAAACTCAAGTATACACCTTATAATTATGAAAACCATTCAGATGCCGCAACATGGGTTGTATGTCAATTTCGTATCGATCCCCTCACACAATGGAATCATCTACAACGAGCTTGTCGATGTTCTAGAAAAGCTAAACATCTCATTCTTCCCTCAAGATTACTCGTCTTTAATTTATCAGATAGTTTACAGGGAAAATAACAGAGCCTGGAAAGAATCGCAATCAACCGAGGGACATCAATACTCCCTCATACAATGATATCCTCTCTTACGACGCCCACGATTTGCCAAGTGTATCTCCCACAACGAAGATATATAACAACTGTTCGTATGAGATTCAACCACGGCAGCTTCCAGTACTGTGTACACTCCTGACTGATCTTGTGATGGGACAATAAACACAAGAATTCTCTTCCAGTTGTTTATATTTTTAGCATTATTTAAAATGGGACGACTGCCAAGCAGTTTCAACCACTCTCCTGAAAATGAAAATTCGCAGCCCGTTTTCAGTCATTCGACCGGGTCAGGAATAGAATGAATTAAGCCCCATCTAGAGGCGATGATAGGAACTGTGCCGGCTTCCGAAGTTTGTCGCACTCCTTTTGGACAATAATTAATGACCGACAGATGAAATGAAATGATATTGGATAGTGTTGCTGGAATAACAGATGACAGGGAAAGCCAGTATCCAGAGGAAATCCTATCCCACCTCCAGTTTGTCCAGCACAAATCTCACATGATAGTGACCGGGATTTGAACCACAGAACCCAACAGTGAGAGGCCGGTGAACTTCCGCCTGAGCCACGCAGATCTCAACATTGTAACTGAATTAGTTAACCCTAGAATGCTATCCTATTTTCCTCACCCACAAAAGCTTACTAGGGGTGATGTGTTACCACAATGGTTCCCTTCTCGTTTATGGAAGTTTGGGTGGAATTAAGTTCTTGCTTATATACGTATGAGTTAAGTAAAAGTAATAAATAAATATTGTACATATTTTGAAGACAATAAAATAAAATTATATCCTTTTTATTGATTGAAATTGAAATATCCAAATATACAAATATGTGTATTTAAACCTTGATGATAGTTTCTCTTAGTATAACTTTCATAGATGTAAATAATAACATTGATAGAGATATAGGTTGAGGAACTAGATAAAAATACTGATCAATACTTAAATCATAGTATTTTTCAAGAATCTGTTCAAGTCTCACCGACACAGATAGTTCTCATGGCGACGATAGGATGAGAAAGTGCTAGGAGTGGGAAGGAAGCGGTCGTGGCTTTAATTAAAGCACAGCCCCAGCATTTGCCTGGTGTGAAAATGGGAAACTACGCATAACGATCTTCAGAACTGTCGACATTGGTGTTCGAATCCACTATCTCCCGGATGCAAGCTCACAGCTGCGCACCTCTAACCGCACGGCCAACTGAGCCAGTAAAATCATTGTCAATAAAATATTATGGTCAATATCTTTGTATTAGACTGCCAAGCAAATTGCGCAATAAGTCTTTACAGCAGGAGTTCAGGTTTGATCTGGTGGAATAGAGGACCAAATAAGACCAATTTCCCGCCTGCTACAGTGGCTGCATAAGAGAGTTAGCATCGAAACTGAAAACGGATAATCACATGCATTATCGGAATAACGTTGCCTTCTGTCGTTTCTGTCATCCCCCTCTTCACCTAGGATGGTGCGAACTATATCAGCAAAGTTCTTATCTGTCATTTGAAATGCCATTGGTGTAGAGGCTACTAACAAACACGCACCGAACAACATCCTGTATTCATAAATGCTTACCGGGGTCGTTGACCAACTTTGGCAAATCCGTCCGTCCGTTCTACTGGGCCCATTTGCTTCATTCTTGTTCTATTCTCTCCGGAATTACTTGCCAGTGAATCATGAGACACTGATAGGTCTTCAAGTTCAGCCAACTTTGAGTAATCATAAAATCAAATCATTAAATGATCACTCCAGTAACTGCAGGCGAAGGTTTACCCTAACCCGCAGTACATTCTGTACTTAGCGAGTTGCTAAGCGACCAACACTTTCATTAATATTCTGATACATGATTTTCATCCTTAGTGATGTCATTGCATGCAGCCATGTTTGATTACTACCTGTTAAGCCAGAGAGTATACACTTCCTCTGATAACGAAAGAATATTATTCCCTGCTAGATGCTGATCGATTCTCTAAACTTTCCCAGCTTCCAGATATATTCAAAAGATGGCAGAGAGTTCCTAATTTCTCTTTTTGCAAGTTGATTTACGTCGCACTGACACAGGTAGCTCTTATGGCGACGATGGGATAGAGGGGACTAGAAGTGGGAAGAAAGCGTTTAATTAAGGTACAGTCCCAGCATTTGTTTGGTGTGAAATGGGAAACCACGGAAAACAATCTTCAGAGCTGCCGAATATCTCCCGATTAAGGATACTGGCCGCACGTAAGTGACTGCAGCTATCGAGCTCGGTGAGAGTTCATAATAACTTATATACTGCTAAGAGAAAATGTCTACGTACAAACAGACCCCATCTCGACTCAAGCCTTAGAGATTATCTGGGAACACCAATCGAAGGATAGCCTAGCTACACTAGAAAGAGTGAAGGCCATGTACCTTAAAAAACGTTCTCAGTCATGCAAAAAAAACCCTCCTTAGAAACTATCTATCAAGTCACTAGACAACCGTTCTGTACAGAAGAATTGCAATAAAAAATACAATTGCCGCCTAAGACACAGACCAAGTTTTACATCAAGATTTGCATAATAAAAAACGCGAATTTTTGGATAGATTTTTTTACCTAACAGACGAAACTATGACGTCAGAATGGATGAATTCCGACTACGAACCGAGGCATACTATAACACGCTTCATATTAAATGTTCATAAAAATATTGAAAAGGGCAGGCAAAACAATATAACTACGACAGGCACACCAAGACGAGTTATCTGACCTGTTTATAACGAATGCTGTGGAGCAGTAGGAGTCCACCAATATATTAATACGATAGAGCACCACAAAAAATTTGGAGTTGATTAGTTAATTTTTTGCAAAGTTATTAAAAAATATTTTTAAGTGATGAATGGAGAAAGCTCCTTGGGGACAGTTTTCATTATTTTGGGCTTTATTTTGAAACACTTGTCAAAAATACTGATATGTTTAATAATAACTCCGGGTTTTGCGGCCAGGTATAAACTATGGGAGATACGCTTCTCAGTTCTTCATTAGTCATACAGTAAGCAAAAATCTAGTTTGGTTCTATTGTAGGTGCAAAAATATGAAGGTAATATTAAAGTGACAATAAAATGCAGAACTACTTTTAATTCCTATACATTTCGAAACATTATCTGAAAATGTAATGTGAACCGGATAAAAAATTCACCGCAAGAAGCATGCGAAAGTGCAGAAAATATTTTAAACTTTAAAATTGCAATTGAAAGTTTTAAGAAACATACTTGTTTTAAAACTGCTCTCGACGGTATGTTACTCCCCGAGACTTCTGTCTCCTCTTATGCACAGCGTAGGCCTACAAATTCCAGCGGGATTATTGATATGGTAGTCCGAAAGATCTTTGAGGTCAGAATTACCTGACAACATGAGAGAAAAGGGCGTGCCGCTATCCCTTAATTCCGCCATTTAAACCATTAAAAATGGCGTTAGGGCAAAACTGATAATCGAATTTGAAAGAGGAAGAATTGGGGGGTTTGTATATTTGAAACTGAAAATACGATTTTTTGGTCAAAAATAGCAACATTTCACTCATGATTCCCTTAATTTATTGATGCAACCAAGCGGCTATGCGGTTCGTGTTACGGAGCTCTGGGCTTGCATTTGGTAGATAATGAGTTCATAACCCACTGTTGGCAGCACTGAATATGGTTTTACGTGGTTTCCTATTTCCATACCAGGTAAATTAAGGCCATACCTTAATCAAGAACACGGTCACTTCGTTTTCAGCCCTATCCCTTTTCTATCCCATCGTCACCACTAAAATAGCCGTAACAAGTGGTAGCAGAGCGTGGTTGCGATCCACAGTGGAAAAGAAAACCGCTTTAGACTTTTGTTTAATTATGATGTAAAAATGTCATCTACACTTAAATAATCTTCAATCCAGTCTGTATTACTTTATTGCTTGGTGTCATATTAGACCTGAGAGAATAAAAAAACAAGAGCACTGTTCCACAAACTTCTGTTTTCACAATACCATCTTGAGGAGGAAGCAGAGCAATTACTGTGTATGTGTGACGTAAATCAAATTGTAAAAATGTAATTAAAAACAGTTCAAACTGAGAAAGTTAGGACATCTGCTCACGCGAATATTAGCCTCTTCATAGACTATGCACTACCTACAACAGTGCAGTTCGTTAAAGGTACTCAATACATTTTAGATCACCATTCAGATATTTAAAAAAATCATAGAGTTTCTAGAAATTTTCAGAGACATTTCATCCACTTACAAATTTGAAACGACTCTACATTCCTCCATATTTCTGTTATAATGAGTTATTGTTTTGTGTGTGTTGTTGTTTCATAATTTATGATGTTCGTTGTTTAAAAGGGGCCTAACAGCTAGTTCATCGACCCCTAATGGTACGAGAAGAACGAAACTAAAATAAAAACTTCAAAATGTATCCACTGACTAGAATCTAAAAGGATGATAATGAAAAAATGATCGTGAAATGAAACAATCCAATTCACAATGTCTTAATTACTGGGATGATACGTATTATCTAAAGGGGTCCAAAATCCTGGTCACCGGCCCCTCATAATGGTACAAATCTCTGGTAAATCAGAACCATGGTGTTCCTTCTATAGTGGTACTAATCACAGGTAATGTAGACCCATGGTATGTCACACACAGTGACGCTACTCACAGGCAACACAAACGTATGGTGTTTCGCACATAAGGGTGCTACTACAAGCAACGCAGACCCATGGTTTCCCTCACATAGTGGGGCTAATCACGGGCGCCAGTGTTCCCGTGGTGTTCCTCACTTAGTGGAACTAATCATAAGCCACGTATACTCATGGTGTTCCTCACGTAATGATACTACTACTCTCACGAAATGCAGACCCATGATTTTACTCACACAGTGGTACTGATCACGGGCGCCAGACAAACTCGTCGTGTTTCTCACTTAGTGGCACTAATCATAGGAAAAGTAGACCCATGGTGTTTATCACACAATAGTACTACTCATAGGTAAAGCAGAACTATTGTGAACACAGTGGATCCAGCCGGTGGAATACACTCGATGACCATTATCACAAACAACGCCCAAACCCATGGTTTTTCTCGCAAGTTGGTACTAGTCGCAAGTAACGTCTAGCCATGGTGTTCTCCTCGTAATGATACTAATCACAAGTTTTCTCATGATTCTAATTTCGGCATCCCTAGGTCGATTCCCTAATCGCCTCTTACGACAGGCAGGGTATACCGTAGGTGTATTCTTCGTCTGCGTCCTCCACCCACAGGGGGTGTTTCATAATTTAAATCTATAATGTATTTACAAATATTCGACCGTATAACATTCATAATCATTGTTTGTTTAATTATTAGTAGCCTGTTTATGATTCTCTGGAAAATTCAGCCTTTATGCGGTACAGCACCGGCCGGCCCAGCGCTCTTCTAGGTAGGTCGTGCTAGTTCAGCCTCGACACCAGTATGTACCAAGTTCGTTGCTTGAGAATTCCACGTCGACGAAGGGTACAAAAGAAAGTCAGTCACATCAACAAATATTGAACCGTTAATGACGAATCTACAAGCGTCCACAGATCAGTACCAAATTTTACAGCAAGGGACATGAGTCACTCGGACGGTTTTTAGAGGTAGTTATACATGGACTTTTTAAAATCTATTCAGAGGATTGTCACTTGCCCGGTCGGCCACGCTGCGGACCTGTAACCCGCCAAGCACTTGGCCGTGATGTGCTTCTCGGCGCCACAAGTTTCCCTCCTTCGCAGTCTGTTGAGAGCTTTATCAGCGTAAGGTTCAGTTTAGTCAAGTGTTCACATGTGTAGTGCGTTGTTCCAACATCATTTTAATTACGTGGACGTAATACCATCATGAAATACAGGAAATCTTGTACGAAAACACACTATGACTCAGTGCTGGGCGAAAGCTGGCCGCATTACAGCAAAGTGCCTGGCGGGAGACAGGCTCGCAGTTCAGGCGATCGGGCGAGCGAAAATCCCCTGAATAGATAAAACAGTGTCCCTATTTTCAAATTTAAAATGTTAACTCCATGGTGTAACGAGATAAAGAAAAAACAAAACATCGTTGTCATAGAAGGACTGGGCACAGCCTAGTTTACTCCCGTCTCTGTGAGAAACAATACTCGCCAAAATGTTAAGGCCCTTAAGTAAATTGTTTCAGAGTTATTTAAAAAATAGAATTACTAGTTATAAACATAATATTTCTAATAATAATAAGAAGAAAAAGAAGATGATGGTTTCCACCTTGTGACCAGATAACTGAACTTAGTTCAATAAACTGACAGTAATACACTTAAGAAAATGGAAATTACAACACCATGAAGGCATTGGTCGTTTGTGTTGATTCAGGATATGGAACGATGCCATGTAGGTATGTAAACGATCAAAGTTTCAGACCTATTGGATTGTTGCTACAGGTCTCCCCAAGTGATTGGTCGAGGAGGAATCAACTCCAGTATACGGACTGTGGTGTAGCGTAGTTGACTTGCAGTCTGTGCAGTGAAGTGTTCCCCGTCAAACATGCCTCGACAACAGAGAAGAGCACGCTATCAACAACTGTCGCCGTTTGACAGGGCTCGGATAATTGGGCTGTGTGAGGCTGGATTATCGCTAAGGACTGTCGCTGTACGTGTTGGCTGACAGGCATCTACGGTACAACGTGTGTGGTAGCAGTGGTCAAATGAAGGTACCCACACTCGTAGACCTGGCACAGGCCCAGCGCGACAGACAACTGTGTGAGAGGATCGCCGCATCATTGGGATGGCCCGGTTGGAACCCCATGCTACAGCAGCGCAAATTCGTTACACAACAAACAGTTGGTAATCACCTGCGTGCAGCTGGCTTACTAGCCCGTGTCCCTGCAGAAGGTGTTCCATTGACCCCACAACAGCGACGTGTAAGGCGGGCCTGGTGTCGAGAATGATCGACGTGGGTCGACGAATGGCATAGGGTCGTCTTTAGTGATTAAACGCGATTCTGTCTTGCCCGCAGTGATCGCCGGAATCGTGTGCGCCGTCGTACCGGGAAGAGGGGCCTCCCAGATCTTATTGTCGAGAGGCACACAGGGCCAACACCAAGCATTATGGTCTGGAGAGCTATTGGGTCTAATGTGAAATCACAATTAGTGCTTGTTGAGGGCACTATGACTGCTCGACAGTACGTTGATAGGGTACTCAATCCAGTGGTTGTCCCTATGATGGCGAACATTGCTAATGGGATGTTTCAGCAGGACAATGCCCGGGTTCACACTGCACGCATCTCCAGAGAAGCTCTCCACGACATCACAACCTTAGAATGGCCCGCCAGATCCCCGGACCTCAGTCCTCTTGAGCATGTGTGGGACATGATGGGTCGACAACTGGCCAACCGTCCTCAGCCACCCACAACTCTGGAACAACTGACCCGTGCAGTGCAGCAAGCATGGGCCACAATTCCTCAGGAAGCGATCCAGGGCCTTACTGACTCCATGCCTCGACGAATTCATCAATGTATTGCAGCTCGTGGTGGGCACATACTGTATTGATCGTTGTCGAAACTTGCGGCCAGAGGGACCTGAAAGTGTAATCATCGAAGCACAACCGAACACTGGTCCTGCAAGTTCAATTGCAGCAATGTAGCACCACTCCTTCTGGGTGTTGCGATTTCCATTTTCTTCAGTGTATTAATAATGTTTCAGACTTTAGATCCAAAAATAATACTACGGTTTTAAGATTCTACACCGTCAGGTTCCATTTTCACATTGACGGAATAGGTACTAAAATATGCCAAAACTAAGGTAAACGCGGCACACCGTAACTGTTACATGCTATAGGGGAAAGCGGGTATCTTCCCTTCATCACACGCAATTAAGGTCACAAGTTAGATCAAAATATTGCCACCTATCATTCATGCTGCCCCAGCTCGTCTGCAGTCTCCTGGGAGGAGACCCTCACTTATCGCCCCACAGTACAAGATCCGGATAGATGCATAAGATCCAACATTACCAGTATTTGTAGGGACAAGCTGGGCACTGATTGGTTGGTTTGACTTGAACTGACAGTACTGGCAATTTAGAAACAGTTGACTGAAGTTCACTAGTGCGAACCCACAAATAGCTACAATACGCTACTAATGCTCATACATTCCAACCCCTACGTGGCACAAGTAGTGAGCTATACTAACCTAGTAGAAATTTAAGTACGAGGGCAGATCAAAAATAAGTTGCACTTCCCAGTTATGGCCATTTATTACACCACCTATACAACAGCAACACGACTAAAACGACATACACTGTAACGTCATTTTTCCACATAGTTTCCAAGAGACTCCAAACATTTCTGCGAACGAAAACCAACTTGTCGATTCCGGATGCATAGAAATTTCCTCCAGCGTTCTGCAACCACTCGGAGACAGTGTCCTTCACCTCCTCATCGGTCTGGAAACGTCGACCACCGAGCATCGTTTTGAGCTTACCGAACAGATGAAAGCCACATGGCGCTAGGTCAGAATTGTAGGGTGGATGTTGCCAGATCTCTCACTTGAAACGCTGCAGCAGTTCTCTCGTTTGGCGGGCCTTGTGAGGCGTTGCATTATCGTGCAACAAAATCACACCGGCGCTCAATTTCCCCCGGCGCTTCTCTTTAATCGCTTTACGCAACCGGTGCAACGTTTAACGATACGACGCCGCGTTGATCGTCGTTCCTTTCGGCATGAATTCCACGTGCAGCAAACTCTCCATGTCAAAGAACACTGTGGCCATAACCTTACCGGCTGAAGGTTGAACCTTGGCCTTCTTTCGTTGTGGTGATAAGGGGTGCACCCATTCCATTGATGTTCTCTTCGTTTTGGGGGTGAAGTAGTGGACCCACGTTTCGTCCCCTGTGACGATTCGCCGCAAAAACCCGTTGCCGTCTCCGGCATAGCGTTGCAAAAATGCCAGGGAGGATTGGAAACGGTGTTCCTTGTGCTCATCGGTGAGAAAACGTGGGACCCATCTTTGACACAGCTTACGATATCCAAGGTCCTCGTGAACAATGGCGAACACACTGCTATCCGACATGTTCAGCTGCGTCGCGATTTCTCTCAGTTTAATGCGCCGGTTCTGTCTAATGTTCGCATTCACACTGTTGACCTTTGCACGGGTCCTGGACGTTGCGGGCCTGCTTTCGCGATGGTTGTCCATGTTATCCGTGCGTCCGGCTTCGAATTGCTGACACCACTTTACGATACCTTGCCGGGAAATGGGCCACTCCCCATACACAGCACTAATTTCACTATGAATGTCCGTGCAATTCTTCCTTTTGACCCATAGGAATCGGATGGTCGCACGCACCTCATATTTGGAGTGAACGTCCAGTTGACGCGCCATTGCATTTGACCGCCATTCACACAATACTAGACGAGACACCACAGTGACCTGCCTAACAAACGTGTGGGCAGTGTCTGTCCCTTTCTCCGCTGTGCCCACGTTTGCGACACACAGCGCGCTGCTGCGGCGCGTTAGTGCAACTAACCTTTTGATCCACCTACGTAGATTTAATAAAGTTCTGCCTGTCTCCGAGAGACCACATTCGTTCAGGCGTTAAGTGTAGCCTACCACTACGGAGAGGACGTAATAATAATAATAATAATAATAATAATAATAATAATAATAATAATAATAATAATAATAATAATAATAATAATAATAATAATAATAATAATAATAATAATAATTGTTACGGGGATACCTGTGGAGCAGAAAGAGGTTAAATAACGTGCCGGGGTGAATGGGCCTAACTACAATATCAAGAATAGAATTAAAATTTAAAAGGTTACGTTTTCTTTTAGAACTTCAAACTTAACAATCTTTCACTCAGTGAATACAACAATATATGAGGTACAATGACAATCTTGAAACAATTCAAAGAAAATACAAGATTGGCGAATTCTACAGATCCTGGGCTTCAAGCCCGTAATTTTAACATTTCCAGAGCTTCCAGCTCAAATTTACAATTCAAAAATGAGAACAAATTTAGTCAAGGGCAGAAATACGCTAATTCAAAGTTCCCTTGCTCCTAAAATCGCAATATCTAGCCTTCTAGGGGCACTCTTTACAATTACAAAACTTGAAAAAGAGCTAACGGGCTCTCAGTTTCTCAAGCCTACTCAAGGCAACATTGCATGAAAATCTGACAATCTCTGGCCTTACAAGGCACTATTTACAAATAGAAATATTATTACACAGTGGTATCAAGTACCCTACCTACAGGGCCTTAATGAAAAAGAACAGGTTAAATAAACGGCCCGAGTACAATTTGAATGGAGGCGAAGACTGTGCGCCAAAAAGTTAACCTATAGGGCTCTCGGCAGATGAAACAGGGGCTATTCCCCAACTACTGAGGTAGCACGCATGGAGATAACTTTAATACATTGCAGAAAAGAAAGGTTACAAAAACGTAGGCACCTCAAACCAAGATGAAGGGGAGCTCGAGAGGGTACTTCACTCTCTATCCCCAATTTACAGTTAAAGACTTTCGAAGATTTTACATTAGCCAAAAAAAAAGGTACATTTTAGAAAAGTAGGTTACATAGTTAATGATTCGGACCTTTCCCTCGGATTGAACTGCGGAGGTAGCAAGAAAGAATAAAGTTATGTGGACTTTACCTTGTAGATGTTCTAGCTGCCGACGAAAGAGGCCGCCCGCCTCCTGTTTAACATACACACTCAGAAAGATGACGATCAACTGGCCAAGAAACGCGAAAAGCCGCAGTTTATAAACCCTCAGGGAATGTTCGAGATTATTCAAGACTAAACTAGCCACACCCTCTCAATTTTGTTGGTTTAGTTCAAAGTAACACTCAAAATCGAACAAGACGCCTGTGATAGGTTGAAAATTAATTACAGAATTTCGTGATTGGCTAGATTCAAAACTGGCGGAAAGAAAAAGGAAATATTGCCAACCCAAAAATAAATGAACGTCAATCAGTTACAAAAACCTAGAAATACAAAACTTCTTTAAATTATAAGTTCTTACACCTCGCACCAGGGTGCATGATCATAGTTTTTTGGTAGTGTCATCTATGGAAGAATGTCCAACTTCTTGATGAATGGCAAACAAAACAAGGAGAAATTCACTCAGTTTAGGAAACTGCACAATAACAAAATTACATAATATTTCGTTGGTGAAATCTTTTGATTAAAGTTCCTATTTTTTGTGTTATTAGTTCCACTTTTGATTGATAGGGGAGTTCATTTAGGCGCTAATTTGGAATGCGCGGCGTTGAGGTGTACCTCCCGGTGTAATAATAATAATAATAATAATAATAATAATAATAATAATAATAATAATAATAATAATAATAATAATAATAATAATAATAATGCATTCTATTTCATTACCACGAAAGTTCGCAAATATACATTTTCTTCTTCCTCTTCTGCCGCCACATATGTGGGGTCGTGGGTGCGAACTGTGTTGAACACGTGGATTTTGGCCCTGTTTTATGGCCGGATGCCCTTCCTGACGCCAACCCTATATGGAGGGATGTAATCACTATTGCATGTTTCTGTGGTAGTAGGTAGTGTAGTGTGCTGTCTGAATATGAAGAGAAAAGTATTGGAACAAACACAAACACCCAGTCCCCGGGTCAGATGAATTAACCAGACGCGATTGTAATCCCCGACCCGGCCGGAAATCGAACTCGGGACCCTCTGAACCGAAGGCCTCACCGCTGGCCATTTATCCAGTGAGTCGGACTCTGCAAATATACATCCGTGGGGACATAAATGATCAACGTGATACACTGCGAGCGGAGCCCTCAGGAAACTGATAAAAAATGAAATGGCGTATGGCTTTTAGTGCCGCGAGTGTCCGAATACAAACTCGGCTCGCCAGGTGCAGGTATTTTGATATGATACCCATAGGCAACCTGCGCGTCTTGATGAGGATGGAATGATGATGAGGACGACACATACACCCAGCTCCCGTGGCAGCGAAATTAACCAATGATATTTAAAATTCCCGACCCTGACGGGAATCGATCCCGTGACCCCTGTGACTAAAGGCCAGCACGCTAACCATTTAGCCATGGAGCCGGACAGGAAACTGATTGTAGGCCTATATACATAGGCTTATTTTCCACAGTGTGAAGTTACACTACTGTGTCCACGACAGAGTACATGCATGCGCCATATGGCTGTTGATAACGCTGTGCGTGTGTGTATTTTGACCAAGAACTGAAGGTCCCTTGAAGAGAAAACATATTGTACGTTAATAATTAAAACGTACATTCATAGATAACTTAAACATGTCTCCTTGTGATTTTTCAGTCGATTGGGCGATACAAGCTTAACATTCTGAACCGTTCACCATCACAGAACGTCCACGAATTCTCTGAGCCCGGAAACAACACTCGAATGTTTCCAAGCACGTAAAGAAGAGTTAATAGAATGAAGATAGCCAGTTAATTGATTACCGGGGCAAGTTGATGGCACAGTATAATGAACCCTCCCCTCGGCTGCGACCGTTTTGTGCGATATCATCGCGCTGCTCACTCTAAGGTGGAAGTGTACGAGTTGGCGATGAAGGCAAGTTAAGATTAATGAGGTCGGTTACCACCGCGGACAAGGGTGAGGCCTGACAACGTGATACACACAACGTATTAAATTGTAATGGATGTTAGAGAATGGCAATGGAAACAAATATACTTTTCAAAGTGGGGTGAGAGGTGGGTAGCTACAGTAAGAAGGGAGCAGAGTAACAAAAGATAAGAAAATGCTCCGTCTTCAAAAAGAGACACCGAACATTCTTTTATCATCGAAAACATTTCTTTGCAAACAAAGTAGGAGTCTCCATATTACGACAAAACATAAAATTAAGCAATTTCCTTAATCGTGCCTGTTACTGAGTTTTCGGGGATCACAGAAGTGAAAGAAGGTGCGGGCTGGAATGGGTGTATCTACGATAGTCAAAGATGAATTTAAAATTTTAAAATAAAGGTTATCCGCCTCTGTGATGTAGTGGTTAGTGTGATTATCTGCTACCCTCGGAGGCCCGGGTTCGATTTCCGGCTCTGCCACAAAATTTGAAAAGTGGCACGAGGGCTGGAACAGGGTCCACTAAGCCTGGGGAGGTCAACCGAGTAGAGATGGGTTCGATTCCCACCTCAGCCATCCTGGAAGTGGTTTTGCGTGGTTTCCCACTTCTCCTCCAGGCTAATGCCGGGATGGTTACCTAACTTAAGGCCACGGTCGCTTCCTTCCCTCTTCCTTGCCTGTCCCATCCAATCTTCCCATCCCTCCACAAGGCCCCTGTTCAGCATAGGAGGTGAGGTAGCCCGGGTAAGGTACTGGTCATTCTCCCCAGTTGTATCCTCCGACCCAATGTCTCACGCTCCAGGACACTGCCCTTGAGGCGGTAGAGGTGGGATCCCTTGCTGAGTCCGAGGGAAAAACCAACCCTGGAGGGTAAGCAGATTCAGATGGAAAATAAAGGTTATACAGGGTGAAGCGAAATTCGCGCACTCGGGCATCGCAGCGCGACTCCTCACATGCCAGCAATAAAAAAATGTCTACTCAGAAAAGTTCATCCTGCGAGTATATCCGGGAGAAAAAGGACGTTGAAGAGTGGCAACTCTGTTAGCACATATTAGACGCGCTGTACAGTTGGTGCAGTGGATACAGTTTTGGGTTAGCATGCAGGAGATCGATGGGGTCGATCCTGGTTTGAGGCGTATGTTTTTTATTTCGTAAATGTAGTTCAGGTAGTATGGTATCTGGCATCTTAATCGTCAACAGCGATTGCAGCGGGTCCCCTAGAAACCATTTCCACTTACATGCTACGATCCTAGAAATGCACGAACATATGTTTTCATTGGCCACCTTTGAAAGACGCCCTTTCCACGTCGTGGGCGTGAATTTATTCGCACCACTTCATCTACTTGATGCATTATAACGTGTTCAGCGTTACTAAATTTTGTAAATGTAGGATACATGTGACCTAAAAACGGTGTCTTACTGTATTACAGTATGTAATGTCCGTTGGAAATTAGCAAATAAAAAGTGCGCCTCAACCCAGGATCGAACCCTCGACCTCCTGCATGCTAACCCAAAACTCTATCCACTGCGCCATCTGTACAGCACGACTAGTACGTGCTGACAGAGGTAGTTACCCTACATGTGGTTTCAGTGTTGCCAGATTGCCACTCTTCAACGTTCTTTTTCTGCCGAATGTACTCGCAGGACGAACTTTTGTGAGATACACTTTTTATTGCTGGCATGTGAGGAGTCGCGCTGCGACGCCCGAGTGCGCAAATTACGCTTCACCCTGTGTTTCTTTTCAGAGCTTAAATTTTAACAAAACACTTTACTTGGTGAAAGAACAAGTTTTCAGGTCCAGAGCAATTTTGGTACAAAACAGAAAAACCAAGAGTTAGTAATTTACAATCTTGAGCTTCAACCTCGTAATTTCCAAAGGTCCCAACATCTCCAATGTTGCGTTTAGTTAGATGGGCAAGGATATATATTTCCCAAAACACAATTTTCAAGAGAACTTTGCTCCAACGCTTACAATTTACGGCCTTCAAAGGCACCACGCGATATTACACAAATATCTATTACATTATCACAAAAGAGCTTACATGCTCTACAACTTCTACCAAGGAGACAGCGGTCCTGAACTCTTACTGCCTACTCAAGGCAATCTTTAACTATTACAAGACAGAAAACAGCGTCTTTGCTCAATAAAATTACATTTCTAGCCCTCTCTAAGCACAACCTACAATTTACAACACCATATTAATTAGCATTTAGTTTACACAGGGGTACCTAGTGCCATTCTACTGGACCTGCGGGAAAAAGAACATGTTAAATTACTGGCCAAAACTCAAAAATGTATGGAGGCGTACAGTTGCGCTCCTTGAAAACAAAGTTTAAAACCCTACTTGGGCTTGCGGCCCGATGATGCAGAGGCTAATCCCAAACTGCTGAGGTGACTAGATGGACAAGTTAATTTACAATTTACAAGAGAATAGCAGTTACGAAATCGTAGTCACCTCAGGATTAATTGAAGGGGAATTCGAGAGGGTAACGCACTCTCTATCGCCGATTTACAGTTTATGTCCTTAGGACTTACATGAAATTTTACATGAGAAGGAAGAAAGTTTGCATCTTAGGAAATTGACTGTTACATATTTAAAGACTGGGACCTTCCCCTCGAGTTCAGATTGCGGAGCTAACTACAGAGATAGAAAGTTGGTGGCTGTTACCTGGGCTGATGTTCTGCCTGCCTAAGAATGAGGAACCCCGTCTCCTCTCTTAGCACACACAATTACGCGACTATCAGTAAGACCAAGTTAACGCGAAAAAGCGACAGCTTTTATACCCGAGAGGAAGCTTTGAGAAGGCTCTGGACTAAATCCGGACACACCCTCTCATTTTATTGGATATACAAAAATTTACAAGAAGCCTATGATTGACTGAAAGATAAATACAGAAAATTTGTAATTGGCCGGACTCCAAAGCTGGCGGGATGAGAAGAAAGTGTTGCAAACCTTGAAGTATCAAAAATAAGGAAAGTCAGTTCAAATCAGAAAACCTATAAACACAAAACGTCTTTAAATTTCCAGTTATGTCACTTTGAACCAGATTGCATTGCCTCAGTTGTTTAATAGAGACATCTACGGAGAAAAGTGCGAACTTCCTGTGATACACCAAAACAAAACAAGAAATCCAGTCAGTTTAGGAAACTTTAAAATATCATATTACTCTATCATTTAGTAGTGACATCTTTTGATCAACGTCCCAACTTCTTGTACTAGATGTTTGCATTTTTATATGATAGATAGCGATATTAAAGGCGCTTCATTTAAATGTACGGAATTGAGGTGTACATCCCGGTACAGTGCCGAAAGTTGAAGGGCTAAAGTTCAAATGTTTCAAATTGTGAGTCTTGAATCAAACTAAGAAAACAAATTCCGAAAATCACTTCCGGCCTAAATGCAGTTCCGGAATAACAGCCTAAAGTCGCTTGTTCCATTACTCGTTTTGATTCAAATCATAACAAAATTAAATTATTTACATAATTCTTTCTGTAATGTGTTCCTTGGTTCAATGCCCTCAGCCGGCTTTTGATATTTTGAAAAATGCCCATACCGAATATGGTTATAAGGGCTTCAATTAAACTCTGCATTGACCCATATTAGCGCTCGTAGTGGTGCTTAAGTGAAACAATGAATTGACTTACATTATCGCCCGTAATGGTAGAACAATGCAAACTGCTAATCTGATCGACCGGATAACGATGATTAAGGAAAGGATTGTAATTTTTAGGAATAAATAAATAATATATTCTCATACTCTATTATATTTACATAACATAACATTCAAGCCAAATCATAGCTTCTTGAATGAACTGTTAAAAAATATCAACCCTTTCTCTGAGTGGCTTAGACGGTTCTGACCTCAACTTGGCAGGTTCGATCCTGCATCAGTCTGGTGGTATTTGAAGCAGCTCAAATACGTCAGCATCGTATCGATAGACTTAATGGAATGTACAAGAACCCCAGCGGAACTAAATCCCGTCACCTTGGCGTCTCTGTAAACCGTAAAAGTAGTTAGTGGGACGTAGAGCCAATACAATAATTATTCTACCCTTTCTTCTTGAAACTTTTGGCCTACTATTCTGTTGCTGATGTTATTGCTTTTTATCTTTATTATTTTATCTCAGACTTCAGAAGATCTATAGAAACTGCTGAATGGTATAGACAGAGTGTTGGGTAAGGTGTACAAGATGAAAATATAAGTCTTAAACAAAGGTAATGGAGTGCAGTCGAACGAAATCCGGTGATGCAGGAAATATCAGATTAAGAAATGAAGTCTTAAAAGAAGTAGATGAATATTGTTACTTGGATAGTAAAATAACTAAAGATGGCAGAATTAAGTAGGATATAAAATACAGACTACCACAAGCAAGGACGATATTTCTTAAGAAAAGAAATTTACGTACCTCGAACATTGATATAGAAATTAGAAAGATGCTTTTGAAGACTTCCAACTGGAACGTAGCCATGTATGGAAATGAAACATGGACAATAACTAGCTCAGGAAAAAGTAGAATAGGAGCTTTCGAAATGTGGTGTTACAGGAGAATGCTGAAGGTGAGATTGGTAGTTCGAATCATGAATGAGGATGTGCTGAGTCGAATTGGTGAGAGGAGATTGATTTGACTAAATTTTACGAGAAGAAGAGACAGAATTATAGGGCCCATCTTAAGACAGCCAGGACTTGTTCAGTTGGTTTTTGAGGGAAGTGTGGGCAGTAAGAACGGTTAAGGTCAGACCAAGGTATTAATATAACAAGAAGATTAGAGCAGACGTAGGATTCAGCTGTTTCGTAGCTCAAGATACGGTGGCAACGAAAGCTATATCAAACCAGTGTATGGACTGATGACTCAAACAACAACGTGTTATTGAGGTAGTAGGGTAAAGGGGTATATTGCTAAATAAGTAGAAACTTAAACATCGACGCCCTAGCTCTAATACCACATACCTTACAATCCTCTTAGCTATTATTTTCCTTAACACTGGTCACGCCTTCCAGCCACATATTGATATGTTCATTTTTCTATGCGAATGTGTACAGGAAAATGAACCTTACCATACCGTACTGTAGGAACGCGTGTTTTGCATGACGTATTTACGCACTCCTACAGGATAATGTATTTAAGACTATTTTTGTATTACTAATAATAATAATTTTTCTTTTGGCAATTTGCTCTTAGTCGCACCGACACAGATAGGTCTTATGGCGACGATGGGATAGGAAAGGGTTAGGAATGGGAAGGAATCGGCCGTGGCCTTAATTAACGAACAGTCCGTAGCATTTGTCTGATGTAAAAATGGGAAACCATGGATAACCATTATTTGGGCTGCCGTCAGTGGGGTTGGAAACCACTATCTCCGGAATGCAAGTTCACAGCTGCGCGCTCCTAACCTAGAGATGGAAAACGGCACAATATCACAGGTGTCCTCCTTCAAATACCTTGGAGAAATCTTACTACCATCGGGAATAGACAGTAGGGTCAACGTAGGAAGAGCCATCAAACTCCATACGGCGTACAGACTAACGTGGAATTGCTACAACAAAACAATACAAAATTACGACAGTACAAGAAGACGCCTCAGAAACCATATCCCTTGGAGGTAACTCCAAAACTATAGAAATTTTAAGGTAAGAAAGGAAAACTCTCCGGAAAATGTATCGTCCCATGAGAGGAAATGGAATGTGGATTAAGCGAACAGCGGACGTCTACTCATTAAATGACAGACTCACTGATACCATACGCCAGCATAGCCTAAAATTCTAAGGTCATGTCTATAGAATAGACGGCGAAAGACTCACCGAAACATTATTTTAGGTATTCAACTCAAAGGAGGACAAAATAAACTGGCCAGAAGAAATTAAGGTGGATCCCAAGAAATGAATAACACAGTCAACATCATAGAAGACCGTGGAGCTTTTTATACAATACCAGCCAAGCACAAATTAGCTGAAACCAAAAAAGAAAACTGGTAGGAAGTGGTTCACAGAACGCAAGATGGAACACAGTGCATTCATGAAGATGTTTTGAGAGGATAAGAAGGCAAAAACCATCAGGCCAACGAACAATTTCAAACGTGCTCTTTGAAAGGACATAACGAAGAAATAATTAATAATAATAATAATCGTTCGGCCTAAGCTACCGTGTGCAGGTTTTATATGACGCTATCTGGTTGTCTGCTCGCCAATTTCGACGTTCTGTTTTACTCTAGGCCTACTAGATGACAGAGTAAACGGAATCTCTGTTGGGCGTCAGAGGCTGAGTTTTAATGAATTTTGTCCGGTAAACTCCAAATGTGACACCAGAGATCTTTTACATGCAGACATCGTACGACATGGAGTGTCAAATGGACTTCTATTTGCCCTCCAAAAATCCGACTACTTCTTCCGGGTTTGAACCCGCTACCTTCGGTTCCGGAGGCCGACAATCTACCACTCATCCACACAGGCTGTAGTAATAAAGGAGAGGATAGAACTCGATGTCGGCACATAGCCTACTCCTTTCGAATAGCACCAAGGGGTCTGCTCACGGTTTAACGTCCTCATCGGACGCACAAGTCACCATCAAGAGCGTCGTACGCCCTCACTCCACATGAACACTGCAAAGAAGTTTGGAACTGAATCCAGGCTTTTGAGATACAAGTTAGTGATTACATATATATACACACACACAATCATGGGAAAAAGTATACGTACACCTTAAACGTTACGCTGTTGTCGTTTGTAGTTGACGCATTGTCCGTAGGTCATTAGAAATAACACTACGTTTCTGTATTTCGGTAATTCGTGAAAAATGAATACGTGCCGGAAATAACAATAGTACGTTAGAAATGTTTTTTAATAAACATATCATCCAATGTTCAAAATATAGATGCATAAAAATTATTCGTACAGGTGGTTTATCGTCTTCTTCTTAATCTCTTTACTCTCCAGGGTCGGTTTTCCCCTCGGACTCAGCGAGGGATCTCACCTCTACCGCCTCAAGGTCAGTATCCTGGAGCTTCAGACTCTGGGTCTGGGGATACAACTGCGAAGGATGGCCAGTACCCCGACCAGGTGGCCTCATCTGCTCTGCTGAACAGGGGCCATATGAGGGATGGGAAGATTGGAAGGGATAGACAAGGAAGAGGGAAGGAAGTGGCCGCGGCATTAAGCTAGGTACCATCCCGGCATTTGCCTGGAGGAGAAGTGGGGAAACCACGGAAAACCCCTCCCAGGATGGCTGAGGTGGAAATCAAACCCACCTCTACTCAACTGGCCTCCCGAGGCTGAATGGACCCCGTTTCCAGTCCTCGTACCACTTTTCAATTTTCGTGGCAGAGCCGGTAATCGAACCCGGGCTTCCGGGAGTGGGGGGAGGGGTGGAAGCTAATCACACTAACCACTACAACACAGAGGTGGACACAGGTGGTTTATCTTCACATCGAAGTCCTTGGTGACATCCCTTGCAACGCAGAGAAGCAGTAAAGGTCACGTCTTCCACCAAGTCAGTTCTGCTTCAGTCGTTCTATACAACAACAGTCAGACGGGCCGCAAATGAAAGAAACAACGGAAGAAGAGAAAAAATATAATCTGGGCTCATAATTCCTGCAAATCGCTCTCGGAAGTATCGAAACTTGTAAAGTGACCAAGATCTACAGGTTTGCCGAGAGAAAATATTTCAAAAATGCACGTAGATGTGGAAGTCCATGCAAACTAAACGATCGAACTAAAAGACTGATCTTCAAGAAAGTTAAGAAAAATCCTAGAATCAGTGCTGCAGAACTAAGGTCCAAACTATAAAATAATAATAATAATTTCGTGTGGCTATTCCTAACCGGGTGCAGCCTTTGTAAGGCACACCCTCCGATGAGGGTGGGCTGCATCTGCTATATGTTACTGTGGTGGAGGATAGTGTATGTGTTGCGTGTGAGTTCCAGGGATGTTGGGGACATCCAAACACCCAGCCACGAGCCATTGGAATTAACCAATAAACGGCCGGGAATCGAACCCGGGACCCTCTGAACCGAAGGCCAGTACGCTGGCCATTCAGCCAACGAGTCGGATAACTAGGAAATGATTTAAAACTTAATATATGTGCTTCCACAATTCTCCGACTCCTTGGCTGAATGGTCAGCGTTGAGACCTTCGGTTAAGAGGGTCCCAGGTTCGATTCCCGGCCGGGTCGGGGATTTTAATCGCGTCTGATTAATTCTTCTGGCTCGGGGACGGGGTGTTTATGTTTGACCCAACACTTTCCTCTTCATACTCATACAACAGATCACACTACCAACCACCACAGAAACGCGCAATAGTGATTACATAGGGTTGACGTCAGGAAGGGCATCCGGCCGTAAACCGGATCCAAATCCAGAGGTGCACCATAGTTCGCACACGCGACCCTACAAGTGTGGGAAAAGCGGTAGAAAAAGAAGAAGAAGATCTGTGCTTCCAGAATTCGAAAGTTTTTATATACGAATGCGTATCATAGTAGAAATGCCAGGCGAAAACCTTGAATTACCCCAGCAAATAGGAAGAAAAGACTACAATATGCTACAGACTATAAACATGCTTCTATAGAATTCTGAGATCGAGTTATATTTACTGATGAAGGTAAATTCACTATTTTTCAAGAACATGACAGAAAGGTGTGGAGGAAAAAGAACACAGATCTCGAAGAAACAATCCTGCTTCCTTCAGTGAAGCATGATGAAGGTTGTTTAAAGGTTTGGCGGTGCATGAGCTCAGCTGGAGTAGGTTACTTAGAATTCATAGATGAAAAGAAGCACCGTAAGTGCTATATTCAAATTTTGAAGAAACATCTAGCGTCTAGTGCCGAAAAAGTGCGACTTCTGAGTAATAATGTATTCATGCAAGATAATAATCCAAAGCATACGGCCCTTGATACAAGATTGTGGATTTTATACAACACAGCCGAATATATGGTAACACCCCCCAGATTTGAATCCGATTGAAAATGTGTGGGCTTATCATAAAGAGAGACTGAGGACAAGAAATATTTCATCAAAGCCAGCTTTGAAAATGGCTCTTTTGGAAGAATGAGGTAAGACTGAGCCCACCTTCACCGCAAAGCTAGTTAATTCTATGCCTAGGAGGCTGAGAGCTTTGAAAAATCAAAAGGATTGCCAACAAAATACTAAATGTGCACTAAAATCAGTGGAGAATTAAAGTAAAACTGGACTGTACGAACTCTATCAATCTTATGTTTCATGATGTACGTATCTTTATATTGTGTACAGAAAGCTAACATACAACGTACATGACAATAAAAATGGCGAATGGCTTTTAGTGCCGGGAGTGTCCGAGGACAAGTTCGGCTCGCTAGATGCAGGTCTTTTGATATGATTCCCGCAGGTGACCTGCGCGTCGTGATGAGGATGAAATGATGATGAAGACGACACGTACACCCAGCCCCCGTGCCAGCGAAATTAACCAATTATGGTTAAAATTCCCCACCCTGCCGGTAATCGAACCCGAGACGCCTGTGACCAAAGGCAAGCACGCTGACCATTTAGCCATGGAGCCGGACTTACATGATACTACGTGTACTAAAAAGAAGCATTTTTGCTTCAGTATTAAGTGTACGAACGCCGGCCCCGTGATGTAGGGGTAGCGTGCATGCCTCTTACCCGGAGGCCCCGGGTTCGATTCCCGGCCAGGTCAGGGATGTTTACCTGGACCTGAGGGCTGGTTCGAGGTCCACTCAGCCTACGTGATTAGAATTGAGAAGCTATCTGACGGTGATATAGCGGCCCCGGTCTCTAAAGCCAAGAATAACGGCCGAGAGGATTCGTCGTGCTGACTACACGACACCTCGCAATCTGCAGGCCTTCGGGCTGAGCAGCGGTCACTTGGTAAGCCAAGGCCCTTCAAGGGCTGTAGCGCCATGGGGTTTGGTTTTTGGTCTTTTATTAAGTGTACGAACACTTTTTACTATGATTGTGTATATTCTACAACCTGTGACAATAAAGTTCGGTGAATAGTCCTGTACTATCAACATAGCTGAACAATGCACGGCAGTGACCTTACTGTCCTTCGCAATAACTATGCACTGCTGAGGTCGGCGATACATGTCCTTGAGACTTTGCAAGAAGGCTTCCTTTGGGATGGTGTTCAAAAGACTCGTCCGTTTCGTTGGATAATACCTTGACTATCGAAAAAGATTATGAGCATCGTTTGGATGCGTGACTCTTCGGCTCTGACTTTTGTCCGACGAGGGGTTCCCGGAGAACCCCATTCCATGCTTTGCCGTTTCGTTCCAGGGTCGTACCTAAGACACCAGATGTCATCCTCAGTGATAATACAGTTCAAGAAATTTGGTGTCGCATCCGCCGTCTCAACAAAATCCTGTGAAGCCTCTAAACGTGCCTGCTCCTGATCGTCAGTCAAGTGATGCGGCACAAGACGAGAACACGTTTTCCTCTTCCCGAACTTCTGGGTAACGATTTGTCGCATGGATTCACGGTTAATCTGCAGTTCACCCGCTACCATGCGCGCAGATAATCGCCGATCGTTCGTGATTAATGTCCTCACCTGCTCAATGTTTTCGTCACTGACGGCAGTCACCGGTCTTCCGCTACGGGGGTTGTCAGAAACACTTTCCCGGCCTCCTCGAAAACGGGCGATCCACTCGTACACACACTTCAAGGACGCAGTTCAGAACCAACGCACTAAACACGCACTGTATCAAATAGGTCTTACACGGCACACACATGATGCTCAACTGAACAACGTTGGGAGCAGGTGGTCAAAACCTGCTGCTACGCAGGTGCAGCGTTGCGTGTCGTCAGTGTTGCCGGATCGACCGTTCTGACTTAATTTACCGAACATTGTTGCTAGTTGCTTTACGTCGCGCCGACACAGATAGGTCTTATGGCGACGATGGGACAGGGAAGGGCTGGGAGTGGGATGGAAGCGGCCGTGGCTTCAATTAAGGTACAGCCCCGGCATTTGCCTGGTGTGAAAATGGGAAACCACGGAAAACCATTTTCAGGGCTGCCGACAGTGGGGTTCGAACCTACTATCTCCCGAATACTGGATACTGGCCGCACTGAAGCGACTGCAGCTATCGAGCTCGGTGAACATTATTGTCACAGGTTGTATATATTTCTGTTTACGTCCCACTAAGTAAATTTATAGTTTTCGGAGACGTTGAGTTGCCTGAATTTTGTCCCTCAGGAGTTATTTTAAATGACCGTAAATCTACCGACACAAGACTGACATATTTGACCACTTTCAAATACCACCGGACTGAATGAGGATCGAACCTGCCAAGTTCGGTTGAGAAGGCCAGCTCTCTACCGTCTGAGCTACTCAGCCCGGCAGACCATATAAACTTGACGCTTTAACGATCAAGCCCACCAAGCGGGCTATATTACCCATGATAATGTTTTGTGAAAAACCTTCTTCTTCTCCTCCTTAATCTGTTTACCCTCCAGGGTTGGCTTTTCCCTCAGACTCAGTGAGGGATCCCACTTCTACCGCCACAAGGGCAGTGTTCTGGAGCGTGAGACATTGGGTCGGGGGATACAACTGAGGAGAATGACCAGTACCTCGCCCGGGCTGCCTCACCCGCTATGCTGAACAGGGGCCTTGGTGGGAGGATGGGAGGATTGTAAGGGATAGACAAGGAAGAGGGAAGGAAGCGGCCGTGGCCTTAAGTTAGGTACCATCCAGGCATTTCCCTGGAGGAGACGTGGGACACCACGGAAAACCACTTACAGGATGGTTGAGGTGGGAATCGAACCCACCTCTACTCAGTTGACATCCCGAGGCTGAGTGGACCCCGTTCCAGCCATCGTACCACTTTTCAAAATTCGTGGCAGAGCCGGGAATTGAACCAGGGCCTCTGGGGGTGGCAGCTAATCACACTAACCACTACACTACAGAGGCGGATTGTGAAACACCTATGATAATATTTTGTGAAAATAGACATACTATTTAGGACAGGTTTGTCGAAGTAATGTTTACTGCAGACTGTGATGTCCATGTTCATACTGGAATTTTAAATCACTCTAAGTTCTTATTAAAATGATGGCTGACCTATATTCATGATATTCCATTTAATCATTGCTTAAACTACATAATGTTATATCTCTTACCTAAATTATTTAATTCTATTTCCCTTGCTGTATTCTATTTTATCGTGGTTTTAAGCGGTAGCTACTATTTCTTTCGTCTTCTATTTTTTTGCTTTATGCTGGGCCGAATATTTCTGTTTTGTATGGCATTTAAGCGGTATAAATGCCCATGCATTACGCCAGGAGAGAGGGAGAGGCAATAGCCCGAGAACGAATGTACATAAATAAACTCGTACCGTCTCATTTCTGGCTAAACACACTTCTTTACCCGAACATTACACTCCATGGTTCTGAAATATAGCCACTGTGTAACCACAGATTTTGCGACCATCCCTCTTATTTCTTTATTTTGCCAACACGCACTTCACATAAAACAGCTCAACTACGTACATGAAGCACTTTATTTCCACCTGCTGCAATGAATATTGCACTGTTCCCCACCCTCTCGTTCACCATTCCATTCCCCCAACACCCTAACTCTTGTCTCTAGTTTATACTTGATGGTCATTCAATTATTTATGATCCCTGATAGGGAATTTCTATTTCCTACCCTATTCTCAACGCTATACTCTAAATGAATATTTGAGATACATTTACAGGATATTTCTCCTTAAAGTGGTCATGTTTCCAAGTGATTCTAACCCGAACTGGTGGTAATGGTGGTGATAATAATGGGATGTGGCCTCCGGACTGACCTACAGCAGGTCCTTGCAGTTGATGACCTACAGGCTACCGGTGCGCCTGGAGGTTGAGGCCCTACACCCCCTGTGGTTGGGGGTGGTAGAATAACACCCACGGTATCCCCTGCCTGTCGTAAAATGCGACTAAAAGGGGCTCCAGGGGCTCTCAACTTGGGAGCGTGGGTTGTGACCACGGGGTCTTTAGCTGAGTCCTGGTATTGCTTCCACTTAACTTATACCAGGCTCTTCACTTCCATCTATCCTATCCGACCTCCCTTGGTCAACTCTTCTTTTTCCCGACCCCGACGGTATTAGAGCACTCGAGGCCTAGGGAGTGTCTCGTTTTCACGCCCTTCGTGGCCCTTGTCATCCTTTGGCGGATACCATCATTTTTCGAAGTATCAGATCCCTTCTGTTTTTCCTCTCTGATTAGTGTTATATTGAGGATGGTTGTCTACTTGTACTTCCTCTTAAAACAATAATCACCACCACCACTACCACCACTTGAGGCCCTAAGATGAATTCTAATGTTGGAGATAACCCAAAACGCAGTCCCAGAGCCAGTGGAACTGGATACTTAACTGTAGAAAGGTGCAAAGTGCCAAATTCATGAAAAACGTGATAAGTGTTTGAATGTTGCAGGATACCGAGGATGATTACATGGGTCCGGCTGAGTGCTCAGACGGTTGAGGAGCTGGCCTTCTGACCCAACCTTGGCAGATTCCATCCTCGTTCAGTCCGGTGGTATTTGAAGGTGCTCAAATACATCAGCCCCGTGTGGTAGATTTACTGGCACGTAATATAACTCCTGTGGGACTAAATTCCAGCACCTCGGCGTCTCCGAAAACCGTAAAGAAAGTAGTTAGTGGGATGTAAATCAAGTAACATGATTATTATTATGATTACATGTGAAGAGGGCTAAGTCCGCTGAGAATTCCAAGCAGTTATAAATGCCGCCGCTAGGTAATAAATGTGTTAAATTGCCTAATGATTTCTTAAGAGTGGTGCAATGAGCCAATCAACTACTTTTGTTTTTGTTTCTCTTTCCTGTCGTGACAAGTGTGTTCATAGACTTTTATTCTGTCCTATTTTGTGAATACATGCTCTTCAAATTATAAGTTATGTGTCTAAATATTCCCTGTGACTCTGAGTTTCCCTTGATAGAGAGAAGGAAGTCAGTGATGAAGGCATTTGTACCCAGTGGCCTATGCAAAAAGTACAAATAATTAAAGGATGTTAAACCTTTCAAAATGATTTCCATGAATAGTTCAACTTTTTAACATTCAAGCTGTGGCATACGAGATAATCTGTACAAAATATGTGAACATTTCAAAACCTGTCAGCATCACATACGATTCATCAGATGTAGAGAGTGTAACAGGAAAACAATGTTACGCGACATAGAAAGGGTCCGTAAGGTGAAAGAAACGTTCAACCTTCTTTCTTTGAAACCATTTCCTCAATAAATTCAATTACAGATTAGAAAATGAATGGCTTAAAGTCTATGATCCCTTACCTGGAAAGGAATGAGCATAAAGAATATTATACGCAGATCTGTGGAGAGTGAGTGAGAATATCATCTTATAAATAAAGTTGTAGGGGGTCCGCTGTCTGTAATTCCTTTTGTTTTGCCAAATTTCCAAATATTTATCCGTTTTAGATCAACTCAAGACCGAATCGGTGGTTTTTACTTTTCGTGTCTGTTTGTTCCACCATCACGTCGAAACGGCTGGATAGATCTCAACCAAACTTCACATTTAGAGTATACTCATCCCCGGGAAGGTTTCGATATGCATATCATTTTAAAATGTTTGAAAAGACGGGGGTTTTATAGGAAAACCACAACGGTTTTCCTCCATTTTCTCTTATACTATTGATTTTCTGTAAACTCTGTGGACCGTATGTGAAAGGTCTCTTCATTATAAACAACTTTCGTTATGTTCATAATTTACCTTACTCTTCAAATGACGGAGAAATTTACTATTTTCTGCCGATATCATGCTCTGTATTCTCTGCTAGGGGCTTTACGTCGCACCGACACAGATAGGTCTTATGGCGACGATGGGATAGGAAAGGCCTAGGAGCTGGAAGGAAGCGGCCGTGGTCTTAATTAAGATACAGACGCAGCATTTGCCTGGTGTGAAAATGGGAAACCACGGAAAACCATCTTCAGGGCTGCCGATAGTGGGATTCAAACCTACTATCTCCCGGATGCAAGCTCACAGCCGCGCGCCTCTACGCGCACGGCCAACTCGCCCGGTCTGCTCTGTATTGATTGACCGACAGACCGACAACGAACCTACAGGTTACCATGGCAACGTCTCTGACTGCTTGCCAGCAGGGAAGTAACGTATTGCCATTTTCCTCATCATTCCTTTAAATTCGTGGTTGTACCTTGGGTAGAAAGCAAGAGAGTCGTCAATCGGCCATTCTGCGGGATATTGGCGGAATATCATTGGAGGTTATAACCGTCCTCGAATAGTTTCAGTAATAACACAAATATTCATCTTCTTATCTGATTACCTAAGAATCCCTGGGCCTAAATTTCTCTCCGATTACCGTTTTCTTATATCCATAACTCACACCGGCATAATTTATTGAGGAGCATTTGATTTTGGTATTTACTTTGTCGTCATCCGGATGTCCTCAGTTATAATCCATTTTCTATTAATTTCAACTTACTAAACTGTATTATTTTCTTCCTTAATTACCACGTATGTATGCGAGTGATAATCCCGAATGCTGGACACTCTTTTCTTTGAGGAAATATTCTAACCTATGCAAATGTATAACTTTTGGCCCAGGAAAATTCCGAAATATGGATGCAATTTTAACGACGGTGCAGACCTTCGTGTCGGGGTAATTGGTGGCTAATCAGTAAGTCGTATCACAAGTCAGAAAGCAAATGGCGTTTCATTTTGGAGAGATCTACAACTTTTGTCCTATGACGTTTCGTCGTATTTCTATCCCTAATACGTTAAATACAGCTGTATTTCTCGATTTCAAGTTGATTTTGTACTTTTACACGTATATGTTATCATTTGGCCCACTTATAGGAAAGGTAGAATCATGACATTCGGCACGCACATTGACATGACCATTGGCCATGTTATAGCCAAATTTTATGATTCTAGCTGTCACACGAGTATCAAAAATATAAAGTAGTATGTGAAAACTGTACAAAAATTCACCCCATTCAATGATTCTAACTCAATCTAACCCATAAATATAGGAGGTACGAGAAGATGTTATAGGACCAACCATGTAGAGCACTGAAAGGGGCGTCTGAAGGCGAAGTCCGTTCGTAGATACATCGTACAGTTTCAAAGCTGTAACTATCGAAATAAAGGTCTGCACTTCTAGAGTGTGTCTGTACATTGACAATTTTGGCGAAATTTCCGTACAGTTATCCGTTTCAGGTGTAATAATGACCATCTGCATATATTCAGTTTGGTGTCTGTCTGTTTGTTTGTCTGTTTGTCTATAACTTGGAAACTACTGGATATATTTCCACCAAACTTGATATTTAGAATCCACCTGTCCTTTGGTAGGTTTTAGGGCAAATATTGTTTCCTTTTTTTTTTGCTAGGGGCTTTACGTCGCACCGACACAGATAGGTCTTATGGCGACGATGGGATAGGAAAGACCTAGGAGTTGGAAGGAAGCGGCCGTGGCCTTAATTAAGGTACCTGGTGTGAAAATGGGAAACCACGGGAAACCATTTTCAGGGCTGCCGATAGTGGGATTCGAACCTACTATCTCCCGGATGCAAGCTCACAGCCGCGCGCCTCTACACGCACGGCCAACTCGCCCGGTAATATTGTTTCTAAATCCCTGAATTGACTGGGGGATTATACGAAACCGGAACCGTGATTATGCATTCCCACAAAATATACACAACCAAACTTAATGTAAATCTACCTGCCTTAATGGAAATTAATTACTAAGCCTTTTTTCTCATGTGCATCATTTCAATACGAGGATTAATAAGGGAGATATCATTAACGGACCGTTTTCCGGTACAAGTCCCACCGGACTTAACTCAAGAGCGGGTGCGTGTAAAGCGTATTTTTTTTTTACAACTTGAAAACTGCTGAAGATATTTGAGTCAAACTTTACATTAACATCCACCTGTTCAATTGTATGTGTTAATCGTCAATAACATTTCATGTTCCCGGAATGGACAGGCGGTTTATAGGAAACCGCAATGGTGATTTTACTCTTACACAATATATACAGTACAAGACCAACCTGACTGGAAATCGACCAAACGTGATGGAATTCCATCTCTAAAACTTTTTTCATGTGCATTTTTTCGACAGGAGGATTAATAAGGGAGATATCATAAACGGTCCGTTTTTCAGGTTAAGGTGTACGTGGAGCAGGTTCCTTATCTATCTATGTAAATAAAATCGTAACGACTGTGTGCCTGTACATTGACTATTTTGGCGAAATTTTCGTACAGCTACACGTTTAAGGGGTAATAATGTCCATCTGCACATTTTTTGGTTTAGTTTCTTGAAAGTCCTAATTTTTACACTCCTCACCGAAAACCCAGATTGCGGCATAATCTGTCAGTCGAAGAAGGATATTGAAGTTTGGCAAAATTATACCGTTTAGCCTGTAACGGACGGAAAACTTCCAAGATCCTTAAATTTTTCCCTTTTTATGCCGAAGAATAACGAAATATGGAGGCAATTTTAATGATGGTGCAGACCTTCGGGATGTATTATCACATAACGGATGGCACAATCCCCGTTCAATTTGGAGTGATCTACAACCTTGGTCTAACGACATTTTGTCGTATTTCTATCCCTTTTACGTTTGATTTTTCTCTATTTCTCGATGTTAAGTAAATAAGTAAATTTGGACTTTTCACATACATAATTCATACCTTCCATCACTTATAGGAAAGATAGAATCATCAAACTCTACACGAAAACTGGTCCACTCAGTAGCCATATATGAGCCAGATGCTATGTATGTAGCTGTCACTTAATTATCCGAAAAGCAATGCAATGTTCCACGTTTCTAACTCAATCTGACCCACGAATAGATGAGATATCATAAGACCAGCAATTTAGGCCACTAAATCCGGCGTCTTATGGTACAATCCTTTCTCGATATGATGTACCGTTTAGCAGCAATTAATCTGTAAATGAAGGTCTGCAATATTGTAAACAAGCACATACTTTCGTATGTCGAACTATATATATTCAAGGATGTCGATTTTGTAGCGATCGAGAAAAGGTAAGTCTGCTATTGTAATCAGTACTCCCCACACCGACTTTGACTGGTAGTAGGAATGGGGTCCTTCTCCGATTCCTGTGTAACTGGCATTAATAAGGCAGGCCTGCCATTGTAATGAATAATTCACTTCTCGATTTGATTTGCAGAAGGCAACGGAGCATGCAGTTTTGTTCAAAACTCCCCTTACCCGATTGTGTTTGGCTGTAGGCAAGCGTTCCTGCAGTTATAAACAGATGTACCCATCTAAAATGTGACTGGCATTAGGCATCCTGGCCTGCTATTTTGATGGAAACTCACTAACTTGGTGTGACTGTCAGTAAGCTGGCTGGCAGTTGGAAAAGGGGCCTGTCATTATAATGATAACTGCACAACTCAATTTTGACTGGTTGTAGGGAAGTTTCCTGCCATTATAATAAAAACTCCTCAATTTGTAATATGTCTGGAGGTAGGAAAGGGGGGCTGCCATTGTAAGGGAAACTCCCCAAATCGATTGTGACCGCGCAGTAGGCAATGGGGCCTGCAATGATAATGTAAACTTCCCAACTCGATTGTGAATGGCAGTAGGCAAGTGAGCCTGTCGTTATCATCACAAATCCGTAACAAGCACTTTATATTGGAATCAACGTATGGGGACCTCTCCATGCTGTTTCTCGGATAACGCTAAGAGATATGCTATTTTAAAACAATCTTATTTACTGCATGTACAGTATTTACTTCAATATTCGTATACAATGCAGAATACTGTAGCGAAGCACGGGTACATTTGCTAGTTTAGAATACATTCGTGTTACTTACCACCTTTCACAAATGTATAAGTTTGAATTTCCTTCAGCGCCAAAATATTCCAACTTTATCATGAAACTGCCGAGAATGTATGAGAAGAAACTCTCATTTGAAACGTTTGTGGAATTAATAATTAAAATATTGCACTACAAACAGTTTTTGTAATAACTTCTGTGCATAATTTTGGTACTTTGCACCTCTCTGCATTGTCGTATGGCAGTCACAATCTCCAACCCGGACAGGATCTGAACCCGGGAACTTTTGCACCAAACGCCAGCACGCTAACCATTTAGCCGTGGAGCAGGGTGTGATGTGATTATTGTTTTATGAGGAAGTACAACTAGGCATTCTACCATCAGAGCCGGAAACGAACAAGAGTTGACCAAGAGTGACCCGATGGGAAGTGTAGGCGAGAAGCGTGGCACAAGCAAGTGGAAGCGATGCAGACACAGCTAGGAGCCACGTGGTCACTAATACACGCGATGAAGGAATACGAGTGGGGGGGGAAGTGGCTGTGGCCTGAATTAAGGTACAGCCCCAGCATTTGTCTGGTGTGAAAATGGGAAACCACGGAACACCATCTTCAGGGCTGCCGACAGTGAAGCTCGATCCCACTATCTCTCGGATGCAAGCTCACAGCTGCGCGCTCCTAACCGCACGGCCAACTCGCCCGGTGCTCCCAATATGAGAACCCCTTCAGGTTCCCCTTTTAGTCGCCTCTTACGACAGGCAGGGTATACCTTAGATGCATTCTACCACCTCCACCCTCATGGGACGAACCAATATTTTTGTACAATTTTAAGACGCTCCTCGGTAAGCAACTGATATGGGAGTACGCTGCAGAATCGGACCTGGGTTCCATTGGTAATGAGGGTGGTGGTGGTGGTGATTGTCGTTTCAAGAGGATGTCCAACTGAACAATCATTCTCCATATAACACTACTTCTTCTTTTTCTTATTTTCTTCTTCTTTTCCTTCCGCTTTTCCAACACTTGTGGGGTAGCACATGTAGATTTGGCCCTGTTTTACGGTCGGATGCCCTTCCTGACGCCAATCCTATGTGAAGGGATGTAATCACTATTGAGGGTTTCTCTGGTGGTTGGTAGTGTAGTGTGTTATGTGAATATGAAGAGGAAAGTGTTGGGACGTACACAAACAGCCAGTCCCTGGGCCAGAAGGATTAATCGGAAGCGATTAAAATCCCCGACCTAGACAGGAATCGAACTCGGGACCCTCTGAACCGAAGGCCAGTACGCTGACCATTCAGCCAACGAGTCGGACCCATATAACACTAATCAGAAAGAAAAGATTGAAGCGGTCCGACACTTCCAAAAATGAAGCCAAACAAAGACCACGATGGGCGTGAAAATGAAAGACTCCCTAGGCCTTGAGTGCTCTAATACCGTCGCGGTCAGAAAAGAACAAGAGTTGACCAAGGAGCGTCGGATAGGATAGTTGAAAGTGAGAAGCCCGGCACAAGTAAATGGAAGCAATGATAGGACTCAACTGAGGGCCCCGTCATCGCCAATCCAAGTTCCCATGTTAAAAGCCCCTTTTACTCACCTCTCACGACAGGCAGGGGATGCAGTGGGTATTATTTTACCATCCTCACTCACAGTGCGAAATAAGGAAGGTATTGGGTGATTTCGTTTATAACTTGAAATAATTCGGTATATTATTAGTTTGTCCACGTGCGTTGACACTTGGTGCAGAAATGACAACCAGCTAATGCTCCGATTTGTGGACAAACATTTGATGCGAATTTTCGTTGTAAAGATGCGTACTACTCTCAGAGACGGTCACATTTCACTCTATTGGCCTTCAAACTTGGGGATCGGGTTTTAAGATGATATGTTCTTATTGAAGAATATCAGTGAACGAATACAGCACTTTGGGATACAGTGCGCCAGATAAGTTTTTCCGCAGTAATTCCGAGTTGGAGGGAGTGTCAGTAACACAATTATGTTGGTACCACTAACTCGTGCTTGTATATACACATAACGTGTTCTGCCCTTAGGCAGGTCTTCACACAGTCACTCTCCATGCAGTCTTTTTTGCAGCCATCCTCTTAACTTCTTCGTAATTTCCTGCTATTTTGACACTATCTGGTACCTTCTTCGTCCTCTTCTTCTCCTTCCATTCACCGATACTTCTGACAAAAACTCTCTTCGTAGTGCCCATGTCAGTTCCACTTTCTTGTATGGATGGTGTGTAATGACTTCATCTTTTCTCCCACTCTCTTTAGTACCTCGTCGTTCCGAACCCTTTCCACTCAAGATATCCTTTCTATCCTTATCCATGACCAGATCTGAAAGGCTTCTAATCTCTTTTCATCTATCTTCCTTAACGTCCAGGTTGTCCGGTTCCATGGCTAAATGGTTAGCGTGCTGGCCTTTGGTCACAGGGTCCCCGGGTTCAATTCCCGGCAGGGTCGGGAATTGTAACCATCTTTGGTTAATTTCGCTA
The DNA here is from genome assembly GCF_040414725.1 of Anabrus simplex. NCBI lineage: Eukaryota > Metazoa > Arthropoda > Insecta > Orthoptera > Tettigoniidae > Anabrus > Anabrus simplex. The sequence goes on along the minus strand of NC_090273.1, from coordinate 62,287,194 downwards.
GTACGGGGGCTGGGTGTATGTGTCGTCTTCATCATCATTTCATCCTCATCACGGCGCGCAGGTCGCCTATGGGAGTCAAATCAAAAGACCTGCTCCTGGCGAGCCGAACCTGTCCTCGGACACTCCCGGCACTAAAAGCCATACGCCATTTCAAAGTCCAGGTCTCTGCTCCATATAGCGCCACATTCCAAACAAAGCATTTCAGCAGCGTCTTCTTTAACCTCAAGTCTAGGTGTCCACATAGGAGTCTCTTTATTTCTGTTTAAGGCTTCTTTGGCGATTGCAATGCGTGTTCCTACCTCCCTACTGCTTGAAACAAAACAAAACTGTCAACTAAGATTGACCTTATTATTCGTATTTGTGAAATAGCAAACAACACACGGACTTTCTGTGAATGTAATGATGTTTCTCTTATTACATTTGGATTCTCTGAAGACCAAATCCGTGAATTTTGAGAATTTATATGGCCATATGGGAAAAACCATGCTTCATCAAGAAATTGTCATTTAACATTTCAAGTCCATATTGATTTATAAATTTCTAAGATTGTGCACAACAGAGCAACCTCTTCGGAGTGTGTTTTAATTCTTGAATCACAGTTGTTTCATAGGGGTACAATTTAATTTTTCTTTCTTACGCCCTTATTTGCTGTCCACTTAGGGATACTGGAATCCTGTGCTATCTTGCGCGTTGGATTTGTAGGACTCACTGGTAGCATTCGCTGCGGCGATTCCAGTTAGAGTATAGTTCCAATGAATGAGATTTTTACCAGGATTACGTATTTGAGAAGTGGAAGAGAGAGATCGAAACGAAAGCAGCACGATTTGAACTGGATATTTTCTGACAAAAGAGTACTGTTACGAAAATTTTTCGCTTTGAGAGTAAGGAGAGGAGCTGTCTGACTAAACAGTATATCTGAGTTGTCAGTGAAGAGATTGCGTGCGATGATATTAGAAGAAAACTAAGCTTCAATGGAGTTTTTATCATCATCATCATCATCATCATCTGTTTACCCTCCAGGGTCGGTTTTTCCCTCGGACACAGCGAGGGATCCCACCTCTACCGCCTCAAGGGCAGTGTCCTGGAGCTTCAGACTCTTGGTCGGGGATACAACTGGGGAGAATGACCAGTACCTCGCCCAGGCGGCCTCACCTGCTATGCTGAACAGGGGCCTTGTGGAGGGATGGGAAGATTGGAAGGGATAGGCAAGGAAGAGGGAAGGAAGCGGCCGTGGCCTTATGTTAGGTACCATCCCGGCATTCGCCTGGAGGAGAAGTGGGAAACCACGGAAAACCACTTCGAGGATGGCTGAGGTGGGAATCGAACCCACCTCTACTCAGTTGACCTCCCGAGGCTGAGTGGACCCCGTTCCAGCCCTCATACCACTTTTCAAATTTCGTGGCAGAGCCGGGAATCGAACCCGGGCCTCCGGGGGTGGCAGCTAATCATGCTAACCACTACACCACAGAGGCGGACTGGAGTTTTTATAAGAAAGATAAATTTGGAATTCAAAAGGACATGTAGGGGTATATACTCGTTTGTAGGAAGAGGAAGGGGGAGGGGGGACTGGAGTAAGACACCAAAGGAGATATTCGAGAAATTTACATCACTTTTGAAATCATAGAAGATATTAGATAAACAATTGATAGAGTCTCTGCCACCTGGGCGATAACCTAAATACAGATAAGAGGTGATTGATTGATTGATTGATTGATTGATTGATTGATTGATTGATTGATTGATTGATTGATTGATTGATTGATTGATTGATTGATTGATTGATTGATTGATTCGTCCGTTAAAATCGTAGGTCTGCCACTTGTTGCTCCGGCGTTAACTGTGCCGGTCGCCGGATATTTAAATATCAAATCACGTACAGATGTCTCCCTCTAGCTGTGCATTTGACGTTGGGAGCGGCTGCGGGGACCGTGTCGAATGTGTGCCTGTCTGATAATATTGACGCGCACGCCAGTAGGTCCCCGAAAACAGACCAGTGCCGCTTAGCTTGGCAAATGTTTTACTGTGAAGGAGTATGCAGGAGGAGTTGGATGGGGAAGTGGACACCTGGAATTAGGAAAACGCGTACGAAATTAAATTTTCGAAAACTGGGAACCTTATCACCTTCAAGAAGAACGTGTTCTATCAAGAATATTATGTCTTCATTAGTGAACAATTTGACCTGTATTTTGTCAAAACTGTAGCATACTGTTTACTAACGTTCCCTTCACAGAATATTTGCCCCTGCCATTCAAGATAATGCCAGTGGCCCGGCCTGGCTCTTCCTTCTGCCACCTTAATGCTTTCTCCAACCGCAGATAATGACTGGGTTCGTTGAAGAGACAATTCTCTGAAGTACTATACAGTAGAAAATGAGAAAATAGCCAAGAAGTGAATTCACTTGGTGCCCATGACCATTAACACTTCAACTGTTCATGGTCTGAGACGATGATAAGCCAGTTCCAATATTTATTTATTTATTTATTTATTTATTTATTTATTTATTTATTTATTTATTTATTTATTTATTTATTTATTTATTGCCTTGTTCAGTGGCGAAGTAGCCCTTTCTTACTCTTAACCACAATGCTTACGATCCAAGGTTAAATAGTAAAATACTGAAAATACTTCAAATACGTTAATACAATTACGAATTAATTTAAATATGTAACAGTCTAGTAAAATATTATTAGAAACTGACATTGTTTAAATTTAATTTACGATTTAATGTAAACCGACTGAAAGTACCATAGGTGACAAGAACGTTCACCATCAGAATATTGACCTGGAAGTAGACAATTGACAGGTAATCTTCCCTCTGAGCGACAGGCCCGAATGCAGATCAGTGGTGAAAGGATAGTAAAAAAACAGCCCTGAAGGGTCTTGGCGTGCCAAGCGACCGATGCTCAGCTCGAAGGCCTGCATATTACGAGGTGTCGTGTGGTCAGCACGACGAATACTCTCGGCTGTTATTACTGGCTTTCTAGCCCGGGGTCGCTACCTCACCGTCAGATAGCTCCTCGATTCTTATCACGTAGGCTGAGTGGACCTCGAACCAGCCCTCAGATCCAGGTAAACATCACTGACCTGGCCGGGAATTGAACCCGGGGCTCCGGGTAAGAGGCAGGCAGGCTACCCTTACATCACGGGGTTGGCTGCATGGATAGTTGCCCAGGTGTATTTCCCCTTAAAACAGTAATCACCACCGCCACTTAGTGAACCATATTCCTCTTAATCTAATTTGAGTTCATACCGGTACAAGTACTGAAAATGAAAATGAAAATTCACAGCCTGTTTCCAGTCATCGACCGGGTCAGGGATGGAATGAATGTAGCCCCCATCTAGCGGCGAGGATGGGAATTATTTCGGCTGCCGAAGCCTGTTTCACTCCTCTGTGGCAATGATAACGAATGACAGATGGAATGATATGATACTGGAGAGTATTAATGGAATGAAATATGACAGGATAAACTGGAGCAGCTGGAGAAAACCTGTCCCGCCTGCGCTTTGTCCAGCACAAATCTCACATGGAGTGACCGGGATTAGAACCACGGAACCCAGCGGTGAGAGGCGGGTGCACTACCATCTGAACAACGGAGGCTCAGGTACAAGTTTTAAGTTTTGTTTTTTACGACTTGTTTTACGTTGCACCGACACAGACAGGTCTTTTGCTATTTGCTTTACGTCGCACCGACACAGATATGTCTTATGGCGACGATGGGATAGGAAAGGCCTAGGAAGTGGAAGGAAGCGGCCGCTGCCTTAATTAAGGTACAGCCCCGGCATTTGCCTGGTTAAAAATGGGAACTCCGCCTCTGTGGTGTAGTGGTTAGTGTGATTAGCTGTCACTCACGGAGGCCCGGATTCGATTCCCGGCTCTGCCACGAAATTTGAAGAGTGGTACGAGGGCTGGAACGGGGTCCACTCAGCCTCAGGAGGTCAACTGAGCAGAGGTGGGTTCGATTCCCACCTCAGCCATCCTGTCAGTGGTTTTCCATGGTTTCCCACTTCTCCTCCAGGCAAATGCCGGGATGGTACCTAACTTAAGGCCACGACCGCTTCCTTCCCTCTTCCTTGTCTATCCCTTCCAGTCTTTCCATCCCCCCTCAAGGCCGCCGTTCAGCATAGCAGGTGAGGCCACCTGGGCGAGGCACTGGTTATCCTCCCCAGTTGTATCCCCGATTCAGAGTCTGAATCTCCAGGACACTGCGCTTGAGGCGGTAGAGGTGGGATCCCTCGCTGAGTCCGAGGGAAAAGACAACCCTGGAGGCTAAATAGATTAAGAAAGGAAGAAAAAGGGAAAGCTGCAGAAAACCATCTTTAGCGTTGCCGACAGTGGAGTTCGAACGCTATCTCCCAACTAGCTACGTGACCGCGCCATCTTACACGGTATTTAAGCTTAAAATTAACTTTAATTAATATTCATTTAGTCAGGGTATGGTTAGAATTGTACCCAGTCATATTCAGGCTGCATAAAGGGGATTTTCAGTGCCATGTTATGTTATCAACGAATTCAATTACTTAAAAAAATCCACACATTGAACTTGAAACATATGAAAGGTCTGCACAGTAAAGTTTTTCATTCAATTTGCAATGCATCAGCACTTCCTACAATGCCTGGAAATACTTTACCTGGAACACCAATCAAACAAATGCCTCGGATGGTTGCGGCTGTCTGCTTGTAAATTGCGTGGTACTCTAGATGGGATTAAATGTATTAGGCCTGATGGAAGAGAAAAGGTGGTGTTTTTTCAGGTGTCGGAAGAGAAACATGCAAAGGCAGGACTCGGTTTACTTTGTAAACTTATATGAATGAACTAAACGCTTCTATTCACGCTCAATACTGCACCTGTCCAGGGCTTCAGCGCATAATAATAATAATAATCATAATAATAATAATAATAATAACAATAATAGAAATAATAATAATAATTCGTAAGTGCATCGGCTGAATGGAAAATACGTGATGAGATCTTCGACGAACGACCCTAGAATCGAAGTCTCATCACCCCTACTTAATAGTAAACACGGCTAAATGTTTGAGCAATACGGGTCGATGGTACGTCCGTACTAATGGACATTAAATGAATCATTTATAAGTAGGGATCTCAAATATATAAGAGGAATACAATATCACTATTAAATTAGAAGAATGATATCTTAAAGTTTTACGAATATAAAAATTATTATAAACTGAGAAAAGAACATTTACAACTAAAATAAAATGTGCCATAAAATAATTTTAATTATAAGGATTTGGGATTTAAATTGATGAAATTATTATTCAGTTGTCCTGTAGAATTTGCATGCCACTCCAAATAATTCCAATGTTAAGAGGCATTTCCCTTGTTATCACTTCCACTATTCACAACATTGTTAAACGTTCACCAATTAATTAGTCAATTAATCTATAATTATAAAAGGAATTGTCTGTCTGTCTGTCTGTCTGTCTGTCTGTCTGTCTGTCTGTCTGTCTGTCTGTCTGTCTGTCTGTCTGTCTGTCTGTCTGTCTGTCTGTGCGCGATGCCCAGCAAAATCTACAGCACTCAGAGATCTGAAATTTTGAATATAGGTAGATGGAAAGGGGTGCGAATGCACTTCGAAGCCGGAATTTTCATTTTTGCTTTCCTTGGTGAGTTATGAACGAAAAACCATCGGAAAACGTGCATTGGGATATGACAATCCAACGTGCTGTCACCAGATTAAATGCATCGAATCGCTGTCGCTAGGCAACGTACATAAAATAGGTAGAGAACACAATATTCAAGGAGCCATTTTACGTCCAGGGCGTAGGAAACCGTTTTTGGTCTTATATGGTGTGAGGGCATACAACGCTGTTGATGCTCTGCAATGAACACGGCTCTGAAACTGATGACGAATATTACTGAAGCCACCATCATGACTGAGCAGTGGCGGTTTCTGGTATAGCGCAATGGAGCAATGAACCTCCAGTTTATATCAAATTGTACTCAACTACGTAATTTTCATAACTCCCTTGTCAATCTCGAAGCTCTTGCTAAGTCCCTCTATCCGTAATATAGTCGTACTGGCTTTCAATTCATGTGAGCTGCGCAAGGCCTGTGGCTGGATACTTGTCTGGAATGAACCCCCTTGCAAAGACGATCTCTCCGTCCGTACATAGGCGAAGGGAGTGGCGAGGTGCGGGGGGACGAAAGCCAGCACTAAGGCAAGACCAGGATATCGCAGAAACGGATCTCTGTTCTTTACGCATGCGCAATAGGCCACTGTCTCAAGACTAGCTAGTCGTGTTGTTGGGGTTGGGGTATGTGCCAGCCATCTGTTGGCCTTACGGCAATTTGACTAGGCAACAGAGAATAGAACACGTAACTAGCGCTAGTGTTGAAAAGCATCGTTACTACCAAAAGTCACATTGAACTGTCAAATTCCAATTAATATCTTGTCCCAAATATATCATTACTTACTAAACACCTATTAATTTGCCTTCTTTGGAATAATTACCTTTTGGAGAGAAACTTAACTCAAAAATCATTGAGCCAAAGAATAGCGGCAAGGTAATACCAATAAAAACTTTTAAATACAGTTGTTACTATTCCCATGACATCGGAAGCAGAAAGGTGTTTCTCTACCCTGAAGAGAATAAAAACTTTCTAGCGCAGCACAATGACCGAGGATAGACTTATTGCTCTTGCTATGTTGTCAATTGAAAGGAACTTTGTTCGAGACTCTGCGGACTTCAATGAAGCAGTTATTTCTTATTTTGCATGTGGTAAAACTCGGCATGTAGGCCTACCGTATTTTCTGCTCCTCTTGTATTTGATCACTTTCTAGAACTTATGTCATCTTAGTTTAGGAGGTTACGGCCCACGATGGAAGAGAAGCTGGCGGAGATGGGAAGAGGAGAGGTTGGGGGGATTTTTTCTTCTTTTGAACCCCCAGTGATGAAAGTCACGCGCCGCCACTGTGACTGAGCATGCTGCGGACGAAGTAGTATTCCTCGGACTGTAAGTCCATTGAGTAGGAAGCCATTTTCGGTCCGCAACACGAGGAGCCCTCAGCCCGTAATATTCGGAAGTGTTTGGGTGTATGTGCGCGAAGCCCATTCAAATCTACGGCACACATAGATCTGAAATTTTGACATAGGACAATCGCTTAAAGTTGTAGGACTCCATCTTCGAAAACGGTGCTTTTGCCATTGTCAACTATACGTGGATTGTTCAAGAGTTCGAAAGGCAAACACACTACAGTATACATCTTACCTCCAAATGGAAGGACATTAATATAGTTTATTCCGAAGCTCTAAGGAAACGATATATTTTGTATTATATAACATGATCTTTTACATGGTTTTAATGTTATTTGTACCATCCATCAACCCGGTATCTTAAGCATTGAAAGTAACAATACAATAAAAATAAAAGAATGTATTTCATGCAATTTACGTCAAAACGATGTGAGTTAATAAATATAACGCTTTAATTTGCTTTTAAATAAATAGTTTAGAAACATCTAACGGTTCAATTAATAAACGCAGACAAAGCCGCGGGCACCTGTTAGTTCAATATAAGACTTAAGTGTGTGTCCAGGGGTGTATAACAGATTGCATAGGCACTGACTTGTCATCGAGGCGACCGTGGTTCGAATTCCAGCGAATGAGAATGTAACTATTCTCTTGGTATTCGGATACATCATCTCTATTTCTTCAAAACATAATTGAAGATTTCGGGGGTTAATAATGTCAAATCACACTTTGTAAGTTCTGAAATAAAAATGAATGAATTTTCACAAAATGTTTACTGCTAAAATGTTGAATCTTTGAAATATCTTACTCAATACAATGGCATATGTAATCCTTCTTTATGTAACATCCTGAGAAAATTGCACACAGAACCAGTATTATAGGTAATTAGAGTATATTAAACACTGAATGTGCCTATCAATGTGAGGGTTGTAATTGTTTACGTGCAATAATAATAGACGTAGTGAACTGACAATGCAAATAAACATCTGTTTCTGAAGTTCTGGGTTGAAGTGCTTCGTTTACCGCCATAGATATAGAAGAATAGAAAGGAACTTCATGTTGGATATAACCGTTTACAACAAACAATTGAAAAGTCCAAAATATGAGGGTTATCACTTTTTACCGCCAGGTCTCTGTTCGATATGGGACACTTCAGCTCAGCACACTGATGATAGAGGAACCCCCTAGCTCCAGGTTTTTTCGAGCAGGGGTACGTTAGGTGGCACGCATGCGTGGTTGTCGGCAGCCCGATATGATAAGGGAAGAGGACGTGTCATCAGGTTCATAGTGGCTCTCCGTATGGAGTCTCGTTTCGCGGAAGTACTCTTAGGTTCCCCTCTTCAGCCACTGGTCCTCCGTGGACATTAAGTGGAAGGGAGAAGGAAGGAGTTGTCCCTCCAAGTCGCTGGAGAGCCGGGGAGGGAGGGGTAAAGGGAGATGACATCCAGGCAAGCGTAAGCACAGTAGAACAAGACTTTTTCTTACAATCTGTTTTAAGTCGCACCGACACAGTCTCATGGCGACGGTGGGATAGGAAAGGACTAGGAGTGGGAAAGAAGCGACCGTGGCCTTAATTAAGGTACAGGTCCATCACTTGCCTGGTGCTGAAATGGGAAACCACGGAAAACTATCCTTAGGGTTGCGGACAGTGGGGCTCGAACCCACTATCTCCTGGATGCACGGCCAACTTGCCCGATAGAACAAGACTAGAGTAAGCAGATTTCCTTTTTATAGGGTGTTGTTTGTGTGTATTTTTGGAAGTAATCTAATCTATAAGATTATGGGTAATAAATTCAAATTCAATTATCCTCTATTCATTTCAACATATTTTTCGACGTATAGAATCTACTGAAAATCACGTACTGACGGCTCCTATTCTTCTTCTAACACTTTTCCCACTCCTTGGTGGGTTGCGGGTGCGAACTATCTCGCCCATGAGGATTTGGCCCAGTTTTGCGGCTGGATATCCTTTCTGACGCCAGCCGTAAGTGTGGGGGGGGGGGGTGTAGCTCTAAACCTTCGTTCCATTTCCTGCTACGGGATCGAGATGAGGTAAGCTGAAAGATAAAGGTGATTATTATTATTATTATTATTATTATTATTATTATTATTATTATTATTATTATTATTATTATTATTATTATTATTATTGCTTAAAGGGGCCTAGCATCTAAAAAATAAAAAGAAATGAAATTATGTTTTAAAAAACTGTCATACAAAAATTAAGAAGAATCCAGTATATCAGGCGTGATTCAAAAGTTTCCGTTTGAGGGCGTTGTTGCAGCGTACATGCAACGTAGCGTGACTCCGATGCGAGTATATAAGCACGGACGTGTACAGTAGATAAAGGGATTCATGTGACTGTGGTGCCGTGCCGAGGTGCGTGCGTTAAATGCGGCCACGTGAATTATGGCGACGTTATTACCAAATGCGTCCAAACAGGACCAACGTGCTGTTATTCTGTTCTTAGCTGCCGAAGGATAATTACCGGTGGACATCCACCGGAGAATGAAGACTATGTATGGGGCAGCATGCCTGTCGAAAACCACCGTTCTCGAATGGTGCACCAAGTTTCATCCGAGTCGCATTTCGACACAAGACGCCGGTCGATCTGGGAGAACAGCCTCATCCATTACGCCAACTCAAGTGGGAGACATTCGAGCACCTGCCCTATAGTCCTAATCTCTACCCATGCGATTACTACACCTTCGGTCCCCTCACAAAGACCTTGAAGGGTCGATGTTTACTGTAAGACACGAATGTGCAGCAGGCGGTAACGGACTTCTTCACGCAGCAGGACACGGGGATATTCAACCTGGTGCGTCGGTAGGATGAGTACCTAAATACTCACGACGATTTTACCTGACTGGCATCCCGATTCAGGACTGTATGGCCGTCGAACGGAAACATTTTGATCGTCCCTTATAGGTTATAGACAATTTGTTCAGTATGGTATAAGATCCAAGCATCAGGTTAAGTTTTAAAAAGTACAGACAATAGGTCTATTTTAGTTTCAATTAATTATTAACGCTAGGTAGCGTGTAACTGGGTAACATTGTCTTTGGAATCTCAGCAGGCAACCAGCAGTCAGTTCGAAGCAATATAGGCTATGTGGGATTTTCTAGAACCGAACCGTCACATCACTGCTGAACCGTCACATCACTGCTCTTTATATTCAGCTTAAGAGTACAACACTGTATCAACAAAAACGTATAAATACAAGGTAGCTTATTGAACTAAAAATGTTTCCGTAATGTATTGGGAAGGAAATAGCGGTAGTTTCCACGGAAACAGTTCTTATTCTTTGAGTAATATTGTTATTGATATAGTGCTTATTTTTCGACGATGAAGATTCTGAACTAATTAAATTTGCTTAGCCTTTCGTGGGACTTAATAATGTATGATTATATGATAATTATAGTATGAGAAATAGTAACATAAGAAAAATGACACTTAACAGCAAAATGCAAATAAATGCTGAATAGATTTACAGTAGATTCAGTTTCAATGAAAGTCCACAATGGTATGTATTTATTCATAGTATTTACTGCATAGTGGCATATATTTGTTCAGAAATAAAAGAAATGTCTGACAGACAAAATGAAGGAACCCTTAAAAGACTTCCTTCTCTGGGAACATGTTACGCCCGAAGTAAATAATAAACTTATTACTGCCGTGCGGTTCTGTTCACTATACGGTCCGCACCCTGGCTTTATAAGGAGTACGATTTTCAACAACGCAAGCCAATAATGTTATACGAAGTATTATACATACATTGAGTGCTTAGGGGCCTTCTCCATATCGGAAGTTACACTGCTGTTAGGAGAAGGACCATGTCAGCGAGGTGGTTTCATTTCTATAATCGAACTCCTTTGGTAGCAGGACCGCTGTATGCAACCAACGTCCTCGCAAGTTATGACCAAGATGGACGTAAAGTTGACTGACGATGGACATCATCAGAAGATCTTGAAGTCACCACCTGGCCATCAGAAGATTTTGGAGTCGCCAGTTTATCAGTAAGAAGATTTTGGAGTCGCTAGATGACCATCAGAAGATTTTGGAGTTGCCAGCATATCATCAGAAGGTATTGAAGTCATCAGCCGATCATCAGATGATTTTGCAGTCGCCAGCCGATCATCAGAAGATTATGGAGTCGCCAGCGGAACATCAGAGGATTTCGGAGTCGCCAGCGGAACATCAGAGGATTTCAGAGTCGCCAGCGGAACATCAGAAGTTTTGGAGTCGCCAGCTGTCCATCAGAAGATTGTGAATTAGGCTAAGATGTGTGTTTGTGTGTGTGTGTGTGTGTGTGTGTGTGTGTGTGTGTGTGTGTGTGTGTGTGTGTGTGTGGGTTTTTGGGTGTGGATGGGTTTGTGGGTGTGGGTGGGTTTGTGTTTGTGTGCGTTTGTATGTGTGTGTGTGTGTGGTGGGTGGGTGGGTGGGTGCGTGGGTGTGTACTGGGGTTTACCGGTTGTAATGTACGAATGTCATTATGTAACAAATTTCATTTCATTATTGGGTAAGGGAGAATTTATTATTCGGTTAGAGTATCTGGCTGTTGTATGGGTGGTACTGAGTTCAGTTACGAGCCCTGTACAGGGTTCTTCTCGGCTAAGGTGTTGCCTGCTGTGCAGGACTCACACAGCCCAGAATAAATAATTGAGGTACTGCTTGATACAATCGGTGCAGAGCTCCAGGGGCGAACAGTGTAGAAGGGTATATTTATTTGGGGCTGATGACCTAGATGTTAGGCCCCTTTAAACCATCATCATCATCATCATCATGAAGAATACCGGCGGAGGATAGCTGCAGTACAGCGGAGATCAGCTTTAAGATTTACCGAAGATGGCTTACGGCAGACGAATGGAACGATGGCAGCAAGGATGGCAGGAAGATCCACGAGGGAAATGGACTAAACGGCTGATACCACTGGGTAGCACGAGCACGCGTTACGCAGCTCTTGACAGGCCACGGACACTTTAGAAAATTTCAACATAGAACAGGCAGAGAGAGCAATCCATTGTGTGTTTATTTTAATGATGCTGACGATATACTACTGCTGTACTAAACTATGAGTTGTCACACAGATCTTAGAAGACTTAAACGAAACGAAATGTAATATTGTCAATAAATCTAATGTTCTTTTTAAATGTTTTACATTGTGACAATAACATTGATTTCATAACTTTAACAAAATGTATTCTTATTTTGAGTGTAATAGATTTATGTGTAATTAATTCGTATAGAGAGGATCATATTTACAGTTTAAATAACATGGTTACTGACACACAATATAAATGCAAACTTTGAAACCTTGAACGAATATCGATGGCCTACTTCTAATAACACGTATCTGAGAATGCAGTTCCTATGTTTACGCTTCCTAACCATATATAGCTATGCAGTCTATCAGAACAATTTTCGTTGTGTTCCTTTTTCTCTGCACACGTGGAAATCCTTGAAATTATACAGGTTGGGAACCACAAATCTATAGCACTCGAAGTAAAAACAGGCGAAGTTCAGGGTTAAGTTACAGGACATTTTCTCTTCCTCGTGTATATAAATGCTATTGTGAGTAATTTAACCTGGAGGTCAGCACTCTATGCAGATGATATCGCTGTCGTAACAAGTGGTAAGGAGTTAACAAATGTGGAAAACGAAAGGTTAGAGCTGCTACAGAAATCATTCAATCGGTAGCAGGCTGATAAACTATTTTTAAATAGTAACAAGATGGAAGTTATTTCTTTTCACTTAATTAAATGAACTTATGATGAGAATGAGCATAGTTCTGTCAAGTTATTGGGAATACATTCGGATTATAAGTTAACCTGGTATACTCACGAAACTTATGTAAAAGACTGTCTAGAGGGTTATCCTTACTTCGAAGACTGAAAGAGTCATTTAATAGTAATCAGATGTTTTGTGGATGCTATGCTTTCTTCGATTCACATTTATCATACTGTACCATATTATGAGGAAATTCGACAGACGCACAAACATTAAGTGGCAAAAGATGGCAATATGATGAAAGCTATAAAAGGGAAGGCCAACAGGGAGTCATGCAGGCCTATGTTTCAAGAACTTGCTATTATGACTCTCCCATCACTACACATATTTCATTGCATTCATTATTTTCAAATGAAATCTCGATGATCTGACATCCCGTAGAAATATTCACTCATAAGATACACGGAGACAAAACGATTTAGATTTTCCACATGTTAAATTGATGAAGACACAACAAAATGATAGATATAGACTAATGGGATTAAACTGTTCAATAAGCTGCCTACCCAATGGAAAGATATGCCCTAAAGTAACTACAAAAAAGGTCATGGGTTCAATATCTCAAAAATGGCTGTTATTGAAAAGTTTCTATTCACTATCAGAATATGAAGAAAAAGTAACGCTATTGTCAAGCGGCGAATATGAAAGTCAACACCTCCTGTTAATAGATAGATAATACTGGTAGTTTTGATCAGCTCCAAGGTTACTATTCAATAGACAAATAGCCCAAAGTATCATGATTAGCTTTCATTTCACTTTCCATATTCGCCGCATGACAATGGCATTACTGTTGCCATTGATGCTTTCACGGCCCGTACTTATAGACATGATTTAGGCTTTTGGGCTTATGCCGTGTCAAGAAAATAAGGTGAAATTCTTTACGTTTCGCAGAGAACTGTGCTCTGCGTCATCAGAAGGAAATCTCAACTGTCCACGAGAAAGGCTTCTATACATGAGCTTTTGATTTTAGACGATATAATAGAAATGGAAATGGTACGTTCATTCGTCACCAGATGGCTTCCCGGGCGCGGTACAACGCTGGCGTTCAAAGCGGAAACTGACGGAACAATCAGAAACAGTCTAAGAGGGTTACATAACATGTGTGCGTAATATAGGACATAGACAATTGTATGACATAGACACAAGCCTGAAATGGCCTTACATTCACAACACCACAGACCGAATTGCCAAGGTCCTCCGCAAACACAATATAAAAACCTTGTCTACATTATGTGTCAAAAACTTAACATATTAGAGACAAGAAACTGGTATTTGGAAAGTCCTGTAAAAATACAAGAACCTGTACCTTTTTGTTTTCGGAGAAGGCACTTAACTGGGGTGAAAAGAAGTGAAAACTAGTTGAATTATTTTTTATGAGGATACTTCTATCTTAGAAACTGAAGAATGTTACAGTCGTGAAAACTCGTATTTGGAATCTCCTTTTAAAAATAAAGAAATATGTATTTATTTTTTCGACATGAGAGAAGGCTGTTTCTCACATGTACAGTTCTATGTCGCATGGTCGTCTTAGCTCCAAAAGGTAATACCACAAACATGGTTTACAAAGAATTTCTGGTGTAAATGAAACTCAATTTTTGGGTGAGTTTTTATACTTCAGGAAGTTTCAGGTAATGTCTTAGTAAAATGCCGAGGAACGATTACTTTGATCAAATTACGAAACCGACGCGAGCGAAGCCGCGGGTAATTGCTAGTTATATATAATAATAGGCACAATTATGATCACATGTTATGTCATCATCCCAACTTCCTGTTTATGAGTTGGAGTCTGAAGTATTATGATTTCCTGCGATTATATCATTACGTAATCAAGGGATTAAGACAATATGGTGATTACGACAAGCACATCCCAAAATATCTGAAAGTCATATTTAGCCCCTAGTAACTAGCTTCATTATTATTTACAAAGATGTAAATTATCGCATAGGCATATTTCGCCGGGATTAAGAATAATACGACTGAATCGTTCAATACAAAATAGCACTGAACTTATGAATAACACATTAACGATAATACAATATTTTACATATAATAATACACTCATCTACTATTAAACATATATGATGACCCTTTTTCATATATACATGGTTATATGGAAGGAATGGTCCTTCCATCACCAAAATAACGGTGATGATAAGCATTGCCCTTGGATGAGGTCGAACTCACGGTATTCTTGCAGCAGGATGCATGTTTTTAAATCTCTAGATCGCATGAAATAAATGAAATAAAAATTAGGAGGAATTCTACTGTTTCCGAACATGTTAATTCAATTGCGATGACAATCATTCTCTGTGTGAGTGCCTGTCGGATATTGCTAGAAGAGAAATGGTCAGCCAACACACCAAAGTCAGGAAGCTTGTAATCTGCCCGCATTCTCCTCAAACCCTTACACAGCTGGCACTTTCACTTAGCGTAACGGTACTCTACACCGTCTCCCTTTCATTCAGTTAGGGGAAGGTATCTCTCCTCAATCAGCTGCCTAGCTATTAAATTCGGGCTTATATAGCTCTTTAGAGTTCAACTCTAACATATTTATTTTCATCTGGTTTTATTTAACCTGATTCCGTCATAATTAGTGTGGCACGATTCCTCACACTTTACATAAATTATCTCTGACACATCTCCATCTTGCTTTGACTAACAATTGGCAACATATTAACCGAACATCGTTTCCAGCTCAACACCACAAACACACACATATATATTTACATAAGAACTTATTATTCAGAACATTCTAAAAATTTACATATTATGTCCACGATCTAGAAATCATACTTGCATCCAAAATTTCACTTGAACTCCTCAAATACTCTGTTTTACCCATGGAGTACAAGTCGTCCACGTACTCTCTGAAGATACACAACGTCTCATTTCTTTCATAATACTTGAGATAATAATACTAATTTCGTGTGGCTATTTCTAGCCGAGTGCAGCCCTTGAAAGGCAGACCCTCCGATGAGGGTGGGCGACATCTGCCATTTGTAGGTAACTGCGTGTTATTGTGGTGGAGGATAGTGTTATGTGTGGTGTGTGAGTTGCAGGGATGTTGGGGACAGCACGAACACCCAGCCCCCGGGCCAATGGAATTAACCAATTAAGGTTAAAATCCCCGACCCTGCCGGGAATCGAACCCGGGACCCTCTGAACCGAAGGCCAGTACGCTGACCATTCAGCCAACGAGTCGGACATACTTGAGATTATCTAAATGGATACCACTTCCAGTCCGGGAAGGCACATTCATAATGATTTAAGCTATCATCTCGACGTCTTCGATACCGTGAGGTCTTAGGTTCGCTCCTAGGATGAGATCCTATATGTTATAGGTTTTTTTGCCAATTGTTTTACGTCGCACCGACACAGATAGGTCTTACGGCGACGATGGGACAGGAAACGGCTAGGAGTGGGAAGGAAGCGGCCGTGGTCTTAATTAAGGTACAGCCCCAGCATTTGCCTGGTGTGAAAATGGGAAACCACGGAAAACCATTTTCAGGGCTGCCGACAGTGGGGCTCGAACCTACTATCTCCCGAATACTGGATACTGGCCGCACTTATTGTAGGTTTTTACCGGGGGCTGAACGATCTTGAAGACACCAGACACACTAAGATGCAGAATAGGTAGGTAACTCGTAGATTCTTTTCCAAGATCGGCGATCACTCGTACCAATATGCAAAGAGGAAACACTGTGATCACACTTGCGTCAATTTATGATACGCATTACAATGAAATGTGGTTAAAATTACTCCAATGTTGCTGAAATATCACGTACTCACTAGCACTGTAATTTGATGTTAAGGGTCAGATGATTACTTATTTCACAACCCTTCACAATGTAAGACAACTCACTCATCACGTTTATATTTTCGGCAGACGCTGCCCATTTGTTATTATTATTATTATTATTATTATTATATGTGAATCACTATTTTTCTTGATGAATTTATTTTTCAACTCTATAGTTGTAACTTCGACTACGCTTCCACAACACTTCACTGTATTTGACTAATCGTAAATCGATTGAGCCATACACGTACCCATTTAAACATATGTAAAAGTAGCTGGGGTGCTACGCAGCTCACAATAGGTGGATTATTCCTTGTTCACTAACTTTGGTGATTTTTTTTTTTTTTTTTTTTTTTTGCTATTGGGTTTACGTCGCACCGACACAGATAGGTCTTATGGCGACGATGGGACAGGAAAGGGCAAGGACTGGGAAGGAAGCGGCCATGGCCTTAGTTAAGGTACAGCCCCAGCATTTGCCTGGTGTGAAAATGGGAAACCACGGAAAACCATCTTTAGGGCTGCCGACAGTGGGGTTCGAACCCATTATCTCCCGAATACTCGATACTGGCCGCACTTAGCGACTGCAGCTATCGAGCTCAGTAACTTCGGTTATTACACCAGAGTACAGAATATTATAAATTCACGAATTTTTCACAATCTGCGGCAAGTCAATAATCAATGCCTTCAAATAACAATTTACACAGTACTTTTGCCACTTATATCTTACAATCGTGGTACTACATCATAAATGAAAGTATTGCACTTCTTCGCCGGCCGCGCAAAATAAAGACACATCTGAACAGTCCGAAGACACGGTAGATGGTCCGCAATCCAACTTCTTTTGTAAAAATCGGGGGGTGGGAGTTGACCACGCCTCCTTGTCGGAAATCGCTCCGGTAATAACCGTTTGTCGCTGTTGATTTTCATATCAAAAGTTAGCTCTGACCTTCTATATTTTACTGATCGAATCTTATTCTCGTAGGATCGGATGTTTGATCATAATCATCAAAGCGTCACCTAGCACTTGTGCAATGGTTGACTTTACGTCTTGGCGATATTCAAGGTAGGCTCACCTCGCCAGACTTATGACGACGTTCCGTAATTCTCCGCACTCACCCAAATCACGTATTTAACGATATGTGGAATAATTGGAATATGTTTTGCTGTCATAATCAACCTGAAAATTCTCCGATTATGACAAGCTCTTGTTCATAAATATTGGGTGCGGATGTCAAAAGTCACGTGATTATTATTATTATTATTATTATTATTATTATTATTATTATTATTATTATTATTATTATTATTATTATTATTATTATTGTCGAAAATTTTGAAACAAGTGAAGGTTTTTGGCTGGCATCACTGAATACACCAACAAATATTTAGGGAATTACGTCTCCCTAGGTTAACCAGACTTATTAAGTACAACCTAGTGGTTGTCACATGACTTTTACCCCTTCTAACTCACTCCCACAAGAGAGAGAAGCATTCTAATTGCTGGCTAGCGTATGACTCACTTTCGTCATTACGCGCAAAGAGACTTTCGTCCTGTGAAGCAGTGGCGCATCGTTCGTGTCCCGTGTAACGCTAGAGTCTGCTAGCTATGCGACTAATTATCATAGAATGACGCGGAAAACGACATATTATTATTACAGGGTGTCACGATATGCTATCTACAGTACCGTGAACGGTCACAATACAGTGTGTTCCTGCATTTTCGTCTCTCACATACAAGTAATTAAATATTGAGTAAAATCATACGCGTCTGGATCTCTTCTCTGACTGTCCTACCTTTTGAACCATTATTTTCTTACGCAGTCTTACCTCTTCTGAACACCAAATCACTGAACTTCATTGGGAGTTACCGCTTCAACCATCATATTTATTCTTAATTTAGCCTTTTTATCTCCATCACGAATATCTGCTTACTACTACCAGTACTTTCATCTGCCCATGTCTGGTACACCCTGTCTCCGCTCCTAAAGATGACCATAAACGGAGATAATTAAGGAAGTTCCGACCGTGACTGGTGATGTGATTATACTCACGTGACATCCAGTCCCACGTCGAATCCGACCGACAGGGCCGGGAATTTTCATTTTTTTAAATCCTAATTGTTAGGAACCAGTGGCTATGTCATCCGATTATCACATCCTCATACTTACTAACCTGTCTCGTTTATAATAATAATAATAATAAGAAGAAGAAGAAGAATAAGAATAAGAAGAAGAAGTAGAAGAAATAGCGGCGACCTGAAGTATTGCAGGGAATATTGAACCCTTTAGGTCCATATTGAGGGATACCTACCTTCCTTACCTATCAGCAAAGCTCATGAGATCTGTCTCTTGGGTCGTTTCGGGTTCTTCGTCACTTGCTGAGGTAAAGGTAGGGTTCATTAATTCTAATCTATCTACTGGAATGAAAGGTCTATTTAAAATATTCCTATTTATTCAGGGAAATGAAGTAATTTACTATGTCAACGATGTCATAGTCAATTGTGTCCACTGGACACCACAATCATTTTTACATAAATGTCAGAACACTGGTGTGAGACTTTAACGTAACTGCCTGATGGGCAATCTTACTAGAAACCATTATCTCAATTATTAATCATTTAAGAAAGGAAAGTCTGGAAATCCTTAAATTCGGCTTCCATGTGAGACCACATGTACCATCATAGTGATTCGTTATGGTCCAGCCCTCGTAACACGAATTCTGGACTCTGGTTATAATTAAGGCCGTCCAATCGGTGTGTGCCACACAGTGGTTCTACGGCATGGACCCTTAATTGAATCGATGTGACCTGCGTCTATGTCATGGACCGACATCTAATCTTCTAAGTTACTTTAAAGTCATTGTGGATGATGACCGCAAGGAAATGATGCTACAATGGCATATGGCCCTAATCTAAGTCACTGAGGTTGATGACCCCCTGACCATCCAAGTTTCTAGGCTGAAGGCTAAACACAATTAAGTTACATCGGTTGATGACCAAAGTTTCCACTTTACTATCCCCAGCACATTCACTGCTCAATCAATCAAAGTTCAATAATTACAACAACAACAATGCTCACAAACTTTGTGGCAGTAAAATCCATTTCCTTCGGATATGTCCCCTTAATCGTTACTTTACATGTTAATATTCCCCAGAAAAACAAACTAAAATTTCCAGAATGCATCTCCAAGTTATTCGCTTGATTAAAGTTATTTCAAAATGCGGTTTCACTGAATTTAATAATTTAATAAATTTAAATGATTTATCGAAATGTTAAAGAACAGTAAATTTTATCTCCGCGGACTCTGGTTTCTTCACAACTTTCTACGCAGCTGTGATGTAAATTCAATATTGCGATGTTTATCTGGCTGGAAAAGAATTTGTTACATCATTCAGGTCCAGCTATATATCTCATCTCGTGATATCATGCTTAAAAATCTAATCTAATCCTAACCGTTATTAACACTTGGATATCCTAATAATCTACGTACAAACCAAACAACTCGCCATATAATTACGATGTCATATCTCGTCATTACCATTATGAATTTTGCACACCCCTCGCAGACAAATCGATCATCACGACCATCGCTCTATATTTTGGACAACCTTGAAATTGGGTTACTCTGTTCCTTATACTCAAAGTTCATGGTTTCGAATGTTCATTACGTCCCCAATTACAGTACTTCACAATACTTAGATCATTACCGGCTATGAAATTTCAACTAAATCCAGCATTTTAACGTTTTCCTGGCCGAGAATACAGTCTCAATACCAAGCCTGTCCCGTTAGATAGCTGAGGTGTCTCACCCCCCTCGCTCGCTTGGCAGTTACAGGAACCACCTGGTTTATTCACAGATGACTGACTTCTCAAATGTTCCCTTTAAACTCTGCCGACATAATTAAACAAATACGATATTCTAACCAACAAAATGCACAGATTATGCTTCAAGATGCCCACACTAATTATACGCGTCGCCAATTATACCGCTATGGATTTCTATGAATTTCTTTCCATTCCCAACATTATAAATATTCCTCGGGCTATCATATCCCGGCTTCAATGACAGGACTCTAACCTGATTCGCACATCTCATCTCAACTCATATAAAACACTCCTCGGGCTTCAGTGTCCCGGCTTCAATGACAGGTCCAACCTGATTCACAAAACTGACCTCAATTCCCCAGCTCCACAATTATCATTGACAAAGAACTGGAATAAAATCCTCACTAGAAATACCGACGTCTAATATCGCACAATGCATTAATCATGAATAACTTCGCATAAATGATATCGTATTTAATAACTTGATTTTACGAGAAATGACTGAAACATTCTACTAGATCTTTTTATTGTCAGTCAGACACAGTTTAAAATGGGCATAGGAAAACGTTTCTCTCCGTGACCAAATTCATCACCCTTGGCTCTCACCCGACAGCGCGCTTCCACTCGATTGAAAATGAGTAACCATGGATTATTATTATTAACGTCAAATTGCAGACAGAAGAATTTTACGTCGAATGAACATCTTACATTGACATCACAAAATACAGGCAGTACACTCACACGGATGACGATCTACATTGGACGTGATATCACTTCAGAACCTTATTCAATAACTTTTTACAACATTATATGGCACTCGCAAGACTTCAAAATTTTATCCAAGTGGAAAATAAAACAAATGACTCTTTTAGTCGTACCCTCACATTTACAAAACTTAGTAGGGGTGACCACTGCGTCGTAAATCCCCATTCAAAGACAAGAAATCACGAGACAAGATATAAGAGGTAGTAAGATGGAAAGCCACCTACCTCATGTCCACGCCAGTATTCGTCTTAGGGCTCACCTGTGACCCTGGCATTTATTTAGCCATCTTTACATTCATGGCTGTACATCTCATTATGTTTCTTCAGGTTTCCTGGAATAAAGCATAAAAAAAAAGAAATACCCTTCACTTGTTTGCGGAGCGCACACGATGGATTATAATTATTCCCGCACACGAATTACTTAATCACATTAGAATATTTCAGTACTTTGACCGTCCTATCTGATACACTTATTTCTCTCAAGAAAACTATCTCCCCATGGAGTCAAGACTTAGCCACACTGGCTAAAATCTGCAGTCGAACTCAGTCTACTTTCGTTGGTTTGATTTAGCAGAGCAGCTCAACAATTTTTCGTCCGCTTTGTATCACAAATGCCGGAGAAGGAAGCTTCGTCATGGCGTCCCTTCATATTTATAGCAGTTACCCCCTCTCTTCAGGTCTCTCCCTTTGCCGCCAAGAAAAATTTTATAAATTTTCTGACTTACCTAAACTGTAATTTCAAGAGTTTTGAAAGTGACTACATGCTTGCTACATTTCTGATGGTAGTGTTCATGGACATTTAAAAATTTTACGGGTTCGATTTGTGAGATGATTGACCTCCTTTGATAGGCACTATATTTTTTTGACTTGGCGTGGTCACGCCGTGTACACGCGCTTTGAAATAGTTCATAAAAATGAATTGAGATTCTTCCGCCGTCGACACGTGTGGTTGACGTCACGTACCCCAGAGCGTGGGACCGAAGGTAATCACCCCCTCGTCAGGTGTCAAATCCATGCTATCAAGAATCCAACTTTTAATTTAATTGTATTATAATGCATAATGTTCTTAGGGCACAAAGGTCATGGGTTCATATTTCCCCCAAGACACGAATTCCTTTCGCGCAGTGACAAGGAATTTCCTTTAAATACTCCAGATGGCGAAATTTCTAATTTTGACGTCTGATGAAACATGACCTTTGAATGTAAATTCCTTTCCTCTCTCTTATGCAGTTGGTCATCTTCTGGTGTACGGATATTAGTTGATGCCTCCAGCTTCCTGGTAGTTCTCCACTGAATTTTCGACTGAGCTATTTATCCCTTCCTCGCCGTCAAAGTCTTCCTCGCTGTCAAAGTCTTCTTCCTCAGAACCTTCCTCAAATTCTCCCTGTTCTATCGAGATTTTCTCTGTAAGGTTCCAATACTCCTCAAATGCTCTCAATATCACAGAGTCTGGGACTTGCCTGCATTCCCTACATCGTTTCAGTGGGTCATCCTGCTTTTCTTCGAGCGGTTCCACATCTTGATCCACCACTGATTCAATGAGGTTAACTTCCTGGTCCGCCATATCTTCAGGTTTGCGATAAACCTTCAAGTTGGCTGCATTGAAAATAGCCTCAGAGCGTCCATCTAACGACTGGATTTTATAGGAATTATTTCGGAAACTCTGGATGACTTTAAATGGACCCATATACAACGGTGCAAACTTCGCGTAATACTTGTCCTCAGGTTTTGAAAGAGCGGGTTTACGAACAAGCACATATTCGCCTTCTTTCAAGGGCCGATGAAATCTTTTATTTTTGACGCGTCTCAAACGTCGGTCAGCTTGCTGACGAAGATGCCTAGCTGTCTCTTCAATGCGCATCGCTTGAGTCGGCCGTGGGTCGCTCGGACACTTCACCACTGCGTGCCATGGTCTCAAAGGATAAATATCGGAATGAACCACATTTGGGACGCATCCTATAGATTCGTGGATTGTGTTGTTCACGCAATCTTCTATGATAGGTAACACATCCATCCATCTCCAATGCTCTTGAGCACAGAAGATCCGACAGAACTTCGCGATGACCTGCATAATTCGCTCTGACGGGTTTCCCTCAGGATGGCGAACTGAACTAAGAATATGTCGAATTTCAAGCCTTTGCAACTCCTGTTTAAATTGAGCTGAGGTAAATTGTGTGCCGTGGTCCGTTAATAAAAACATGGGCTTCCCCATAGCTGGAATTATGGTCCTATTTATAGCTCTCAATACCAATTTAGTGTTTGCTTTCTGTAACGGACATAACGATGTGAACTTAGAGAATACGTCCACGGTTACCAAGACGTA
Organism: Anabrus simplex; assembly: GCF_040414725.1. Classification (NCBI taxonomy): domain Eukaryota; kingdom Metazoa; phylum Arthropoda; class Insecta; order Orthoptera; family Tettigoniidae; genus Anabrus; species Anabrus simplex. The sequence goes on along the minus strand of NC_090273.1, from coordinate 62,263,700 downwards.
TCTATTCCCTCTACGTGACTTGGGAAGGACTCCGTAAATATCCATCGCGAACAATTCACGAGGTTTAGCTGGTAAGAGAGGTATCGGTGCCTGTCGAATGAGATACGGGTTCGCCTTAACCCTCTGGCATGTGTCACATGTAATTACAAGGCTTCTCACGTCTTCTCGTAGATGAACCCAAGTGAACGTTTCCTGAAGGGTGGCGGTGACCTTGTCAATCCCACCATGACCGGTTATCCTATGGGCATGCCATATAAGACCCTTCCTAAGTGGTGGTGGTACCACAATTGGAGATTTAGTGTGATCCTTGTCTATGAATTTCAACAAGGTGTTGTCGACAAACAAATAGCTCTCAGCTAGCTTCTCAACTTCTCCACGTCCTGGGTCGTCATGTGGAAGTTCTCCCTTCAACAACGAAATTAACCTGCCACAGAACTGGTCCTGTCGTTGACATTCTGGTAATCGTGTCAGCTCATTTAGAAAGGTTCTATCTTCGTCAGTTAACTCCACGAAGTTCACCTCATGTTCGTTATCGTTTGGGTTTCGACTTAGGGCATCCGCCAGGACATTTGACATTCCTGAACAGTGCTCGATGGTCAGATCAAACTGCTGGATAAACAGTGCCCACCTAGCTACTCTCTCGCTAGCAACTACCGTCTTCATCACAAAGGTCAAGGCCTTGTGATCCGTCCTAATGGTTATAGGGAATCCAAAAATCATCTTTCTCCAGTGCTGTAGTGATTGAACAATTGCAAGCATTTCTAATTCAGTGACACTGTATTTTAGCTCGTGTTTCCTAAGTTTACGGCTAAAGAATGCCAAGTAGTTCTTCTTCTTGGGTTCTTCTCCTTCCTCTTGGTATAAAACTGCACCAATCCCTACGGTGGAAGCATCAGTTTGCAAGATAAAGGCCTTATCGAAATTCGGGTACCCTAGCTTCACACTTCTAGCTAACATCTCCTTAGTATCCCGAAAAGAAATCTCATGTTCCCTAGACCATTTCCATCGATTGTTCTTTACTAGCAAATCTTGCAATGGAGCTACAACCTCCGTATAATTTGGACAATGATCACTGAAAAATTGACTCATACCCAAGAACTGTCGGACGTTCTTCACCTTGATAGGCCTTGGAAAGTTGTCAATTGCCTGCAATTTCACTGGGTTAGGGCGTACTCCTTCACCATCAATGATGTGTCCTAAGAAGAGAACCTCCTCCTGTCCGAAATTTGATTTTTTCAAGTTGATCTTAAAACCAGCCACCCTGAGATTTTCGAGTAGCAACTCGAGATGATGAAGATTTTCCTCGAAATCCTTCGACGAAAGCAATATGTCATCGACATAGCGCGTAGTTATGGCCTTAACCTGTTCGGTGAGGTTGCGATCTAGGGCGCGTATGAGAGCTGCACCGGCGTTTTTTATTCCAAACGCGAGACGGTTAAAAACATACGTGTGCTGGTCATACAGGAACCCAGTAAACAATCTTGACTTCTCATCGAGCATTATATGATGATACGACGAGGTCAGATCAATATTAGTGAAGCGGCGCTTGCCCCTAAACCTCCTAATAACTTCTTTGATGGGAGGAGCTCTATCATTTTCAGGGATTAGTCTGTCATTTACGACCCTTGCATCCAGGCATACCCTCAGGGACCCGTCGGGTTTCTGAACGGTAACTAAGGAATTAACGAATGGTGTATTTGCCTTGGAAATCAACCCACTTTCTTCCATCTCTTTAATAATTTTTCCAGCCTCCTGGCGATGTTTCTCCGGAATGGGATACGGCCTACGTTTGAACGGCTCCCAACTGTTTACAGCCAACACATATTTGAAATTTGGAATGCATCCTGGCTTTGAATCGAATACATCCTGATATTTGAGAAGTAGTTCCCTCAACTTCATCTTCTCTTCCGCCGTCCCTGGGCATTCTGATACTTTCTGATTTATTAAATCTTCTACAGCCTTTCCCAATTCAGTCTCGAGGACATCCCACTCTTCCTGGTTGACCTCTTCTATTCCCTGTTCTATCTCCTCTTCTGTCTCCTTAGAAACGGTAGTGAAATGGACTTCTTCCTCACACATTCTTCTCCCAGTCTGACCCAATGATTCTTCATTTAGAGCTACTAATTCCGGTCCGTCATCCTTCCTAAATTTCACCTCTCTCCTTCCTAAATCGATGACGGCATTACTTTCACAAATGAAGTCTGCTCCAAGAATAACATTATAGTGCAGCTTTGAAATTATGACAAAAGGATGCGAAAATGTCATGTCTCCTATCTGCAAATCCAAAAATGTCTGCGTTTTACAAATGGCAGTTTTGTCGGGAATGACTCCTCTAATTTTGATATTTGCTACAGGAATTTCTGGCAATTTCTTCCGAGTAGACAATTCGTTAAAGAAATTTTGTGAAATTAAGCTGATGCTGGCGCCTGTATCCAATAAACAGCTCACTTTAAAGTTGCATATCCTGACATTAATGATTGGTAGCTCTCTTATTTTCCTAACCTCCTGTCTGAGGTGGTCTTCCACTAATTCATCTGGTTGTATAATCCAGGAGTCAATCTGGGCTACTATCCAGCCGTCGCGAGAAACATATTCAGGCTGTGTGTGGGAATCCTGTCTCGTAACCACTACTGGAAATTTGGAGTTTTTTTTTTCCGCTCATTTGACGAATTCAGATTTTCGTCGAAATGAGGCGCGTTAGGGTTTAATTCTCTATCCTGGTGGTAGGTTTTTCGGATAGCTCCAGTATGGGACATGTCTTGAGCTCCTACACAGTCAGTGTTGACTTCCCTTCGTTGGATGCTGTCCTTCCATTTGTCCTGTCCGGTACCTGACCTCAGCTCTCTCAAATACTGGTCCCCTTCTCTCCTTCTCTCTTCAGGCCCGTGCCAACGGTCAGAACGTCTGGAATTTTCGTAACCGTCCCCTCTTCTGTTGCCTTCATTCCCGCGTGGGTTCCTTCGTCTTAGGTCTGAGTTCCCCTGGTATCGACCCTGGTTTCTTCTCCATTGTTCTCGGCGTCTGTCCCACTCTTCGTGATGGTATCTGGGCTGTTCCCAGTTCTTCCTACCTTGGTATGGCCTGGTGTCGAACCGCCGCCCCTCATTCTCATATCTCGGTGCTCGTGAAACTTCCCTATCTGGCGCGCTCTCCTGGCTGTGATTTACGACATTCACCTGGGGCTCTGAATGCCTGACTATTCGCGGGGCTGATTGATGCGAATGGGTCTGGTCCAGCTGTCGCAATATCAATTCTGCCTGCATCGGGGTTTCGACCTTCGCAGCAATTAATATTCTCTGGATATCCGGTGGGAACTGTTTCTGGATAGCCTGAACCAGTTCTTGCTGACTTGGGGCTGATTCCAGTTCCTTGAACTTAACTAATTATTCCGTAAAATATAGCGAAAATTTCGGTGGTCCTGCGGTGTTATATCGGCGACTATATAACTCTAGCCTTAGGTTCTGCTGAATCTCAGAATTCCAAAATTTGCCCAAAAATGCGGTCTGAAATTCCTCGAACGTGTCAAAGCTATATCGGAAACCTTTGAACCACAGCGACGCAACTCCGTCTAGGTACCGTTCCACAGTCCTTAGTTGCCTCTCTTCAGGTATCCTATTATCTCGAATATACTCCCTAAGTTCTCTAAGAAAACCCTTTGGCGTCTGAGTACCACTGCCATCGAATTTCTTAGGCTGATCTTCCTTAAGACGAATCATGTTTATAACATTAGTGACGTTTTGCCCCTGAGAATGGGTAGAATTGTCAAAGTGTCCGTTCCCTGCAGGATGTATGGGACTACTAGCGTTGCTAGGGCAACTGAACGACATATCTGAGGTGCGGCGAGATTTACTAACCACTTCCTCTATCTTGGCCTGGACTCCTACGATGTCGTTCACTAACCCATCCAGTTCCAATTTCTGGGCACTAACTTCCCCTTTAAGAGCCTCATGAACAGATGTCAACTCATCGCTCAGTGTTATGACCTTATCTTGGGTATCTTTAAGTTGTTTCGATAGGTCTACCCTTGTATCGCCTAAATCCTTTCCTAGTTCCTCAATATCTGCTTGTACCTCCTCAATACTCCTAGCCGTTTCTTCCTGAGTTGTACCTAATTTTCTCATATCCTCTTTATTCATCTGGATTAATTTAAAGTCAATGGCCTCAATACGCTGGTCTACAGTTGCCTTGACGTCTTCGGCTACCTGGTCTACTTTGTCATTTACGACGGCTATCTCTTTACACAACATTTCCTTATGTTCATTCATTGCTGTGAAGACCTTTGACTTATCGTCTTCACGCATGATGTTGAACTTCTCTACCTCTGTCTTCAGATCGGCCCTAAGCTCAGCTTGATCTGACATCAACTGCTTATGTAGTTCCCTACTTTCGTTGACGTGCCTATCGAGGTCTCCTCTAATTATGTCCTGATTTTCACTGAGAACACGATGTAGCTCGCGAGTTTCTATGAACTGCTGATTTATTTCATGTTTAAAGTCAACCTGTGCTTTAGTGTTCTGCTCCACCTTCACATTTAAATCACCAATGTCCTTCCTAATATCCCCACTAGCTTCTTTACAACTATCCTGCGTGTCCTGTACGACCTCCTTCATACCTTTTAATTCTACATCTGCACTTTCTAATTTATTGTCCACTGTTTCCAACCTTACACTCATAGATTTAATATTCTCATTTAAGTCCTTTCTATCGGCTTCCGCAACCTTCCTATCGGCTTCCGCAACCTTCCTATCGGCATCCATTCTCTCCATAAAGTCCTTCTTATTATTTTCCATCCTCTCCATTAAGTCCTTGATCATTTGGGCCACCTGGCCTTGGGCCAATTCTCCCTCCTGCATAAACATACTGTATTTAACAGAAACGAAAGGTCATCGGTGAGCCCGAGACTTCAACGGCGTATAATAAGACTACAACGATAAACATCACAACATCCTCCTATCTAACACATCACACTGTTAATGCAACATTCTCTAAAAAAAATTTATTTAATAAAACGTGAACTGCAATGTTCACTCGATCAAAGTGATCAGCCAAAACACTCAAACCAGTATTCAAAAATTTGGGAAATTACACTAACACACTTAAGTTATACCTTTCATTCAGTAGATAAATTATTCTCATAGTGGTATCTCCTAGCCTTACTCATCGGGCGTTTATCTATTTCTTCGAGTTCACTATCAACTCTGGCGCACGATTTTATCATCCATAATGTGGCATAGCCTCAACATTATTTCTCTTTTCCCCTAGTACACCATTTTTTTTCAAGATATCCTTATCGTTATCGTGACTTATGTTCCCTCATCGTTATCGTGACTTATGCCCCAACGTTGGTGCGACATTTTACTGGTCGACCAACGTATAACAATCATACAATTGGTCATCGTTTCACTGATGTCAACCAATTTAACTTGTAGTTCTTCTCTCGATTGTACTTAGGCCCTCTCTTAAGTGACTGAAGCCACCACGTTGAAAGCCATTTTAATGAACCCTTTAGGTCCATATTGAGGGATACTTACCTTCCTTACCTATCAGCAAAGCTCATGAGATCTGTCTCTTGGGTCGTTTCGGGTTCTTCGTCACTTGCTGAGGTAAAGGTAGGGTTCATTAATTCTAATCTATCTACTGGAATGAAAGGTCTATTTAAAATATTCCTATTTATTCAGGGAAATGAAGTAATTTACTATGTCAACGATGTCATAGTCAATTGTGTCCACTGGACATCACAATCATTTTTACATAAATGTCAGAACACTGGTGTGAGACTTTAACGTAACTGCCTGATGGGCAATCTTACTAGAAACCATTATCTCAATTATTAATCATTTAAGAAAGGAAAGTCTGGAAATCCTTAAATTCGGCTTCCATGTGAGACCACATGTACCATCATAGTGATTCGTTATGGTCCAGCCCTCGTAACACGAATTCTGGACTCTGGTTATAATTAAGGCCGTCCAATCGGTGTGTGCCACACAGTGGTTCTACGGCATGGACCCTTAATTGAATCGATGTGACCTGCGTCTATGTCATGGACCGACATCTAATCTTCTAAGTTACTTTAAAGTCATTGTGGATGATGACCGCAAGGAAATGATGCTACAATGGCATATGGCCCTAATCTAAGTCACTGAGGTTGATGACCCCCTGACCATCCAAGTTTCTAGGCTGAAGGCTAAACACAATTAAGTTACATCGGTTGATGACCAAAGTTTCCACTTTACTATCCCCAGCACATTCACTGCTCAATCAATCAAAGTTCAATAATTACAACAACAACAATGCTCACAAACTTTGTGGCAGTAAAATCCATTTCCTTCGGATATGTCCCCTTAATCGTTACTTTACATGTTAATATTCCCCAGAAAAACAAACTAAAATTTCCAGAATGCATCTCCAAGTTATTCGCTTGATTAAAGTTATTTCAAAATGCGGTTTCACTGAATTTAATAATTTAATAAATTTAAATGATTTATCGAAATGTTAAAGAACAGTAAATTTTATCTCCGCGGACTCTGGTTTCTTCACAACTTTCTACGCAGCTGTGATGTAAATTCAATATTGCGATGTTTATCTGGCTGGAAAAGAATTTGTTACATCATTCAGGTCCAGCTATATATCTCATCTCGTGATATCATGCTTAAAAATCTAATCTAATCCTAACCGTTATTAACACTTGGATATCCTAATAATCTACGTACAAACCAAACAACTCGCCATATAATTACGATGTCATATCTCGTCATTACCATTATGAATTTTGCACACCCCTCGCAGACAAATCGATCATCACGACCATCGCTCTATATTTTGGACAACCTTGAAATTGGGTTACTCTGTTCCTTATACTCAAAGTTCATGGTTTCGAATGTTCATTACGTCCCCAATTACAGTACTTCACAATACTTAGATCATTACCGGCTATGAAATTTCAACTAAATCCAGCATTTTAACGTTTTCCTGGCCGAGAATACAGTCTCAATACCAAGCCTGTCCCGTTAGATAGCTGAGGTGTCTCACCCCCCTCGCTCGCTTGGCAGTTACAGGAACCACCTGGTTTATTCACAGATGACTGACTTCTCAAATGTTCCCTTTAAACTCTGCCGACATAATTAAACAAATACGATATTCTAACCAACAAAATGCACAGATTATGCTTCAAGATGCCCACACTAATTATACGCGTCGCCAATTATACCGCTATGGATTTCTATGAATTTCTTTCCATTCCCAACATTATAAATATTCCTCGGGCTATCATATCCCGGCTTCAATGACAGGACTCTAACCTGATTCGCACATCTCATCTCAACTCATATAAAACACTCCTCGGGCTTCAGTGTCCCGGCTTCAATGACAGGTCCAACCTGATTCACAAAACTGACCTCTATTTCCCAGCTCCACAATTATCATTGACAAAGAACTGGAATAAAATCCTCACTAGAAATACCGACGTCTAATATCGCACAATGCATTAATCATGAATAACTTCGCATAAATGATATCGTATTTAATAACTTGATTTTACGAGAAATGACTGAAACATTCTACTAGATCTTTTTATTGTCAGTCAGACACAGTTTAAAATGGGCATAGGAAAACGTTTCTCTCCGTGACCAAATTCATCACCCTTGGCTCTCACCCGACAGCGCGCTTCCACTCGATTGAAAATGAGTAACCATGGATTATTATTATTAACGTCAAATTGCAGACAGAAGAATTTTACGTCGAATGAACATCTTACATTGACATCACAAAATACAGGCAGTACACTCACACGGATGACGATCTACATTGGACGTGATATCACTTCAGAACCTTATTCAATAACTTTTTACAACATTATATGGCACTCGCAAGACTTCAAAATTTTATCCAAGTGGAAAATAAAACAAATGACTCTTTTAGTCGTACCCTCACATTTACAAAACTTAGTAGGGGTGACCACTGCGTCGTAAATCCCCATTCAAAGACAAGAAATCACGAGACAAGATATAAGAGGTAGTAAGATGGAAAGCCACCTACCTCATGTCCACGCCAGTATTCGTCTTAGGGCTCACCTGTGACCCTGGCATTTATTTAGCCATCTTTACATTCATGGCTGTACATCTCATTATGTTTCTTCAGGTTTCCTGGAATAAAGCATAAAAAAAAAGAAATACCCTTCACTTGTTTGCGGAGCGCACACGATGGATTATAATTATTCCCGCACACGAATTACTTAATCACATTAGAATATTTCAGTACTTTGACCGTCCTATCTGATACACTTATTTCTCTCAAGAAAACTATCTCCCCATGGAGTCAAGACTTAGCCACACTGGCTAAAATCTGCAGTCGAACTCAGTCTACTTTCGTTGGTTTGATTTAGCAGAGCAGCTCAACAATTTTTCGTCCGCTTTGTATCACAAATGCCGGAGAAGGAAGCTTCGTCATGGCGTCCCTTCATATTTATAGCAGTTACCCCCTCTCTTCAGGTCTCTCCCTTTGCCGCCAAGAAAAATTTTATAAATTTTCTGACTTACCTAAACTGTAATTTCAAGAGTTTTGAAAGTGACTACATGCTTGCTACATTTCTGATGGTAGTGTTCATGGACATTTAAAAATTTTACGGGTTCGATTTGTGAGATGATTGACCTCCTTTGATAGGCACTATATTTTTTTGACTTGGCGTGGTCACGCCGTGTACACGCGCTTTGAAATAGTTCATAAAAATGAATTGAGATTCTTCCGCCGTCGACACGTGTGGTTGACGTCACGTACCCCAGAGCGTGGGACCGAAGGTAATCACCCCCTCGTCAGGTGTCAAATCCATGCTATCAAGAATCCAACTTTTAATTTAATTGTATTATAATGCATAATGTTCTTAGGGCACAAAGGTCATGGGTTCAATATGTAATTGAATGGTGTAGATATGGCCAACAAAGGAAAAAGAGCAGTAGTGTTGTGTGATGGTGGTGATCACTGTTTTAAGAGGAAATGAAAGAGGTCCGGCATATCGAAGTATGAAGGTATCGGGAAAAGAAGGGGAAGGCCATGAAGGGCGAGAAAAGAAAAGACTCACCAAGACCTCAGAAACGCGAAGCCGTCGGGGTCGCTTGAGACCAAGAGTTGAGCAAGGGAGATCGAATAGTAGAAGATAAAGTGAGGAGACTAACATAAGGGAGTTGAGACTATACCAGACTCATCTGGAGGTCCTTGTCGCCAACCAAGATGAAAGCCCGTGACCCCTCTTTTATTGGCCTTCTAGCTTCTAGATACTCTTCCGTGGTTTCACATTTTCGTACCAGAGAAATGCTGGATTTTTACCTTACTTAAGGCCATGGTAGCTTCCTTCTCAGTCTTAGCCCCACCGGGAGAGTTGGCCGTGCGGTTGGGGGTGCGCGGCTGTGAACTTGCATCCGGGAGATAGTGGGTTCGAATCCCACTGCCGGCAGCCCTGAAGGTGGTTTTTCGTGGTTTCCCATTTTTCACACCAGGCAAATGATGGGGCTGCACCTTAATTAAGACCACGACCGCTTCCTTCCAACTCCTAGGCCTTTTCTAATCCATCGTCACCATAAGACCTATCTGTGTCGGTGCGACGGAAAGCCAGTAGCAAAAAAAGTAGTCTTAGACCTGTTCTATTCTATCATGGGCATAAGACTTGTTTGAGACAACGAGACGAAAATCAAATTAAAAAACTCACAATGAAAATGGGAGTCAACCAAAACAGACCTTGAAATAAATAGCGACCTCAAATAGGTAGGAATCACAGAAGAAGGCACTCAAAACGGGGATATACTTAGATTGAAAAAAATCATAAATATTAACTCGATCGAGAGGATTAACCGAAGAAAACGACGGAAAGTATTTGCACCAATGACAGGAGAGAAGCGCGCAGCAAAGGAATGTGGACACCGAGGAAAAGTACACTGCACATTCCGTACGACTGGTTGGCTGAATGGTCAGCGTACTGGTCTTCGATTCAGAGGGTCCCGGGTTCCATTCCTGGCCGAGTCGAGGATTACTTCCAAAGGCCCGGGGGCTGGGTGATTGTGCTGCCCTACATCTCTGCAACCCACACACCACACATAACACTATCCTCCACCACAATAACACGCAGTTACCTACACACGGCAGATGCCGCCCACCCTCATCGGAGGGTCTGCCTTACAAGGGCTGCACACGAAACTAAAACTAAAAACAGCATATTCCTAAATGGGCTTATTTGAAACTAATAATAATAATAATAATAATAATAATAATAATAATAATAATAATAATAATAATGATAATAATCATAATGATAATACGTAAACTTTTCAGAACAAGCATCGTGACTTTTGAGACATTCCGAGATGAGAAATGGATAACCGGTGTGAAGTGGTCGGATGACACAGCCAGGTAATGAAAACAAGCTGGATGAAACGAAAAATGAATAAACGCCAGAATTCACAATGAAACTATTCGTGGTGCATAGGGATTAGGGAAATAAACAAACAAATAAATAAATTTCCTCAGGAAAAGAATTTCTTTTTATGGACACTTGGTGCGAATGAACCCAGAAAGTTTGAAAAAAAAATATTTGACCATTTAAAAAAAATAGCAAAACACAGTTAATGTGGTTCACCGAAGTGAAAATGGATATAGGAAAACTGATTACTGAAGCAGAAATTTTAGACAGGCCTACGTTTAGCAATAGGATTAGAAAATTCGGGGCTTTTCAAGAAAAAGTTCAGAAAGTGTCAGAAAGTCAGAAAGGGATTAGGGAAATAAATAAATAAATAAATAAATAAATAAATAAATAAATAAATAAATAAATAAATAAATAAATAAATAAATAAATAAATAAATAAATAAATCTCCTCAGGAAAAGAATTTCTTTTTACGGACACTTGGTCCGAATGAACCCAGAAATACTGAAAAAATTGGCCATTTTGAAAAAAATAGCAAAACACAGTTAAGGTGGTTCACTGAAGTGAAAATGGATTTAGGAAAAATGATTACTGAAGCAGAAATGAAAAAAAAAAACAGAACGAAAGGATGAAGATATACTGAAGAGACCAAAAATAAAGAAATGAGACAAGCATGACGGAGTCATTTTACGTGGTGTATAGATGACTGAAATCGCAGAAATAATAATAATAATAATAATAATAATAATAATAATAATAATAATAATAATAATGAAAATCCACAGCCTGCTTCCAGTCATTTTACCGAATCGGGAATTGAATGAATGAAGCCCCATCTAGCGGCGAGGATAGGAATTGTGCCGGCTGCCGTAGCCTGTTGCACTCCTCTAGGGCAATGATCAATGACTGACAGATAAAATGAAATGATATTGGAGAGTGTTGCTGGAATGAAGGACGACAGGGAAAACCGGAGTACCCGGAGAAAAACCTGTCCCGCCTCCGCTTTCTCCAGCACAAATCTCACATGGAGTGACCGGGATTTGAACCTCGGTATCCAGCGGTGGGAGGCCAGCGCGCTCCGGCCTGGGCCACGAAGGCTAGTAATAATAATAATAAACAACTGTTATGAAGAAACGAAGGTTAACTTTTTATGGCCACCTGAAAAGAATGAACCCGGAGAGATTGGCGCACAAATTGTTCTCTTTACAGGAAAAACGGAAATATTATCCCCGCTGCTGGAGGAGGTGCACAAAGACATGCGGGTAAGACCGAAGGACGTAATGGAGAGGACCGTCTTTAGGAAGGAATTTGTGGGGCTGAGGGGTGATCGAGAGAAAGAACCTGATAAACTGCAGAAAATATGGACGGAAAAACATCAGAAAAGGAGCGAGAGGTTAAAAAGCAAACGAGTAGGTGTAAGCCTACGAAAGAGAGGCCGGCTAGTGCACAGCTGGCTGTATCGATGTAAATAATAATAATAATAATAATAATAATAATAATAATAATAATAATAATAATAATAATAATAATAATAATAATAATAACTGTAATTATCTCTAAAATCTTTCAATTGTAATTCAGGAACAGGGGAGTTTCAGCCGTGACTGACTTCAACGACTCGCTAGCAGCAGTCCACGCCCTAATACTGCTAGTGTGACCCTATTTTCTCGCCGAGACACTCTATTAATCACTGCGCCGCCTGGCCTCGGCCCATCGGTTTTAGCGTCTCGGCGACCTTCCTCGTGTGAAGAACCGCCCTGATTGCAATCTTCGATTACGTTCATCAGCAGCCAGCTTATATCGCAATGTGTTGTGCCTCAGGGGATTACAACATGCAATTCTCTGACTACTGCTCTGAGTGTCGTAACCGGAACTGGCTAAATGGGCAGAAATTATTTCGAATGAAGTCTTTTCGTACGTAAAGTAACAAGAAAATCGGAGACATGCTTGATGATGATGTTTGTTGTTTAGAAGGGCCTAACGTCTTGCTTATTAATCCCAAAACCGGAGAAAGATAGCTTACACAGGGTGTCCCAGAAGGGATTGTTAATATTCAGGGATATGACAGGAGTGATCATTTGAAGCAAGAAAATTCATATGGACATATGCCTCATTCCAAATGGTTCCCTAGGTACAATACATTTAATGCACAATTTATTTTGGCCTGCTGGCGCGCTCGTACAGTATCTGTCTTTCCTACCCAACCTCTTGACGTTTTATCCTCGCCCAACCTACCTCGTTGCTTTCAATCTCTTTGCTCGGGATATCTTTATGCCATTAAAGTATCCCATTGAACGCACAGTTGTCCATGGTGTGTTGTGTGTGAAATAGTGAGAGGGATTGAGAGTGTATTAAAGATAAGCGTCGGTTAACTGTGTTTGTACACGCGCTGGCTAAAATGTCACACATCTACACTAATTAAGAATATCCACATCTCGAGTATGTTTTCGGCTTCTGGGATAGTAGTGCTCCTCCTGATGTCGAGAAATACCGTCGTGCTTTCCGACACGTCGAATACCTGATCGTAGAATGTTTACCAGAGTTTTCACCACACTCCGTGAAACATGTATTCTTCCAAGTTGCAATTTTCTTCTGAGCCTGTAGTTCAACAAACTAGCCACGAACAGCAACACACTGTTGAAATGTTGCAGTGTACTCCTACAACCAGATCACGGTGACTTTCTGTACGGATTAAAGTCGCACGAACACATGTATGGCGAGCATTACACGCGGAAAACTTGTACCCATTTCGAAAGGTCAAGACATACTGTGTCACGTTCTTATTCATGAAAATGAAAATCCACAGCCTGTTTCCAGTCATCCGACCAGGTCAGGAATGGAATGAATGAAGCCCCATCTAGCGGCGAGGATAGGTGTTGTGCCGGCTGCCGAAGCCTGTCACACTCCTCTGGGGCAATCTATAATGAATGACAGATCAAATGACAGTGGAGAGTGTTGCTAGAATGAAAGGTGACAGGGAAAACCGGAGTACCCGGACGAAAACCTGTCCTACCTCCGCTTTGTCCAGCACAAATCTCACGTGGAGTGGCCGGGATTTGAACCACGGAACCCAACGGTGAGAGGTCGGTGCGCTGTCACCTGAGCCACGGAGGCTCACTTTCTTTTTCATATTGTGAAAAGAGCAGTATATTTTAGAAATTCAAATGGATGTTACAGTAATTGTCTTTTAATAAATTTATTTCTGGTAGATTTATTTACAATACCGTACAAAAATAATATTTATAACAACTTACACTAAAAGATACTGGATAATATAACAAAACATGACCTTTCCTTACGTCACATTGTTATTCATACAGATGCCAGTTCTTCAACTAAACATATGAATGAAATGTACCATAGAACGAATCCTAGTACTTTGTGGAGTAACCCTTGGGTTTAATGACGGCTTGACACCTATGCTGCGTGGAATTTACTAGCCTCACACACGTTTTATGTTTTCAGTTATTAGACTGCGGAGGTGTTTTCAATTGTTTTGGAATGTTCCAAATTTACCATCCTTGTTCATAGCAGTGGTATGTTTGGGGTAGTTTTCCTGTTGAAACATGTAGGTCGGTAGCATTCCCAATTATTCAGCATTTTGATTAACTCTGTTCTTCAAAATATTATTGTACACTACTTTGTCCATCGTGAATTGAATATTCTCTATACCTTGCGCCGACATGCACTCCCACATCATAACCGATCCACCTCCGTGTTTCACTGTGGGAATTGTATTGGCCACATCGTTGTCCGTATTGGTCCTTCTTCACACCCTACGGCCACCATCAGAAACCAAACAGGTCGATTTTAGTTTCATCGAACCAGATGACATGGTTCCAAAACTGCAGGCCCTTGTTTACGTGTTCTTTCGCAAAGAGCAGTCTCGCAGCATGGTTCTTCTTACCAACATAGGGCCTCTTCCTTGGTACACGGCCATGGTAACCAATCGATGTAAGACTCGCAGGACCGTCTGAGTACATATTTTCTTCCCAGTAGCAGCTTCCAGCACTGCCCGCAGCTTTGGAGTACTAATGAAAGGGTTGGATTTCACTTGCCTCACAATAAGTCTTTGTGATCGCAGGCTTAGTTTCTTTAGTTTGGGTTTTCTTGGCACATTCTTCACCGACCCCTGGTACTTAAACTTATTCACGACATATTGAACAGTGGCATGACGTTTCTTTACCATGACTCCTACTTTTCGTATGGTGTACCCTAAAAGTGCTAGGTTTACAATTGTCTGTTTCAGCTCATATCCAAGCTCTTTACCCTTGGCCATATCTACCAGCTCTCTCACAGGTCCAATACCAACACAACCAGCAACACCTCTCCTTGTAGTATGTCCCATTCAATGTTGTCGGATGACACCATCTATACTAGTGTATGAATAACAAAGTGACTTGAAGTATTGGAGTGTATGCAGTTTTTATTTGTGTAAACACAAATTATTTGCACTAACAAAAAATGTGTGCATTGAGTGTTTACGTCTTGTTATTACATTCACGACACACAACTATAAATCAATAATTTCCATAAATAAGCAGGTACATAGAACTCTTTATAACGAAATGGGTAGTGTATGTATAGGAAAGTGTCATTCTGTATACGTCCGTGCCACTAGCCCAAAAACAACATATATACATACATTATCATTACTAAACGTCGCCACAATCCTCGATTTGCAACTATTGTTGTGGCCTCATTGAGTTGTATACCTCCTATCTTTAAATCGTTAGAAAATGAGTCTAACCATCGTCGTCTTGGTCTACCTCTACTTCTCTTACCCTCCATAACAGAGTCCATTATTCTCCTAGGTAACCTATCCTCCTCCATCCGCCTCACATGACCCCACCACCGAAGCCGGTTTATGCGTACAGCTTCATCCATCGATTTAATTCCTAAATTAGCCTTTATCTCCTCATTCCGAGTACCCTCCTGTCATTGTGCCCACCTGTTTGTACCATCAATCATTCTTGCTAATTTCATGTCTGTTACTTCTAACTTGTGAATAAGATATCCTGAGTCCACCCAGTTTTCACTCCCGTAAAGCAAAGTTGGTCTGAAAACAGACCGATGTAAAGATAGTTTCGTCTGGGAGCTGACTTCCTTCTTACAGAATAATGTTGATCGCAACTGCGAGCTCACTGCATTAGCTTTACGACATCTTGATTCAATCTCACTTACTATAATACCATCCTGAGAGAACACACAACCTAAATACTTGAAATTATCGACCTGTTCTAGCTTTGTATCACCAATCTGACACTCAATTCTGTTGAATTTCTTACCTACTGACATCAATTTAGTCTTCGAGAGGCGAATTTTCATACCATACTGATTGCACCTATTTTCAAGCTTCAAGATATTTGACTGCAGGATTTCGGCACAATCTGCCATAGGCCAGACTGTTTACTACATTCCCACCTAACTGAATCCCTCCCTGCCATGTTATACCTTTCAGCAGATGATCCATGTAAACTACGAACAGCAAAGGTGAAAGATTACAGCCCTCTCTAACCCCTGTAAGTACCCTGAACCAGGAACTCATTCTACCATCAATTCTCACTGAAGCCCAAATGTCAAAATAAATGCCTTTCATTGATTTTAATAATCTACCTTTAATTCCATAGTCCCCCAGTATGGCGCACATCTTTTCCCTCGGTACCCTGTCATATGCTTTATCTAGATCTACGAAACATAAACACAACTGCCTATTCCTCTCGTAGCACTTTTCAATTGCCTGGCGCATACTGAAAATCTGATCCTGACAGCCTCTCTGTGGTCTGAAACCACACTAATTTTCATCCGACTTCCTCTCAACGACTGATCGCACCCTCCCTTCCAAGATGCCAGTTAATACTTTGCCTGGTATACTAATCAATGAGATACCTCGATAGTTGTTGCAATCCGTCCTGTTTCCTTGCTTATAGATAGGTGCAATTACTGCTTTTGTCCAATCTGAAGGTACCTTACCAACACTCCATGCTAATTTTACTACTCTATGAAGCCATTTCATCCCTGCCTTCCCACTATACTTCACCATTTCAGGTCTAATTTCATCTATTCCTGCTGCTTTATGACAATGGAATTTATTTACCATCCTTTCCACTTCCTCAAGCGTAATTTCGCCAACAACATTTTCCTCCTCCCCATGAGCTTGGCTGTTCGCAACATCACCAGGATGATTTCCTTTTACATTGAGAAGATGTTCAAAATATTCCCTCCACCTCTCCAGTGATTCCCTGGGATCTATTATGAGTTCACCTGAATTACTCAAAACACTGTTCATATCCTCTTTCCTTCCCTTCCTAAGATTCTTTTTTACTGTCCGGAAAGGTCTCCCTGCTGCTTGACCAAGCCTTTCCAGATTATTACCAAAATCTTCCCACGACTTCTTTTTGGATTCAACAAATATTTGTTTCGCTCTGTTTCTTTCATCTACGTACAAATCCCAGTCTGCCTCGGCCCTTGTTTGGAGCCATTTCTGATAAGCCTTCTTTTTACGTTTACAAGCTGCTCTCACTTCATAATTCCACCAAGATGTTCGCATTTTCCCATCTTTACACACAGTTGTTCTTAGGCATTCCCTTGCTGTTTCTACTACAGCATCCCTGTATACCACCCATTCATATTCTATATCCTGAACCTGCTTACTGTTTACTGTTCGAAACTTCTCACTAATCATATCCATGTATTTCTGTCTAATTTCCTCGTCCTGAAGATTTTCTACTCTTATTCGTTTGCAGACAGATTTCACTTTCTCTACCCTAGGCCTAGAGATACTTAGTTCACTATAGATCAGATAGTGGTCTGTATCATCGAAAAATCCGCGGTAAACTCGTACATTCTTAACAGATTTCCTGAATTCGAAGTCTGTTAAGATATAGTCTATATACCCCTAGCCTCCCATGTGTAGCGGTGAATAGCCTTATGCTTGAAGAATGTATTCGTAACTGCTAAACCCATACTAGCACAGAAGTCCAGCAAACGCTTCCCATTCCCATTAGCTTCCATATCTTCCCCACATTTACCAATCATCCTTTCGTATCTTTCAATTCTATTCACAACTCTCGCATTGAAATCGCCCATTAGCACTATTCTGTCACTCAATGCTTCATAAAACTTGTCAACTAGTCCTAATTTCTCCAACTGACAAATCTACCCACATCATTCGCTCACTTACGTGCCTAACAGAAGCTATCTTGCGTGCAATGGTATTCCTGATAAACAGCCTTACCCCAGACTCTGTCCTTCCCTTTCTAACACTCCCCTTACCCGAATATCACTTACTCCTAGCACATCCGGATGCATCCTCTTTGCTGACTCAGCCAGTTCTACTTTCTTTCTTCCATAAGCCCCATAAATATTGATAGCTCCCCATCAATTCCATTTCGTTCACCAAGTTGTTTCCAGGAGTCCCTCGCCTGTGAAATGGGAGTGGGACTCCGTTACTCCCATAGGTCCGAGGCTTGCTTAAAATGTTCTGAGCTCGGTAAATTCATGAAGCAGGATGCCACCCTACTTGCACATACAGTAGTCCAAGTGAGGATCTTTCCTCTAACGGGTTATGGACCACCGGTGAATTGTATAGTCCTAGCCGCCTGAGCACAAGGAGAGCCATGACTCAGAATATGTCCGAGATGCCCACTCCGATTCCATAGCAACTGGTATCCCGACTCTCAGGACCACTTACTAGGCCACTCAGTCGTTGCCCATGGTTCACGAACTAGGACGTGACTACAGTAACCGACACCATGAAAGTGTACATTTAACGTATTCTACCTTGGGAACCTTTTGGAATAGTGCGTATTTCCATACGAAGTTTTTTCTGCTTCAAATGATCGATTATGTCATATCCCTGAATAATGACCATTCCTCCTGGGACGCACTGTATGAATGAGAAAAGTTGATGTAGAATTGAAACTGAACTTGTATTTTACACTCTTATTATGTTACTGAAAGGTAGTAGTGGCGGCTGGGAATTAGAACTGGGGTGGGTGGGTGGGAGCACAAAAATGTTTATAGACATCAAAATGTACCGGAATTCTGGGAGATATAATGTGGTTAGACACCAAAATTGAAAAAAATAGCTACATAAAGGTAGGATTTTGATGCTCTCTGAGCGAATTCCGACAGAGAAGAAATGGTTTCCAGTTTGCCTACTTAACTGCGGTAATAACAGTTTTTTGAGATTTTGATTAAATACTATACAAAAAACTTTCAGCAAAGGAACAATCATACATTTATTACAACCAAATAGAAGTACGGCTTGATTATACAGTATAAAGCCGTTTAGTGTTTGACTACTGCCTTAGAATATGGAACTCCAGTACGCAGATGATAATGCTGTTCTGGCCAGCTCAGAAGAATATCTACAAACTATCCTCAATGCTTTCACAAAATTATACAAAGGCACCGGTCTAAGTCTCAACATCCAAAAGACACAGATATTTTACCAGTCTGCACCCAAAGCCAAGGCTATTGCACCTACTATTTTGCAAAACATCCCAAACTTTGCTGCTAATATAGATGCTGAAGTTCAATATCGTCTGTATTGTGCTAGTGCAGCATTCGGTCGTCTACGACAAAGGGTCTCTGATAGCCACAACATCAGTACTGAGACAAACCTGCATTTGTACAAGTCTATTGTAACCAACACATCTTGAAACTTGGACCACTTACAGGAGGCACATAAAGTACCTAGAGAAATATCATCAGCGCTGTCTGAGGAAGATCCTTAGGTTTAAATGGCCAGATCATCGAACTAACATCAGTAACTTAGAAGAATCCTGTACCATTATCAGAACTGAGGCTATGAGCATGAAACACCGACTTCGTTGGACGGTTCATGTTGTACGTTTGCCTGATTTTCGCCTCCCCAAGCAAATTATGTATGGTAAACTGGTGGCCGTAGACACCACGGTGGACAACAGAAAAGTTGAGGGACGTACTAAAGTGAGATATGAAGAATTGCCACATCAGCACCACCAACTGGGAAGCATAAACAGCCAACCTCCTGGTATAGCATCGTCTTCTTATCCACGGAGGTCCTAAGAACTTCGAATAAAAACGAAGGGGATTTGAAACTGAGAAGATAATTGCTCGGAAAGAGCGAGCGTTCCTCCGAATAAATGACCCTCAACAACCGGATCTCAGCGCTGACAACGTTTGCCACCACTGTGGAAGAATTCTTTTTCAATTTGTTTTACGTTGCACCGACACAGATAGGTCTTATGGCGACGATGGGATAGGAAAGGGCTAGAAGTTGGAAGGAAGTGACCGTGGCCTTAATTAAGGTACAGCACCAGCATTCGGCTGGTGTGAAAACGGGAAAGCACGGAAAACCATCTTCAGGGCTGCCAGCAGTGGGGTTCGAACCCCCTATCTCCCGGATGCAACTCACAGCTGGGCGCCCCATGAAACCATGGAACAACTTCATTGATCCCGAAATCATTGGGTGCCAGGTCGGGAAAATAGGGAGGATGGTTGATTACTTCACCAGGATAACTACAATGAATGCTGCAAATTAAGATAGACTGGAGCGTTTATTGGTAGCAATTCGCAAAACTTGGCTTGGACTTCCCTCGTAGCCAACAACGCACGTGAACTGTTATGGCGCTTCCGATTGGGGATTGGGGCCTTTAGTTAATTCACAGATGCTTATAGACTGAGCGCTGAAGGACGTAGCAGAGTATAATGAGAATGTATGTAATCATGATCATAATTGGTTCGACAGACCTATGTGAGCCTTGGCTTTCCTCGAAAGTTTTTGCCGGCCTGTTTTGATCAGTGCTATGCTCCTCGTCTTCTAAATTCCCAGAAATATGAGTCCAGTAAACATGTGACGCTTCATGCCAAAGAATTCAGGCCGGATTATTTTTTTTTCTTGGACTTCGGAACAGAATACTTCGGCGATAATCAGCGCATCCGGAAATCAATGCGACGGCAGGTTCATGCACGCCTAAATGCTAACGGAGAGAATGTTAAACATTCTATCTAAGAAAGAGTTTCATGTCATATGCTGGCATATTCCGTCCCTGTGTTTCCCGTGATTAAGATGCTGTGTAGAGTTGTAGAAAATGAGTTCTAACGTGGAAATACAGCGTATCCAGAGCCATGTTCATATAACATGTACCGGGCGAGTTGGCCGTGCGCGTAGAGGCGCGCAGCCGTGATCTTGCATCCGGGATATAGTGGGTTCGAGCCCCACTGTTAGCAGCCCTGAAGATGGTTTTCGTGTTTTCCCATTTTCACACCAGGCAAATGCTGGGGCTGTATCTTAATTAAGGCCATGACCGCTTCCTTCCCACTCCTAGGCCTTTCCTATCTCATCGTCGCCATAAGAACTATCGGTGTCGGTGCGACATAAAGCAAATAGCAAAAGAAAACAACATGCTGGTATATGTTCATGGTCAATTCAGTGAGCGGGCCCAATCCATGATACGGAAAACACCCCCGGAACATTACAGACACACCACCTGCTTGAAGATGACCTTGCTCACGACCAGGCCTTTTTGTGAACTCGACGGCGTGCCTCATTGGAATACAGGCAAAGAAGTGATTACGTTCCGCCAATCAGCTACTGAACACGTTCGATGATTTCTAGCTTATTGAAGATGCACAGTTTTTTGTGCCTAGGTGAGCAATGGCCTCTTGCGATGTGACCGAATCCAAATCATCATTGCATGCAGTTCCCGTCGTAAGGTTCTCTCGCTAACAGGTTGAGACTGACTTTCATTCATTCACTGACTGCAGCAATTCCTATCGGGTTTGGAAGCGATATTGATTCACAAGCCGTGAAACGCGTCTTCGGTCCCTCTCAGTCAGGATCTTTCTTCGACCACAATTCTGACGCCGTGTTTCGTGGCCACCACTACTTGTAGACACGTTGAACAGTCCGCTGCGAAACACCAACAAATCCAGGAACTGTATGGCGATGGGCACGGCCAAACACGGTTGCTCCTTTTCGCCACCTGGCACATCCTTACATCTACCCGTGTACACTGACCGCTTGAAACATCAATGTCTCACCGATCGCTACTGCCTTATGCTCACGTAGAGGCAGTGCCCGTGCGGTTGAGCATGAGACTCGTTCGCTGCGCCATCTCTGCACCAACCACGGTAACAATTATTATTATTATTATTATTATTATTATTATTATTATTATTATTATTATTATTATTATTATTATTATATTGAGTCGTCTCTGGCCCCCTGATCTAAAGTACGCTCGCCTTACAGCCAACATGAACACACGATCTTGGATTTGAAGGTCGTCATTACCACTGAGCCACACACTAAGCTTTCTCAGGACTTAAAACCTATTACCGATGGATTTCTAGAAGAACAGGGATTGAGCGGAGAAACTTGAACAGGAAGATGTTTGAAGGAGTCTAGTACAATTAAGACTTGTAATCACTATTGGGGAGCCCCTGCCGTAATCAGCTCGATATGAAGGTACTTTATCAATTGCTTTTTTTATATGGTTGAAGTAAGTGACTCCCTACTGCAGGTCATTTCCCACAGCCAGTAACATATGGATCTAATACCTTGTCGGTCCAAGGAGAGTTCGGTCGACGTCATTAGCTCCACAAATCAATCATGCACGGTGACACCTGCCGGCCAATAGCTACTCTAATTGCTAAGCCAGGCCCGGCGAGATTAGTGCCAGGGAGGGCATTAACACTAATATCTTCATAGCTACACAAAATGATCTTCCAAATACTACAGTACTTCTACACAATATAATGTCAAACTTCCTCGTAATTTCACTTTCAAAATGTATTTATTGATTCTGAATATTTGTACAATATCTGAACACACATGCACTCTGTTTCAGACGTCGAGTTATTCTGGTCAAGATTAACTTAATGACAACCCGTTTGGGACACTATTGTAAACGCCTATGTCATTTATTTTAATCCACTGCTACCCTATGTCAGCTGCCCTTGACGTCAACTACTGTTCCGCAGAGAAAGTGTTGGAGGATTCGCGACTTCGAACGCCTGTTGAGCTGCAACGAATTTTAATGTTTTCCTGTGAGCAACTTGCGGGTTTTAGTGCAGTCAACTTTTTACGAAATGTACTTTCACTCTGTAATCAATCACAGTGATGTAACTCTGAAGAACTTAAGTTATCCGCCGATGTTCGACTCCTTTGCACGTAAACCAGTGTCATGTCGAGCATTCTTCATGTGTGATCACGGAGTATGCTAGGGGTAACGACATATTGATTTAAATATCGTAAAATGTATGTTTCGGCTGATGAAAATACTAGTTCTTGTTGACGATTATGTTTGTTGTTTAGACAGGTCTAACAGCTAGGTCATATGTACTGACAAGTATCTAAAATGAATGATGATGACAAATTGACCATGATTCCAAAACAGTCATTAGATCCAATTCACAATTCCTTATTGTCAGAGAGTGATGCTTGTTGTCCAAAGGGGTCCAAAATCCAGGTCAACCAACCCTCATAATAGTTATCACTGGTATATAATAATTTCTTGAGGGTATTTCTAGCCGAGTGCAGCCTTTGTAAGGCAGACCCTTCGATGTGGGTGGGTGGCATCTGCCATGTGTAGGTAACTGCGTGTTATTGTGGTGGAGAATATTGTTATGTGTGGTGTGTGAGTTGCAGGGATGTTCGGGATAGCACAAACATCCAGTCCCCGAGCCAAGGGAATTAACCATTTAAGGTTAAAATATCCGATTCGACCGGGAATCGAACCCGCGGCCCTCTGGACCAAAGGCCAGCACGCTAACCATTTAATCATGGAGCCGGACGTTATCACTGGTAAAGCATAACTATGGTGTTCCTGCTAATAGGTAGTACTAATCATAGGTAACGTAGACTCATGGTGTTTCTCGTATGGCGGTACTAATCACAGGTAATGTAGATCCATGGCATGTCACAAACAAACCGGGTGAGTTGGCCGTGCGCTCAGTGGGTTCGAGCCCCATTTTCGGCAGTCCTGAAGATGGTTTACGAGGTTTCCCATTTTCACACCAGGCAAATGCAGGGGCTGTACCCTAATTAAGGCCACGGCCGCTTCCTTCCCATTCCTAGGCCTTTCAAATCCTATCGTCGCCATAAGACCTATCTGTGTAGGTACGACGTAAAGCCAATTCAAAAAAAAAAGTATTTCACACACAATGGCACCACTCAAAAGTAACACAAGCTAATAGTGCTTCACACATAAGGAAACTACTCGCAGGCAATGCAGACCCATGGTGTTCCTCACATAGCGGGACTGTTCGCAGTCGCCGGTATTCCCGTGATGTTCCTCACATAGTGGAAATAATCACAGGCCAAGTATACTCTCTGTGCTACTCACCTGGTGGTACTAACCATAGGCAATGTAAACCCACGGCGTATCATACGTTATGGTAACACCCACAGGCAACAAAAACCCACGGTGTTCCTCACATAATGGTACTACTCTCAGGCAACGCAGACACATGGTTTTCGACACACAGTGGTATTAATCCCGTGCGACAGCCAAACCCGTGGTGTTTCTCACATAATGGTATTAATCATAGGCAACATAAAGCCATGGTGTTTCTCATAAAGTGCAACTACTCATACGTAATGCAGACCCATTCGGAACTCAGTGGAACCGACTGGTGGTACACGATGACACTTCTCAGAAGCAGCGCCCAGACCCGTAGTGTTCCTCGCAAAATGGTACTGCTCCTAGGTAACGTAGACCCACGGTTTTCCTCGCAAGGTGTTCCTAGTCGCAAGTAACTTCGATCGATGCTGTTCCGTACGTAATGGTACTTATCATAAGCAGTCGCATTGTTCTAGTTTCATCATCTACTCGTCTTTTACAACGGGCAAGGGATACTGTGGGTGTATTCTTCGTCTATGTCCCCCATCCACAAGGGGTAGAATACTAGTTGTAGCTTATTAAATTTAAATGGGGTAAGAAATATTGGTACTTCTGCGCATGTCGTTGTACTGCTGACAATATTGTAAAGGAAATTTCAAATTCTTGCCGGTCGTATAATACAACAAAGTGGACATCGTCACTTCCCAAAGGAAAGGCAGCTTTTTAGAAAGACTCAGCGGGCTTCATGGACAAGAATTTACGAGGTAAATATATTTCATCAAACGTCATCAAAACCACTGTCCACGAGCAATTATATAAAAATCATTAATGACATTAAGTGTAACCACTCTTCATTATTCTCATCTCGCCGTTGATAAAGAAATAATAATTACTACCAAAATGCACCCTAGAATTCACAAAACAAAAAAATCCTCGATTTAGTTTGATAGAGAATGACAATTCTCTTGTCTCCCATGCCGTGTACATGCGGCACCGTTCTAGCACGTCTCACGCCGGCCTTATCTAACCCCTTGATTGAAAGGATGGGAACTGCGCCTCAGTTTACTCTCCTGAAGTAGCTCATCCACAAAGAATTTGAATACACTACTTACTGCATATTCTTTCGTAATACTGTCTCCGCAAACACACATATCATCAGCAAACAAAAAATCATATCAATCGGCCTTATTTAAATTTAAAACTACTGAAATTTCACCATAACTTCAAACATTCACAACAAAGGTAATCTTAAAAGGATAGGAGATGGATAAAATTAAATAATAATAATAATAATAATAATAATAATAATAATAATAATAATAATAATAATAATAATAATAATAATAATAATAATAATAATAATAATAATAATATGATGTTGTTTTTGTTGTTTGAGTCATCGGTCCACACACACACTGGTTCGATGTAGCTCTCCAAGCCACCCTATCCTGTGCTAACATTTTCATTTCTACGTAACTGCTGCGTCCTACATCTGCCCTAATCTGCTTGTCACATTCATACCTTGGTCTACCTCTACCGTTCTTACAACCTACACTTCCCTCAAAAACCAACTGGACAAGTCCTGGGTGTCTTAAGATGTGTCCTATAATTCTAACACTTCTTCTGGTCAAATTTAGCCAAATCGATCTCCTCTCACCAATTCGATTCAACGTATCTTTATTCGTGATTCGATCTATCCATGTCACCTTCAACATTCTTCTGTAATACCACATTTCAAAATTTTATATTTTCTGAACAAGTTATCGTCCATATTTCACTTCCATACAATGCCACGCTCCAGACGAAAGTCTTCAAAATCGTCTTTCTAATTCCAATATCAATGTTAGAAGTGAGCAAACTTCTTTTCTCAAGAAAGGCGTTCCTTGATTGTGCTAGTCTGCATTTTATGTCCTCCTTACTTCTGTCATCGTTAGTTATTTTACTACACAAGTAACAATATTCATCTACTTCCTTTAAGACTTCATTTCCTAACCTAATATTTCCTGTAGCACCTGACATCACTGCCTGCACGGTTGCTAGGTAACATTGTCTGGCCACCCATCCACACATTACATCACTACCTGCACAGTTGCTAGGTAACATTGTCTGGCCACTCATCCATACCTTACATCACTACCTGCACAGTTGCTAGGTAACATTGTCTGGCCACTCATCCATACCTTACATCACTACCTGCACGGTTGCTAGGTAACATTGTTTGGCCACCCATCCATACCTTACATCACTACCTGCACGGTTGCTAGGTAACATTGTCTGGCCACCCATCCATACCTTACATCACTACCTGCACGGTTGCTATGGTTACATTCCCGTCACACATTTTGTCGCGTTACACTACACAAATTTTCGGAAGACTCCTTGCCATAAGACATATTTATTTACATTTAGGAAAGAGAGGTGGCAGTGGTGGTGGTAGTGGTGATTTTTATTTTAAAAGAAAGTCAAACTGAACAACCCTCTACTAACCCTTATAATCATTTTCATTTCCCCTTGTCCATCTCCTGCCAGGTCAGGGTTTTAATGGCACCTCTCCGCCGTTACCTCTCCTTCCACCACTCCTCTTCACTAATTGTGTTCAAGTCCAGTTTTCTTTTTCTTATACTGTTCTTGACAATGTCTAACCATTTTGCTCTGGGCCTGCCTCTTGCCCTCTTTCATTCTATCTTAGCCTCCAACACTTGTTTTGGTATCCTTCCCTCCTCCATCCTCATAACATGTTTTTTCTACCATTACCTGTTTTCTGACCTCAACATTTCTTACTGTCTCTCGCCTTATCTTCCCTGCCATACTCCTCAGGAATTTCATCTCACTGGCCTGAATTTTACTCTCATTTCTTGCTCTCAAAGTCCAAGTCTGTGACGCATACGTTAATGTAGGAGTATTATTACTGCATCTTGTATATTATCTCTTTATATTTCATAGCAATTTCTCTGTTCCACACCAGGTTCCTTACATTCTGGTAGAACGCATTTCCCGCTTGTACCCTTCTGCTGGTCTCCTTATCCAACCTTGCATCTTACATTATTTCACTTCACAAATTCAACAACCTCAAGGTTCTATTAACAGTAATCAGAGTAAAGAATGGAAGAGGCCGGACACTTCGAAAAATGGTGGTATCAGCAAAATAAAGGGAAGGACCAAGGAGGACGTGAAACTGAAAGACTTCCTGGGTCTCGCAAAACTAACAAGGTCGGGGTAGGAAGAGAACAAGATTTGACCAAGGGAGGTTGGACATAAAAGACGAAAGAGAGAAGCCTGACTCAAATAATTAGAAGGAATGCCAGACTTAGTTATGGGTATCGTGTCTGCCCACTTAAACTCCCTTTTGCGACAGGCAGGGGATACCGTGGATGTCTTCACTCACAGGGGGAACTTACTGAAATGGAAATGAAATGGCGTATGGCTTTTAGTGCCGGGAGTTTCCGAGGACAAGTTCGGCTCGCCAGGTGCAGGTCTTTTGATTTGACTCGCGTAGGTGACCTGCGCGTCGTGATGAGGATGAAATGATGATGAAGACGACACAAACACCCAGCCCCCGTGCCAGCGAAATTAACCAATGATGGTTAAAATTCCCGACCCTGCCTGGAATCGAACCCGGGACCCCTGTGGCCAAAGGCCAGCACGCTAACCATTTAGCCATGGAGCCGGACAGGGAACTTACTAAGAAAGAGAGTTGAGACTTATCTGTTCGATACCTTGTTTAGACCCGCTGTTCTTCACCTTCTTCTTTATTTTTGCCTCTATCTATATATATAAAATAAGAGTTTTGTCTGTACATTGCTCAGAATTTGAAAAGAATGGTATTTCTGTATCGGTCATGTCCACAGTAACAAGAAAATGCATTTTTTACTTTTCCGTAATTTCTGTCTGTCTGTCTGTCTGTCTGTCTGTCTGTCTGTCTGTCTGTCTGTCTGTCTGTCTGTCTGTCTGTCTGTCTGTCTGTCTGTCTGTCTGTCTGTCTGTCTGTCTGTCTGTCTGTATGTACACGCATCACGAGAAAACGGCTGAAGAGAATTTTATGAAAATCGGAATGTAAAGTCGGATGATGAACCGCTACAATCTAGGCTATAAATTATTTTAATCACGCTGAGTGAAATGGTAGTTTAGGGGAAGGCCTGAAATTTTATTCTCAAATATTTATGTTATTAGTGGTCGTGTCTTAATGAAAATCGCTAGACAAAGATGGGAAATAATTCGCTACAAGATAGGCTATACACGCTGAAAAAATGGTAGTTTAGGGGAAGGCCTAAAATTTAATTGTCAAATATTTATTTTATTAGTAGTCGTATCTTCACGAAAATTGGTATGCAAAGTCGGGGAATAGGTCGCTATAATCTAGGCTATCAATAATGTTATTCGCACTGAGTGAAATGGTAGTTTAGGGGAAGGCCTGAAATGTAATCTATATATAAGTGTTTTTGCCTGTGCATTGCTCAGAATTTGATATGAATTATATTTCTGTATCTGTCATGTCCACAGTAACAAGGAAATGCATTTTTTACTTTTCCGTAATTTCTGTCTGTCTGTCTGTCTGTCTGTCTGTCTGTCTGTCTGTCTGTCTGTCTGTCTGTCTGTCTGTCTGTCTGTCTGTCTGTCTGTCTGTCTGTCTGTCTGTCTGTCTGTCTGTCTGTCTGTCTGTACATGCATCTATAGAAAACGGCTGAAGATAATTTAATGAAAATCGGTATGTAATGTCGGGTGATGAACCACTGCAATCTAGGCTACAAATTATTTTATTCACGTTGAGTGAAATGGTAGTTTAGGGGAAGGCTTGAAATGTAATTCTCAAATAAGTTATTTATGTTATTAGTGGTCGTATCGATAAATACTACATAACTAACATAACTTTAGTTATGTCGTAAGTTAGTAGTAGTTATGTAAGAAGTTATTAAATTTCCGATCACTTATGTCTTATACATTGTTACCGTACCGCATATAATCAGAGATATTCATGAATTTGGATTTTTGTTACTAAGTCCATATCAGCGCCGAGTCACGAGAAAATGGGTAAACAGAATTTAGTGAAAATCGGTATGTAAATCTGAGAATAAGGAACTACAGTCTACGATATAAATAATTTTGTAAGACACCCTAATATCACAGAGTCGAAAGAAAACTAATGTGAAGGCCTGCAATATAGAAAGCTCATAAACTTTATCAACAATAACATTACATTGACCATTGTTTGTTGTGATGTGCTTTTTGTCTTCTGTTTCCTCTCATCCTCGATAGATAGGATTACTGCAGCGTACCGAGGTTTTCTAAATTTGCTTCACGTCGCACCGACACAGGTAGGTCTTATGGCGACGATGGGATAGGAAATGAATGGTGGTGTGAAGGAAGCGGCCTTGGCTTTAAGGTACAGCCTGGTGTGACTGGTGTGAAAATGGGAAACCACGGAATACCATCTTCAGGGTTGCCGGCAGTGGGGTTCGAATCCACTATCTCCCGGATGCAAGCTCACAACTGCGCGCCCCTCACCACACGGGCAACTCGGCTGGTCGTACCGACAGTAGCAGCCTGCCTGTATATTGGCGGGAAGTAGCTGGGGAGTAAGATAACTTTCTTCTTTAGCATGTCATTCCTCTGGTTCATACATTTTCTGATATATCTGGTACGTAACACACTGGTTCATCGTAGTATTCGAGCTATTCAATCCCTACTCTGAGGCACTGATTGGAATGAGTAGTGTGCATATTTAACGGAATAATGACAGAGGAGTATTCATGGCAGTCTGAGACCTGGTTATACCAGCTCTGGAACTTTGGACTGTTAGATCGGCACCGTAGTACTGTTCGTTGAAAGTGAGAAAGTGTGTGGTTTTTCATTTGATCGAGTATTTTATATGATAACATTACTTTCAATCGCTACATTCCTACTGAAGTTTTTGTAATGACCTATGTTGAATTCAGTTAGGAAAACCACCAAGTCAGTCTTTGTGAGAATCCCGTAGCGAAGCATGGGTACATTAGCTAGTTATATTAATAAAGCACAGTTACGCTGGCTGAGGGAAGCGTGCACCCAACATCATAGTAAAGCTGTGCAGAAATCCTTTCTAATACTCCCGGTTTGTCCACCAAAGCCCTGCGACCAGGCTGAAAACATTTTACACTGATGAAAAAAGTAAAGGGGCTCTAAAGAGGTAAACGGGACACGGTGGAAAAGAGAATACCTGCGGAGGGGTGAAGGGAGAAGGGGCATAGCATATTGATTCTCTGGTCAAGGAAAGTCTTTATACTGATAGAAGAGGAGTTGAGGAGGGGACACGTATCGCTGTGAAATCTGCCCCACACCCTCACTCTAGCGATGTTTGGTATGTAATCCTGGCAACCAACGAGCCAGCCATGTCGGAGTTGTGCGCAGATAATCCAGAAAGGGCTTTAAAAATGTTCAGGGTTGCATGGAGGGAAAAGGAACAGAACAAAAATAGAATGAGGATTCTATTAACTCTGTGTGCCTTGAGCCACTTAGTCCGTGATGCAGAAAAGCTCTTTCCGGAGTTCACACTACATAACACCTGTATGGAGTTCAATTAGCGAGCTGAACTTCCCTATTTCCATTGTGCGCTACCGCTGGCGTGCTAAATACTAAACTCTCCCAACAAGCCAAACATGGATCACTACTACATTCCAGTAATGGTTTCATTATCTGTTGTTTACCTATACAGTGTTCATGACGTCTCCCACGCCCCTTCTGTATTTCAATAAAAACCTCATTTATTCTCTATTTCCTTCGTCAATACCTCCTGTGGTTGTGGGCGGTATCCCCTGCATGTTGTAAGAGGCCACTGAAACGGCACCAAGGGATTTTAACTTGGAAGCGTGGGTTGGTGACCAGGGGACCCTTAGCTGATTCCTGATATTGCCTCCACTTCTGCTACGCTCCACACTTTCATCTATCCTATCCGACCTCCCTTGATCAACACTTGTTCTGTTCCGACTAGGAAGTCTTCCATTTTTACACACTTCGTCGCCCTTATCTTTCTTTGGCCGATACCTTCATTTTCCGGAGTGTCGGATCCCTTCCATTTTCCCCTCTGATTAGTGTTAATAGAGGATGATTTCCCAGTTGTTCTTCCGCTTAAGCCGGGCTGAGTGGCTCAGACGGTTGAGGCGCTGGCCCCCTGACCCCAACTTGGCAGGTTCGATCCTGGCTCTCCCATCAGAGATCTTCAAATACGTCAGCCTCGTGTCGGTAGATTTACTGGCACGTAAAATAACTCACGTGGGACTAACTTCCGGCACCTCTGCGTCTCCGAAAACCGTAAAAATTATTATCACCACCACCACTTCGTCCATAAATAACAATGTCTATAAATGTGTAAGTAATTACTTATTTACTTCTTTGTTTATTTATTTATTGGTAGCGAAGTTACAACGCGTGCAGACATCTGCAACGCAGTATGCCAAGGTTGCTTGCATTCGCCTGGATTGTTCAGTGACTTGCTGACAACTTTTAAATATATTTAACAACAAGGGAGTTTTCTGTCTGTCATAACATAGAGGGAGCAACGGAAACAGATATATGTACTAAACAAAAAAGCTCATGGCACAACAACCCCGAAGGGCCTTGTCCTACAAAGCGACCGCTGCTCAGCCTACGGCCTGCAGATTATGAGCTGTCGCGTGATCATCATGACGAATCCTCTCGGCTGTTAATCTTGGCTTCCTAGACCGGGGCCGCTACCTGACGGTCGTATAGCTCCTCAACTGTAATCACATAGGCTGAGTGGACCTCGACCCAGCCCTAAGGTCCACGTAAAAGTACATGACCTGGCCTGGAATTGAACCCGGAGCCTCGGCGTAGGAGAGAGGCACGTTACCCCTACCCGCGGGGCCGACAAGATATGTGTTCTACCAAGCGAAATAAAAGTGACCTGTTACAGCAGCCCGGGTGAAGGCTCCCTTGCGGCATGAATATAACTATTACAGAAGCCTGCTACCTGTCGCATCCAAGCATTTTCCTTTCCCGCTTTTATATCCCCTAATTTTTACTCCCCTCCCCTCAGAAGTAGACATTTTCAACTCTCTTACTAGTGAAAGTAAAAGCGTGTCCTCATTCTGAGGTCCCCCGAAAGGAGGTGAGCTGCATGTGCCATTTTAACCCTATACCAGCCCTCTTGCCATTCTTAAATTAATGTCAGTAGCGGGAATCGAGCCCCGGCCACCGACGATGGCAGCTGATTGTGCTAACAGTAACACGATGGAAGAGAGCGATGTGTTACTCATGATCTAAGAGGAACATGCTTGCCAAATTTTACTCTTATAGGTTTGAAAATTTTGAGATCGTATGAGTGAGTAACAGGCATTTTGCATTACACTGTATATTTATTCCCTTTGTTCTACCGCATTTTCTCACACCTATAGTTTCGCGGTTGCGAACTGTCTCAAACATGTGGATTCGGCCCTGTTTACGGACGTATGCCCTCCCTTACGCCAACCTAATATGGAGGGATGTAATCACTATTGAGTGTCTCTGAGGTAGTTTGTAGTGTGCTGTGTTGTCCAAATATGAATGTGAGCGTGCTCGAGCAACACAAACACCCAGCAGTCCCCGAGCGAGAAAACTCACCAACCCAGCCACGAATCGAACCCACGATCCTGTGAAGCGAACACCTTAACGCGGACCTTTCATACACGGAGTTTGACATACTGCATATTGGTTGACTTATTTATTTATTTATTTATTTATTTATTTATTTATTTATTTATTTATTTATTTTATGTATTTATTTATTCTTCTTCACTTCGAATCCCCCATCTTTGGGGTAAGTCAGATCAATCACTTCTTAGATGCTTGTGCTCTTTTCTTCTCCCAATAGTTCTTCATTCTAACTGATCTCCTCCTCCTATCCTCCTCTGGTATATGAATTGGTTTACTGGTGTTGATCTTAACTTGGAACCTCTTAGTTTTGTCTTTGGTCACGGTCTTGGTTGTACCATTCTTTAACATGAGTTCGGTAATCTTAAAATCTCTCAGATCCTTTTCCACTTCCTTAAACCAATTGGGTTTAGCTTTATTTTTGTAAAAGAAGTCAAACATCTGTTTAGTTAATCTGTCAGGATTCATTCGGAATATGTTTCCATAGAAATCAATCTTCCTTTTCCTCATGGTATCCGAGAGTCTTTACGACTTTATGTAGAGGGCTTTGTTTCTATAAAGAAACTTGTTATTTTGGAATTTGGGACCCATGATCTTCCTCAGAATTTTCCTCTCCTTGACTTCCAATTTCTCCATTTACACTTTCCTCCCGATGACTTGTGTTTCTGCTGTATAGAGTGCTTCCGTCTTAATTACTGTGTTATAATGCCTTATTTTGGTGTTACAAGGCAGGGCTTTCTTATTGTATGTGTGTTTGGTTTCTGGAAAGCTAGTCCCATTTTGGTCCCTCTCGCTTCCATTGCTTTCCCTTCAAAGTTGTTCCATTCAATCCATTCCCCTAGGTACTTGAAACTCTTCACCACCTCTATTTTTTGAGCACCTACTTTAATTCTCTTAGGAGTGTCAAGCATATTCGTCATGACTTTCGTCTTTTCGAAAGTAATCTTAAGTCCTATCTTCCCCGCCTGCTCTTGTAATTCGGCCATTTGTTCTTTTGCTTCCTCCCACATTCCTGCGAGCAGCGTCAAGTTAACAGCAAATGCCAAACACTTAATAGTGATGCCTTTCTTTTTTGCTCCAAATCTTATTCCCCCTCTCGTTCTTGCATTCCATTCTCTCACAACTTTTTCAAGTACACAGTTGAACAACAGGGGGAAGAGACCACCCCCTTGTCGGATCCCTGTTCTGACCTCAAAAGATTCTGATTGTTCGCCCATGAATCTAACATTAGAGAGCGTATTCGTGAGAGTCTCCTTGATGATGTTTAAAGTTTCCCGCCCAAGCCAAACTCCTACAAAATATTGAACAACGACTCTCTGTCTATGGAATCGTAAGCTTCTTGGAAGTCTACAAAAGTCATTATATACGATTTCGACCTCTGCTGCTGGTATGCTAAAATGTTTCTGAGGTTAAAGATCTGTTCAGGGCAAGATCTTTCTTTCCTACACCCTGCTTGATACTCCCCAAGTTGGCGATCCAACTGAGGTTCAGCTCTGTGAAGTAATGCTCTGGATAATATCTTGTATGTCACATCCACCAGTGAAATCCCTCTGTAGTTGTTGGGATCCGATTTCGAACCTTTTTTGTGAAGAGGGTGTATCTTCTGAAATAACCTCATTCTTCCATATCTCTTTAAAATGTTTTTGAAGTGAGGCAATTGCATTTTTGCTTGCATACTTCCATAATTCAGCTGTTATCTGATTTTCACCCGATGCCTTGTTATTTTCTATATGAGTTAGTATTGTCTGGATCTCGCTTATAGATGGGGGTTTAGAGTCAGGGTTGGGGGATGACTTTGGTCCACCATCGAACGCCATATTTTGGTGTGGTTCCTTGCAATTTAGAATTCCTTGAAATATTCTGCTAGTATCTTACAGCTGCCCCTATTACTATACGCCATGTTCCCCCTTTTCGTCCTGAAGTTGGAGAATTGGCTTGGGGGGGGGGGGAATTCATGCCTGTTTAGCTTCTCCCTGAAGATCCGATAATATTTATAATTTATCATGTTGTTCTTAGCAAAGTCATCATTTATCTTTCTGAGTAGTTGGTCTCCTTGTTGCTTCTTAACTTTCTTGATCCCCTTGGACACCATCTTCCTAGTTTCCACAAAGTGTTGCCACGCACTCCGTCCTTTTTGGTTTGCCAGATGTGCCACGCCTTCTTCCTCAGATCAAGTAGTCTATCACACTCTTCGTTCCACCATTTGTGCTTCTTCGTCCTGGTAACAGGCGCAAGCTGCTCTGCCTTGCTTATAAGACTCTTCTCCATCTGTTTCCAGTCTTACCTCCTAGGTCGCTGGTTAACTTGCCGCATTCCTCCTTGTTCTCCTTTATTTTCTTTTTCATTCTGGATCATGTCTCCTTCGTGCAAGGTTTTCCCTTTGAAAGTTAATCTTGGGGATAATCTTCAGTTTCAAGTAGTGGTCCGAGTCGAGGTTGGCCCCTCTGAGGACCATAACATGTTGGATTTACTAATGAAGTTTCCGCTTTATCGCAACATGATCTAACTGGAATTATCCCAAGAGAGGGTTAGGTGATATCTACGTCTTCTGCCTTCTTGGAAATTTCTTAAAGCTAGTTGACTTCAGGACCAAATTGTGCGCCTGGCATAATTCGATGAGCCTAACACCATTTTGATTGGTCCTGTTATATGATGGGTAACACCACACTATATGCCTGAACCTTTTCTCTCTCCCCACTTGGCCATTAAAATCCGTTATGTTTATCGGGTATCTTCTGGATCGTTTCATCTAGTTTATCCCACAATATTTCCACCTTCTCCTTATTCTTTTCGTTGTCAATGTTTATAGGGGCGTAAACATTTACAATTGTATATATTTTGTTGGTCGACTTAAATGTGAGTGTGGATAGCCTTTCAGATGTAGACTCAAAGCTTATAATGGAGTCTAATACTTTCTTGTCGATTACGAAAAATGTTCGAAGATGGGGAACATTTTTCATAACTCTTGTCCCCGTCTTCTCCTCGAGTACCCTGAATCCTTCCGAATCAAAGCTGTCCTCATCCAAGAACCTGGTCTCTTGCACAGCCGTTATGATGATTCTTTTTTTTCTTTTTGCGAGTGGCTTTACGTCACGCCGACACAGGTCTTATGGCGATGATGGCATAGGAAAGGCCTAGGAGTTGGAACGAAGCGGCCGTGGCCTTAATTAAGGTACATCCCCAGCATTTGCTTGGTGTGAAAATGGGAAACCACGGAAAACAATCTTCAGGGCTGCCGACAGTGGGATTCGAACCCACTGTCTCACGGATGCAATCTCACAGCCCTTATTTACAATATTCCTTTGCACTGATTCTAAATCTCCAGTGCCGAATGTCCTTTTTACTGATTACTCCACATTTCTCAACCGCATGAAAACCTCACTGACTAGAAAAGTAATTTTTACACAAAATTTTCATTTTAAACTGCGCATTAAATTACCTTATTCATTACCTTCATAGAACGCAGCGACACTATTTCTCCTACGTTCCTTTAGGCAGATTTCAATCGTCGGAGAGAATAGCTGTCCTGGGGTCGATTCTGGAGGCATGGCATTCTTTCATATGTTGTCCTTCGTGCTACTTCCTTTTGACAAGATTTTTATTCTTCGATAGGTCGAATCTGTCCCTCCTCCTCCTCTTCTGATTAGACCGGGCGCGCAGCTGTG
The DNA here is from genome assembly GCF_040414725.1 of Anabrus simplex. NCBI lineage: Eukaryota > Metazoa > Arthropoda > Insecta > Orthoptera > Tettigoniidae > Anabrus > Anabrus simplex. Next base: position 62,227,673 of record NC_090273.1, on the reverse strand, counting down.
TGCTTGGATTCGGCAGACAGGGGATCCGAACCCCACTGTCGGCAGCCCTGAAGATGGTTTTTCCATGCTTTTCCATTTTCACACCAGGATAATTCTGGGTCTGTACCTTAATTAAGGCCATAAACGATTCTTTTCCACTCCTAACCCATTCCTATCGCATCGCCGCCATAAGATCTATCTGTGTTGATGCGACGTAAAGCAAATAAAAAAAAGAAATGTTCTGATAATAATTAAGAAGGGATGGATATCTAGATGTACTTCCTCTTAAATATTTACCCCCTCACCGGTTGTACACGAGCGTTTTAAAACATTCATAATTAAAGAATTATATATGAAGACTCGAAACTTTTTGATTCTTACTCGCTCTAAATGCACGATATACAGTAAGGCTAAGAGTCTCTCGACAAGAGCTGTTCACTGTTTGCGTGTGTGTCGACTGAAAAGCCTAATTTTAAAACTTGTGTTGAGGTTTTGGGTAGCGGAATTCATTACCTTCTACTTCTGACATGTAGATAACTGGTTCTCATTCATGCATGGGTTTACTTATGTTACTGTATTGCCTCACTCTCTATTGTTCCAGTTTTGTTGGAATGACTGTTGAATTAGTTGCAATTTCGTCATTCCTAGATTTGGAAGTGGATGGCTTTTAAACGTTGTATTCACTCGTGATTTCTCTTCTCTGAAGATCGTGCAATTTTTGAAGCATCACCGACATAATTTCTGTTATCAGAGAAATTTGATGAAACAGAAGCAAAGTCTAGGATGAATTACGCATGAGGAGAATGAATTCAGCTCAAGCGAACGGTTCACGTTTGATGGCATCACAAGAACGTCGGGTGAAGGGGGCTGTTATATTAAATAAATAAAAACTGACGCACGAAGGAAAGGAATTTAACAGATTACTTTGTAGTGCGTAAAATAACGTCTGCATGGAATTATTTTACCAGAAAGTCTGCCTATGTTTTACCACAGCTATTCAGAGGAACAAAACTGTACGATATTCAATCAAAGCAGCTTTATATGTTGCACAGTAATACATCACGTGTTCAAATGATACACATGAAATGCGATCTTCCAATATTGTCATAAGCTGATTGAGGGCCAAGAATTTAAGCTGATCACTGTAATCTTATTAGACCATTCACAATGAGATAAAATCAAATCATATTTTTTGTTTTAAGAACCATTCAATTTTGATGGTTAATCGTAAATGAAAACAAGTGCTCATATGTTGTAAAATCCGGCTCCATGGCTAGGTGGTTAGCATGCTGGCCTTTTGTCTGAGATTTCCCTGGTTCGATTCTCGGCCAGGTAGGGAATTTTAACTTTTATCGGTTAATTCCGATGACTCGGGGCTGGGCATTTGTGCCATCTTCAGTATTAGAATTCATCACAAGAGCACCCCACGCTTGTAATGCCTAGGTTGTTACAGATCATTCAGCTATTGTAATTAAATGAATTTGTGTATATTCCTGCTATTTTATATCATTTATCATATATGCATGTGTTTATAGGGGTTTTCCTTCATATATGTTTCTCATAATCATTCCATTATATTGTATTATTATAGATAACAAGAGCTGAACGATCTTTCTTACGGTAAAGTCTTGCGGCATATAGTCTATATTTAACTTGCAGCTATTTCCCCAAACGATTTTTTTAATCAGGCTGAAGGACACAGGCGAGAAAAGAATTCCCCGAAATCCATGTCAGGCGATCGTGTATCTCAACGACAGTCTCTAAAATCGAGCTTGGTTATTTGCAAATATCACCTTCCATCTACTGTAATAAATGCCATGATGCACTTGTGTGGCGAGAGTTTTCACCCTGTTAGAAGGCGGTTATCTGAGACTTTTCCAGGAGGCACTGAAGAAAGAATAAGAGGGAACAGAACTACGATGGAAATGGAACATGTGACAGACGACCTAGTTGGAATGACTTTCACTCGTATATACGAATTACGCATTGTATGGTAGCTCTTGAGCCTCACTTCGCAGTTATACTTATCACTTCTCAAGTATCTCATTCACTTAGCATTTGTCACGATGATTAACTTTCTGGGATTCATTTTCATCAGTATTTCTAGTCCGGAATGGACTGACCTTTAAAACAAGACCTGTTAAGTCTTGTTCCCAGTATAGTTAGGCTTTGATATGTAGTTATATGATATCTATAAATTGGGAGAATTCCTATCTGGTATTCTCTCCATAAAACCGAACCCACGTTTGTTTATATGATCAGGACTGATATTCTAACTAATTAATATTGACAAGATTAGCAAATAATGAACTTCATTCCGGTTCCATATTGACTTAAATATCTGAGATGAAATTCTAAAAGAATTAAATTGTATAACGTCCACCTGTTCAATACATGTTTGCCATGGTCTGTTTAAAAAGCTACATAGGACATGTTCGACCTAGCCTTGAGGCCATCATTAACTAAAATTACAAAGAAGAAATACATATAACGAAACCGTGATACATAAAAAATTCGAGATAAAATACAATCAAGAAATACAATGGAAATATGTGTTAAAAATATTCATAGATTCAAACTTGGACGAATTTTTTTGTAAGTGTTGGTCCAACTGTTTTTAATAAAATTTTGGTTGGCTGGATGAAATACTTTAAAAAATTAAAAAAATACAGTTCTACTGTATTTGTCATGCTTATGGAAACAGGGTGAAGTTTTGAAAAAGCTGTTACATTTCTTCACGGAGAATACAAGTATAACCAGGATGTCTTTCCTCCATCCCTCTGCTTGTATAAATCAGGTTGGGTTGGTGTTGACCTCCACACTGATTTTCATTTTATTTGTTGAGTGTACTTTATCGCGATTTTTTATGTCACTGTTTTTGTTATATGATTTTCTTCTTTATGTTATTTTAGCTGATGTTGACCTCTAGGCTAGGTCGAAATATGTCCTATGTGGCGTTTTAAACAGACCAGACATTATGCAATTAAATTCTTTTAGAATTCATCTTAGATAAGGTTAGCAAAGACATCATTCAATTAGTGATTGACACACGCGTGAGACAGGAGTGGTACCAAGCTGGTGTGATGAGTCACTCTACTACAGATGGCCATGATGAATTGTGGACCACGAAAGGAGCCCAGACGGGAGAATCTACAATTGGTGAGCCATTGAGTAAATTATGCAAGTCTCCGCGCTATTTAATTTCTAAGTAATAGTTCATTTTCAACTTTTAGTTTACCGGGCGAGTTGGCTGTGTGGTTAGGGGCGCGCGGCTGGGAGCTTGCATCCGGCAGATAGTGGGTTCGAATCCCACTGTCGGCAGCCCAGAGATGGTTTTCTGTGGTTTCCCATTTTCACACCAGGCAAATGCTGCGGTTGTACCTTAATTAAGGCCACGGCCTCTTCCTTCCCACTCCTATCGTCACCATAAGACCTACCTGTGTCGGTGTGACGTGAAGCCTCTAGCAACCTTTAGTTAAAGTTAAATTTCAGTTCTTGATACAACTTCGTCATTCCATTTTTAATTTAAATAAACCATTGTTTGTTTAATTCAGTCAGATCACGTTACTTCTTCTGGTTTCCTCCCAAGAAAATACTTCACGATAAGTGTCCCGCCATTCCAACCCTAGGACATTGAAGAGTATCTCTGTCTATTACTCTCCTGCTCTGGACTGGCGCCCTTTCTCTCTAGAAACGCGAGTTCATGCATAATAAGAGTGCAAAACGGATATTGTGTTAATTAAAAGATATACTTTACTCGTCACAATTATCGTCCAAAGTGAGTAGCGAGTCTTCTGGGCACGTCCCTCCCCAACAGACGCGCAAGTCACCTATAAATAGGGACCTGCGTATTTTGTTTTATGTTTTGTTGGAAATCGGGGTTATTTTTGAAGAATTTCGCGTTATATTTAATCGTTTAATTATTATATTTTGGTATTTTAAAGACATGATACTAGCCGTAACGGAACACAGAGATAAAACAAGATTGCTACTAACCAGCTCCTTAAGCAGATTGATGTACACGCATGAGTCGAGTTGAGTGAGTGAGATAACAAGTTGACTTTATAAGACTGGTTTTTTTTCAGTATCTGCTTTACGTCGCACCGACACAGATAGGTCTTATAGCGACGATGGGATAGGAAAGGCCTAGGAACGGAAAGGAAGCGGCCGTGGCCTTAATTAAGGTACAGCCCCAGAATTTGTCTGGTGTGAATATGGGAAACCACGGAAAACCACATTGATAAAGTTTACATACTCGTGTTATCGTCTCATTCCGTTCTATTTTGCGAAATAAAGCTGTCTAATTTTCGAATTGTTAACAGCGTTATATATAGGTAACTGTTTCCCAAGCATTCTACGGAATATTTTTAAAAAGTCTGTGTTATGGCAAACGGAGGTCCCTACCTATAGGGCATCAGCTTGAAAAACTTGCACCAGGCCTCTCTGGAGCTCACACGCCATTATTATTATTATTATTATTATTATTATTATTATTATTATTATTATTATTATTATTATTATTATTATTATTATTATTATTAAAAGGCTTCAGAGGAGAAACGACGATGATGATGATGATGATGATGATGATGATGATGATGATGATGCTTGCTGTTTAAAGGGGCCTAACATCGAGGTCATCGGCCCCGAATGGTACGAAATGAGACGTAATGGAATGGCAAATTAAAAGTCTAAAATTCTCCACTGACCAGAATTCAAAACGTGAGGACGAAGAATGAATGGATGGATATTAATTTAAAACAATCAGTGGATGCGACCCGCAATGCCTTACATTCACAGATTCTGACGTAAAACAATATGATTACTGACCAGGGGACTGCTGCTATAGCATAATACTGAATCCATGATGCTTGCAGTCTAAAGGAGGTCCAAAATCCAAGTTATCGGACCCTCATAACGGTACTTATCTCTAGGAAAGTAGAACCATGGTATTTGTCATGTTGCAGTACTAATCAAAAGTAGCAGAGACTCGCGGTATTCCACACATTATGGTACTACTCACAGGTTATGAAATTCGACATATACTACAGACCTAGGGTTTTTCTCACATTGTGGCGCCATTTACAGGCAACGCAACCCTATGGTGTTCAGCACATAAGAGTAATAACCACAGGGACCTGCATTATCCCGTGGTGTTCTTCATATAGTGGGTACTAATCATAGGCAAGGCAGAACCATGGTAGCTATCATCCCATGGTCCTGCTTATATGGTGGTACTAATCACAGGTACTGCAAAAGCCGACCGCACGGTGCCTCTGTGTGCTACTAATCACAAACCTTTTTGGTACCTAATATAGTGGTACTACGCGCAAGTAAGAGCGACTCATGATGTTCTCTACGAGGTGGTACAAATCACAAGTAGTTTCATGGTTGCAAGACAATCATCCCTTGGTCGCCCCTTTTTGTCACCTCTTACGACAGGCAGGGGATACCGTGGGTGTATTCTTCGTCTGCGTCCCCCAACCACAGGGGTTTGTGTGTTTGGTCCGCGAGAGGTATTTTATTTCCCTCAAGTCCGCCGGCAAGCCGGTTGGGACCAGAGAAGAAACTAAAGTCGTGCGCTTCTTTCTCTTCTCTTTTAACGTTTCCTCAGTTCTGAGAATCGTCCGAGGAAGCTATTGGTCAGCTGTTTCCATCTATTGCAGTCCTCGGCCGGACGTGCTGCACCAAGCAGTTTAAACCCATTTATACTCTGGATAATGTTCGACCATCGAGTGGGGACTCATGTACGATCTCTCTTACTGGGAACATTTCTGAGAATGACTAGTTTACTATGCTGTCATTTCCACGTCACAGAGTGTGTCTAACAAATCGTTATACTCTTTGTTTAAATATTGATGATAATCCGATTCTGAGAATGAGCTGGTTTATGTTGAAATCATTAATGTGACATTATTCGCCAGCACCATATTTCAAAAGAATCGATTTTCTTCAAGTCCACATCTCCACTGGTATGTGGTGATTGAAATGGAACATACAGCCCACTTCAATTTGGTATGTGCCTGAAAAGAGCTGCACCGCCTCAGGATGAGGACAGGAGTTTACTTTTTACTGGTGCGAAACTAAAGACCGTTAGCCGAAAGCTTAGAGCAGGGCCTCTCAAACGCCCAAAATCTCACGCGTGCAAATCGAGGCGCAAGAGCTCCGTGCACTGTGCATCGGTCCCGCTCGGTTCAGCTCGGACCAACGCTTCGTCTCTAGGCTACTCGGCTAAGCTCGGCTCTACTCGGCTCAAGTCACCTCGGATTTAGAGCGCTACGGAGCGAGTGTGGTAGAGGGAGACAGGGGGAGCGAGCGAGAGAGGCGTGAGGAGTGGGGAGTCTGCACTCTGGTCAACCAAGGGAAGTCGTCTTTTGCACCGTGCACCGTGCACAGTGCATGCACCAAGCGCATGCACCCTGAGAGGCCCTGGCTTAGAGCATTAATAACCATAGGTTGCGAATAGCGCTACTCCATCCATGTTGCGGCGCGAGGCCAACATCACAAAACAAGGTTTTGTGTATCGAACTCCTCCTCTGTCCTGATGCATAATCAGTTCCATTTATTGGTGTCGAAGCTCTAGGCAGTGAGATATTGCTGACGCAAATGTAACACTCAGTCCTCTCTTCAACAACACGAACCAAATACCCCCAAATTAGGACTTGATTTTCTGTTTCTAGATTGATTGGGACATTATCATTTGGATATTTGAGTTTGTCCAAAATGTCTAAACATGAAGACGTTTCTTTTTTCATTGTCCATCACAATTCTTATCACAAGGAATCCACTATCCTCCAAGGTTTTAATCACCTTCCGAAGTAAGGTGTAAAGGCTGCAGATGCGAGAGTAATCTGAAGATATCCAAATAATTCCTTTGTTAGGACCTTGCCTAGATACAGCCAGCAGCCACTTTTCTCTTAATTCCGGTATTAAGAGACATGAAGACGCCAACGAAACTGAATAGACACATATACGTAAATGCAAGTGGCCCATCCATGTACGATGCAGTTCTGGTCTCTTTATGGTAAGGAGGATGAGGGTGTTGAAGTTGTAATTGACCATCACACTTGACGACAGACGTAACGAAGATGTCCGTGCAAAGATGCAGTCAGTCAACATCTTCTGAGAACGAAAACTACGTTAGTGGAGCCATGTTGAAAGAGAAGAAAATGGTCACTTGATATAACGAGTATTGGCGGACGCTGGTGCAGGGTACGGTGATTCGAGGACGACTCAGGCTGCCTGTGGAAGCCACACTCCAGCCTTGCTGCCAATGGCCCGGTAACGAGATGAACCGTGGAAAAGAGAAGGTAATGTGGTTGAAGGGATGTTAAATAGCATGCGTGTGTTCGAACTTCATCTGCGCGCCCTAGCAACGTAGTTAGTACCATTACAAGCGACCTGTGCGGCAACAGTTACCATAGAAACTTACTGTACACTCAGGTGCCACAAGCTCCTTGGCAGTCCCTTGGCTCACATAGCAGCTCGTCACCATGACACCTCGTACTACAGCAGAGGGAAATTAGACTTTTAGAATGAATTAAGATGTTCTGAAACTTTTGCTAACACGTTCCTCCCGCAAAATGCTGAAGTTGTTCTCTTCCAAATATGGAGAAAACTTCTCGCCTCTCACAAGGAGAGTTCGTGCAGTGTCAGACAGTTATTGGTGTAATATAAAATGTCAACTGTAGGCAGTGTTTAAGTATTAGTTTTAGCTTCCCATGGACTTGTTTTCCTTTATTTGTTTACTCGCTACTAATATATTGAACAGTTACGGTATATTAGGTTTATATACATCTATATTATTCGTGTTATTTTCCCTGTTCATTTTTACAATTTATTGAGGTCAACACTTAATTCTGATCTGGTCCATTTTTACAGCCGGTTGCCCTTCCTGACGACAACCGTACGTGGTGGGAGTAATCACTATTGCGTGTTTCTGTGGTGTTATACAAGGTGTATCCGTAATGATGTTACAACATTTCGGGGATGATGTAGGACTGAAAATGGATCAATTAGAGATGAGGAACCGTAGTCCGGAAACATGCGAGTCAAAAGTTATTAATAATCCATGTTGTTTGACGACATCCGTCCGTTCTTAATAGAGGCCGGGGTAACGGAATTTCGTCCCGCAGTAGTTCTTTAACGTTCCGAAAGCGAACGACATACGGTTTTGACCTTTAAGCAGCCTTAAAAGCTACCGACATCAATCGGGTTGGAACTCCGTAACTTGGGATTAGTAGACCAACACCGTATGCATTACACCACTGCGGCCGACAGGCAAAAGTTAACCCTTTACTGCGTACTGTTGCCCTTAGGCAACATACAACTTTTCACCTGTATAAATGGATACAGATTGTGGACAGAGGTAGTTTTACGGCACACCTTCAACTGTTCAGTCATTTAAAAGACATATATCAGTCTTTTTTTTTTTTTTTTTTTTACATAACATTAGACAAAACAGCCCTACAACCAAAGGTACTCCTTCCACCCCGTCAACATCCACGCGTACCAATCACCGTTTATTTTACGTGGGCCCTCCCCATCGCATTACCACAGGCTTCAGGAGTACCTCTGGCTCAACCTCAAAGACATTACCGACCTGTACTTGCGCCTTGCAGTACATACCCATGGCCAGTAGGCAGTAATGTTCGGTCTTTGAATGTTAAAATTTTAGCGTGACAGACAGACCGACCACGCGTCTCAATGGATATGCGGGCGGGAGCCCGGATCCTTTGAGCCATTTTAGCCCTTCGACCTTCCGGTCTTGAGTGCTGCTTTCGACAGGTATTAACTAGACTGCATTGATGTGGATGGTGGTGGTACCTTGAACGGAATCGGACTGGTCAGAATATGACCTGCACCCCGAGGGGTGGTTTACGTAAGAATGGCCTTGGGTCTTTTATGGCGGAGACCCTCAGTTTCATAATTTCCAAGAGTAGAGATGAGGGGGTTAGGGTTTGAGCTGAGGGCAGAATAAAATTTCTTTGCGGATTTTTGAATCATGGCATAGACTTCTTGGATATTGAGGTCAGTGTGGATGTCACGATTCCGTTCAAACCATTGGTCACCTGCAATCATGCGAAGGGCACGATTTTGAAATCTCTGGACTTGTTGCAGGTGCGTTTTGGCTGCGATCCCCCAGACGGGACTGGCATACTCGAGGATTGGCCGAATGGAGGATTTGTATAACAGGAGTCTGTTTACCAAGTTGAGCCCATTGTCGGCTTTCATGAGTGGAACAATTTCATAGAGCCGGCGATATGCCTGGGCCGAAATTTTGGCAACATGATGTTTAAAGGTTAGCGCTCTATCAGGGGAAACACCCAGGTACTTAGTGACATCGGACCACCGAATCACTTCGCCGAAAAAATTCAGTGGTTGGGGGTTAGTTCTTGTTCGTTTGGAAAAGAGAGTAGCACAACTCTTATTGCCATGCCCCAAGTCTCACACAGAAACCAGAGATTAGGTTCTGTTGAGGATTGTAGCCCTCCGACCGATTAGGTCTTGGGTGCTATCTCCTTCACTGAGTGATGTTGGACTGAATGATGATATGTGGAAGGGGAGTCCTGTTTCACGAGTCTTAGCTGGCCAGAATATGACCTGCGCCCCGTAGAAGGGGCGACGCACTTACGAGGCCCTGGGTTTGAACCAGGGATTCTGAGTACATTGCTGGTGGTAGGTTGCTCGTGCGTTGTGATGGGGTAGTAAGCTGATGTGACGTGGGTCACCCATCCAGGTGGACGCCACGCCCGATGTTGCTTAACTATCAATGACATAGTGCTAGAAGAAGAAGGGGAGGAAGTGAGTCTATGACTGAGTCAGGGGGGGTGGTTGACGTGAAATCGTGAAACATCGTATATCTACCCCGTTATGGCAATCCACATCACATACGAGTGTTAAGCTATTAGCTCCAGTTAAGATTTGCTGGTGAATCTAAAACACTGAACGTAAGTTGAGCATTGAAGCTTGAAATTTTCTTCACCAAACGAAAACAAAAAATAATTCATGCAGTAAAGAGTTAAAGCAAAGATTGGTCTGAAACCTCCGACTGTACCGTACACTACATGTGCTAAGAGTACAACACTCGACGAGCAGAAGAGTAGAATTTTGCTTAACTTTTGACTCGAGCGTTTCCGGACTACGGTTCCTTAAATCAAATTGATCCATTTGTCGTCCTCCATGATCCCTAGAAGTTTGTATCATCATCACCACGGATACACCCTGTATAACCACGTGATCATCTGCCTTCTTAACGACGAATATGACTGTCGAAGTGAGAAGAAGCATGTTAAGGAACGCGCAGTCTAGGAATGTCGGGAGAAATTAATCAGAAAAGTTCCTACGCCACGGATGCTCTAAAATAACTGAGTGGAGAAAAACATATGTGATCATATACAATGTTCGAAGTCCTTAAAACAGGTCAACAGTGACTGATAGATAGTATTACTGCTAAAAGGCGTCATTTACTCTATTTTTTTCATCTTCGTTTTTGTCTTCTCAATCCGAAGGTTGGTAGGCAGCATCTCCCAATGACTTCTCTGTTCTTGGTCTACCTCTATTTTGTCTCCTTTCCACTTTTACTTCGATCAGTGATATGCACCAGGATGAATGACGCAATAGATGACCAACCCACATGTTCCGTCCATTTTCAATAGTTGGTAACAATGAGCGTTTCTCTTCTACTCTGTTCAAAACGTCTTTATTTGTTACCTTACTTGTCCATGGTATTCGTTGGTTTCTCACGCCAACACCACATTTCAAAAGCTCTTATTCTTGCCTTGTCCCTCCTCAACAGAGTCCAGGTTTCTGAGGCGTACGTTCCAATGCTCCAAACAAAGCTTTTAGTAAAATGTTTCCTCACTGTTTGATGTTAGTAGATTTGAAGGCTTCTTTCGCCTGAGCAATACGAGAGCGGATATCATTTTTTACATCTTCCATCTGACGAAATGAGAATTGCCAAGTATTTGAACTGTTTCACTTGGGTAAGTCTTTTTCCATCCAAGCAGACATTTGCAGTCTGATTTCCATCACGTGTGCACAACATTATCTTCGGTTTTGATTTGCTTATTTTCATGTTGCTGATGCTTCTTAATTTCTTTAGTGAGATATCTACATCTTGTTCACTTGCTGCAATCAGAGCAATGTCCTCAGCAAAGCGTATTGTTTTAATGTTTCACCATTAAGTTTAATCCCATGTGTGCATACAGATGTGAACTCTTTCATAATGTATGTTCAGTCCGTCAGCGATTTCGCTGGATGGATCCTCAACAGCTCTGCCATCAGCTGTCATAGATGGCCTAGGCATCACTGAAGAGGCGTAGTAGGGAAATGAGGAGTGAGGTAGTTTCCCGTTGCGTTCATCACCGGGCCAGAGTCGCTATTACACATCAGTCTGCCAAGCGCACTAAAATGCATACACCAACCGACCCTATGAGCAACATTTTCACACCATTCATAGCAGGGAATGGCTACATCTTTCATAATGCATTTGTATTTCCTTTATTTCAAAATATATTTAATTGTTATTGATATTTAATTGCTATTTCTCCATTCTAATTAGCATTATTTCATGCAACTTAAAAGCTTTCCAGTCTACTGAACACACCATTTCAGTATAAATATTATGCTATAACATGCCTATAAAAACACATTAATAAAGAAGGAATTAAGATACACACTATTAAATACACTTTTATTTTATTTCTTCTTCTTCTTGCGTTCTGGCCTTCTAAAGACCATGTTACAATTTCAATTGTTGCTCCTTAGTTGTTCTTTCCTTTTCTTCCAGTATTCTTTCATTGTTTCACTGTGTTTCTTTTTCCTGTCTTCAGTCCGCTTTGTGCCTGTTTTCTTTCCTTCCTCCCTTGGAATCCTTCCATTTGTAAGACTTTCTTCCTAAAAATCTTTCTTTCCAATAATTCTTCTTCTCGTATGTTGTTCCTTTCCAGGTCTTTCTTGACTTCTTGAATCCAGGTGGTAGTTGACTTCTTTTCCCAATGGTACTTGAAAATTCGTTTAGTTAGTCTATTGTCATCCATTCTGCAAATGTGTCCAAGAAATAGCAATCTCTTTTTTCTTATTGTTTCTGATATGTTTTCTACGTTCTGGTAAATTTCATTGTTACTCCTTAATTTCCAAAACTCTGCAATTCTTAGAGGACCTAATATTTTCCTTATAATTCTTCTTTCTAATATTTCTAATTTATCGAGCTTGTAGTTCAGTGCTACACATTCACTGGCATAAAGGCATTCTGGTTTCACTACTGTGTTGTAGTGCTTTATTTTAACTCTTTCGCTGCGCTATTTTTAAACAGAACACTTACAGAAAAATGTAATTTTTTTCGTATTTTCCAAATGAACTGAAATTCAATTTTTGTTAAAGGTTAGTGACATTCAACTCCATTGCACCATTTTTAACTCAACTTTGGCAAACTAGCAGTGACATTTGACCTTGAAACACACATTACTGTGATACATCTCCGAACATGGAACTGGACACATTGCAGGCTGCCCTGGGTATTTTTTTTTTTTTTTAAGTGTCTGTTTTCTCTTGCACAGTCCCTTTCCTTTCTCTGAACATTTTGCTGGTAATATGGAACAAACAATACAATTAGGTTTGTGACTCTTGTCCTGCTGCTCCCCAAGAAAGTGCGTCTCCATCAGGCGCGCTTGAGGTATGTAATCAGAAGGTCTTCCTCGTTTCGCCGGCGGACTGCGCTGATACTCTCGTAGAAGTCCGATTATGACAGAATTTCTGAAGTCAGGAGCACTAATTGCCCTTTTTTGAAGCTTATTGTATACCATTCTTCCTCTCATTAGTGAAGTTTCAATGCCATCTCTAATATCCCGCTAGTCCGAAACAAAATGAAGATCTTCCTCGTTGGCACATTCTCCCGAACAATTACTATGCACATCATCACTTGTTTCATTGTCTAAATTTACTGAACAGACTGAATCAGAATCGGCCATTAAAAGATTGAAGATTTCATCACTGGCATTACTAATGTTTTTCCGCTCGCTCATAGCTGCTGAGTGCAGCCTGCTATCGGCCCGACAGCTGACAGAAATGTTGGCGGGCGGGCGGGTGAAAGATAACAAGTAAACATAGGTCCAGTTTTCGCGGCAACGTTTTCAAACAATGCTTAGTACATAGTCAATACATGACTATAGATGTTTGTATTATTCAATGCGCCTTTATTAAATAAGCGCATGGAAAATTTCGCAGGAAAATACCAAGTCGACAAAAGTCGATTTCCGCAGCGAATACTATAGGGTAGTAAGTCGACAAAAATCGACTTCCGCAGCGAAAGAGTTTTCTTGATAAGCACTTTCTTGTTGTAAGTATTCTTAGTTATACCGTACGCTCATTCCATCTTTTGTATCCTCTCCTCTATAGCAGATTTTTCTAAACCATTTTCTTGAATTGTCTCACCCAAATATTTGAATTTCTTTACCTTTTCTATTTGACCAATATCCGTTACTAAAAACTTTAGGGCACTTTTTATATTCGTCAAAAATTTTGCTTTCTCGGCAGAGATTCTCAAGCCTGTTTTTTCAAGGAGATTGACTTGCATTGCTGCATCTGTAAGGCTTTCTGAAAGTATGGCAAAGTCATCTGCAAATGCTAGACACTTTATTGCAACACCTTTGTTCTTCTTCCCCAGCATGAGTGGCAATATTTTTTATTCCAAATTCTTACAATTTTCTCCATGACACAATTGAAAAGGAGTGGAGATAGACCATCGCCCTGCCTGACACCTGTATTTATTTCATTCTTTATTATTACTGCTACAGGGTGGGCAAAATAAAATCGGGCCGGAAAATACTTATGAGATTGACGTGGAATTGACTTTTGATAATGAACAAGAAAATGCTGGAAACCGTGGTTTCAATGCATCATCTGCGCATATCCCGAGTATGTCGCTCTGTGTGAGTGAGTTGGACGTGTTTAGTGGCCAGTTGAATGCAACACGAAGTTAGTACTCGCGATAAAACAGCACGCGTTCATTGTTTGCATACCACTCGACAATATAAAATTAAAACTTTCTATACAAAAATAAAGTAACAATAATTTATTTGTTTGAATTATACAGGGTCTTGCACTCAAAGTGGGGCCGGCGCAGCGCAGCGGGTACAAGGGCGAGCTGATCAGACTAGCACATGGCAACTCGCTGAGCTTGGGGCCGGGAGAGCGCCCGTATAAATCGCATGTACATGCGAGCACAGAAATAGTGTCCGGATATAAACAAAGCATGGTATCCCCCCACCTCCTCGCTGTTCAAGGCTGTTGAGATTGAAATGGGCACAGTGGTGAATGTATAGCAATACACACACTGTACCTCTGTACCTTCAGTACTACCCGTTCACTCCCTTCCCCTCCTTTTCGGTACTGAAGTGGCCTTCAACACTACCCCTTCACTCATTCTCCTCCTTTTCAGTACTGGAGTGGGGCAGTGTTGATTGTTTAAGTCGGGACACCATTTCTGTGCTTGCATGTACATAACACGTACACCTAGTAACGCATAATCAAAGTAAAATAATTTCTTACCTTGTCACAGAATATGTTGAAAATGTCTTCCACCTGCATCTACACATTTCTGGCTTTATCTAAGGAAATTTTCATTCATACGCATTAGTTCTTTTTTTTTTGCTAGTGGCTTTAAGTCGCACCGACACAGATAGGTCTTATGGCGACGATGGGATAGGAAAGGCCTAGGAGTTGGAAGGAAGCGGCCGTGGCCTTAATTAAGGTACAGCCCCAGCATTTCCCTGGTGTGAAAATGGGAAACCACGGAAAACCATCTTCCGGACTGCCGACAGTGGGGTTCGAACCCACTATCTCCCGGATGCAAGCTCACAGCCGCGCCTCTAACCGCACGGCCAACTCGCCCGGTACGCATTAGTTCATCTACCCAGATACTTCAATTTATCTCGTGATATTTTGTTTGAGTTCATCTACAGTGTGAAAATGGGAGTGTTAGCGGCAGTAACTGCAGACAGGATAGTAGGGCCTATAGTTTTTAAAACCACAGTCACCGGGCAGAGATATAGGAATGACATTCTAGTACCATTTTTTAACAATTGACGATCAATGAATGCCAGTCCGAATATTTCCAGCAAGACTCGGTAACCGCGTATACGGCTAACGAGTCATTAAATTTAATTGAGGAAATTTTTGACGACAGAGTAATTAGAAAACCATTGTAGACCGCAAGATCCCCAGATATTACGGTTTGCGATTTTTATTTATTGGAAAAATTGAAGAATAAGGTTTTTGCAA
This sequence comes from Anabrus simplex, assembly GCF_040414725.1. Taxonomy (NCBI): domain Eukaryota; kingdom Metazoa; phylum Arthropoda; class Insecta; order Orthoptera; family Tettigoniidae; genus Anabrus; species Anabrus simplex. The sequence goes on along the minus strand of NC_090273.1, from coordinate 62,212,412 downwards.
CAAACCCTTACGATGTAGATGAACTCAAACAAAATATCACGAGAGAAATTGAAGCTATCTCGGTAGATGAACTAATGCGTATGGATGAAAATTTCCTTAGATGAAGCCAGCAGGTGAAGGATATATTCAACATATTCTGTGACAAAGTGAGAAATTATTTTACTTTGATTATGCGTTATTATGTGTGCTTGTTATTTACATACGATTCATACGGGTGCTCCCCCGGCTCCACGCTCAGCGAGTTGCCGTGTGCTCGGCTGACCAGCTCGCCCGTCTACCCTCTGCGCCGGCCGGCCCCACTTTGAGTGAAAGACCCTGTATTAACGTGAAGATTTGCTAATGCTTATATAATATGAAAATGACTGCAGTTCCCGGCTAGTTTTCATTAAAAATGACGACTAATGATGATGACTAATTTTTTTTCACTACTTCACACAAACCTAACACGCCAAAATTCGCTTTCTGCATGAACAAATATAAAAGGAGAACCCATTTTCTAATATTTGAACACGTTTACGACGCGTCCTAGCACCAAGCTAACATCAGCTGCTAGGTGGTCTTCAGTGGCACCAAACTTGTTATACATCGTATTTAATCCAATGCTAGTTCAAAACATGTATTATATACTTTTTTGCTAGTTGCTTTACGTCGCACCGACACAGATAGGTCTTATGGCGACGATGGGATAGGAAAGGCCTAGGAGTTGGAAGAAAGCGGCCGTAGCCTTAATTAAGGTACAGCCCCAGCATTTGCCTGGTGTGAAAATGGGAAATCACGGAAAACAATCTTCACGGCTGCCTACAGTGTGATTCGAACCTACTATCTTCCGGATGCAAGCTCAAAGCCGCGCGTCCCTAACCGCACGGCTAACTCGCCCGGTGTATTATATACTATTAAAACGGCTAAGTAACTTGGAATATATGTTTTTTACGGAACGTCCCATCAATTGGGCGTTGGCTGTTGAGAGTTAAGTACTTCCTAAAGCGATTGTACCGCTCGGAAAATATAGGTACATATTGTGCGAAACTGTTTGCGCAAGAGTTTACAACTGGAAGTGTTTTGGCAAAACCTCCAGCGAAGTCTGCAGTGCAAAACTTAGTGGTAAATTAGTGTGAAATGGGCTCTGTAACGAATAAAACCCGTAACTATCCGAAAAGTGTTCAAACGCCAGAAAACATTCCTCGAGTGAAGGGAAGCCTGGAATGAAGTCCGACGAAGTCTGAAAGCCGTTTCTCTGTGCAAGTGGGAATTAAGAAATCGTCGTGTTGAAACATTGTCAAAAGGGACCTGACTCTTTATGTGAACTTTCAGAACATGCGCTATTATGCATCATAAAGTCCCCATCAGTACGTCGAAAAGCCGTTGCGTAATCACAAGATTTGTGTTGTGCGCTGCACTGACGTCAACGGTGGTTATTTCCAACATTTTCTCTGATGTTCATTAACAATGGTCAGTCCCACGTCAAACCTATTCTAAAATAATTTCGGGACCAGTTTTATTTTGTCCGCCCTGTATATTACACATTTAGGGGTTAACTGGAAGAGGCAGCAAGAACAGCTTAGTTCACGCTAAAGAACCTATTTCGTTGCTCGTAATAAAGTCCAAAATTTTAGAAACGTAGGTAATTTTCACTTCTGCACAGGCACGTGACCTCCATATTCACTAAGCCGACTCCATAAATGTATGAATATCGTGTACTCAGCCTCAAGGCTGGTTGGATCCTCAACAGCTCAACCATCCAACTTTCATCAGTGGAGGGTGATTCTAGGAAAATGAAGATTGAGGTTGTTTCTCGTTGCTTTCCTTACCTTACGTATCAGTCTATCAATCCCACTGAAATACGTTTATGGGGGTATTTAGGGGTTGTGCTAAGGATGTAAATGAGAGTTCGTGGAAATCACGTGTTGGACTCCAATTGGGGTGCAAAATGTCGTAAAGTCCATTTTATGGAAAGTGAGTTTTTGCATGATCTCTGCAGAGGGTGTTAATGGGTATATGCTGATGTACTAATTTCGAATGTTTAACTCCCATAAGTCCGTATTTGAGCCATTGATAAATTGTGACATTTCAGCATTTTCAATACAAGGAGTAAATATGTGAGAGTACCAATCAAAAAGTGTGGAATCAATTATACAATTGATAAGTCCAATAATGCAGTTGCTCAGCCTTATATTTAAAAGGGTGAGTTAGAGTGTTTGAATATGCACGTCAGATATTCTTCAAAGATTAATTTCTTTAACTTTTTTTAAGTAATGCTTTCAGTCATTAGCATTACTGTACTAGATAATTACCAAGAAACTTGAGCTGAAATCGCCAGCAATCTCTACCTGTCGCGAAGCATTGTTTCGCTCTTGGATATCTTGGACCTAAAAAAGGCATATACTTACATAATGGAAGAGTAAGCAACATTGCATCAACGGCTATCTTAAGCAGAAATACGATAGACTTCTCCCAATTAAACATCCAAAGCTTAAGGACATCGAGCATCTGCAACAGTTCATACCGCAAGAACTCGTAGGATTTTAGAAATTAATTCCACCTACAACATTAAAATGTGAAGAGGATTATCATGAGTATAAATGAATAAAGAGTTCAGATGGATACCTCAATTAAATTGAGCATTATTGCTTGATTGCATTTTTGAAAACTATTTTTTTTTTTGCTAGGGGCTTTACGTCGCACCGACACAGATAGGTCTTATGGCGACGATGGGATAGGAAAGGCCTAGGAGTTGGAAGGAAGCGGCCGTGGCCTTAATTAAGGTACAGCCCCAGCATTTGCCTGGTGTGAAAATGGAAAACCACGGAAAACCATTTTCAGGGCTGCCGATAGTGGGATTCGAACCTACTATCTCCCGGATGCAAGCTCACAGCCGCGCGCCTCTACACGCACGGCCAACTCGCCCGGTGAAAACTATTTAAATTAATAAATATCCTAATCCAAAGTGAAGTTAAGGAAGTCCAAATTCATATGTTTTAAAATAAACTTTGTAATACAAATGATAAGTTCCTATTTATTGTGTTGCCTATCTTTTAACTGTCTTGTTGTTTTGTTAATTTAACATTGTATTCATTCTATTGTGACCGTATCGGTCATGTACATATTTATTTAATAATGATCATAGGCGGTGAAAACTTTTGTTAAGCTCCATTGTACATATTACAGAAAGTTGCATTAGGTTGCATCTGTTTGCACAACGCCCCTAACTTGGTGTAAACACGAGTCCTTCATAGCTGGAGGAATCCCCAGATGGAGAGCGAGCTATGAAAAATGACAAGGAAAGAAAATCAATACTAATAACTCCGCCCACTAAAAATGGCCGAAACACGGCAATGCCAAAGTGCAAGCTTGATTTCTAGGGTAAGATTTCGAGATAAACATAACAAGTAGTAAGGGAAACCTCGGCATGTCACATGTTTTCATAATAGACCTTTGCTAAAATTCGAGTCGTTTATAAAATGTTAACATGTGGAAAAATACGCTACCATTTGATTATATAACCACTAATAGCGTCTCCACGCCAACTAAGTACGCAGACTCTGCACGGGGGATCCCCGTAAAGGCATCATTTTGATAATAAATTTTAAATAAACCGCCGATTGATGTGTTTTCCACACATAAGTAGATTACGTAATTAAAAGTCTGAGTCACACATTTGAGCTCATTACCGATGTCATACAACCCGTGGAACCACTAATTTGAAAAAAAAAATGTGGTAGGGACTGACTGCCGTCTATTGTTTGTGTAGGGGTAATGTTATAAAAGGGGCAGCCATGATGATACAATATTCACTTGATGCGAAAGATTGAAAGCAGACCCACGGTCCGCTGGTGTTCTGACCTTACCCATATTCGGGAGTGAAAATACACATTTTACAAATACGCGGTGTGAAAAACCTTGTCCAAATGATAGTATTGAAAGTATTTAACTAACGTGACCTGCGAGAACTGTGTTACAGTTTTGAAAATTGTGTTTTTGAGTGACGCAACTTATTTCAACGTCATTAGAGTTGTTACAGTGAAGAAGAGAACCCTGAGATTATGAACGTGCTCAGCAGGATAGAAGAGGATTCGAACCCATGATCCACATCAACACCATGAGAGCCTAAGCGACGATAAGGGCCTTTTCCTGGGCACGAACCATGGATTTCACGACATGATGATAAGTACAGAATAAATATTTATCCAGATAAATGCACGGTTATGTAATATGTAGATCACATAAATTAGGTTAGTAATGTAAATTGCATGTATTCTTGTATTAGATAAAGACTTGTGAGTGGTCTTCATATTGGTTATATATATATTAATATAGATGGGAACTGAAATTCAATTACATGGCTAAAATTTAGGGCTTGTAAAATATAATTTTAATCTAATGCATGTACGTGATTTAATGGAAAAATATTAGTAAGTTTGAGAGTGCTTTAGATTAGGAGGGCAAAATGTAGATTTGTATTATTAATGATTTCAAACCGTGATATGTATATTTTATTTTATGGAATATTCAAGCTTATTTTGGTAATGCATGATGACAGGGTCTTCGAAATGCCACTATAGGCATAATAATCATGAAGATAGGAGGGCAATCTTGTTTTAATGTAATTTTGCATGATAAGAATACTAGATGGCTGTATTAATTATACGCGCAACTTGTGACAAGCCTGGGCAACGAACAAACACCCTCCCATTTTAGATAAAAGTATTCCTTTTATGTCAAGTATTTGTTTTTCTGTAATATTAGAATAATATTATGGATATGTTTAAATCTATATTTGATTTTTGTCTTAGTTCAATCTGTAGGAAAACATAGGCTGAGATATTCTATGTTGTCGGATAGATGTTAACCTGGACATTCTACAGTCCATGGATGTGAAATTGAAAAGATGAATAGTGGCTTGATATTGAATTAAAGAATTGTCAGGGCAGAGAATTAATAAGCCAAGTGGAGCTTTGGAATATGCTATCAGGATATCACTTGAAATGTGTTACGAGCTCAGCTTCGCTTACCTTATGCATACTTCTTCGCCCCGATTCAGTGCACATTATATTGCGCTGCTTTACGAACTGTCAGCTTACAAGTCTGTCTCACAACTGCTTCGACTGTTGCCCCTCCACGCGCAATCTCCATGACGTCACCCGGTTCCAGTATTTTCTCGAGCTCGCTTCGCTTCCATATATATACTCGCCGCTTTTGCTTGTCCAGCGGTCAGGTGTGATTAATATGTTGTAATCGGCAGTGGGAGCTTGAGCAGTGTACACGGCTGGACCGTGTGCATTTTTAACTCTACTTCATTCTTTTCTACGTACTGGGTGAGCAGACTTTTATTATTATTATTATTATTATTATTATTATTATTATTATTATTATTATTATTATTATAATTATTATTGTCATCCATTCAATTTTGCCCTCTCTCTCTACATGGGCTTTGCTATTGCTTGGATTTCGAACTCTAGTCCCTTCAGGACTCGACGAAATACGCTGTGCCAAACTATTGGCTTTAGACTTGTGGTGGAAATGTGAAGGAAGAAGTGTTCTGGACTAGCGATATTACGGTCGCCTTCAACTTCAAAAGTGTTGTTGTACATGAACATTGCCTTCCCTCGTTTTGAAGTGGGACTTGACAGCCTGATCATTACTTAATTTCCCTTTCCCTGCTGTTTGTTTCTTGGTTTTCTTTTCCTGCTCCTCTTTCCACTCTCCTTTTCGTCTCCCATTCGTAATTTCTCGTAATTTAGTAATGAAATTTGGTAATATTGTGGTCTGCCAATTTCGCACTGCGTCTGCTATTTACATTTTGAATGTTCTAGTATCTTCCTGTCTCAAAGAAGTGTGTGTTATTGTGGGGGATATGATGTCGTTTTATTGCGCGCCACTTTAGGTACTGGAAAGTTCCCTTTAACTTGTATAATTTTTACTTGTTCCTTTTCAAAATTTCTTGCTGTTTTCGTACGGCATTCATGTAAACGTTATCATGTTGGAAATTGAATGTAATGAGAATATTAATTTATTCCTATAGCCCTTATTTCGTACCTGAGTATACCAAAGATTTATTGTAATTTGTGTGGTTACCCTTTTTTTTAAGTGCCTGTATGAACCAAAATAAGACCTATCAATAACTTGTATGATTCCCTTTTTCTATGGTGTGTCAAATGGTCCATTTTACTCACTGTTGTGAAAACATTTGTTATCTCTTTTGAAGTTGTTTCAATATATCTGTTCATTTTTCTAAACCTGTGCTTTTGGAGTTCTCATTTCTGTGTTCCCTTTCCTTTGCTTAGTATGCACCTACCGCGGAAATTCCTCTTGGGAAAAGGCCCACAATTGTAATCGGCACACGGCTTGGGATGTTATCTGCACTGATTGTGGTTACTTGAAGCATGACGTTTGAATTGTGCCATTCACGTTTCCATGCGCTCTGCTTGCTAAGTTCTCTGTGCGGCATACCGGCACATATTTATGGAAGTCTTTTGCTTCCTTCATATCGAACTTTCGTTGATATTTGCCAAGCGATTGCTGCAAGTACTTGGAAATACATACTCATATTTAATTATACCAAGTATCGCAACAAATGATATTATTTACCATGATGTAGTTTCAGGGAGATGATTGGACTCTCCTTGAGTTGTTGACAAGAAGTATTCTGCGGCCGACCATTATTAGGTGTGGTTAGACGTTGTATGATTCATGATTTTAGAAGGGTGCGTTAGCACTTTCCTGTGAGCAGGGTCACTGCCAATATTATTGTTCAAGCCATTCCACTAAGACAATGTTTGGAGTTACACATAACCCCGATTACATTTAAGGGATTCTTTTTAACTCGTTCATGTTCATTTTTATAAAGAAATTAAATAACTTGAACGCCAGTATTATTATTGATTTATTGACCTTATGAATAATTGATATAGGGAGTTTTTAGAAACCCGTTTGTCGATGGCATCTTGGTGATCATCGTTTCGAACTCCAAGGCAGACCATGGATTTTTTTGTCACTCAATATTTCTTTTACGTTACACAGCCAGTTGCATGCGTATATTGTTTATACTTTTTCTAAAAATATGTGTACATATTTTTTTAATATGCTCCTTGAGTTGTGTGTAATTTTATTGTTTGGGTTCCAAAAATCGGGTTCTGTCTCGTTATTTGTCATCGGATTCATTGTGATGTGGGTTCGATTTCTGGACCCGACATCAGTCAAATATTATTTTGATGATTATGATTTTCTCCACTAGTGTTCGCTTATTCTTTTTTTATTTATTTAGTAATTAATTAGTTAGGCCACCACTCGAAGTTGTCTCCAATTTTTCGCATAGATAACTGTTTCCTCTAACAGTGAAGAAGGCTTGTAATGAGAACCGTCGCATTTACAAGGATATTTCTGTTCTTAAAAAGGAATTTCGTATCGATTATTTAATTTAATACTTATTGTCATGTCAAAAAGGGAATGGAACAAACAACTCCGACATTTAATCGATAAATATTAACAAATATGAATTATTAAAATTTCTCAATGAAAGGAGTGACATCTCCAAATTTGTATTCAGTCAATGGGACATTGTAAATTTTATTTTCATTATAGTAGAATTATTCAGGGTTAATTTCAATTAATCGTGATTTTTATCAAGGAATAATAAATAGGTTTTAAAACTTTGTTTGCTTATCTTTTTGACGGAAAATGATGGCATCCTAAATTTCCCTCCGTTTATTTATGCATTTAAGTTAGTTAAGTGTTATATTATGATCTTCTGTCGCGAATGCACCATGGCCCTGGAAGGCCGTTAGTTTGATTCTTTGGAACGGAGGAGTGTAGTTGATCCTTGCACGGTCGAAGGAGCTTTTGCCCACCCATCACTTTGAAGTTTATTTTTCTTCGTTTTCTAGGTGAGGGGACATTTGCCTCTAGACTATAAAGGTCCCATACCAACGAACGCCTTGGCGTATGGTGCTATATGGCGGAACCCCAAATGATGGAGACAATGATGCTGTCATGTGGTTCTGTGGGGCAATGGCGTGGGTGGTATGGTTGCACTATGACAAAACGAAAAGTTGTAGGTCGAACTCTTAAAACTTGTTTCTTATCCTGAAAAACTTGGGAAATGGACTTACTCTCATCTTTCATTGGATCCTCCAATTAGATTATATTTTCAGTGTATGGGGAGCCTCACCAGGATTTCTGTTTTCGAGAATTGGCGAGGATCCAAAGGAAAGCAGGACGATTTGTTCTGGGCGATTTAAGACACACAAAAATGTTATATATTTTTTGGGATGGGGAGATTTTGGAGAATGGAGACGAGCTACTCGACTAGGAGGTATGTTCAGGACTGTGAATGGACAGATGGTGTGGAATGACATCAGTACACGGATATGTTTCAGTGGAGTTTTTACAATTAAGAAAGATCGTAAGATGATGCTGTATTTCAAGAATACAAATTTGGGTAAGTATTCATGCATAGGAAGAGGAGTTAGGATTGGAATAATTCACCAAGGGAGATGTTAAAAAACTTTCCAAATTCTTTGACATTGTTTAAGAAAAGACTATATAAACAACTGATAGGCAATCCGCCACCTGGGCAACAGGCCACAATTCAGATCAGTTGTAAAAGTAAGGTATTTGGGGATACATAAGTTTTACATAACGCTAATTATTAATATCATTCCACGTAGCTAATGTTGATGGCATTGCGAAGTTAATTCATTTCTTCCGTTCTCGTTTATTATTAGGCAGTTCCTTGACAGACCTGTGATGTAATTAATAACGGAGCAGGGCCATTCGTTCCACCTGACAAAGCAATTCACAATAATACTATCTTGTCGCCAGGAACGGGGTGTGTTAAAACCGTGACTGTACTTCGCAGCAGGAACAGAGAAAAATAACAGCTTCAGGCCATTAGTCACAGTCGTGAACAGCACGGAAGATGTTATAGAAATTACAATGATGAAGCAGCCAGCTACTTGTATTGATTCGGTTCTGACACTAAAGACAGAATTTGCTGGTGTTTTCTACCAACTTCGTTTGCTGCTGCTGCTATTATTCTTCCAGCTGTGTGGGACTGCTAAGACATATCATTCCTTGAGCTCAGTGGGAAGACTAAATGTTTCAAGTCAGTCGAATACAAACTCTAGGGTATTCAAGAAAAGTATATGGTCTGCATATTATGAAAGAAATCTGTTGTTTAATACTAAAATCATTTCCACGTCATGTGAATGAATGAATGAATGAATGAATACCCTTTTCTCCAAGTTACGGATGATCACCAACTGGAAAGTGCGAATTCCTTTATTGTAATTACATGGTGTTAGTTTTGAACGTACTACAATGATGATGATGATGATGATGATGATGATGATGATTGTTGTTTAACGGGCCTAACATCTAGGTCATCGGCCCTTAATGGTACGAAATGAGACGAAATGTAATGACAAATTAAAAGTCTAAAATCCTCCACTGACCAGGATTCAAAATGTGAGGACGAAGAAGGAATGAATGGATATGAATGTAAAACAATCAGTGGATCCAACCCGCAACGCCTCACTTTCATAGAAGCTGACGTAAAACAATAGTATTACCGACCAAGGAACCGCTTCTATACCACAATACTCAATCGATGATACTTGTAGTCTAAAGGGGCCCAAAATCCAAGTCATCGGCCCCTTATAATGGTACTTATCGCTAGGAAAATAGAACCATGGTTTTTGTCATGTTGCGGTACTAATAAAAAGTAGCGTAGACTCGCGGTATCCCACACATTATGGTACTAGTCACAGGTAATGAAATGCGAACATATAATACAGACGTGTGGTGTTTCGCACATTGCGGCGCCATTTACAGGCAACGCAAACCGATGGTGTTCATCACATAAGTGCACTAACCACTGGGACTCGCGCCATCCCGTGGTGTTCCTCATACAGTGGGTACTAATCATAGGCAAGCCAGAACCATCGTGTCATTCATATAGTGGTACTAATCACAGGTACTGTAAAAGCCGGCAACGCACTCTGTTGCTACTAATCACAAACCTATTTTGTACCTAAATAGTGGTACTGCGCGTGGTACTAAGTAAAAGCGACCGAGTGTGTTCCCCGCGTGGTGGTTCTAATCACAAGTAGTTTCATGGTTCTAATGCAATCATCCCTTGGTCACCCCTTTTAGTCGCTTCTTACAACAGGCAGGGGATACCGTGGGTGTATTCTTCGTCTGCGTCCCCACCCACAAGGAGTTGTGTGTTTGTACCGCGAGAGGTATTTTATTTCCCTCAAGTCCAGCGGCAAGCCGGTTAGGAAACCCCTATCTGCCAACTGGGACGCGCCACGTGGAAGTATCATATTTCCCCCTGCTACGCCAGCGTAGGAGGTTCGTGGTGAACGTACTAAAAAACACCAAAGAAATTCCAATTCCTGAAATGTTAAAATAACATTTGATATATGTGTTACATACCCTATACATTTTATACAACCTTATTTATATTACAAAAGAATGGTTGAAGGCAATGAACAGAATCCCCCCCCTCCACCAGTCACGGATGACAACCAGCCGGGGGAGAGACCATCTGCCCATCGCAATCATCGCTATCGCGTGTTACTGGTTGTGTTCGTTTTGAACGAAATACCAACTTATCCCAACTAACGAACTGTCACAATACATGATTAAACTATAACTTACTGCTCCAGGACATATTCTCTGACCGTTATTTAGCCACATCTTTGAATGTTAGACAACCTTACCTTTTTTAGGCATTTTCTCTATATTAAGTAATTTGTCTTCTGAGGTAAGAACCTCCGTGGCTCAGGCGGCACCACGCCGGCCTCTCACTAATGGATTCCGTGGTTCATATCTCGGTCGCTCCATGTGAGATTTGTGCTGGACAAAGCGGAGGCGGGACAGGCTTTTCTCCGGGTACTCCGGTTTTTCCTGTCATATTTCATTCCACCAACACTCTCCAATAGTATTTAATTTCATCTGCCATTCATTTATCATTGCCCCAGAGGAGTGCGACGGGCTTCGGCAGCCGGCACAATTCCTATCATCGCTGCTAGGAGGATTCCTGACCCAGTCGAATGACTGGAACCAGGCTGTGGATTTTCATTTTCATCTACTGTAGTCCAGGTTACCTCTTCCTTAAAGAAGAGCGCAACACAAAACACATATTTCATTATTCATCGCTAAATATGTAATATGGGAATGTCATAACAATGCCGATAATCCGATGCCTCTACGTCCAGCCATTCTCCAGTTATGTGTATAAATAGTAACTGCTCGTGACATCATAGCGCTGTCGAGCCTATCTGCCAGCCTTGACGCTGTACATAACTCGCGCGGTCTTTTCCCGCAATTCATCTGCTACTGTCGTGTTCTTTTGCTGTCATTGGTAGTGGGCTGATTTTGACTTATAACGAATGTAAGTAACATTCGTCCGTATCAGTCTAAGCCAGAACGAACGACATTTTCTGACATCCATTCGATAGCGATCTTGACATGGATATACTGAACACTACAGGCCAAGCTGGCATACGAATTTAGTGTAAATCTAGTGAGTGTACCATCACGGATACGAATGAGGAATTGTGAATTAGGCGATGTAAAAAACAGTGAAATCGCAGAACTTATCTGTAAAACAAGAAATCCCTCGTTACCGTATTGATAATGACAAGAGATAACATGAGCTTAAAAGAAAAGAACAGGGCAAAGAAACGTTTACTGACAACTTTAAATCCATCAGATAGAACTTGGCGTTTTATGTGTTAAAAACAGTTCACTTCCTGGGTAAATTCGTGGACTGCGATGGGTAAAAAGAGCAGAATTGCTGTACCATCATATGTGTCAACACCATAAGGACCACATTTCCGGGCTTCAAACTGTAAATTAAAAGAGTAGAATTATGTGAGAGTTTCCTAAGATGGTTTAATGTATGATAAATATAGGTAATATATTATTTTGACATCACTAACATCACTTTCACTTTGATCACTTTCATTTGGTTCATAGAAATTTTCGTTCAAATGTTCTACCATTACTTTACTAATCATGGCTGGGCCGGAAGTTGCAACGTACTGGAATTTTCTTGCTATTTTACTTCCTAACTCCTACCGTAGTTCTAAACTACATTCGTATCTAAGCTCTTTAAGTCTTTACAGTTTTTCAGCCTGAAATTACCAGCGTTTCGCAACAGTGTAGCCAGTGGGCTCATCAGTTGAAATGCTACAATTTTCCAAGACGCTGGTGCTAGTGCGCCGTTGATATATGCCACAAGTGGAGGCACATGCTTCCCCTAGTGCACCGTCACTGCATTGTCCTACATATCAGGCTTGCAGGGGTGTCTCAACGGCACTCTAGTGTCAACGTCTTGTAGCATTCCAACTGATGAGCCCACTGCTACACTGCGGCGAAACGTTGGTAATTTCATGATTGGAAAAGCCCAAAGACTTAAAGAGCTTAAATGTTCTTAACACTTAATAATAATAATATTGCTACTTGATTTACGTCCCACTAACAACTTTTACGGTTTTCGGAGACGCCGAGGTGCCGGAATTTTGTCCCGCAGGAGTTCTTTTACGTGCCAGTAAATCTACCGACACGAGGCTGACATATTTGAGCACCTTCAAATATCACCGGACTGAGCCAGGATCGAACCTGCCAAGTTGGGGTCAGAAGGCCAGCGCCTCAACCGTCTGAGCCACTCAGCCCGATTTTCTTAACACTTACAATCGATGAAATTAAATTATGGTTTCCTTCTGGGAACCCTATTTTTTCACATTAGTAAGGCCTATCTGTCTGATAACATATTTTCACTCATATCTTTCTGAACGACGTGTACATGTTTGTCGTTATCACTTTTATTTATTACTGTGTCAACAAACTCCCTCCGTCCGTCGTTTAGTCTCATACCTTTCCCTTCTGCTCTTTTTAGTTACTGACAAGTTAACCGCTTCCGTGTTAATGAGCATTCCTGCATGAGAAGTATCTCCATATGTCGGCGCCGGATGTTTTACTGAAGGAACAGCCCCTGGCATCAATTTTGGACCTTGAAAATTTTCCGTAGGTGTCAACTTGGTTTTCGAAAGTTGCGTTTCATCATAGTCTGTATTTTTAAAATGCACTGAACGCACAGTACCTCTTTACCGGGAGAAATACGTTTCTTCTTGCAAAATTCTACCCAAATGCTAAACCTCATAGATAATAAGAATGAAATGGTGTATAACTTTTAGTGCGGGGATGTGTCCGAAGACTTCGATAATGATGATGATGAATGTTGTTTAAAGGTGTCTAACATCGAGGTCATCGGCCCCTGATGGTACGAAATGAGACGAAATGGAATGACAAATTAAAAGTCTAAAATTCGCCACTGACCAGAATTCAAAGCGTGAGAACGAAGAATGAATGGATGGACATGAATTTAAAACAATCAGTAGATGCGACCCGCAATGCTTTGCATTCATAGAAACTGACGTAAAAGAATAGGATTACTGACCAGGGGACTGCTGCTATAGCATAACACTGAATCGATGATGCTTGCATTCTAAAGGTGGTCCAAAATCCAAGTTATCGGCCCCTCATAACGGTACTGATCGCTAGGAAAGTAGAACCATGGTATTTGTCATGTTGCGGTACTAATCAAAAGTAGCAGAGACTTGCGGTATTCCACGCATTATGGTATTACTCACAGGTAATTAAATTCGACATATAATGCAGATCTATGTTTTTCTCACTTTGCGGCGCCATTTACAGGCATTGCAAACCTATGGTGTTCATCACATAAGAGTACTAACCACAGGGGCACCTTCCCCTATCCCGTGGTGTTCTTCATATAGTGGGTACTAATCATAGGCAAGGCAGAACCATGGTAGCTATCATCCCATGGTCCTGCTCATATGGTGGTACTGATCACAGGTACTGCAAAAGCCGACCGCACGGTGCTCCTGTGTGCTACTAATCACAAACCTATTTGGTACCTAATATAGTGGTACTACGCGCAGGTAAAAGCGACCCATGATGTTCTCCGCATGGTGGTACTAATCACAAGTAGTTTTCTGGTTCCAAGACAATCATCCCTTGGTTGCCCCTTTTAGTCGCCTCTTACGACAGGCAGGAGATACCGTGGGTGTATTCTTCGTCGGCGTCCCTCACCCACAGGGGGATGTGTGTTTAGTCCGCGAGAGGTATTTTATTTCCCTCAAGTCCGCCGGCAAGCCGGTTAGGACCTTCCTATCCGCCACCTGGGACGCGCCACGTAGGAGTATCACCTCTCCCCCTGCTACGCCGAAGACTTCGGCTCGCCAGGTGCAGATCTTTTGATTTGATTCCCGTAGGCGATCTGCGTGTCGTGGTGAGGATGAAATGATGATGAAGACGACACAGACACCCAGTCTCCGTGCTAGCGAAATTAACCAATTATGGTTAAAATTCCCGACCCTGCCGGGAATCGAACCCGGGACTCCTGTGGCCAAAGGCCAGCACGCTAACCATTTAGCCATGGAGCCAGTCACCTCATAGGTGACTTACTTCGATTTGGAAATCTATAGGAATGCATTTTTTCTCTCTATAATTTCGGTTTCTACTCGTTGTGCTGGTACACCTGTACACAACACATTGGGCATTTCGACAAACAGTGATCACGCTCGATTGCAATAAACAACACTTCAAATAAATGGAAGAGTGGTAGCACGCGTATTAAACAATTACCTGGTTAGAGCGGTAAGCTCACTCAGCGCTTACAGCACCGTGTCGTCAGAGCTATTCGTGTTTCCTTAGTTGATCGGCCTGCAGAGCGACACACAGCAAAAACAAACATATGCAGTAGTTGAACACTGACGGATACCGTGCACTCTTTGATTGAGGCAATTTGACAGTTTTGTTTCGGTTTCCTTTAGCTACATATAATTTTCTGTTTTCACTTTGTTTATATTTCTTTTCCTAAATTCCTCTGATAAAATTACATTGTTTTCCTGTTATTCTAAGTTTCTTACATTCTCTGTTCAATAGCCGAGCAAGTGTGTAAGGTTCAGGTTCATTTTCAATTTTACCAATCTCTTTCCCACGTCTTTCCATGCCATATAAAGGCCTGGGAGACTATCGATTCGATTTCTCTCTGTATAGCGGTGTTGTTTATTTTATTCTACATTTACATTCTGCATGACTTCTTGTTCGAGTACATGCCATTAGTTTGGTGTTTCTTTGGTAAGCTATTTCGAGAGGCAGCTTTCAATTCTAGCAAGCAATAATAATAAATATAGTGACCCAGTTCAAAACGAGGCTTCCCAGGAGACTTTAGTGATATTGTGACAGCGACATCAAGCGTAATATTTGGTATAAACAATCTAGATATATGTATACAGTTTGTATATTTGTATATGTAGGTTCGTGTATTTATAGGTAGTTTAATAATAATTAAGAGGTCACAGCGTGAGGGTTGAATAGGCGTACAATAGAAAACGGAAGGATTTGATGTATTTTAAATTTCTTCTCTTTTCTTTCTTTTCTACACAATGAATACATAGGAGTATAAAAAAAAAACAATTTAAGAGAATGAGGAAAGTGAAGCCAAGGCTGCAGGTATCAAATTATATTAAGGAAGGCACAATACACTACACCAAGAAATGAGCGCCAGGCTCAATAAGTTTTACAAAGATTTGGACATTCATAACTATTTTCCCCCTGGGAGTAGAACATTCACAAATGTTTACAAAAATTACTAGTATAAGGCCGGCCTATATACTACAGTTTTGAAGTTTTTAAAATCAAACTCTTAAAAAGCCTTAGCTTCCAAAGCATTAGCAAACGGGTCTAAATCCAGACGTCCATTCTACAGGTTTCACTTTTACTTACAGCGCCTACAACATAGCGCAAAGCATTAAGGTACGCTCCTTACTAACGGGAGAAGATAGTATATAAATAGGATCAAGGAGATCCCGAAAGGAACAAAAGGCCCATACAATCCGGCCACAAAATTTAGAAAAGGAACCAAACCAAGACAAAACTAAGGGCAAGGGAGCCCAAGAGCCGGAACTCTTGGAACGTTAAGAGTTACCTACCTGGGCATAAGGCCTAGAAAAGTAGAGGATAGTCCATACTAGGGGGGACTAAGTAGGAAACGCCAAAATGAAATTTTTTTTTAGAAAGTTCAAAATTTAGTCACCAGAATTTAAATAGTTAGAAAGCGTAACCAGGGTACCGCACTCGGGCTTCCTTATACTTTACAGCGTCCAATCAGTGGGAATTTCAAAAAGCAAAGAATGAGATCGAAGTTTATATTACTAGGGAAATTCTAAATGAAGAATTTAAAATCAAATATCTAACAATTGCATACTAAAGGGGACGTAGAAATCTTCCCGAGGAAACCTCACAAAATGGTTACGTGACTAGTATTCTGACTACCTTATAACTCCGTAAAAATGCTGGCCATCTCCCCCACCACCTTTGGGCCCTCATACAGAGCGTCTGTCCACTCAATCACGCTCCACAAATGTTAGAGAACCCTATACTTATATAGTTACCGGACCGAGCATAGCAGAACAAAGAGGGACGAGAAAGACCAGCTTGGGTGGCAGAAAAACGGGAAAACAAAATGTGATTGGCAAAACTTTTACCAGAAAAATACCAAACCATACGAAAGAATTCACAATACAATCTTACGACTAACAAATTTCTTCTAAGAGTTATGTTTCTGGTTTTTTAGATGGGTGTAGAGAACTTCAGTAACGGTATCTGTCCGCTGAAGTTAAAATCTTCTCTCACCAGATAATTCAAATCTTTGAAGAATGTACACCACAAGCGCTGGCGGTTGATTCAAACCATCGGAGAGGCCAAATATATGGTTTAATAATAATAATAATAATAATAATAATAATAATAATAATAATAATAATAATAATGTGATTAGCTGCAACCCCCGTAGGCCCGGGTTCGATTCCCGGCTCTGCCACGAAATTTGAAAAGTGGTACTAGGGGTGGAACGGGATCCACTCAGCCTCGTGAGGTCAACTGAGTAGAGGGGGGTTCTATTCCCTCCTCAGGCATCCTCGAAGTGGTTTTCCGTGGTTTCCCACTTCTCCTCCCGGCAAATGCCGGGATGGTACCTAACTTAAAGGCCACGGCCGCTTCCTTCCCTCTTCCTTGTATATTCCTTCCAATCTTCCCATCCCCCATAAGGCCACTGTTTGGCATAGCAGGTGAGGCCGCCTGGGTGTGGGTACTGGTCATCCTCCCCAATTGTATCCTCAGACCCAATGTCTTACGCTCCAGGACACTGCCCTTGAGGCGGTAGAGGTGGAATCCCTCGCTGAGTCCGAGGTAAAAGCCAACCCTGGAGAGTAAACCGATTAAGAGCAATAATAATAATAATAATAATAATAATATCAATTCATGCATATCCCCGACTGAGAAGAAAACACCTGCGGTAATGTCGTGGACAATACTGTTCGGAGCTCACTTAATTGCTAGGCTGAGGAATGTGATCACCGGAAACGCAAGATCAGCCAGCCTGACTGAAGCTTTCTATAAATATTGTGCCATAACATTCAGAGTGCATAAAACACTGATTTGAAAACTGTAATTTAGTCATTGATGTTTTCACTTCTAGGTCAATTAACAAGCATGATGGAGCAAAGTTGGAAAGGTCTACACAGAGTAGCTGAAATGGTACATTATTATTATTATTATTATTATTATTATTATTATTATTATTATTATTATTATTATTATTATTATTATTATTATTATTATTATTATTCCCAACTAAGGAGCGAATTTTAGCTTATTAACACTATTGTTTGTTTGTCTTCTTCTCTTTCCAGTATTTCTTCATCCTCTCGCTGTGTTCCTTTTTACGTTGAACAGTCCATCCTGTATTTAGTCGAATGAGTTTTACAGAAAAATACGTTTGTGAATTAAGGTTCTGACTTTTATTCTGTCTTGATTGGTTTCCTCATTAATGGCAATTTCATTTAGCCAATTCTTGTAATTTTTCATTGATAAGGCTAAGTTTAAAATTTTCTTTGTGAGCCTGTTATTATCCATTCTATATAAGTGACCATAAAATTGTAATCGCCGTTTCTTGATCGTATCAGTGATTTTCTCTGTAACTTGATATATTTCATGATATTTCTTTTTCATCCAAATTCTATTTTCGCATGTTGGTCCTGAGATTTTCCTCGCAAATTTTCTTTCTTGTTTTTTCGACCATCTTTATTTGAGATTTGCCACGAAAGCATAAAGTGCTTCTGTTTTAACTACTGTGTTATTATGTAATTTTGCACCTTTTGATATCATTCTTTTGCATTATTATTAGTATTATTATTAATTAAATTGTAGAGCCTCCGTGGCTCAGGCGGTAGCGCGACGGCCTCTCACCGCTGGGTTCCGTGGTTCATATCCCGGTCACTCCATGTGAGATTTGTGCTGGACAAAGCGGAGGCGGGACATGTTTTTCTCCGGGTACTCCGATTTTCCTTGTCATCTTTCATTCCAGAAACACTCTCCAATATCATTTCATTTCATTAATCATTCATTAATTATTGCCTCAGAGGAGTGCGACAGGCTTCGGCAGCCGGCACGATTCTCATCCTCACCGCTAGAAGGGGGCTTCATTCATTCCATTCCTGACCCGGTCAAATGACTGGAAACAGGCTGTGGAATTTCATTTTCATTAATTTTATTATGTAGGTTTTAAAGTCAAACAGGATGACTTAGCTAATGATGCAGTATTTTTACCTTCTCTAGCTTCCTGATTACACTACTTAACAATGTACCTTATTATTTGCCTACCTTCACTACAAATTATTTTCTATTTCTTCCGAATGGTAGACATAATGAAGACAGAAAATTTGTATCCACCGATACATTAAAACATGTGCACCATGGAAGAAATCTCTCTGAAAATAAAATCCACAAGAATGAATTTTAATATCGACTTAGTAAGAAATCCACTTACCCAATGTCTGAAGAGCGGGCCGGTATTTTCCCCTGCCTAGTAGTAAAGGTAAGGGTTATTCTGCCCGAAGGCAGGTCCGAACCTCCGCAGAGGTGCTCCTGAGCCGGAGTTTGCGTGCGGTAGGGCGGCCAGTTCCTTTCCGCTCCTCCATTCCCTTACCCCCACAACAGCGCGTGGCAACCCATCCAACTCCTGACCACGCCCAATGTTGCTTAACTTCGGAGATCTCACGGGATCCGGTGTTTCAACACGGCTACGGCCGTTGGCTGCCTAGTAGTAAGGAGGTTCCTATAGTAACGGCACCAAGGTCGTGCGGATGGAAGAGCATTCCCCTTCTCTCCACTTCACCCCGCGCTAGCAAACACGTGAGCTCCGAACAGTACCTGTTTTTTCACTGTGTGTGTGTTCCTTCAATTTCCTACAGTAATTTCTGATAGCATAGGACTGAGCTTCGATCGAACCCGTCAAATTGGAATGACAAAGGCGTGTACCCTACAGCTGAACGACTACACCTTGTCTAATATCTTGATCTACGAGGGCTGTAAATAGTGTAGTGGCAACTCAGTCCAGACACTCACAAGAGATCGGGCATGCGCAAATAGGAAACGGGACAGATCAGGTGGCGCTGTTGTCGATATATAGTGTACATGTGACAGGCATCAGTTTGGAGTGTTGTTGCTGTGTGGCGTTGAAGTGAAGAGTGTCGATTTCACCGCTCGTTTTCAAAAGTTGATCAGTGTTCATGGATTAAAACTGAGGTTGCCAGTGGAAAAAAAAAGTATGAGAATGTTATCGAGGATTACGTGAAGCCTGTGGAAAGAATGCATTATGGTGTAGGATAATTGCATGATGAGTCAAGGCGTTTCGTGCGGGCGGAATAAGACTGCGGATTTTCACCGTACAGGCTGGCCGTCCATTCCTCAAGATCAAATTGACATCGTCAGTGGTCTCGTTTCCGTACATAATTGATGGACTGTCCGAGAACTATCCGTAAAGGTTGGTCTCACTCATCAAACGGTGTGGGACATATTGACGAAATGTCTTAACATAACCCGTTCGGTTCCACAATAACTCACTGCCGCATGGAAGTGACACCGGTATGCACTGGCTGGCAACGCGTGAACAGATACAGCAACGAAGAAGACGCATTTCTGCAGCGTATTATCATCATTGATGAGACGTGGGCACGAGACTATGACCATCAATTAAAGCGTCAAACGAATGAATGCCGTCACCCAGGTTCGCCACGTCCACAGAAATTTCGACAGGAACCCAGTCTGGTGAAGCTTATGCTGATTGTGGTATACGACTACGAGAATGTTATTGTTACACATGCTATGCCTGAGGGACAAACCGTCAACAATGACTGCTATTGTTGATTTCAGGAGCGACATCTGGGTCCGGCTATGCGGCGCAAGCGTTCACGTTTATTACGAGACGATCGCCCTATCGTGTTATTTGACAGCGCACGTTGTTATATCGCAAACAATGTCAAGCCCTTATTACAACGGTGGCATTGAGAGGTTTTGGAACATCCTCCGTACTCACCAGACATGAGTCCTTGTGACTTCGACCTGTTTTCGGAAGTTGAAGGAACCCCTCCGAGGCCGCCGATTTCCTGACATGGCATCCGTACTCCGCGCAGTGGAGCGCTCCGTCGCTGTCATAAACAGAGAACTCCTTGCCAACGGTCCTCAACGGTTTCCCGATATTAGGTAAAAGGCAATACTGTATGTAATTGTACTTGTTACTTCATTAATTGTTGCGTCCTATCAACATCGTCATTACTTTATTAACAGCCCTCGTAGAAGCCTGATTTACTGTTCGCGGCACAAAGAACTGCCGAGAATTTTTACAAATCGATTCTTCACGAGTAGAAGAGAAATGCGAGTTGTCAAAATATCTCCTTCTTTTTCTTCTTCTACTTCGTCCTCTTACATCAATTATCCCACACTCGGAATGGACCCAAGTCAGGAAATGCGTTGAGCATAAGAATTGGGCGCTGTTTCACAGCCGGATGCCCTTTCTGGTTGAAACCCTCTAAGCATTCATGATTGCGTCTTAATGAGGTAAGTGGTTGTGTGGGGTGTATATCAATAGGAGTGGTTTGGAACGTAGACAAATACCCAGTCCCTGAATCAGAGGAATTAACAAGAACCCACCCAGGGACTGAACCCAGGGTTCTCTCAAGCAAAGGGCTTGGTACTAATGATTCAGCCATGGAGCAGACAGTTGTGTAACTTTTCCTCTGTATTTTTAAATAAAAGGCTAAAATTATAAAATAAACTGTGGCACATACAGTCCATATTGTATGACTTCCTCAGCTTCTTAACTTTTACGACCGGGTCCATTACTTCTCACATAAAGCAGCTCCTCTGCTGGTCTCACGAGCTTTGTAAACCCAGTCCAGTGCAGAATTTAAAGCCTGAACTGGCTGGGAATAGAAGACGGAGCCTTACTATACGGGGGTGGCTAGAATTTGAAGATTTCCTGTAAATAGAAGGTCGATAGTCAATTGGCTTACGAAGGGGTGGTCTTTAACTCTTCACCGACATTGCCAATTCCTGGAGAGAAATATGGGGGACAGCCGAGTCATTGAGAGAGACTCATTTATGCAGCGTTGGGAATCGGCACCCGTCGTGTGGGACACTCCTTGCATGCTGAGTCCTCGCCTTATTTGATTCGCTTTTGTCTTGCGAGACGGACGGAATGTAAAGTAGCCGTAAGAGATTTCCTGCCGCGCGGCCGAGACAAGGGATAGAGGGATAACTAAACTGCTCCACTGTGGGCATTTCCTTGAGCGAGAGGATTTAAAGATTCAGAGCATAGGTTCTGAAAATGTATACGCTGTATGTTTCCTATGATCGAGTTCCTAGCTGTTACTTCTAAGATCTTGCAGTGCGTCTCATTTTACTTTGCACCTGCACAGATAGGTCTTATGGTCTAGGAGTGGGAAGGAAGCGGCCGTGGCCTTAGGGTACAGCCCCAGCATTTGCGAGCGATACCATGGAAGATACCTTCAGGACTGCCGACCGTAGGATTCTAACCCACTATTTTCCGAATGCAAGCTCACAGCTACGCGCCCGTAACCGCATGGACAACTCGCTCGGTGCCACTATGCGTAATAGTGGATCAGTATAAAGTGTCATCCTGTAGATACCTGCATCGCGTGTTTAGACCTGGCAGAGGTCCGGCTCCATGGCTAGATGGTTAACGTGCTAGCCTTTGGTCCCAGGGGTCCCGGGTTCGATTTCCGGCAGGGTCGGGACTTTTAACCATAAGTGGTTAATTTCGCTGGCACGGGGGCTGGTTGTATGTGTCGTCTTCATCATCATTTCATCTCCATCACGAAGCGCAGGTCGCCTACGGGAGTCAAATCAAAAGACCTGCATCTGGCGAGCCGAACTTGTCCTCGGACACTCCCGGCACTAAAAGCCATACGCCATTTCATTTACCTGGCAAAGGTCATCGTATTTTGGAAGACTGGGTGGTGATGGTGATTATTGTTTAAGAGGAAGTACAACTGGGCAGCCATCCTTTAGTAACGCTAATCAGAGAGAAAAATGAAAGGGATCCGACACTTCGAAAAATGAAGATATCGACCAAGGAAACACAAGGCACAAAGAGAGTGAAAATGAAAGACTCCCTAAGGCTAGCGAACCTAATAACCTCGGGGTCGGAAAAGAACAAAAGTTGACCAAGAGAGGTCAGAGAGTATAGATGAAAGTGAAAGCAGTGCAGCTCAAGTCCCCATGGTCGCCAACCTACGCTCCCCAGTTAAGAGTCTCTGGGGTCACTTTTAATTGCCTCTTACGACAGACAGCGGTTACCGCGGATGTTATTCTACAGGCCCCACCCACCGGGGGAAGATGATGTGAAAATACTCTATTCGGAGTCCGTATTTTAACTAGTTACTTAGTATCGCTATAATAACAGATTCAGTGACAGTCGGATGGGACACGATTAAGACTAGGAATGCAGAGGCTGTGGGATTATTTAAGGTTCATTCCTGGTATTTATTTGGTGTGAAAATGGGAAACCACGGAAAAGTATGTACAGTGCTGCAGACCTATTTCACGAATGCAAGCTTATAGCTACATGACTCTGTTCTAAGAGACGACTGAAGGAGGAGAAGGGTCTTTGAACTTTGGAGTGTACAGAATCTACAAAGGGAAACCTGGTGAAAGAGTTATCAAGACACTCCCACAGTTTGGTACTGGGGTTGCGGTACACCAAAATGTGGTTGAAAATATTTTAGAGTTCACTTCACCTAACGGAAGGACCTCCTTCTTATCCATCACGTCTCGTAATAGAGCATACACAATCGTAAATTTCCACGCACCCACGAATGACACAAACCGGACAAACCTGGAAAACGTAGAACAATACTGGGCCACCTTAGAAGATACTCCAGATAAGATCCCTTCCCACCATTCCATCATACTCATAGGAGACTTCAAAGTACAAGTCGGTGAGGAGTGGAAGTACCGAAAGATAGTAGGCCATTATCCAGCCCATTACAGAACAAACTGAAGTGGAGAACGTCTCATTGAACTCTGTGACAAGTACAACTTAGTAATAAAATCAACAGCCTTCAAACGTCTACCTAGAAAGCCCAGAACCTGGAAGGGTCCAAATCCTGTGCTTGGTGAATTCCTGTTAGATCATAGCACGGCAACATCATATGGACATACAGTACGTCAAGGTGTTACGAGGAGCCGACATAGACTCTGATCACTACCTTTCACACGTCATGATTAATATGCAACCCTTTAGGAAAAGACCAAATCTCCAAAGTAGTCATAAGATACCCAGGTTCAACACTCTACGACTACGCGATGAGGATTGCGATTTTCAGGATACCCTCAGGAAAAATACAGAGAAAGAGGATGGCATGCCTTACGAAAGGCCTTGTTGGATGCCGCTCAGGAAACTATCCCTGCCTCATCAACCAAGGCCAAAGACCCATGATGGAGTATAAAGTGTGATGATATTAAAGAAGAAAGGCGTAAAGCCTGGACTAGGTGGGACCAACATAAAATTGAAGCCAATATATGAAGCCTTCCCCATGCAAAGAAAAGCTACAGTTAATACCATCTACAGAGCCAAGAGAAATTGCCTCAGAAGCCCAATGCAACACGCTGAAAATAATTTTCAGAGAAACAACTTAAGAGGCCTGTACAGATGACTTAAGAAGCAACCGGTCCAGTACACACCTCCTACACTCATCCTCCACGGGGCAGATGGAAAACTTCAACTGAACAATAAAGACTGCACCAAAACTCTTGCAGATTATTTCCAGAAGCTACTAAACGCGGAGAAACCTAAATGAAAGCTTATTTTCCATGAGCCTTCACACAGGAACCTTAATTATTAACCACATTAATGAGAAGAAATAATGGGCATCATCAGTGGTCTCAAGAACAACAAGGCTACGGGTGAAGAAGGCACAGTTGCCGAAATGTGGAAACATGCAGATGACCAGTCCTTGCAGAGAATCTATCAAATCATAAAGGACATTTGGACAACAGAGTCCCTACCCGAACGATGGACGTCTGCTGAGATTCATCCCCTCCACAAGAAGGGAAGTAAGATAGACCTCAACAATTATAGAGGTGCTTCCTTATTATAAATTACCTACAAGATCCTCTCTGTAGCCCTGCTCAATAGAGTCACCATACATCTAGACTCACAATTAGGTGAATACCAAACTGGTTTAAGCAAGACTAGGTCTTGTCCAGAATAGACACACAATCTTAAGATAGTTCTCAATTACAAAAGCCGAGGTGGACATCCCCGGGTGGTGGTCCTAGTAGATTTTCAGAAAGCTTATGACTCTGTGGAGAGGGACACCCTTTTATCCATACTGTAGGGACTTGGTCTGGATGGGAAGAGCCTACGATTATTTCAAGCCACTCTGAAGGACATGACGTCCAAGGTCAGTTTCAGAGGTGAACTATCCGAAAGCTTTCCAATCAGAACAGGAGTTAGACAAGGTAATGGTCTCTCCTGCATTCTCTTCAATTGTGTCCTTGAAAAGATCATTAGGGAATGGAGAACGATGCTACCACCGGGAGCTGGACTGAATCTTGGGTTCGAGAGAGACAACCGCATTGTCTCACGCCTAGCCTTTGCCGATGACCTCATTCTACTGGTGAACGATATAGAGGAGGCTACTTACAACTTACAGAATCGTTATGGAGTAGCGGTTAAGGCTGGTTTGAAGATCAGCATCCAGAAGACTGAATTTATTACCAATATCAAGGAGGCCCCTTCTACAGTTCCTCTCATAGACACTACCATACGAAAAGTACCTGTAAGTAAGTACTTACGAGAATAGATCTCTGCGAATAAGAGCGAGAACCTAGGCATAGATGCCAGATGTACCAAGTTTGAAAGGGCCTATCACTTCTGTCGTAGTATCTATTCATTTAAGTGCCTCTCCAAGAATCTCAAACTCAGACACCACAATTCGGTCGTCAAACCATCTGTTCTGTATGCTTGTGAGTGCCTTGTAATGGCCAGAAAGGGCCCACTCAGAACGCTGGAGTTAAAAGAGAGGAAGATCCTGAGGAGGATATTAGGAACAATCAGAGAGGAAAGAGGCATTTACAGAATCCGCCATAATGATGAACTGTATGAACACCAGGAGGACATCGTCACGTCTATAAGGAAAAGGTGCCTGACCTTTTATGGACACTTGGCCCGTCTGGATTCCGAAAGACTCACCAACAGGATATTCACGTAATAGGAAGAGGCAAGGCTTCTAAGAACAAATGGATCACGTCGGTTAAGTCGGATATGGAACAACTAGATATCGCACTGGAACACACTCATGACGACTACTGTTCCGTCAAGCCATCCGACACGGAGTTTTCCCAACGTCCCTTACAAGTAAGAAGACTACAGGAACTAAGTGGGCAGAGGGGAGAAAGCTGGCTCATAGTCAGCAAATGAACGAATATTGTAAGAATAAGAAAGCAACAACTTTACCGAAGAGTAGATACGAGGCCCTCGTCCTCAGTAGGCCTAAACGACAAATAAATAGATAATTAATAATAATTATATAGGCCATTACCTATACACCTTTAGATGTCCATAAATATGACAGATTTCCTGGTTTTATTCTTGGAACTTGCGGCATTACTCTTCTAAAATCGTTTGGAGGCACTTTTTTCCACACAAGCATTTGTTTGAATTTTTCTGCAGTTATTTAGATATATGTTCGCCCAAGTGGTGATGCACTGGACAGAAATATATGCTAATTTCTTCCCATATTCATACACAATTGCAGAGTGAATGAGTTGCTTCTACTACCGGATGATTAATCGCAGAATTTCGGGTCGTCGGAATAACAAAATAACATTTTGTAAATATCAGAAACAAGAACTTCAAAATGTATACATACCTGAACTCCAATTTTATGTGAGAAAATAATAGGATACTTTTAACCCTAGAAGGTTTAAATAGTTCGAATAACTCACGTTAGGGGTAATTGACAAGTTAAGCCTGAAGTATTAATTAAAGTTTTCTTATACATCAAGCATTCACACTGACAAAACTAACTTAGCCAGCAGGTAATATTACTGTTTTAAATTAAAGAATTCCATCTCAGTTTTCTCACTTTCATTTACAACATGGTCGTATTTTTCAGGCATAAGAAATTCATTACATATGTCCTGTTCTGAAGTTATTAGTATAACTTTGATCATCTCAGATATATTCAAAATTGCTTTCTTACATTTTAAACTAGATAAATTTGTAACTTTTATCTTTTATGATGCTGGTGCTGGTCATTATTGTTTTTAGAGGAAGTAAAACTTGGCAGCCATGCTCCTTTTAATAAATCTGAACATTACCTATTAAATGATTTTGGAAAGAAGCATTTGTAGTTGCTACGCTATACAGAAGTTGATGCTGTATTTACTGAGTTTAAACTAGTGAAGTATGTACTCATCCTTCATTACCTAATAACAACCACCATTATCATATTTCATTGAGATGTGTACCCCTAGTTTAGATGATGGACGCTCTAATTCCGTGCCGTTAGCACTCTCTGGTAGTGAAATTTATCTACTGACAGCTACGATACCTGCCCTCGGCTCTCCTTGCGGATTATCAGCTGAGTTTGACATATCCTTCGCCAACTTGCGTTAATTATGTTTAATAATAGTAAGTGGTGTTGCTGGTAATATTAATCGCACTGAGCGAGTTGAACGTGCGGTTAGCGTCACGCAGCTGTGAGCTTGCATTTGCGGGATGGTTAGTTCGAATACCACTGTCGGCAGCCCTGAAGACGGTTTTCCATTTTCACGCCAGGCAAATGCTGGGGCTGTTCCTTAACTAAAGCCACGGCCACCAGCTTTCCATTCTAGCCCTTTCTCTCCCTTCCACCACCAAAAACATTCGATGTGTTTGTGTAATGTTTAACAAGTACCAATAAAGTAATAATCAAGTGATTTCGTGCGATTCCATTTTTTTACTGTATGATAGAATAATAGTTCCCAAGCATACAAAGAGTCCGCCTCTGTGGTGTAGTAGTTAATGTGATTACCTGCCACACCAGGAGGCCCAGGTTCGATTCCCGGCTCTGCCGCGAAATTTGAAAAGTGGTACGACGGCTGGAACGGGGTCCACTCAGCCTCAGGAGGTCAACTGAGTAGAGGAGGGTTCGATTCCCACCTCAGCCATCCTGGGAGTGGTTTTACGTGGTTTCCCACTTCTCCTCCAGGCAAATGCTGGGATGGTACCTAACTTAAGGCCATGGCCGCTTCCTTCTCTCTTCCTTGTTTATCCCCTCCAATCTTCCCATCCCACCGCAAGGCCCCTGTTCAGCATAACAGGTGAGGCCGCCTGGGCGAGGTACTGGTCATCCCCCAGTTGTATATCCAGACCCAGATTCTCACTCTCCAGGACACTGCGCTTGAGGCGGTAGAGGTGGGATTCCTCGCTGAGTCCGAGGGAAAAACCGACCCTGGAGGGTAAACAGATAAAGAAGAAGTATAGAAAGAAATATGGTACAAAACGTACGTGGAAGAAATTTATTCCGGTAGAGTTTCGTCGATTTTACCGCAAAATCACTTGTAGCGACCGCATTCTGCTTAGAGCTACGGGTGTCGCATCGATGAGTTCTTGGAACGACCCGCGATACTTCCCCAGAGAGCAATCCTTCACTAAGTCATCTGTCCTGAGCTCCGCAGTTACCTGCTATACATCGGAGCGTTGCATCTGGCGTAACCTGTCCTCTGTCGATTCAGCCTAGTCTACACATTCCTCTTCAGATTGAACCCGTGAACCGTAGTCCTATGTGAATTCAACATACCTAAAAAATAGGAGTTTTTGAGATAAGTGTATCTCATTAGTTTACGGGTAGTTTGTAACGATTTTTCATAGCCAAATTAACGTATCTATAACTAAACCCGAAATAATAATAATAATAATAATAATAATAATAATAATAATAATAATAACATTACGTCCCACTAACTACTTTTGTAGTTTTTGGAGGCGCTAAGGTGCCGGAATTTAGTCCCGCTGGAGTTCTTTTAAGTGCCAGTAAATCTACCGACACGAGGCTGACGTATTTTAGCATGTTCAAATACCACCAGACTGAGCCAGAATGGAACCTACCAAGCTGAGGTCAGAAGGCCAGCGTCTCAACCGTCTGAGCCACTCAGCCCGGTCTAAACTTGAGATATTAGCCGTATTTTGTTCGGCGGTTGTTACAAAATCTCTGTTTATGATCACTTGAAACATAAATGAAACCGGTGTATCTTGCATTTACTTGGGTTAATCAACATATCATCGTCGTCATAAGACCTATCTGTGTCGTTGCGACGTAAAGCCATTAGCATAAAAAAGGTGCAACTGTTTGACGCGAAATTTAGTTCTGCACGTACGAAATGTGAATCAGTGATATGGGAGAACCACGAGTTAGTTACGAAGTTTGTCTATCTTCCCGAAACCGGTACTAGGTGATAATCTGAGGTATTATTTGAGTTAGAGTTTTTATTTAAAATTGAATATATCAACTGGTGATAATGTAATGATGATGTTTAATAAATCTGTCCTTACGTTTGAGAATTCAAAGTATCCTGGTTTGTGGAAAACAAAATATGGTAACCCTAAAAGGACATATTCTATCTAGACTATGTATAAAAAGCACGCCCGACTGACTGACTGATTCATCATCGCCGATCCAAAAGTAATAGACGTAAAGAAATGAAATTTTGGGTACACACTTATATTAGAGTGTAGGTGCCCACTAAGGAAGTATTTTTGGATATTCTGTAGCTAAGGGGGTGAAAATCGGGATGAATTTTTAAAACGAGTACCGGTATATCCATATCTATAAAACAAAACAGTTTAAACAAGTGAAAATTGGTATATTGAATCTCCTTTAAAAATAAATACAGTAAACACGTACTTTATTGTCGGAGAATCCACTTAAGGGGGATAAAATACCTGAAAAAGTGGTTGAATCGGTTTTTCTTTTTGAGGAAACTTTTATTCTAAAAAATTAAGATGTTACATGGAATCTTCTTTAACAATAAAAAAACGTGTATTTTCTTGTTTTCGGAAAATCCACTTAAGGGGAGTTAAAATAAGTGAAAATTGGGTGTTTTTTAAAATAAGTGTATCTCAGAAATGTTACATTACAGACGTAAAAATTAGTATTTCGAATCTCCTTTAAAATATAGAAAGACTTGTTTTCGACTTGAGAGAGGAGTATTTCTCACATGTACAGTTCTTTGTCGCAAGGTCCAGAGTTAGGTCTGTCAGTAGGCTTGTCATTTTAGCTCCAAATGGAAACACCAAAAACGTAGTTTACAAAGAGGTTCTGGGGTAAGAGAAACACAAATTTTCGGTGAGTTTTTATACGTTAGGGATTTTCATATAGTGTTTTAGTGCTATATGGAGGATTACGATTACGATTACGAAATTATTAGGGTATTTAGGGGTTGTAGTAAGGATGTGAAGGAGAGGGCATATAAGTTTCTGGTAAGACTTCAACTATAGTATGGTTCCAGTGTATGGGACCCTCATTAGGATTACTTGATTCAAGAACTGGAAAAAATCCAAAGAAAAGCAGCTCGATTTGTTCTGGTGATTTCCGACAAAATAGTAGCGTTACAAAAATGCTGCCAAGTTTAAGCTGGGAAGACTTGGTAAAAACAGAGGCGAGCTGATCGACTAAGTGATATGCTCCGAGCTGTCAGTGGAGAGATGGCGTGGAATGACATCAGTAGACGAATACGTTTGAGTGGTGTCTTTAAAAGTAGGAAAGATTACAATATGAAGATAAGGTTGGAGTTCATGGGGACAAATTGGGGCAAATATTCGTTTATAGGAAGGGAGGTTAGAGATTGGAATAACTTACCAAGGGAGATGTTCAATAAATTTTAAATTTCTTTGCAATCATTTAAGAAAAGGCTAGGAAAACAACAGATAGGGAATTTGCCACCTGGGCGACTGCCGTAAATGCAGATCAGTATTGATTGATTGATTGATTGATTGATTGATTGATTGATTGATTGAATTACGAAATTCACTCCAGCGAAGCCGCGGGTAATAGCTAGTACTTTATATGTACCATGTATGTTATTGACATACCTAAACAAACAAGGAAAAAACAAACGACATGGCGTTACAGCCCTGGTGGGCCTTGGCCTACCAAGTGACCGCTGCTGAGTCCGAATTGGTGACGCGTAGTGACAGTGCGACGAATCCTATTCGCTAACTAGACCGGGGCCACATCTCACCGTCAGACAGGACCTCATTTGTTCTCATGCACGCTGATTTGATCTCAAACCAGTCTTCATATCCAAGTAAAAATAAAATAAAACCATATTTTGCGATTAATCACGTAATGTTTACCAAAATACATTTTTCAATATAGGGTCCACCAAGGCATTTTGAATACCGGGGTCAATTGGATAATGGGAAACATTTCCGACAATTTTAGTAAAACTAGGGACGCCATTTTGTAAGTGTAAGTTCAGCACGGACGGGGATAGTTGCTTAAAATATTCATAGAATTTCCAAGAATATCTGTGAATCTGAAAGTCTGTGGTCGTATTTATATTAACCAAGGTAAATGGCGAAAGCTTTATGTTTCTGTAGTTTATAAGATTACGTTTTGTTGCCTTACGCTTTTATGAAATCCGCGTAAGAGCCATGAAGATAAAGTAACCTATCAATGATTCCCGCATACATTAGCTGTCGCCACGTCGGACAATAGAGCATTTTGTTGGATTGTGTTTGTACTACGTTCCGATTTTTAAAAATTCCCACGCGGGGTAATTTGAATAAGTTGCTACAGGGTAATTTGGATTATGAAATCATGGACTAATGCGTATCTGTGTGCTGATTTAATACACATTTTAAGACACGTTGTAAGGGAAAGGCTTCAGATTCGTACCTTTCGAGACTTACATTGCTACGGAGCGATTTGGCCGTGCGGTTAGGGTCACGCATCTCTGAGCTTGCATTCGGGAGATAGTGGGTTCAAACCCAACTGTCGGCAGCCCTGAAGATGGCTTTCCGTGGTTTTGCCGTTTTCACACCAGGCAAATGCTGGGACTGTACCTTAATTAAAGCTACGTCCACTTCTTTCCCACTCCTACCCCTTCCCTATCCCATTGTCGCCATAAGAACTACTATCAGTGTCGCTGCGACGTAAAGCAGATTGCAGAAAAAATGACAATGCTACCACCAAATATATTTCTTCCTCTTAACCTGGTGTTTCTTGGCTTTCTTCAACAACCCAAGAACCTATCATCGTCCGACTTAGTGCAGCAGTCAAACAAATATCTCCAAGTCCGAACAAGAAAGTAACTACTACTACTAAAAATATTTTCATTCCTCCCCTGAAGGGGGAGACGGGCCTCTTAGACGGTGACGCTGTCTCTCAGGCAGGGAGATTTGTTACGGTGAAGGAGATGCTCGGAGAAAGTGAGAGGGTTGGTGGCCGTGGCATATACTAGGAATTGGCCCGACATTCAACTTAGTGCAGGACAAGCTTCTCGTCTCCCTGTTCCTAATACTAACAATATTGTTCCTTCTTCTGACCTTGTAGTAGCTGTTCGACAAGCTGGTCGTAAAGAATGGCAGAATTACTGGCGACAGACTGCACAAGTCAGAGGTAACTTCTATTATCATTTACAACCAACAATTCCGGTCAAACCATGGTTTATGAGAGGATCCTGTTCTAGAAGACACATTATTAACATTATTCGGTTACGGTTTAATCATGCCCTTACCCCACAATATAGATCTCGTTTTCATTTAACGCAGGATACAAACTGTTTGTGTGGTACAAATATTACTAATGGGGACCCAAACCATATCATATTTGAATGTTATTTATATGACAACACGCGTAAAAAACTTATGATTAATCTCACGCGACTCAAGCAGGTATTTCCAACCAGTGTTTCTTGTTTGCTAAGTAATCCTACCGTAGAGATTATTAGAGTTCTAAATTTGTTTCTGGATGAAGCCAATATCGTGTTATAATTATGTCAACGATATATATGGTGAGATGTTCTCATGTTTTTAATGGTTCCATTTGAGTGATTCCTCAAATCATTAGAGTATTCCTTGAGAGTGCTATGTCGGTTTATCAGAGTGTGTGACACTATAGTAGAAGTGTGTTTGCAAGAACGGAAGTTTCTCTTATGGGATCAGTGTTATGTAGCAAACTAGGATTATTATGTGATATAGTGTAAAATAGTGTTTGTGTGCCCTACTTGCAAGAACAAATATATATTTTCGAACGGAAGTGTTCATTAGTACTCGTTCTATGTCATAAGTAAGGGAGTATTGACTGGGTGAAATGTCGTAGACACAGCCCATAAGCATCAGCAAGCAAGCAAGCAAGCAAGCAAGCAACTTAGTGCAGGAGAATGGAAAAGCACGGAAAACCATTCTCAGGACAGCAGACGGTTGGGGCCAGCCGAGAGGCAATGAGTAACAAGAACTCGGGCGTGAATTTTTCAGACCTTATTGGCATCGTTGTTCAAACATCGTCCTTTGTACACTTGTTTCATGTGCTGTTTTAATATTTACGTTTTGCACATCTGATCGTGAAGTTAAGGGGAATGCGCTAACCATACGCAGCCTGGCTGCTGGCGCAGCTCGACGCAGCCCGGTTGGTTCACGTCCGCTGCTTCGCTCCTCCCTACCTCTCCGTCACACCCCGATACTCCCGCGCCTCTTCTAATTTTACGACTATTTATTTGTTCAATTTTGGCGTTATACTTGCGCTGGGCACATTTAACTTACACCGCACATTTATTCGACAACAATGTATAACATTGTATAACAATGTATAACACAAACAAGCTCTCTTTGCGCGAAGGTAATAATAGGCTTATCAAATGTGCTGTTTAATATTGTTAAAACTTTATTTGAACAGTACTTTATTTACTTGTGTTAGTATATTTTTCTCTGTTATTCCATTCCTGATCCGGTCGAATGACTGGAAATAGGCTGTAGATTTTCATAAAAGAGCATCCATCCGTGACTCAGGCGGCAGCGCGCCGGCCTTTCACCACTGGGATCCGTGTTTCAAATACTGATCACTCCATGTGAGATTTGTGCTGGACAAAGCGGAGGCGGGACAGGTTTTTCTCCGGGTACTCTGATTTTCTCTGTCATATTTCATTCCAGCAACACTCTCCGATATCATTTCATTTCACCTGTCATTCATTAATCATTGCCCCAGAGGAGTGCGACAGGCTTCGGCAGCCGGCACAATTTCTATCCTCGCTGCTAGATGGGGGCTTCATTCATTCCATTCCATTCCCGACCCGGTCGAATGACTGGAAACAGGCTGCGGATTTTCTGATAACCGAATACATTATTATAACTGAGACTTTGGTATCGGGTACAGACTATAGTTCCGTAGTTACTGGAAAATTGAAACCAGTTTTAAGAACGAACAACTAAGCGGTGTATGGTTCAGCAGAAGCAGATAAGTAAAACCTATTAAACATTATTTGTTAAAATCTTACAATGGTGAACAGTCCATTTGTTGATAAAATTTGACAATAAATTGCATAATATCTGCCAGCTGTTGTTAAATTTATATCACTTATTCATATTTTATTCTTATTTTATTTGACGGGTCCTGAATTTTTCTTTTGGCCGGCGGGGCCATATCTTATCCGTTACGGCTCTGTCCAAACCATGTCATTCGATTTCACCTGTAAATATCACCGCTGTTGTCAATCAATCAATCAATCAATCAATCAATCAATCAATCAATCAATCAATCAATCAATCAATCAATCAATCAATCAATCAATCAATCAATCAATCAATCAATCAATCAATAACTACTGATCTGCTTTTAGGACAGCCGCCCAGGTGGCAGATTCCCAACCTGTTGTATTCCTAGCCTTTTCTTAAATGATTGCAAAGAAATTGGAAATTTACTGAACATCTCCTTTGGTAAGATATTCCAGTCCCTAACTCCCCTTCCTATGGACGAATATTTGCCCCAATTTTTCCTCTTGAATTCCAACTTTATCTTCATATTGCGATCTTTCCTACTTTTAAAGACACGACTCAAACTTATTCGTCTGTTAATTTCATTCCACTGACAGTTCGGAATATACCACTTAGTCGAGCAGCTCGTCTCCTTTCTCCCAGTTCTTCCCAGCCCAAACTTTGCAAACATTTTCGTAACGCTACTCTTTTTCGGAAATCACCCAGAACAAATGGAGCTGCTTTTGTTTGGATTGTTTCCAGTTCTTGAATTAAGTAATGCTGTTGAGGGTCCCATACACTGGAACCATACTCTGGTTGGGGTCTTTCCCTAAACTTACATGCCCTCTCCTCTACATCCTAAACACTCTCATAACCATGTGCAGAGATCTGTACCCCTTATTTAAAATACCGTTCATGTGATTACTCTAATAAAGATCTTTCTTTATATATACATATAGGTGCTTACAATGATCCCCAGAAGGAACTTTCACTTCATCAAAGCAGGGTAATTAAAACTGAGAAGACTTTTCCTATTTGTGAAACTCACAACCTGACTTTTAACCCTGTTTATTATCATACCATTGCCTACTGTCCATCTCACATCATCAGTCATGTCACTTCAGCTGAGCACGATCAAATGTTTTCACAAATTGAACAATGGCAAGAAAGCTCTAATATCAAAGAGTACCGAAGAGGAGATCATGAAGAAAGCGCGAATTATAAAACAGCAATCAAAGGAATTGACACCTCCAAATGACTAAAAGCAACTTACGAGTTAAGGAACAGTAGCGTAGCAACGATCGACCGATGGTGCTTGTGCGTGTGTGGTGCGCGCAAGCAAGACTTTGTCATTATAAGGACCCTGATACAAGTGAATTATGTTGAGCCGGGCTGAGTAGTTCAGGTGGGTAGGCGCTGGCTTTCTGAACCCAACGTGGCAGGTTTCATCCTGGCTCAGTCTGGTGGTATTTGAAGGTGCTCAAATACGTCAGCATCGTGTCGGTAGATTTACTCGCATGTGAAGGAATTCCCGCGGGGCTAAATTACGGTACCTCGGCGTCTTCGAAAACCATAAAAGAAGTTGGTGAGACGTAAAGCAAATTTATTTATTTATTTATTTATTTATTTATTTATTTATTTATTTATTTATTTATTTATTTATTTATTTATTTATTTACTTCGACTTTCCCCAACTGGTGACTGCCCCTGAGGACAAAGTGTACATAAAGACAATATGAATATTAAAAGTAACTGTGAGTTAGTTAACACATCAATCAATCAATCAATCAATCAATCAATCAATCAATCAATCAATCAATCAATCAATCAATCAATCAATCAATCAATGACTAGTGATCTGCATTCAGGGCAGTCACCCAGGTGTACTGTACGTTGTGGCATTAAAAACTTTGGGAGACATGGTTCTTCAGGATTTGAATTGAATAATTCAAGGCAGTCACTGCAATTTCTTTTATTAATGCCTGAATGGGGTTAAATGATTCGTAGAACTGGACGAAAAAGTGAGGAATGGTTCCTCTAGCGCCAGCCATTAATCCTATGACTTCGATATCATCCAGGTGGTTTTCTTTTTGTTGGAATGGGATGGTTGGTTCATATGTTTCTTTTTCCTCATGTACCTCATTGAGTTGTGTTTCGGATGTCTCGAATCTATTATAAAGCCCTTTCGGTGGTCTTTGAAAGCTATCGTGTCAATTCGACGGGTGCTGCCTGGAACAGAGAGACCGTGAACCTTCTCCAAGACGGCAAAGCCGCAGTCCCTTAACGCTTAAGTAATGGCAGATTGTATTTTATGGTGCCTAGTATTTCTTAGAGCTTCTCCAAGCGAACAGTAACTGAGGACGTGAGGAAGAGTTTCTACCTCGTTGTGGCAGCGCCGACAACTGTTAGTGTCCATGGCCCTGTCTGGAATAGCTCGTACAGCCGGTACGTTGCGTGTCATTTTCAAGGCATCACAAGATAATCCTTGAAGGCGACTAACCCAGTGACTAGCTAGAGAATGCTGATGAAAGAGGATAACTCCTTTGCCTTTCTGTGGGACATAGCACCACTTACCGAATTCAACTCTTCTCAACTTCGTTCTTATTTTCCGGAGGTGTAAAGAACATTTTTTTTTATAAAATACGATGCCGTCTGGTGTTAGACGAAGCCTTTGCAAATAGTTGAGGCTTTATTCTTTTGGTTCCCTTGCATGTAGTAATATTATTATTTAATATTATTGAATTATATTGATATTCAGACTGAAGAACTGACGAACTACAAAATATTGAATTAAAATACAAAACAAAAACAATATGATTAAGGTCAATAGTTTTATAGCAAATAGTATGTTCTGATTACAATCTAAAATCCAAATTTTGAGGCTTCTAAGAAAATAGATTCAGGAAATCTGTTGGATTTCAAAATTATGTCTCCGTGATTGTTCGAAAGAACCAACACATTGTTTAGAATTTCCCTTGTTTATTTTAATTTCCTATTTATTTTATTTCGTTAAAATTTCATGTGGGGTTTCTAACCCCCATTAACCCCCCCCCCCCACATAACTTGCTACGCCACAGGCAGAAAACGTCAGCATTTGTACATTTCCTAATGTGAGCTATTATTCAAAGTAAAAGAAAGTATGTAATCTCTAAGAATGTTTTAGAGTAGTCGTCGTTTTATAGGAATAGTTAAAAAATCCACAGTTCTAGCCCTTCAGGCAAGCAACTCATTGTTGAAAACGTCCTTGGGATATGAGTTACGAATTGCAGGTAATTATAACATAATAAAGTATGAGAATATATACTTTATTTATTCCTAAAAATTACAATCTTTTTCGATGAGCAATTTTCCTTTTTTCCTACCACTACGAGCGCTAATCTAAGTCAATGGAGAGTTGCACTTAAGCGCCACTACGAGCGCTGATGTGAGTCAATGGAGAGTTTCACTTAAGCACCACTACGAGCGCTAATGTGAGTCAATGGAGAGTTTCACCTAAGCACCACTGCGAGCGCCAATGTGAGTCAATGGAGAGTTTCACTTAAGCACCACTACGAGCGTTAATGTGAGCGTTAATGTGAGCGCACGGCCGACTGGATTCCTCGCTGCGCTAGCGAGAGCGACGCATCAAGTCGGCCGTCGTGAGCGTTAATGTGTTTCACTTAAGCACCACTACGAGCGCTAATGTGAGTAAATGGAGAGTTTCACTTAAACACCGCTACGAGCGCTAATGTGAGTCAGTGGAGAGTTTCACCTAAGCACCACTACAAGCGCCAATGTGAGTCAATGCAGACTTTCACTTAAGCACCACTACGAGCGTTAATATGAATCAATGGAGAGTTTCACTTAAGCACCACTACGAGCGTTAATGTGAATCAATGGAGAGTTTCACCTAAGCACCACTACGAGCGTTAATGTGAATCAATGGAGAGTTTCACTTAAGCACCACTACGAGCGCTAATGTGAATCAATGGAGAGTTTCACCTAAGCACCACTACGAGCGTTAATGTGAGTCAATGCAGAGTTTCACCTAAGCACCACTACAAGCGCCAATGTGAGTCAATGCAGAGTTTCACCTAAGCACCACTACAAGCGCCAATGTGAGTCAATGCAGAGTTTCACTTAAGCACCACTACGAGCGCTAATGTGAGTCAATGGAGAATTCACTTAAGCCCTTATAACTACATTCGGTGT
The DNA here is from genome assembly GCF_040414725.1 of Anabrus simplex. Lineage (NCBI taxonomy): Eukaryota > Metazoa > Arthropoda > Insecta > Orthoptera > Tettigoniidae > Anabrus > Anabrus simplex. The sequence goes on along the minus strand of NC_090273.1, from coordinate 62,174,302 downwards.
GGACATTTCTCAAAAATTAAAAGCCTAAAGGTGTTGAACAAAGGAGTACATTAAGGAAAAAAATATGTACCTAAGTTCACTTGGCTAGGAATTCAATCAAAAAGAAAACGAGTAAAGAAGCAAGTGATTTTAGGCTGTTTTTTCGAAACTGCATTTAGGCTGGAAGTGATTTTCGAAATTTGTCTTTGTAATTTTATAGAGCTATCGAAGACTCACAATTTGAAACCTTTCCAGGTCCTTTAGCCCTTCAACTTTTGGCACAATTGAGAAAATTCCTTAATTTTACGTTTTTCGTTGTATGGGGACCATTACTTTATCTGCTTAGAAATGTTTTCAACATTAATATCACATGGGTCGGCCTCTGTGGTGTAGTGGTTAGTGTGATTAGGTGCCACCCACCGGGGGCCCGCGTTCGATTACTGGCTGTGGCACGAGATTTGAAAAGTGTTCCGAAGGCTGAAAAGAGGTCCACTCAGCCTCGGAAGGTCAACTGAATAGAGGGGGTTAGATTCCCACCTCAGCCATCTTGGAAGTGGTTTTCCGAGGTTTCGCACATCTCCTCCATGCAAATGCCGTGATGATACCTAAGTTAAGGCCACGACCGCTTCCTTCTTCTTCCTTGCCTACCAAACTTCCAACTCCCCTACATGGCCGCTGCGAGACCGTCTGGGAGAGACACTGGTCCTCCTTCCCAGTTGTATCTCTAAATCAAATGGCTCACGCTCCAGGACACTGCCCTTCAGTTGGTAGAGGTGAGATCCCTTACTGAGTCCTAGGGAAAAACCAAACATGGAGGGGAAACTGATTAAGAAAGAAAGAAAGAAAGAAAGAAAGAAAGAAAGAATATAACATGGGAAGAACGGGGCGAGCTAATATCCAGGCTGCCAGAAAGGCCGTGATATCGCACTGAGCTTTGGACATACATAAGGAGTAAATTAACTAATGTTGTTTGCAAGGACATCTTATAGGGAATATCACCAGAAATTAAAAACTTCTCCTGTGTGAAACCGGGTGTGACACGACTTCAAACTAAAATTCAATAACTTCCTTAAAAATAAAAAAAAGCCTCACTTCATCTCTCAAAGTCCAAATCACACGGTAGAAGGTGGAATAGTGTTCTGTAACAAAGTGGGCTATCCGATAGTCGAGTGTCGGAACAGCGGAGCGACCCCGGGGTAACAGCCTGAAGATAATGCTTGACATCCCGCACTAACAAGCCATTACGAACCTCGCAGTCTGCAGATAATGTGCTCACGTGTTTGCGTCAATAGATTAATGTCACGAGCGATCCGCGGCGCGCATTGGTTCTTACATCAGATAACCCGCTGCGTAGAGCAGAGAAGGAACGTGCCTTGTTACTGCTACATCTTGTGGTAGTGTAAATATCACGAGTAAGGCTCTTGCATTTTTAAGTGTGCAAAACGGGACCCAGTCTTAACCCTAGAACTGACAAACGTCGCTTTTACGACGCAATATATCACTAGAATGCCTACGTCGCATGCATTCACTTAATCAGATATAATAGCGTAAACGAAAAATATATGATGTTATAACAAGTAAGACGAGCCTCCGTGGCTTAGACGGCAGCGTTGTTCAAATCCCGGTCCCACCATGTGAGATTTGTGCTGGACGAAGTGGAGGCGGGACAGGTCCTTGCGGGTACTCCGGTTTTCCCAGTCATATTTCATTCCAGCAACTCTCCATTATCATTTCATAGCATTTATCAGTCATTAATAAATCACTTGGGGAGTGGCGACCTCATCGTATTAATAGCCTATATATTGAACCATTCTGTTCATTGGAACAATTGTATTAATTTGAGTATTGGATATTGGAATCACACAAGACCACCCACGAAGCCGATGTCTTACAGTATATGTCATAAAGGGGTCCAGAAGAAGCGTTCTTATGTGAAGTGTGTGCGAGCGTCATTATGAGAAATCTCCAGAACTCATTAAAAGGAGTTATGTCCCAAGCCAAGCCTCTTGATGAAGATTGGGGACGCTTTCCAGTTCCCGGCTAAACTTATTATAGGAGGGAAGAATGAAATAAATTAATATCTTTGGTTACGGAAGAGTTGCATTGGATTTGAGACAAGAATTGCAACCTGTATTATTTCTGCTTTATTTTGATAGGCATTAGGGCTGCATTCATTAATGCATTCGCTAATTTGAGCTCATGATATAATTAATGCGGGAAAATTTCCCGGGCGCGCTAAGATTGCACGCAGTCAAGCGGCTTGATGACGCTATCCGGAATTATAAATTAAGGCCGCCAGGGCATATCAGAGTCATTCTTGGACCGAAAGGCTGCATGAACGAATCGTCATACTGCGTGTTGGTACTGAGAACAACGCTTTGTCTTCGAGCTACACCGACTACCCGTACTGCTATTTCTGCAAGGAAGTAAGTACTCAACTTGAATATTCAGATGAATTTAAGATTTTACCTGTGAGAATCTGCTATGGGGAGATGAGGTACTGCTTATAAGAGACTAATGAACTAGTAGCTTCAATTTTCTGTGAGGTCAAGGTATTACGGACGAACTGCTAGAATTAATATTGGCTCAGGTTAGGAATTCTGAAACTATATGTTGTCCGTGTGGTAGGGTGATAGAACAGTGACTGAGAGTAGTGAAGAAACTATTGTGTACCAGGTTAAAACTCTGAACGAGACTTGGTCAGTGTGACGTGTGAAACACGCTAGTAGTGGAGACAGGCATAGAGTTTGGACACTCTGTAATATATGAATTTATTTTCAGTTACCCCAGCATCAAGTCAGAACGAGTGTTTGACAGCATCATTGCAAAGAAGCCACAACCAGGAGCTGAAGCCAACACAACAACGGGCATCGATCCAGGAACGTTGGGAGCACCTGATCAGCACAACATCGAAGGGGACACCTTCCGACTACAGAGGGAGCTGTACGAAGACGCCACACAAGCAAGAATGTCTCCAAGTGGTCAACACTATCTGATGCCAGCTCTGCAGTCTATCAGAATGTGGTAGATCCAGTGGTCCACAGGGATGGCCGCTCCGCTATGTCCCCGATAAATTAAGGTCAGAGCTTTCCAATTCTGTTTCAAGCATGTCATTTAAATTTAGATAGGAATATGGGGGCCGTCAGTCAACATATTTGTGGTAGTAGGAAAATTTCCCTTGTAATTTAGAGCTAGGCCTCAAACTCGAACTCCGTACTTTAAGGTAGATGTTATTTGTAGAGTCCTTGTTAGCGAAGTTATAGTTCATTTTGATTGCGTTATTTCAACGTACGTGTTTTTGTAAGGGTCTGATTGAACTCATTTAGGCATGGAGGTTAGTCTACAGATAGGTACTTTGATTGGATCGCATTTAGGCATTTGTTTCTGCAGACGTAGAAGTGTATAATTATGACCAAGTCGTGACCAAGTCGTGACCAGTAATTCACCCAGATTCACTGATAGAGCGAGCGAGTCCAAATATTTAAGAGATTTGAGCCCATGAGAGGCATAAGTAAAATTTGCAGTTGGCACGAGAGAGCCCAACCAGTGAAAGTTTATTGAATATATTTCGGAAATGCCTAGTATGGCCATGTGACGAACGCTTAATGATTAGTGTTTTGTAGCACCAGGATTTAGCCCATGAGAGGCATAGGTAAGATGAGCGTGATTGCTGGAGGTATTGAGACGAGGGCAGATAGCCCAGGTATATTTAAATGAGGGCTTTAGCAGCTGACTACGTGAAGTGTTCTTTGAAAGGCAAGACTTTAGCCTGTCACCCCGTTTGAGCTCATAAATTAGGGGACTGCCGCAAGTGGAATGGTGAGGGTGGAGGTCATTGAGCTTGACGTCACAGGCTTGTGGGTTGGTCGTCTGCAGTATGTCAAGTATGCCGAGAGGGGAAGAAACGACCTTCATGTTTTGAAAGCAGAGAGAGATTTGTTTTATGTCCTATTTGTTTTACGTAATCTTTTAGCACTGGCCCGTTTTATCCTGACACCCATGTATGTGTTGATTGGGTCCTTTGATATTGTGTGCATAGGTATCTTGGACGCCTTACTTGTCATGGGACTAGGGTTCGTGACCGAGTCTGGTCATTGTAAATTTTGTGGTGATTTTTGTTTGCACCGGGGTTCGACGGCGCGAGGCATTGTAAATTTTTATGGGAATCATTGTTTTTGTGTAATTAAGCAGATATCCATCTTTCTAAACTTCGTTACTTACACTATTGTAACATGCTTGTTGCAGCTCACGTGTTTTCGTGAAGGCAGTAAACTGGTAGTCATCGGCTCAGCGTCATTTTACCATCTCATATTGAAATGCTCTTTCATTTGTAAATAATTCAAGTTTATGTAATAAATCCCTATTTGTTAAACTTTGAATGCAGCGGTGTTTTCTGTTAGATATTTTTATTTTTAATTTAGCCGAATTCTTACCTGAGTAGGCACATGTCCTAGTGTTTTATCTTTATGTTGCCCCGTTATACCCATGTTATCCCTGAGAAGAGCGCTCTCCCGGCTGATTGAAGAGGACTGTATTCAGGTAAGACTATGTGCACCAGCTCACGTCTGTGAGAGTTCGTTCACTACTGTACTCTGGGTTCGAGACCGGCCTTCACCTGGACGGAAATATAAAGTGCAGTAGGGCACAATATGGTTCATTCATTACGTTCCTGACACGCTCAAAGACTGAAAAACAGGTTGTAGGTTTTCATTTTCAACAATTAAGACATTGAAGACAAAGCTTCAAGTCTGTCACGCATTTCTCATTAGGTGGAAATGACTCAGTCAAAGTCAGGATAGATATAAATTGACATTGATGTCGGGTCTCCATGTAGACCGGGTAGTTCAAGCCTCAAAAGAAATTACACTGCTGCACTCAAACTACTCTAACTCGAAATGTATTCAAGATATCGACCTCAAACTTGGAACATGTACTCACTAGGTTTCTTTGTAATCTGTACGTTGTGATACTTTTCAAAGCGATACCGTTTGTGCCTCCATTTCATAGTCTTTCTAAGCAGAGTGCAGTATGAATCCAAGTGTGTTGTTTTTTCGCTAGTGGCTTTACGTCACACCGACACAGATAGGTCTTATGGCGACGATAGGATAGGAAAGGCCTAGGAGCTGGAAGGAAGTGGCAGTGGCCTTAATTAAGGTAGAGCCCCAGCACTTGCCTGGTCTGAAAATGGAAAACCAGGGAAAACCATATTAAGGGCTGGCGACAGTGGGATTCGAACCCACTATCTCACGGATGAAAGCTCACAGCCACGCGCCTCTAACCGCACGGCCAACTCCCCCGGTAATCCGTGTTTGTGCCATTCCTGTACTCAATGTGTTCAAGTATGCAAGGATTTCTCTTTACGGTTACTCCGCGTTCAGTGTTAGCCGTTAATCATTAGAAATATCTAATTCATTGTCACACGGTGCCTATTATAACCGGTCTGTACATAATTAATCAAAATTACCGATAGCCGTCGGCAAATGAATACGCCGTGCCACGCATCTCCACTGGAGTTCCAGAGAATGGCTCTACATATCTGACTTTTTTTTTTTTGCTTAAATACATGAAGGTTTAAAGAAAGAAAGATGAAGCTATAATTTATATTCCATGACTACACCATTTGGAACTAATAATCTCGCCCACAAGTTCATCAATAATAAGGAAATACAAGATGCATAAAAGCGAGAGTTCTCGTAGTCCGTCACCTACTGTCAGCTGAGAAACTACGACATTTCTCAGGGCTCATCACCCATGTGGCACATCAAGTAATGAATCTTTATATAAATGTTGAAGTAGTTTGTCGGCACTTTGCCATCTTGTGCAATGATTCTCCATTCTCGGCGCGTAAGAACATCTGTATATGTACGAAGCACCGCCGTCTCAATCTCTATATACTGCCTGCTCTGTGCCGCGAGAATTGCGTTTACACCGACATTGCAGATGGCAGCACTTACCGCACCCAGAGCACATGGTGGTTAAATGAGAGTTGGTCCGTAACACCAATATAAAATGAAAAATAATCCTTAACATGTCACTAATTGAGAAGATAGTACACATGCACAATCTAACATTTCACATTTGGCTTGGCTTAAGATATAGAAAAGTAAAATATATAAAATCTTACCATTTACAGTAGATATGTTAGGATCATCCCATGCTGCATGGTACATACAATTTTCAGAATTTTTTCGTCACGAGTAACGGAGCACCTTTTCAGTCCTTTTCTTACTGTTATTTATCAGCAGTGGACGCAAAAGGGTTTCTACCACTATTTCGCTGACCCTTTGTTCATGACCAGATTTCAGGATACGTTTTATTGCACATAATGCACAGTGTGTACGTTCGTCATGTCATTAAATCTACCACCCAATCTCACTGAACTAAATACAACTTCTATTGCGTCTCCAGAAAATCATCTAGTGAGAAGATGAAATAACAGATTTTTAACAGATAAGACACACATTCCACTATAGATTTCACAGTTATCGAGACAGCATCTGCCGTCTCATTAGTCAGACACTTCAGTTTTTCACGTTTTTATTCCAACCGAATTATTTTAACGTGCTCGATGAAATAATCATTCAAGCATAAGTGTTTTATCTGCTGGTGAATAGAAATGCACACAATCTGGATTGTTTTGCCGAAAGGCATTACAGTAATAATTTCTGAACTAAAAGGGATAGACCGGAGACCCTAAGCCTTTAAGGAGGAAGTAGGCAGCAGGACTAGAGAACTTCTTTGAACGTCGGATTTCAAGAAAAGACAACAGTTTATCCGCGAGAGCAGCAGATTTTACAGTATCTGTGCCGCATATACCTTCAACATTGACCACACAAACGAATTTGTCAATGGTTCGGTCGTAGAGGAGCTTTAATCGGCGATCACTGTTACACTCCTCTCTGTTGGTCGAGTGTTTTACATTCAGATCTAAGTCTTTCCTTCATTAATTGGGAAATCCCGACAAACACTATCAACATTTTCCATTTAGGCTACCTGTCCAGAGTACTTTGTGACGGAGCTGACACTAGAGCAGGAGTCCTGCCATATTCGTAACCGTTTGGGATACTATTCCCCACGCCACATAGTACCGCGTGATTTGTTCTGACTCCCGGATTTTGTCTTGCGAAAATTATGGATTTGATTTTTAAAAACGGTCGTCTCTCCTTTATATTTGGCCGCTTCCATTACTTTATTCAGACGATCAATTTCTGGGTTTTCTTCGAATTGTCTCTGTAGTCTTTAAACTTCATTATGGTTAGTCATCAGCTGTTATCGCAGTCTCAGAATTCTTGAACGGAGCCTCTAATGTCTGATTTTCTGATCACTGCTGTCATTCTTACTCGTTGGATTGATACATCGTTGTTCAAATGAATTTCGTACTCGGCATCCAATGAATTTCCTGCGGTTGAAGAGCTTGTTTCATCACATATTTCTTCCGAAGAAATATCTTGTCGCTGCCTGGTCTTTCGTGGAGCTATTTTTCTGGTTTGAAGGTAATGGGGATAATTCGAAGACCGACTATGTACGCTCTCTGGCTTCAATATATTTTCCTTTTGGTTGTATATTTTATCTCCATCTCTAAAATTCAGGCTACAAACACGAGAATAATCAGATGGAATCCTTCGATTACCCTTGGTTGATCCTTGCCTTGATATAGCGTTAAGCCAATTTTCCCAAAGTTCCTTACTTTGGGGGGATAACAGGAATCCTCACACCTGAAGAATTTGGATTTACTGCTTTGATATACAGAGAGGAACACAGCAATTAATAATTTTACAAACAGAGACACACACATAAATGTTCGATGTAGACGCACAATAACGTGGGTACGGAGATAAGTTGGGTGCGTTAGCTGGCGCCCCTAGCGGAGGTTCGTGACACTAAGAGCTCACGCTGAGAAGCATGTTAACCGCATAGCATAGAGCAGGCAGTATATAGGATCACGGCCGACTTGATGCGTCGCTCTAACTAGCTCCTAGGAGCGCAGCGAGGGATCCAGTCGGCCGTGATAGGATTGAGACGGCGGTGGTACGAAGTTTCCATGGCTACAAAGATCGTACAATTTATAAAATACCAAAGCCTACTAGATTCTAGAAGGCCTGGACAGAAAGTCAATTTCTTGCATTAAAAGCGAGGTAATAGTTTTTCTCTTTTCCACCGCTAGGTTCGCGTTTATGTTCTGTTGTTTGGCGTGAATTCTATGATTCCATGTGTTACTGCAACATGTTTTATGAGAAGAAATAACATATTAAACTGTCCGGCTCCATGGCTATATGGTTAGCGTTCTGGCCTTTGGTGAGAGGGGTCCCGGGTTCGATTCCCGGTAGGTTCGGGAATTTTAACCATCATTGGTTAATTTCGCCGGCTCGAGGTCTGGGTGTATGTGTCGTCTTCATTATCATTTCATCCTTATGACGCGCAGGTCGCCTACGGGTGTCAAATCAAAAGACCTGCACGTGGCGAGCCGAACATGTCCTCGGACACTCCCGGCACTAAAAGCCATACGCCATTTCATTTTTAAATATTAAACTTCATTTTATAAGGTAAGGCCTTAATTTATTTGGTCCCACGATTTGCAATATATGGATGGTTGCTGAGATGCATTTAACACTTGTTTAGTTATGTGCTTCCAAATTACCGTCAAGGTGGTGGTTGTGATTATTGTTTTAAGAGGAAGTACAACTAGGCAACCATCCTCTATATAACACTAATCAGAGAGAAAAACTGGAAGAGAACCGACACTTCGAAAAATGAAAGTATCGGCCAAAGGAAGACAAGGGCCACGAAGGGCTTGAAAATGAAAGACTCCCTAGACCTCGGAAACCTAATAGCGTCGGGGTCGGCATACTGCTAGAGTTGACCAAAGAAGGTCGGATAAGATAGATGAAAGTGAGGAGCCTGGCACAAGTAAGTGAAAGAAATGCCAGGACTCAGCTAAGGCCCCGTAGTCGCCAACCCACGCTCAAAATTTCCGAGCCCCTGGGGCCAATGTAGGTTAAGATGGTTTATTGTTGCGTGCCTAACCGCACATCTGGCACAGCGAAGAAATATACACAAATATAAATTTTCATCTTTTTCCTAAAGATCTGGTTTACGGGAGAAATGGAAGCTCGCTATTTCTCGACAGGGCAGCAGAAAAGGATCTCCTAATGATAACTCCAGAATATGTAGGTTGCACTTTGTCGAATCAGATTACGGTGTAAGTACTGTGAGGGGAATTCTGTTCCCCGACAAAGTGCCCACGCAAATTCGTCTTCTTCTTAAAAATATATTAATTTTTACAACGCGGGCGTTAGGGTATCTCGGAAAATGTAACCTCTGCCGAAAGCTGAAGTTCCTTATCGCTCCATTGTTTAAGGAGACGTTTCAGTGCGCGACTGTGATCAAGCATACATCACGTCATACATTATACTTACAACATTTTTCAGGCCTGTTCTTGTCATTAATGCAAAGAAAGTGACTAATGATTGCGATTTCTTAAACAAATTCAACAGCAAGCCTCTGAGCAGCAAAGTGTTGAAATTATAGAAATAGGAAAAAATCGGGTGAGTACTTCTATTGAGGCCTATTTCTCTATTCTTTACTCTTGTGTGATAAACAAGTGCAAAATGAAAGAAATCTATGAAGTGTACTGTGTTCCAAGTTGTTTTATATATTTCTATCTGATTCACACCGGGCATAATGATAATAAAAATGTGTTATTTCACATTATTGTATGAATCTTCAATATAAGGATATAGACAGAACATGAGAACAACATAACATAAACGCGATCCAAGCGGCCATTACCTGAACTACTTTGTTCGCCCAGAAATGTGTCGGCTTGTCCAGGCCTTCTAGTATAGCGTAGGCAACGAAAATACACACTAAAGTCTACGATCCCTCTACTCCATGACATGATTGAAAGTAGTTGAAATTGTAGCCAACAGATAGCACAACAAGCTACAAACGATGGCCTTGCGTAAGAACGGAGTTCTCCGGGGCCTGTCAATAACCATTGGCCGCAGTACTACGGAGATCTCCGGGGCCGGTCGTTAGTGTGTTATAACAAGTAAGACATTGAAGACAAATCTTCACGCCTTTTGTCACACATTTCTCATTAGGTGGAAATGATTCAGTCAAGGTCAGGGTAGGTACAAAATCAGCTGCCCTTTCTTCAACCCCCTGTGGTCTCAGTTACTTTGCAATTTCTCGCTCGCTCGCTGTTGCCTGGCAGGAGAGAAGAAAACTCTCCGAGAATTACTCGGACCAGTCCTCGGGGGCTGACGTAACAGTGTGCAGCTCGGAACTTTTAATTCTGTTGTGGCTCTGTTTCTGTGTTTACCTTTGAGAACTGAATATTTTTAAAAACTGGAAGGTATATTGCGTGATTTGTATAAAGTGATTTTTAAAACTTAGTGGGTTTCTTTGCTATTTGTTTTACGTCGCACCAACGCAGATAGGTCTTACGGCGGCGATGGGATGGGAAAGGCCCAGGAATGGGAGGGAAGTGTCCGTGGCCTTAATTAAGGCACAGCCCCAGCATTTGCCTAGTGTGAAAATGGAAAACCACGGAAAACCACCCTCAGGGCTGCCGACAGTGAGGTTCGAACCCACTATCTCCCAGATGCAAGCTCGCAGCTGCGCGTTCCTAACCACACGGCCAACTCGCCCAGTGTTTAGTGCTTATTATTATTATTATTAATTGTGAACTTGAAAATATGAAAAAATAAAAGCTTATTGAGTTTTTCAAAATGTTGATCCCCTGATACCAGATAAGTAAATTATCTAATACGTATATGAGCGTGTTAAATAACGTTCTCAGTAATGGCTAGTCCGTACAAAAGTTAATAAACAATGCTAACAGAACCATGTTAATAAACAATATTGATGGAAACATTTCTCAACATAGTTATAAATTTTTGTTGGGAAACTTCTTCAACATCATGTCCACACCAGACAATGTTTGTGAAGTTACGATGAATAGGGCCAGGAAGAAGAAAATAGATGCAATGACAAAGAAAAATATTGGAGAGGCGTTTAGCATTAAGTTTGGAGAGAACACTTATGTCAGAATTTTAAATTCGTGATGCAGCGGGCTTTCAAAATTTGTTTGAGAACGCCCGCACATCACTTTCAGTTCTTGTTGACAGTAATGAAATGGCGTATGGCTTTTAGTGCCGGGAGTGTCCGAGGACAAGTTCAGCTCGTCGGATGCAAGTCTTTTGATTTGACTCCCGTAGGCGACCTGCGCGTCGTGATGAGGATGAAATGATGATGAAGACAACACATACACCCAGCCCCCGTGCCAGCAAATTTAAGCAATTAAGGTTAAAATTCCCCTGTGACCAAAGGCCACCACGCTAACCATTTAGCCATGGAGCCGGACTTGTTGACAGTGACTGGGCCTGACATTGCAAGAAATGATACGCATTATCGGAAGGCCGGCTCCACTAATGACAGGCTATTTTTATAGGTATAACTTTAAGATTCCTAGCGACTGGTGACTCGGTCATTTCACTTATATATTTCTCTACAGTCTTAAAAGCAATTTCAGTTATTGTGCCTGAGGTGTTTGAAGTTTTACACAACAATATGAAAGAACTGCTAAAGGTACGAAATTTTTTTTTAAAAAAACTTCATTTAACCTACTTAGGATAATATTATTTTGATGATATACAAGTGATTATGGAAAGTTAGGTTATTAAACGAAAAGCGAAGCTGGAAATCAAACTACATTAGAACACAGCTAAAAAGATTATACAGAATTAAAAATACTGTATATTAAAACTTTCGCTTGCGATTTGATAGTCAGATTTTAGAAAAAAGAAAACATCGTATTCCGTGCTACGATTTGGCGTGCTCTAATTGCGTCCTTGCGCATGTGCGAACCAAAATATTAACGAAAACACGAAAAGTTAGGCAAAGTTTCATTTAGAAACGTTAAAGATATTCTGTTTATAAACTGCACAGAAAGTTGTGAAGACGCTATTTTATTTATTAACAGTCAAAAATGTTCGTGAACGTTGCAATTTCCTTTGCGTCGCACCCACACAGACAGGTATTATGGTGACGATGGGATAGGAAAGGGCTAGGTGTGGGAAGGAAGCGGTCGTGGCCTTAATTAAGGTACAACCCCAACATTTGCCTGGTGTGAAAATGGGGAACCACAGAAAACCATCCTCAGGGCTGCCGACAGTGGGGTTCGAAGCCACTATCTCCCGGATGCAAGCTCACAGCTGCGCACTGCTAACCGTACAGCCAACTCGCCCGGTATGAACCTCGTTAGTTAACAGTGTTTATTAAAAAAATTAACGAAAATTTCTTGGTGTGGACGCGCCTTTATACAGTGTGTTACATGTCTAACTGTTATGTACCTAAGTGTGCTTAAATTTGTTTAAGAAACAAATGTGCAGTGCGTAAGTAAATGGCCTGACATTTACGGGAAACACTCGACACATATAGGGTGAACACAATGCAAACATATCTGGAAAATTCCCCGATCCATTCTTATAAAAACATAATTATAACTAACTAATGGTTATTTCATGTCGACTGAGCAGAGTGGCTGGCCGTATTAACGCGCTATGTCCATGGAGCCAAGCTCAGCATTCGAGAGACGTAGTAGGTTCGAACCCCACCGTAGGCTATCCTGAGAATGGTCTTTTTGTGTGGTTTCCCACTTTCACTTCTAGGCAAATACCGAGACAGTTCCTATTCATAGGCTACAGACGAATCCCTCCACCACCTTATCCAGTTTCATTCACCATCATCTTCATCTTCATTAGCTCCTCAACTGAGGTTGGCGTCAGGAAGGTAGAGATAGCTGAAAACTAACATAGCAGTTACTTTGTCACAGTTACATGCCTGCCATTGTTACAAATGTAACGAGGACAAAAAATAACAGATTACTAAGTAACGACAACAGAACAACTTACTAGTGAAAACAGTAACTGGGAAGTGGGAACTGTCACTAGCAGAATTCAGATAGTACGGATGTCTTCCAAGTGAGAGCGCTTTCGTTGGAGATTGCTTTAAATCAAATACACTATAGTGTATAGTATACTCTATAGTGTATTTGTTTAAGTTACTGATATCGTCTGGTAACTAAAGTATAAACTGTTATGACATATTCAACTGCTCTGGGGTAATCGTTGACTCGGACATCGTGCAGGGCTACTTACGTTATAATATTATTATAAGTTTCACCCGTATAATTTTTCTTGTACCGTAGATAAATTAGTATGCTAACGTTCCATGTTGATATTATAGATAACATAACATTAACTTACTTCATTTTACGTAATCGATCCGCTTGTACCAGTTTGTGTCGAGGTTTGGCAGACAGTTCATCATGTTTTTTTGTCTTCTATCCTTGATCGAGACATTGTGAAACTCACTCCTCTAGATTTCAGAAAAGACACTCTGTTGTCTTCTCATATAATCCCTTTGTCTGTCCGACTCAGTTGGCTGAATGGTCAGCGTACTGGCCTTCGGTTCAGTGGGTCACGGGTTCGATTCCCGACGGGGTCGGGGATTTTAACCTTCATTGGTTAATTATATTGGCCCGGGGGCTGGGTGTTTGTGCTGTCCCCAACATCTCTGCAACTCACACACCACACATAACACTATCCTTCAACACAATAACACCCAGTTCCCTACACATGGCAGATGCCGCCCACCCTCATCAGAGGGCCTGCCTTACAAGGGCTGCACTCGGCTGGAAATAGCCACACGAAATAATAATCCCTTTGTCTGCCTCTCGTTAACTTTACAGCAAATAGGAATGAATGTTTTGCTGCATCTACTTTCAACAGTGTAGTGATGCATGCTCGCATGTGCGAGTGAATGAATGGGACTTCGCAACACAACTGTAAGGAGAGACGCTTGAAGCCGTGACCAGGCATTTCTTCCCTGAAGGGGGAGGCGGGCCTCCTAGACGCTGACCCCGTCTCTCAGGCCAGGAGTTTTGTATCGGAGAAGGAAGGAGATGTGCAGAGAAGTTGAGAGGGCTGGCGGCCATGGCCTATAAGGAACTGTCCCGTGAAGGAGAACAGAAAACCACGGAAAACCATTCTCAGGACAGGCGACGGTGAGGATCAGGCCCCTTTCCGTCTCTCGAATGCAGAGGCGTAGAGCCACGGAAGAGCCATGGCCACCCCTCCTCTGGTTGATTGGTCGGTTGCAGTGGCCACTTGTGTGCCGAGACCCACTTTGCATCCACCGACCCTTTTGGAATTAACCATTGAAGCTAAAAATCCCCGACCCGGCTGGGAATCGAACACGGCATCTTCTGGACCAAAGGCCAGCACGCGAACAATTTAGCCATGCAGCCGGAAATAATAATAATAATAATAATAATAATAATAATAATAATAATAATAATAATAATAATAATAATAATAATAATAATAATAATAATAATAATAATAATAATAATAATACGGAGTTACAGACCTTGAGAAGTCATGATATGCAGACGACCGCCAACCAGTTTCCGCATTGCAATAGTGCTGTTATCTAGCAACGAAAGCGGAATTCTACTGGACGGTTCCTATGGCTGAGTTAATATAATTCCGTCAGGTGACACTGAGAGCGCCACCAGATGTCAACAACAATGACAGCCAAGAATTAATTTCGACCGCTCTTCAATATGAAAACAAGGCTTTACCCATATCGTCCTCCGGCCTTATAGACCTCCCATTATAGAGCCACACTTTCCTTCAGTACCCTTGGAGTAAAATCTCCCCACATAAAATGAATTATGCATATTGGTGGTAGATTTGAGGTAAACGGGCTAACGTGACATAAATGACCTTAGTTATTCCTTGAGGATTAGCGTATCACAGTTGATAACATGAGTTGTGTCAGACACGGCTACAGTGTTGTGTTGCGTGAACTCTCAGAATGTGTGCACTGCGTGTTCACGCACCATATATAACACGTAACATGCAATCCAGAACAGTAATACGTGAAATAATTACAATTTACTGAGACTCCCGTTTCATGTCGGTGGGAGAAAAAAAGTCCTCGTTATTTTAGGAAGAAATAAAACATTTGTAGTGCCATATCGTGAGAAGAACAAACTGAGAACAAATGGTTGGAATGGGAGATATAATGTCGCAGTGAAGTCAACATCTACAACAATTTTAATGTTGCACTCTGTTCACAAATCTGTTCCGCACGTGAAAAAAAAAAAATTAAGAGAGTCACATTTATCGTACTGTATAACTGAGAGTACTCGAGATAATTATCTCTGAGCTTACAGAGTAAAGTGGGCTGCCTAAGCGAGGTACTGAAGGTACGCTTGGTTCACCTGGAAGGACGCGGGTTATTTTCCCCGTCAAGAGTTCTGAGAATTTAGAAAGAGATCTATGTGGCTCAGACGGTGAAGTGTTCGCTTTGTGAACAAAATTGACGGGTTAATCCAACGCCGCCTTCCAGCTCAACAATGACGTCACTGCTTATGGGCGAACGATATTTACCTGACAACTGAGAACACCAATCAAACAGTCTCGATACAGAAAAGGCTTCCACCACCTGTATTATTATTATTATTATTATTATTATTATTATTATTATTATTATTATTATTATTATTATTATTATTAATACAACATTTAAGTAAATCAATATTTTATTATCTTCATTAGCAATTCAATTTAAATAATGTTGATAACCAGGATCAATTATAAGATACGCCCTAGTTATACACATGTTAGATATTATACTTTTAACATGAAATAGATTTAAATTTTTACCACATTTCGATCTTTTAAATATTTATCAGATGTTGATTAATGTTGAAGTGATTGGAGTGAAAGTATTAATCTTACAAGGTATGTACGTATTTTCCCTTCTTTTCTTTCTTCTTTTTTCTTTATCAGAAAGAGCAAAATTCAAAAGTTTAATAGAGTAGGTCAAATGGTTGCTGGATATTTGCCGTCAAGGAGATTTGTGGTCACCAGACACGAGCGGTCATTGAGGTATACTTGTTCCCACTCACAGAAATTCCCCAGCAGTCACAGGAGATACGCGGCCACTCCAGCAGTGGCGGGCCTCATTAACTTAATCTCGGAGTATCCTCGCTAACCTGCCTGGGTTCCTGCTCCCTCGTTCTAGGTCAGAGGTGCTCAGAAACACCTTCTAATAGGCTACTCAAAAACCCGTCGACTTTCAACGCGGTATACATTGGGATGTTTTATACTTTGTAAATTGCAGAATTTTATTTTTACGACAACATGACGGTTTTATAAAAACAATGTTTTAGTGTTGAAGCGTGGTTGAAACAAGTTAAAAAACGTGCAGTTTTTGCGTTCCATCTGTGAAAAAAAATATTACAATATAAATTACACATTCCAAACCTGAGTTAACACGAAATAAAATTAGGAAAATAATGGTGTTATTGGATTTTCTGTAAGCTTTTTAATTTGCTAGTGGCTTTACGACGCACCGGTACAGATACGTTTTATGGGGAGGATGGGATAGGAAAGGTCTAGGAGTTGGAAGGATGCGGCCTTGGCCTTAATTAAGGTACAGCCCCAGCATTTGCCTGTTGTCAAAATGGGAAACCATGGAAAACCATCTTCAGGGCTGCCGACAGTGGGATTCGAACCCACTATTTCCCGAATGCAACCTCACAGCTGCGCGTCCCTAATCGCACGGCCAACTCGCCCTGTTTTTCTGTAAGCCTATTGGTTATTTCATAAACATTCTCCAAACTTGAGTACACATAATATTTTGGTCGACTAGAGCGACAACCGCAGTTCTCCGTAGACAGATACTTCTCGCGCCTCGACAAATTCAACCCGGGAACAAATACATCTCCGTGACCGCAAAGGTCTATTACAGAAATGTTTCATCATGGGATGTTAAAAGGAAATTCAACCATTATTGTGAGAGCCCATTAGTTCTGGAATGAACACTCACAAGATCTTTTGAGTTCTTTCAAAAGCTCATTTGAACTTAAGAAATTACATCCTTAAGTTTATGTCTTTGAAAATTTAATTTTAAAAAGTGATATGGGACTCAAATATGCTTAAAATTAACGATCGATATTTTCTTTTGAAAACAAGCTGAAACTCATTTCGATTTCTTAAAAGAGACCAAGATACGTCAAATTATATGAAAGGCTTTATTACATATGTTAGCAATTTTTAATTTAACAACAAACTTTGAGACAGTTATCTGGGAGATATTAATAACTTCTTAAACTACCACTTCTAGCTGTTTGTAACAAGTACCTAATGTATTTTTCAACTTTGAGAGGGTAAGGCTGTGGTTGGAGGTTTTACCCAATATGATTTACTGTATATGAAAAATCCACAGCCTGTTTCCAGTCATTCGATCGGGTCAGGAATGGAATGAATGAAGCCCATCTAGCGGCGAGGATAGGAATTGTGCCAGCTGCCGATGTCTGGCGCACTCCTCTGAGGCAATGATTAATTCATGACAGATGAAATGAAATGATATTGGAAAGTGTTGCTGGAATGAAAAATGACAGGGAAAACCGGAGTACCCGGAGACAAACCTGTCCCGCCTCCGCTTTGTCCAGCACAAATTTCACATCGAGTGACCGGTATTTGAACCACGGAACCCAGCGGCGAGAGGCCAGTGCGCTGCCGCCTGAGCCACGGAGGCCCAGCATGATTTATATACTCTATAATATTTCTTTCTTTCTTTCTTTCTTTCTTTCTTTCTTTCTTTCTTAATCCGTTTACCCTCCGGGATTTTCCCCTCGGATTTAGCGAAGGATCCCACCTCTACCGCCTCGAGGGCAGTGTCCTGGAGCATGATACTTTGGGTCGGGCGGATACAACTGGGGTAGAGGACTGGTACCTCGCTCAGGTGGCCTCACCTGCTATGCTGAACAGTGGCCTTGTGGTGGGGGTTAGGTAATTGAAATGGAAAGACAAGGAAGAGGGAAGGAGGCGCTCGTGGCCAAATCTATGTATCATCCCGGCATTTGCCTGGACGAGAAGTGGGAAACCACGGAAAATCACTTCGAGGATGGCTGAGGATGGAATCGAGCACTTCTCTACTCAGTTGACGTCCCAAGGCTGAGTGGGCCCCGTTCCAGCCCTCCCACTTTTCAAATTTCGTGGCAGAGCCAGGAATCGAGGCCGGGCCCCCGGGGGTGGCAGCTAATTACACTAACCACTAAACCACAGAGGCGAAATATTCTCAGATATTTATAAGATAAAATGTGATAATAGTTAAGTCTACTTCATGTTAGTAGGATAATATCTAACGTGAGTATATCTACTGTGATGCGGAAGAAAAGGCATTTTAAGAAATGATATTTTTGCGAGAAACTTATGAAATAATTGATCCTGATTAACACCATAATTATGATTGAATTGCTAAGATAATTAAACTTTGATTTACTTTAAGGCCGATAACCTTCGATGTTAGGCCCCTTAAAACAACAACAATTTTTACTTTAATATATTATTATTATTATTATTATTATTATTATTATTATTATTATTATTATTATTATTATTATTATATTCAGCGTTGAGGCCTTCGACTTAGAGGGTCCCGAGTTCGATTCCAGGCAGGGTCGGAGATTTTAATCGCGTCTGATTAATTCTTCTGACCCGGGGACTGGGTGTTTGTGTTTGTCCCAACATTTTCCTCTTCATATATAGACAACATACCACACTACCAACCACCACAGAAACACGCAATAGTGATTACATCCCTCCATATAGAGTTGGTTTCAGGAAGGGCATCCGGTCGTACAACGGGGCCAAATCCACGTGTGCGACAGTTCGCACCCGCGACCCCACAGACAGAGGAAGATTACTTGTTATTATTATTAAATGTTATTTATTATCAAGAATAATACAGGTGGTGGAAGCCTTTCTGGAACGAGAATGTTATTGGTCTTCTGAGTTATCATGTAGGTACTGTTCGTCCATAACCAGTGACTTTTGTTAAGTGTCGACTAAGTTAAATGTAACTTAAAAGCTCTTCAGTCTATCGAACACACAGGTTGAATATAAATAACATATTTCAACATATTATTACACTCATCGGCATATTAAAAGAGTTTACTGTAACGGTTCAAATCCCGTTACAAGATGATATCTGTATTTTATTATTGTATGATTTTATCTGTATTATTATTATTATTATTATTATTATTATTATTATCATTATTATTATTATGTCAGTATTATTATTATGTTATCTGTGATATTGTTACTATTATTGTAATTATCAGTCTTATTTAATTCGATTTTGCAATTGCCTGTTGCTTGCAAGATTGTACTTAGATGTATGCATATAAACGTATGTGTAGAATACCACTCAATACCTGTACCGTGAGAATTGTTTATATATCAGAGATTGGATGTGACGTTGGGACATTGTGCAAGATTAGTGGCGATTCTGCCAAGTCATCGCCGCGCCATGGATATGTCATCGTATTTATTTAGAATATGCGCTCAGAGAGTCAGCCGCCTCCGGGCTATTTCATCACTGTATGTAATATTTGCCGCGTTGTGGGAGTATGTCATGGTTATTTCTGGAGATTACGTAGCTGTGTCAACCAACGTCTATATAAGGTGGGTGCATATTGTAGCGTCAGTCATTAGTTATACGGATGCAGTACAGTGAAGAAGTCTACTAGATCAAGAGGCCTTAGTTGGTCAGTCAACCAGTGTGAACGAGAGATGGTGAAGACTCAGTGAGCCATTAATTATTGGTCATTGAGAGAGTGAGGCCAAAAGTTGGTTGGTCCGTCACTTAGTGGAAGACACGGACGCAAGGGCTTACCATGAAGTCAGAGAGGGCAACCCAGGACCTACCAAGAGGTAATTTCATATTGACTTACAAAGAAGTCAGATGAGATGGAGAAGAAGCAGTCACAAGGATGTATCACCAAGTTAGGCGTGACACATCTACAGAAAACACCAGATCAAAGGAATACGTCGTAATTACACTTAAAGTGTTGAAGGTACAGTCAAGTGAATCAGTGAGGGAAATATTTCGTATAAATTGTTAAATGTCCGGTCAAGAAGAATTCAAATTCATGCCTAGTTTCTTTCAGTTGCAATGTCATAATTTCACATTCTCATCTGTTTTATCGCAAGAAGACTCACTATTTTTTTGATATATTATTTAAAGAATATATATTGTTCTATCAAACGAATTCATAGTTTTATTTCAATGAAAGTAAAATATCTTAACCTCAAAATTAATGGGGAAACCGAACGCCAATCTCCTTTTCCCAGAACTTATATGGTATGTTGTCAAAAGTAAGCTTATTACCCCACACCCTAGAGATGGTCAAGAGTCTCATTCTATTATTGCTGTACTGAGTGACAGCTGGCGCCCTTCAAATAACGTATGTGTAAGTAAGCAGGTAACAAGTAAGTGTGAGTACAAGGTTCGACGAGTGTGTATTTTATTTAATGAATGTTAATTTTCATAATTTTCATTTTAAATGTAGATATTCAGATTTTTCAAGTTAAATCCAGTTTTATAATATATGTTTCAAAAGTTAGTCGGAATGTCAGGAACATGTTTACATTACTAAAAACAGCTTTGGCAAATCCGTCCGTCCGTTATACTGGGCCGATCTGCTTTATTTTGGTTTTATTCTCTCCGGCGATAACTGCCGGTGAATCCCGAGACATTGATAGGTTTCTTAAGTTCAGCCAACTTTGAGTAATCAAAAAATCAAATAATTAAATGATCACTCTAATAATTACAGATGAAGGCTTACCCTAACCCGCAATACATTCCATACTTAGCACGTTGCTAAGCGACTGAAACTTTCATTCTTCTTCTTCTTCTTCATGTGCGATGTCCTCGCAGAACGTTGGCGATCAGTAGCATGATCTGTTGTTTGTTCATAGCTGTTCTGAACAGAGTAAGCTTTGTCACCCCAAACCACTGGCTCAAGTTGCCGAGCCATGATGTCCTACTTCTCCCCGGACCACGTTTTCCATTAATTTTCCCTTGGAGTATTACTTGCAGAAGGGGGTATTTAGAGTTCCGCATCATATGACCAAAGTATTTTAGTTTCCTTCTCTTGATGGTAGTGAGAATTTCTGGTTCTTTGTTCATACGGTGCAAAACGTCTATCTTGGTCATTTTAGCTGTCCAAAGTAACTTCAGCATCCTTCGGTACGTCCACATTTCAAATGCTTGCAATCTCTTGCACATGGTCTCAGTTAGTGTCCATGCCTCAACGCCGTATAACAGAATGCTGAAAACGTAGCACCAGAGTAGTCGTGTCCGTAGTGTAAAGGAAAGGTCACGGCGTGTCAAAAGTTTTCTAAGTCTCTGAAAAGAAGTTCTGGCCTGCGCAATTCTGCATCGGATCTCGTGAGTAAGGTCCCAGTCATCATTGATGTGACATCCCAGGCATAAACTTTCATTGAAATATGTGATTTTCATCCTTAGTCATGTCAGTGCCTGCAACCTGATCACTGTCTATTAAGCCAGAGAGAACATACTTCCTCTAATCACGGATGAATACTATTCCGTGCTAGATAATCGATTTTCTAAACTTTCCCAGCTTCCAGATATATTCAACAGATGGCAGAGCGGTCCTAATAATTTATAAACAGACCCCATCCTGACATACAACTTAGACATTAAGGACGGTGCCATCACGAATGCACTGTGGTGGGCGTTGTACACTTTACAGATCCTTGTAAATTTAATCATTTACTCACACATCAATGGCATGCATGTATACCGAATGGGATAATATTGGAGCACTCCTTCTGGGTGATTCACATTTTTGTCAGGCAGGGGAGTTGGAGGTCATCCGATAATGTGTGACGCGATGTTGTCTAGCAACAGTACCTTGAAATAGTAAGTGACTGCATGGTTTTGGTCACGTAGCTGTCAGCTTGCATTCGGAAGATGGTGGGCACGAACTCTACTGTCGTCAGCCCTGAAAATCGTTTTTCATGGCTTTGCATTTTCACAGCAGGCTGTACCAGGCCACGGTCGTTTCCTTCCCACTCTTAGCCTTTACCTACCCCTCCTGTGTCATTGCGTCGTAAAGTAAATTGCTAAAAAAAAAAAAAAAATAAAAAAAATAAATATACTTTCCCTTTGTGAAAATCAAAATGATCATAAATATGTCTCCCGGTCATGACCATCCATCAACGGCTGCTAATTTCAGATGACTGTCAGCCTGCACGGTTGCTAGGTAACACTGTCTGACCATCCATCCATACCTTACATCACTACCTGCACGGTTGCTATGGTTGTACTTCCGTCACACATCTTGTCGCCTTACGTTACACAAATTTTCGGATGACCCCAGCCATACGACACACAGTCGAATCTCCATTACTCGAATTTTCAGTATCTCAAAGTAACTTAAATTTCCGGGTCATTTGTCCTATTTTGCACGCGTATTTATTTCTCTATTACTCGAAATTCGGTCACCCGAATTTTTCGATTTCTCGAAGCAAACATTTCCTCCCTTGAAGCAAAATATAGGTACTCTGTAACTCGAATTTTGTGCAACATTAACTATGCAATACAGTATTTGTGGTTTGTAATAATAATAATAATGATGTTATTTGCTTTACGTCCCACTAACTACTTTTACGGTCTTCGGAGACGCCGAGGTGCCGGAATTTAGTCCCGCAGGAGTTCTTTTACGTGCCAGTAAATCTACCGACACGAGGCTGTCGTATTTGAGCACCTTCAAATACCACCGGACTGAGCCAGGATCGAACCTGCCAAGTTGGGGTTAGAAGGCCAGCGTCTTAACCATCTGAGTCACTCAACCCGGCTTTGTGGTTTGTGAGGAACAGCCAACAAGTAAAGGAAGGGTTACAGTGCTGATGGAAGTTAATCTGACGGGGACCGAAATACTAAATCCTCTAGCGATCGGAAAATTGGCGAAGCTGTTTCTCGGGTGTGAATTAATAACTGGCTACGTACGAAAGCAACCCCCACGAAGTTGCGGATGACAAGCTCCATTTACGAATCTCGGCTGCGTGGTACTGACGAGAAGTTTCGACGTGAAGGGAGGAAAGGTTAACCGTAACAAACAGCCCATTAGCCCGTAAATACATATGGTTCAATTATTTGCTACACATGTTAAAAAACGATATTCTCTATATCTCGAAATTTTGATAACTCGAAATAAAATTTAGCTCCCGAGGTGATTCGAGATATCGACTTTCCACTGTATTTATATAAAACTCTAAAGTACAGTACCTTGACAGCTAAGCAGATATGGATCTATGTCATGGCCATCTATCAATACTTCACATCACAGCCTGCACGGTTGCTAGGTAACATCGCGTCACACATTTTATTGAAAGACATATTATTCACTAGCAAACGTGCCCGTGCTTCGCTACGGTTTTTTTTTACATCGCATACGGATTTCTAAATAAATTACATTACACGCCGTAATTGAGATTTCATTAAATTTGTTAAAGTGCAGACCTCCACTACCAGATTCACTACTCCTACACGGTACATGATATTAGACGCACCTTTTATCCTTCTACATGTTTGGTTCTAAAACATTTTCTCGTATGCCCATATTTATGAGTTAAATTGAGCTCGAAACTTCGAATAGGGTGGAATTTGAGTACATTTTTATCGATTTACATTATTTTTTTGCATACTTATGTATAAGCTAGAATCATGGCCTTTGATCGTGCCAATGTGCACCAAACTTGAAACTATCTTTCGTATAAGTGTATCAAACAATGAAATATACGTGTAACAATCACCAAATTTACGAAGAATCCAGAAATACAGCCAAATCTAACGTATAAGAGAGAGAGATACGAAAAAATGTCGTAGGACCAAAGTTGTAGAATACGTACTCCAAACTGAACAGAGATTGTGCCATCCGTTTTGTGATACAACTTACCGTTTAGCCAACAAATAGCTCAAAAGAAATGTCTGCACAGTCATTAAAATTGCCTTCATATTTCGATATTTTTTGGGGGTTAAAAGTGAAAAATGTGAACATCCTGCAATTTTTCCGTCGGTAGCAGGCTAAAATCTATAATTTCGCCAAATTTAAATTTTCTAGCTCGCCTGGCAGAATGTGCCGCCATCTTGATTTGAAAGGAAGGGGGATAAAAATGAGGAAATTCACGAATTTTTTAAGTCCACCAAACCTATAGGTTGTCGCTGTGGATAAATTATACGACTGCATACTTATGCTTCAGCCCATAATTTGAATCCCCCAGCGCGCGCTCTTCGGGGAATTTTGAGAATTTTCGATTTTTCCAGGGATGCTGGGGTAACAAATTTCAAATTTCTGAGATTTCTGGAAGTGCCTCATTAATTCAGGGCTATTTTCATTATTATACCTTTATATATATATATATCGCTCCAGACCGACTTGCTTATATATATATATATATATATATATATTCAACCCTCTACCCTTCCTGCCTTTGAAATGTGGCGCCGGCTCGAGACATCCCAGGGTCGCTGACTGGGTACTACCCTCAGAGATATCTTCAGATATTATAAACTAACCTTAAATTAATCAAGCGGGAAGGATAAAGAGAAGAAATAAAATAATTAAATAAAAATCCGAATGAGAACATTTACGAATGCAAAATTTATTGAAAAGGCTAAACTTTGGCAAAGCAAATATACTTCTATACAAACAATAAACTCTTCGGACCAAATATTGTTCACAACCTCTATCACCCTCGACTATAAAATATCAACCTCATGACTCATAGATTTCAAATCCTTCTAAACACATTACTTCATCTTATTACAATTCCCTTTCATCTTATTCATCAACTCTACTTCAGTACTTCAAAAATTTTAATCCAATTCCATTCCACTCATATTTTGGTACCACCATATTTCAAAATTTTCAATAATAAAATATTATAATAATCTATCATCATGACCTTTGTTAATTTGTCAAAGTACCTTTTTAAAAATGTTAATACAACCAAAACTTCTTCCGTTCATTCTTTGAATAACAAATTCGTATTTGCTCTCCATACCTTTAAATTATTTCCTCACCATATTATAAACCTTGTAGTTACCATTTACTAAATACCAAATTATTTATTTAAATACACTCTTCAAAATGAAATGTATGAGGCTGTGTAAATTCATTAAGCAACATCCGCCGTGTAATTCACAACTCATCTTTTAATTAATTAAATCCATTAAATTCATCATAATTTACAAATTCGCAGTTATCAATGTCGGTATAATTGTTACCTTGAAAATCATAAATTTATCCAATTACGTTTGTTAGATTTGGTAATTCAATCCAAAATTTTATATATCATAAAATTATTCATCACAAATTTCATATAAAAATAATCCCTATTATTATTTGAGTCCGAAACTATTTAACTTATTCTTTCTCGGTACCATCCTCCCCTCATATAATGCTGATAATATGGAACGCACGCACGAAATCGAAAAGTAACCCTGACATAAATAAATTAAATTAATTTACCGATTCATTAAAATGATAAATATCTCACATATGCTTAATTAGCTGTTTTATCATACACAAAACATATGCCTACCCTGTAGCAAGAAACCCTATACTATAATGTTAAATACATCTTAACCTACACTGATTCTACAGACAATGGGATGAACCTCATTGCCGCAAGTATAAACAACCACCGTGAACTGAATTCAACATCACAAGAAATATTGCAACTGCAAAATCAAAATTTGCATTGCCCACATATTGAAGAACATATAACATAAACAAACACAACATAATTCAATCATATAGTCACAAGGGAAATCCTTATCCACTGACTCGGCCGGGCAACGAACTCCGACCCTCAACATGGCATCATTACAGTGACCTATCATTACACTTGCCGCAATGATCTGTCACGAAATCTAGCTATCATTATTTAATCCAATTGTGCTGTCCTGAGTTCCACAAACAGAATTTTCTTACGGATGAATGCGATATTTTGTTACTTATAAGACCTTACTACAGCTGCCATAGCCTCTCTAATACACAACGCGCCGTCCTGGTCTGCTGCCTTATCTCACGTCCGACTCATTTCATTGACACGGCATTCTAACATGTTCGCACCCACTTAAATTCTCTCTCTCTCTACTCTAAATGAAGCCATATGTTCCTCCACAATATCATGCGCCTGTGCGAACAGTTACTAATTATATAATACTCTCAATATATTTTATTCATTTCATATTTCACGTATTATTCTACATTTCTCACTCCATTATCAGGAACACGTATATCATTATGCCGGTATTTACATATATATATGGCGCTACACAATCATTGGTTCGACTCTTGCGGTCGGCATTTTGTGTCTTAGAGGTCCCTATTTCAACACTAGCTAACTACTTCTCGGAAAAATTTTAAGATGACAATTATTCCCTATAGCACAAAATTTCTCATGATTAACGGTGCACGTTACTTACTAATGACATATATTTCCAAAATCACACTGTAATGTGCCAGACAGTCCGGGTTCGAAACTTGGGTCAGTGAAAATTTTCTTGACGAACTTTTCATGCGACATGCCAGGTTAATCTATCTATTCCCTCTAACTAATCCTTACTGATGCCTCCTACGTCATTAAATATTCACACACGCACACGCTAATATTTGCTAGAAGATCACGCACTGAGAAAAAAAAAACCATGTTTCACACCCGTAATGGAAAATCATTATTTACACACATTATTTCCACACTCGCGAAGACCATATTTTAACACACGCTAATATCACAATATGTACACCCCCCTAGGCATCAGCATAAAATAAAACCTAAAAAAAACCTAACTATCCTTGCTACAGTACTTATAAAGGAAAATAAACAAATAATCATGCATTAATTTATTTACAGTTAACAGCTAATCATGCACATGCTAGATAATGAATCAGGGTACTTATCGACTCGGCGACGCTCCATGCTCAGCTCCACGGCCTCATGGTTTCAGGTCGGCCCCATGATGTACTTAAGCCATCATGCTAACGGCCTCAAAACCTGAACCCATACCATTCTCCACACCCATGGTCTTCACTCTTGTTGCTTTCATGAAATCACACGCTCATCACTTCCTACTACACTAAAATACATATAAAAAACACAGATATAGTTAAATTATTCTAGCACATACACTTATTCACAATTGTAATATACACTTTGTCTCTGCTTTCCGCGAGTTTACACGTGGCACTGCGATGCGTCCTTGTTTGATCTCGCTCCGATCCTAATTTTCAGTTAATGTTGTAAAAATTCACCTTCTTGAATTTACAAAAATTTCGGTCATTATTGAGTTAAATGCAAAGTCTATCGGACCCGTAGTATCTTCGACAGCTAGTTATTTGATAGGAAATGCTCTAGATTAGGGTTCTCGTGAACCACATACACGTACGTCCGACACGTTCAAATTTCCGTAGCAGAGTGCCTGTTCTTAGCGGCTCGCGTCCTCTCCATGCACGCCGGATTCTGGATATGGAGCTCGGGGAACCCCATTAACAATGATGTAACATCCCGTCACATATGCCTGCGATTATTTATTCCAATAAATTGTTGCAAATACGCCGTCTTTTAATTATTGTTCTCAAAATGGTTTAATCTTGTTTTCACCTTATCCCCTGGTGAATTTAATTATTTTAGAAGTCATTTATGCGGCACCCATTTTTAATTTACCCCCATCATTCCAAAACCTGCTCTACTGCGATTCGCTGCCTGAAAATGTTGCCAACTTAAATCTGGTGACTTTTGTCATCACACCTCATGGAATATTCCAATGCTTTCCATTTCATCACAAGATGACCTTGACACGTGGAACTATCTTTAAACCTGGGCAAGCGAAATGGCGCCACACATCCGGCCTACAATGTAACTGCGGCTATTCCCTCATATGCCATTTTTTTTAATCTCTAATATTTTTAAAGACAATGATATGAGCCAATTGGGCTCATCTTTCCCCCACTTTCTTTTTGGAAAAATTACTGACAAGGGATTTTTCCAACCACACATCTTCCAAATATATCATTGTCTTTCCATTATTTACTTAACAAATCCAGATTTTAGACTCAAATTTTCTTCCTTAAGACGAGTATTATTCATTGTCAACTTAGTAACCACCTTCTCCATCATTCCTCTTAATTCAATTAATTCTTCACAGGCACATTCTCCGCCAGAACTTTCGTTTTCATCCATTTCTCCTCTGGGCATCTCGTATGTAGTATCGTAGGTTAACATAACATCTTCTTCTTCTTCATCTTCCATCTCATCGTCTTCTCCTTCATCTTCTTCAGGGTGTCCTTCAAGATCGTCTTCAACTACCAACAATGCGTTTTCTTCTTTACTCCTGTTCCTTCCAAGGAAAAACCCGGAGCATTTGGATTTAAGCCCCTGGCTTCCTCTCTCTGTGTCATGTCATGATTTTCCTCAATTTCTTCTCTACATCTCCTATCCGGATTCCCTTGTTGAATCGCACTCTTCCACTGGTCTGACGACACTCCTTTCGTGGCCAACTCCTCAACATATCTTCTAGACTCATTCCTGCGTTCTTGAAGATCAATTCTGTCATTTTCTTCTCTTCTTGGTCGACCTTTTGCATCACCTGATCTATTATATGGTGGATATGGTCTTCTCATCTCTCCAAACCTTCCATATCTATATCGGTACCCTTGTCTTCTGTTTCCTCCATAATTCTGATTATAATTTGACTCATAACTTCTATCGTTGACTCGTCCTCTTCCAAAGGATTGAGCTTTCCAATTTCTTCCCTGGTATCCTCCTCGATACTCTCTGTTCTGATTATCATCGTTCTTATTGTTGTACGTGTTGGTTCCCTGGGTCTTCTTCTCTGATGAATTCTCTTCCTTGGTCAAGTCAATAGTATGGACTGCTTCAATATTCCGATTCCTAGGATGATACAAGTTCAATGTTTGATCTAATTGCCTCAACAATACTTCGGCCTCTACAGCTGTTTTCACGTTCGCAGCTATCAATGTCCTTTGCACATCCACAGGTAACTGTCTTTCGATTGATGCAATTAACTCTTCTTCTGGAGGCGGACAGTCTAACTCCCTAAGCTTCAAAAGTTGCCCACTGAAAAAGTCTGCGTATCTCGTGGGTACTGTGCTCTGGTATTTTCGTGAATACAGTTCAAGTCTGAGTCCTTGTTGAACCTCCTGACCCCAGTATTTTTGTAAAAAGGCACGCTTGAAACCTTCGTAGTCATCAAAACAATATTTGAATGCTTTAAACCAGATCAATGGTTGTCCATCTAGAAATCGCTCTACAATCCTCAACTGTCTATCCGGATGAATTCTATTGTCCTGAATATATTCTGTCATCTCTCTAAGGAAACTTTTCGGTGTTATCTCGGGCCCGCCAGTGAATTTCCTTGGCTTTCCCTCGGATAATCTCATCAATTCAAAATATGGAATTGGTCCCATAATCTGTGGCGTTGAAGTTCGTTCTTCAAATGGTTGGTTGGTAGTTTCAGGTAAACGGGTCTGATCTACTCCATTTCCCAATCCTACACTACTAGAATGGCTTCCTGCTTGCTCTAAGACGTTTTGTTTATTTATCATCGATCGCATGAGCAGTTCTCCCTTAGTCTCCTGTAATTTCAATATCTCGACATCTTCCTTAAGTCCCTTGATTTGTCCGATCTCCTCTTTCATTTCTTTCATTAATTCTTCATGTATGTCCACCTTCACTTCCGTCTTATGGCATTTATGAGCCCATTCACTAATTTGCTTGGTTACTTCAGAACCTTCAGCTCGAAGATCCGCTTGCACTCCGTTTATTTCCTCCAAGAGTTCCTTCCTATTTTCAGCCATCTCTTCTTTCAGTTGGTCTTCTACCTTCTTAACTTCTCCATGGACATTATCTTTCAATTGCAACAACCGGTCATTAAATCCCTCGGAAGTCTTAACAAACGATTCATGTGTTTCTATTTGTAACTTGGTAACTTTGGCGTCTGTCAATACAATAGCTTCCTCGATATCAACCATCTTATCCTTGATCGAATTTACGGCTTTCTGTTGACCCTCGACGTTTATTTCGACTTGACTCAGTTTCTCCGACAACCTGGCATCTACTTGCGATACTGTTAAAGCGACCTGATCTATCTTTTCTTCCAACTTGTCACTGCGGGTAACTGCTTCCATTCGGACCTCTTCTATCTGCTTCTCTAATCTTTGAGCATTCCTATCGCAGCCCTCTTTAACTATAGTTATCTCTGTCGATAGCTGATCCTTGATACTGACCATCTGGTCCCTAACTTCTTTAAATTGTTCATTTGCACTCTCCTTAACTTCTTTAAATTGTTCATTGACACCTTGAAATTGTTGGTTAACACCTTGAAATTGTTGGTTAACACCTTGAAATTGTTCATTCGCACTCTCCTTAACTTCTTTAAATTGTTCATTAGTGCTCTCCTTCGCTTCCCTAAATTGTTCATTCATGTCCTCCCTCAGTTCATTCATGAGTTCGGTCATAAGACCCTTCACCACCTCCACATCTACCATATTATCTCTCTGAGAAGACGGGCCTTCCCTCTAACCATGTGCCGTGGATATGAGAAAGAATAAGTTCAAATCTCCATAATCATTATCATATAATTTAATTCCAGCTTCTTTACTTTACGTTACGTGGATAATATCAATCAAAAATTTGGCCAAACATTGCCATCTAGAAGCTGTCCCTATTTCATCTACATTTTGCCAAAGTTTTATACAAAGAAAGCAAAACCCGAAAAAAATATTCACAAACCACTAATTAACACAGCCCCAAAGAAATTTAACATCGAACCACCGAATATCGCGCTACTATCATTGGGCTTTCGAATTATTAAGTACTTCACATACAGTACATGCCAGTATACAAACACATGCCCTCAGCATTACGGCGGATATGACCGAAACAATGGCCCATATCGTCGTAAAATGACACCATAACATTTGTTACTGCCATCTTCCACAACTTGAGACCGAGGTCATCTCATCCTTCCACGAAAATCTACAATTTCTTAAACTATTGCCCCTGGCTGAATTTATTTGAAGAATAAACCAGACATTTTTAACCTCGTTTGGATTTAACACAATCCCTCTATTCTTTTGGGCATTTCTATTAAGTGACTGCCATGAGCCTATGTCCATAACAATGGTACTCACGATCTGTTCTCATTCAGTTTCGCAAAATAATCTACATTTACATGTCACTCATAAAATATCTAACAAAAATCGTGAAACCCGAAATTTAGGATTTTTCCAAAAAAATTTCCAAAATTTCTATCATCACCATGATCAACTTGGTTCCACTTAATGGGTAAACACACAATCGTGCCCCACGTCACGGGCGACAACTCAACCCTCTACCCTTCCTGCCTTTGAAATGTGGCGCCGGCTCGAGACATCCCAGGGTCGCTGACTGGGTACTACCCTCAGAGATATCTTCAGATATTATAAACTAACCTTAAATTAATCAAGCGGGAAGGATAAAGAGAAGAAATAAAATAATTAAATAAAAATCCGAATGAGAACATTTACGAATGCAAAATTTATTGAAAAGGCTAAACTTTGGCAAAGCAAATATACTTCTATACAAACAATAAACTCTTCGGACCAAATATTGTTCACAACCTCTATCACCCTCGACTATAAAATATCAACCTCATGACTCATAGATTTCAAATCCTTCTAAACACATTACTTCATCTTATTACAATTCCCTTTCATCTTATTCATCAACTCTACTTCAGTACTTCAAAAATTTTAATCCAATTCCATTCCACTCATATTTTGGTACCACCATATTTCAAAATTTTCAATAATAAAATATTATAATAATCTATCATCATGACCTTTGTTAATTTGTCAAAGTACCTTTTTAAAAATGTTAATACAACCAAAACTTCTTCCGTTCATTCTTTGAATAACAAATTCGTATTTGCTCTCCATACCTTTAAATTATTTCCTCACCATATTATAAACCTTGTAGTTACCATTTACTAAATACCAAATTATTTATTTAAATACACTCTTCAAAATGAAATGTATGAGGCTGTGTAAATTCATTAAGCAACATCCGCCGTGTAATTCACAACTCATCTTTTAATTAATTAAATCCATTAAATTCATCATAATTTACAAATTCGCAGTTATCAATGTCGGTATAATTGTTACCTTGAAAATCATAAATTTATCCAATTACGTTTGTTAGATTTGGTAATTCAATCCAAAATTTTATATATCATAAAATTATTCATCACAAATTTCATATAAAAATAATCCCTATTATTATTTGAGTCCGAAACTATTTAACTTATTCTTTCTCGGTACCATCCTCCCCTCATATAATGCTGATAATATGGAACGCACGCACGAAATCGAAAAGTAACCCTGACATAAATAAATTAAATTAATTTACCGATTCATTAAAATGATAAATATCTCACATATGCTTAATTAGCTGTTTTATCATACACAAAACATATGCCTACCCTGTAGCAAGAAACCCTATACTATAATGTTAAATACATCTTAACCTACACTGATTCTACAGACAATGGGATGAACCTCATTGCCGCAAGTATAAACAACCACCGTGAACTGAATTCAACATCACAAGAAATATTGCAACTGCAAAATCAAAATTTGCATTGCCCACATATTGAAGAACATATAACATAAACAAACACAACATAATTCAATCATATAGTCACAAGGGAAATCCTTATCCACTGACTCGGCCGGGCAACGAACTCCGACCCTCAACATGGCATCATTACAGTGACCTATCATTACACTTGCCGCAATGATCTGTCACGAAATCTAGCTATCATTATTTAATCCAATTGTGCTGTCCTGAGTTCCACAAACAGAATTTTCTTACGGATGAATGCGATATTTTGTTACTTATAAGACCTTACTACAGCTGCCATAGCCTCTCTAATACACAACGCGCCGTCCTGGTCTGCTGCCTTATCTCACGTCCGACTCATTTCATTGACACGGCATTCTAACATGTTCGCACCCACTTAAATTCTCTCTCTCTCTACTCTAAATGAAGCCATATGTTCCTCCACAATATCATGCGCCTGTGCGAACAGTTACTAATTATATAATACTCTCAATATATTTTATTCATTTCATATTTCACGTATTATTCTACATTTCTCACTCCATTATCAGGAACACGTATATCATTATGCCGGTATTTACATACATATATGGCGCTACACAATCATTGGTTCGACTCTTGCGGTCGGCATTTTGTGTCTTAGAGGTCCCTATTTCAACACTAGCTAACTACTTCTCGGAAAAATTTTAAGATGACAATTATTCCCTATAGCACAAAATTTCTCATGATTAACGGTGCACGTTACTTACTAATGACATATATTTCCAAAATCACACTGTAATGTGCCAGACAGTCCGGGTTCGAAACTTGGGTCAGTGAAAATTTTCTTGACGAACTTTTCATGCGACATGCCAGGTTAATCTATCTATTCCCTCTAACTAATCCTTACTGATGCCTCCTACGTCATTAAATATTCACACACGCACACGCTAATATTTGCTAGAAGATCACGCACTGAGAAAAAAAAAAAAACCATGTTTCACACCCGTAATGGAAAATCATTATTTACACACATTATTTCCACACTCGCGAAGACCATATTTTAACACACGCTAATATCACAATATGTACACCCCCCTAGGCATCAGCATAAAATAAAACCTAAAAAAAACCTAACTATCCTTGCTACAGTACTTATAAAGGAAAATAAACAAATAATCATGCATTAATTTATTTACAGTTAACAGCTAATCATGCACATGCTAGATAATGAATCAGGGTACTTATCGACTCGGCGACGCTCCATGCTCAGCTCCACGGCCTCATGGTTTCAGGTCGGCCCCATGATGTACTTAAGCCATCATGCTAACGGCCTCAAAACCTGAACCCATACCATTCTCCACACCCATGGTCTTCACTCTTGTTGCTTTCATGAAATCACACGCTCATCACTTCCTACTACACTAAAATACATATAAAAAACACAGATATAGTTAAATTATTCTAGCACATACACTTATTCACAATTGTAATATACACTTTGTCTCTGCTTTCCGCGAGTTTACACGTGGCACTGCGATGCGTCCTTGTTTGATCTCGCTCCGATCCTAATTTTCAGTTAATGTTGTAAAAATTCACCTTCTTGAATTTACAAAAATTTCGGTCATTATTGAGTTAAATGCAAAGTCTATCGGACCCGTAGTATCTTCGACAGCTAGTTATTTGATAGGAAATGCTCTAGATTAGGGTTCTCGTGAACCACATACACGTACGTCCGACACGTTCAAATTTCCGTAGCAGAGTGCCTGTTCTTAGCGGCTCGCGTCCTCTCCATGCACGCCGGATTCTGGATATGGAGCTCGGGGAACCCCATTAACAATGATGTAACATCCCGTCACATATGCCTGCGATTATTTATTCCAATAAATTGTTGCAAATACGCCGTCTTTTAATTATTGTTCTCAAAATGGTTTAATCTTGTTTTCACCTTATCCCCTGGTGAATTTAATTATTTTAGAAGTCATTTATGCGGCACCCATTTTTAATTTACCCCCATCATTCCAAAACCTGCTCTGCTGCGATTCGCTGCCTGAAAATGTTGCCAACTTAAATCTGGTGACTTTTGTCATCACACCTCATGGAATATTCCAATGCTTTCCATTTCATCACAAGATGACCTTGACACGTGGAACTATCTTTAAACCTGGGCAAGCGAAATGGCGCCACACATCCGGCCTACAATGTAACTGCGGCTATTCCCTCATATGCCATTTTTTTTAATCTCTAATATTTTTAAAGACAATGATATGAGCCAATTGGGCTCAATATATATATATAGAGAGAGAGAGAGAGAGAGAGAGAGAGATATGATCATTTGATTTTCCCGAAAGCAAATTTCTTATAATTGTATGTCTTAATTTTAAACAAATTTACACATCTTTGTGAACAAGTCCATGAACAGCTGGTCATTGATATGAGAAGTAACATACATTTGGAATATGATTAATGTCAACATTACGGGCGGAGGCCAAATCTATATTATTTTGTACCACGCAGAGGAATCAGACATCTCACACGGTGTGCTACCCAGGGAGGCCCCACCACCCGGGCGCAGACGAGGAAGGAAATCCGGACGGCGGAAGGTAGCACGGAGAAAGACGCCCTGGGAGTTCAGAGGCTGCTAACCAGGCCCGGCCTGTTAGCGCTTCCTGCATGATGCAGCATCGATGTGCACCCCACAGGACGGGGAACGCAATCAGGTGCCAGCAAATACCACCGCCGCCAGTCAGGAAGAGGAGGAAGCCGGCAAAGCAGTGGGGCCACCCGCTACCCCAAGGTCACCAGGCCAGGAGGAGGGCCACCAGGACAAGGCCTTTTTCCCTGTCAAGAAGAGAACCCCATCTTCAGGAAGTAGATGCCGCCTCAGTATCAGGAGGAAGAAGAAGACGCCGGACCACCAGGAGAGGGCCACCCAGTCACAGTTCAGGACTGCTCTCAGGAAAGCAGTCAACCGACGAGCCAAACAGCAGAGAACCTGAGCAGGTAGCGGCAGTCACGTGAAATCGAAATGTGCCGCTCAGAAGCTCTTGAAGAATATCCACTGCTTGAGGTAGGGCCACCGTCAGGATAGGTGTGGGCTGCTTATGAGGTGCAACCGTTGTGGGGGTAATCAACGCTACAAGGCCTGCGCAGCATTTAAGGAGCCGGTGTGCGCCAACTGCGCTTGGTGCCGGCCGGCCGCTCATGTAGTTTCCCCGTTTTCCGGCCCATGGCGCGGGCAGAAAGGAGGCCCGGTAGCATGTCCCACCCCCATCCAGGAAGACCCCGCGTCGGCTGGCTTGGCCTCATTCTCCGGGATCAGAGACTCGATACTACGGACTCCAATGGGGTCGAACGTTGCAACAGGCCCTAGTGGCTATTAGCACATGGCTCGGCAACCGGCAAGGCCCGCGCTAGTCACAACAGTGCCCAGGACTGATCCCCTGAATACCTGAAGTGGCGAAAAATAAGCTAACCAGTTGTGCATGACACCTATTCTCAACTAACACAACTCTGGACCTTTCCAGGACCACATCCTTGCAGGTGCTATACACAACTAGTGAGATTTTACATGTAGGCTTTTTCTTTTTCCGCCTGTGTGGTTTCGTCCTGAGCAGTATACTACGCCTAAATACCGCTTTACCAATACGACGTCTGCCTGGTAACGCGTGTGACGTCCAAACAGGTCGATACTCCTGTTGTATAATTTCTCAATCCTCTCTGCTATCTCTTTCTTCTTAAAACTAATAGCATGTCGGAGGCGATATAGGTTAGAGTCGATCGCCATGCGGGGGGTCGGTTTCCGCCCCACCCCCGGAAAAATTGCCAGTCGTCTAGTTCAGTCAGTATGTGTACTCAGTGTGAGCAAATGAGAACTAAGTGTGCTACAGTCACTGATGAACTCAGTGTGAGCTCCGTCAGTTAGTGGAGTTGCCAGCTAGTAGCCTAGAGTAGAGTGGGGCAGTCTGCGGAGTGTTCTGTCGAACTGTGGACCCGTTCTGATGCCTTTCGCTGTGGGTTGTATCTCTTGAGGCCAGCTGCTGAAGGAGATCATCGCACGTGTTCTGGTGCAGCGTGGAAGAGAAAACTCGAAGTCGACATAGGGCTGTGAACCGAGTTCTATCGGAGTATGGACAGCGAACATCATCCTGAGCGGCGAGACTGTTGTGCGAGGGCTGTGACAGCAGCAACAAGAGGACTATATGAATGAGTAAGTCTGTAGTGCGAGTGATCGGAGTCTGTGTAATTGTGCGTCATGTGTGTACGTTGTGAGTTCGGTAATCCTGTGTGTTAATCTACAGTCTTAATAATTAGATAATACATTTAGAAGTAGAACGCTACCAGGTTCTGTATTTTTTATTTACCCCGCCAACACGTTACAATATCTACAACAGACTCTTGTTGCTAGGTACAGTGGAACCTTCCTCTATAGCAGGGCCTCTCTGCGCGCATGCACCAGTGTATTGCACGGTGCAAGGTGCAAAAGACGACTTCGTTTGGTTGA
This sequence comes from Anabrus simplex, assembly GCF_040414725.1. NCBI lineage: Eukaryota > Metazoa > Arthropoda > Insecta > Orthoptera > Tettigoniidae > Anabrus > Anabrus simplex. Next base: position 62,137,255 of record NC_090273.1, on the reverse strand, counting down.
CCAGAGTCCAGACCCCCCACTTTTTTGATTTGAAGCAATAGCGCTGTCTTTCCCCATGCCTGTCTCGCTCACTCCGCCTGTCTCCCCCTTCCTCGCTTGCTCCGTAGTGCTCAAATCCGAGCCGAGGTGAGCCGAGCTTAGCCGACTCGCACCGAGACGACGCGCTGGTCTGAGCCGAGCCGAGAGGAGCCGATCCACTGTCCACAGGACCTCTGCGCCTCAGTTTGCATGCGTAAGATGTTGGGCGTTTGAGAGGCCCTGCTCTATAGGATGAGATATAAAACATTGTGAAACCCCGTAAGAACTGTGAACTTTGAGTAACTCCCTCGTGCCCTTCTGTCGTGCAAGATTATAGCTTTCTAATCCTTGGAGGAGAGCATCCCGTCAGGAGCCAATGGAAGTGAAGAACGCCCATTGTTGTCTACCTCTAACGGTTCTAGCTCCATGCGTTGTCTATCACTGTTCACGGCTTGGCAACACCGAGGTGTGCGCTGACGGGAACTGGGCCTAATTAGCAACCAATGACAGCTCTCGTACGCAGAGTGTTGCACTGTATTAAGCGTGAGTTTTCTGCTGACGTCTCTTTTTTTAAATTTGATATTTTATCCTATCTCCGTGTGTTCAGTAACGGCAAGTATTAAAAACAAAGTTCTTCATAGTGAAAGGAGAGAGATAGCAACAGCGCATTCACTATCTAAAATCTGCTCTTTCCGTCACAACAGCTGATGAAACTAGCACTTATATCACTTCAATTCCAAGGTCTTGGTTCAACTTCTCCTGCTTTATAAACACATCCTGTTTCTAAATGAAGTCTTGCGCAACCAGAATACCCTGCTTGGAAATGTGAGGGTTGAACTGCAATGTCAACACAGCTCAATGATACCTTTATGAACCGCATGATGTGTACGGGCCACTGGTTGCTAACTCCGTCCTAGTTCAGTCATCCACTTGATTAACACAGTCGAAGTTGCTTGGTTTTACTGTGATGGATTCTATTAAAGAAGCAAATGTAGGTGTGGAGTGACGCAGGGTTTCAATTACTATTGTGGATCAAGTCCCGTGTTCCGGAAATCAACACGCCATTCAAGAGCCTTGTGGTTTTATGGACTCCGATCTCTCTTTGAAGTGAGACGAGCGAGCCCACTGTTTGAATAGATGACGACGAGATAAAGCGCAGGCTATCGTACAAGAACTATTGAGTTGGGAGCATGTGCCGTATTAAATGATCCGTCCACACTTCAACTAGAACGGAACAGAATTTGAAGAGGAATGTGAGTGCTGAGTGACATGGGGCGGAAACATCTATAGGAATCATTCACAAAGTCTAACAGCCCATACCCAGAGGACCAAGTATATCACAAAGTGCTGAAAATTGATCATTTTTTTGAATTTGAATTAGCTGGAGAACTGAAATACCTTGGCACATTTTCGACGAAAGGCATTGATGTAACATGTGGTGTTGGGAATTAGCTGAGCTAATGGTTTGTGACGTAACGTAAGGTTCAAATGGGCAGTATTCAGAAATATTATTAACTTAGTACCATATTTTAGAATAGTAAGAACGTAAGCAATAATAATAATAATAATAATAATAATAATAATAATAATAATAATAATAATAATAATAATAATAATAATAATAATAATAATAATAATAATAATATTATTTTTTATCGTGTGGCTATTTCTAGCTGAGTGCAGCCCTTGTAAGGCAGACCCTCCGATGAGGGTGGGCGGCATCTGGCATGTGTAGGTAACTGCGTGTTATTGTGGTGGAGGATAGTGTTATGTGTGGTGTGTAAGTTGTAGGGATGTTGGGGACCGGACAAACACCCAGCCCCCGGGCCATTGGAATTAACCAATGAAGGTTAAAATCCCCGACCCGGCCGGGAATCGAACCCGGGACCCTCTGAACCGAAAGCCAGTACGCTGACCATTCAGCCAACGAGTCGGACAATAATAATAATAATAATAATAATAATAATAATAATAATAATAATAATAATAATAATAATAATAATAATAATAATAATAATAATAATAATAATAATAGGAAGAAGAAGAAGAACAACAACAACAACCAATGAACAGAGTTCGGGAAGCGTGTAAAAAGCCAAAGGATTCAAAATTAGGATGTGAAAAGAATCGATAACAAGAACAGTAACAATTGTATTTTGAATAAATACTTTAACAATAACAAGTAAGAAGACCGAAATACTAGCGTAGGAATAAGAACCTCAATTAAGACGTGAGAAAAGTACAAAATAACAATAACTTGAACTGGCCACAAATCATTGATTACAATAAAGACATTTCAGATAAAATGAGATACCCAAGTAGAATTACACAATATAAAGCACCCTAGAAAGAAGAAGAACCCAATACTGGGGAAGGAAATTGGGGATCACAGGCAGGGATGCGAAATGGGACCTCGCCGAACAAAGTAAAAAAAAACAAAAAAAAACGGAATATTTAGAAAAGTATCACCATATAAAGAAAGAGTCTGAAACGCACTGAAGGAGAATGTTGCACTTAATGTTCCAACAGTCAGACATCCGTGATGCTTCAGTTCCAAAATTAGTCATATGAACTGAAATGAAATGTCGTATGGCTTTTAGTGCCGGGATATCCCAGGACGGGTTCGGCTCGCCAGGTGCAGGTCTTCCTATTTGACGCCCGTAGGTGACCTTCACGTCGTGATGAGGATGAAATGATGATGAAGACAACACATACACCCGCCCCCGTGCCATTGGAGTTAACCAATTAAGGTTAAAATCCCCGACCCGGCCGGGAATCGAACCCGGGACCCTCTGAACCGAAGGCCAGTACGCTGACCGTTCAGCCAACGAGTCGGACAGTCATATGAACTAATCAAGCATAGCACTCACACCAAATACAAAAAGTTACGAGAATATATGATGGTGTGAATCCCGTCTGAATCTTTTGGGCAGAGAGACGGCGTTACCTTCTAGGTGGCCCGCCTCCTCTTTCACGGGAGGAAGGGACGAAAAGTCTCACTATATATAGGGCATGTGGAAGGTTCTGGAGACATACGAAAATATTCGAGAAAGTCATCAGAAGATGACGTAATCGTGGCGATGACGCGGAGAGCGACGAGACAGAGGCATGCGGCGGTCAGTAATACGAAAATCAGCGGTGCGAGGTGTAGGTACCATGTCGCCGATACAGAAGTCGACGAGAAAGGTAAATGAAGTAGCATGTAGGCTTTTAGGGGAATGATTTAACACCAGAGATTAAATAGAGAACAGTACTACCTAACAAAGGGCGTGTTGCAACAACCAATTTATTGGTCCGTTATATGCTAACTGTCCAATAATCTCTAAGCAGAGTTTCAAGAAGAATCGATAGTGCTAATGGTCCATTTAGGCATCCAAGGAGTTATTGTTGTGATTGCCCCCCTCTAAATATTTATTGCTTCATTACATTTCACTTCATAAACAATTTGCTAATGTAGAATGTGTAAAGGAATGCCGTACGTTTCACTGTTAAGTGCAATACGAAACGCAGGAGACAAGTTCAGTTTATCACCAAACGTTACGAAGTAAAGATATGTAATAATGAGCCATCAGAGAGGTCAGTCTACGGAAAAAGAGAGAGAGCTGAAGAATTTTCATTATAAAACACGAAAATCACTAAGAGAAATTGGCAAAATTGTGAACAGAAGTTATTCAGAAGTGCAATGTGTTATAGATACACTTACTACAAAAAGTACTGGCACACCCCATATTGTACTATTGGGAGCAATGAGTGTAACATGCAAAATACACGCGTAGACAGACATACGGTAGATGCACAGTATTATGTACGTTATTATGCATGGACACAAGCAACGAGCGATTTCGAAAGAAAAATACAGTATTACAACCGCCAAATCATTATTGACACAGTGGAGCCCCCGTACGCCTCGTTGGTGTGAGCAGCATAGAACACTAAGGCTTGTTTACCAGTGAGTGTGACGGTAGATGTGGTAGTACTCGGTACTGTCAACATGGGACCAAAGAAAGGAGAACATTCATCCGCCGTTCCAGAGAACATTTTGTTACTGCACTCACAAGGCAGAAGTTACAGAGAGATCAGTAGAATGTTTACTATCAGCTTCTCCACTGTGCGATATGTTTTACACAAATACGAGGAGCATGGATCTACAGAAAACAAAGCCAGATCAGGTCGCCCACGAATACTCACACAACGAGAGAGACGACGCATTGTACGTTTAGTCCAAAAAGATTCGACAAGAAGTGCTGCCTCGTTAGCTGCGGACGTCGCTACAACATCTAACAAGACGGTAAGTGGACAGACAGTACGGAATGTCTTGTGTAGGGCCGATGTACATGGCAGATCCTCAGGAAAGAAACCATATATCTCGTAGGTACAGTTACTCCCATAAATATTCGGCCATTGATAAAATCCGCGGAAAATTGATAACAAGAACGTCACCATGAGCAGAATGTGAAACCGAATGTGTCCAAGTAATGGAACTACATGTGGTTGCTTATGCAGAAGAGAAATCACGGAGCATTGATGAGCAGTATGCTGTAAAAGGAAGGACATTGCGCACATGGGTGAAATGACATGCCTCAAATATATTCGGTCACCCGGAAAGGCCGGGATTGCCGCTTTGTTCGTTGACAGCGACAGGGCACATAGCGTTGCAAAACGTTCAGTTCAGTAGTGCGGTGCCGCAAGAGACGTCATGTCGAAGTCATATGCTACAGTGTTGCAGACTGGTATCAAATGGGGTGCAAAAGAGAACACACTGCCACGTTTGAAGAACTCCAGCTCGTGATATTCCATCGTGCTCGAGGTAAATCGCAAAGAAAGTTATCGCAGATGCTTAAAATAAGCAGAACAACAGTTGAAGGTACACTAAGACGATTCCAAAATTAAGACAGAATTGATTCAGTTTCCCAGACTGGCAGATCAAGAAGGCGGACAGAACGAGAGGAGCGGTTTGTGCTTCGGAATGTGGAACGAAATCCGAAAATTTGTGCCCCGAATCTGGCAGCAGCTGTCTTACAGGAGTGTGGAAAGATTGTGGGTACTGAAACCGTGCGAAGAGCACTGCGAAGAAATGAGCTCTTTAAGAGAAAAGCTAGGAGGAAACCATACGTTAGTGCGGTAAATAAAAAGAAGCGGCTAGAGTTCGCAAAAACCTACGTAAGCATACCCAGTGCTTGGTGGGAGGATTGTTGATGAGTCAAAGTTCAACGTCTTCGGATCCGATGGAAAGCAATTGGTGTGGGGGAAACGTCACGAGGAACTGAAAACAAGCAATTTACAAGCAACGGTAAAATATGGTGGAGGAAGTGCAATTGTGTGGGGATGTGTTGCTAGAGTCTTTATGTCGCACCGACACAGATAGGTCTTATGGCGACGATGGGATAGGAAAGGCCTAGGAGTTGGAAGGAAGCGGCCGTGGCCTTAATTAAAGTACAGCCCCAGCATTTGCCTGGTGTGAGGGATGTGTTGCATCGAACGGGCTTGGTGCACTGAGTTTCACTGAACATACTTTGATAAAAGAGGGCTATTTGGCTATTCTCAAAAACAATTTGCGAGAATCTGCGGAACAACTTGGTATACAGCGTACTTTCAAGTTCTACAAAGATAACAACCCCAAGCACAAGTCGTAACTTATCAGGAAGTGGCTGCTGTACAACTGCCCGAAGGTTTCGGAGACTCCACCACAATCACTCGACCTGAACCCCATCGTGAATGTGTGGAGTCGAATGAAGGCAGCTCTGCAATTGCGGCCTCCAGGTTCCCCCAGAGGATTGAAGAGGAGGCTGCTACAAGAATGAGCGGCATTAAGCCGTAATTATATCAAGGAAGTTATCGCCAGTATGCCGAATCGACTGGAAGAGGTCATAGAATAATAAGGTGGACCTAAGAAGTATCGAATATGTAACAGGGTTGTCAATTATGTGAGTTTATTTTGCTTTTTGTATAGTGGCCGAATATATTTGAGGCGGCACTGGAATTATTATTTTTATTTAATGTACGACGGATGGCGTACTAATGACTGTCTGAAGAGTTTGACTTACATCACAATGTTTGTAGAACGTGTTATTATGTTTTCCTACATGTTTCGTTGTAGTATACGTTATCATTATAGTGTAAGAATAGCTTCCCAATGAAAGTGTGTCAAAAATCAGAGTTGCCGAATATTTATGGGAGTACCTGTAAATAGGGAAAAACGCCTTGCGTTACCCAAGGAATATTGTGGAAAACCGCTGGAATTCCGGGACACTGTCATATTCTCAGACAAGTCGAAGTTCAACCTGTTTGGTTCTGACGCACGAAAGAAAGTGTGGCGAAAACCTAACTCCGAATTACACCAACAACACACAGTGCGAACAATAAAGCATGGTGGTGGACATGCAATGGTTTGGGGGTGCATGGCATCCTCGGGAATTGGAAAGCTGCCCTTTATTGAAGGACAAATACGTTGGTGTGTTGCGGGATAATTTATCCAACAATGTACACATGCTTGGCCTGGATGGGGTCTTCCATTTCCAACAGGGTAACGACCCGAAACAAACTGCTTTAAAACTCAAGAATTGTTACTGTATAATGCACCCAGAGGACTTCTTACTCCACCATAGAGCCCCGATTCGAATTCCATTCTGTATGTGGGATTATCTTGGAGGGGAAAAGGCCAAGCGCCGCCCGTCAGGTTAAGAAGATCTGAAGAGGGTTCTACAGGATGGATGGTCGGCAATTTCACCTGAAACGACAAGGGAGTTGGTAAATTGAATTACGAAACGTCTGGAGGCTGTCATTCCTGCTAATGGCTTGCATACTCGATATTGACACGTACGCACGAACACCTATAGTGTTTAGTAGTATGCTGTGCCAATATTTGTTTTGCAGTGTTAAAGTGGATGTTCTTGTGTAACTACATACTTCTTTTGTGTTAATGTTGTGATGGCAGTGCGTTGTAGGTTGGTTACACATTATATTAAGGGCTGAACAAGTTATTTTCTTTCACCCTTCCTGTATTCACATATTTTGGGGAAACATATGGTGTGCCAATACTTTTTGTTGCAATTTCAGGTATAAAAGTACCTACAGGATTTAAAACAAGGACAAAGTAAATCAGAAAAATCTTTAATTCCGCAGATGAAAGTTGGATACTACGAAAGGTTAAGATGGTTGAGGAACATACAGGGAAGAAATCCCATCCAGAAACAATTGGGCGCATTATCAAGAAAAGTAATAGTCATAAAAGAGTGAGCCGGGAAACACCACTGTCAACAAACTAAACAGGGAGAAGAGGTTAAAGTGCACATAGAAAAATTTGCAGATGAAAGCAAATTCAACCTCTATGAATCAGATGGGAAAGAGCTGAAACCTACCAATATGCGTCCAAGTGTTAAATGCGGTGGAGGAGGTGTTAAAGTCTGGGGGCGTGTGGCAGCTAGTGGGGTAGGCAAGTTGATTTTCATTAACGGTATAGTGAATAAAAATGTGTACTTTAACATACTGAAAAACAATTTCCTTCTAGTGCTCAAAAACTTTCAATACGTGACGAATACAAGTATTATCAGGATAACGATCCCAACCACAAAGCTCACATAGTGAGAATGAGGCTCTTGTATAACTGTCCAAAGATGCTGAAAACAAATTTAATGCCTTCACATCCACTCTTTGGATACCAACCTGCCCAGCGAAGATTGAAGTCCAGGAAATCATTTTTAACATCTTCAGAACACCTGGAAGGATCATCGGACAAAGCCAGGATTACAAAATGGAAACAAAAGAACCCTGGCCTTTTGAAATTGATGGAACCACGGGAAGTGTTGCCTTCCGGTCACACCGAGGACTGGTTGACATGGAGATCCTTAAACAGACTTAGATCTGGAGTGGGTAGAACCAGAGCGACTCTACAGAAATGGAACTTCCCCATCGATACGGCCTTTTGTGACTGTGGTGAACTTCAGACAACTGATCACCTGCTATATTGTCCCTTGTGTCCATCAAAGTGCACAATGGAAGACTTGGTGCTGGCTAATCCAAACGCCCTTGAAGTGGCCAAATTTTGGGTCGAATTTGTATGACATATATTGTTGTAGACCTTTTACTTGTATATATTTATGTATATAGTTTGTTTCTCTTAAATGTAGTATTATTCTATTGTACTTCTGATTCGAATAAAGAAGAAAGAAAGATTTAAATGTTATGGAAAACATGAGGCATCGCTTAGAAGTGACAGTAAGGAAGCATAAGATTTCCAACAAAGATGACCTGAAAACTGCTTTACGCTAAGAATGGGATAAAATAAATCCATAACACTGCGAATAATTAGTAGGATCCATGCTGCCCGTTTGAGAGATGTTAGACGAGCCAAGAGTTACCCACCAAAATGCTGATTTTGTACAAGATTGTGTCTTATTGAGAGCTTCAAGGACCTAGCACAGGGTGTATGATTTTCCCTGTGATCTCTTTTTGTGAATGTTTGAGAAACGCTTTCTAATTTCTTTTTTAGATGAAATATATTTAGGTTAATTTTGAATAGTGTCGTAGAAAATTATGTATTGATTACAACAGAGTTTAAACGAACTCGAAATTAAAAAATATATATTTGTTGGTAAATGCTCAAAGAAACATTTGCTGATGTATGAGTTTCATTTTGACTCACTGTATGTTTATAGAAACAGAGCACGAGGACAAGTTACATTCTACTGTTGGCTTCAAGTGGTGGTGATCTGTACTATGCCCGCCTCCATCCTTTGTGTCGGAGAATTACCCAACGCACGCCACCTGCAGGAGTAAATTACACTTGGTACCACCTCAAAGGGATCGCTAGTCGCTGTCATTATTTGCCCACTGCTAGTGCCGTGTTTGATGTAACGACCGTAAATCTGTCTTACTATTGCTCTGTTGACATCTGTCTTCTTAACATCCCGGCCACATATAGCAAAGGTTGTCATTCTGATAAGAATAAATATGTTCAGCTGCTTCCTCCTCACCCAATATGCACCTGTGCTATTTGCTGTACACATAGCACACGCTCCAATGCCAACCACCAAGAAACAAGCAATGGTTGAATGCATTCCTCCACATAGGGTTGGCATCAGGAGAAACAACCTTCTCCTGTGTGGGTGGGGGTGGTAGAATTCATCCTCAGTATGCCCTGAGTTTCATTATTTATTAAATATTTGACAATTTAACAGTGTTCAGCAAGGTCATACATATCCGAATTGCAAATACACTTGATATATAAAGGCTGTGACAATAATGTATTGTCGGGGCGACGACAGGATAATAATATTATAGTTTGATATACCACAATGAAATAAAATGTACCATAATTGATAAGATAACGTTAGGTGATCAAACTTGCTTAATAAAATATAATAAGTAGGCTATGATGAGGAAAATCGCGCAGTAAGGAAGGAACTAGGCCCAAAAGAAGATGACCAGCATAACAGTGCAAAATAATATATAAATATATTTTAACAACCATAAGTTAACAACCAGATAAAATTTTGAAATGGAAGAAAAATCTAAAGAAAATGTGCCATATTTACAAAAGTATACAATATGCATCGAAACCAGAACCCTGAAAAGAAAACGGACGCATGGGAAGGGAAAGGGGACTAGGATGAGAAAGGATCTTCTTCACCGGGTAATTGAATAATTTAGCATTAGCAATAGATCATAAATGATAACTGAAGAAGCATTCTGTTAGCAAATAGTCCGTAGCGCAGTTCATAAGTAGAAAGAGTCTATGTGAAAGTTTTAAAGCGAAGCATTGCCACTCGACTGAGTAAAGTATTTATAATAGACAATTGCCAGAATGAAGGTAAAGTCCAAATGTAAACAAATGTGTTATAAGCATTGCTCACCGATTTGTAGCAGATAATGTCCAGCTGAAGTTTACATAATAGCACAGCACACAGTTGTAGGCGTGTGTAAATCCACCACTCCGACACGAAAGCCCGACTCAAGGATGGATGGGCGGAGAGAGCAATTTAAAGAGGAAAGGAAGTTTCCAGAAACGAAGCAAAGGCTATACACACTAGCGAGTTCTAGAAAGAATAAAGTGACGTGGTGCACAGTACACAAGCACGGCAAAGTGTAGCACAGCTGACGTAATCAGTCGAGTTGACAGTAGGTGAGCAGAGTACATCATGCGGCGAGCTTAGAATAGAAGCAAGCAGCGCCAAGCAAGGTAGGGAAACGTAGAGTATATAGGGAGATCGTAATAGTATGACGAAACTTTCAAGACACATTTGTGACGCGCAGAAGAAGAAAATATTTTATATGAACATACGTCCTAACGACATTGCACTTCGCAAGCTTGAGCAAACGCACACTAAAGCAGCATATAAGAAACTTATTTTAGGCTACTATACAACCCTTAGCAAGCTGTTTGCAACAGTGTATTATGCGTATGGTGGGTGTTACTGACCTGCTTGGTTATACAAGCCCTTATTGCAAGAGTAACTTTAGCGCTTTAGAGAAAAACACTGTGGTGAAAACTAGTTTAAAAACATTCACTTTCATTCACCAAGGATCTGCATTTAGGGCTGTCATCCACGTGGGAGATTTCCTATCGGTTGTTTACTTAGTCTTTTATTAAATGAGTATCTTCCCCGACTTGTTCTCTTTAATTCCAACTTCATGCTCCTTTCAGTTCCAAAACTACGCACGTTAACAAGCGATGTTTCCTGGTTGCGGATGTCAGCATTATTATGGATTAATCGATACATTTCGAACTATCAGCGGAACCCCAACAAGCTGCATTCATCTGTTACTGAAGTGATAAATAGTCTGGGAATAATTCTGCGTGACCACAAAATTGGCCGCACCATTAAACTGTATTAAAAGAGACCAGAATGTTTTGTGCGCTAAACGTTTGGGCTGTTGCGGTCCGCTACAGCTGAATACACGAGCGACGCGCCCAACCACATCACCTTCACGGCCTGTTTAGCATTACACGTTACACATTTCCTAATAAAGCCGATGTTCTATGATACTGTGCTGGCGATAGTCCAGCTAGATACTGTATGTCCTATTCCTAGTGCGTGTCAGTACTTTCGAACATTAGTCAAAAGTACTCCTTATCCGCCAGAGCTTGAGACATGTTCAAATTACGAAGAAGCATAGAGCCAGTTGACGCTGAAATACTGAAGGGGATTATAAATGTTCATTTTGTTGGAAATGTAAACATTCTTGTTAAATTATTATTTTGAATTTGTGTACTAATTTATTAAATTTGCTCGAGTAGAAGTATATTTAATTTAATTTTGATTAGCTGCATGCGGCATTTTTAGGATTTCATAAATCATTCGTCAGTTAAAAATTAATATCTCAAGAACCACAAAGTCTACAAGGCTGTGGTGTGATTCAGATTCCAGTGGAAAACTTGCTGCATAAGTTGGTAGGACCGGCTTAACAGTTGTGATTCTTAGTATAATGTGCATCTTTTTCATTCCTTGTGCTACTGTGTTAGTGTACTTTTCATTTACGATAATCTTCTGATACTATACCTCTAGAATGATAGAGATAGCTTGTATTTTTTCAGTAAAATGCACAAAAAGTTAAGGAAAAATATTAAAAAATACACGTTTTCTTAATTTACAATTTTGCTTTTCGTCGCACTGACACAGATAAATTTGATGGTGAAGATGGGGCAGAAAAGGGCTAGGAGTGGGGATCGAACCCACTACCTCCCGAATACTGGATACTGGCTACAAGTAAGCGACTGCTGCTATCGAGCTCGGTACCCGTATTATTAAACGAAGCGTACTGACAGACAGTATGGCAGCAGAAGCATTGCACGGTGTTGCCACATTCCTGCATTCCTTTCTCCTTCCCTTAGCCTCCGGCTCCGTCCAGACCGCTTTGTTCTCTTGTACGTAACTCAGAAGTGAGAACTTTGGTAACTCCAAGCAAAACGACCCGGCCACTAGGCTTATCTCCATGCTTCTATGGCAACCATATCCTCTACTCCCTTCTCCCCACCCAGGCAGGCAGTAAACGGATCTCCCTCTAAAAACTGTCAGAACGTATCTTTCAATATTAAAATTTATTAGAATAGAATACAAATAGAATAGTTCCGGATTGCCGGAAACTGAGGAGAGAGTAATAATTTATTGCAATTCATATTATTTTGATACAAGCATCCATTTCTTGTTGCATTTAAATTTATCTACTACTACCTTAAAATTATAATTAGTAATATTTTAGAATTGGCTTTACGTTGCACCGACACAGATACGTCTTACGGGATAGGAAAGGCTAGGAGTGGGAAGGAAGCGGTCTTGACCATTATTAACGTACAGCCCCAGCATTTTCCTGGCGTGGAAATGGGAATCCACTGAAAAACACCTTCAGGATTGCCGATAGTGGGGCTTGAACCCACTATCCCCCAGATGCAAGCTCACAGCTGCCTGCCCCTAACCGCATGGACAACTCGCCTGGTCATTCAAAATTACACACCTAATTACTATTTATACCCAATCTCTAAATTGTAGTTTATAAAAAACTTCGGATGGATGGATGGCTTGATGTCCTTTCTGACACCAGCCGTATGGGGGGAAGGGCGGGGGGATGTAGCTCTACCCCTTCGTTCCGTTTCCTGCTACGGGATCGGGATGAGGTGAGATGAAAGGCAAATATTATTATTATTATTGTTCCGGGGTTTGTATGCAACGCAGAGATGGTGAAAGAAGGTTCGGGCTTAAATGGGTCTAACTACAACATCAAAAATTGAATTAAAGCTTTAAAAGGTTATATTTCTTTTCCGAAAACAAACTTAACAATCTTTTCGCTGAGTGAACATAACAACATTGACAGGTACAAATAGCAATCTTGAAACAAGACTAGGAAAACCCAAGATTTTTTAAAATTTTTTTTTTTACAGATTCTGGGCTTCTAGCCCCTAGTTTTACAATTTTACAAATGGAAGTGGTATTATTTAGTTAAGGGGAGAAATCGCCTAGTTAAAGAACACTTGCTCCCTAAATCACAATATCTAGCCTCCCAAAGGCACACTTTACTGTTACAAAAGAGATAACAGCTCTCAGTTTTCCAAGCCTACACAATGCAACATTACATCACGATGTACACTCTCTGGCCTCTCATGCCACAATTTACAAATTGAACTGGTTTCTACACAGGGGTATCTAGTACCCAACCTACAGGGCCTTTGCGAAAAAGAACAGGTTAGATAACTGGACCAAACAAAAAAAAAAAAATGAATGGAGGCGTACACTGCTCTCCCAGATAATGAAAACTTAAAAACCTACAGGGCTCTATGCCTATGAAACAAGGGCTATTCCCAAACTACTGAGGTGGCTCGCATAGAATTTACTGTAATCCATTACAAAAAGGTTGTAAAATTGCAGACCCCTCAAACCAAGATGAAGGGAAGCTCGAGAGGGTAACCCACTCTCTATCCCCAATTTACAATTAAAGATTTAATGAAGTTTTTACATCAGCCAAGAGAGCAAATCTACTGCTGTATTAAACTATGAGGTGTCACAAAGATCTTAGAAGACTTCAAAAAAATGTAATATTATATATAATAAATTATGAAATGCAATATTTTCAATCTAATCTTGTTTTTACATGTTTTACATTGTGACGATAAAATGATTTTATAACTTTAACAAAATATATTTCTATTTTGTGCGTAACATATTTGACTGTAATTAATTCTTACAGAGATCACATTTACAGTTTAAACAAGGTGGTTGCTGACACAGAATATAAATGCAAACTTTGATACCTTGAACTAATATCGATGGCCTACTTCTAAAAACACGTATCTGAGAATGCACTTCCTATCCATTATTTTTCTTAAAACTGTTCACGCTCCCAACCATATATGGCTATGCAGTCTGTTAGAACAATTTTCGTTGTGTTCCTTTTTCTCTGCACACGTGTAAAACGTTGAAATGATGATGATGATCATCATCATCTGTTTACCCTCCAGGTTCGGTTTTTCCCTCGGACTGAGCGAGGGATCCCACCTCTACCGCCTCAAGGGCAGTGTCCTGGAGCTTCAGACTCTTGGTCGGGGGATACAACTGGGGAGTATGACCAGTACCTCACCCAGGCGGCCTCACCTGCTATGCTGAACAGGGGCCTTGTGGAGGGATGGGAAGATTGGAAGGGATAGGCAAGGAAGAGGGAAGGAAGCGGCCGTGGCCTTAAGTTAGGTACCATCCCGGCATTTTCCTGGAGGAGAAGTGGGAAACCACGGAAAACCACTTCCAGGATGGCTGAGGTGGGAATCGAACCCACCTCTACTCAGTTGACCTCCCGAGGCTGAGTGGACCCCGTTCCAGCCCTCGTACCACTTTTCAAATTTCGTGGCAGAGCCGGGAATCGAACCCGGGCCTCCGGGGGTGGCAGCTAATCACGCTAACCACTACACCACAGAGGCGGACTGAAATGATGATGTACGTTATATACCCTGCAGGTCAGCACTCTTTGTAGATGATATCGCTGTCATAACAAAAAAAGGTCGTTGAAGAGTGGCAATCTAGCAACACTGTAACCACATGTAGGGTAACTACCTCTGTCAGCACGTATTAGTCGTGCTATACAGTTAGTGCAGTGGATAGATTTTTGGGTTAACATGCAGGAGGTCGAGGGATCGATCCTGGGTTGAGGAATATATTTTTTATTTCGTAAATGTAGTCCAGGTGGTATGTTATCTGGCATCTTAATTGTCAACAGCGACTTCAGCGGGTCCCTTAAGCCTGGGTCACACTAGGCTGGTTGCCAGCCGCGAATTACGGAAGCTGCTACTATCAGCGTGATGTGACCATAGAAATCGCAGCTGGCACAAGCAGCTGGCGAGTATTTGTCAGCGGCTGGCGAAGTAGGACATGTTCAACTTTGGTAGCAGGTAGCGGCTTCAGGAAGGTCACGTGATTCAATTCGCATCCGCTGGCGCCAGCTAGCAGCCCAGTCTGACCACTCCAGTTGCTCACCAGCCGCGAATAAAACAACACCTGGTTCCAATTTAAACGGTACAAATGGCTGATTTGAAGTGGTCGGGGAAGGAGATAATTGATTTTTTAAATTTATTTCAAAATTATCCGTGTTTGTGGGACGTTTCGTCCAAGGAATATTTTAATAGGAATGTGAAAGAGGAAGCTTACAATAAGCTGTTACAAAACCTAAAGGATGCTGGGATGCCTGCTACTCTTGACTCAGTTAAGAAGAAGATTAAAAGTTTACGGGACACCTATAGAAAAGAACTTGCAAAGATAAATAAATCTAGAAAAAGTGGCGCTGGTGCAATCGAAGTTTACAAGCCAAAGCTTGTGTGGTTTTCAGCAGCAGAGGAATTCTGGCATGGAGCTGTCAGTGGCAGAGAATCTTCTTCTAATATGGTAAGTAGGTAAATTATGATTCCAATATGTTAATATTATTAGAGTTTTTTTAGACTGTCATTAACATACACATGTTATTACATTAATTGGGTAGGGAGACTTATTGTCATTTATATCTATTAATAAATGAATAAAAATCTGAAATTAATTATTAAAATAAACCCCCAAGATATTCAGCGAACACTTTATTTGCCAATTTTCAAGTTTTTCGTGTTAGACAGTTTTATACTACGGAATTGTCATCTGGTTTCATACCAATTGATGTCATCTGCCACGGAACAGATAAAGTTGTCATGAACTGATGCATGTACCATTTCCGTACCTACTCCCCAGCGCGACCACAATTATTTGATGAATAGAAACGGTCTACCGGGGACATGAAAGTCGGTACAATACGCCAAGCTCCTGGAGTTATCACACCTGTGTTTAAGTCTTCATCATCCACTGAACCTGAAGGGAAATATGTTCTAGAAGAGGTCTGCCTGAGCCAGTTGTGGATAGCACAAGCTGATTTCACTAGAGTTTCTATTGTGTCCACGTTCAGTGGTATAAGTGTGTTAAAAACGCGAAATCTAGCTGCTAAAATGCCAAATGCATTTTCAGCAACGCGCCTTGCCCTGGATAAACGATAATTAAAGACTCTCTCTTGTACTGTTAGTCCTCTGTATGAAAATGGTTTCAAACAAAATGGTGTCAGGCAGAAGGCATCATCTGCTACACAAAGTCCTCCGTTTGGCCAATTAAGAAGATTTTTCTCAAGGGCTATCTTTAACGTAGAGTTCTTAAATACCGTGCTGTCATTAGCTCTGCCATCATGTCCAACATCTATATACCTGAAACAATAGTCCGCATCTACCATGGCAAACAAAATAATACTGTAGGTTCCTTTGTAGTTGAAAAACGATGTTGAATTAGGAGGCCGTTTAATTCTAATATGTTTTCCATCCAAAGCAGCGCAACAGTGAGGAAAGTTCCATTTATATTCGAATCCTTTTTGAATCTCATTCCACTGGCTTGTTGTGTCAGGTACCTGAAAGTAAAGTATAATATTAATGGATAATGAAAATTATACACTCAACTAGCCTGCTAATTGTAATATTTATTATGAATTTCTTTGCAGACCTACCGTTAGGCATTCAAACCAGAGTGTTAAATATATTTTAAACAAAAGTCATGTTTACTTGCACTCTGATAATCCTGTGCTTAACCATAGGTCTACAAATAATTTCTCTCAATTATTTAATTGAGAAATTATTGTAGGTGTATATTGTTTTCAGGATATACCTCAGCGATCGATGTGTGAAGGTGAACGATATTCAAACAGTGACACTGGGAACATGGCTGAACAGGGAGCATCACAAGTAGTGGAATCACCTGTACAGTCTGCGTCTGCTATATCTTCGTCATCGACAAAGCGTCCATCCACAAACATGGATCCACCACAACGCGCAAAGGAGTTTAAAAGACGCAAACCGACTAGATTTGAAAGTGCAGTAAATAAATTGCAATCAATCGCAGAATTAACCACTAATGACACGGAAGACCAATATGGCAAATTTGCTAAGCATATTGCATCCCAGATGCGAGAGCTCCCTCTCAGAAGTTTCATTATACTTCAAAGCAAGTTTCAAAACCTCATCACTGAAGAGAGACTCGCATCTTTAAATTTCAACAACAGTGAATCACTATGACAAAGTGTTTGCCATTACGACGTCTTTCAAACAGCACTTCCAATAATGAATTCGATCAAATATACTCTGAACTATCTGATAAAACATGCTTGGACGAGGAACAACCTCCACATGGTTTAGATGTTCTTTCTAAATCATTGGTTGGCATCTGCCCTTTAGAACACGATGCTTAGATGCCAATAAGAACACAAATCGCTGCCCACATTATATTAAATATTGCATTTTGTTCCAAATATTTCATTTTTCGCGTGTAATATTTCATTTATCAACATGTTTTCAATTCTAAATAATATACAATTATTTGTAGTGCATATTCTTATTTTACAAAGTTTTACAATACTCTTTCCATTACTATTGTTTAATGTTATTTGTATGTATTCTAATTCTACTGTATTTTTAGTTTATGAAAAGTTAGGTGTTAATGTTAAACGCAAGCAGCGCAAAATAAATAAATAATATCAGTTAATAAAATATGTTGTACAACTTTAGTTGATACCGTACTTGTAATGATGTTTGTTCATAAAAAGTGAAGATCATAATTAGAAGCTATGCTTAGCGTATCCAACAGCTATTACAATAAAAAAGAATTACGGACAGGATATTATTGTTAAAAATACTGATAACTTAAAGCTGAATAAAAACTTAATCATGCTTACCTTCATAAATGGTTGGAGAACTTCAAAAATAGCAGCAAGAACTTCAGGTAAAAACAGAGATTGAATTGTGCGGCACTCTAAACAATAAAGCCAGAGACCTAAAACTATCTCCAGTTGCGAGATACCGTAAGGTAATTTCCAGTTTTATTTTACATGGAATCGCCTCTCTCATTTTAGTATCTTGTTTTTTAATCAGCGGTTCTACTAATTCCAGCAACTCTTGGAATTTAGAAGGAGACATTCGTAAAACATTTCTGTATGTTTCTGGGTCCTCTTCTTTTAACTCCTGGAAAAGTCTTGAAGATGCTCCTAACTCTTCCCTTCTTTGAATCCAAGGTCTGCTCCACCATCGTCTCAACTTGCGGTGACGAAGCATTTCCAAACAAAGCTCCGTCACAGCCATCCTTAACAACCTCCTAATTTCTCGTTTACGTGGACCCACAGACGACATGCTGACTAGAACTAAAAAGCCGCTGCTTGCTGGGTGTGTGTGACCGGGTTGCCAGCCGCTGCTTGCTGGTGCTACTGCCAGCCGCTGGTGATCAGCGGCTGGCAAGCAGCCTGGTGTGACCCACGCTTTAGAAACCATTTGCACTTACACACTACGATCCTAGAAACGGACGAACTTTTTTTCATTGGTCGGCTTTGAAAGGCGCCCTTTCCTCGTCGTAGGCGTGAGGTGAGATGAAAGGCAAAGATTATTATTATTGTTCCGGGGTTTGTATGGAAAGCAGAGATGGTGAAAGAAGGTGCGGGCTTGAATGGGTCTAACTCTCTCTCTCTCTCTCTTAATCTGTTTACCCTCCAGGGTCGGTTTTTCCCTCGGACTCAGCGAGGGATCCCACCTCTACCTCCTCAAGGCAGTGCCCTGGAGCTTCAGACTCTGGGTCGGGGATACAACTGGGGAGGATGACCAGTACCTCGCGCAGGCGGCCTCACCTGCTATGCTGAACAGGGGCCTTGCGGGGGGATGGGAAGATTGGAAGGGATAGACAAGGAAGAGGGAAGGAAGCGTCCGAGGCCTTAAGTTAGGTACCATGCCGGCATTTGCCTGGAGGAGAAGTGGGAAACCACGGAAAACCACTTCCAGGATGACTGATGGGTTTAACTACAACATCAAAAATTGAATCTACTAGATGCGTTATAACGTGGTCAGCGTTATTAAATTTTGTAAATGTAGGATACATGTGACCTAAGAAACGGTGTCTTACTGTATTACGGTATGTAATGTCCGATGGAAATTAGCAAATAAAAAGGCGCTTCACCCCAGGATCGAACCCTCGACTTCCTGCATGCTAACCCAAAACTCTATCCACTGCACCAACTCTACAGCATGGCTAATATGTGCTGACAGAGATAGTTACCGTGCATGTGGTTACAGTGTTGCCAGATTGCAACTCTTCAACGTTCTTTTTCTGCCGGATATACCCGCAGGACGAATTTTTGTCAGAGACATATTTTATTGCTGGCATGTGAGGAGTCTCGCTGCGACGCCTGAGTGCGCGAATTTCGCTTCACTCTGTATATATAACTTTCTTGTGTCTTTTTCAATTTATATGTAGTGCTCTGTTTAATGACCTTTAGATATAGTTATTCAACGTGAACAGAGTATATGAGCGTTAGAGCCTTCGTCATACTTATAAGTAATTTGAAAAAATACGTGGATTTCTCGCACCATTGTCATTTTATGAGCTGCTGAAGTTAGCCGATTCGATCGCGTCAAGGGCGAATTGAAATGGGCTTTACGAGGCGATGTTGCCATGCCTGAAATGCGCATCAAACACTAACATACTGTCAGTTTCAGCCAATGTCACCGTAGCGTACTTGCTATGGGCCGAGCCTATCAGCAGGGAGGTCCTTGTTCTTCTATTGGCGCTCTCAAGCCGGACGTAAACCACGTGCAGGTTTAGCAACACCGCCTCGCAAAGCCCATCTGAAGTTTCCCGGGAAGCGATCTGATTGGCTAACTTCAGTAGCCGATAAAATGACAACGGTGCGGGATATCTAATTACTTTTTCAAATTATTCATCAGTATGACCAACGCTCTAACGCTCATAAACCCGCTTCACATTGTTTTCGACCACCCTGTATATTTTAACAGTAACTTATGTGTTGTATTTGACTTTGTCTATTGCAACTGTATGTTGTCTAATGGCAATAAACTATATAATAATAATAATAATAATAATAATAATAATAATAATAATAATAATAATAATTATTATTATTATTATTATTATTATTATTATTATTATTATTATGATTATTATTATTATTATTATTATTATTATTATTATTATTAGGAAAATGAACTTTACCGTACTGTGAATGTATCTCTGCAGGACGTATTTACGCACTCCTACAGCATAATGTATTTAAGATTATCATTTGTGCACGTTCTTCACACGGGACTTTGCAGTGGATTACATGTTTCCTTCAGAAATGTATGCGAAGTGTCATGGCTCTATTCCCACATTTAATGCGACGTATTAAAATGATATTTTCCTAAGAAAACGTGTGACAGTAACGTGAAATATGATGAAACTGAACAAAGTCGAGAGAGAATGAGGACGATTTCCGAATTTACTGTACGGTGGAGTTCTTAGTCCGAAGTTTTGTGAAATTCTCCGTGGTTCTCAGGTTGAATATTGTATCTCTGACCACTGGCGTGGCGTTTTGACGATGATATCTCCCTTAATATCTGCCCTGTCGAAAAGAGAACAATGGCTCTTTAGTTTTTCCGTTACCACCTTGAAGTGACATACAAGACATGTCCCACGGAACTTGAACTAAAAATCAATTTTTCGTAATGATCTGCATTATTATAAATACGTACATGGCATAAAGGAACGGAAATAACGTATTCTTAAGCGTTTGTTAGATATAGTATTCTGATAGACCCAATGTTAACGAAAATGTTTGAGTATAACCTTCCTATAAATACCAACCCCACATGCATACCATGACATCATATGGACCTGATAACACAATCCTGAGTGAGTAGATTCGAAATACGTAGTTTAGTTGAAAAAAGTCCAGCAGTTTTCCACTTTTGAGAATAGACAGACAGACAGACAGACAGACAGACAGACAGACAGACAGACAGACAGACAGACAGACAGACAGACAGACAGACAGACAGACAGACAGACAGACAGACAGACAGACAGACAGACAGACAGACAGACACCGAAGGGAAAAGTTCTACCTCATGTTTTCTCGGTATTCAGTTACTATAGGTGAGGTTAATTCTCAAGCCGAGCGAAATATTATGCATCCTCTGATTTTCTCCTGATATGGATCTTTCAAATAACTGTAGGTGTGGGAGGGTGTCCGTCACTGGTTGCAGAGCATGAAGCTCGTACAAAATAGTAATTCTCCCCGTTATTTGAAGAGCATGCGAAATTATGTATATAACAAAAATCATTTAAAGTGAAGGGGCGTTTCACATACCGGTATAGTTACAGATTTTACATACATTCAATAGTGTAAGATAAAACTGAAAAAACATTCTCTAGTCTTCCTGTAAACCTCCAGTCTATTGAGTGATTTTTTTACATGATATGGATATATAAACCTGATCCTAGATGAGTAGATTCTAAAAATGAAGTTTGGTCGAGATATGATCAATAAAGTAAAAGAAAATTGAAAAACTCTTCTGGTCTTCCTATAAACCTCCAGTCTATAACTTACAAAGCTAAAAACAAGTTGATTTAAAACTGAGAAATATTTAAAAATATGACGAAATAAAAGACATTACAGACTGCAGACCCCTACAACTTTATTTATAAGACTGCCAAATGTACCCGTGCTTCGGTTCGGTATTCTACATTGTGTACGGATTTCTCCGCAAATTACTGTAAAGGTAGTAAGGAAGATTATACGAGTATTAAACTGCATGTCTCTTAGCACAATCCGATACACAAAACAGGGAGGATGCCAGACGTTGTTTCCGTGGTAATATAGACATTGGGGAAGGTTTATTGATAATGGAAGGTCACAATTTCTACTGCCAATCACAATCGAGCTCAGGATTTTCTATTATAACGGAAGGATCACTTGGTAACTGCCATCTATCTATATATATAAAGCAGAATGTCTGTCTGTCTGTTCCTTACACAAATCCATACCGTTCCACCAATCTGAACCAAATTTATATACCTACCTTTTAGGACGCTGCGGGTAACCCCATCTACAAGAAATTTTGATATCCCTCTCTACTCCCTAGATGTAGGCCCTTTGGCAAAATCACATAGCCTAATATAGGTGAAATATTCAATTTGTCATACAAGGACAAGGCAAAGCTCATTTTAAGCCTGACGACGCGTAGAACAATATTCGTTAAGGCCCTACAGGCCCCGAAAACCATGTTTTGAGGGCCTAAAACCAACAGTTTTGGAGACACTGGCATCACACTACCCCACTCTAGGAATTGGATGAAGAAATGACCAGCCGTAACCATGGCAACGTCAGCTCAAGGATTCTGCAGTAACATACAGGCCTGGTGTTCGAGGTAGGCACGTGCCTAAATGTAGGCTAGGCCAAGGAAAGATTCTGCTACACATATGACTGTCCCGAAAAAAGCACTGTGGGGGGTTGTGGTCCGGAGGGGATGGCATATATAAAAATAATCGAAAATAGTGTCGAAACCATAGGTTTCGGGGTCGCTGAGGAGAATATTGACACTCCAGATGTCGTTCAAGTCCAAGTTCCCCTGCACTGGTACGGGGGTGACTAGGGGTGAAAAAGAAAATATCCTGGATAACAAATACTATGGATGTATGTATGTTCCAGCATATCTTTCAAACAAACAAACAAACAAACAAACAAACAAACAAACAAACAAACATTACTGTGGGGGAAGGACTCCTCTAACACCGTGACTCTTTGGATGCCGTTTAAGTCATAGTTCAGACCCATTCGGAATGGAGGTTGAGAAGGGTTGAAAATAAATGCCCAAAATGACAGAGATTATAAATGTAACAGTATGTGTTATACTCCAGCATAGCTCTCAACTGAAATTGGTGCACACATGACTTACTATAGTATACTATGTGGCAAAAAATTAATGGGGTAAGACACCCCTACCACCCTTGCCGGAGGGGGTGATACTAAAAAAATGATCGAAAACGACGAATATTACTGTCGGTACGGATATGAGTTACTATTTCGAAAAGTTACTGTAGGGGTAAGACACCCCTGGGAGGAGGGGATGACATGTAAAATAATAGAAAATAGCCGACATTAGTGTCGAATCCACAGTTTCCGGGATCACTGAGATGAATAGTGACACTCTGGATGCGTTTAAGTCTAAGTTCAACACCCATCGGTATGTTGATTTAGAAGGGGTGATAAAGAAAGAAAAAGTCCAAATTCACCGAGATGAATGTTGTTTACACAGTTTTCGGTGTCGCTCGGCTGATTGGCGACAGTCCCAGTGACAGCTGGAATCGAGTACATCATATCTATAATTCAACACGTAAATACATTACGTTATAACTTATTTTTATTGTTGTTTGGAAGGATCAGCTACTTCCCAGACAATATGGGCTGCCACAAGGAAATACTTTAAGGCAAAACAAAATAATTTCTAGCTAAAACGTAAAATTATTCACATAATATTTGTAAAGTTACAAATTTACAAAAGAGTTCATAAACAATTAATCAACATCACAATTAAGAAAACTAAAAAAATATAAACCACTTGAAGCAGGTTATGCAAATCCTAAAACTAAAAGGTGTGAAAGAGAAAATTACCATAATTGTAGATCTACGTGTGCACAGTATCTTCCAGAATAGCTCTCAATCAAACTTCGTACAAATATGAATTACTATTTCGAAAAGATACTCGAGAACTAAAACACGTTCTAGCAAACCTAAGGGAGGGAACGACGTACAAGAATAATCGAAAACGACTAACATTAGCGTCGAATCCATACTTTCCGTGGTCCCTGCGTTGTAGTGGGGCACTCTGGATGCCGTTTAAGTTCCAGTTCAGCTGCGTCTTCTTCTTCTTCGTCTTCTTCTTCTTCTTCTTCTTATGACGCCGTCTCCCTCCGAAGGTTGGCGATCCAATTGATTATGATTACACGCGAAACGGCAACACGGAAGATTTCTATCGACGTATGTCCATACCACCGCCGCAAGTCTTTCAGCCAGGAATTTCTCCGTCTTCCCACATATCTTTTCCCATCAATCTTCCCTTGAATGAACAGTCGGAGAAGTTCGTATCGTTCACCTCTCATGATGTGCCCGAAGTAGCTGAGCTTACGCTCCTTGATGGTTATGAGAAGATATTTCTTCTTGTTCAAGATGTTGAGGACTTCTTCATTTGTCTTCTTTTCTACCCAAGATATTCGGAGTATTCTTATGTATAAGTACATTTCAAAAGATTCAATACGCTTCTCCAATAAAGGGCTAAGCGTCCACCCTTCGAAACCACACAGAAGGACAGGAAAGACATAACAAAGTAGCATTTGAACTCGGAGCTGGAGGTTGAGTTCTCGGCTGGTGAATAAGGTCCTCATGGTATTGAACGTATTTTTTGCTTCTCCAATCCTGGATAAGATTTCGCATTTTGAATCACAATGCTGGTTCACTAGAGTTCCAAGGTATTTGATAGAAGAGACTTGTTGGACGATGCGTAGGCATGGCGAAAAGAGGTGATGAAGAAAATGGCCAAACTTGCCGAGATTAGTTTGATTAACGAGAAACAAAATATTCTGTAAAACTTGAAATAACACACAACAATAACTCCTGATCTACAAAATAGTTCTTAATCAGTCAACGTCACTATAATGACATCTACAAACATTCTCTTACATATAACTAACAGGTAATAAAATACCTAAAGGAAACAAAATGCCCAGGCAGCGCCGGGTAATATAGCTAGTTCACAATAGAAATAGAGTTTTCATTATAAACACGGGCCCCTTTTCTTATCAACAGTCGAGACACGACAAAATGTCATAGGACCAAAGTTGTAGATCTCTCCAAATTGCAAGTTGCTTTACGTCGCATCGACACAGGCAGGTCTTATGGCGACGATGGGATAGCAAAGAGCTAGGAGTGGGAAGGAAGCGGCCGTGGCCTTAATTAAGGTACAGCCCCAGCATTTGCCTGGTGTGAAAATGGGAAACCACGGAAAACCATCTTCAGGGCTGCCGACAGTGGAGTTCGAACCCACTATCTCCAGAATACTGGATAATGGCCGTAATTAAGTGACTGCAGCTATCGACCTCAGTCTCTCCAAATTGAACGGTGTTTTGTGATACGACTTACGTGAGCCTCCAACGCCCATAAAAGCGAGGCTCACCCCGGGAGGGACGTCAGTCGGCCGTCGGACGAGCTATGGGGCATCACCTTCTTTGGATATAACATGGCCAGGCCTCATCACCGGGTGCGTTGTGTACCCTGGTCTGAGGGGGGGACCGGGTGAAAGTCGTACGGAGTGGTCTAACTTGCCTGCACCCGCGCCGACACTTACATCATTGCTTCAAGACAACTGGCAGACGTTCCATCCTGGAACTCCAGAGGCCGACGAAGATTTTCCAGACACAACACTCCTGTGTCCACAGGAATTACGCCAACGTTCTGCGCCGTGGGATATCCTGGACGACGACGCAGCCAGCAGGGACAGCTCTCCATCGAGCAACCCCGATGACGAGGACGATGGCACACCACGTTCTCAGCCGCAGGACGACGACCATGGTAGCCAAGCGGACTGGAGCGGCCCTTGGCTTCGCCTCCGGCCACCTCCTGAGCCACCACCCGACCATCGCCACTGTGATGAATCGTCCGCTAGGGGCAGCACCGTTGCTGTCTCACGGTTGGTATCTGTAGCTGTAATACGGTTATGTTCGGTAGTGCTTTTCTGTGAAGGCAAAACTTTATTGTCGTGCATTATTGTTAAGTGAAAGTGAGGAGCGTGTTATTTTATTTAGAGTAAATATAGTGCTGAGTTAATAAAGCTTACAAAAATACCGACGAGGAAAAAAATGCCTACTTGCTTCGTTCTAGGATGTAAGTCTGGCTACAAAACTACGAAAGGCAAACACTTCTTCAAACCACCTAAAAATGAAGCAGAATTTTCAAAATGGGAAAAGGCGATTCCCAGAAAGAACATAAAGCTTTTTGATAAGTGTTATGAGTGCGATTCACATTTTTCTGATGAATTTATTGTTAAATCAGATTCATTTGTAATGCAGGGCGAACAGGTAGAAATATCTAGAGATAGATGGAAACTGAAAACTGGCGCTGTCCCTCATATAAGTTATTCCCCAATTTGCCACAGTATCTCACGAAACAATTAAACAAATGAAAATCACCCCGTAAAAGACAGCCTCCGAAGACGGAGGAAGGTTCAAGAAACAAATCACACAGGCCTCACCGCGAATTAAAATTCGAAGCTTTTTCTGAGAGTGCTAAAAGAAATGAAATAGATTCAGACACGGCTAAAAAGACAATAAGTTCACTTAGAAACAAACTAAAGAGACAGTGAGGTAATATAATGAATATCCGTAATAAATTAAAAATAGCTAAGGCTAAGATTTTGTTGCTAGAAAAACAACTAAGAGATTCCAAATTACCGTCAAATTATTCAAGTGATCCGACATTAAGCAGAAAGAAAAAGGTGATTATTGACACCATGCTAAAAATTGTCAGCTAAGAAATAGGAAAGGGGTGAGATATGATAATGAATTCCTTTTAGATAAGTGATTTAACTTTAAATAAGAGACTAAGGGCTATAGACACTGTTTAAGGCCTGGCATGCTTCCCCTTCCTTCGGAGGCTCACCTGAGGAAATTAGTTAAATGTCTCAAGTGCCCTTACATGGTGAACACCCATGCCATTAGTGCTATTGAGAACTATTCCTGCGGTGAGAAGAGTGAAAACAATCGCACGGGAATTCTCATATTTCACTAAGTAAAGCTAAAAGAAGAGGTTCAGTTTTTATACCAACTCATTAAAACTCGATGGATTCGTAAATGTAGGAGAACACACCCAAGAACACGGGAAAAATAATCTCTCAAATCATGCGTTAGTGTTCATGTTTGTGCCCCTATTGCATAATTGGGTTCAACCGGTTGCTGTGTATGGCAGCCGAAATTCCACACCTGGTCATATTTTATCACGAATTTTAATCCAGGTGGTCTTACAACTGGAGCAAATTGGCGCCAGAATTATAGGTTCCACCTCAGACAGAAGGCAGTCTAATAAAAAGCTGTGGAAGTGTTTAGGAATAAATGGGAAAGAAGGGAAGGTCGTGTACTCTATTTCTAATATTTTTTATTCTAGTAGGTGACTTTGGGCCTTTTCAGATGCGGTACATATAATAAAGTGCATCAGAAATAATTTTCATGACAAAAGGCAAGTCTATTACAATAATGAAGTTGTGGAATTTAATCGACAAGTTTTTGAAATGGATAACTGCCATAAATATGCAGGTTTGAAAGTTTGCCACAAGCTAACGTCTGTACATATAGACCCCACTTTAATTCAGCGCATGAACGTGATACTTGCTTTTCAGTTATTTAGTAATTATGTTGCAAATGGCATAAAGTTCTCTAGACAGATAAACTCGGAGTGATTTGAAGACAGCGAATCGACAGAAACGTTCATAAGGGAATTAAACATCCTAACAGATGTATTAAATACTTCTACGCCAGCAGGGGCTCTTTATAAAGATTCAATAGGGTATCAAACCTTCATTAAATGGAGAGATAACCTCAGTGGGAAGAATAATACTTTTGCTTCAGAAAGAACTCTTGAATCCCTAAGCGTCAAGCCCCAATGAATAAAGCATTCGTATTACGTATTACACCATCTCCCTAGTCCTATGTACAGCCGCCATCTTGTTTCAAGTTGAGTTTCCACCAATCTCAGCATCAAAGCCCCTGGACCATGTCTCTTATCTAGTTAGTCTAATTAGGTTAAGCTGGCATTCTTGGGTATCAAACTTGGGTCTGTAAACCTAACGCCCTTAATCCTAGGGTCGAATCCGGGACCTGTAAGGTTAATCTTGGAGTCGAGTACGTACCTGTTGGGTTAAGCTTACACTCTTGTCTATAATCACATTAGCAGTTGGTCCAGCTTGCACTTTTTAGCATCGAATTTGGGTCATAGGTCCGTAAGCCTAGGGTCGAACCCGTGGACTGTAAGGCAAAGCCTGGACATGTAGCCGGCGTAAGGTCATGTAAGGTTACGATCGCACTCATAGCCAGCCGCTCTAGTGAGGTCATGTGAGGTTAAGCATGCAGTCTTAGTCAGCGCAGTCAGTGAGGTGGAGGCCTAGTCCAGAAGGCCTGTGGTAGCTTTGGCGGTCGAACTGTCCAAAAGTATGCTACTGGTGTTTTCTAAAATGTATTAATAACTAAATTACATGTTGAGCCTACGACCCTAAGCCTAAAACTAACGAAATTGAAAATCACGAACTTTTACAAACATTATTTATTAGTAAACTGCAACAGTGTACAACGGATTCCACACATTTTTCTCATTTAACTGAATTACTTAACCTGGTGAAATTCAGATTCATAATTGCTACTAATCAGCACGAGGGAAAGTATGGAAATTGCAACACAGGGACTTAAACATTGATAATGGGCACTTCAGACCATTGCTTATCAATAGAATGGAACATATATATCGAATGAAATACATATATGTATTTCCTTGTCACAATAATAATAAAGTTATTGGATTTACATCCCACCAACTAGTTTTACTGTTTTCGGAGACGCAGAGGTTCCGGAATTTAGTCCCGCAGAAGTTCTTTAACGTACCAGTAAATATACCGACACGAGGCTGACGTATTTGAGCACCTTCAAATACCACCGGACTGATCCAGAATCGAACCTGATAAGTTTGGGTCAGAAGGCCAGTGCCTTAACAGTCTGAGCCACTCAGCCCGGCTTTCCTTGTCACAACTGAAAGGAAACTTTCGTCTCTGAATATAATCCTGGTATACAAATATTTAACACACACCGAAGTATTAGCAAGTACTTTAAAATGACCACGATGAGTACTCCTAACTTATTTTCCCGTTCATGATTTGTCCTTAGGAAGTCCAAAAGTTGGGGTATTGGCACAGTCATAATGCGAGCGGCAATTAGGCACAGATTATTTGTGACTCATTATATGACTATCATATTTTTACATCGAAAGCATCTCTCCAAGCTTACACCAAAGACAGCAACTGAGGCAAAAATAAATCTCAAAATACCACGTTATTAAATATACCATTAACGTATTAAATACATCCGTATCGCTAATAAAAGTAACCAGGACACTATTCAACACATACAAAATAACTAACAAATAGTGAAATTGCAAATTCCAGCAGCAAGATAACAAATTCGCCCGCAATAAAAACCGAACAGGATGTAAACATGGCCCCACACGTCGGCTACACATAGCCCTAGGTGGCAACCATTTTATCATGTATCGATATATGCATTCAGGTCTGATCGTATTTAAGTTAGTCTAGCTTAGGTTTCACGGTTCGGTCCATAATGACACCTTTGTTAGATTTTCTATCGATGACTACAATGTCCGGTCGTTTATTTGAACCTTCACTTGACTTACAGGTTGCTTCTTCACACACTTCGAACTGTTTCGTATTTCGAAAACAATCAGCTATCCTCCTTCTGAACTTATGGTGCCATTTGTTTTTTAAGAGCTCCCCTTTGCAGCAAAAAACAAGAAAGTGTGGAATTGTTTCATTCTCATTGTACTTCCACTTAAAACAGTAATTACTACCACCACCATACCACATGAGATCACACCTATTCGTTCATAGATTTCTTTCAATCCTCGGGAGATTGATCTACGACAATTAAGTGTTCCACAGATTACAGGATTGCCTTACTAAACGCGTACCTATTGGAGACTTGCCTGTTGAGTACTTTTAGCATAACGGATCCGGGTGTGTTGGGTTTGAGGTGCGCGAACTCCGTATTTGACATCTGTCTTTTTCTTAATACTTTTTCTCTTTTTGTCTTTGAGCATGTGGACTAAGAAATGCATAGATTAAGAATAAGTTTATCATAAACTCTTCTTCTTATTCTTCTCTATCTGTTTACCACCCAGGGTGGGTTTTTCCCTCGGATTCAGCGAGGGATCTCACCTCTACCGCATCAAGGGCAGTGTCCTGAAGCTTCAGAATCTGGTTCGGGGGATACGACTGGGGAGGGTGACCAGTACCACGCCCAGGCAGCCTCACCTGCTATGCTGAACAGGCGCGTTGCGGGGGGATGGTAAGATTGGAAGGGATAGACAAGGAAGAGGGAAGGAAGCGACCGTGGTCTTAAGTTAGGTACCATCCCGGCATTTGCCTGGAGGAGAAGTGGGAAACCACGGAAAACCACTTCCAGGATGGCTGAGGTAGGAATTGAACCCACCTCTACTCAGTTGACCTCCCGAGGCTGAGTGGACCCCGTTCCAGCCCTCGTACCACTTTTCAAATTTCGTGGCAGACCCGGGAATCGAACCCGGGCCTCCGGGGGTGGCAGCTAATCCCATTAACCACTACACCACAGGGACGGACAAGAAGAAATACTCACGCTATACATTGTTTTGAGGAAGTTTTATTTATATTTTTAACTGTAGAACTTCCTCACATCCTACCTTGGATGTTGCGTAAATTACTTTGACTTGTCAATTCGAATTAACAATGTAAACTATAGCGTACCTATGTTTGATCTTCAAAAAATTATCTTTTATCATTCGCTGGCTGCGTAGGTGAGATCAATAGGGTCTCCCTCTCTGTGGGATAAAATCCCGCGGAATTTACCGCTAATAATGTTACAACCACGAGGCTGCCGCACGTGAACGTCCTTGAAATGACATAGGATAAAGCTGCGAGAGAGCTGGTAATCTAACAAACTACACCAACAGCATCACTCGGCTAGACGATAATAGATATATGGAAAATGTTACTGGATAACGGCACGAAATACAGAATCAGTGTGACATGATCAATTATAAAAACATGGTTCACGGTAATAAATAATAATAATAATAATAATAATAATAATAATAATAATAATAATAATAATAATAATAATAATAGTAACACCGAGTGAGTTGGCTGTGCGTTTTCAGTTATGAAGCTGTGATCTTATGTTCGGGAGATGGTAGGTTTGAATCTCACTGTCTGTCTCCACTCTTACATTAAGCAAATTAGTAGGCTATATATACCTCGATTAAGGCCATGGTCGCTTTCTTACCAGTCCTGTCCCATGACCATCATACGATCTGTCTCAGTCGGTGCGATGTAAAATCAACTGCAAATTAATATAATACAATAATTTCATATGACTTTTGATGTATCAAGAGTGAAAGTACTTCCAGTTTTACGTGCCTATTGACACCGTAATCATAGACAAGACACATCCAAGTTTACTTGATTGTAAATATCGTAATACCAACCGAGGTAATTCCGATTTTACATAACTGTTGATGAGGCAATAACCAAAATACTCCCAGTTTTACCGGGAGAGTTGGCCGTGCGGTTAGGGGCGCTTAGCTGTGAGCTCGCATCCGGGAGATAGTGGGTTCGAACGCCACTATCGGCAGCCCTAAAGAGGGTTTTCCGTGGTTTTCCATTTTCAAATCAGGAAAATGCTGGACTGTACCTTAAATAAGGCCACGGCCACTTCTTTCCCATTCCTAGGCCTTTCCTGTCCCACTGTCGCCATAAGACATCTGCGACGTAAAGCAACTTCCAAAAAAGAAGTTCCAAAATTAACACTATACAGAGGTAATTAAGGATCGAAAGGATATTCTAGATATATCTCAAATCAGAGAATAAACCCCCCCCCCCCTCATCTCTATAAAAGTATTTAAATAATTGGTATAATTTGCAGGAGTCATTTCGAAAACCTGAGGAGTCTCTCTCTACATAAGATACAAATTTCTAGCTATTTATTGAAATTCAGTTGTAATTTGCAAAAGGCCGGAATTTTCCTTTTAAAACAGGTCATTAGTGCGCCAAGGACTTCGGTTTCTTGGTGCTTATGATCTGTTTTTAGGAGTCGGATGCCCGGGTCAGTAGACTGGCTAAGGAGGATTCTAGACTTGGTTATCTTTGCTATTTTATTTATCTGATATCGAATAGTCGGAATACGAATTTCTCGTCATATCTTCATATTAGAATTCATTAATGGGGATCTTCTCATCATTCTTAGTGTTTTGTTTTGGAAAACTTGTAATTTTGAAAGTGGGGATTTGTGAACATTGCACCAGGCCTCGTAACCTTGCAGCAGGATGGGCCTGATACATGCTAAGTGCTGGTGCATTCTTTACATTACTACTGACAGCTCTCTGACCAATATGATCCAAGCTAACGGCTATTTTATCTATTCCCGCCAAATCTGTTACTTTTTCCTTATGAATATCGGACTATAGCCACCCATGCAGACAGACACCTTTTTCCACTTTCTTTTTTCATTTTGGCATAAATGTGTCCTATAGCTGGGTGTCATCAGAGAATTAGTGTAACGTAACGCGACAAAATGTGTGGCGGAAGTGTAACCATAGCAACCGTACAGGTAGTGATGTAAGGCATGGATGAATGGTGAAACAATGTTACCTAGCAACCGTGCTGGCAGGGATGTAAGGTATGGACGGATGGTGAAACAATGTTGCCTAGCAACCGTGCTGGCAGTGATGTAAGGTATGGACGGATGGTGAAACAATGTTTTCTAGCAACCGTGCTGGCAGTGATGTAAGGTATGGACGGATGGTGAAACAATGTTACCTAGCAACCATCCAGGCTATGACTTACGGCTGGTTGCCATCTGAAATTAGGAGCTATTGATGGATGGTCATGACCGGGAGACACATTTATGATCATATGATTTTCACAAAGGCAAAAGTGATTTCTTTTGTTTTTGTTGGTTGTTACGTCTCACGGACTCAGTTAAGTCTTATGGCAACTATGCGATACGACACGGCTAGCAATAAGAAGAACGCGACCGCGGCTACGGTTAGTGTGAAAATGGGAAACCACGGAAAACCATCCCCAGATTTGCTGACAATGGGGGTCGAATCTACTATCTTCTGAATGCAAGATCATAGATGTACGCCTCGAATCACGTCAGACGCCATCTGTCTGTGCCATTTATCAGAGAGTGAAACAAGGTTTTAAACGTATCTATTGGTCTTAATTACCGTATTCTCACGTATTCGGAAGATACAACACGTTAGCATGGGACTTGAAACAACCTCTACATTTCAAGTCATAGTCCACTTTCATATTATCCAAACAAGTAACAAATGAAACAATCAAATGAAGGCGCAATATAATTCCTGTAATCAACTCTTAATGGCGCGTCGTGTTATTGGGGTGTAAGAGATAGTAATTACGTTGATCACGCTCTAACTTATAAATAAGACATAGTTCATGAACGTCACCCAGTTGGGAGAACTGATTACAGAGTAGACAACTCATTATATAAATCACGAGTAAATACTAATTTGAAACATGATCAGTTTTTCCATTGTGGATGATAAGAACGATACGATCAAAGAAAAATCTAACTTACGTGTTCACCACAAGGTCTTAATCTGACGAGTTGGAGACGCGAAAAATAGCTCAGACGTTTGAAGGCTGGCTTTCTCACTCCATCTTGACATGATAATCCTATCTCAATCTGGTGTCATCTGAACTTACTTAAATGCGCCAAAAATCAGATTTACCGGCAGATAAAAGAGCTGACATAGGAAAAAATTGTGGCATATCAGCGCCTCCAAAACCGTGAGAGTAGTTGCTGAGAAGCAAAACTTACAATTTTACTATGAAGAATTGACATTCTGATACGACATTGTGACAGTATTTCAATTGTTCAGACGGTAACGCGCTGGCCCAGTCAGCGGTTTCCATGCGGGATCAGTCTGGTTGAATCTGGTCTTCTTAGGTGTACTTTTCTTAAACACGCCCGGCTTCAAAAGCTTAATGTATCACTGAGTGTATTATTTACATGACATTACATTTACATTATATTTACATTACATTTTAGTCTTGTGGAAATATAATTGGCCGGCCCCGTGGTGTAGGGGTAGCGTGCCTGCCTCTCACCCGGAGGCCCCGGGTTCAATTCCTGGCCGGGTCAGGGATTTTTACCTGGACCTGAGGCCTGGTTCGAGGTCCACTCAGCCTACGTCATTAGAATTGAGGAGCTAACTGACGGGGAGATAGCGGCCCCGGTCTAGGAAGCCAAGAATAACGGCCGAGAGGATTCGTCGTGCTGACCACACGACACCTCGTAATCTGCAGGCCTACGGGCTAAGCAGCGGTCGCTTGGTAGGCCAAGGCCCTTCAAGGGCTGTAGTGCCATGGGGTTTGGCTTGGTTTGGTTTTTTGGAAATATAATTGTCTTCCCACTGCAAAATGTGCCGTTGTGGTGGGGGCGATAGAATGACACTCATGGCATTCCTTGCCTGTCTTAAGAGGTGACTAAAAGGGGTCCCAGTGGTTCTCAACTTGGGAGCGTGGCTTAGCGACCACGGGGCCCTTAGTTGGGTCCTGGCATTCCCTCTACTTACTTGTGCTAGGCTCTTCACTTTTATCTATCCTATCCGACCTCTTTTAGTAAACTCTTGTCCTTTTACGACCCCGTCGGTATTAGGTTTTGAGGGCAAGAGTCTTTCTTTCTCGTGTCCTTCGTGGCCCTTGTTTTTTTGTACGATATCTTCATTTCTTGAAGTGTTTGATCCCTTCCTTTTTTCTCTCTGATTAGTGTTATATAGAGGATGGTTGCCTAGTTGTGCTTCCTCTTAATAAGGATAATCACCACCACCACTACTGCAAAATGTACGCTTGTAAATACCCATGTATGTTACTTCTTCTGTGTCAATGATATGTTGCTCCACGTAAATGAATAATGTTAATAGTTTTTACGTCTCACTAACTAATTCTACGGTCTTCGGAGACGCCGAAGTGCCGGAATTTTGGTTTGCATGAGTTCTTCTATGAACTGGTAAATCTACCGACACGGGGCTGACGTATTTCAGCACCTTCAAATACCACCGGACTGAGCCATGATGGAGCCTGCCACGTTGGGCTCCATAAGCAAGCGCCTTAACCGTCTGAGTCACTCATCTCGGCTCCATATATTCTATGTGATCCCGTTGGATGATGGTAGGTGAGGCAGGTTGAATAATTCCAGGGGCCTTGTTCCTATTTAGGTCACTCACAGCTCTCTCGAATTCTAAACTCAAAATTGGGTCTCACATTACATGAACATCAACAGCTTCTTCATGTTCCAGATCCTTATCACCTACTTAGTTCCCTTGATACAATTGTTGAAAATGTTCCTGCCTTTTTGCCTCGCCTCCTTTTCTTAGAAGTGGTTTTCCATCTGAACTCTTAATATTCATACACATGGTTTTGTTTTTCTAAAGGTTTCCTTGTTTTTCATATATGCAAAACCTACCGTTCTTACTTCTTCTACATCTTTACATTTCTCTTTTAGCCATTCTTCCTTAGCTGTCCTGTACTTTATCTAATTCATCCCTTAATCGCGTATATTGTTTCCTGACATATTTTTCATTCTAGTACTTCCACCTTTCGTCATTCTGGAATTTTATATGTTTGAGTCGTTGTGGTAGGTTAATCTGAAAAGAGAAATGGACAGATTGGCGTTAGATGTAGTAAGTAAAATAAATGAAATGGAGTATGGCTTTTAGTGCCAGGAGTGTCTGAAGACAAGTTCGGCTCGCCAGATGCAGGTCTTTTGATTTGACTCCCGTAGGCGACCTGCGCGTCGTGATGAGGATAAAATGATGATGAAGACGACATACACACCAGCTCTGTGCATGCGGATCTAACCAATTATGGTTAAAATTCCCGATCCTGCCGGGAATCGAACCAGGGACTCCTGTAGGTCTGAATAACAGCTTCCTTTAGAGGCTTCTTGAAATATAACATCCACTCGTTTATTGCTGTCATCTTCTACCAAGGAAGGAACCATTTCATAGACTTCCAATTGCAAGGACGACAGTCTGGACAGCTGACGGATAAGTTACGCTTTTGTTAATGACATTTAACATGGCCTAGTTATGTTGATACTGCTATACAGTTGAAAGCAACGGAAAAGTACAGCCGTAACTAAGCTACAAGGACATGCATGCAGCTCTCTCTGTATCAGTGATGCTTCCTAACTTAAGGCCACGGCCACTCTCTTTCCTCTTCCTTGTCTATCACTTCAAATCTTCCCATCTACCCCCGCACAAGGCCCCAATTCAGCATGGCGGGTGAAGCCGGTCGGGACGTACTGGTCCTCCTCCCCAATTTTATCCCCGCTCCGGGACACTGCTCTTGAGGTGGTTGAGGTGGGATCCCTCGCTGAGTCCGAGGGAAAAACTAACCCTGGAGGGTAAACGAATTATAAAGAAAGAAAGAAAGAAAGAAAGAAAGAAAGAAAGAAAGAAAGAAAGAAAGAAAGAAAGAAAGAAAGAAAGAAGAAAAAATAGTCCCCCATTCAGACCTCCGGATGGGGACTACACGAGAGGAAATAGTCATCAGGAAGATCAATACTGACATTCTGTGAGTCGAAGGGTGGGATTTTAGAAGTTTGAGTCTCCTATCTTCGTAAGTGTACTTGATCTCCTCTTTCTTCGTAACCTTTCTTCAACAGCCCTGATGACTTCATTCTTCACGACTTCCACCCTTCATCTACTGTGTTCCCTTCACCCTTTTCATTTAGTCCTTATATAACATTTTCCTTGAAAAAATCCCTCACTCTCTTTTCTTAGACCCCATCACCTTCCATTCCTTCCTTTCTTTAATTTAATTTCTTCATCTTCAGAAAGCATTTCCTGACGACCAAGTTGTGGCCATACTCCACGTGTGCTGCTGGGAATGTCTTGCAATCCAACACCTGCCTGATCATAATGATCTCCAGGTTTTGTGTTCGTTAACAGCCATTGTTTATGGTGTTTGAACCAAGTATTAAAGAGGACAAATTTATTATCGGTGCAGAATTCCATCAGCCGACTTCCCCCTTCATTCCTCTGCCACCGGGCGAGTTGGCCGTGCGGTTAGGGCAACGTAAAGCTTCTAACAAAAAAAGAAGAAAATCCTCTGCCATAGTACAAATTCTTCTACTATATTACCTTCTCTTCCTTGGTCTATCACTGCTTTCTAGTCTCCCACTAGAATCAGTTTCTCATCTCATTTTGCATGTTGTATTAAATCTTCTATCTCTTCAAATATTCCTTCAATTTATTCATAATCCGTTGAACTTTTAGGCATATACCGTAGACCTGCACTGTTGGGATGCGCAATAGGTTTGGTGTCGATCTAGACGAAATTAATCAGTTTACTCTGCTGGTAGTAGTAGCAACCGGCTGCCCTATTTACTTATTCATTAATAAACCAACTCCAGAATTTCCCCTTTTTTGATTTTGTGTTAATACTCCTGTAGTCGTCTGACCAAAAATCCTGCTCATTCCACCAACGTACTTCACTTATACCAATTATATCTAATTTTAGTCTATCCATTTCCCTTTTTAGATTCTCTAACCTACCACAACGATTCAAATTTCCACATTCAACGCTCCGACACGCAGAATGTCAGTATTGATTTCTTGATCATCATCATCATCATCATCATCATCATCATCATCATCATCATCATCATCATCATCATCATCATCATCATAATCATAATCATAATCGTCTTCTTCTTCTTCTCTATCTGTTTCCCCTCCAGGATCGGTTTTTCTATCGGACTCAGCGAGGGATCCTACCTCTACCGCCTCAAGGGCAGTGTCCTGGAGCTTCGGACTCTGGGTCGACGGTATACACCTGGGGAGAATGACCAGTAACTCGCCCATGCGACCTCACCTGCTATGCTGAACAAGGGCCTTGTGTGGGGATGGGAAGATCGGAAGGGATCGACAAGGAAGAGGGAAGGAAACGGCCGTGGCTTTAAGTTAGTACCATCCCGGCATTTGCCTGGGGGAGAAGTGGGAAACCACGGAAAACCACTTGGAGGAATGCTGAGGTGGGAATCGAACCCACCTCTACTCAGTTGACCTCCCGAGCGAGGCTGAGTGTACCCTTTTCAAGCTCTTCGTACCACCTTTCAAATTTCGAGGGAGAACCGGGAGTCGAACCCGGGCCTCCAGTGGTGGCAGCAAATCACAGTAACCACTACACCACAGAGGCGGACCTTGATGATCATACTAATCAATAACCCTTGAAAATAAAATTCAAAATAATGTTTTCAAATTATAACGACCGGGCGAACTGGCCGTGCGGTTAGAGACACGCGGTTGCGAGCTTGCATCCGGGAGATAGTGGGTTCGAACCCCACTGTCGGCAGCCCTGAACATGGTTTGCCATGGTTTCCCATTTTCACACCAGGCAAATGCTGGAGCTGTAACTTCATTAAGGCCACGGTCGCTTCCTTCCAACTCCTAGGCCTCTCCTCTCCCATCGTCGTCACAAGACTTATCTGTATCGTAGCGACGTAAAGCCACTAGCAAAAAGAAAAAATATATAACGATGAATTTTAATAGAGATATCCTAGAGCGGACCCGGGAGTTTATGTCCCTATTGTGCTAACTGGGTAGTTAGAGTTTAAAAACCACTACATGTGGTGTAGCGCTCGGGTTACGATACTTTTAAATAAATCCACTTTCGCTCCAAAAAGAACGAACACATGCCATTGTAATTTCCTCGCAGTTGCTCTTTTCTCAGAAAAAAATTAACCTATAATGTTTATTGTAGGTATCCACATGGTGAGGAGAAATATTTTTTCCAGACCATCAAATTTGCCGATGATCAAGCTATACTTGCGGGTAGTTCAAAAACTTCATCCAAAATGTTGCTAAAGCTGAATGAAAAAGCTACTGAATTTGGTATAATGAAAATTATTGAAACAAAAGTCATGGTGTTTCGGGAATAGAACCAGCTTTTGGGTGGTTAGACCGTGTGCGTTTGCAGAGTTTCGCCCAGACGTGCCATTTGGGCTCATCAGTTGGATTGGCACGGGCATTCAAGACCGCCCTCCGAGGAACCCACGTCCATTGCACGTGATGATGAGTGGTGAGCCTCTACAACAAGTGGCACAGTTCAAATACCTTGGCCAGATCATAACAGAAAACCTCCAGTGTCACACTGAAATAAAAACACGAATAGCAAGAGCAAAGCAAGCCCCAGAGATAAACAGTGTCTTCTATATCAGAATACATTGTCCCTCACCTTACGTAAAAGAATAATTAAAACTTATGTTTGTTTGTTGCATTGTATTGTGCTGAGTCATGGACGTTGGCCAAGAGTGATATTAAGAGGCTAGAAGCCTTTGAGATGTGGTGTTGGCGTCGGCTGCAACGGATAAGTTGGGTAGAGAAGAAGACAAGCACTGAGGTGCTGAACTTTGTCCGAGAGAAGGGGCAGCTGTTGAGTTAGATCAAGAAGAAGCAACTCTCACGGGGCGAGTTGGCCGTGCGTTTAGGGTCGCGCAGCTGTGAGCGTACATCCGGGAGATAGTGGGTTCGAACCCCACTGTCGGCAACCCTGAAGATGGTTTTCCGTGGTTTCCCATTTTTACACCAGGAAAATGCTGGGGGTGTACCTTATTAAGGCCACGACCGCTTCCTTCCAACTCCTAGGCCTTTCCTGTCCCACGGTCGTCATAAGACCTATCTGTGTCGGTGCGACGTAAAGCAAAAAAAGAAAAAAAGACAACTTACTTGGATGGGACATAGGTTTCGACATAGGAATGTGTTGACAGACATTTTGGAAGGTAAAATACCAGGGAAACGTCCTCATGGAAGACCAAGAAAGACATTCATGATGCTATTTCTTCTAAACTCAGGATGCAGGAACTAAACAGACGCAAAACGTAATGCACAGGATCGACCCAGTTGGAGAAGACTCATAGCAGGGGCAAACCACTCATTAGGCTGATTTTCTCAAAGAATAATAATAATTGTTGTTGTCTGAGTCGTCAGTCCTTAGAATGGTTTGTTACAGCTCTTCATAACACCCTATCCTGTGCTAACCTTTTCATTTCTACATAATCATCTTCGAAAAACTTACACGTCTTAAAAAATACGAAATTTCTCCTGTAACACTAAACAGCACCATTACCCCATATTGTGAAACAGTTGTGAATCTTGGTGTGGCTATAAGCGAAACATTAAAGTGGTCCCAATATGTGACGAAAGTGTGCCAAGAGATATATCAAAGCCTGCTTCTCCTGAAGCGGTTTAAAATATACTTCCTTGGTCCCTGAAAATAAAGCTCATTCAGTTACTTTTGTTTCCAATTCTCGAATACTGTGATACACTTTTTATTGATATCAATAACGAGCAAGGCATGATGCTGCAACGTGCCCAAAATGCATGCATCAGGTATGCATTCGACATACGACCCTATGCCCACGTATCCCCATAATATAGACAGTTATCTTGGATACGACTGAATGACAGACCTAGACTCCATGCAACTACTTTCTGAAAACACTCATTACCTATCCACCAGATTTCGCTACCTTAGTTCACTACACCTGTTCAATACCCGGTCAGGCTGTACATTATCATATAAGAACTTCCACTCTTTCTTGAATGTCAATGGGATGCATAAATGGAAGTGAATATGGCGGTTTTCTGTAACGTGTTCCAGTTATACTTTACTTTCCTTAGTTTAGTGATACTTTATAGTTAGTTTAGTTTATAATTTAGATTGTAAAGATGTAATATGTTTAAATTAGGGCACTTCAGTTTTTATACTGTTACCATAAATTAAAATGTAAATTAATAAATTCTTGCATTATAAAATTGTAAAAATTATATTGTAAATTAGTACTCATTTATATACATGAAGTGGTTAAATGTATGAAATGGCCGGGAGCCCTAATTCGCCAAAATAAAGTCGCTTTAATAATTAATAATAATAACTACTCCATCCTACATTTGCTCTAATCTGCTTGTTATATTCTTATCTTGGTCTACCGCTTCCATTCTTACCACCTACACTTCCCTCAAAATACAGCTGTACAAGTCCCGGGTGTCCTATCATTCTATTTCTTCATTCGTGATTCTACAACCTACCCATCTCACCTTCAGCATTCTTCTGTAACACCACATTTCATAAGCTTCTATTCTCTTTCTTTCTGAGCTAGTTATCGTCCATGATTCACTTCCATACAATTCCACGCCCCAGATGAAAGTTTTCAAAAACATATTTCTAATTACTAAATCACTGCTTGATGTGGTCATATTTCTGTTCTTAAGAAAGGCATTGCTTGCTTGTGCTAGTCTGCATTTTATGGCCTCCTTACTTCTACCATCATTAGTTATTTTACTGCGCAAGTAACAATACCCATCTACTTCCTTTAAGTAGATGCATCACCTGACTTTGTTCGACCGCACTCCATTACATTTCTTTCGGACTTATTTATTTTCATCTTGTTTTCCTTACCCTAGACTCTTTCCATACCATTCAGCAATTTCTCAACATCTTCTGCAGACTCAGATAAAATAATCATATCATCCGCAAATCTCAGAGTTTTGATTTCCTCTCCTTGGACTTTGATTCCCTTTACAAATTCCTCTTTGATTTCCTTCATCGCCTGTTCTATGTCAACATTGAAAAGCAGAGGAGACAAACTTCAGCCTTACCTCACTCCTTTCAGTATTGCTGCCGCCTTTTTCAAAGCCTTCGATTCTTATCACTGCTGACAGATTTTAGTATAGATTGCAGATAATTAATTTTCTCGGTGTCTGAACCGTTCACCTTCAAAATCTCAAACAGCTCGGTCCAATTAACATTACGGAATGCCTTTTCTAGATCTACGAATTCCATGTACGTGGGATTGTATTTCTTAATTCGGCAGTCTAAGATCAGATGTAAAGCCAAATTTAACTTCTCCCAACTGAGTTTCTTCTGTAAATAATAAGTGTTAAGATTTTGCAGGCATGAGATACTAAACTAATGGTGCGGTAGTTTCCACACTTGTCAGCACAGGCTTTCTTGGGAATAGGTATAACAACATTCTGCTGAAAATCGGACGCTACTTATCCTGTATCATGCACATACATCTTACACAGTAAACGGAATAACCTCTCCATGCTGGTTTCTCCTAAGGCAGTTAGTAATTCTGAGGGTATGCCATCAATTACCGGTAACTTATTCCTACAGGTCTCTCAAAGATCTGTTGAATTCTGACCTCAAAATTGGGCCTCCCATGTCATCAGTAATTAATAATAAAGCGCGGGGAACGTAATTTAGCACGCTCTGATTCCTTCCTTGAGTGACTTTAATTTTGGCATGGTATTCTGTGAAACGTTGCTTTAAAATAAATATAAGAAAGGTTCATGAACTCCAGATGGCTAAAGGAGTTAGTAGCAGGGAGAAGTGATGTGGAAACGCCCAACTTCAAGACCTCTAATTTAATTAAAGCAAACGCGTTTCTCATTTTCCTTTTTTGCTTTCGAACTTCGTGAGTTATATGTATCTTTCGCTGATACCATAGAGTTCTTGACCCAGATACTATGTTCCTAATAAAACATGAATTTCTCATCAGAGATAATTTACAGGATATTAGCGATAGCCAAGATTTTAAAGAGGAATTCTAAATATACTTTGTAGTCTATGTTATGGGGAAGCTGGCCCACTTCTTGGAGTTATTAGCCTTTCCTAGATGCTTGTTTGCCTTAGTTCTCTCATTAAACATGAATTTTTAACATGCGTACTCAGACACAGCGATGTGAAACATTGGATGAGGTGTGGAATTTGAGAACGATCTTACCTACATACATAAGCATCGTGTGTATTCAGAAGTACTCCGCATTGTATACTGCACAAAATTTGTTCCACTAGTACTGTATTGTGCTTCATCGTTTCGTTCTGCACTTTTAAAGCAGTGGGCTAAGGAAAACTTCTGCAGATTCAGAGAGGAATCATCCTTAGAACTTCTCGTGCCTATCGCACAATATCTACTTAGACAGCCATCGTCATCACTGGACTGGAATAGCACACATGTTCTTCACCCTCATCGGAACGGCCGAACTCACGTTAATGAAGAAAAACATAACTTCTCCTGCACCAATCCTTGAAACCACAGTGGAGAAAAGTTGTCAGTTCCTGGAATCCTGTCACCCTAGCGTCTTCAAGATTTATGTTTGCAATAGCTGCTCCCTTAACTATGACTACTATACTTAAACGGACGGCTCTCGCCGTCCTAAAGTGAGATGCGCACTCCTTGTCTACGAGATAATCAGGGAAGTGTTCTCAGCACAATACAGATTGTTATCCAGCTGCTCAGTATTTCAAGCCGAGCTATGGGCCATCAAGTCTGCTGTGGAGGTGTGTGAACACAACAGTAGTGCTCGGATACTAAATGGCTCACAGGCTGCATTGAACACAATCAACGACAAAAACAATGTCAACCCAGTAGCTGCTACTATAAGATCTACAGCACAGCAGTGCCCCCACGTCTGTCTTTCGTAGATATCAGGACACATCGATTCTCCTGGAAATGAAAAAGCAAAAGCAGCCTCCTCATCCAACATAGAAATTACCTACAGCAACACCCGCGAAAGAACAAGCTTGGAAAACAACTATGAATTGTCCTTTCGATAACCAGAAATCCAGTTATGTTCATCAGAAACAGATGAATTAAACATGTCTGTATTAAAGAAGATCATTCGGGATCTCTGTGGACGATGTTTGAAGGGTAATTAGCTTATGAAAAGCCACGTCTCCACCAACGATCATGCTCACTTGGAAAGCCAGCATTTCTAGCTATAGCCCAGCAACGTAATTTCCATTGCAGCAGACTTTAAGCAGAGCTAGTATGTCTATGTTTTCCCACTCCTCCTAACAGGCTTTTCAGACGCCATTGATGGTCTGTAGACGTCTACTTCCTATAGCCCTTTTTAGAGCCCAAACGCACAGAAGTCCATGGGCGATCCATGGGGTGTCTGGATCGGAATGTCAGTGGTAATTTGTGATAACATCTACTTCTAAAACCTATCATCATGGGTAATTGCCTCATCATCTTTGCTACAAGCATTAACCGTTTGTTTCAAGTTCTGTTCAGTTGTCATAGAGACGCACCTTGCAGGAGTTCTTTAACATTGTCAAGTAGACTTTATAGAGTTGTTATGGCAGTTTCTGTCCAGCCTGGAGCTTTGCCACGCTTCTTGGATTGCATAATAGCTATATTTAGCATCGGAAAGGACTGTTATGTAGCCCTCCCAGTAAGAATCAATCCGCTTCTGCATCGCTGATGTCACGAAACTCTACACATACATTCTCAGTACTGACGTGAATCATCACTCCCCATTTTGGCGTGCTCAAGTTGATAACAGTGACACCAGCGACCTTCAAACTCGTCACCAGAGATCCCGAACGATCTTCTGTACTTCGTAAGTCTTCTGTATATTTAATACTGGTGTGGGACGTCGTATTTGTTTAATGGGTAGCGTCTCTTATACTCAATGCAAGCTGAAGTGTTTGTCTGCAAATTGGACCCTGAATTAATTGTGGAAGTGCACTACTTGAATCAAAGTTGTATTAAAATAGCAGAAACACTACGCACTTCTGTCTGCTACCTACAAGATTTGCAAGTCAACTGCAAAAAAGTTTTCCGAACAAAGCTTTATGCTAGGGGCTTTACGTCGCACCGACACAGATAGGTCTTATGGCGACGATGGGATAGGAAAAGCCTAGGAGTTGGATGGAAGCGGCCGTGGCCTTAATTAAGGTACAGCCCCAGATTTTCCTGGTGTGAAAATGGGAAA
This sequence comes from Anabrus simplex, assembly GCF_040414725.1. NCBI lineage: Eukaryota > Metazoa > Arthropoda > Insecta > Orthoptera > Tettigoniidae > Anabrus > Anabrus simplex. The sequence goes on along the minus strand of NC_090273.1, from coordinate 62,092,768 downwards.
CCACGGAAAACCATATTCAGGGCTGCCGATAGTGGGATTCGAACCTACTATCTCCCGGATCAAAGCTTTATGACACCTGCAGTGCAGAAGCTAACGAGATGCGCGCGCATGAGATGTGAGTGGATAATGTTATCTGTCACTTGGTTGCAAAGCAAATACGCACCACTTTCACTGGGCTCAAGAGAAACTAAGACGTAAGAATGTTGATGCAGAGAAACACTGCTCAGAAAGAATAACTAGAAACCTCAAATCAACTGAAAGAACATGCATGTCGCTGGTTTGGCAAAGCTCCAGGCTGGCCAGAAACTGCCATAACAACTCTATAAAGTTGACTTGACAATATTAAAGAACTCCTGCAAGGTGCGTCTCTATGACAACTGAACAGAAGTTTAAACAAACGCGTAATGCTTGTAGCAAAGATGATGAGGTAATTACCCATGATGACAGGTTTTAGAAGTAGATTTTACCACAAATTACTCCATTTTAGAACCTCTGTGGGTGGGGGGCGCAGACGAAGATGACACCCACGATATCCCCCGCTTGTCGTAAGAGGCCAATAAAGGGGGCTCCAGGGGCTCTCTACTTGGGAGCGTGGGATGGCGGCCACGTGGCCCTTAGCTGAGTCCTGTCATTGTTTCGACTTGCTTGTGTCAGGCTCCTCAATTTCATCTAACCTCTCCGACATCTCTTGCTGAACTCTTGGTTTTTCCGACCCGAAGTTATTAGAGCACTCGAGGCCTAGGGAGTCTTTCATGTTCACGCCATTCGTGGCCCTTGCTTTTCTTTGTCGAATACCTTCCTTTCTTTCCTCTCTGAACCCCTGTGGATGGGCGACGCAGATGAAAAATGCACTCACTGCACTCCCTACTTGTCGTAAGAGGCGACTACAAAGGGGCGACCAAGGGATGATTAATTTTGAACCATGAGACTACTTGTGATGAGTACCATAACGCGAGGAACACCATGGGTCGACTTTACTTGCGAGTAAGACTTTACGACCGAGCGAGTTGGTCGTGCGGTTAGGGGAGCGCAGCTGTGAGCTTCCATCCGGGAGATAGTGACTTCGAGCCCGCTGTCGTCAGTCCTGAAGATGGTTTTTCTTGGTTTTCCATTTTCACACCAGGCAAATGCTGGGGCTGTACCTTATGAAGGCCAAGGCCACTTCCTTCCCACTCCCGGCCTTTCCCATCCCCTAGTCACCATTAAGACCTATCTCTGTCGGCGTGACGTAAAAACAAATTGTAAAAAAAAAAAAATTGCTATTAGTACTACTACGTGAGGTACACCATACGTTTATTATTAGTGACATCGTGGATGGATTACTATGGGTTTACAGTACTCGTGGTTAGTACAACTATATGAGTTACACCGTGAGTTTACGTTGCCAGTGATTAGTACCACAATGTGAGAAACACCACGGGACATGGCGTTGTCTGTGATTAGTACCACAATGTGAGAAACACCACGGGACATGGCGTTGTCTGTGATTAGTACCACAATGTGAGAAACACCACGGGACATGGCGTTGTCTGTGATTAGTACCACAATGTGAGAAACACCACGGGACATGGCGTTGTCTGTGATTAGTACCACAATGTGAGAAACACCACGGGACATGGCGTTGTCTGTGATTAGTACCACAATGTGAGAAACACCACGGGACATGGCGTTGTCTGTGATTAGTACCACAATGTGAGAAACACCACGGGACATGGCGTTGTCTGTGATTAGTACCACAATGTGAGGAACACCGTGAGTCTACGTTACTTGTGATTAGTACCGCTACCTAGATGATAGGCCGCTTTAAACAACAAGCATCATCACTCCATCATTTTAAGAACTCTAGTTTCAACTTTATTAAAATTTCCTTTAATAATAATAGCAATAATAATAATAATAATAATAATAATAATAATAATAATAATAATAATAATAATAATAATAATAATAATAATAATAATAATGTTTTTTGCTTTACGTCCCACTAACTACTTTTTTAAGGTCTTCGGAGACGCCGAGGTGCCGGAATTTTGTCCCGCAGGAGTTCTTTTACGTGCCTGTCGTATTCGAGCACCTTCAAATACCACCGGACTGAGCCAGGATCGAACCTGCCAAGTTGGGGTTAGAAGGCCAGCGCCTTAACCGTCTGAGCCACTCAGCACGGCAAAAGTTCCTTTAAGAACGAAACGTACCATTCTTTGTTTAATAGAGTGAATTTTTATTCCTTGCTTAATAATGTGTTATTTTCATCTAACTTTTGTGTTCGACAGACTGAAGACATTTTAAGTTACATTTTACTAGTATCATTCATACCTCAGTCACTTTCATATCGTCTAAGCCAAGAAAAAGACAGAGAGGTCAATGAAAGTAACAAACATTGTCTAGCCCATACCAGAAGACATCCCCCACCCCAAACAGCCCCAAAGAGTCATGGCCTACAAAGCGACCGCTGCTCAGCCGGAAGGCCTGCAGATTACGAGGTGTCATGTGGTCCGCACGACAGACCCTCTCGGCCGTTATTCTTAGTTTTCTAGACCGGGGCTGCCATCTCACCGTCAGCTTGCTCGTCAATTGAAATCACGTAAGCTGAGTGGACCTCGATCCAGCCCTCAGATCCAGATACAAATATCCCTGACTTGAGCAGGAATCAAACCTAGGTCCTGCGGATAAGAGGCAGGCCCGCTACCCCTAAACCGCGGGGCTGGCTACTAGATGGCACAGTGCACTGTAAACACTAGGTCTCACCAGCAAACGTACTACTTTTACATATTAGAAGAATACATCCCTAGCTCTTATAATATCCAGAGAATAATAATAATAATAATAATAATAATAATAATAATAATAATCATAATAATAATAGGCGAGTTGGCTGTGCGATTAGGGGCACCCAGCTGTAAGCTTGCATCCGAAAGATCGCGGGTTCCAACCCCACTTTTGGCAGCCCTCAAGATGGTTTTCCGTGTTTCCAATTTTCACACCATACTTTCGAGAAAGGAGACGAGCTGCTCGACTAAGTGGTATGTTCCGAGCTGTCAATGTACCTTAATTTAAGTCACGGCCGCATCCTTATCACTCCTAGGCGTGTCCTATCCCATCGTCGCCATAATACCTATCAGTGTTGGTACGACGTAAAGCAAATTGTAATAATATTATTTTCTTTACGTCCCATTAATTACTTTTTGGAGACGCCAAGGTGCCAGAATTTTGCCCCGCAGGAGTCCTTTTACATGCCAGTAAATCTATCGACACGAGCCTGACGTATTTGAGCAACTACAGTACCACCGGACTGAGCCAGGATCGAACCTGCGAAGTTGGATTCAGAAGCCCAGCGCCTCAACCCTCTGAGCCACTCAGCCCGGCTCATGATAATAAGCCACGCTGGGGAATGTTAGACAGTCTCCTAAAAAAGACTTGTTACGAAAAGAGTGATGGTACTCACGGTAAATAAAAGGCGTACCGCAGGAAACAAGTTACGGTGAATATTCATTTCTAAATTGTGAAAATGATCATTACAATGCATTACCTACAGCAATCTTAGAACCTTTTTGCAGAAACACATTATTCAAGAGAAAGACTTCAATTTTCTGGTAATTTTGTACAAATTTCTATATGATGACGGCGTTGTAAATGCAGTTAAGCTAGTTCTGCCTCATTGTACTGCTCATTCCACTGTAAATTGCAACGTTAGGTACTGAGATTATTTAAGTTAAGAGATAATTTCTATGCGATTACATTGTAATTATTGTACTTAGCTATTTGTAACTATATCTTATAAATCTTGAGTGAATTACCGTGTAACCGCGTTGCAGTTATTATGTTATATTGCTTGTAATAGAATATTGCACGTTATATTTTCTAAACATTATGTGAATTCCTATACGATTAAATGTAATAATAATAATCACTATAAAATACTCGTAAATATCAACAATTAAATTCCCAGAAGGAAATCATATTTTAATTTCACCGAAAGCAGATATTAAAAACATTGAAGTTATTCAGGCCTTTTCAACTGTGAAATGAACAGCGTTTCGCCTCAGTGGGGCAGTATCCTCATCAGTTGGATTGTTACACCTTTCCAAGACGCTGGCGGCTGGTCCATCGTGGTGACGGTGCACTAGGGGAAGTACTATATCTCCACTTGCAAATATCTTTTTTTGGATTTAAAAACTAAATTTTGTATTACCAAAGGCAGGCATTTATACGGGTGGAATTCACTGATACACTGAGGCGAAACGATGGTAATAACACGATTGAAAAGAACTAAAGAAGTCAATGGTTTTAGTCGTAAATAGGTTTCAATTTTCATGTGTTCCTTTTTGTTTCGTGTTTTTACGCATTACTTTTTGTAGTTGTTGTTATAGTTGTTATTTGATGTAGGCCTACGTTTTCATTCATTCATTCATTCATGTACGACAACTGAGGACCACTCATTTCAACTGTCTTCTTCCCCGGACTTCAACATTTGCCCAATACTCCCCCATTTGATATCAGTGTTGATCCTTTCTTTCTTCGGTCCACGTCTTCCCTCTTTACATCTTCGGCTTCTCTTGGAAACGCTTGTGGTCTTGAAGTTTTTCCTTAAGTGGGATGACCTCCAGGATATCATCATGTGTGATGCCCACTTCTTGTACCCAATTCTCTTAATATAGAAAACATTCTAGCATTCAAAGCAGGGATCTCCATGCTCCGAAAAACGTAAAATTAAGCAATTTCCTCAATTGTGCTGAAAGTTGAAGACTTAAAGGGCCCGGAAAGGTTTCAAATTATGAGTTTTTTATCAAACTGAAAAGAACATTCTGGAGAGTTGCGTTCTATGGAGTGATTACCCGAACAAAAGATTCTTGTGCGTCCCACTAACTATTTCAGAGACACCGAAGTTCCGGAATGTTGTCCGGCAGGAGTCATTTTATGTACCAGTAAATCTAACGATACGAGGCTGACGTATTTTAGTATCTACAAATACCACTGGACTGAGCCAGGATCGAGCCTGGCAAGTTGGTGTCAGAAGAACAGCGCTCTACCGTCCCAGCTAACAAACCCGGCAAACTGTTCATTAACACGTTCTGTGATATTTAACATAGGACTAGAGTTTTTATAAAAGTTCACGTATATTACTTCGCATTCCAATTTAGACACTGTGCCATGTCTGGAAGTGTTTCAGTCAATAATAATTAATGTTACTAAGCACACCAGAGGAGAGGAATGCTTCAATTTCGATTTCCTCGTTCATTATGAGTCCACATTAATGGAGAGACCTTCACTTTTTAAATATTTGTAGTAACTTAGTAAGACTGGAAGCGGAACCGATGCCGCTGTGTGTGTGTGTTTTCTTCAGTTAGGCCTGCTCGGTCGTCTTGCTCATTAATCAAGACGTAATCAGCACGAGTTAATTAAAAGAGATCGTGAAGAATAATTATGTTGTCATTTCGTGTGATCAATCACATGGAATTAGAAAGGAACAAATTTGCAATGCGGTTTCCAGATGACAGCTTCTCCTACTTTTCAGTTAGTTGAGCTGGAGGCGTCATTTTTTATCAAAACAGACACGATGAGCTTATTGGAAATGTGTGTTTGTTTGATCGCCCCGTTCTATAAATAAGGGATGGAATTTTGAGTGTCTAATTATGTTTTGAAAGGTTGTTTGAAATGCATTTATATTAATGGATTTCCCTCCATCTATTTTAGAAATGCTGCGATTAAAATATGATTCCCAGCCTATGGCAGTTTTTAAAGCAACATTTTTGTTTTTGTGGCAAAACATATTGTTATGACAAGCTACAAGATGTTCGTATCGGATATGTGCCAAGAAACTACTACTACTCAAATGTTTTCACCCCTTCCCTGAAGGACGAGGCGGGCCTCCTAGACGGTGACACCGTCTCTCTGCCCAGGAGATTTGTTGCGGTGAAGGAGATGTGCGGAGAAGGTGAGTGGGTTGGTGGCCGTGGCCTATACAAGGAGCTGTCCCGGTATTCACTTTAGTGCAGGAGAATGGAAAACCACGGAAAACCATTCTCAGGACAGCCGACGGTGGGGACCAGCCCCTCTCCGTCTCGCGAATGCAGAAGCGTAGAGCACTAAAAACGCTAGCATTTACTAAACAAGCTGTGCGATTGGTACTCTGTCCTTCACTGATAAGTAGAGCCACGGCCGCGGTCTCACAAATGTAGCAGCCACATTGGAAAACGACTGCCAAATTTAGGATCTCCACAGAATAAGGATGAACCAACATATTTTCGGAAAGTGAGATTTTAATCGAAATAGAATGCACCATCACGCGTCTCGGCTGTGGTGTCATCGTATATCTTACATTTGAACTTCAAGCAGAACTTTGTCCTCTGTGTGTAAGAAAGGAAGATGGTGGACAGTGTTTATGTTGGTTCATCACCAGGTGTAAAGGATCATTTAAAAAAGCCATAGACGAAATCACATCCATATTTTGAAATATTTTCTTGGCATTTGTGTTGTTATTGTTATTTTTATTTTTACGCTAATATTATTTGCTATCATTTTTGTTCCAAGTGCATAGACAGAATTTCTCCTCTGTTATATACAAATGTAAGACGTTCTTGCAGATTATTTTCCACTGTATCAATTCAAGGGAACCGGGAAGTGCGATAGGCTCGAAAATGTCAATTTACGTTTTCAACTTTAAAAAATCTCCATCATTCCTGAAGAATTTGCTGTATCAATTATTGTGATGAAGTTATATATGAGGCAAAAAATTAGGGTTAAACAGAACTCTGTACGCTGAATATCATTAGATGCCAGCTACCAGTCAATATTCTTTTTCGATTTTTCGTGTCATATTTTTTGAAACTTTGTGTACCTTTTTCTCAGAAGCTACTACCTTAATGCACTTGAAACTTGGTAGTCTCTTAGACACTATACTGATATACTTGTGGAAGTAAATTTAATCAGATATCTTGATTAGTTCATGGAGGCCAGCTTGGGGAACACAGACAATTTTACAGAAAATTGAAGTTTTCAACTAGGACAATACTTTTACTTCAGCAGCTCAATAAAGGTTTAAATATTATGCGTACAAAGTTTCCTGTGTCTGGTTTGAGTATTTTCTCAGGAAAAGGTACCTCAGTTGAGGGATGTTTAACAAAATTTTTTAAAATATTATTTTTATAATGTTCCTTCAGACACAAAATATTGAACAATAGAATTTTCATATTCTACCCAATAATGATGAATGTATTCTGAATATATCAAAAGAACATTCAAGGTAATACCTCTTTTACTTTCTGAGATATGTATCTAAACAACGGGTTTCATTTTTTCCTATCGCTTCACACTTCCCGGTTATAACAACAAAATATTGTTTTTAGTACATGAACTAATTTGTACACTTGCATATGCAATTGGTTCGAGTAATGTATACCATGAAATAGAGCCCGAAAACAATTTTCCTCTCTCTTGAAAAATTACCGATTTGTTGTGTTCATCCTTATTCTTGGGAAGTCTTCAATTAAAGAGTCATAGTAAGGACAACTGATTAGGCCCTGGCTTATTCTCCCCTTGAATAATATCTTCCGTGCTTCGATCTCATTGATCAGATTTCTGTTTTCACCCACCACCTTGAGAATCTCGTCGTTACTTTTCGTTTGTGCTCATAAGAAATAAATTGACAAGAGTGTCCACTTTTTCATACAATATATCAAGTAAATAATATTACATAAGTGTTGGGACTAGTTTCAGCCACTTAGTGGCCATCTTCAGCCAAATAAAATTGAACAGATTATTTGATAACTAAAACATATGTATTCCAAACAAGGACAATGTTAAAGGAATAATTATAACATCAAAATACATAAAATAACAAAATTACTGTTTATGACCTTGTCCTAAAATGATGTCTTTATAAGGTATACAATTCATTTTTGTTCCGTATTGAAGTGCAATTAAGAAATACATTGACGAAGAGGTTTCACATTTTCAATGCAATATATCAAGTAAATTATACTACTTCAGTCTTTTAACTAGTTTCAGTCACTTTAGTGGTCATCTTCAGCCATATAAAATCAAACAGATTATTTACTAAATAAAACATATGCATACCACACAAAGACAATGTTGCAGGGATAATTTTAACATTAAAATACATATAGTAACAAAATTATGGTTATGATCTTCATTCTTCTTCGCCGCAACGATTGGTTCTCGATTTTCCCCATTTTTCTAGTCTCAAACTTTCACATCCGTATGTAAGTAAACTCCAGACGAAGCTCTTCACAGATACTCATACCTATCCTCCTTGTTTCGATATTTAGATACTTACAGGCTAACAGGTGTGGTTTTCTCTGGAAGGCTGTCTTCATATATCGTCTTTTCCCAACCTAATAGACGATTTTATTGTTACTGGTGAAGATGCTTCCGAGGTAACAAAACTGCTCAATTTTTGCAATTCCGATCTTCATTTCAGCCTGAGGTTTTTGAATGTTTTGTTATTATCATAGGAGAGAATCCCATAACTAGCACCAGGCATTAAGCACCTGTATTGATGTGTTATTTGTATGAACGATAAGTGAAGAATTGAATCCGGTGCGTGTAAATGTGTGAAGTTAAGATAACTAACAAGGAAAGGTGCCGAGATGCTGTAAACCTATAATTTGGTGAATTCTGGTTATATATTAGGGAGTTAAGAAGTATCATATATAGTTCTTTCTTTTACCGCAGACTAAACGTATTACAAAGTTGAAATCACCCCCAAGAGTGTAAAGAGATGGGCTTATTGCTTCACATAGAAAAATGCTATCTTTTCGAACAAAAACAATTGCAAAAGTTGTACTACCAAGATTTTTGAAAAATTCACTTTAGCTTATTTAGATATTCGATATTATAAGGAGATTAACTATCCTCAGATATTAAGTAGATGTCAGAAATATTACCTGAAGTGTCCATATAAAAATGGAACGTAGACTTACGCGGGGGGCGGCGGTGGTAGCCACTCCTAAAGGTATGAAGTGTATTTTAGTTCGAGGAATACTTACGGAGTGTTGTGCACAATAGGGGATCTGCCAGGCATCCACTTACCTGAAAACAAGAACAGCACAGTTTTAGACAACACAAACATTTGCATGAATAATTAAAAAAACTGTCCTATTAGAAATATCCAACATCTGATACAACGCTAAACCACCCGGAAGTAGTTACAAAACAATACTGGGTGTCCCAAAAGTTCTGCATCACAGGAATAACTACTTATATTACGACAATTGTCCAATACGATTGCCTCCAATGTCAAAACATAACTGTAGATGCCCCTTCATGGTCGCAGAATGCTTTCTTACTACGATTTTATACTTGTGTACTAAGTCACGAAATACGTTGTTGCTAGTTGCTTTACGTCGCACTGACACAGATAGGTCTTATGGCGACGATGGGACAGGAAAATGCTAGGACTGGGAAGGAAGCAGCCGTGGCCTTAATTAAGGTACAGCCCAAGCATTTGCATGGTGTGAAAATGGGAAATCACGGAAAACCATCTTCAGGGCTGCCGATAGTGGGGTTCGAACCTACTGTCTCCCGAATACTGGATACTGGCCGCACCTAAGCGACTGCAGCTGTCGAGCTCGGTAAGTCACGAAATTAAACTAAGACAAAGCAAGGATTCATGTTAACTTCTAGAGACTGAACACTCCGAGCCGCAGGAGAGTATCACACGGAATACATTTATCTGTGTACTAAACATTTGTGTGGCGTATGCTGTAGGTACGACATAACAGATGAGCAGATCAGTATAAACTTAATGTAGTCATGAAAATTCTATGTTCATTAAACATAAATTATTTGCGCAGGTTATATCACAGGTGGTTTAACGTTGGAAACTACAAATAGCTTCGCATACATTAAATAACCCTCAAAATATTTAGCTGGGACTGCCAACTTGGCATAGGAATTAGTATGATTGTGTCAACTATTTTCAAAACAGTGATGAGGGGAGGGGTGATAATTGGTAAACCTAATTTTTTTTAAGAAAGGAGACCACTTTAAATAGAGATTTAGTTTGGGGGCACTACCATATCCCTTCGTATGTAGGTTTCACTCCACTCCTTACACACAGTTTAACACAGCAGAGACGACACTCATTTTAGCACACGACAGCTCACGCAGGGTCTGTCAGACCCATCTCTAAAAGTTTAAAAACCGAGCTCGATAGCTGCAGTCGCTGAAGTGCGGCCAGTATCCAGTATTCGGGAGATAGTGGGTTCGAACCCCACTGTCGGCAGCCCTGAAGATGGGTTTCCGTGGTTTCCCATTTTCACACCAGGCAAATGCTAGGGCTGTACCTTAATTAAGGCCACGGCCGCTTCCTTCCCATTCCTAGCCCCTTCCTGTCCCATCGTCGCCATAAGACCTATCTGTGTCGGTGCGACGTAAAGCAACTTGCAAAATAAAAAAGTTTAATAACTACTAGTAGATCCGTGCTGCTACGTAGCATTCGTTATAAATAGGTCAGATAACTCGTCTTGATATGCCTGTCGCAATCATATTGCCTGCCTGCACTTTTCAATAGTTTTATGAACATTTAATACTTGTTGCTTGTTGTTTTAAGGGGCCTGACATAGAAGGTCATCGGCCCACATTTAATATCGGTACATAACAACTGATTCATTCGTAATATTCACAATATTCACTGTGCTTCAACCATTCGGTCGTATCTGGATCTTAACATTTTCAAACGATCTTGCCCGAGATAGTGCAACATAGAATTGGCCGTGAATGAATACTGGTTCGGGTAATAGACATCCGCATTTTCAAAAGGCTGTCGCTGCTCTTTATTACTGGTAATGGTCATACAGAAGGCTGGTCGACTTGATACCTTCTCATCTCTGCGTACGTCGATGTTTTCTATCAGCAGCATGTACGTTATTAGGATCGTTCTGCCATCTGTTGAGTATATCCAGAAGCTGGAGAAGGTCAGAGAATGAAGAGTATACAGAACAAAATAATATTCTTCCATGACCAAAGGAAGTGCATAATCTCTGCCTTGACAGGTAGTACTCAAACATGGCTGCATGCAGTGACATTACTAAGGATGAAAATCACAAATATCAGAATATAAAGGAATGTGTTAGTCGCTTAGCAACCCCCTAAGTACAGAATGTATTGCGGGTTAGGCTAAGCCTTCGACTGCATTTTTGGAGTGAAAATGTAATGATTTTATTTCATGATTACTCAACGTTGGCTGAACTTAGAGACCTATCAAACGTTTCACGACTCACCGGCTGGTAATTCCGGAGAGAATAAAAATTAGGTAAAGCGGTCCAGTAGAACGGACGGACAGACGGATTTTCCAAAGCTGTTTTTATTAAATTCCTTTAATATGTAGATGATATTAGACATCAACGAAGCATTCGCGCTCGTACATATTCTCCGCTATACGCAGAAGCATAGAATCATGGATACAGTTTTGGGCTAAGAAAACGAGAAAGCAAGTACATATTATTTGGTTGTTTCCGCGTAGAAGCCTCTTACAACATGCAGGAGTACAGATAATGCAAACTTTGATGCCACCCACAAGGCAGAAAGAAAAAGTGTTCCGATAAATCACAATTCTGTAATTTATTTTTTACTTATCTATATACAACGTAAGAGTTTTGTTTGTACATTACTCAGATTTTAAAAAGAATTTCATTTTTGTATCTGTCATGTCCACAGTAGCAAGGAAATCATCATCATCATCATCATCTGTTTACCCTCCAGGTTTGGTTTTTCCCTCGGACTTAGCGAGGGATCCCACCTCTACCGCCTCAAGGGCAGTGTCCTGGAGCTTCAGAATCTTGGTCGGGGGATACAACTGGGGAGTATGACCAGTACCTCGCCCAGGCGGCCTCACCTGCTATGCTGAACAGGGGCCTTGTGGAGGGATGGGAAGATTGGAAGGGATAAGCAAGGAAGAGGGAAGGAAGCGGCCGTGGCCTTAAGTTAGGTACCATCCCGGCATTCGCCTGGAGGTGAAGTGGGAAACCACGGAAAACCACTTCGAGGATGGCTGAGGTGGGAATCGAACCCACCTCTACTCAGTTAACCTCCCGAGGCTGAGTGGACCCCGTTCCAGCCCTCGTACCACTTTTCAAATTTCGTGGTAGAGCCGGGAATCGAACCCGGGCCTCTGGGGGTGGCAGCTAATCACGCTAACCACTACACCACAGAGGAGGACAGCAAGGAAATGCTCTATTTAATTCTCCGTCATGTCTGCTGTCTATCTGTATGTATGTATGTACGGGCATCATGGGGCAATGGTTCAACATAATTTAATGAAAATCGGTACGTAAAATCGGGGTATAAGGAGCTCAGTCTAGGTTATAAATAATTTTATACAAGCTACATGAAATGGTAGCTTAATTTTTAAATAACTATGTTATCGGTCCTGACTACCCTACATAAGAAAAGTTATAGAGAATACAATTTCTGATCATTTACGTCTTAATACAGTTTTACTGTACCGATTTTAGTAACAGAATTCATGAGTTTTGCTCAGTTCACATGAAGGGCGAGCATTGCTGATATGGAGATACTGTTCAATCGTGTTAACGGGCGATGTTTTTTTGTCATGATTGTCTTGAGGTGTAGAACCACATGGTCATTGGTCCATATCGACACGGATAATTGTGATGATGATTGTAAAAAGGACAATAATCGTAACGGAACTTCCTTTAAGAATATCGATCGCTTGTAGAATAAGACAAGAGAGATTCATGAAAGAAGAATAAATTTCTTTACATTAGATACCCTAGCAAACACCACTGATCTGCATTTAGGGCAGTCGCCCACGTGGCAGAATCCCTATCTGTTATTTCCTTAGCCTTTACTTAATGGATTGGAAAGAATCTGGAAATTTATTGAATATCTCCCTTGGTAAGTTATTCCAATGCCTAACTCCACTTTCTATAAATGAATATTTGTCCAATTTGTTGTCTTGAATTCCAACTTTATTTTCATATTGTGATCCTTATTACTTTTAAAGACACCACTCAAACTCATTCGTCTACTGATGTCCTCCCACGCCATCTCTCCACTGACAACTCGAAACGTACCACTTAGTCGAGCAGCTAGTCTCCTTTCTCCCAAGTCTTCCCAGCCCAAACTTTGCAACATTTTTGTGACGCTACTCTCTTTTCTGAAATCACTCAGAAAAAATCGAGCTGCTTTTCCTTGCATTTTTTTCCAGGTCTTGAATCAAGTAACCCTGGTGAGGGTCCCATATACTGGAACCATACTCTAGTTGGAGTCTTACCGGAGACTTATATACACTCTCCTTTACATCCTTACTATAAACTCTAAATACTCTCATAACCATGTGCAGAGATCTGTACCCCTTATTTACAATCACGTTCATGTGCTTACCCCAATGAAGATCTTTCTTTATATTACAGAATTGAAAAAACTAAAACTAAATTTGAAGGCCTACAATAATAATAATGGCGTATGGCCTCCGGAGAGAGCTGATGCAGGTGCTTTGATTTGACGCCGTAGGCGACCTGCGCGTCGTGATGAGGATTAAATGATGAGATGAAGACGACACATACACCCAGTCCCTGTGCCAGAGGAATTAACCAATTATGGTTAAAATTCCCAACCCTGCCGGGAATCGAACCCGGGAGCCCTGTTTCGAAAGGCCAACACGCTAACCATTTAGCCATAGAGCCAGACAAGGCCTACAATATCCAAAGTTCATAAAATTGATCAACAATAACATTACATCGACCATTGTTTGTTGGTTTGTGGTTTGTCTCTTCCGCTGCCATTCATTTCCGATAGATGGGATTACTGCTGCGTGCCGAGTAAAACAGCCTACGTGAATATTGGCGATAATTGGGGAGCTAGATACCTTCCTTTTTTTTAGCATGTCATTCCTCTGGTTCATAAATTTTCTGATAGCTATTGGTATAGAGGTCCAGCTATTCAATGCCCACTCCGAGGTGCTGATTGAGATGAGCAGTGAGCAACCTTAACGGAATACGGCAGAGGAGTGTTCATTACTGTGTGTATCCTGCTCATTCCGTAGCGAAACACGGGCACATCAGCTAGTACAGCATAAAATCATCCGTAAAAGCCTATCTGTGATCCCAGTTATTAACTCGTATCATTTATATATAAGAAAACACGGAAGCCCGATAATACCGCCTCTTAATCATTACAGGATCAGATAACAGCGCATTCAGCCACTCTTCTGTGTAGTCCAATAGACCGCGTGTGATACCGGCATGAGCATTTCCCTGTAACCTAAAGGAAATTTATTTTTCTCCATATAGCGTAACGTTACATACCGGCTCAACTGAAGTACAGCTGTCAATGCGACAAGATCTACACTTAAATTATGTTTGCTTAATGTCTCGAAAAGTTCCTAGTGTAGGCCACGACGGCAAACCTCCTCATCTTCTCCGGGCATCTCCTTTACCGTCACAAATCTCCCGGCCTGAGAGACGACGTCACCGTCAACATGGACGCTCCTGGATCCACTTTCAGTTACCTTCTACTGCAGGCAGAGGATACCGTAAATGATGTTCGACCGCCGCCCACAAGGGAACACGTTGTCCATAGTTCCTAGTGACAATGGATCGTTCCCTGATGGTGTCAGTCATCCAGCACTACGTTTCTCCACAAGGATAAACTAATTTACTGTGGGGGTGCTCTGAGATATCCTCTAGCACAGAGAGAACTTCTGATTATAAGTTTTCAATAGACAGGTTGACACTCGTATTGAACAAGATTCGAATATCATTGGCCGTTTTACCTGCAAGACAATTTACCTCGGTTTTACATGGCCCATGGCTAAAAGGCGAGCATAGTAACCCTCAGGACAGAGGTTGCCGGGTTCTATTCCCAGCTGGGTCGAAGATTTGAATCTTAAACGGTTAATTGTCTTGTCTCGGAGAGAGAGTATTTGTGCTCTTTCCAACATTCCAGCAACTCATATACCACACACAACACTGCCTTACAAGAGCTCCACCAAGCTAGCAATAGCCACACGAGGTTGTTATTATTACCTACTAGAATTTGTACCTTATCTTCGCACGGAAATTAGCAGTGGAATTTCAGGAATTTATGCGAAGTAACATGGCTTTATTCACACGTTTAAAGCGATGTGTTAAAATATTTTCCTAACACAGCGCGTGCCATTAACGTGAAATATGATGACGCTGAACTCAGTCGAGAGAAAGAATGATGACGATTTCCGAATTTAATGTACGATACAGTTTCTGGTCCAAAGTTGTGCGAAATTCTGCATCGTTCTCAGGTTGCATATTGCATGCCTGACCACTGGTGTAGCACTCTGACATTGATGATACCTCCCTTAATATTTGCCATATGGAAAAGAGTAAAATGGCTCTTTAGTTTTTCCGTTACCTACCTTGAAGTGACATGCATGATATGTCCTGCGGGACTTAGACTAAAAATCATATTTTTCCTAATCATCTGCGTTATTAGTCCTGCGATAAATGGCATAAAGGATCGGAAATAACATATTCTTAAACGTCTGTTATTTACAGTCTTTCAATATACCTAATGTTAACGAAAATATTTGAGAATAAGCTTCTTATAAATACCACCTCCATGTGATTACCATGACAATACACCTGACAACACAATCCTGAGTGAATTGGATTCCAAATACGTAGTTTGGTTAAAATAAGTTCAGGAGTTTTCTACTTTTAGGAATATACAAACAGGTAGATAACCAGACAGACACATAGACAAATAGAGTGAGATCAAAAGGTAAAGTTCTACATCATGCTTCCTCAGTGTTCAGTTACAGTAGGTGGGGTTAATTTTCAAGCTCAGCGAAATATTAGGCATCCTCTGATTTTCTCCTGTTATGGATCCTTCATATCACTGTAGGTCCTCGAGGGTGTCCGTCACTGGCTGAAGAGCATGAAGCTCGTAGAAAATGGTAATTTTCTCCATCATTTGAAGAGTAAACGAAATTATGTACATAATAAACTTTATTAAAATGAAGGGGTGTTTGCCGCTAATTTCTGGAAAAAGATGTCTCTGCCAGTTACAACGTTACGGGAGATTACCATCATAGCCTTAAGGGGCTCACTGATAATTCTAAGAAATCACTGTTACAATTAGGTTACCTTCAACATTTCTCAAGTACAGTATATCTATTTCTCTTCTAAAAATGAATGTAAAAATATACTTTGTCGCAAGGCAGCCTCTGCATGAGAGGAAGTATTTCATAAAATAAACATATAATCAATAATGTAAGAGGAAATTGAAAAACGTCTTGTGTTCTTCCTGTAAGGCCCCAGTCTATGGAGTGATTTTAAAATGATATGCATATCGAAACCTGCCCCTAGGCGAGTAGTCTCTACATAAACGAAGTTTGGTCGAGATATAATAAAGAGTACACGAGAAAAATTACAAGTATAATTTTTAAAAGTTACGCATATCGAAATATGATCCTGGATGCGTAGACTCTAAATATGGAATTTGTTTGAGATAAAATCAATACATGAAACAAGCTTTAACAGCTTCATTTTTGATAAAAACCCGTATTGAATATAAAATAAAGTAGCGAATATTAAATAATACTTTATGTAATCAATAGTGTAAGAGAAAATTGAAAAAATAAACTTCTGGTCTTCCTACAAAGCCCCGGTCTATTCCGTGATTTTTACATGATATGCATATCGAAACATGCTCCCGGATGAGTAAATTCTAAATACGAAGTTTAGTCGACAGGTATTCATACGTTAATACGTTATGATGGAACAAACAAAGAGACACGAAAGCTAAACACTGCAAATACAACCTCGAGTTGACCCAAAATGGAAAAATGTAGCAAAATATGGCGAAATAAATGACAGCGGACCCACTACAACTTTATTTGTAAGATATTTTGCGCAACAATTCAAAGATAATGAGTAACATGTAAGCCTAGGAGTCATTGTCCTTAATTCCATGGTTGTTATTGCTGATTTTAGGCAGTTCTGGTTCGGGTCAATCACATACATCTCTGTTTCCTTCAAATAGCATAGCGCAGTCAATGAGGTCTGATGTCATCTTAGAGAAATGTTTACAATGTGCCGTATGTCGCACCGACACAAATAGGTCTTATGGGATAGGAGAGGGTTACGAGTGCAAGGGAAGTGTCCTTGACCCCTCTCCTTACAGCATTTGCCTGGTGTGGAAATGAGAAACCACGGAAAACCATCTTTAGGGCTGCTGACAGTGGGGTTTGTACTCACTATCTCCCGAATGCAAGCTCATAGCTGCGCGACCCCAACCGCACGGCCAACTTGCTCAGTTATGATGAAATAGAACACGTCTAAGACTGTGAAGGAAGTAACAGCCTGGTGTGTACATGGGAAACTCTTCAGGGCTAGGCCCGACGACCAAGATATTAGGCCTCTTTAAACAACAAGCAACATAATCAGGGCTACTTGAATACGTCGTATAAATCAGTGAGTTAACAGAAGTTGGACATCCCTGAACAGTTCCAGATTCGAGTGAGTGGTAGGGCGTGGCTTGACCGCAGCATGCGTGCATGGGTAGCGCTATTAACCATTTATTATTACTATCCCTTTATTATTATTATTATTATTATTATTATTATTATTATTATTATTATTATTATTATTATTATTATTATTATTATTATTATTTGCGAATGCATTATAATTGGGAGATATCCCGGTGGTTATGTTTACATACATTGGTATGACAACCAGTAGCGGTTCTTGACATTTTACTCTGTTAGGTCTGTGCCGCCACCTCTTTCCCCTCCCCAGTCAGTCCAGTTTTCACTGACCAGCAACACGATACTTTTAGATGATTAATAATAATAATATTATTATTATATGGCAGAGGCTGAATGGAAATCTGCTTCCACTACAACATTAATTAATTTATTTATTTATTAACTACACCAGGCATCGTCACTCGAGAGCGAAATTCCTTCGGAGCCGGTTTGCTCCCCGCTCTCGAGGAACGAGAGCAGCTTAGCGAGCAAGTAGGGGAAGAAGTAGGGGAAGTGCATGACGTAGTGCTGTATGTGCTGAAGGCCTGTGGCGCAAGTACAGTAGGCCACGTTATGCAACCCGCCTGACTGCTGCTCTCTTGTCACGTGACAAACACCCGTCCCGTGCGGAACAAGAACACCGGCTCCCTAGAGCAACTACGTGATGACGTCTGAACTACACCACAGTGGCATTTATGCACACACACGTTAACAGGCTAACAGCTAATGCAATCGCGAATACTAGGGCACTGCAAGGTTCCACTGATCACAATCACAAATGATGATAACAACATTGATGAAAACAAATAGTGTACATGCGAATTTCCCTCCCCTTGCTTAGATTTCAAAGCATGAAAACTTATGTAACTATTTGACCATCCCACAAATAGTACCGTCACGTTATGGTTACATATTGCCTTTTTATTTTATCTTCTTTATAGAACTGAATTGTTTAAATACAGTGGAACCTCGATATCTTGAGTCACCTCGGGAGCTAAATTTTATTTCGATGTATCGAAATTTCGAGGTATAGAGAATACCGTTTTTGAGCATGTATAGCACATAATTGAATCACATTTATTTACGGTCTTATACTGAATACATTACTTTTTCCTTGGTACACCTCTTCAGTGATGCCTAGGCCATCTATGACAGCTGATGGCGGAGCTGTTGAGGATCCAACCAGCCTTCGGGCTGGGGACTAAACATAGAAATATACAAACGCAATCTATTTTACGGCATCACTTTAAGTATAACCCTTATTACAGTAACTATTTTGAAGACGGCCAACGGCCGTAGCCGTGTTGAAACACCGGATCCCGTGAGATCTCCGAAGTCAAGCAACATTGGGCGTGGTCAGAAGTTGGATGGGTTGCTACGCGCTGTCGGTGAGGGGGTAAGAGAATGGAGGAGCGGAAAGGAATTGGCCACCCTACCGCACAGGAACACCTCTGCGGAGGTCCGGACCTGCCTTCGGGCAGAATAACCCTTACCTTACCTTTTAGAAGACAGGATGCAGTACATACAGTAGTGGAACAAGAAACATACCTCCGTTAACACCTTTGGAAAAAATCCGTTAGTCTCTTTTGTTTGTTATTGTTAACCTTTCCTCCCTTCACGTTGAAACTTCTCGTCAATACCACGCAGCCGAGATTCGTGAATGGAGCTTGTCATCCACGAATCTGGGGGTTGCTTTCGTACGTGACCGATAATTAATTCACACCCGAGAAACAGCGAGGCTTCACCGATTTTCTGCTCAATAGAAGTTTTAGTTTTTCGGTTGGCGTCATATTAGCTGCCGGCGTCGCTGTAACCTTTTCTGTACTTGTTAACTCATCCTCACAAAGCACAAATGCCGTATTGCACAGTTAATGTTGCACAAAATTCGAGTTACAGAGTGCTTTTTTGCTTCAAGGGAGGAAATATTTGCTTCGATAAATCAAGAAATTCGTGAAACCGAATTTCGAGTAATAGAGAAATAAATGCACGTGAAGAATAGGGCAAACGGCCGGGAAATTTAAGTTACTTCGAGATACTGAAAATTCGAGTAATGGAGGTTCGAGATATCGAAGTTCGACGGTAGTCAGTATAATGGAATTCACTGTTTTGTAAAATGTTTTGGAATTAATCTCCAACTACAATTAATATAAGACGTGGGGGTAAAAGCGTAGGCACATTGTAAAGTGGTCCGCCGTTCAGAGCTTGCACCCGCCTACATTCTTCCTTCCCCTGACAAGCCCATGTCCTTTGTCTCCTCCCACATCCCGCACACTTGCTAACTCTAGGGACCTACTGAGGGCTCTGCCGGACAGACCATACACCCGCCTACATTCTTCCTTCCCCTGACAAGCCCATGTCCTTTCAGGCTTCTCCCACACCCCGCACACTTGCTAACTCTAGGGACCTACTGAGGGCTCTGCCGGACAGACCATACACCCGTCTGCACTCTTCCTTCGCCTGACAAACCCATATCGCCGTTGCAGGCTCCTCTCGCATCCCGCACACTTGCTAACTCTAGGGACCTACTGAGGGCTCTGCCGGACAGACCATACACCCGCCTGCACTCTTCCTGCGCCTGACACACCCATTTCGTCCTTCCAGGTTCCTCCCGCACCCCGCACACTTGCTAACTCTAGGGACCTACTGAGGGCTCTGCCGGACAGACCATACACCCGCCTGCACTCTTCCTTCGCCTGACAAACCCATTTCGTCCTTCCAGGCTCCTCCCGCACCGCGCACACTTGCTAACTCTAGGGATCTACTGAGGGCTCTGTCGGACAGACCATACACCCGCCTGCACTCTTCCTGCGCCTGACAAGCCCATATCGTCCTTCCAGGCTCCTCCCGCACCCCGCACACTTGCACTCTCTTGCCACAGTCCGAGCGCTTCAAGACTCGACAGCAGCCACTGTATGAAAGCCTTTACCATATTTTAGAAAACAGAAAAGCAAAATGTTTACAGCCGAAATAATATCGATAACATTGTACAACTGAATATCACACCACATAAGTTCGACATCGCTACATTTGTCCATCTCATTATGTAATCTTTTTTTTTGCTTTGCTATTTGCTTTGCGTCGCACCGACATAGATATGTCTTATGGCGACGATGGGACAGGAAAGGACAAGGAGTTGGAAGGAAGCGGCCGTGGCCTTTTAAGGTACATCCCCAGCATTTGCCTGGTGTGAAAACGGGAAACCACGGAAAACCATCTTCAAGGCTGCCGACAGTGGGGCTCGAACCCACTATCTCCCGATTACTGGATACTGGCTGCACTTAAGCGACTGCAGCTATCGAGCTCGGTCATTATGTAATCAATTATAGAGTGACACAACGTTAAAAAGTTTTGAAATGTAATAATAATAATGTTATTTGCTTAACGTCCCACTAACTACTTTTACGGTTTTTGGAGTCGCCGGGGTGCCGGAGATTAGTCCCGCAGGAGTTCTTTTACGTGCCAGTAAATATACCGACACGAGGCGAACGTATTTGAGCAACTTCGAATACCACCAGACTGAGCCAGCATCGAAGCTGCCAAGTTGGGGTCAGAAGGCCAGCGCCTCAACCGTCTGAGCCACTCAGCCCGGCCTGTTTTGAAAAGGCGGCGCTGCGGCCCCCAAAATACTTTCATGCACGAACCGCCACCGATAACAACGACCTAAAATTAGAGCATACATTCAAACATAAATTGCATAAAAACTCACAACAACCGATTTCATGAAAAGATATCAGAATATATACATAAAAAGTCCCTATCCTGTCTCACAGCGATATTGAGAAAACGAGTATGTTTGTTTAGTTGAAATTCACATCACACATAGGTTGTTGTCTTTCCTTTACAAAAGAAGTACACTAACAACCACAAATTTAGTACGTTTTAAAGAAAATTAATCTCGGAAGCCTTGTTTCGGTGTAGGTGGTTGTCAATGAGCACAGAATTATACAGCGATATCGACACGAACTGCAATGCATTCGCTCGCTGAGACAGATTACTAGTGCCCGTCGCCATAATAGCAAAACGAGCACAGAATAAGATACGATAGATCGACTCACCCAGAATTGAAGCCAATGGACACACGTGGTCGCCATATTGTTGTTATGTCGTTTGAAGTAAATGTAAGAATTCTGTGTTATGATTTGTGTTTACTGAAATGTTGAAAAGAGTTGCGACGAAAAGGTGAATATGCACTTAGGAAATACATAAAAATAATCTACATATTGAACCCATGACCTTTGTGCCCTAAGAACATTATGCATAAAATTGACAATTCATTTAGAAGTTTGATTCTTGATAGCATGGATTTGACACGTGACGAGGGGGTAAATACCTTCGGTCCCACGCTCTGGGATACGTGACTTCAGCCGCACGTGTCAACGGCGGAGAATCTTAAGTCAGTTTTGCGCACTATTTCAAAGCGCGTGTACATGGCGTGACCCAAGCCAAGTCAAAAAAAATATAGTGCCTATCAAAGGAGGTCATTTATCCCACAAATCGAACCCGTATAAATTTTAAATGTACATGAACACTACCGCCAGAAATGTACCAAATATGTAGTCACTTTCAAAACTCTTGTAATTACAGTTTAGTTAAGTCAGAAAATTTATAGAAATTTTCTTGGCGACAAAGGGAGATACCCGAAGAGAGGGGGTAACTGGTATAAATATGAAGGGACGCCATGACGAAGTCTCCTCCTCCGGCATTTGTGATACAAAGCGGACGAAAAACTGTTGAGCTGCTCCGTGAAATCAAACAACAAAAGTAGACTGAGTTCAACTGCAGATTTTAGCCATTGTGGCTGGGGTCTTGACTCCATGAGGAGATAGTTTTCTTGAGTGAAATAATTGTATCAGATAGGACGGTTAAGGTACCGAATAAATTTGTAAGGAAAGTAATTCGTGTGCGGAAAGAAATTACAGTCCATCGTGTGCGCTCAACAAAAAAGTGAAGGGCATTTCTTTTTTTTATGCTTTATTCCAGGAAACCTGAAGAAATATCATAATGATCTGTAAAGCCATGAATGTAAAAATGGCTAAATAAAATGCCAGGGTCACAGGTGAGCCCTATGACGAACACTGGTGTGACTACATGAGGTAGGTGACTTTCCATCTTACTACCTATTATATCTTGTTTCATGATCTCTAAAAGTGTATTTGAATGGGGATATACGACGCAGTGGTCACCTCTATTAAGTTTTGTAAATGTGAGAATACGACTAAAAGAGTCATTTGTTTTATTTTCCACTTGGATAAATTTTGAAGTCTTGCGAGTGCCGTATAATGTTGTAAAAAGTTATTGAATAGGATTTCGAAGTGATGTCACGTCCAATGTAGATCGCCATTTCCATGTGTGGGTACTGTCTATATATTTGTCATGTCAAATTAAGATGTTCATTCGACGTAAAATTTTTCTGTCTGTAATTTTGACGTAGATAATATAGAAATCCATGGTTAGTCATTTTCAATCGAGTGGAAGCGCGCTGTCGAGTGAGAGTCTAGTGTGATGAATTTGGTCACGGAGTGAAACGTTTTTTCTAGGCCCATTTTAAACTGTGTCTGACTGACAATAAAAAGATCTAGTAGAAATTTTCAGTCATTTTTCGTAAAAATCAAGTTATTAAAAATACGATATCATGTTAGGCGAAGCTGTTCATCATTAATGCATTTGCGTATTAGACTTAAGTTCTAGTAAGGATTTTATTCCAGTTCTTTGTCGGTGATAATTGTGGAGTTGGGAAACAGAGGTTAGTTTTGTCGTATGTGTTGAGATGAGATTTGTGAATCAGGTTAGACCTGTCATTGAAGCCCGGACATGGAAGCCCGAGGAATATTTTATAATGTTGGGAATGGAAAAAATATATAGAAATCCTTGGCGGTATTAATTTGCGACGCGTATATTTATTGTGGGCATCTTGAAGCATAATCTGTGCATTTTGTTGGTTAGAATATCGTATTTGTTTAATTATGTCGGCAGAGTTTAAAAGGGAGCATTTTGAGAAGCCAGTCAAGTAGAACAAACCAAGTGTTTCATGTTACTGCCAAGCGAACTTGGGGAGGAGAAGCCTCAGCTGAGAGGGTTTCACCGTAGATAACGGGACACACGTGGAATTGAGATTGTATTCTCGGCCGGGGAGAACTTTAAATGTTGAATTTAGTTGAAATTCATATCCGGTAATAACCTGAGTATTGTGGAATACTGTAAATGAACATTTGAAACCACGAACTTCGAGTATAAGGAACAAGAGTAACCAAATTCAGGGTTGTCCAAAATATAGAGCGATGGTAGTGATGATTGGTTTTTCTGTGAGGGGTGCGCAAAATTTATAAATGGTATGACGAGATATGATATCGTAATTATATGGCGAGTTGTTTGGTTTGTACGTAGATTATTAGGATATCCAAGTGTAAATAATGGCTAGGACTAGATTAGATTTAAAGTGTGAGATCATGAGACAAGATATATAACTGGACATGAATTATGTAACAATTCTTTTCCAGCCAGATAAACATCACATGATTGAATTTACATCACAACTGCGTAGGAATTTGTGAAGAAACCAGAGTCCGCGTAGATAGGAATTGTTGTTCTTTAACATTTCGTTAAATCATTTAAATTTATTTAATTATTAAATTCAGTGAAACCGCATTTTGAAATAACTTTAATCAAGCGAATAACTTGGAGATGCATTCTGGAAATCTTAGTTTGTTTTCTGGGGAATATTTAAATGGTAAAGTAACGATTAAGGGGACATATCCGAAGGAAATGGATTTTACTGCCACAAAGTTTGTGGGCATTGCTATTGTTGTAATTATTTAACTTTGATTGATTGAGCAGTGAATGTGCTGGGGATAGTAAAGTGGAAACTTTGGTCATCAACCGATGTAACTTAATTGTGTTTAGCCTTCAGCCTAGAAACTTGGATGGTCAGGGGGTCATCAACCTCAGTGACTCAGATTAGGGCCATATGCCACTGTAGCATCATTTTCCTTGCGGTCATCATCCACAATGACTTTAAAGTAACTTAGAAGTTTAGATGTCGGTCCATGACATAGACGCAGGTCACATCGATTTTATTAAGGGTCCATGTTGTATAACCACTGTGTGGCACACACCGATTGGACGGCCTTAATTATACCCAGAGTCCAGAGTTCGTGTTACGAGGGCTGGACCATAACAAATCACTATGATGGTGCATGTGGTCTCACATGGAAGCCGAATTTAAGGATTTCCAGACTTTCCTTTCTTAAATAATTAATAATTGAGATGGTTTCTAGTAAGAATGAACATCAGGCAGTTACGTCAAAGTCTCACACCAGTGTTCTGACCTTTATGTAAAAATGATTGTGGTGTCCAGTGGACACAATTGACTTCTATGATACCGTTGACATATCAGAATGCTTCAAATTTTCCTGAATAAATAGAAATCTTTTAAACAGACCTTTCATTCAAGTAGATAGATTAGAATTAGTGAACCCTACCTTCACCTCAGCAAGTGACGAAGAACCCGATACGACCCAAGAGACAGATCTCATGAACTTTGATGATAGGTAAGAAAGGTAGGTATCCCTCAATATGGACCAAAGGGTTCAATATCCATTACGAAAAATTTAAAATGGCAGTCAGATTATCTCCAGAAATATCGAACAACTGTACTTAAAACGACTACAAATGTCAGAGCCAAGTAATATTTTTTCTTCCTAGCACGAGGAAGACAAAGATTAGGATGGATGGACTCGTGTGAAGAACAGCATAGGACAACGAAACCTGAACTGGAACACTGTGTTGGATGGGGAATGGTGGAGAGATAGCACGAAGTGGAGAGGAACAATATTTCCTACTCCCGGTGCCAGCTGGAAAAGGGGAAATGATGATGATGAAAGATGATGCAAAATTGAATTTAAAAAAAAATGTGTTAGTAAAATTACCATGGGTTTGAAAAGTAAACCTCCGGAGGATGATGCATTTTGAAATGGAAAACCGGTATGTTGTCAAAATGAGATACAGTAGAACCTCATTAATGCGGACCAAGATAACTAGAAGAGAGATGGTAGGTGTCACGAGATGGATGTGCAGTAGACTAGCGTGGTCGTGACGTCAATGGACTCTCCCTCCCATTACACTACGCATTGTTTTGCGCGTTAATGTCAGTCTATAAGACTCTTTGGTGTCAGTGTTTTCATTCTAAGCAGTGAAAATAGGTTCATCTGTGGTCTGCACATTGTTTATTTCATAATTTAATTACTTTCGAAGTTTGCGAATGTTTCAAAAGTCGTGAACTCGTGCGTATCATTCGTGAGTGAAGCAAACTGTAGTATATGTCCTGCCTGTGCTGTTGAAATGTCGTCCTGTGCGGTTGCAGGCTGTACAAACCATCCCAACAACGCAAAGGAACGTACAGTATAGATTTCCAAAAGACCCAACTCTGCACAAACAATGTGTATATTTTTGTAAAGGAAACTATGTTTTTAACTCTAAAATTGCACGCACATACTCCGAACATTTTCTGCGCTCTGATATTGAAAGAGATTTATAACCTGATCTGTTAGGCCTGACCCGGCACTCGCCTGCGCACTTGTTGAAAATAGGTACAGTTCCTTACAAAAGCATTCCCACACTTTCTCCACTCCATCGGTTAATATTATTTCTTGATTGTTCAACTTTGATTTATTTAATCTGTAGGTCTATAGGGTTCTTTTTTAAGTTCTTTCAAGTGATTGGGAAGTGTAAATATTAAAATTTCCGTTATACTGGAACATTTGAAAATGATTGTTAAACATAATAACAAAAAGTCTCACTATTCTGACTTTCAAACTAGGTCTGAAATATTTACAAAAGCACACTAACAAAATAATAAAAATAATATTTTAATCTTAGTGGTTTTCATGTGAAAATATTATATTAGAACGTAAACGTATTTGCGATAAGGAAGGTACGTGGGGCGCTCGGCACACTGATTTGCAGTAAGCACTGCCTTCGTAATATACAGGCCGTTCTGTAGCAAGCGCGCCAAACCCATCAGCTGATCGACTGAGGCGAGCTAAGCGAATGTTACAAATTGTACTTGTGAATATAGGCCATAAGGATTGGGGGAATTCTTTGGATAATTGACACTGTTGAGAGACAGAAACTAATATTTAAGTATATTGCATGTTTTTTCTTTAAATTTATCACATCAGGATTTACGTAAACAGCTGTTATTAATATAAGACCTCATAGTTTAGGGTTAGGTATGGTATCTTCACGCGGTGAGTAATGTAAATGCAAGGGACGTAAGACTTCTCGTGAAATTTATTCATTTAATTGTTATCGTATAACACGTTTTTGTGGAAATACAATGTAGTTCAGTGCAGTAAGTTACAGCGCCTGGGAGACTAGAGTCCGCTGACGTCACATGTTCCCGGCCGGCTCCGCGTGACACCTACCGTCTCTCTTCCAGTTACCGTGATCCGGACCCCATTAGTGCAGACTTCGCTTAATCCGGACAGCCGTTTGGTAACAACGTTGGAATTGCAATTAAAGATAAAGCTGAGTTACGAACGCAATGTTGTAAATTACACAGGAGGAGATCGTTGAAAGTGCGATCGCTGCAGAAAACGGATGAATATGACCAGGATAAAGCAAGGGGATATTATTAACCCTAAGCCAAAACTTTGTGAAATTAAAGACCATCTAAACATTGTCATAAAATACATTGAAGATAAGAACGATGAAAACATATCTGCATTTTACGAACATTTGAGGCATCTATGTGAGTTAATTATTAAATAAATTATGTCAAAAGTGGACAACGAAGAGAAAGATCAGCTGTTTCTTCAAACCAGTGTACGGTCAAGTGTAGTTAATGAACGTGTGCCTTGATTGCCATCTTCTAATTCTATACTGCACTAGTTATTCTATATTTTGTAGGGCTTAATACTGTATTGCATTACATCTTGTATTTCTTAGTATATATTAGGGCCTACATTTAAAATACTGTACAGTCCGCCTCTGTGGTGTAGTGGTTAGTGTGATTAGCTGCCACCCCCCGGAGGCCCGGGTTCGATTCCCGGCTCTGCCACGAAATTTGAGAAGTGCTACGAGGGCTGGAACGGGGTCCACTCAGCCTCGGGAGGTCAACTGAGTAGAGGTGGGTTCGATTCCCACCTCAGCCATCCTGGAAGTGGATTTCCGTTGTTTTCCACTTCTCCTCCAGGAAAATGCCGGGATGGTACCTAACTTAAGGCCACGCCCGCTTCCTTCCCTCTTCCTTGTGTATTCCTTCCAATCTTCCCATCCCCCCGCAAGGCCGCTATTCAGCATGGCAGGTGAGGGTCTCTGGGTGAGGTACTGGTCATCCTCCGCAGTTGTATCTACGACCCAGAGTCTGAAGCACCAGGACACTGCCCTTGAGGCGGTAGAGGTGGGATCCCTCGCTGAGTCCGAGGGAAAAACCGAACCTGGAGGGTTAACAGATAATGAGGAAGAAGAAGAAGGCAATACTGTACTGTACTCGTTCGTTTTAGTGAACAGAGTGTTTAAATATGTACGTTGGCTCATTTCATAATTTTTTTAATCGGACTTTAATTCGGACAACCCAGAGCCCCAGTTGGTGAAGATTAATGAGGTTCTAATGTAATTCGAACAAGGTTTCCTGCTGTTGACCTTGGTACTTCGCTCCAGCTCGAAAGTCTAAGATGTAAGATAAAAGATTCCGTCCAGTGGAACTTTATCCAGGAGCGGGCCCATAACGCTGGCAGCAGTTGTCAGATTTGATTGAGTGCAAGAATTATGCTTTGCAATAATTTATTATGACTTTTAATATATAAAACAAACAATGTCTCTCCGTTACTGCACATAAAATTTTATGATTGTCTCGAATGTACACTGTGAGGTCGGCTAATCAAATAACTGCACTGTAAAAACACGCAACCAGTCGGTTCATTGTTGTCGTGCGCTGAAGCAGAGTGGCGGAGCGCTTCACGCGGACATGCAATGGTAAGTCGAGAGCTGTAGAGCGATAACCTATCGCAGTATCTCATCTAAAGCGCGAAGAAAGTTCGTTACACGTGCATGCATGCCACTTTCATTCTCGACGTCTCTTAATGCATCTTCTCCCCAGTTCTATTGTTGACAGTGCCTGCACATGGAGGATCGAGAAAGGTGTTTTGGAACGGACAGAGAATATTGATTATTTAGCTGCTTGGTGAACTTTGCGTAAACACTGCTATTCTTTCATTTATAGAGGGTGCAACAATCCTTCTTCATATATAGTGTGTATCAGGACTATACTGACAAAAAATCAGGGATGCTCTTCGTGTTACGTTAAGAATAATGGTGCAATCCGATTGGCTGAAAAATGTTTAATTTCGTGAAAATGAGGTTACTTTGTTAGTTCCGGGAGAGCGATTCACGCCGTATTTGCTATGCCAGAGCACAAGGCGCTGCCGTGCTTCAGGCAAGTGAAGGGGAGGGAGGGGAAGTGGAGTGTATGATGGAGACAGAGATAATGCTCCACGACAGAGCACAAGCCGCTACCTGTGCTTCAGGAAGGAGAAGGGGAGGGAGGAGAAGTGGGGTGTATGATGGAGACAGAGATAATGCTCCACGACAGAGCACAAGCCGCTGCCGTGCTTCAGGCAAGTGAAGGGGAGGGAGGGAAAGTGGGGTGTATGATGGAGACAGAGATAATGCTCCACGACAGAGCACAAGCCGCTACCTGTGCTTCAGGAAGGAGAAGGGGAGGGAGGAGAAGTGGGGTGTATGATGGAGACAGAGATAATGCTCCACGACAGAGCACAAGCCGCTACCTGTGCTTCAGTGAAGAGAAGGGGAGGGAAGTGAAGTGGGGTGTATGATGGAGACAGAGATAATGCTCCTCCCCATAGCACAAGCCGCTACCTGTGCTTCAGTGAAGAGAAGGGGAAGGAGGGGAAGTGGGGTGTATAGTGGAGACAGAAGTAATGCTCCGCGCGTATGCACAAGTTTCCTCGTTCGACTCGGACAGGACTCTACTTGCCTCTTACAGGCAATATCCACAGTTCGTTTATTAAAAGGCCGTACCTGCACACACAGTATGAGAACACACTGTAATTAAGACATATTTGTCAGTCAAGGAATGTACCAGACAGTTTCTCCTCTCGTCTGCTGGTCGCAGTAACGTTCTTTATTATCTAACGTGCTCGAAGGTGCAACGCTGTCGCCCCACGATTGTGTATACCTTCATTCACTACGTCGTAAATGGAATGAAATACTGAACGAAGAAAACAATACTCCCAATGGTTTGATTACAGGAGATGTTCAAGATGCCCTCCTCCTACTTTGATGCACAGTTCACAACGATGTAGTAGTGACCTTTGTTCAGGATGTGTGGTGTGTCGCGAACTACCTGGAAGGTTGCCTGTATTCTCGACACAAGTTCATCTTAGTATAGTAGGCAATTTGTGCAGAACAAACTGTACATTATCTACTGAGTTTGGGAAGCGACTACGCGAAACGAATGAGAAACTTGTGCAAACGCACCGAGCATTAATTATGTCTCCCAATTCCCACTTCCCCTACTTTCCCTTCACTCCTCCTACGCACAGCAATAAACAAAGGCTGGTTCTCTGGAATAGAAAAATCGGCAAGTTCATCGATGTGAATCGCGCGCCTTGAAGTGAAAATGTAACAATTTTCTCAAAAATAATTTTCTCCATCAATCAGGTTGCACCATCGTTCTTAATATAACATCAAGAACATCGCTGATTTATTGCCTGTATAGTTCTGATACAAGTGTCCCGCATACACTAGTGTTGAATGGGATATCTAACAACTGATTTTCACAGGGGTAATATTACCTGCAGGTTATTTACGTCAGAATATGTAAAGATAATAACCGTGTAGTCGCTCGCTGCATGTTCCTCAGCGATACCTGTCAAATGCACATCCTTGCGATCAGTAGTAGGCTGGTATATGGTATATCTGCACTAAACTCGCTGTCAATGTATCGATAATGGCTGGTGTATTTAGCAACGACGGGCACAGCCATAATTTCAATCTATGGAGAATCTGGTCAGAATGCAGCAGAAGCTAGCAGACGGCATGGGTAGGAGTTTCGAAATAACCGCCTGCCTTATATACACGTATTTCGACGAACGCAGTTTCATTTAAGACCTAATGAATCGTCCAAAGCACACACCACTACAAGCGTGGCTGTGCGTGTATAAATTGGAGGCTTGCAGTGGTGCCCCAACGGTGCACTAGCCGCCAGCGTCTTGGAAAGGTGTAGCAATCCAACTTATGAGCCCACTGCTACAATGGGGCGAAAAGCTGGTAATTTCACGATTGATAAACCCCAAAGGGCTTAATGTTTTTAATTGATGACTTATTAAACTTATTTTTGGCATCGTTGCTGTGTTTAAAAATGCACCCTCTTACAGAACGTGTGTAGTAAAATATTTCACATCCGAAATACAGCACGACCGGGCGAGTCGGCCGTGCGGTTAGAGGGCGTGCAGCTGTGAGCTCGCATCCGGTAGATAGTGGGTTCGAACCTCACTGTCAGCAGCCCTGAAGATGGTTTTCCGTGGTTTCCCATATTCACACCAGGCTAATGCGGGTGCTGTACTTTAATTAAGGCCACGACCGCCTCCTTCCCATACTTAGGCCTTTCCTCTCCCATCGTCGCCATAAAACCTATCTGTGTCGGTGCGACGTAAAGCAAATACCAAAAAAATACAGCACGTTGTAGCTTGTCTTTCTAAGCCAGCAATTAGGCATCCCATTCATCATTAGTGCATGCGGGACACACACAAGTAGGAAGTGCGGGGCTGGAGGTCCACCTGGTCTTTCCTACTCCTGCTTACCCTCAACAGACAGCGCCACTAACAGAAACCCCATTATTCACACTTGATGGTCTTCAAATTATAATTCTACGATCTGTAAAGGATAGAGCTACTAGCAATATATTGCAATTAATCAGTTGTAAATGGAAAACCCCCACCTCTCAATTATAACTAACTTTTTTTTTGCTAGGGGCTTTACGTCGCACCGACACAGATAGGTCTTATGGCGACGATGGGATAGGAAAGGCCTAGGAGTTGGAAGGAAGCGGCCGTGGCCTTAATTAAGGTACAGCCCCAGCATTTGCCTGGCGTGAAAATGGGAAACCACGGAAAACCATCTTCAGGGCTGCCGATAGTGGGATTCGAACCTACTATCTCCCGGATGCAAGCTCACAGCCACGCGCCTCTACGCGCACGGCCAACTCGCCCGGTATATATAACTAAATTATCCAAATGTAAAGATCCTCATTTTATGAACATTTTTAATTATCAAAGTGGAATCGAGAAATGCCTGACCCGAATTAAATTATTAGGCATCACGGCTATGGCTTCCCAGACCGCCAGACAGATACGAGAAATCACCATCCGTTTGAAATGTTATAGCAAGGAATAGGGGTTTCCAATTTCAAGGAATTTGCAGCAACTAATAATTTCATGAGTTATAAGATTATTTTGACTTCTTCAGAAATAACAGCTCTCATCAAATAAAACGTGAACTACACCAATCTAAGAGGAGTTCCTGATAATGAGAGTGAAAATAATGGGTCATCCCTTGTCATCCCTGTGTTTTAATTCTGCAAAGGAGAAAGAAACTCCGAGCCATATGCTCGAGAACTGTCCCATAGATTTGCTGATCATTAATCAGAGCCTCCATGAAATAAAAAATTAATAGGGCCGATTGCGGAAAGGGTATTTAGACTATGTTTCCGGTTAAACAATGGTTAAATATCGCTGCCGCATCGCAACGACGTCATTTATCACTTAGACACTGTCTGAAACCAATATTAAACAGGCCATGTTTAAACACTGCCGAAAACACTGTTTAATCTCAGATCTTAAGGGAGAATCACAATCAGAAGTGAAACATATGACACAAGGGACAGTCCGGTAACTGTCAACTTGACTACAATTCTTGGCAACCGATGTATTTCACTAGGCTATATTTGGGACAGTTTCGCTGCAATTATAGGTCACTTCGACTACATCCATATCAGAATAACTTACTTCGATCGTCTGAGGGCTGTCACATACATCAATACACATAATTTTAACACTGCAAAGTAAGTTGCATGTGTGGGTTTCTTTCTCGGTTAACCGTCGTGGTAATTAGGGTAATCTGCAAGTGTGAGGTAGGAAAAGGCAAGGACTGGGAAGGAAGAGATGTAGCCATAACAGCCCCAGTATTTGCCTGCCGTACAAATGGGGAAACTACGGAGGACAAATCTTCAGGGCTGCCGATGGTGCGTTTCGAACCTATGATCTCCAGAATGCAACCTACATCTATATGAACCATACACCTTATTGGGTTTCATCTTCCCTCACCGTAACAACACTATAATCGAAGCTACACCTCCTCGTATGGTGCCGTGTCGCTTTAGTGTCGATAATATTATGGGACTTCATTTTCACCGAAAGCAATACTCTTATCTGTGGACAAGTCATGCTCAGCCATATTTGGGTAATGTGTAGGAAGAAGACAGCCGACTAATGTTTGGCGCGGGCAACGACGAATTTCATTGGTTGCGACAAGGAAAGGAATGCATTGAAGATACTTCTATCTCCATTTTCGAACCAATATTGAAACTTTAAACGACGTCTAGCTAAACATCGGATGAACTTTGTTTATGCAATGGAACATCGTACGTAACTTAGACGCTTCAGACTACTCATCATTTCTGCAATCAGCCCTAACTTACAAACTTCTTGATGAATGAGTGTTACCGAGCTCGATAGCTGCAGTCGCTTAAGTGCGACCAGTATCCAGTATTCGGGAGATAGTAGGTTCGAACCCCACTATCGGCAGCACTGAAAATGTTTTTCTGTGGTTTCCCATTTTCACACCAGGCAAATGCTGGGGCTGTACCTTTATTAAGACCACGGCCGCATCCTTCCCACTCCTATCCCTTCCCTGTCCCATCGTCGCCATAAGACCTATCTGTGTGGGTGCGATGTAAAGCAACTAGCAAAAAAAAAAAAAGAGTGTTATGATTGTTTCGAAAAGGTCCACACGCTGAATGAACATAACTCGAATAAAGATTCTGACGCGGTATACATCCTTGATCCGACAATGAAATAAACGATACAAATCTGTTTGGGCAAGTCGTTCAAGAGGAAAACGGTGCATTCCTTTTCTGAGAGAGAAGTATCGTGAACGCTATGGGAGCCGCCAGTTCGTTGTTCATGGCCTTTTGTTCGGCGCGCGACGAACTATGACGTATCAATTCGTGGCCCAAGTTCTCGCAACATTGAGATCTCAAGGTTTAATTAATTTCGTGTGTCTATTTCTAGCCGAGTGCAGCCCTTGTAAGGCAGACCCTCCGATTAGGGTGGGCAGCATCTGCCATGTGTAGGTAACTGCGTGTTATTGTGGTGGAGGGTTGTGTTGTGTGTGGTGTGTGAGTTGCAGGGATGTTGCGGACAGCACAAACACCCAGCCCCCGGGCCATTGGAGTTAACCAATGAAGGTTAAAATCACCGACCCGGCCGAGAATCGAACTCGGGACCCTCTGAACCGAAGGCCAATACGCTGACCATTCAGCCAACGAGTCGGACATCTCAAGGTGATTATAGAACACCATCGCCGACTCCGTAGCCATCGGGTGGTGATTATTGTTTTAAGGGGAAGTAAAACTGGGCAACCACCCTTTATTAAAACTAATCAAAGGGAAGAAATGGAAGGTATTGGCCAAAGGGCCATCAAGGGCGTGAAAACGAAAGACTATAGGCCTTCATACATAATACTGTCGGTGGTCTAAAAAAAAGCGAGGGATATCGGATAGTATAGATGAAAGTTAGGAGCCTGGCAAAAGTAAGTGGAAGCAATGCCAAGACTCACCTGAAGACCCCATGGTCGCTAACCCACGTTCCCAAGTTAACAGCCTCTGGGACTCATTTACGACTGGTATAAGATACCGTGAGTGTTATTCTACCATCGCCCACCCATAGGGGGAATCGTGGCCATCATCCACCATCATATTTACGTGCAGAAATAAGTTGGAAAATTAATTTACCATGTTTAACGAAATATAAATCAAAATGTGTGAACAATATCGATTAATTTTAGCATGCTGTGCCTTGTGGCAGCTAGATGAAAGTCTAGCAGTAGATTTGTAAAAAAGTATTTTATCTCTGGAGCCTGTAAAGATTCGCAATCAAGTACTGTATAGAAGTTGAACTTCGGGTAAACTGGAAAGGAACCACCTTGAAGCTGCAGGCATTTGGATATAGCACGAAGTTACCAAAAACATCTTTAAAGGGAAAATGTTAGAAAAGAAAGGAAGAGGAAGACCTAGGGAAAAGTCCTTGGAAGGCATCGAGAAGAGACTAGGATGTGACAGATACATGAAACTGAAAAGAACTGCTTGTGACTGAAAAGAGTGGTTGCATCGACAAGGCGTTGCCTATAGGACGTTAATGAATGAAGACAAGATTAACATTGTGCTAGAGCACATTAGAACATATGAAGCGGGTGCCGTTGTTACTGAGTTACCTTATTTACTCTTTGTTCCTTTATTGAAGTTTCTTTTTACACTGCAGATTGCTATAAGACGAAAAGTAAAAGCCAAACCAAACCCCATGGTGCAACAGCCCCGAAGGGCCATGGCCTACCAGACGACCTATACTCATCCCGAAGGCTTCCAGATTATAAGGTGTCGTGTGGTCAGCACCACGAAGACTCTCGGCCATTATTCTTGGCTTTCTAGACCGGGGACGCCATCTCAAGGTCAGATATGCCCTCAATTGTAATCACAAAGGCTCAGTGGACCTCGAACCAGCCCTCAGATCCAGGTAAATGTCCCTGACCTGGCTGGGAATCGAACCCGCGCCCTCCAAATCAGAGGCACGCACGCTACCGCCACAATGCAGGGCCGGAATAAGACAAAGAATACAGTTTTCAATTTTAAAAATAATATAATATACTGGTAGTCGATATGCTAAACTGTTGAATAAATTAAAATTCTCTTCATATAAATGACTCCGCAGAATTTGTCCTGAAATTTTTAGTGCGAAAACGGGAAGTTATTCGCTTAATTGCTTAGAGATCGAAAACAACTTGCAGACATTTAAAAATGTCCTTGGAATTGTTCCACTGTTGCTGATCATTGAACCAAATACAGACACTTTCTCTAACGTCTATTTCCTTTGTGAAATATTGTGCTGTTGGGTCATATACCTTTTTCTTCACACGGTCAACTCCTTGTGGCTGTTCAGAGTCTGTTTCATATCGTATGGACCTATTACGAAACTAGACTTGTTTTCCTTGTCGACTCCCGTTGTCATGTTCAAAAACATTGTAATACTTCTCTGAACGAGAAGCTGTTATATTGCACTTAATTCAATTGTGGTGAGCATTACATTAGAGTTCACCGTGCGAAAGAGAGCCTAGGACGTATGCTAAAGTTTCTGTTTCACTACAGTGTCTGCAGCGGAGATAGTGGGTTCGAGCCCCACTGTCGGCAGCTCTGAAGATGGTTTTCCGTGGTTTCCCATTTTCACACCAGGAAAATGTTGGGGATGTACCTCAATTAAGGCCACGGACGCTTCCTTCCCATTCCTAGGCTTTTCCTATCCCATCGTCGCCATAAGACCTATCTGTGTCGGTGCGACGTAAAGCTCGTAATAGCAAAAAAAAACTTCTTCTTAAAATGTCTCCGTATATCAGTATAATTCTTCGGTATCATAGAGTCTCATTTATCTATACCTATTTCTATAATGGGGATGCTTGTTATTTAAAGCGACCTAACATCTAGATCATCGGCCCCCGATGGTACGAAATGAGACGAAATGCAATGTCAATTTAAAAATCCAAAATTCATCCACTGACCAGAATCAAAAACTTGATAATGAAGAATGAATGGCTGAATATGAATTTAAAATCATCAGCGGATCCAATTCACAATATTCAAAGTTAAAAATAATTCCCTAATCAATCCAGTAACTAGAATTCAAAACGAGGTCGATGAACAATGATTGTGACCTTAAAATAATCAGTGAATCAGACCCATAATTCCCAGTCTTCCCAGAAACTAACTTAAAACAATGATATATACTAACCGGAGGCTGCTTCCAAAGTAAAATCCTGAATCGATGACATTTGTTGTCTAAATGGCTCCAAATTTCATGTCAATGTCAATATTGGTAATTATCGCTAGTAAAGTAGAACCATGGTATTTCTCATGAAGCGGTAAACAGAAGTTACGCAGAGTCACGCTCTTCCTGACATTGTTGTGGGCTCTTCTACTCACAGGTAACGCAAACCGATTATGTTCCTCACATAACGGTAGTAATCACAGGGACCAGTAGTAATCCGTGGTGTTCCTCACTTAGTGGTACTAATCACAGCCAACGCCCAGAGCCGTGGTGTTCCTCGAAACGCAGACCCATGATGTCCACAACCAGATGTTGAAACAGCCCTGTGAGCATAAACTCCTTTTATCTCATTGGGGTGTGCCAACCGAACCTGGACAGAGGGGAGCCTCCGTCACAGTGGCGGATACTATACATAGGTACTGTAAACCCATAGTGATCCACGCACAGACCCATCGTATTCCTCACACAAGAAAAGTTGACTCATGGAGTTCCTCGCGTGATGGTATTAATCACAGATGATCTCATGGTTCAAAATTCAGCATCGCTTGGTCGCCCCTTTTTGTCACCTCTTACGACAGGCAGGGGATACCGTGGGTGTATTCTTCGCCTGTCTTCTCCACCCACAGGGAGTTATGTTTGGTACGCGAGAGCTACTTTAATTCGCTTAAGTCTTCCGGCAAGCCGATTAGGACGCCCCTATCCGTACCTGGGTCGCGCCACGTGGGAGTATCACCTCTCCCCCTGCTACGACAACGTAGTAGGTTCACAGTATACCTATTTCTTTTATTTAATTTGTCAGCTCATAGATCTTTAATGGCATTAGTGTATTCATTACTAAATTTGCCAGGATTTGACAACTAAACTGCTGAACTAAAGCTTCATATTGAGCCTGGAGGACACAAATTCCTTTTACCCTTATTGACAAATGAAATATGGCGTCAGATACAGTATACATCGATGGCTTAGTGCAAAAGCATTGTATATCCATTTATGGCCAGTTTGGAGTTAATACCATATTTTGATGTCTCTCAAACATCTAGCTAATTCACAATTTTAGTATGTCCAAATAATAGGGAACATGCTGATTTCCAAGGTGCAAATATTGCATGTCCTAGTTAAATCAACAACTCTACTTCACGAATGTTGTCATGTGTCGTATAATAACTTTAGCCTAGGTATGTCCATTTGGTTTCCATTTCACTTGAAGGCGCAGATATTTTATGTCCGGACATAGTATTTTGCTGTTGAAAATTTCAAGTTCTTACTGCCTTGATGGAGCACAAATATTGAATGTCCTGGACACTATTTTGAAAGATTTCAGGCATATTTATAAATGAACGGTGATTATTCAACTTTATTTGGTTATTTATTATTCATACCTTGTGATCTTATTAAGAAAATACATCATTTAATAATAAATGACGAAAAAGAATGTTGAAATCAATTCGTTTGAGAAATACAACGTTTGTGCTTTGAAGTTCTCTTTCAGATGGTTAGTGCCAAATTTTGTATGTCCCAATCGTCCATTAAAATAATAATTCCTTTACTGATGCACCAAAATTTGGTCCAGTTGTTGAAATACAATCACAAATAAATAATCTACAGATCAGAAGCACTGGCTACAGCTGTATTATTTGTGGTAAATGAAATGAAATGTCGTACGGCTTTTTTAGTGGCGAGATATCCCAGGACGGGTTCGGCTCGCCAGGTGCAGGTCTTTCTATTTGACACCCGTAGGTGACCTGCGCGTCGTGATGAGGATGGAATGATGATGAAGACAACACATACACCCAACCCCCGTGCCATTGGAATTAACCTATTAAGGTAAAAATCCCAGACCCGGCCGGGAATCGAACCCGGGACTCTCTGAACCGAAGGCCAGTACGCTGACCGTTCAGCCAACGAGTATTATTTGTGGTAAGTAACTGCAAGTTCATAAACTTTCAATTTGAGTTTTCTCAGAATCATAATTTTTGGACATAGGATGTTTGTGCGCTAAGCCATCGACATGATAGCTTTGACTGTTAGTGAAATCATGATGTTTACCGTTTGAAAATGATTGCGTTTAAGTAGAAATAATGGCACGTCCCAGCTGAAGACTGTCGTGTGACGGAGCGCTCGTAACCAGTTATTGATGTCCATGTTACTGCCACTCGAACCGCTCGGCCTTCGCTGCACTCAGACCCGAACAAGTGAAGTGATTTCAATATAGACGTCGACCATTGAGCTGTCTGGTGAAGTCAAGAGCCAATTGGAAAATTGGAGCTGTGAGGAAGATCCTTGTTCTACAGCACATCACCTGTTCATCGTACCAGTACAGTGTTGATTGTTCGCTGCTAACTGCGCACCGGAATGCTTTTCAAAGTGGTCTTCATGTAGCAGGTAAAGGTGCACCCACACCAAGATGTTTCCATTAAGTTTGTTAATAAACACAGTTAACCAACAATGTTCATGGACATTTTTGACTGTTAATAAACAAAACAGAGTGTTCGCTAACTTTTCGAGCATGTTGACAAACAAAATATCAAACTTTTGTGAATGAAACTTTTCGTTAACTTTTCGTGTTTTCTTTAGAATTTCGGGTCGCACATGCGCAAGGACGCAATTAGAGCACGCATATTCGCAGTGCAGAATACGATGCTTTCTTATTAATTCTAAAAATTAACTTTCAAATCGCAAACGAAAATTGTAATATACTGTACAGTATTTT
This sequence comes from Anabrus simplex, assembly GCF_040414725.1. Classification (NCBI taxonomy): domain Eukaryota; kingdom Metazoa; phylum Arthropoda; class Insecta; order Orthoptera; family Tettigoniidae; genus Anabrus; species Anabrus simplex. The sequence goes on along the minus strand of NC_090273.1, from coordinate 62,053,458 downwards.
TAATTCCGTATGATATTCTTTTAATAATAATAATAATAATAATAATAATAATAATAATAATAATAATAATAATAATAATAATAATAATAATGTTTTTTGCTTTACGTCCCTCTAACTACTTTTACGGTCTTCGGAGACGCCGAGGTGCCGGAATTTAGTCCCGCAGGAGTTCTTTTACGTGCCAGTAAATCTACCGACACGAGGCTGTCGTATTTGAGCACCTTCAAATACCATCGGACTGAGCCAGGATCGAACCTGCCAAGTTGGGGTTAGAAGGCCAGCGCCTCAACCGTCTGAGTCACTCAGCCCGGCTGATATTCTTTTAGCTGTGTTCTAATGTAGTTTCATTTCCAACTTCGCTCCTCGCTGATTAACCTAACATTCCATAATCACTTGTATATCATCAAAGTAATACTACCCTAACTAGATTAAATGAAGATTTTTCTTTACGTCGCACCTTTACCTTTTCCTTGAGATTGTTGTATAAAGCTGCAAGCACTCCAGTCACAATTGCTTGTTTTGATACTCCAGACAAATAAAAATGAAAAAATGAAAACCTAAACCTGTTTTGCAGTCAGTGACCGGGTCAGCGATGGAATGAATGAAGCCCCCAATGAATGAAGCCACCATCTTGCGGTGAGGATAGGAATTGTGCCAGCTGCCGTAGCCTGTCGCACTCCTCTGGAGCAATGATTAATAACTGACAGATGAAATGAAATGATATTGGAGGGTGTTGCTAGAATGAAAGATGAAAGGGAAAACCAGAGTACCCGGAGAAAAACCTATCCCGCTTCCGCTTTGTCCAGCACTAATCTCACATGGAGTGACCGGAATTTGAACCACGGTATCTAACTGTGAGAGATCGGGGCGCTGCCGACCGAGCCACGGAGGCTTATACTCTAGATAAATATATAAGTGAAATGAGCGAGTCACCAGTCGCTAGGAATCTTATAGTTTATAAAAATATAGTCTGGCATCAGTGAAGCCGGCTTTCCGATAATCTGTGTCAATTCTTGCAATTTCAGGCGCAGGCAAACAAAAACTGGAAGTCATGTGGGGGAATTCTTAAGAAAATTTTGAAAGCCTGCTGCATCATGAATTAAAAGTTTCGACATAAGTGTTCTCTCCAAACTTAATTCTAAACGCCTTTCCAATATTCTTCTTTGTCACAGTTTGCGTCTATATTCTTCTTCCTAACCCTATGCATCGTAACCTCACAAGCAGCTTTTCGGGTGTGGACATACTGTTCGTTAACAAAAGAGAACCGAGCTCGCTTAAGTCGCTTAAGTGCGGCCAGTATCCAGTAAACGGGAGATAGTAGGTTAGAACCTCACTGTCGGCAGCTCTGAAGATGGTTTTCCGTGATTTCCCATCTTCACACCAGGCAAATGCTGGGCCTGTACCTTAATTAAGGCCACGGCCGCTTCCTTCCCAGTCCTAGCTCTTTCCTGTCCCATCGTCACCATAAGACATATCTGTGTCGGTGCGACGTAAAGCCAATAGCAACAAAAATAAATGTGTTCATTATTATTGTTTATTGACTTCTTTTAACATTGTTTATTAACTTTGGTGTGAACTAGCCATAACATGCATGGGACGTAGAACCATTTTTGTTACGACCTTCTTCTTTCTTGGCCGTATTAAGTGCCAATTCAGGCATCCGACCCCGGTGGAATTAGGTGATGATGCCTAGGGCGTCTTTCATTTTCACGCACATCGTGGCCCTTGTTTGTCTTTGGCCGAAATCTTCTTTATGACATAAATATGTCTTATGGCTGGGGGTCATCCGAAAATTTGTGTAACGTGACGCGACAAAATGTGTGACGAAAGTGTAACCATAGCAACCGTGCAGGCTGTGATGTAAGGTATGGATGGATGGTGAAACGAAGTTACCTAGCAACCGTGGAGGCAGTGATGGATGGATGGATGGATGGATGGATGGATGGATGGATGGATGGATGGATGGATGGATGGATGGATGGATGGATGGATGGATGGATGGATGGATGGATGGATGGATGGATGGATGGATGGATGGATGGATGGATGGATGGATGGATGGATGGATGGATGGATGGATGGATGGATGGATGGATGGATGGATGGATGGATGGATGGATGGATGGATGGATGGATGGATGGATGGATGGATGGATGGATGGATGGATGGATGGATGGATGGATGGATGGATGGATGGATGGATGGATGGATGGATGGATGGATGGATGGATGGATGGATGGATGGATGGATGGATGGATGGATGGATGGATGGATGGATGGATGGATGGATGGATGGATGGATGGATGGATGGATGGATGGATGGATGGATGGATGGATGGATGGATGGATGGATGGATGGATGGATGGATGGATGGATGGATGGATGGATGGATGGATGGATGGATGGATGGATGGATGGATGGATGGATGGATGGATGGATGGATGGATGGATGGATGGATGGATGGATGGATGGATGGATGGATGGATGGATGGATGGATGGATGGATGGATGGATGGATGGATGGATGGATGGATGGATGGATGGATGGATGGATGGATGGATGGATGGATGGATGGATGGATGGATGGATGGATGGATGGATGGATGGATGGATGGATGGATGGATGGATGGATGGATGGATGGATGGATGGATGGATGGATGGATGGATGGATGGATGGATGGATGGATGGATGGATGGATGGATGGATGGATGGATGGATGGATGGATGGATGGATGGATGGATGGATGGATGGATGGATGGATGGATGGATGGATGGATGGATGGATGGATGGATGGATGGATGGATGGATGGATGGATGGATGGATGGATGGATGGATGGATGGATGGATGGATGGATGGATGGATGGATGGATGGATGGATGGATGGATGGATGGATGGATGGATGGATGGATGGATGGATGGATGGATGGATGGATGGATGGATGGATGGATGGATGGATGGATGGATGGATGGATGGATGGATGGATGGATGGATGGATGGATGGATGGATGGATGGATGGATGGATGGATGGATGGATGGATGGATGGATGGATGGATGGATGGATGGATGGATGGATGGATGGATGGATGGATGGATGGATGGATGGATGGATGGATGGATGGATGGATGGATGGATGGATGGATGGATGGATGGATGGATGGATGGATGGATGGATGGATGGATGGATGGATGGATGGATGGATGGATGGATGGATGGATGGATGGATGGATGGATGGATGGATGGATGGATGGATGGATGGATGGATGGATGGATGGATGGATGGATGGATGGATGGATGGATGGATGGATGGATGGATGGATGGATGGATGGATGGATGGATGGATGGATGGATGGATGGATGGATGGATGGATGGATGGATGGATGGATGGATGGATGGATGGATGGATGGATGGATGGATGGATGGATGGATGGATGGATGGATGGATGGATGGATGGATGGATGGATGGATGGATGGATGGATGGATGGATGGATGGATGGATGGATGGATGGATGGATGGATGGATGGATGGATGGATGGATGGATGGATGGATGGATGGATGGATGGATGGATGGATGGATGGATGGATGGATGGATGGATGGATGGATGGATGGATGGATGGATGGATGGATGGATGGATGGATGGATGGATGGATGGATGGATGGATGGATGGATGGATGGATGGATGGATGGATGGATGGATGGATGGATGGATGGATGGATGGATGGATGGATGGATGGATGGATGGATGGATGGATGGATGGATGGATGGATGGATGGATGGATGGATGGATGGATGGATGGATGGATGGATGGATGGATGGATGGATGGATGGATGGATGGATGGATGGATGGATGGATGGATGGATGGATGGATGGATGGATGGATGGATGGATGGATGGATGGATGGATGGATGGATGGATGGATGGATGGATGGATGGATGGATGGATGGATGGATGGATGGATGGATGGATGGATGGATGGATGGATGGATGGATGGATGGATGGATGGATGGATGGATGGATGGATGGATGGATGGATGGATGGATGGATGGATGGATGGATGGATGGATGGATGGATGGATGGATGGATGGATGGATGGATGGATGGATGGATGGATGGATGGATGGATGGATGGATGGATGGATGGATGGATGGATGGATGGATGGATGGATGGATGGATGGATGGATGGATGGATGGATGGATGGATGGATGGATGGATGGATGGATGGATGGATGGATGGATGGATGGATGGATGGATGGATGGATGGATGGATGGATGGATGGATGGATGGATGGATGGATGGATGGATGGATGGATGGATGGATGGATGGATGGATGGATGGATGGATGGATGGATGGATGGATGGATGGATGGATGGATGGATGGATGGATGGATGGATGGATGGATGGATGGATGGATGGATGGATGGATGGATGGATGGATGGATGGATGGATGGATGGATGGATGGATGGATGGATGGATGGATGGATGGATGGATGGATGGATGGATGGATGGATGGATGGATGGATGGATGGATGGATGGATGGATGGATGGATGGATGGATGGATGGATGGATGGATGGATGGATGGATGGATGGATGGATGGATGGATGGATGGATGGATGGATGGATGGATGGATGGATGGATGGATGGATGGATGGATGGATGGATGGATGGATGGATGGATGGATGGATGGATGGATGGATGGATGGATGGATGGATGGATGGATGGATGGATGGATGGATGGATGGATGGATGGATGGATGGATGGATGGATGGATGGATGGATGGATGGATGGATGGATGGATGGATGGATGGATGGATGGATGGATGGATGGATGGATGGATGGATGGATGGATGGATGGATGGATGGATGGATGGATGGATGGATGGATGGATGGATGGATGGATGGATGGATGGATGGATGGATGGATGGATGGATGGATGGATGGATGGATGGATGGATGGATGGATGGATGGATGGATGGATGGATGGATGGATGGATGGATGGATGGATGGATGGATGGATGGATGGATGGATGGATGGATGGATGGATGGATGGATGGATGGATGGATGGATGGATGGATGGATGGATGGATGGATGGATGGATGGATGGATGGATGGATGGATGGATGGATGGATGGATGGATGGATGGATGGATGGATGGATGGATGGATGGATGGATGGATGGATGGATGGATGGATGGATGGATGGATGGATGGATGGATGGATGGATGGATGGATGGATGGATGGATGGATGGATGGATGGATGGATGGTCAAACGAAGTTACCTAGCAACCGTGCTGGCTATGTCTTACGGCCGTTGATCGATGGCCATGACCGGGATACATATTTATGATCATCTGATTTTCACAAAGAGAAAAATCTGTTTCTTTTTAATATAGAAAACATTTCTTAGCAGGCTTAGAATTTATTTTACGACGCACCGACACAGATAGGTCTTATGACGGCCATAGGATAGGAAAGGGCTAAGAGTGGGAAGCAATCGTCCATGGCCTGAATTAAGGTACATCCCCAGCACTTGCCTGCTGTGAAAATGGAAAACCACGGACAACCATCTTCAGAGCTGCAGACAGTGGGGTTCGAACCCACTACCTCCCGGATGCAAGCTCACAGCTGCGCGTCCCTAACCGCACGGCCAACTCGCCCGGTAAGGAAAAGTAGGAGTCCCTATATTATGAAAAACGTAAAATTAGGCAATTTCCTCAATTGTGCCAAAAGTTGAAGGGCTAAAGGGCCCGGAAGGGTTTCAAACTATCGGGCGAGTTGGCCGTGGGGTTAAGGGCGCGCAGTCATGAACTTGGATCCGGGAGATAGTGGGTTGGGGCCCAACTGTTGGCAGCCCTGAAGATAGTTTAGCGTGGTTTTCCGCTTTCACACCAGGCAAATGCTGAGGCTGTACCTTAAGGCCACGGCCGCTTCCTTCCCAGTCCTATCCCTTCGTCGGCATAAGATCTATTTATGTCGGTGCGACGTAAAACCAACAGCAAAGAAAAGGTTTCAAACCGTGAGTCTGGATAGCTCTATCAAACTAAAAAGATGAATTTCGAAAATTATTTCCGGCCTTAATGCAGTTCCTGTAAAACAGCTTAATTTTTTTTTGTTTTTGCTAGTTGCTTTACGTCGCACCGACACAGATAGGTCTTATGGCGACGATGGGACAGGAAAGGGCTAGGAGTTGGAAGGAAGCGGCCGTGGCCTTAATTAAGGTACAGCCCCAGCATTTGCCTGGTTTGAAAATGGGAAACCACGGAAAACCATTTTCAGGGCTGCCGACAGTAGAATTCGAACCTACTATCTCCCGAATACTGGATACTGGCCGCATTTAAGCGACTGCAGCCATCGAGCTCGGTCAGCTTAAAATCGCTCGTATTTTTACTAGTTTTCTTTTTGATTCAAATCCTAGCCAAATTAACTTACTTACATAATTCTTTCTTTAATGTGTTCCTTGGTTCAATATCCTCAGGCTTTTATGTTGTTTGGAAATATCCACACCTTATCTAGTTATAAGAGCTTCAGTGAAATTCTGCACTGACTCACATTAGCGCTCGTAGTGGTAGAAGAACGCAAACTACTAATCTAATCGACCGGATAACGATGATTAAGAAAAGGTTTGTAATTTTTAGGAATAGTTGAAGAATATATTCTCATACTTTATTATATTTTATTTACCTAAAATTCGTAGCTTATATCCCTAGAGCCCTTTTAATTTCTTCTCTCTGATTATCGTTATATAGAGGATGGTTTCGCAATTGTACTACCACCTTAACTCAGGCCCTCTGCATTACTTCAGGACTACTTGAGGTGTAAGCCCAGTTTTGTGGACAGTTGCGCTTCGCAGGAGTAAAATAATATCTTAAGACGGAAGGAGCAAGCAAGCAGCATTAGGAAAGAAATGCTTCGTGACACAACAAACATGGATGTAAATGTCAGACTGTCGTTTATGAATGAGTTAGTCTGGAATGTGGCAGTGCATGCTAGTGATACATAGACGAGTGATATCACAATCGAAGATGTATTGAACCGAGCAGGTGCCTCGCAAAGGCCATTTGAATTCTCGCGCGAAACGATCTGATTGGCAGCTGGAAAAATGACAAGGGAGTGAGATACCCATTTTTCAAAATATTTATCAGTAATACCAACCCTTTAACACTCATACACACGGTTCACGTTGTGTCAGATCACCCTGTATACCTGTAAGAAGTTCAGATATTTGGGTCTAATATGAGTATCTTCGGAGACTTACCTTCATAAGTGTAATATTATAATTATTAATAATATAATTATTACTCCCGTAAGTTAATAATAATAATAATAATAATAATAATAATAATAATAATAATAATAATAATAATAATAATAATAATAATAATAATAATAATAATAATAATAAAGTGACAGTAGAGGACTATTACATTCATTATTTGTTCCTAACATAACCAGTTAACAATCACTAACCAGTTGACGCAACATAAAAGTATTGTACATATATACGCATGACTTAAAGTGATTTGATAGAACCTGAGGATGATCGTATAGAACGAAACATATAATTCTTCGTTTAATAATGTGTGTGTTTACAGGAATATTGAAGTGTTATATAAGCTCAGGGGACAAACAATTTTGTTTTTTATTATTTGCTTTACACCGCACCGACACATATAGGTCTTATGGGGACGATGCGATAGGAAAGGGCTTGGATGCCTTAATTAAGGTACAGTCCCAGCATTTGCCTGCTTTGTAAATGAGAAACCATGGAATACCGTCTTCTGGGCTGCCGACGGTGGGGTTCGAACCCACTATCTCCCAGATGCAAGCTCACAGCTCCGCGCCCCTAACCGCACGGCCAACTCGCCCAGTGGACAAACAATTAGTCATCCCTGCAGAAATCATTATGAACATCATTTAATGCCCTGTAACTCCGACTCTGGACTTGATAACCGCTGAATTCGGTTAGGAAGTGAGTCCGTAAGGTTGTGCAGGTACGTCTGATCCAGGTTAAGTCACTCGCTGAGGAACTGATCGCGCAATTGTAGAGATGCTTATGTCGGCGTTTTATCCGATGTTCTAACATGTCCCACAGATTTTCAGTGCGGTTCAAGTCAGGTGATTTCGCAGGCCAGTCAAGTGGGGGAGTGTTCGCAAAACCAGTTACATATGCGTCCAGCCCAATGAACTTTGTTATTGTCATCAGGAAAACTCGGGGTATCAATAGCAGATGTTCATGTGAAGGCCACACCTGATCATCCATAAATGTTTAAATAATCACGCTGGTTCATGCTAGTGGTCACCTCAATAAGCGGACCCAATCTATGATACGAAAAACACCCCCAAAACATAACAGACGCACCTCCGGCATGAACCTGACCTTGCACACATCCAGGATGAAATGCATCACTTGGCCTTCAGTGCACTCGACTAAGAGCGTCATTGGAACACAGGCAAAAACGCAATTCGTCAGACCGTATTATGTTCCGCTAGTCAGCTACTGTCCATGTTCGATGATTTCAAGCCCATTGAAGACGAGCAGGTTTATATGCCTCTATGAGCAATAGCGTTTTGCGAGGTGAGCGACTCCAAATATTAACTGCATGCAATTCCCTTCGCAGTGTACCGAGCTCGATAGCTGCAGTCGCTTAAGTGCGGCCAATATCCAGTCGGCAGCCTTGAAAATGATTTTCCGTGGTTTCCCATTTTCACATCAGGCAAATGCTGGGGATGTACCTTAATTAAGGCCACGGCCGCTTCCTTCCCACTCCTAGCCCTTCCCTGTCCCATCGTCGCCATAAGACCTCTCTGTGTCAGCGCGACGTAAAGCAACTAGCAAAAAAAAAAAAAAAAAACCTTCGCAATGTTTTTTTTCTAACAGGTTGGGATGGACTTTCATTTGTTGGTCATGTTTCCTATCGTACGCATTTCCTTCCCAACTGACATTTGGTAAATTTAGATCTCTCAATAAAATCACATTCCTTTCCATATCATTTCCCACATAGCTGATTATCTGACTAATAATTCTGAATCAGTATCAGGGATACCCTTTCCTAGTCTGTACACTTCAAAGACGTTGCCTATTATCATTAGAAATTATCCCTACACCTTGAATTTCATTGTTTGTCATCTTTAACATTTTCGTAGCTTACAAATGCTTACAAATTCTTCTTTCACCAGAATGAATACTTCACCTCCGACCATTCCTATCCGTAGCTGTAGGTCTAGAATTCACAGTATCTATTGTAAGCTGAGGAGAAATGTTCGGACTCATAACAAACAAAATACTCACGCCAATTAATATTAAAGGTAAGGTACATGTTGTCCTAACAATAAAACACTGTTATTGCCTAGGACAAAAGTAAATAGTTTTCATTTTTTTTAATTACAATTTAGAAATTAGGTGGAAATAGTAATTAGGTTAAGTGTAATGTTTAAGGTAATAAGTGTAATGAGAATATTATGAATGTATCAAAAATGATTACAATAAATGATTACTCTGTCCCCAGTTCCAGGCGAATCCGGAACTAGGGGATGGGAGTATTCTATTCTATTCATATTACGAACTTGAGCTGCCTCCACTCTAGAGTAGTAGAAAGACCAGCCGCTATCGTTCTGTGAAAATCAGAGCTCGTTATTAGCACGCAACCGAATATAAATGAGAAACACATATCGGAGTTCGGCGAATTGACGGTATCACAGGAAGCTGTATTGTTAGCAATAACCAATCACGAAATGTCAGGAGCTGATCCCTCAATTAGATTAAAATACTGATAAGTTTCCACCAACCTATGCTCCCGTCGCCCATGTTGAAGAATATTGATCAATGGCAAATAATATTTGAAGGACGGCTGATTCAGAAAGTGATGGGACCGACTAGTGGGAAGAATATTCTGGACGTGGTGCTGATAAAAACCAGATGAGCTCTATACAGAAACGGAAGTAATAGATGGTATTAGTGATCACGAAGCTGTGTTTGTCGTAGTTAAAATAAATGTGAGAGAAAGGAAGGTCTTAAAATTAGGACTTTTAGGCAGTACCATATGGTTGATAAGGCAGGTATGAGGGAGTTTTTAAAAAGAAACTATTATCGGTGAAAAACGGTAAATAGAAATGTAAACAGACTCCGGGATGTGTTTAAAGCAATTGTTAAGGAATGTGAAAAAAGGTTTGTACCTTTAAAGATGGTAAGGAATGGTAAAGACCCACTTTATTATAACAGAGAAATAAAGAGGCTAATAAGGAGATGCAGATTGGAAAGAAATAGAGTTAGAGAAGGCTATGGAAGTACGGAGAATCCGTAAAGGGCCACCGGTCTAATCACTGTGCGGTAGACTTTAGATGCAATCAAATTTTCTTATCACACACGACTCCAGAAACTTGGTGCCATTTCATCCATGCGTCGCTGACTCTTGTCTTGACGTCAGGAATCGTACTTCAGTGTGAGGTGACGCATGACCCAATATATTTGAGCTGGGTCACTTTATTAAGTTGAACCCCACCCACAGTGATCGTGCCATAAGTTTGGCCACTGCATTCCAGTTACTCCGTCTTCTTCAGATTTAATTTCATCCCAGATTCTTCTTCTTCTTCTCCTTCTTCTTCTTATTATTATTAGCAGCCATACCATAAGATGCCTGTCTCTTATTCCAAGGCCATGCGTTCGTTTGAAGCAACTTACTAGGAAATTGAATCTACCAAAGAAGTCAGCTAAGGATAACATGATGGCAAGCATAATTGCCAGTCATACAAATGTTAGTGAAAAATGGAATGGTATGTATAGGTACTTTAAGGCAGAAACAGGTTCCAAGAAGGACATTCCAGGAATCATTAATGAACAAGGGAAGTATGTATGTGAGCATCTCCAAAAGGTAGAAGTATTCAGACAACAGTATGCAAAGATTGATGGTTACAATTATAATGTCTGGATAGATGGGGTGACTAATACTAATGAAGTATTAAAATGTACATATTATATCAACGACATTTACTATAAGATACAAAATTTCAAAACTAGGAAAGCGGCTGGAATCGAATGGTAAGTGCAACTTTCTAAAACCAAGTACACATTGGAGGATCGAAGAGTGGTGTCAAGATCAATAGCCTAGCATATGCTGATGACCTAACAGTTTTATCCGGAAACAGAGACAGCTATAGAACAGATAAACCTACTCAAGGAACAAGCAGGAAACGCACGGTTCCAAATTTCCTTTGAGAAAACAAAGTTTATGACAAACATTAAAACTGCATCCCATCACTTAAAGGCAAATATATGGTAGGATTGAGAGAGTTGAGAGCTTCAGATACCTCGGTGAAATTGCCCAAATGAAAACATATGAAAGGGATCCAACAGCAGCAGACGAGAAAAGATGTTCACTGTATTCGTAGAACTCAAATCCTTTATAAAGGAAAGCAATCTCGTAACAGGTACCGCAATAATGGCGTATGGCTTTCAGTGCCGGGAGTGTCCGAGGACAAGTTCGGCTCACCAGATTCAGGTGTTTTCATTTGACCTCCGAAGGCGATCTGCGTGTTATGATGAAGATGAAATGATGATGACACATACGCCGAGCCCCCGTGCCAGCAAAATTATCCGATTAAGGTTAAAATTCCCGACCCTGCCGGGAATCGAACCCGGGACCCCTGAAACCAAAGGCCAGCACGCTAACCATTTAGCCATGGAGCCGGACAGGTAGCATAATGATCAGATACAACACTGATTAAAACGGAGTATTTATATGCCTGTGATTGCCTCCGAATGACTGAAGCAACTTGTCTAAGAGACGCTGAGAATTCCGAGAGAAAATTTCTTTATAATCTAATGGGACAAAAATTGTAACTGGACGACAGAGGTTAAGGGGACACGAAGAACTGTATTGGATAACTGAACGAATGATGGAAACTATTACGAGAAGAAGACTGAAATTCTATGGGCAGCTGTTCAGAATGAACGGAAAGCGATTGACAAAACAAATCTTTCAGGTTCTTTCTGACAAGTGGTTCCAGGAGGTGATGAAGGACTTCAACAAGGCTGGACTAAATCGAGCACTTTACCGGCTACAAATCAACAACTCCAAGGGCTTCCATGAAGAACAAATGCTGAACAGTGGTTGACCAAGGAATGAATGCAGCGATTCGACGCTGCAAAAAAGACTTTCATTAATGTGTAACAGTTATTTAACCTGGTTTTTAATGGCCCTAAACGGAATAATAATAATAATAATAATAATAATAATAATAATAATAATAATAATAATAATAATAATAATAATAATAATAACAATAATGTGTTTGAGTAATCAGTCTACAGACTAGTTGATGCCACCCTATCCTGTGCTCACCTTCTTATTTCTACCTAACTGCTTCATCCTACATCTGCACTAACCTGCTGGTTAAATGCACACCTTGGTCTATCCCTACCGTTCTTATCATTTACAGTTCCCTCAACAACCAACTGCACAAGTCCTGGGTGTCTTAAGATGTGTCCAATCATTCCATCTCTTCTTCCGGTCAAATTTAGCCAAATCGATCTCCTCTCATCAATTCGATTCAGTATCTCTTTATTCGGGATTCGATCTACCCATCTCACATTCAGCATTCCACATTTCAAAAACTTCTATTCTCTTTCTTTCTGAGCTAGTTGTCGTCCATGTTTCACTTCCATTCAATGCCACGCTTCAGACGAAAGTCTTCAAAAACATATTTCTAATTCCTATATCAATGTTCGAGGTGAACAAGTTAATTTTCTTAAGAAATGCCTTCTCTGCTTTTGTTAGTCTGCTTTTTATGTCCTCCTTACTTCTGGAATCCTTATTTATTTAGTTAATAATAATAATAATAATAATAATAATAATAATAATAATAATAATAATAATAATAATAATAATAATAATAATAATAATAATAATAAAGGAACTGGATCAGCCTCATGCCAACAAGCCTGCGTCATATGCTTAGTTGACCTACTCTGGTCTTTTCCCAGAAAGAGAAGTATTTGTTTTCGCCATCCAAGATGAAGCACATGCTATAAGGTACAACTGTAGATTAATTATTAATTAGCCAACAGTTGTCACAGTTGTGCCAGAAAAACAGAGAGCATACAGCACGTCATCTCTGGCGAAATGATCAGGCAGCTAAGACCATTCACCAGAAACTTCCTGTAAACTGTGTATTTCTTCAGTCAACAACTGCATAATGGAAGCACACACCTCCACCCGTTCTCGAAAACTCTTCATGCAAACTTTTATCGGACCGAGATGCCATGACCAATGTCACGCTTAGCAACAATAAGCCAGACAGCATTCTAATAGATAAATCAAAAAGATACGTATTCCTTACACGAATTTCTTGTACAAGCACTTCCAAACAACAATAGCCACAAAGATATCCAAAAAAACAAAACTGCCAATAGAAATACAGCACCTGTGGAAACTACGCCGAATCAGTCATCACAGTTCCAAATAACGATATCATATATTGGTGTTACCGAGCTCGACAGTTGCAGTCGCTTAAGTGCGGCCAGTATCCAGTGTTCGGGAGATAGTAGGTTCGAACCCCATTGTCGGCAGCCCTGAAGATGGTTTTCCGTGGTTTCCCATTTTCACACCAGGCAAATGCTGGGGCTGTACCTTAATTAAGACCACGACCGCTTCCTTCCTACTCCTAGGCCTTCCCTGTCCAATCGTCGCCATAAGACCTATCTGTGTCGGTGCGACGTAAAAGCAACTAGCAAAAAAATATATTGGTGTTATTCCGAAAAGCTTGCACTACTCTCCGGTCGCATTAATTCTGCAACACCACACCTACGTTGAACTACAGAAAAACACCCTCATGAACACCTGTGCATCTGTCACCTCTCAGATACACTAAATATCATGAAGATCCAGGCCGCTGAAGGACAGATTCCCAAAATGGGTAGATGAAATAAAAATGAAATGTCGTATGGCTTTCAGTGCCGGGATATCCCAGGACGGGTTCGGCTCGCCAGGTGCAGGTCTTTCTATTTGACACCCGTAGGTGACCTGCGCGTCGTGATGAGGATGAAATGATGAAGACAACACATACACCCAGCCCCCGTGCCATTGGGATTAACCAATTAAGGTTAAAATCCCCGACCCGGCCGGGAATCGAACCCGGGACCCTCTGAACCGAAGGCCAGTACGCTGACCGTTCAGCCAACGAGTCGGACATGGGTAGATGAAAATAGTGTTTAGGTACCGTACATCATTTGTGTACATATGCTGTATATTCTGTACGTACATTGTAATTATTTCTTTTTTTAAAATACTTGTAGATAACTGTATAGTTTCATAATCAAGAGAGTGACTCCTTGTTTTAGTCCAGTCAGACCATTAAGTTACCGGCACAAGCCTTTATAATGGATATAATAATGAGAGATTCAATTTTCCAACGTTGGGGAATGTTCTGATATTTAAAGTTCCTATGCAGTGCTTGCGTTTCGGTTTGGGAGATTTCGGAAGCTCCAACGCATTCCCGCAAGTTGTTCTCGTTCCTCCAGAACTGATCCCCGAGAAAACCTGGAGTATGTACTAAGGCTTTGGGTAGTGGCCTTGTTAGCTGTTTGTTCCATCATGCTAATCAGTTGAAGGTTATAGGGATATCAACCGTAGTCGTAGATGATCGAGAAACAAGAAAGGAAAACCCTCAGAAAAATCTTAGTATCAAAATGCGAAAATGGAATTTGGATGAAAAATAAATCACATGAAATCTATTAAGTTACATAGATAAATAACAGGCTCGCAATGAAAATTCTCTACCTAGCCTTGTCAATGCAAATACAAAATAATTGGCTAAAAGAAATTAATGAGGACCTAAATGCAATTGGAAACCATGCAAGGTAGAATAAAATTCAGCGCCTTAATTCACAAGCACAAATTTTCTACAAAGCCGACCTGACTAAATACAGGATGGGTTGAACAACGTTAAAAGGAACATAGCGAGAGGATGAAGAGATAGAGAAGACGACAAACCTAAAATTATGAACGCGCTCCTTGGCTGGACATAAAGAATCTTCTTCTTTATCTGCTTACCCTCCAGGGTCGGTTTTTCCCCCGGGCTCAGCGAGGGATCCCACCTCTGCCGCCTCAAGGGCAGTGTCCTGGAGCTTCAGACTCTGAGTCGGGGATACAACTGGGGGGGATGACCAGTACCTCGCCTAGGCGGCCTCACCTGCTATGCTGAACAGGGGCCTTGCAGGGGGATGGCAAGATTGGAAGGGATAGACAAGGAAGCGGCCGTGGCCTTGAGTTAGGTACCATCCCGGCATTTGCCTGGAGGAGAAGTGGGAAACCACGGAAAACCACTTCCAGGATGGCTGAGGTGGGAATCGAACCCACCTCTACTCAGTTGACCTCCCGAGGCTGAGTGGACCCCGTTCCAGCCCTTGTATCGCCTTTGCCAATTTCGTGGCAGAGCCGGGAATCGAACCCGGGCCTTGTGGGGCCACTAACCACTACACTACAGAGACGGACTTGATCGAAAAACAAGAAAAGAAAATAATCAGAAAAATCTTAGTATCAAAATGCGAAAACTAGAATTTGGATGAAAAAGGAATCACATGAAATCTATCCAGTTACATGGATAAATAACAGGCTCACAATGAAAATTCTCTACCTAGCCTTATCAATGAAAATACAAAATAATTGTCTAAAAGGAATTAGAGAGGACCTAAATGCAATTCGAAACTATTCAAGATAGAACAAAATTCAGAGCCATAATTCACAAGCACAAATTTTGTATAAAGCCCGACTGACTAAATACAGGATGGGCTGAACAACGTTAAAAGGAACATAGCGAGAGACTGAAGAGATATAGGGAAGAGAAGACGAAAAACCGAAAAGGTGCTAATAAGTACGAACGCACTCCTTGGCCGGGCATAACGAATCCAATAATAATAATAATAATAATAATAATAATAATAATAATAATAATAATAATAATAATAATAATAATAATAATAATAATAATAATGCATTTAGTGTAGTATTTAAGAAGGGGCTGCCTGGCCGAGGCAGTAAAGGCATGCTCGGTCCGTCCGGAAGGACGTGGGTTCGAATCCCCGTTAGTGGTGGTGGTGGTGATTATTGTTTTAAGAGGAAGTACAACTAGGCAACCGTCCTCTATATAACACTAATCAGAAGGAAAAATGGAAGGGATCCGACACTTCGAAAAATGAAGATATCGGCCAAAGGAAGACAAGGGCCACGAAGGGCGTAAAAATGAAAGACTCCCTAGCCCTCGCAAACCTAATAGCGTCGGGGTCGGAAAAGAACAAGAGTTAACCAAGGGAGGTCGGATAAAATAGATAAAAGTGAGGAGCCTGGCACAAGTAAGTGGAAGCAATGCCAGGACTCAGCTGAGGGCCCGGTGGTCGCTAACCCACACTCAAAAGTTCAGAGCCTCTGGGCCCCTTTAAGTCGCCTCTTACGACAGGCAGGGGATACCGTGGGTGTTATTCTACCGCCCCCCGCCCACAGGGGGGAATCCCCGTTAGGAAGTCGTAAAATTTAAGAAACGAGTTTTCCACTTCCGGAGGTGCATATGGCCCTCAGGTTCACTCAGCCTACACCAAAAATGAGTACCAGGTTAATTCCTGGGGCAAAGGCGGCCGGACGTAGAGCTAACCACTCTACCCTATCACGTGCTGTGGTTAACAATGGTGGAAGCCTTTACCTTCCGCTCCTCCAAGGGCATTCATGGCCTATACGGAGGTGACTGTCTTTGTTGTATTTAAGAGCTCTAGAATGTCTCATTTTCTCACAATTCATGAACCTACCATTCTATTGTGGATACAATCATTTCTCATTCGATTTATTGGAACTTTTTATCTCCCATGTGGGTGCATTGTCTGTACACCCTGTATGTCGTAAGTGGCTACTAAAAGGGGAACAACCAAAGAATCTGTACTCGCTCTCTCGTTTCCTAAGCCCAAAAGAATAATCATCTCCATGCTTTTCTATGTAGGGGATAAAATATACCAGTGCGAATATTTTTAGAATAATGTAAGGCCTGCACGCATGAAAGTTGGCTTTACGACAGTCAGCCTGTTTATCCGGGCTGTTTCTGGTAAAATGTACGCGATTCATTCTATATTCTAATATCGCTAGTAACTCCAAGGCATCAGATAAATGTCACAATGATAAATTAACAGAATGATGGAATGGCTCAGGCGGCAGCCCGCCGGCCTCTCAGCGCTGAGTTCCGTGCTTCAAATTCCGGTCACTCCATATGAGATTTGTGCTGAACAAAGCGAGGCGGGGCAGGTTTTTCTCCGGGTACTCCGGCTTTCCCTGTCACTTTTCATTCCAGAAACACTCTCCAATATAATTTCATTTAATCTGTCTGTCTGTTAGGTCATCAGCCCAGAGGCTGGCTGGATCCTCAAATAGCACCATCAAGGGTTATGCGGTTATAAGGAAACCCCAAAAACCAATGGTAGCACCAAAATCAGGCGTACTAGGCAAGATGAGGAGTGAGGTAGTTTGCCATTGCTTTCCCCACTGGGTCAGAAAGTACTATTGCAGCACGACTGACCCTATGAGCAACACCTTTCATAACACTCAGATGCACTCGTCATGCTCTGAATGTCAGTACTCAGCACTACCCATACCCCGGCAGATTCCATATTGTCACAGCCATGGGTGTTGACTGGTACTTCGGTGGAAGCTACACTTTACTCTGGCCTGTGTCAAGAGATGGATGCAAAATTACTGTATCCATCAAGAAATGACAGCAGACAGTTATTTAATCTATCATTCATTAATCATTACCCCAGGGAGTGCGACAGGTTTCGGCAACGGGCACAATTCCTATCCTCGCCGCTTGATGGGGGCTTCATTTATTCCATTCCTGACCCGGTCGAATGACTGGAAACAGGCTGTGGATTATTATTACTGTTATATATTTTTATAATGATGCAACCTCTCCCTATGAGTGCCTCCTACAGTTGAGCTCTCAATAACATGCACTTAGTGATTTTCTTAGCAAGTGAACTCCCTGGATGGAGAGAAAGACCAATAGACAAGTTCTGATCGAAATGAAGGAGATCCGGAAACTGTCCTCAGGAAAGCAAAGCTCTAGGACCAAATTCTCAGAGACAATTTTCTTCTCAAGAACATCTTTGGAAAGAAAACCTAGAGGCCGCGCAAGACTCTCGTACTTCAGAAACACAGTAGAAGAAATGAGGTGCCCATCATATAGTCACCTTAGTAGTTCAACTAGGTAACTCCATTTTTGTCAAGTTTTGAGTTATGCACCGTTCGCTTAGCTGCTGTCTGATGATGTTGATAACATTTCTTAGCAGGCAAAGTAAGGGTCGCCATCACGAAAAACGTAAAATTAAGGAATTCCCTCAATTGTGCCGAAAACTGAAGAGCTAAAGAGTCCGGTAATGTCTCGAATTGTGATTCTTAAATATCAAACCAAAAAACCAAATTCGAAAATCACATCCAGCCTAAATGCAGTACCGGAAAAACAACTTAAAATCGCTTGTTACTTGTTTTATTTTTTATTCAAAATCCTAGCCAAATTAATTTATTTACATAATACATTCGTATTTACATAATCCTTCATATAATGTGTTCCTTCGTTCAATACCCTGAGGCATTTTGTGATTTTTTGAAAAATATCCTCACCGAATGTAGGTATAAAGGCTTAAGTGAAACATTGTGTTGACTCACATTAGCGCTCGTAGAGGTGCTTAAGTGAAACAATGCATTGACTCACATTAGCGCTCGTAGTGGTGCTTAAGTGAAATAATGCATTGCCTCATATTAGCACTCGTAGCGGTAGAGAAAGGCAAACTGCCGATCTAATCAACCGGATTCCGATGATTAAGAAAAGGACTGCAATTTTTAGGAATTAGTAAAGAATATATTCTCATAATTTATTATATTTTATTTACATAAAATTCCTAGTTCATATCCCTAGGATGTTTTGAACATTGAATTGCTTGCCTGAAGGGCTTCATCTGTGGATGTTTTATCCTAAAACTCAGCATCATAAAATATCTAGTTGTGCAAGTAACATCGGCTGAGAACAATGAGAATTCTGCATTACCGCTCACTTTTGACGATGGACATGTTTTTCAATTATCAGATATCATTTTTGGCTGGCTCCGTTCATGCTGTGAACACAACAGAGGTCGTGGTCAAACGTTGACTGGACTTCTTTGCTCTGTGAAAGAACATCCGAAAACTTCTAGAGGAGAGATGTCACACGTGTACATTTGTTAAGAGACCCCAACTGATTGTCCTGTCTAGCATGAAGGCTGGTTGGATCCTCAACAACTGTCCCATCAGCTGCCATAGATTGCCTAAGCTTTGCTGAAACAGCTTACAAGGGATACATGGTGTGAGATAGTTTGCTATTGCATTCCTCACTGAGCCAGAAGTTGCTATTACGCATCTTCTGCTAAGCCTACTGAAAAGCACGCACCAACCAATCCTATCAGCGACATTTTCACTCCATTTTGAGCAGGGACTGGCTGCATAAGGAATGGCATTACTGGCATTGTCCGCCTCTGTGGTGGAGTGGTTAGCGTGATTAGCTGCCAACCTCGGAGGCCCGGGTTCGATTGCCGCTTCCACGAAATTTTAAAAGTGGTACGAAGGCTGGAACGGGGTCCACTGAACCTCGGGAGGTCAACTGAGTATAGGGGGGTTCGATTCCCACCTCAGCCATTCTCGAAGTGCTTTTCTCCACTTCTCCTCCAGGCAAAGGTTACAGCCACTTCATTGCCTCTTCCTTGTCTATCCCTTCCAATCTTCCCATCAACTGCAAGGCTCCTGTACAGTGTAGCAGATGAGGCCGCCTGGGTGAAGTGCTGGACTTCCTCCGCAGTTGTATCGCGATCCGGGGAAAAAACCCTGCACTAAATGGTTTTAATAAATAAATAAATAAATAAATAAATAAATAAATAAATAAATAAATAAATAAATAAATAAATAAATAAATAAATAAATAAATAAATAAATAAATAAATAAATAAATAAATAAATAAATAAATAAATGAAATACTAGCATTACTAGCATTACGAGGATTCATCCTGGCGTTCCGTAGAGGTTGGTGTTCCACAGGGTTCTGTCCTAGGACCGCTTCTATTTTCTTTCTATATCAATGATATTACGTCGTCGGTAAACAGCTGCAGGCACCACATGTACGCTGACGATATACAATTATACTTTCACTGTGAATCGGAAAGACTAAGCGATGAAATTAAAAATTTCAATAGAGACTTACAAGAAATCTGTAACTGGACTGACATGCATGGACTCAGATAAAATAACTTAAAATCTCAAGCTATAATCATTTCACATCTTCGGCTTTGTTCAAAAAACCATAAGCAACTTCACTTTACCAAAACTTTACCTACAAAATTCACCCATTGATTTCGGTGAATCTGTTAAAGATCTCAGTGTTATGCTAGACGAACATCTTTCTTGGAAGCAGCAGGTTACCAGCATTTCCAGGAAAGTATTTGCGACACTTAACTCACTTAGAAAATTCCGCAACATATTTTCTCGAGTATTAAAAGAACGCCTCATTTGCACTCTGGTATTACCTCATTTCGACTACCGTGACGCCGTGTACAACGACCTGACTGCTCCTCTTAACGACAAACTACAACGGGCGCAAAACGCCCGTGTTCACTATACATGTGATCTACGTTACTTTGACCATGTTACACCTGCCTACGATGAAGTCGGTTGGATAAAAGTCAAACAGCGCCGCTATCTTCATGCTTTATGACTTCTTCATCGAATACTCTCCTCATGCTCACCTCCATACGTGTACCGTCAATTTTACCACTTCTCATCCAATCACAGCTTCGGAACACGTTCAAAATCTGACACACTCCTATGTATTCCACCTCACCGCACCACATGATACACAAACTCATTTGTTATTTCTTCGGCACGACAATTGAATACACTAACCGTCTCTGTCAGAGGAGCCTCACCTGCTAGTTTTAGGCAAATTTGTCGCCGCTACCTATTAAGTAATACGTAGATGAAGTCCTAAATTGTTATCCGTACGTTATGGTTATATTCCTCCCCTGCGAACCATGTGACCTTGCCGCGGTAGGGAGGCTTGCGTGTCCCAATGAAGCAGATAGCCGAGCCGCAAGTGCGACAGTATCGAATGGGTATCTGTTGAGAGACCAGACTAAGGAATGGTTCATCGAAAGTGGGGTAGCAGCCTTTCGGAAGTTGCAAGGGCGGCAGTCTGGATGAATGACTGATATGACCTTGTAATAATACTCAACATGGCATAGCTGTGTTGATACTGCTACACGGCTGAAAGCAACGGGAAACTACAGCCGTAACTAACTCCCGATGACATGCAGTTCTCTCTGTATGAATGATGTACTGATGAAGACTTCCTCCCGGGTAAAATATTCCGGAGGTAAACTGGTCCCCCATTCGGATCTCTGGGTGGAGACTACACGAGAGGGGGTGATCATCAGGAAGATGGATACTGACATTCTACGAGTCGGAGCGTGGAATGTTAGAAGTTTGAATCGTTGTGGTAGATTAGAGAATCTGAAAAGGGAGATGGATAGACTAAAGTTAGATGTAGCAGGTATTAGTGAAGTACGTTGGCAGGAAGAAAAGGATTCTTGGTCAGGCGACTACCGAATTATCAACACGAAATCAAACAGAGGAAATGCAGGAGTTGGTTTAATAATGAATACGAAAATAGGGCAGCGGGTAAGCTACTACGACCAGCATAGCGAAAGAATTATTGTCGCCAAGATAGACATCAAACCAATGCCCACCACAATAGTGCAGGTCTATATGCCTACTAGTTCAGTGAATGATGAGGAAATATAAGAATATATGAAATAGAAGATTTTATACAATATGTAAAAGGTGACGAGAATCTAATTGTGATGTGAGACTGGAATGCAGTGGTAGGCCAAGGAAGAGAAGGTAATACAGTAGGAGAATTCGGATTGGGACAAAGGAACGAAAGCGGAAATCGGCTAGTTGAATTCTGCGCTGATCATTATTTAGTCCTTGCCAATACTTGGTTCAAACACCACAAACGGCGGCTTTATACGTGGACGAGACCTGGAGACACTGGAAGGTATCAAATAGACTTCATTATGATTAGGCAGAGATTTAGAAACCAGGTGTTGGATTGCAAAACTTTCCCAGGAGCAGACGTGGACTCTGACCACAACTTGTTGGCCATGAAATGCCATCTGAAGCTGAAGAAATTGATGAAAGGAAATAATGCAAAAATATGGGATCTAGACAAGTTGAAAGAAAAGAGTGTGAGGGTTTGTTTCAAGGAACATGTTGCACAAGGTCTAAATGAAAAGGCTGAAGGAAACACAATAGACGAAGAGTGGATAGTCATGAAAAATAAAGTCAGTAGGGCTGCTGAAGAAATGTTAGGAAGGAAGAAAAGATCAACTAAGAATCAGTGGATCACTCAGGACATACTAGACCTGATTGATGAACGACGAAAATACAAGAGTGTTAGAAATGAAGAGGGCATAAAAAATACAGGCGATTAAAGAATGAAGTGGGTAGAATGTGCAAGGTAGCCAAGTAAAACTGGCTGAAGGAGAAGTGCAAGGATGTCGAAGGTTGTATAGTCCTAGGAAAGGTAGATGCTGCATACAGGAAAATCAAGGAAACCTTTGAGGAAAGGAAATCTAGTTGTATGAATATGAAGAGCTCAGATGGAAAGCCACTTCTAGGGAAAGAAGGAAAAGCACAAAGATGGCAGAAACATATCCAACAGTTGTATCAAGGTAAAGATGTAGATAATTTGGTTCTGGAGGTTTGAGGTCAGAGTTTGACAGAGCTGTGAGAGACCTAAATAGTGTGTAAGATGTATGAGATAGGAGAAGTCCCATCCGATTTTCTGCAGAATGTTGTTATATCTAATCCCAAAAAAGCCGGTGCTGACAGGTGTGAAAACTACCGCACCATTAGTTTAGTATCTCATGCTTGCAAAATTTTAACACGTATTATTTACAGAAGAATGGAAAACAACTTGAAGCTCAGTTGGGAGAAGATCAATTTCGCTTCAGAAGAAATGTAGGAACACGCGAAGCAATCCTGCCTTTATGTCTGATCTTAAAGTATCGAATCAAGAACGACAAGCCCACGTACATGGCATTCGCAGATCTAGTAAAGGCATTCGATAATGTTGATTGGACCAAGCTATTTAAGATTCTGAAGGTGATTGGGATCAGATACCGAGACCGAAGAATTATCTACAATCTGTATAACAATCAGTCTGCAGTGATAAGAATCTAGGTCTTCAAAAAAGAAGTAGCAATCCAGAGAGGATCGAGGCAAGGTTGCAGTTTTTCCCCCCTCCTTTTCAGTGTTTACATAGAACAGGCAGTAAATGAAATTAAGGAGGAATTTGGAAAGGGAATCACAATCGAAGGAGTGGAAATCAAAACCTAGAGATTTACCGATGTTATTGTTATTTTATCTGAGACTGCAGAAGATCTTGATGAACTGCTGAATGGTATGGACGAAGTCTTGTGTAAGGAGTACAAGATGAAAATAAATAAGTCCAAAACAAAAGTAATGGAGTGCAGTCGAACGAAGGCAGGTAATGCAGGAAATATTAAATTAGGAAATGATGTTTAAAAGAAGTAGATGAATATTGTTACTTGGGTAATAAAATAACTAACGATGGCAGAAGTAAGGAGGTCATAAAATGCAGATTGGCACAAGCAAGGAAGAGCTTTCTTAAGAAAAGAAATTTGCTCACTTCAAACATTGACATAGGAATTAGAAAGATGTTCTTGAAGACTTTCGTGTGGAGCGAGGCATTGTATGGAAGTGAAACATGGACGATAACTAGCTCAGAAAGAAGGAGAATAGAAGCTTTTGAAATGTGGTGTTACAGAATAATGCTGAAGGTGGGATGGATAGATCGAATCACGAATGAAGATAAACTGAATCGAATTGGCGAGAGGAGATCGATTTGGCTAAATTTGACGAGAAGAAGAGATAGAATGATAGGTCACATCTTAAGACACCCAGGACTTGTTCAGCTGGTTTTTGAAGGGAGTGTAGGTGGTAAGAATGGTAGCGGTAGACCAAAGTATGAATATGACAAGCAGATTAGAGCAGATGTGGGATGCAATTTTTACGTAGATATGAAAAGTTTATCACAGGATAGGGTGGCATGGAGATGCTGCATCAAACCAGTCTATCGACTGATGACTCAAAGGACACAACATGGTAATATTGTAGATTTAGCCATTCTCAAACTATAGATTTTATATAATCTCACTGTCATTACCAAGGTTAATAGAAATTAGCTAATCATGTCAAATTGTGTAAATAATCATCTTCATCATCATTATCATTTTGTTATTTTGTCCTATTTTTATTTTTTACTTTTATCATAATATTGTATTGTTAGTAGTTGCAAGATGTTTCAATTGTAAGTGTATTTATTTTAATTTTGCACATGTAGATACTGTATTTTCTAGTCATATGGAAGAGAGGGCCTAATGGCCTTAATCTTGCCAGACAAATTAAATCCATCATATTGTATAGTATTGTATACCTCAATCGCTGTCAAACTGTCAAAGCAAAGGCAGCCGAGTTGATATGATTAAATTACAAGGCAAAGATAACTACTAATCGTTATTATTAATGATGTGCATAGTGCAACGAAATACGTTCAGCTGAAATTGCAATTACTTATTACAAGCACTAGAAACTTAATTAAAACTGCATGACAGTAAACTAACTTCAGTTCAGGTGACACATCCAGCCGTTTCACTTATGAACTGCAATGTATATTTAATTCTTGTCCCGAACGTTCATTTGTCGCATGAGTATGAATATTCTCCTTCTAATATACAGCTTTATTACTTCTGGTGGCACAGCGGGAAATTTACTACTAATTATCTGACACATCTGTCGTATGATATTAGGTGCTCGAGACGGATCAGCACGCCAGTGAGTGCCTGTGAATATTAACTCAAATTCCTTCATTAGGTTTAGCCATTCTTCCGATGGGACGATAAGATTTCCATCCATACCACAGGGGCTCTACCAGAAGCAATCGAAAGCATTTCTCCAGAGCGACTTCCTACTGATTGTCATATTTGCTTCCTCTGTAGGCGATCAAGCCGGCAAGGTACTGACTGAAATACCTCCGCAGAACAATCAGGTGTTCATTAACTGCAGGGTTTTCTAATGCAATGTCACGAATTTTTGCCTCACTTTCAATCATGCATATCCAGCAGCAAATCCACGAGCTTAGATATCAATATCACATTATTATCTTCTGAAGTTACCGGAGGTTTTTTTTTTTGGTAACGGGATATTTTCTGAGTTGGCGTCCGGAAGTACCAAACTCAACATAAATTTTACTTCGCTTGGTAGTGGGTTTTCCTAGAGATGCCAGTCCTGTTATTTGAGAAAATACATTTTCCAGATAGTCGTGGTTTAATAGAGCGGTCAAAGAGTGTTTGACATTGAGAAACTCCAGGTCACTCAAGAGACCAAATAACGAACGGATGCTCTTCGATTTATCTACTCTCATCCGTTCACAGCATGTGCATGTCTGACTTCGAATTCCTTCATGGAACTGGTGATCGTTACCGTAGTTTTGACATAAATACTCGTCTGGTGTATGGCTGAGGAAAATCCGAAAATTTGTGTAAAGTAACGCGACAAAATGTGTGACGGAAGTGTAACCATAGCAACCGTGCAGGCAGTGATGTAACGTAAAGCCGGCTTTACATTTACGAGTAACTCTTATACGAGTAGGCTATTCGGACTGACTCGGATAAGAAATCGTAAATGTAAACGATGACTCGTACGTACTCGTAGCTCGTATACGAATAGCAATCAAAGTAGAGAGGCTTCCGACTTGCATCCGAGTTAGACTGTTTTAAAAATGGCGGAGACTAAATACTGCAGGATGTCTCGTGAAAATCTGGAGGAGTTCATTAATTTATACTACAGAGCGAAGTGACTGTGGAATGTTAAGTGTTCTCAATATCGGGACATCAATGCGAGAAATAAGGCCTATGAAGTTAAACATAACTACAGATCTAGTTAAAAAGAAAATCAACTACTTCTGGAATGAACAAGGAAATAGTTGAGGCTGATATACGCGTCAAGAATTCTAATGATTTGAAGCTATCTCCAGTAGCTAAAAATCTGAGTCACTGCCAGTTGCAGCTGAGAATTGATACAACTTCTCATCTGAGTGTTTTCTTTGGGGATATGAGGGGCAACCTAGAAAAAATTAATTACTAATAATATGCCAGTATTTAGCATATCAGTACCGGTATTATAAAAGTCATTTCGTCCACTTACCAAACGGTACAACATTTCAAATGTACTAAAATCCATCCTTAAGAAGACTCTATAACCATCTCCTCCTTCGTTTATAATACATCAACTAGTACTTGTTCCTGTATTCCAAAAGCGGGTCTTTTCTTCAAGGATTCTTTAACCCAAAAGCTCCTGACTTTTTCGCTTCATTCTGTTGTCTTGTTTTAAAACACAACAGCAAGATACCAGCCATAGCAAGACGTTTCGAGCGCTCGTATACGAGTTACTCGTAAATGTAAAGCCGGCTTTAGGATGAATGGTCAGACAATGTTACCTAGCAACCGTGCAGGGACCTGTATCATAAACCATCTTTGACTAATATTATTAGTTAGAAACCAAGTATATTAACTAATAATATTTGTAAATTGTTTCATAGACAACATGACTAATAACAGTTACTGATATTATTGGGATTATTTCCATTAGTGTGTTTTGACTTATAATCCATGTCATTAGTGAAACCAAAGTGAGTGGTATTTTAATATTTTGGCATAAAATCGTGAAGATCGGTGAAATGGTCGACTCTGATTCAAATAGTGATGAGGAACGAGTGTAGGTATTCACCGTTCAATAAATGTAAGGCCAAAAACAGCCTGTAGGCCTACTGGTATAAAACAAACATACGAATACAATAAGAGATTTAGGTTAGATTACAGAACTTTCGAGTATTTGCTAGAGGATGGAGTGAAGGATAACCTCAAAACAGCAGCTTCACATTGCACTACACGGGTTGATAGTGATACACAGTATCATTGTGTTTCGCTAGTTCAGTTCTGCTCGGAGACTCCAGGTATCCTTTAAAATCTTGGCTTATACCACAAGTAAACCAAGATGGTGGTGGTGATGGTTATTGTTTTAAGAGGAAGTGCAACTAGGCAACCATCCTAGGCGACCAGCCTGTATATAGCATTAATCAGATAGAAAATGGAAGGGATCCGTCACTCGAGAAATGAGGGTATCGGCCAAAGAAAGAGAAGGGCCACGAAGAGCCTGAAAATGAAAGTCTCTCTAGGCTTTGAAACTTAATACCATCAGGGTAGGAAAAGAACAGGAGTTGAACAAGCGAGGTCGGACAGGATAGATGAAAGTGAGGAGCCTGGCACAAGTAAGTGGAAGCAGGGCCCCGTGGTCACCAACCCAGTCTCCCAAGTTAAGAGCCACTCGGACCCCTTTTAGTTGCCTCTTACGATAGGCAGGCGATACCGTGGGTCTCATTCTACCGCCCCCACCCACAGGGGGTAGTATACTAAAATTCTGCTAGCCATTCTCAGCAGAGAGTTTTAAGAGCATATGAAACGAAAAAGTAAAGAGAACAAGGAGGTTTATAGTGTGCAAAACACTACGAATAGTTGACGCTTTAATTCAATCACTTTTCGCAAAGAAACTTTCTTCTCTCACATTATTTACACTCCTTTTATCCATTTTCATATGTATCAAATTCACCACAACGAAAATATCTAGTCAGCCTATCGAACATATGAATTAGTAGCCGGTTGTAGTCAAGCACTAGCCTACTGCTAGGAACAAACACAAAGAACATATGTAGCAGACCGATTCTAACCTCCATTTGTATCACTGACTAATGAACTAATACTATGACTAAATATATCTTAGTAGTCGTGTGTAAATCTTAATGAAGTAGGATTTGGTTAACTAATGCTTATTTTTATGAGTTCTAATATTATTGGTTTCTTGAAACAGGGCCCAGGCTGTCTTATGGCTGGCAGTCATCTGAAGTTAGCAGCCGTTGATGGATGGCCATGAAAGTGAGACATATTTGTGTTCAATCGATTTTCGCAAAGGGAAAAGTGTTTTCTCTTTTCCTCTCATTTGGTGTTCTTGCATTAAGGCTGGAAGCAAATCGCTTGCGCCATAATATTAGAAAAATGTTGGATGGCTAATACTCTCACTGGGGCGCACTTCTTTTTACACATATGTGACTCAGTAAGAGTTTTGGGCAATCTTCATCACGCCTTGGGCTAACGCGAACAGATTTTCAATATTAACAATGATGCTTTCACGAATGATGCCGTGTTAAGAAAACAAGGTCCGCTTCTGTGGTGTAGTGGTTAGTGTGATCAGCTGCCACCCGCAGAGGCCCGGGTTCGATCCCGGCCCTGCCACGAAATTTGAAAAGTGGTACGAGGGCTGGAACGGGGTCCACTCAGCCTCGGGAGGTCAACTGAGTGTAGGTGGGTTCGATTCCCATCTCAACAATCCTAGAAGTGGTTTTCCGTGGTTTCCCACTTCTCCTCCAGGCAAGTGCCGGGATGGTACCTAACTCATGGCCACGGCCGCTTCTTCCTTGTCTATCCCTTCCAATCTTCCCATTCCCCGACAAGGGCCCTGTTCAGTATAGCAGGTGAGGCCGCTTGGGCTAGGTACTAGTCCTCCTCCCTAGTTGTATCCCCGACCGAAAGGCTCACGCTCCAGGACACCGCCCTTGAGGCGGTAGAGGTGGTATCCCTCGCTGAGTCCGAGGGAACAAAACAACTCTGGAGGATAAACAGATTAAGTAAGAAAGAAAGAAAGAGAACAAGGTGAAACTTTTTATGTTTCGTAGAGAACCTTGCTCCACGTCTTCGGAAGAAAATCTCGACTGTTCACGAGCAAGTCTTCTATAATAATTTTCAATATTTCCAGCGAGGGTCAGTCCGTCATCTGTGAAATGATTTAGCATTAGCTTATACAGGTGTGGAACATTAGCAAAGACCCATACTCTTTTCTGCGGATTTTGGAGATTTGGAGTACATATGAGTAACATTTGGTTCATTCAGCACACCTCGAATTTTAGCACCTGGATCAGATATCACGGCGACACCCTGCATCTTCTAAAGTACGCATCACCTTTGTTTGCAAGTTGCTTCACGTCGCACCGAAACAGATAGGTCTTAAGACGACAGTGGGAGAGAAAAGGGCTAGGAGTGGAAAGGAAGCAGCCCCAGGCATTTGCCTACTATGGAAATGGGAAAGCAAAGAAAACCATTGTCAGGGCTGCCAACAGTGGGGTTCGAACCCACTAACTCCCGAATACTGGATACTGGCCGCCCTTAAGCGACTGCAGCTCCACATCACCTTTCGAAGCAAACCTGCAGTTATTTGCAGGCCATATTCACAAGATATATATGGGTTGTTTCCACTCAGGAAACAATCTGCGAACAATTACTACTTCTACATTGCTGTGCGGACTGACAATACGAACTTCATCTTCGTCATTCCCAACTCTACGGTCCACTGTACGTTCATGTCATCAAAGCAGATCACACACATGCGCTTTAAGATGTTTCTGCTTGAGTTTTTAATTAATTGCAGTAGGAGGAGGTGAGGTGATATCCCCACGTGGCGCGTCCCAGGTAGTTCCTAAACGGATTGCCGGCTGACTTGAGCGAAATTAAATCGCTCTCGCGGACCAAAGACACAACCCCCTGTGGGTGAGGAACGCAGACGAAGAATACATCCTTGGCATCCCCTGCCTGTCGGAAGAGGCGAGTAAAAGAAGCGACCAAGGGATGCTGAATTTTGTACCATGAAACTACCTGAAATTAGTACCATCATGCGAGGAACACCATGAGTCGAATTTTCTTGCGATTAGTACCACTATGTGTACCATCCTCGCTGGGTTGTTTCTGCACGTCGCTATGGACATCATGGGTCAGCGTTCTTAGGAACACAATGGGTCTAGGTGTTGCCTGTGATTTGTGATACGAGGAACACCATGGGTGTGCGTTGCCTATGAGTGGCGTTATCATGAGAGAAACACCGTGAGTCTACGTTACTTGTGATCAGTATCGCTACGGGAGAAATATCATGCTCTTCTTTACTAGTGAAATGTATCATTATGAGGAACCATTGACCTGAATATTGCACCCCTTTAGACAACAAGTATCATGGATTCAGGGTTGTGCTTTGGAAGCAGCTCCTTTGTCAGTATATACCAGGGATGGCGAACCTATGACACGCGTGCCGAACACTACTTCTGTGACACGTCAGACAGCATACCACATATTTTAAGGTTTTTAATATGTAATAAATAGGTCGGAAATTTTGCAACATAACCTAATATACCTTTACGCTTTATTAAAAAAGTATATATCAATTAATTCTATGGGTATAATATCTACAGCCTGTTTCCAGTAATGCAACCGGGTCAGAAGTGGAATGAATTGAAGCCCCCATCGAGCGGAGAGATTAGGAATTGTGCCGTCTGCAGAAGCCTGTCGCAGTCCTCTGAGGCAATGATTAATGACTGGCAAATTAAATGATATCGGAGAGTGTTTTTGGAATGAAAGATGACGTGTATAACCGGAGTACCCGGAGAATAACCTGTCCCGCCTCCGCTTTGTCCGGCACAAATTTCATATGGAGTGACCGGGATTTGA
Source organism: Anabrus simplex (assembly GCF_040414725.1). Taxonomy (NCBI): domain Eukaryota; kingdom Metazoa; phylum Arthropoda; class Insecta; order Orthoptera; family Tettigoniidae; genus Anabrus; species Anabrus simplex. Next base: position 62,022,652 of record NC_090273.1, on the reverse strand, counting down.
ACCTCGGAATTCAGTGGCGAGAGGCCGGCGTGCTACCGCCTGAGCCACGGAGGCTTCTGTGGCTACATTTTATATAAATGTTATAAGGTTAAAGCAAAAATATACCTTATTCTTAAAATTGACCTGTTTCAAAAATATAATTTTCAGGATTTTTGCAAAATAAAATTATAACATATTCAGTCAAATGGATTTGTGTGTTATGCAATGTAATACCAAATCGAAGCCAGTGAGGGATTTTATGATAATTTGAAAGGAAAATAACCGACGGCACACTAGACAGTAAGAAATAATACACAAGACGTTAATTGGCACGCTAGTCGCTAAAGGTTTGCCATCCCTGGTATATACCATTGTTTTAAGTTACTTTTGGGGCACGTGGGGCATTGCGGATTGGATATACTGACTGTTTTAGGTTTATAATCATTGTTGATCGTTGTTTTATTAATTCAAGTCAGTGGATTGATTTTCAAATTATTTTTAACTTTCAATATTGTGAGTTGGATTCGCTGATTATTTTAAATTCATATTCAACCATTCATTCTTCATCATGAGGTATTGAATTCTGGTCAGTGAATGATTACTTATTGCTAGTAAGGTAGAACCATGGTATTTCTCATGTTTCGGTACTAATCAAGAGTAGCGTAGACTCACGATATTCCAAACGTTATGGTACTACTCAAAAGTATTGTACGTCGCACAGGCAACGCAGACCTATGGTGTTTCTCACATAATGGCGCCACTCGTAGGCAACGCAAACGCATAGTGTTCCTCACATAGATGCACTAATCACAGGAAAACGTACAATCCCGTGGTGTTCCTTACATAGTAGGTACTAATCACACGCAACGAAGACCCACAGTGAAACACTCTCTGCTGCTAATAATCACAAACCTATTGTGTACCTAACATAGTGGTACTACTCGCAAAGTAAAGGCGATCCTTGGTGTTCCTCGCGTAATGATATTAATCACAAGTAGTTTCATGGTTCTAATTCAATAATCCCTTGGTCGCTCCTTTCAGTCGCCTCTTAGGACAGGCAGTCGATACCGTGGGTGTATTCTTCGCCTGCGTTTCCCACCCACAGGGAGTAAATTATGATGTTTGTTGTTTAAAGGGGCCTGACAGCTAGGTCATCCGCCCCTAATGGTACGAGGAGGAACGAGACGCAAATTAAAACATCAAAATGTATCCACTGACTGGAATGTAACACGAATGGTGATAAAAATATGACGTGAAACAAAACCTATCAATGTCTTAATTACTGGAATGATACTTATTATATAAAGGAGTCCAAAATTTATGTCACCGACCCTCGTAATGGTACTAATCACTGGTCAAGCAGACTCATGGTGTTTATCGCATGGAGGTACTCATCACAGGTAACGTAGACTCATGGTGTTTCTCGCATGGAGGTACTCATCACAGGTAACGTACACTCATGGTGTTTCTCGCATGGAGGTACTCATCACAGGTAACGTAGACTCATGGTGTTTCTCGCATGGTGGTATTAATCACAGGTAACGTATACTCATGGCGTTTCTCGCATGGTGGTACAAATCACAGGTAACGTATACTCATGGTGTTTCTCGCATGGAGGTATTAATCACAGGTAACGTATACTCATGGTGTTTCTCGCATGGTGGTATTAACCACAAGTAACGTATACTCATGGTGTTTCTCGCTTGGTGGTATTAACCACAGGTAACGTATACTCATGGTGTTTCTCGCATGGTGGTATTAATCACAGGTAACGTAGACTCATGGTGTTTCTCGCATGGAGGTATTAATCACAGGTAACGTATACTCATGGTGTTTCTCGCATGGTGGTACTAATCACAGATAACGTAGACTTATGGTATTTCTCGCATGGATGTATTAATCACAGGTAACGTAGACTCATGGTGTTTCTCGCATGGTGGTATTAATCACAGGTAACGTATACTCATGGTTATTTCTCGCATGGTGGTACTAATCACAGATAACGTAGACTTATGGTATTTCTCGCATGGATGTATTAATCACAGGTAACGTAGACTCATGGTGTTTCTCGCATGGTGGTATTAATCACAGGTAACGTAGACTCATGGTGTTTCTCGCATGGAGGTATTAATCACAGGTAACGTATACTCATGGTTATTTCTCGCATGGTGGTACTAATCACAGATAACGTAGACTTATGGTATTTCTCGCATGGAGGTATTAATCACAGGTAACGTAGACTCATGGTGTTTCTCACATGGAGGTACGAATCACAGGTAATGTAGACTCATGGTGTTCCCCTATGGTGGTATTAATCACAGGTAACGTGTACTCATGGTGTTTCTCACATGGAGGTATTAATCATAGGAACGTAGATTCATGGTGTTTCTCGCATGGAGGTACTAATCACAGGTAACGTAGACTCATGGTGTTTCTCGCATGGTGGTACTAATCACAGGTAACGTATACTCATGGTGTTTCTCTCATGGTGAAATGTAGACCCATGGCATGTCACAGTGGCACCACTCACAGGTCACACAAACCTATGGTGTACCGCACATAAGGGCACCACTCACAAGCAACGCAGATCCATGGTGCTCCTCACTTAGTGGGACTAACTATGGACGCCGGCAATCCCGTGGAACTAATTACAGGCCATGTACACTCATAGCGTCGCTCAAATAGTGGGACTAGTAATAGGCAATGTAGACTCACGGTGTATCACACATTATGTTAACGCCCACATGCAACACAAACCCACGGTGTTCTTCACATAACGGTACTACTCTCAGGCAACACAGGCCAATAGTTTTCTTCACACAGTAGTACTAATCGCAGGCAACGTAGACCCATTGTGTTTCTCACAAAGTGGTGCTACTCACAGGTAACGCAGACCTATTCTGAAAACAGTGGAATCGACCAGTGGAATACACATGCTGACCCTTACCATAAACAGCGCCCAGGCCCGTAGTGTTCCTCACATAATGGTACTGCTCCTACACAAGGTATACCCATGGTTTTCCTCGCAAGGTGGTACTAGTCGGAATAACGTTCACCCATGGTGTTCCGCACGTAATGGTACTAATCACAGGGAGTCTCATGTTTCTAATGTCATCATCCCTTGGTGGCCACTTTCCGTCAATTGTTGAAACGGCCGGGGGTACAATGGGTGTAATCTACGTGTGCGTCCCCCACCCACAGGGGGTTAGTAGAGAGAGAGAGAGAGAGAGAGAGAGAGAGAGAGAGAGGAGAGAGAGAGAGAGAGAGAGAGAGAGAGAGAGAGAGAGAGAGAGAGAGAGAGAGAGAGAGAGAGAGAGAGAGAGAGGAAAAAAGGATCCGACACTTCGAAAAATGAAGTACCGGACAAAGAAAGACAAGGGCCACGAAAGGCGTGAAAATGTAAGACTCACTAGGCCTCGAATTCTCCAATAGCGTCGGGGTCGAAAAAAAAACAAGAGTCGACCAAGGGAAGTCGGACAGGATATATGAAAGTATGGAGCCTGGCACAAGTAAGTGAAAGCAACGCCAGGACTCAGCTAAGGGCCCGTGGTCGCCAAACCATTATCCCTGAAACCGCTTTAGTCACCTCTTACGATAGGAAGCGGATGCCGTGGGTGTATTCTTCAATAATGTTATTTGTTTTACGTCCCACTAACTACTCTTTTACGGTTTTCGGAGACGCCGAGGTGCCGGAATTTAGTCCCGGAGGAGTTCTTTTACGTGCCAGTAAATCTACCGACACGAGGCTGACGTATTTGAGCACCTTCAAATACCACCGGACTGAGCCAGGATCGAACCTGCCAAGTCGGGGTCAGAAGGCCAGCGCCTTAACCGTCTGAGCCACTCAGCCCGGCGGTGTATTCTTCGTCTGCGTCCCCACCCATAGGGGGTGAGCAGATTAGAGCAGATATAGGATCTAGTAGATACGTAGAAATGAAAAGATTAGTACAGGATAGGGAGGCATTGAGAGCTGCATCAAACCAGTGTATAGATTGACGACTTAAAGAACAACAACAACAATAAGAAGATGAAGAAAGTTTAGTTTATATGAGATGTCTTTAAAGTTGCTGCGGTTCGTGTAGCGAGGTGGATTTCTTTTTGGAAGTTGCGAGAAGGGTATATTAGTGGTTAGAGTGACATGACCGCTTTACCCATCTTTTATAGCAGATATTACATGCAAAGAGAATCCTTTATTAAGCAAATAAAGGAAACATTTGCGGGAAACAGCACGCAATGCTACTGCCTTGCATATCTTCTTTGGTCCACTTGTCCTGCTGCTTATCATTCAATAAAGTTTTAATCCGAGTCCTGGAAAGCAGTTTCCCAGCACGCGATTAAGTTTAGCTCTTAACCACCTTACGTTCTTGACCGGACTTTCCTCTTAGCTGTTATTTTGCTTTTTTCAGTTCTTCATTCACCAAACGAGTTGGCCGTGCGGTTAGGGGCGCGCAGTTGTAAACTTCCATTCGGGAGATAGTGAGTTCGAATCCCACTCTCGGCACCCCTGAATATGGATCCTCGCGGTTTCCCATTTTCCCACCGGGCAAATTCTGGGGCTTTACCTATCCCATCGTAGCCATAACACCTACCTGTGTCGGTGCGACGTAAAACCGATTGTAGTAGTAGTTCTTCCTTCTTACTAACTGTTGTACCAGTGCTTCACTACGGGATTCTACACTGTATACAGAATTCTAGATGAAGTTGTGAATAAGATTTTATTAAATTGCATAAAAATATAGGAATTTAAAAATTAAATTTTAGGCGCCTTCCCCTAAACGACCATTTTTTTTTTTTTGCTGTTTTACGTCGCACCGACACAGATAGGTCTTATGGCGAAGATGGGACAGGAAAGGCCTGGGAATGGGAAGGAAGCGTCCGTGGCCTTAGTTAAGGTACAGCCCCAGCATTTGCCTGGTGTGAAAATGGGAAAACACGGAAAACCATCTTCAGGGCTGCCGACAGTGGGGTTCGAACCCACTATCTCCCGAATACTGGATACGACCATTTCAACCAGCGTGAATAAAGCTATTTATACCTATACTGTAATGCTTTTTTCTCCTACTTTACACAACGATTTTCATTATAAATACTGTTCACCCATTTTCTCATGACTTGACAGTGATATGGAATTAGCAACAAAAATCGAAATTCATGAATATCTCTGTCATCATACCCGATACCGTAAAATGTATAAGACATAAATGATCGGAAATTTAATTCTATATAACTTTAGTTATGTAGTATGTATCTACAGGACCACTAATAACACAAATATTTGAGAATTGAATGTTAAGCCTTCCCCTAAACTACCACTTCATTCATCGTGAGTAAAATTATCTATAGCCTAAATTGTAGTGCCACATTCCCCTTTTTACATAGCGATTTTAATTAAATTGTTTTGAGCCATTAAAAATGTGCATTTTCTTGTTACTCTGGACACGAACGATACAAATATCTTTCTTTTTAAATTCTGAGCAGTGTACAGACTAAACTCTAACTTTCAGGCCAGAACTAATTTCTTATTTTCTTCTTCCAGTCCCTTGACTTCCTCTAAAAGGAACTGTTCTTCTTCTGATGCAGTATCTTCAGTAGCGGTGGACTGATCATCTTTCCCTTTTCTTGGGGGAGATATTCTCAAGAGTCTCTATAGCTCTCTTATTGTTCTTCTACAGTTTGCTTTACGTCGCACCGACACGGATAGGTTTTATATTGACGATAGGGCAGGAATGGGCTAGGAGTGGGAAGGAGGCGACCATGGCCTTATTTAAGGCAGCCCCAGCCTTTGGCTAGTGTGAAACTTGAAAACCACGTAAACCATCTCCAAGGCTGTCGATAGTGCGGTTCGATCTATAGCTCTCTTCTTACTTTCAGTGACAAATTGTTTCACTGAGCTATTCTTCGATTTTTTCTCCGAAGACTGGAGGACTGACGAATTTCTTAAGAATAATTGTGCTCTTATTGGGCTCCTATTATGAGTACTACCGGGAAGGTTCTATGTTGGTATTACATCTTTTTTCAAGATCTTTTTTTTAGAAGAAAATTTAGTCATTCTACTTTTAAATCGCGAACATAACTGTCTTCCATAAAACGTAGCGAACAAGCGGTAGAAGTTGCTACTTTGAAGAGATCCTTCCATAATGATGATGATGATGATTATGATAATGATGCATGTTGTCCAGTGGGGTCTGTCATCTAGATCATCGGCCCCTAATGGTATGAAATGAGACGAAATGTAATAACAATTTAAAATTCCAAAATTAATTCACTGAACAGAATTCAAAACGTGATGATGAAGAATGAATGGAAGAATATTAATGTAAACAGTTATCGGATCCATCTCACAATATTAAAAGTTAAGAATAATTCCAAAATCAATCCAATAAGTAAAATTCAAGACGACGACGACGACGACGACAACGACGGACAATGATTATGAACTTAAAACAATCAGTGGATCCGACCCGCAATGCCCAGCCTACCCAGAAACTAACGTAAAATGGTACATACCTAAACAAAGGCCACTTCCGAAGCACAATCCTGAATCGGTAATGCTTATTGTCTAAAGGGGTCCAAAATCCAGGTCAACGGCCTCTCATAATGATACTTATTGCTAGTAAAGTAGAACCATGGTATTTTTCATGTAGCGATACCAGTTACAAGTAACATAGACTCAAGGTGTTTCTCACATTATGGTACTATTCACAGATAACGGTGACCTATGGTGTTTCTCACATTATGGTACTATTCACAGATAACGGTGACCTATGGTGTTCCTCACATAGTGATAATAATCACAGGCAACGCCCAGACCCGTCGTGTTCCTGAAAACGCAGACCCATGATGTCCACAACCAGATCTGAAACACCCCAGTGAGGATAGCCTGTGTTTATCTCCTTGGGATGTTGTAACCGAACCTGGACAGAGGGAAGCCTCCGGCATAGTGATTCACACACAGACCCACGGTATTCGTCGCATAGTGGTACAAATCACAAGAAAGGTCGACTCATGGTGTTCCTCACGTTATGGTATTAATCGTAGGTAATCTCATGGTTCAAAATTCTGCATCCTTTGGTCGCCCTCTTCAGTCGCCTCTTACAACAGACAGGGAATACCGTGGGTATATTCTTCGTCTGCGTTCCCCACCCACAGGGTTTGTGTGTTTTGGTCCGCAAGAGATCTCTGCACATGGTTATGAGGGTGTTTAGGGGTTGTAGTAAGGATGTAAAGGAGAGGGCATATAAGTCTCTGGTAAGACCCCAACTAGAGTGTGGTTCCAGTGTTTGGGACCCTCACCAGGATTACCTGATTCAAGAATTGGAAAAAATCCAAAGAAAAGCAGCTCGATTTGTTCTGGGTGATTTCCGACAAAAGAGTAGCGTTACAAAAATGTTGCAAAGTTTGGGTTGGGAAGAATTGAGAGAAAGAAGAAGAGCTGCTCGACTAAGTGGTATGTTCCGAGCTGTCAGCGGAGAGATGGCGTGGAATGACATTAGTGCACGAATAAGTTTGAGTGGCGTTTATAAAAGTAGCAAAAGATCACAATATGAAGATAAAGTTGGAATTCAAGAGGACAAACTGGGCCAAATATTCATTTATAGGAAGGGGAGTTAGGGATTAGAATAACTTATCAAGGGAGATGTTCAATAAATTTCCAATTTCTTTGAAATCATTCAGGAAAAGGCTAGGAAAACAACAGATAGGGAATCTGCCACCTGGGCGACTGCTCTAATTGCAGATCAGTATTGATTGATTGATTGAGATATTTTATTTCGCTCAAGTCCGCCGGCAAGCCGGTTAGGACCCCACTATCCACTACGTGGTACTCGCCCCGCGGGAGTATCACCACTTTCGCTGCTACAACAGCGTAGTAGGTTCGTCGAAGAGGTCCTTCGTTTTACAGTTTTGTATCCAAATTTGTGGTAGATCTAAAGCTTTAGAAAATGAATGATACACGATATTTGTTCCCTCCGTCTTTTGCTGTATGACAAACACCCACCTACTGCATATTTAGACATTGTTGTCAGTTATTTGGAATAACATAACTAAATTTTGAACAGTTATCGTGAACTGTAATACACTTTAAAAAGTTTATTCATACGCAATAACACAGTAATATTTAAACTACGATAATACTACGCACACACAGAAATGTCACTCTAACCACTGTTCACGTAACTAACGAAAACAACACGAAACACAGTGTATTTGCTGCGTTTATACGTAAACGAACTACGATACACACACCTTGGAATGTACCCTAGGCATCTACACAGAAAGATACTCAGTAAATGCCAAGACAAATATACAGCAGCAAATTACGTATAAAATTTAGGTGGAAACTACTTCTTTATACGACAGACAGTGAAGAATAAAATAAGAATACACGCGCTTGTATGCTGCATAGTTGCGGTGGTGATTTCATGACTGCGTCGCGAGTAGGATCAACAGGATCTACTGGACACCCAGTACAGCCCACCCTTAGCTGTAGTTGTGATGTGACGAGTCGAATATTTCAAATAATTTAACTCCAGTTAAACATGTATTCGAGTCCAGTAGAGTAACTTTTTTGCTGTAACTCGACTAAAGAAATCACTTCCTCGCTGAAGCATGAGGTCAGAGGTAAGAAATGACCCGAATAGCCCGGAGTGCAGCCAAGTCAATTTATTGATTCCTAACCTGAACTAGAAACTACAGTAGTTTCAACTTTATTTTTTACAAATTGTACGTTTTCCTTCAATTTTAATATATATATATATATGTCAAGACAGGAGTCAGACAGGGTGATGGTCTCACCCCTCTTCTATTTAACTGTGGACTGGAGAAGGTTATCAGAGAGGAATTGGATAGACAGAACATTTCGAATAGGATTTATCTAGGGCACAAGTGCGAAGGTCTCATTATTGATTGCCTGGTTTTTGCAGATGACTTGGCACTTCTGGCAAGTTCAATACAATTAGCAGTTTTGCAGCTTAATATGCTCAGACACCAGGCAGCCAAGGTGGGATTGCAAGTGTCACTAGAGAAGGCCGAATATATCACGAATATCAGCGAGATACCCAGATAATTACAGTTGGAACAGGGCGTAATTGACAAATTCAATAAGTTCAAGTACTTAGGAGAATGGCTTGAACCTAACCTGTCAGAACGCGTAGCATTAAACAACCCGAATTAATAAGATAGAGCTGGCATACTATCTGAGCTACGAAAGGTGTCTCACCCGCAACACCAAACTCTGACACTACAATGCTGTCATCTGCCCAGAAGCCCTATACGCCTCAGAGTGCCTGATCCTTAACAGGAAAGGTCTACCTGAAAAATTAGAGATCAAAGAAAGGAAGGGTTCTCAGGAAGATAATAGGGCCAGTCAAAATAAGGAAAAGATCACGGACGTGACCAGGAAGAGACATCTGTCCTTCTACAGGCACATATCAACGATGAATTCTGCCAGGCTGACCAATCGTATTCTATCCTACTGGCAGAAAGATTAAGACGGCGTGGTTAACGACAGTGGCTAACGATCTTCAGGAATTAGGAATAGCTGAAAGTGGCATCAGGGACCGTTCACCACTTAGAAGTATTCTGATACAAAGGAGGTTCCAGAACAATCCGCCCCGAAAGAAGTCAGGCGCCCTCTGGACAAAGGAGAGAGGAAGGAGGGACACAGCCAGAAAATGCGCACGTAGTGGGCAAATATTACAGCCCACTCCCATTAAAAATGTTGAATATCGTCGTCCTTATATGGCCTTATCCAAATAGAGAGAGAGAGTTATAGAAATGAAAATGATATGGCGTATGGCTTTTAGTGCCGGGAGTGTCCGAGGACATGTTTGGCTCGCCAGGTGCAGGTCTATTCATCTGACTCCAGTAGGCGACCTGCCCGTCGTGATGAGGATGAAATGATGATGAAGACAACACATACACCCAGCCCCCGTGCCAGCGAAATTAACCAATGATGGTTAAAATTCCTGACCCTGCCGGAAATCGAACCCGGGACCCCGGTGACGAAAGGTCAGCACGCTAAGCATTTAGCCATGGAGCCGGACAGAATTACAGAATTAGTTTTCTTTACAAAGAGTTCTTAGTTTACGTAAATTTGGAAACAACTGAGCATTTCTGTATTCTTATTTACTAACTGATATACCCGTGCTTCGCTACGGAATTCTACTTTGTACACAGAATTCTAGGTTAGGTAGTGTACACGTTGTGAGTAAGATTGTATTTAATTGCATAGCTCTAAACGGCATTACCCTAGAAACACCATGGGGAAGTCACCAAACGTCTCTTCTCATATGAAGACTGAATTAGGAAATTTTCATTGTAACGGTAGGCCCGCTTGCCTACTATCAATCACAATCAAGTTGGAGAGTTTTCATTATAATTTGTAGGCACTCAATCTCCACCTGCCTTTTTACACCCTCAGAAAGACTTTCTTAGTAGTTTTCCCAACTGAAATGAACATCCCTCTTCACTGCTAATTTGGAATAAAGTGAATGTAGAATTTAATAAAAGTGAAGAGGAAGAAGCTTTTCTTAAGAAACAGCTCTTTTCAGGGTTGAATTTTTATTTAGTGAATTATGGTGCAATAATTTGGAATAGGCTTATATTGTAATTCTAGACCAGGTCATAAGCGAGCCTCTGCCTTACGTGTGCACACTGCTTATTCAAAACAGCGCGTCAGAGTAGGGATCGAATAGCTTGAATACTATGAGGAAGATAGGACTCCCTCAAACAATGTACAGGTTACAGTAGGTGTACAAGAGGGAGGGGAAGGAAAGGGAGGAGTTGTAGAAGACAGGTGGTCTAATGTTCTAAGGGGAAGGAGATTGCAGGCCAAGGATCAGAATTCAGGACAGGTGTCTGTGCGAAATCGGTACGAGTCACTCCAGGTAGAACAACAGAGGGAAGATGAGGGACAGGGAACTGTTGCTGAGATGCGTGGAAGTAGGAGGAAGGAAAAAGGTAGGAAAGGGAAATGTAGAGTAGAGGATAGGAAAAGACAGGTGGAACAGGGTCATGGGAAGGAGAAAAGGGAGGAGGAAGTAGCTTCTGCAGCTATCAGGAAAGATAGGGCTGACCAGGAGGGGAGGGGATCAAATGAGGTGGGTAGGGTTGAGGCTCTGGTCATGGGGGATTCCATCGTTAGACACGTGGGGAAAGTGTGTGGAGGAAAGGGAACCAGGGTAGAATGTTATCCAGGAATTAGGTTGAGGCAGATGTTGAGGAAAGTAGAAGAGAGGGAGGAGGGGAAGGAGAAGGTGGTAGTGTTTCACGTTGGTACCAACAACGTAAGGCAAGCTGATATAAGTACCAACATAGTTGGAGATGTGTGGGATCTGGTAAATGCAGCACGGGTGAAGTTTAAGAAAGCGGAGATTGTTATTAGTGGAATACTGTGTAGGAGGGATACTGACTGGAGGGTGATTGGGGATTTAAATGAGACTATGGAGTGGGTATGTGGGAAACTGGGAGTGAAATTTCTAGATCCTAATGGGTGGGTATGAGAAAGGGATCTGCGCTCGGATGGCCTTCATTTAAACCGCAGTGGTACGTATAAGTTAGGAAATTTGTTTGGAAGGGTAATAGGGAGGTACATTCAGGGAAACGGGATGGCCTAGGGAGCGGTGATAAGGGAACAGGGAACTGGAAATCAAGTAGGGATGACATAAAATTGTTAGTGTTGAACTGTAGAAGTATTGTAAGGAAAGGAATAGAATTAAGTAATTTAATAGATATATATTCACCAGATATTGTAATAGGAGTTGAATCATGGCTGAGAAATGATATAATGGATGCAGAAATTTTCTCACGGCACTGGAGTGTGTATCGTAGAGATAGGATAGGAAAGGTGGGAGGGGGAGTTTTCATTCTGGTGAAAGAAGAATTTGTAAGCTACGAAAAAGTTAAAGATGAGACACATGAAATTCTAGGTGTAAGGCTCATTTCTAAAGATAATAGGCAACTTGATATATTTGGAGTGTACAGATCGGGAAAGGGTGGCACCGATGCGGATTCGGAATTATTTGATAGGATAGTCAGCTATGTGGGAAACGACATGGAAAGAAATGTGATTGTAGCGGGAGATCTGAATTTGCCAAATGTCAATTGGGAAGGAAATGCGAACGACAGGAAGCATGACCAACAAATGGCAAATAAGTTAATATGGGAAGGACAGCTGATTCAGAAAGTGATGGAACCAACCAGAGGAAAAATATCCCGGATGTGGTGCTGATAAAACCAGATCTCTATAGGGGAACTGAAGTAATAGATGGTATTAGTGATCATGAAGCTGTTTTTGTGGTAGTTAAAAATAAATGTGATAGAAAGGAAGGTCTTAAAAGTAGGACTGTTAGGCAGTACCATATGGCTGATAAAGCAGGTATGAGGCAGTTTCTAAAAAGTAACTATGATCGGTGGAAAACGGTAAATAAAAATGTAAACAGACTCTGGGATGGGTTTAAAGAAATTGTTGAGGAATGCGAAAACAGGTTTGTACCTTTAAGGGTGGTAAGGAATGGTAAAGACCCACCTTATTATAATAGAGAAATAAAGAGACTAAGAAGGAGGTGCAGAATGGAAAGAAATAGAGTTAGAAATGGCTGTGGAAGTAAGGAGAAATTGAAGGAACTTACTAGAAAATTGAATCTAGCAAAGAAGGCAGCTAAGGATAACATGATGGCAAGCATAATTGGCAGTCATACAAATTTTAGTGAAAAATGGAAGGGTATGTATAGGTATTTTAAGGCAGAAACAGGTTCCAAGAAGGATATTCCAGGAATAATTAATGAACAAGGGGAGTGTGTATGTGAGGATCTTCAAAAGGCAGAAGTATTCAGTCAGCAGTATGTAAAGATTGTTGGTTACAAGGATAATGTCGAGATAGAGGAAGAGACTAAGGCCAAAGAAGTAATAAAATTTACGTATGATAACAATGACATTTACAATAAGATACAAAAGTTGAAAACAAGAAAAGCGGCTGGAATTGATCAGATTTCTGGGGATATACTAAAGACAATGGGTTGGGATATAGTACCATATCTGAAGTACTTATTTGATTATTGTTTGGCCGAAGGAGCTATACCAGATGAATGGAGAGTTGCTAAAGTAGCCCCTGTGTATAAAGGAAAGGGTAATAGACATAAAGCTGAAAATTACAGACCAGTAAGTTTGACATACATTGTATGTAAGCTTTGGGAAGGCATTCTTTCTGATTATATTAGACATGTTTGTGAAATTAATAACTGGTTCGATAGAAGGCAATTCGGTTTTAGGAAAGGTTATTCCACTGAAGCTCAACTTGTAGGATTCGAGCAAGATATAGCAGATATCTTGGATTCTGGAGGTCAAATGGACTGTATCGCGACTGACATGTCTAAAGCATTTGATAGGGTGGATCATGGGAGACTACTGGAAAAAATGAATGCAATTGGACTAGACAAAAGAGTGACTGAATGGGTTGCTATATTTCTAGAAAATAGATCTCAGAGAGTTAGAGTAGGTGAAGCTTTGTCTGACCCTGTAATAGTTGAGAGGGGAGTTCCTCAGGGCAGTGTTATCGGACTTTTATGTTTTCTTATATATATAAATGATATGAGTAAAGGAGTGGAATCGGAGGTAAGGCTTTTTGCGGATGATGTTATTCTCTATAGAGTGATAAATAAGTTACAAGATTGTAAGCAACTGCAACGTGACCTCGAAAATATTGTGAGATGGACAGCAGGCAATGGTATGTTGATAAACGGGGCTAAAAGTCAGGTTGTGAGTTTTACAAATAGGAAAAGTCCTCTCAGTTTTTATTACTGCGTTGATGGGGTGAAAGATCCTTTTGGGGCTCATTGTAAGTATCTAGGTGTTAATATAAGGAAAGATCTTCACTGGGGTAATCACATAAATGGGATTGTAAATAAAGGGTACCGATCTCTGCACTTGGTTATGAGGGTGTTTAGGGGTTATAGTAAGGATGTAAAGGAGAGTGCATATAAGTCTCTGGTAAGACCCCAACTAGAGTATGGTTCCAGTGTATGGGACCCTCACCAGGATTATCTGATTCAAGAACTGGAAAAAATCCAAAGAAAAGCAGCTCGATTTGTTCTGGGTGATTTCCGACAAAAGAGTAGCGTTACAAAAATGTTGCAATGTTTGGGTTGGGAAGAATTGAGAGAAAGAAGAAGAGCTGCTCGACTAAGTGGTATGTTCCGAGCTGTCAGCGGAGAGATGGCGTGGAATGACATTAGTAGACGAATAGGTTTGAATGGCGTCTAAAAAGTAGGAAAGATCACAATATGAAGATAAAGTTGGAATTCAAGAGGACAAACTGGGGCAAATATTCATTTATAGGAAGGGGAGTTAGGGATTGGAATAACTTACCAAGGGAGATGTTCAATAAATTTCCAATTTCTTTGAAATCATTTCGGAAAAGGCTAGGAAAGCAACAGATAGGGAATCTGCCACCTGGGCGACTGCCCTAAATGCAGATCAGTATTGATTGATTGATTGATTGATTGATTGATTGATTGATTGATTGATTGATTGATTGATTGATTGATTGATTGATTGATTGATTGATTGATTGATTGATTGATTGATTGATTGATTGATTGATTGATTGATTGATTGACACTGTGTTACGTACCAGCAGTTTCAGGAAATGTATGAACCAGAGGAATGGCGTGCTAAAGAAGAAAATATTCTAACTCCCCAGCTATTTCCTGCCAATATTCAGTCAGGCTGTTATAGTCGGTTCGCTGCAGTAATCCCATCTATCGAAATTCAGTGGCAGCATAAGAGACAAAGAGCATCACAACAAACAATGGTCAATATAATGTTATTATTGATCAATTTTAAGAGCTTTCGATATTGTAGGCCTTCACATTTAGTTTTCTTCCTACTTTGAAACACCACTCTTATCATAGCTGGTACGGTAAAACTGAATAAAACAAAATGATCGGAAATTGTATTCTCTCTTAACTTTTGTTACGTAGTACTTTTCAATAAGACCAATAACATAGGTACGGCAGTACGGCGAGGCATCGGTTCTACAAGGTTTTGGAATCGTTCTGGAGGGATCTGAATCCACGCATCTTCCACTGCTACCCACAATATTGATCTTGTGTAGTTGGTGCGGGGTTCATAGTGCGTATACCAGCACCGACAGCATTCCACAAATGCTCGACTGGATTAAGATCGGGAGATCTGGAGGGCCAATCCATGGTTGCAACTTCACTGGAGTGCACCTTCATCCACCTGCATTGCACCGCAGAGTGGTAACATGGCGCATTTTCCTGTTAAAACATTGCATCTCCATCAGGGTGCTCTAGGGCCAGAAAGGGATGCAGAGATCTGAAAGAATGCCCACAAAGGTGCACCTGTAGCCGGACAATGGAGCCTAATTGCGGCCATGAAAACACCGGCCAGACACAACCTTGTTGAGACGCAGGACCCATAGCTTAATGGGGCATACGCTACACTCTCACGCGCCCATCAGTTCGATAAACTGCACCTGGTATTCATCGGACCATGGTCCATTGCCGATGTCTGCGGGCTCATGCACGTCGTTGAGTTCTGTGTCGAGGTGTCAGCAAAGGGGCACGAGTTGGTCGACGGCTGCGGTGAAATTGCCTCCTTACACTTCAGGTAGAAATGGGTTCCTGATTCCCAACATTCAAGTGGGCGGTGATCTGGCTCACAGTGGCCCATCCAGCGCTCAGTATGGTTCTGCGGAGGCGACGTGATGTCCATTCGTTAAACACCTGTGGTCTTCCCGCGCGGCGATTTACGCGACTGGTAACATTCTCTCTGCGATATTGAAGATCCAACCTCGACACTGCTGACCTCGGAAACCCGAATTCACGTATGATCTCGCCGTGCACCGATTATCATCCCACATTCACAGTCGGTTAACTCGCGACGTGTCGCCATTTTCACGACACTGGTATCTATGACAGACTGCTCAGCTACGCCGCAGCTAACCGCAACGCTCAGGGGTCATACACGGCACATTTTTTAATGGGACTGAAAGTCATGAGACGTTGCCCTGGTTGATGCAGTAACTCGGTTCTATCCATATCGGTAGGAATACGTTATTTTTTAATAACTATTGGCCACTCAGTATTACATATAGAGGTTGCTCATTAGAGCCATGAAAAACGGAACAATCGTATTCGTATTATTCATATTCATCCTATTGTTTCTTGACTTTTCCTCTCGGTACCTGAATTTCTTTTTATTCTGCGCTTCCCACATCAATAATCTGTCGAGAGGGTCCCTGAACGAGTGTTATATCGATGGTGATGATGCTTGTTGTTTAAAGACGCCTAACATCTAGGTCATCGGCCCCTAGTGGTACGAAATGTAATGACAAATTAACAATCAAAAATCCTCCACTGACCAGAATTCAAAACGTGAGGACAAAGAATGAATGGATGGATGGATGAATGAAAACCTACAACCTGTTTTCCAGTCATTGACCGGGTCAGGGATGGAATGAATGAAGCAGATATAGGCTATTAGTACGATGGGGTCGCCACTACCAAAGTGATTTTTTAATGACTGATAGATGCTATGAAATGAGAATAGAGAGTGTTGCTGGAATGAAAGATGACAGGGAAAACAGGAGTACCCGGAGAAAAACCTGCCCCGCCTCCGCTTTGTCCAGCACAAATCTCACATGGAGAGACCGGGATTTGAACCACGGTATCCAGCGGTAAGAGGCCAACGCGCTGCCGTCTGAGCCACGGAGGCTTGGATATGAATTTAAAACAATCAGTGGAACCGACCCACAATGCCTCACATTCACAGAAATTTACGTAAAACAATAGTATTACTGACCAAGGGACTGCGTCTATAGCACAATCCTGAATCGATTATGCTTGCAGTCTAATAGGGTCCAAAATCCAAGTCATCGGCCCCTCATAATGGTACTTATCACTAGGAAAGTAAAACCATGGTATTTGTCATGTTGCGGTAGTGTAGATTCGCGGTATTCCACTTATTGTGGTACTACTCACAGGTAGTGAAATTCGCACATGAAATATAGACCTATGGTGTTTCGCACAATGCGGTGCCATTTATAGGCAACGCAAACCTATGGTGTTCATCACATACGTGTACTAACCACAGGGACTCGCACTATCCCGTAGTGTTCCTCATATAGTGTGTTCAAATTTTAGGCAAGCCAGAACCATGGTGTCGCCCATATAGTGTTACTAATCACAGGTAGTGTAAAAGACAGCAACGCACTCTGTTGCTACTAATCACAAACCTATTTTGTACCTAACATAGTGGTACTACGCGCAAGTAAAAGCGACCCATGGTGCTCCCCGCGTGGTAGTACTAATTACAAGTTGTCTCATGGTTCTAATGCGATTATCACTTGGTCGCCCCTTTTAGTCACCTCTTACGACAGGCAGGGGATACCGTGGGTGTATTCTTCGTCTGCGTTCCCCACCCACAGGAGGCGAGTGTTATATCAAACTGTATTTAGTTCAAATTTCATTTGAAAGTTATAGCTAAAATAATGGAACATTTTTACAAAGACATGCAGAGTGCTACAATACGTTACGGGTAGTCTTTCAGGACGTATTTCTCACACGAAAAAGAAGAAAATATAAGGAACAGTCAAATGAAAATCGAACACCCGCTACAACGTGACCATGGAATGGTTTCATTCAAAAGCAATCACCAAAAGCGTTAATACATTTATCCTACTGGGAGACGAGAAGACCAATTCCAGTTTTATAGAATAAAATAATAATAATAATAATAATCGTATGGCCTCAGCTACCGAGTGCACACATTTCAATTTGACGCCATCTGGCTATCTGCACGCCAATTTCGACGTTCAGTTTTACTCTAGACCTACTAGATGGCAGACCGAGTAAACCGAAACTCTCTTGGACGTCTATGGCTGAAATTTAATGAATTTTGTCGGGTGAACACCGAATGTGTCAGAGAGATCTTTTAGATGCCGACATCGTACGACATGGAGTGTCGAATGGACTTTTTTCCGCCCTTCAAAAATCCGACTACCTCTGCCGGGTTTGAACCCGCTATCTTGGGATCCGGAGGCCGACCCTCTACCACTGATCCACAGAGGCAGCTAGTTTTGTAGAAAGAGGTAGGTCGCTGACGGATCCACAACCGCACCCACTCTTGCACTTCGTCTTCCGAATGAACCCGACGTCCACGAATGTCTTTCTTCAGGTCTCGAAAAATGTGAAAATCATAAGGTGAAAAGTCTGGAATGTTAAAGTGTTTCCCAAGCAAATCGTTGAAGCGTAGCCTTCGTCAGATTGGAAGTATCGGGGCGATCATTATCATGCAACAGGACGACTCCGTCCGACAACATTCGCAGCGTCGGAGTTTCTGAAAAGTGTCCAAATAGCGCTGCGCCACCAGGCAACGAACCACACTTCTCTGCTCTTCTTTGCTTGCCTCCATTTCTAGAGCTGGACGAACACACTAGACCAGTCCGCGCATCAACAAATACACAACCCAACAACTGCGTGCACCTTTGAGTTGTCACTATGCAGTTCTCCTACCACAGCGATGGCAAAATTGATACGTAACAACAGTGTTGCCATTTTTCGCGCGGAATGTGTGTTATGGCGGGTGTTCGGTTTTCATTTGACTGCCTCTTACATGGCTATGCGTGCCGAAACGCTTTATTTCCATGTTAGAACTCATTTTTCTACAACTCTGCGTAGTTCATTAACCATGGAAGAAACACGGGAACAGAACGTAACAGAGTACCACATGAAATGTTCAAAATGCCCTCAGTTTGCATTGATACATCCATCAGCCATCCGCGATTCTACCTTCCTGCTAACCTATAAATTCAACCGAGCATGAAAGAAGCGTGGAATAATAATACACTAGCGGAACTGGAAAGTGTTACACCCTGAAGTACCACTCCGATATTTATCAAACTTTGTGGAGATGTTTATCACATAACCGGTTTTCAACGATTAAACTTTCAGCGCATTCGGAACTGTTCATCACTATCATCATCAGTAAGAGTTATGTCCTCCATGGGCACGAATACACTTTTGTATTCCGTGTGGCTTGGTAGCGAGCAGCACCCGAATATCATCTTGAGGGATTTCTTGCCCTGCCTGAAACACATGATGTGTCAGTTCATAAAGATTGCTAGCTGGATGCTGGTATGACCGTATATGTCTTCCCGTCATATCTCAGATAAGCTCTGTGGGTGACAAATCAGGGAACTGGACAAGTTAGTCAAGCATCCGTACATTGCCAAAGGCATTTCTGGTGTGATCTGCAGTGTTGGCTCGTGCACAATCCTGCTGAAATACGCCATTCGGTACCCTCGTCATGAAGCGTATGACAACATGGTTTACTATTCTTGCCACATACTGGCGAGCATTTAGTTCCCCTTCAACAAGCACCAAATCCGCCCGGTTGTAATATCCAATTGCTCCCCACACCATGATTCCATGATTTGGAGAGGTATGCGCCTCGATAATCGCTTCTTCCTGTGATCTTTCACCAGGTCATCTACGGACATGTTCTGATCTCCACAAACAGAAGCGACCGAGCTCGATAGCTGCAGTCGCTTAAGTGCGGCCAGTATCCAGTATTCGGAAGATAGCGGGATCAAACCCCACTGTCGGCATCCCTGAAGATGGTTTTGCGTGGTTTTCCATTTTCACACCAGGAAAATGCTGGGCCTGTACCTTAATTAAAACCACAGCCGCTACCTTCCCACTCCTAGCCCTGGAGCCCATCGTCACCATAAGAACTATCTCTTTCAGTGCGACGTAAAGCAAGTTGTAAAGAAACACAAAAGCAGAAGCGAGACTCATCGCTGAACACCACAGAATGCCACTCGAAGTCCCAATTGACTCTGGGTCTATACCATTCAAGTCTCCGTTGTCTGTGGTTTGCTGTCAGTGGTAAACAAAGCATGGTAACTTGTGATCTGAACCCAGCTTCCAGTAATCTGTTTCCGAAGATTCGTGGTGACACTCTGCCTGTAACGTCCGCGAGTATTTCAGCTGTTGTCATCCGTCTGTTCGTCAGAGCCAACCGACGAATCCTACGATCTTCTCGTGGTGTAGTCCTTCTGGAAGGACGCATACCTGCTCTTTGAGCCACACTGTTGTCCTGAGTTCATCTCGTCACTACTCGTTCTGCAGTCATTGCACTACAGCCAACTGTCTGCGCAATCTGTCGGTATGATGCTCCCATATCCCTCATGCCAATGATTCGACCTTTCAGGAAGTCAGGAAGATGGCGATCAGCTGCCCGTAAACGTCCTCTATGAATGCTGTGTTACGCGAAACGGTAACGTTAGACACAACCAACAACCATCACGTATACACACCAACCGCCATCTTTTGGAATGGCGTTTACCTCTGCTAACAATTAGGTTGGATGAGGATGAAAATTTAATCAACATATCTCACAGGCGGAGCCTCCGTCGCTCAGGCGGCAGCGCGCCGGCCTCGCACCACTGGGTTCCGTAGTCCACGTGAGATTTGTGCTGGACAAATCGGAGGCGGGACAGGTTTTCCTCCGGGAACTCCGGTTTTCCCTGCCATCATTCATTCCAGCAACACTCTCCAACATAATTTCATTTCATCTGTCAGTCATTAATCATTGCCCCAGAGGAGTGCGACAGGCTTCGGCAGCCGGCACGATTCCTATCTCGCCGCTAGATGGTGCTTCATTCATTCCATTCTTGATCCGGTCGTATGACTGGAAACAGGCTGTGGATTTTCATTTCCATCTCACAGACATGGAAATACTGGGGTTTCAGGTTTGGTGGCATTCGGTCAAAGTGTTCATGGTGTAACACTTTCCATTTTTGCCAATGTAATTATTCTTTCTCCGTTAGGGTCTTCTAAGGACCACGTTACAATTTCAATGCCTCATCTTTTGTTGTTCCTCCTTTCGCCAATACTCCTTCATCTGCCATTATGCCCCCTTTTCCTCTCGTCGGACCATTTTGAGCCTGTTGTCTTTCCCTCTCGACGTTGAAATCCTTCCCTCTTTAACACTTTCTCTCTAAAAAATCTCTCTTTCCCCTCTGTTGTTTCTTCCTCTTCCCTTATGTTGTAGTTGACTTCTTGATCCAAAGAGATTTGAAGATTTGTTTGGTTAATCTGTTGTTATCCATTCTGTATATAAATGTCTAAAAATATTAATCCTTCCTTCCGCATTGTATCTGTTATGTTTTGTATGTTCCAGTATGTTCCATAATTACTTATTGATTTCCAGACTTCTGTAGTTCTTAGCGGACCGAGAATTCTTCTTCTTCTTAATCTGTTTACCCTCCAGGGTCGATTTTTCCCTCGAACTCAGCGAGGGACCCCACATCTACCGCCTCAAGGGCAGTGTTCTGGAGCTTCAGACTCTGGGTCGGGGATACAACTGGGGAGGATGACCAGTACCTCGCCCAGGCGGCCTCACCTGCTATGCTGAACAGGGGTCTTGCGCGGGGATGGGAAATTGGAAGGGATAGACAAGGAACAGGAAAGGAAGTGGCCGTGGCCGTAAGTTAGGATTTGCCTGGAGGAGAAGTGGGAAACAACAGAAAACCACTTCCAGGATGGCTGAGGTGGGAATCGAACCCACCTCTACTCAGTTGACCTCCCGAGGCTGAGTGGACCCCGTTCCTGCCCTCATACCACTTTTCAAACTTCGTGGCAGAGCCGGGAATCGAACCTGGGCCTCTGAGGTTGGCAGTTAATCACACTAACCACTACACCACTGAGGCGGACATTCGTATTCTTCTATTGCGTCTTATTCTGCTTCTTCTTCTCATTATTATTATTATTATTATTATTATTATTATTATTATTATTATTATTATTATTATTATTATTATTTCCGTTAGGGTCTACTATGGTTGTTCTTCCTTCGATCAGCCCAGTATTTCTTCGCCCTTTCGGAATGGGTTTCTTGTGACCAGGTGCTGCCGGTCCCTTTCTATTCTTGTGATCTTGGTTGATCGTTTGATCTATGAATCCCGAAATTTTGTTGATGGTCATCCTATCATAATGTCTATTATATACTGCATCCTGTGGTATGTTCCTTTCCTCCATGTTCTCCTTTTACTCATTTTTACATAGAAAAATGAGATGTGTTAAACATGTTTTTTCCCGCAGCAATGGAAGTGAATACTAAAAGGAAACTTAGTATGACAAACACATTATTCCGTAGTAATATCCCTACATATTTAGAAATCATATAAACCTATTAATAATTTCGTGTGGCTATTTCTAGCCGAGTGCAGCCCTTGTAAGACAGACCCTCCGATGAGGGTGGGCGGCATCTGCAATGTTTAGGTAACTGCGTGTTTCTGTGGTGGAGGATAGTGTTATGTGTGGTGTGTGAATTGCAGGAATGTTGGGGACAGCATAAAACACTCAGCCCCGAGCCATTGGAATTAACCAGTGAAGGTTAAAATCCCCGACCCGGCCGGGAAGCGAACCCGGGACCCTCTCAACCGAAGGCCGGTATGCTGACCATTCAGCCAACGAGTCGGACGAAAAATGATGTAACGGACGAAGAAAGGCAAGGGCCACGAAGGGCGTGAAATTGAAAGACTCCCTAGGCCTCGAATGCTCTAATACCGTAGGGGTCGGAAAAGAACAAGAGTTGACCGAGGGAGGTCGGAAAGAATAGATGAAAGTGAGGAGCCTGGCACAAGTAAGTGGAAACAATGCCAAGACTCAGCTAAGGGCCCGTGGTCGCCAATCCACACTCCCAAGTTGAGAGCCCCTTGGGCCCCTTTTAGTCGCCTCTTACGACAGGCAGCGGATATCGAGTGTTCATTCTATATGTGCGTCCCCCACCCGCAGGGGGTAGTGTGTTTGGTCCGTGAGAGGTATTTTATTTCCCTCAAGCCCGCCGGCAAGCCGGTTAGAACCCTCTATCCGCCACCTGGGACGTGCCACGTGGGAGTATCACCTCTCCCCCTGCTACGCCAGCGTAGTAGGTTCGTGGATATAAACCTATGACATTCACTATTCAAAATGGCCATTTCTTTGCCCTTTCCCTGATAATAATTTCCAAACACACGATTCTCTTTTATTATGATTAGTAATGTTATAGCTACAAAATGTACTAGAATCAGAGAAGTCCATCAAGTTTAATTATATTTTTTTCATAAAGTTATTTTCAAGTAGTCAATTTCCCATTAATTTTCTATTGAAACTATGTTTTTTAAACTTAACCAATGAAGCTAGCTCAATAATCCAAGTATACCTTCTTATTATCTATGAAATATACGTTCGTGCAAAATTTCATCCTAATATCTTAAAAACTTTCAAAGTTATCAGGGAAACGGTTCTGAAAAACAAAAGTTGCGGGAAACGAACAACCAACTTACCGATAAAATGCTTGCTTCGGTGACAGGGCTTCGCGTTTTTGGTCGTAACTTCGAAAGTATTGGAGATACTCTCTGGCGGCAGTCTTTCGGTGTGCCGTAGAAACCAAGGCTTCTCTTTTTTTAAAAAATTAAACTGCGATTTTCTCTGTCCTTTAGTACGTAATTCCGCATTTGGTCGCAGTCGAAATTTTTGTCCCGCTTTCCTACACCCTAGTATTTTACGCAAAATGTTTCTATTCTTTTTTCTCAATGTTTTCTAGTGAAACCCTTCCTGTTCAGTGAAATGCATTCGATTGCAAACAAACTTTCTGACTTTATCGCAGTATTGTAATGTCTGAGTTTTGCAGTGATTGAGATTTTTTTTTTTGTTATATACATTGTGGCATAAGAGCCTCTCAACGCTGGATACCGTGGTTCAAATCCTGGTCAAACCATTGAGATTTGTGCTGGACAAAGCGGAGGAGGGACAGGTTTCTCTCTGGGTACTCTGGTTTTCCCTCTCATCTTTCATTCCAGCAACACTCTCTAACATTTCATTTTATTTGTCAGTCATTAATCATTGCCCCAGAGGAGTGCAACAGGCTTCAGCAGGTGACACAATTCCTGTCTCCGCCGCTAGATGGCGTCTTCATTCATTCCATTCCTGACTCGGTCGAATGACTGGAAACAAGCTGAGGATTTTCATTTAGCATTTCGGCATAGCTTATATGCTATTTCCATCTTTTTTGTCCTTTCCTATAACGCTGTTCCTGGTATCCCTCTAGGAGTTAACCACTTCGCTAGGTAGTTAAATTTCTATACTCTGTTACTTGTTAATACTTGTGACAATATTTTATTAAGAGTCTCTTGTATCCTGTATAATTAGTTATGTCTCTTCATAGGGTATTCTGAATGCTCGTCTTTACAGCAATCTCTTGGAGCATTTTAGTCTTTACCTTAGCTCTTTCTGTGTCGTCTACCAGTATCACCTAGGGATGGCAGTTTTTAAAAAATACCGATATTTCGATATATTGAAAGCTTATTTTCGATAATCGATATTTATTGCACATAATATATCGGTATATTCAAGCGATATCGATATATCGTAACACAAGAGTAACTACAATATCACCACCAGACCTCAATGCATATATATCAATATTGGTTTATTCTGCCTGTGCACGCGACTGGTTGGTTGAGTTTATCTTGCTACTGTAATTCGCGGTTTAATTATCCATGGAAATTATCCATCAACGGCTGCTAAATTCAGATGACCACTAGCCTGCACGGTTGCTAGGGTTATACTATGGCTGGTCCCTGGTCCGACAGCTCTGCACTCCGACCGACCGAGCAGAGGAGTGGCCACAGCTCTGCCATGGCTCTACGCTTAGGGATGGCAAAACATGTTTAAATACCGATATATTGAAAACTTATAATCGATATGTATAGCACATAATATATCGGTATATTCAGACGATATCGATATATCGTTAATGATAACCTAAGAGTCCAAGACCAACAACAATATCATCAGACCTCAATGCATATATATCAATATTGGTATTCTGCCTGTGCATGCGACTGGTCGGTTGAGTTTATCTTGCTACTGGAATTCGCGGTTTAATTATCCATGGAATATATCCATCAACGGCTGCTAATTTCAGATGAGCACCAGCCTGCACGGTGCTAGGGTTATACTTCCGAAACGCAAATTTTCATTGACCCCCAGCCACAAGATATGTCAATAGGCGCCAGCAGTCAAGGCATAGACCCTGAATAATTAGCATTTTGAAAGAACTAAGTACACCTGTGAAAGAGAGTGAAAAAATAGTGTCAGTAATGCTTGATGAAGTCCACATAAACCTCGTAAATTAGTAGGAATGGCCGAAAATAGTTAAGAATATGATGCAGAATCTACCGTGCAATTATTTATGGCTTTATCATTGCATTCTGGGAATAAAGATATCATTGGTTTTTTTTTCTGGTAAATAACAATAACTCAGACACTTAAAGTGTTAGAATTCATGGTTGAATTAGGTTTTGATGTTTTGTACTTTACTGCTGATACCATTTTACACAAAATATTTTGGTCAGTATATTTGATTTCCTTAATTATCTTGTTTTTCTTGGAACTTTCGTGGTCCCCGTTTTATAGAACTTCAATATAATTTCAAATCCTTGCATTATGAAAAAAAAATTGATATCGAGATATATCGATATTTTGTTTTGATAGTAGGATAATATCGGCATGTCGATATTGAAGGAAATATTGATATTTTAGTACGGTATATCGGAACGTCCCTAGATGTTATCGCTACCTACGAGGTAAGTAAAGGCCTCTGCATGCACGGTCTCTTCAAGTACTAAATTGACAGAGTAGCAGCAGTTCAAATAGCACCCCTGGATGTCAGGTTTTCCCTCTATTCCTCAGCACGATTCCAATTGGCATTAAGAAAATAACTTGCAGATAAAAGCACATTACAAACATAAAACATTGCGTTTTGAGTAGGAAAGTGATATTTCTATGACGTTTGAAAACCTACAACCTGCTTTTTTCAGTCATCGACCGGGTCAGGAATGGAATGAATGAAGCAGATATAGGCTATTAGTACGATGGGGTCGTCACTCCCAAAGTGACTTATTAATGACTGAGATATGCTATGAAATGATCATGGAGAGTGTTGCTGGAATGAAAGATGACAGGGAAAACCGGAGTACCCGGAGAAAAACGTGTCCCGCCTCCGCTTTGTCCAGCACAAATCTCACATGGAGTGACCGGGATTTGAACCACGGGATCCAGCGGTGAGAGGCCGACGCGCTGCCGTCGGAGCCACAGAGGCTCTTCTATGACGTTTAATGAAGAAAAATAAATGTACCACCCAGTAATTCAAGATGAGGTAGTATGATTGCAACCGGAAAGTTCACGTCCTAATAAAAATGAAAATACTTCCTAGCATATTTTAAAACACTGCAGTATTCACATAGCGTACGTCGATGAATGCAGAGTGGGTCTCGGTCCGCAAGTGGCCACGGCTGGCCCGTGGTCCCACAGTTCTGCACTCCGACCGGCCAACCGAACAGAGGAGGGCCGGCCACGCTCTACCGTGGCTCTTCACCTCTGTATTCGGAAGACGGGACAGGGCTGGACCTCACGGCTGGTCCCCACTGTCGACTGCCCTGAGAATGGTTCCCCGTGGTTTTCCATTCTCCTGCACTAAGGCGAATGCCGGAACAGTTCCTATTATAGGCCACGGCCACTAACCCCCTCACCTTCTCCGAGCATCTTCTTCAACGTGACATCTCCCAGCCTGAGAGACGGCGTCACCGTCTAAGAGGTCCTCCTCCTCCTCCTTCAGGTGAGGAATGAGAACATTTTAGTAGTAGTACATAGCCTAGTCTTGCCATGCAAATATGATGGATACCCTGAAGAAAGTGTTGGCATTGATTGCGGCTAGTTTTTGTAGAAATGCTAAAGCATGTGCTTTCAAAATGTTTACTACATACTACAGACTTCGAGGAAGGTTGCCACGTGCTATTCTTCTCGTCACCCCGACATGATATAATTTTGACCCATTTTTCTCGTAGTTCTACATTTGCTCGTGGAAAGAAATGCCACTACCATTCTGAAGTTTACTTTGGCAGAATGGTACACAGCAATAAACCATTATTTATCACGCGCATTCAACATCCTGTGAATATAATGTTTACAAAAAAAACTCTCTCGGCTCTTGCATATTTATCAATATGCACAAAACATTTTCTTAATGCAAATCCTCAGCTTGTTTAGTAATTTGACCGGTCAGGAATGGAACGAATAAGGCCTCATCTAGCGGCGAGGATGGGAACTGTGTCGGCTGCCGAAGCCTGTCGCACTTCTTGGGGCAATGATTAATGGCTGACAGATGAAATGAAATGATAGTGGAGAGTGTTGCTGGAATGAAAGATGACAGTGAAAACCGGAGTGCTGGAGAATAACCTGTCCTGCCTCCGCTTTGTCCAGCACAAATCTCACATGGAGTGACCGGGATTTGAACCACGAAACCCAGCGGTGAGAGGCCTTCGTGCTGCCACCTGTGTCACGGAGGCTTCTATTTTCTTAATGTTACGTTTAAATATAAACCATACTCTCGCCCCAAGCTGAATACACAAATCAACGCCTCTTATAATTAATTTTAAGGCTTATCTCACATAAAAACTCACTGACTTACCTTTTTGCTTCACAGTTCCCTTATACGTCTGTGTTGTTAAACAATGGAGGGCTAACACGAAGTCTAGCGGTGACTCTGGAGCTAGAACGTATTTCACGCTGCGTAAACTGCCATGCGGAGGCCTTATTACTAATCACGTAGGCAACGGTGTTACATATTCCACCGTTTGTATTCGAATTATAATCCAGCCTATCAGAGTTATTTCCAGGTTGCAATTCCACTTTCACTAGCACCATCTCTTGAAGAATTATCGGCGTTCTCTAGTGCAGATGTATTTATGAAAATAATAATTCAAAGAAAAACGATACATTTACGGAAAAACCGATATATTATTCGGTAAATTGAATCAAAATTTCGATATCGATATACCGATAAATCGAAAGGAAAATATCGGTATTTCGTAAAAACCGATATATCGTTGCCATCCCTAGTATCACCATATCATTTGCGAATGTTAGACTATCCAAATATTATTATTATATATGTAGTGATGGCAAAACTTTTCAGAATATCGGTTTTCGATACATCGATATTAAAACATCGATCTTCAAAATATCGATATATCCGTTTTTAAAATGTTGGTGCTATTATCCATTATTGTAAGTCTAGTTTTTCATTTAACACGATGATTAAAGGATTCATTAGGTTTAATATGTGTTGACACAGATCAGAAAACAAGGTTAAAACAATGACCAATTAATATGACTTTTTCAGTATAATGACACATTATAAAACATTTATAGCCGATAGATGTTACGATACATAGAAAAACAGTATATGCAAGGTGTCTAGTTAATTACACCATAAAATCATATGAAAAAACTACAAACGTATATTTTGTGTTCGAAGTACATCTAACAATTATCAGAACTCTATAAAATAATAAAACATCTTCTTCCCAACTTCTTCCTCAGTAGTGCAACCATTTGTTCGTGAAAAATACATAATCAATGATCGTAGGTCTATTTCCAATACCTGTTAGGTAAGCCATTTAGAAAAAGCAGCTTGGATAACAGTTTGCCACTTAATCGGTTTCTCTTTCCCGTGATGTTTTCGGCCTTTGAAAATAGTCTCTCTGCTGAGACAGAGGTCACTACAATGCTCAAGTATTGCCTAGCTAACGTATAAAGCTTAGAATAAACAGGTTTCAGGTCTTCCCACAATTCGAGTGGATTCTCCTTGTGATTTACTGACACAGGCGTTGACAAGTACAGACATATCTCTGACTAACTCCAGTGGGGATTCTGGTGTTGCCATTTTTCTTGTTGCTTTAAGCTCAGCCTTGGATTCTGAAGATCATGGTCGCGAAGCTTCTGCCAAAGTAGTGAAAAGTTTCTTAATGTGATTTCGGGCTTCTGAGGCTACCATTGCGTCCAAGAAGCGGATATTTTAAAACCTAGGGTCTAAAAACATAGGTAGGGCTAGCAAATGCGCCTGCTCTCGTTCTTTAAACCTAGTATCAAATTCTTTGAGAATGCTAGTTTTCAAGCTGTTTCCAATGAGTTGTTTCGGTGATGAAGAGGAGATTGACTGGAACATGCAATTCAGCAGTGTAATGGCCATACTGGCCGACACGTAGCTTTCTCCAGAAATTTCCCTTGTTAAACGTTCCAAGTAAGACAACATGCTTTTCACTTCTAATTCTGCTGCAGACATCGTTGGTGGAGAATCTGGTCGGTTTACTAGAACGCTGCATACAATGTTGGACAGAAGTAGAAATCATTCAAACATGTAATATGTAGAATACTACCGTGTCCTAATGTCAAGAAGAAATGTAAGCACTTCTTCAGAAATTCCTGCTATTTCTTGCTCTTCTAAGAATTGATCGCTAACATTCATTGACCGCTTGATGTATTTAACCATTACTCTTATCTTTTGTATTGTATCATGTAGCCCCTCAGTGTTCTGGATAGCAGATTCTGCTAGTAAATTTATGGAAGGAGCCAAACAACTCATGTGCTTATTTTTCCCAAACAAATCCATTGCTGATTCATTGTCTGTAACAATACACAACACCTTATCTATGGGGATATCCCACTCATTTAATGCAGACAAAATTTGGTTGTTCAAGTAAACAGCAGTATGGGATTGCTGTAACTGAAACACGCCGAGTGCGATTGATTCGACTGAAGACTCTTCTGTGAAATTAATTGTTAAGTCAAGAAAGCTGGTGGTTGTCATCATCTCAGACCAAACAACCGTTCTAATTATAAAGTATTCCACGTGTTTGATCATATTCTTAAAATTAGAGCTTAGCAAATCATTCTTTCTTTATTTCTTAATCTATTTACCCTCCAGGGTTGGTTTTTCCCTCAGTCTCAGCTAGGGATCCCACCTATACCGCCTCAAGAGCAGTGTCCTGGAGCGTGAGACATTGGGTTGGGGGATACAACTGGGGAGAATGACCAGAACCTCGCCCAGGTGGCTTAACCTGCTATGTTGAACAGGGGCCTTGTGGGGGATGGAAAAATTGGAAGGGATAGACAAGGAGGAGGGATGGAAGCGGCCGTGGCCTTAAGTTAGGTACCATTCCGGCATTTGCCTGGAGGAGAAGTGGGAAAACCAGTTCCAGCGTGGCAGAGGTGGGAATGGAACCCACCTCAACTCATTTGACCTCCCGAGGCTTATTAGACCCCGTTCCAGCCCTCGTACATCATTTAAAATTTCGTGGCAGAGCCGGGAATCGAACCCGGGTCTCCGGGGGGTGGCAGCTAATCACACTAACCACTACAGCACAGAGGCAGACTTAGCAAATCATATTTTTTATTAATCAGGCTCTTCAGTGTTTCTGGTGTGTACTTTATAGAGAGGAGTTGCTTTCTTCATAAGACGCTGGAATCCTCCTTCATCCACCGACAAAGGCATGTGTATATAGTATTTCATATTATAATGTATGTATCTTAAAATAAGCCTTCGTATTTGTGGTATTGCCGGAAATTTTCAAGCTTTTGGCACACGTATTACACTTAACTTCAGTTTTATTGATTTTTGTGAAGTATCTCCACATATCACTTTTATTTGGAGCCATTTATGAAACTACTTGTTGCAAACTATATACCACTAAAATTTGTAAAAAGTATGAATCACTTAAAGCAACACTATGAAGTATGAACAGCACTAAGCGCCAACAATATTCCACAGCCCCAGCATTTGCCTGCTGTGAAAATGGGAAACCACGGAAAACCATCCTCAGGGCTGCCAACAGTGGGGTTCGAACCCACTATCTCCCGAATACTGGATACTGGCCACACTGCAGCTACCGAGCTCGTCAATTCACATTTAAACGAACAACATGAAGTAACAGTTTGATAGACAAAAGGCGACCTCGTTAGCTATAGAAACAATAGTTCTTTGAAACCAAAGAATAATAATAATAATGTTATTTGCTTTACGCCCCACCAACTACTTTTTAAGGTCTTCGGAGACGCCGAGGTGCCGGAATTTAGTCCCGCAGGAGTTCTTTTGCGTGCCAGTAAATCTACCGACACGGGGCTGTCGTATTTGAGCACCTTCAAATACCACCGGACTGAGCCAGGATCGAATCTGCCAAGTTGGGGCTAGAAGGCCAGCGCCTTAACCGTCTGAGCCACTCAGCCCGGCGAAACCAAAGAATAATCAGGTACAATAGACATAATAATTTTTAAGAGATCAGTGTGGTAGCTCAAACGTTACACTGTTACAAAGAGCACTACTGTTCCAATCGATTACAAGTTAGGAGACGGGGCTCCCAAATTTACAATATTCCAGCCTCTCCAAGGCCCAATTCTCTATTTTTACATTAGATTGAATAGTAACAGTTTTCACTGTCTTATTCGCTCGAAAGCCTAAGTTACAATTAAATATGGATAGTTAACATTTACCAGGAGCAATAAGTGCCTATTCTACATGGCCTTAGTGAAGAAAGAAAAGTATTAAATATCGGCCATAAGTCAAAATGACCGAGCTCGATAGCTGCAGTCGCTTAAGTGCGGGAAGTATCCAGTAATCGGGAGATAGTGGGTTCGAGCCCCACTGTCGGCAGCCCTGAAGATAGTTTTCCGTGGTTTCCCATTTTCACACCAGGCAAATGCCGGGGCTGTACCTTAATTAAGGCCACGGCCGCTTCCTTCCCATTCCTAGGCCTTTCCTATCCCATCGTCGCCATAAGACTCATCTGTGTCGGTGCGACGTAAATCAAATAGCAAAAAAAAAAAAAACCTCTAGACTGGAGTGATGGAAAGACAACATGGCCCAAAAGGTCCCAGAACTCCCTGGGCCGAAGCCCTGTAGACAACCACAACTTCTATTGGTTGATTTAATAAAATGTAAAAAATTCCTGATTGGTTGATAATTTAGAAGAAGAAGGAAAAGATGGCAGTACGAGTAACCTAAGAGCACAAAAAGGAATCTACAAATATTACAGTTTTGAAAACTTAGAAAGTACAAATTTCTTAGAAAATTAATTGTTCATCTTCCCACCAGAGGGGACACACATGTTAACAGTAGAGACATTGACGACATAGTTTGGAACTTCTCCTGAAATAAGTTTCACTGTTCATATAACAGATGGCCTTCTAAAAGGCAGTCACTTTGAATGAACGGAATGGGTGAACCTCCGGTACAATTTTTATTATTATTCAATCATTCGTATTATCAAGTCGTTGTAGAATTAGAGCAGATAACTTTCGTAAAATCACACCTCAACAATTGATTTACACCAGTCAAAAATATCAGAAGGAAATGCGAAAGCAGGTAAATCCAGGAAGAGGATGTGCTAGAGTAAGGTTCAGCGGATTCATATCACATTTCACTCCATCATCGCTATCACCCTATATCTTTATTACGGCGCTCGGGAAATGTGTCCTAAATGGGCAATATATTATAATCTAAAAGAGCGGCGCATGATATACGTGTATGGAGCGAAGCGCACACATTGCGAGTATTTCACAGATGTAACTCTGGCTGACGTGTGTGGACCGTATTTCAGCGAATAAATATGTTTATTGGTGAAATGCAATTAGAGGTCGTAAAAAAAAGTAAGATTTATTCGGATGATCTCCTCTAACGTGAATTCTCTGAAATTAAATTATTATGCCGTTCTAATTGCATATTTATTAGTATATCTAAAACACGGAGGCTTGAAATAACATGTCCGAGTTAACGGTGATCCGACACAGTTACAAGCGCTTGGAATTTTTTGTGATGGGTGAGTGATCTCTAAAAAGGACGATGTTTACTCTTACACACTGATTCAGTGGTTCCTAAAGGGTGCACCGTGAATCCTAGTGAGGGGAGGGGGCTCTAACATTTTTGGTAAGGGTGCCTTGACGAGAACATTATCGTAGAAATGATAAATAACATCTACATAACATCAAACCAAATCCTATGGCGCAACGGCCCGAAGGGTCTTGGCCTACCAAGCGACCGCTGCTCAGCCTGAAGGCCAGCAGAGTAAGAGGTGTCCTGTGGTCAGCACGTTGAATCATCTCGGCCGTTATTGTTGGCTTTCTAGACCGGAACCGCTATTTTTTTTAACAAGTTGCTTTACGTCGCACCGACATAGACAGGTCCTATGGCGACGATGGGAAAGGAAAGGGCTAGGAGTGGGAAGAAAGTGGCCGTGGCCTTAATTAAGGAACATTTGCTTAGTATTAAAATGGGAAACTACAGTGGGGTTCGAACGCACTATCTCCCGAATACTGGATACTGGCCGCACTTAAGTGACTGCAACTATCGAACTAACTCACCGTCAGATAGCTCCTCAATTTTAATTACAAAGGCTGAGTGGATCTCGAACCAGCCCTCAGATCCTGGTAAAAATCCCTGACCTAGTGTTGAATCGAAACAGCGGCCTCCAAATAAGGGGAAGACACCGCAAGGCCGGCAAATAACATCCACATAGGGTTAATATTTTTATTTGTACATAATTTTCCACTGGGCGGAGTTAATTCTCTTGTCATTCATCATACTTGCTACTCTCTTAGTCGCTTTTCTCGATACGGGGTCGGGAATTATAAGAGATGAATTTACATGGCATATTTTTACGTCCAGATGCCCTTCCTGACGCCAAACTCAGTTGAAAGAACTAATGAAGTTTAAATCAATAATGGTAAATTGGATAAGAAGGTGGAAGGAATCGGATGTGGGCTATGAATAGGTAGTGAAGGTGGGAAACCATAGGAAACCACTCTCAGGAGAGCCGACGATGGGGTTCGAACCCACTCGTCTCCCGAATCCAGAGCTTTGTTCCATAGCCGTAGCGCGCCACTACGCCCGGTAGCCCATTAAATTAATATCGGTGAATCTGCACGCAAGCTCTCCCATACTCACTGTAGTGAACTCTGCTTCAGAGAACTCTCATTTTTATAACTGAGACAGAAACCTACCTAAGACGTCAATACAAGAATACCTGATCAGCCCGATCGAAACTGGCATGAGAGCGCTGTCCTTTGTGGGTCGGGGTGATAAGAATAACAGCCACGCTATTCGCTGCCTGTCATAAGAGGCGACCCTTGCAACTTCTCTTCACCATTCATCTACATATAACAATTATTAATGCCAAAACATTTCTAACAGACAATGTAGGGATCCCCATACTACGAAAAACATAAGCAATTTCCTAAAAAGTGCCGAAAGTTGAAGGGCTATAGGTTACGGGAAGGTTTCAAATTGTGAGTCTTGGATAGCTCCATCAAACTAAGGAAAACAAATTTCGAAAATCAATAGCGGCCTAAATGCAGTTCCAGAGAAACAGCCTAAAATCGCTTGTTTCTTTACTCGTTCATTTTTTCAAATTCGAGCCAAATTAACTTATTTATATAATTATTTCTGTAATATGTTCCTTGGTTCAATACCTTCAGGCATCTTTTGATTTTTAAAAAATGTCCACACCAAATGTAGTTACAAGGGCTTAAGTGGAAGTCTGCATTGACTCACATCAGCGCTCGTAGTGGTGCTTAGGTGAAACTCTGCATTGAGACACATTAGCGCTCGTAGTGGTGCTTAAGTGAAACAATGCACTCACTGACATTAGCGCTTGAAGTGGTAGAAAAAGGCGAACTGCTAATCTAATCATGGCCCACTTGATGCGTCGCTATAGCTTGATCCTGTTCCAAGATGTTCGAGCTCTTAAGGGAACCGGGAAGTGTCCCAAGCAGAGTGATGCGCATCTTGGTATTTCATCCATTTAAACATTAAGTTTTCAATGGATTTTGTTAATTATTTTTTCAGTAGTTTATCAAAGCCTGTTCTTTGTTTGTTCATAAATTCATTACTCTAAATCAAAAAACTTGTAAGTAAACAAGTCATAAACTTACTGAAAATTCTAAAAAAAAATTGACATTTTAGGTACAATTTCGAAGAGCGTTTTAAAAAATTTGGACTTGAGATTTTTACATCTTATTCTACCACTATTAGTTGACTTTGGTAAGTAAATTCAAATTCCTAACTGAAATATATTTCAGCGAATAAAATAATTAACTTGCATAAAAAAATCTGCCAAAATTCTAAAAATAAAAAATTAATATCTTAGAATCTGTTGAACCGAATTGCATAATTTTACTTACCAGCAGTCACAATTACATGCACAATGTATGGCCCAAATTTCAGCTTTCTGCGTCTAACAGTTCTTGAAAAAATGTACCTATGTTTACAAAAATATAGTATTGAGAAAAAGTGATGAAAACATAAAACTTAGTTTTACAGCCTACTTCAGTGCATCCCTGAAGAATAGTCATCATTAACTGCTTCATCTGATTCATCTACCTTCCTTTTTCTTCTTTTTGCAATCCTAACTTCCTTTGATGAGGCCTCAGCAGCTCTTTCAGCATATTTTACTCGATTTTGATCGATTCGACACAAAGCTGTTGTGGTGTTATGACCTGGTTTTATGCCCATTGTCTTCAAAACTTCAATTCTCTCCATTGTACCCTCACTGAATGTGATAACAGCATCACATACACCAATAACTATTTTACTATACTCTATGAAAACAGTTCTTGGTAGGCGTTCTCACACACAATTATTAAAACTTTCATTTACATTTTGAGTCTGCCCATGAAGACATTTTTTCAACAGTTTCTCTTCACTAAGATCTCTGAAAATAGGTCTCATGGCTTCTATCACAGCACTAGGAAGTGAGTGTTTGTGATGATAACTAATACCACCTGCTAAAGCTTTCTGGAAACCACACCATGACTCCTCACCTCTGGGGCACAACAGATGTTGTGGGTATGAGTCAGTAGATGCCTTATGTAAAAATATTGCCCACACAGCTGACCTCATATCCTTCAAATTGTGGGTATTTCTGCTGATGGCTAACCCATAGTAAGTCTGAATCAAGTCTATTTCTGAATCAGTTAACATACCAGCACCACCTATTTGTTTTTTGTCATGCAACACTTTACCCTTCAAGTCTGTTTTTAGTCTCCTAAGTCTGGCACCCATTCTTTTCTGCACATGCCCTACACATTCAAGTTTCTCTATACTTCTATTAGGGCCATAAGGCTGTGCTTCACTGAATAACTTATATCCTTTAGAATCCCCATCTCCTAGGTAATTCACATACCATAGTAATTACTAAATTTTTTAGGTGGAGAGGGTAAGTCTAACATTGCACAGAGGCTCTCTGCAGCTTTCTACCCCTTGCCTATGCAGGACATGCCATACACCATTCTTACATTTATATTATAATATTTATCTGAAGTTTTTCTTGAAGTCCTAGTTGATTTATTTATATTACAATTATGTTAATAATTACCAGTTTTGAAGAAAGTCCTTTGCTAACACTAGTATCTTCAGTAATAAACAAAGAGTCTTCACATTTACAGTATTTACAATAGGTGTTATTGCTAATGAATTCTGATAATAACTGTACATTAACAATAATATTACCCTTACCAGTACTATTTACAGAATCACTGTCAACAACTACTTCACCCAAATACCTCAATTTACTACTCGAAGAGCTTGGAATATTTAGGCCTACATTATCAATTTGACTACTTTGTTCTTGCAGGTTAGAATGAACTAGAGGTTCGTAATTATTTACTTTAGTGTATTTATTCCCTTGGAATTTACGTTTTTTGTACACAATACCGACTCTAGGCATTATCACTATTTTATAACACCACTTGTAGTGTGAAGATGAAACCAACGTGCAACAAAATAACTTTTATAACTTCAAATGGACCAACTTGTTTACTCATACAAACAAACCATAAAACAAAAGAAGACGTGGCAGCGCATACCCAGACTACAGCAGACTAGCCAACATAAAAACAAATTGAACAAAATTTACTAGAAAATTTTATCACCACAGGGGAAGGAGAAATGAAGATCAGAGTGCAAAGGGGCGTGGCATGACTGAACTTACAGAGATGTGCAGTCCTTTTAAATATTTTTTTAACAACTAAATATGCACAAAACAATATTAAAATGCATATCATTTTGTTCAGAATACATAGGAGAATTTAATAAAATAAAAAACCAAAAATGCATTTTTTGATCATTTCACACTTCCCAGTTGCCTTAACCACACTAAACGCTGCAGGTCTAGGATTATACAGGAAGCTGTGGAAGTACATATAAATCCTAACAATTGCAACAGGGACACTGGCTATCAATTAAGTAATACGTCGTAGCCAATCATTAAGGATTTACGTAGCCTAGGTAGTTCTCTTCCCTGTCCTTTCATTATTGATATATCTTTTAAGTGTTTTCCAGTTTCGTACGTTCCTCTTCATCAGATGATTCTTTCTGAGCTATGTGTTAAGTGTAATACTTCGGTAACGTGTGGACCGGTTATTGCCCTCCCCCCCACCTCCTCCCACACCGTCACACATCATTATCATCCTCTGATTTTCTCCACACACTTTCTTTCCATTCTTCTGCTCTGTTCTATTCTATCCTGCTGTCTTTCGTTCCACTTTATTTTATTATTATCTTTTTATTTCTTCTACCATAGGGGCCTATTCGTCCCTGATTCGTCTATGACCTCTCTGTTACTTCTCACGCACACGGTGTGATGGAACATTTTAGTTGGAGCACGGCCGATTTGATGCGTCGCTCTAGCTAAGAGCGCAGCCAGGCATCCGGTCGGCCGTGATCTAATCGACCGGATATCGATGGTTAAGAAAAGGATTGCAATTTTTAGGAATAAATAAAGAATATATTCTGATACTTCGTTCTATAACCACACCCGGGCGACTGGAGTGGAACATTGATAATGATGATGATGATGATGATGATGATGATGATGATGATGATGACTTCATTATATTTTATCCAAAATTCGTAGCTCATATCCGTAGGATGTTTTCAACATTGAGTTGCTTACCTGAAGCAAGACCGACTCCAATCCTCGGACCGTAATATTAAAAAAAAAAAAAAAAAAATGGCAGCCGAAGTAGCCGGATTGCTGGTATTGGTTAACACGAAAATATCACGTACATATCATACAAACGGCGGTAATTTAACTTGATATATGCAACATCATAGGAAAAATCACTTTTACACATATGAAAATGCTTCGCCAACAAGTACGCACCACATATAATAAACTAGAATCACATATATTCTACTAGAAAAGAGAACAAGAAACTGATTATTTAGAAATTTCAATTAGTCAAATAACGTTTTCTCTTAGATTTCACTCCGCTGGATAGCTGAAAATACATGATAAAACTGATAAAATAATATTTATAACTTTACTTTGAATGTTTAACAAGAAATTAAGGTGCGAAAATCCTCAATTTGTTAGGTCTCATCAGAACTATGAACATAATGTGTCTTAGTTTTGAAGTGTGGGAAATTTCGTATGTTCAGCACCCAATGAAAGGAAAGAAGGAAAGTACATCCGAAATAATAATGTTATTGGTTTCACGTACCACTAACTACTTTTTACGGTTTTCGGAGACGCCTAAGTGACGGAATTTAGTCCCGGAGGGGTTCTTTTACGTGCCAATAAATCTACCGACACGAGGCTGACGTATGTGAGCACCTTGAAATACCACCGGACTGAGCGAGGATCGAACCTGCCAGAAAGCCAGCGCATTAACCATCTCAGCCACTTGGCCCAATTACATCCGAAATGGTTATATTAACCCTATGAACGGCCCTGGTAATGCTAACATAATGTTGACATATGACATAGCAGCACATAACACAATGATAGTAACCTTAGTAATGAAACGTTCAGAAACTAAAGATATAATAGATTTTTAACCATTAAAGAACATGAGTGCAAAAAATATAGTGACTCTAGACATTGATATATGACCACCTTGACGAGCTTCAGTTCGGTGGTACTCTGCTTGATAACAGACAACCGCAGCATGAATCGGAAGTGTTGGTAGTGTAAAACCCTGCGTTATAAACCCAGCTAATCCCTCCAAGTCACTATTTCTTCTGTGTAACACTATACAGATTGCTCCATCTCTCCCACGTATAAGTTCTGTTATACTCCAAGATACAGCCAAACATTTCCGTAGGCAAGCACAGATGGTTGTTAAATACACTCGACACTTTGACACACTTTGACACACATAGACACTGACGGAATATCACAATATCAGTTATATTCTATCTAAATTAATATTTTTCGAGGAACATGAAAAGGTTCACCGTTTGGAATTAGAGAAAAGTCTTCCTTAACCTCAGACTTATTCTCAAATTTAGGGGCCGATGACCTTGGATGTTAGGCCCCTTTAAACAACAAGCATCAAGCAAAATGATATATATATGTACACTACAGTTTTGTCATAGACTTCAAAATAATAGACTTCAAAATAATAACGATGTATATTCCTAATCTGTTTCTCTCTTAGTGTTTTATTCTGTAGAAAACTTAAGGATAGTTGTATGAGAGGCATTGCCGTAGTTAGACTTAAATCTGGTTCACAACACGATCAAAACAAACACATCCTCACATTACTGCGTATAATTACAGATCCTACGTGTCCACTGACTCATGTAAATACACTCACACATTTATATTCTAGAAATAAACTAACATTTATCGTCAACTTTCATTAAATTACACCGACTACACACGATAACAACAAACCAAAAACAAACCCACATTTCCAACATATCCGGCTACTCGATTCGCCGTCTTTGAACGATCGAGAGTAGCACTAAGGTCTGAGGATTGGAGTCGGTCTTGCCTGAAGGGCCAGAACTGTCGATGTTTTACTGTTCCAGGCTTTGGAATTCGTTACCAGTCTGTGCCAAGGACAGTGATTCACTAACTAAATTCAAAAGATCTTGTCAATATTACCTGAGCAGTGTACAGCTGAGTGTGTGAATCGGAAAGGACTGTGAATGTTTCTCTTATATATGTTGACCTATTGGAAAATTATGTAGTACCGGGCTGAGTGGCTCAGACGGTTAAGGCGCTGGCCTTCTAACCCCAACTTGGCAGGTTCGATCCTGGCTCAGTCCGGTGGTATTTGAAGGTGCTCAAATTAATTATTTTATACATGTGAGAGTTTTAGCATCATGCAACTCTGCTAACTTATAAGTTAATATATCTGCAGAAAAATGTTGAAAATATGGTTAAGGCCCGGTTTCTTTAACCCTTGTTAAATTTTACTTAAATTTTAACCAACAATTTTTACTAATTTAACACTTCGTTTAGAAGTCCCCTGTTTTACGAACACATTTTCATTCGTTACCAAATAGCTGTTAAACACAAATTAACACGTTTCCGTGAGCTTTCTGAACGCATTTGGCAGTGAGCATCTTTTGTTTCTTTACATAAAGCGCACCAAGCGGTGTGCTCAAGTAGTATTTAGTCACAAATGGTTGATATTATTATAGGTTATGCACAGCGAAGGCGGCTAGGACGTAAACATTCCAAGTAAGAGGCAACAAAAGCGTTATTATGATGAAAGAGAATGTTGTTATAGATTTAATTTGAATGCATGCGACTGTGCTTGAAAAATTAAAGAACGGACGGTTATATCATAACATTATGAGTGCAATCTAAGGCTCCTACATCGTCGAGAAAATATGATAATGTGTCTTGAATGATTTTCGGGCATCCTCTTACTGCGAGGAAAATAATGTAATGCCCTGTTAATGCTGCAATGGCAGCTGGAATTCTTTGCAGAATTCTACACTCTCTTGTCTTGAATACATGGAATTAACCGCCTACAATTACATAAAAAGAGTCTGAAGCATAATATCTGAGAACGATGAGCAACTGCTGCAGTGGAGACACGTCTAAATTTCGATCTTTGGGAAACTGTAACGTATTTTCAATTTCTTTTAGTACGTAAAGCTTTGACCATGCCAATCAATCAATCAATCAATCAATCAATCAATCAATCAATCAATCAATCAATCAATCAATCAATCAATCAATCAATCAATCAATCAATCAATCAATCAATCAATCAATCAATCAATCAATCAATCAATCAATCAATCAATCAATCAATCAATCAATCAATCAATCAATCAATCAATCAATCAATCAATCAATCAATCAATCAATCAATCAATCAATCAATCAATCAATCAATCAATCAATCAATCAATCAATCAATCAATCAATCAATCAATCAATCAATCAATCAATCAATCAATCAATCAATCAATCAATCAATCAATCAATCAATCAATCAATCAATCAATCAATCAATCAATCAATCAATCAATCAATCAATCAATCAATCAATCAATCAATCAATCAATCAATCAATCAATCAATCAATCAATCAATCAATCAATCAATCAATCAATCAATCAATCAATCAATCAATCAATCAATCAATCAATCAATCAATCAATAAGTTAAATAAATAAATAAATAAAATAAATAAAATTAATTAAAGGCGCCCCTGGGGCTCTTAACTTGGGAGTGTAAGTTGGCGACCATGAGGCCCTTCCTAGACCTCAAGAACCGTCGGCGTGGAAAGAAAACAAGGGTTGACCAAGAGAGGTCAGATACAAAAGATGAAAGTGAGGAATCTAGCTCAAGTAAGTTGAAGCAGTGCCAGACTCAGCTATGGGAACTGTGGTCGCCAATCCACGCTCCCAAGTTGAGAGCTCCTGGCCCCCCTTTCAGTCGCCTCTTGCGATAGACAGCGAATACCGTGGATGTATTCTACCGTCCCCACCCACAGAGGGATGCAATGAGTACACAGAATGAGAATAACATTCTTTTTACGTCCCTAAAAAACTTTCACGGGTTTCGGAGAAGACCATGTCCTGGAATTTAGTCCCGCAGGAGTTCTTTTACGTGCCAGTAAATCTACCGACACCAGGCTGACGTATTTTGAGCGCCTTCAAATTCCATCGCACTGATCGAGGATCGAACCTGCCAAGTAGGGCTCAGCCACTCAGCCTGGCTCTGAATGAGATATTTTTTTTTACTGTACGAAACATTTTATGATGTCTTTACAGGGACTTCTCCCTACAGGAACTTACAACACAGCCAGTAATGGAAAATGACCCTCTGTCATAAGAAACAAGTCCATTTCGCTTGTTTGTATGATGTCAATGTTTTGCATTGCGGTATGGGAATTTCTCCAAGCACGGTAACTCTGACCGGAACATACTATCGCTGATGAAGTAACGCGTGATATAATACACAAAACTTGCCGAGAATTAGTGAGGGAGTCGAGTTGTAAATAGCAAATTCTCTGCAGGGATAATTTCTGATGTGAACTACATGCTTCTCCAAGTTTAATGCTAATTTAGTGCCCTAATGGGAGATGCTAGCCACTCACCATGGCATGCTGGCCAGTAAACATTGGGCTAAAACTAACTCCAGCGAGAGAGATCAACTCGATACTAGCTCAGTTTGAGAGACAAACTCTCGGGTTTATGATC
Organism: Anabrus simplex; assembly: GCF_040414725.1. Lineage (NCBI taxonomy): Eukaryota > Metazoa > Arthropoda > Insecta > Orthoptera > Tettigoniidae > Anabrus > Anabrus simplex. The sequence continues at coordinate 61,980,316 of NC_090273.1, read as the reverse complement.
AACGAAAAATAATGAAACTACGTAAATCAATATTAAGTTATGTTCCCTCGGCTCCAAGATATGAATTTAAAATGAGTGATTTATGGAGTTTATAGAATGTTTCACAATATCTTCTACCTCTGTTCGATTTTGACCACTATGGATCACGTAACATGGACGATAACTAGCTCAGAAAGAAAGAGAATAGAAGCTTTTGAAATGTGGTGTTACAGAAGAATGCTGAAGGTGAGATGGATAGATCGAATCACAAATTAAGAGATACTGAATCGAATTGGCGGGAGGAGATCGATTTGGCTAAATTTGACGAGAAGAAGAGATAGAATGATAGGACACATCTTAAGACACCCAGGACTTGTTCAGTTGGTTTTTGAAGGCAGTGTGGGTGGTAAGAACGGTAGGGGTAGACCAAAGTATGAATATGACAAGCAGATTAGAGCAGATGTATAATGCTGTAGTTACGTAGAAATGAAAAGGTTAGCACAGGATAGGGGCATCAGTCATGGCACTTATACCAGAAGGTCTGGAGAGAGACGGCGGAGGGCCTTCCTCCGAGTCAAGAAATTAGGATCACTGGAAAACATTATGCTTAACCCATCTGCAGTCACATTCACAGATCTCCGTATGCGTCGCACGTCAAACAGGAAAGCTGAAATTCTGATTACACAGCGGGCGATGCGCGCGGTACGACGGAGCCTAGCTAATACCCAGCTTAGTGCCTGATTGTCGGTCTTTAATTCAAACTTGACATGCTGTAGATAAAGGCGGAATTATTCTAAGGCAAAAAGTACCGCAAGTCCCTCTAATTCGTATACAGAGTATTTGGCCTCTTGAAATGGCAAGGACCGAGCTCGATAGCTGCAGTCGCTTAAGTGCGGCCAGTGTCCAGTATTCGGGAGATAGTAGGTTCGAACCCCACTGTCGGCAGCCCTGAAAATGGTTTTCCGTGGTTTCCCATTTTCACACCAGGCAAATGCTGGGGCTGTACCTTAATTAAGGCCACGGTCGCTTCCTTCCCACTCCTAGCCCTTCCCTGTCCCATCGTCGCCATAAGACCTATCTGTGTCGGTGCGACGTAAAACAACTAGCAAAAAAAAAAAAAAAAAAAATGGCAAGGTATGAGACGCATAGGCTATGGGCCGCCTTCCGAGTTCAGATTCTTGTAGGAGAAGAGCAGCGGCAGAAGATGAAGACGCATCGGTCTGTACAATAAATTTCGTAGGAAAATCCGGCATAGCCAAGACAGGGGCATTGCAGAGGGCTAATTTGTAATCCCCGAAAGAGACCTGTTGAGAAGGGCCCCATTCGAATTTGACTCCTTCCCTGCGAAGAAGATTCAGGGGTGCCGCCCAGTTAGCGAAGTTGGGGATGAATTTTCTAAAGAAATTTACCATGCCGATGAATCTAGCAACCCTTTTAACGTCTTTGGGAGGCTTGAAATTACGGATGGCTTGATTTCTGGAATGATCTACCGAAACTCCATCAGATGAAGCAGTACCCCAAGAAAGACATCGATGGTTTAGCAAAAGATACTTTTGACGGATTAACCGTCAAAATTGCGTTACGAAGGCGTTTCAGTGCTTCTCTAGATGAGCTAGGTGTTCTTCGAAGGTCTCAGAGAAAATAAAAACATCATCTAAATAGTGATATAAATATTCAAGTTTAATATCAGAGAAGAACCTGTCTAGCATTCTAGTGAGAACCGTGGCGCCCTTGGGGAACCCGAAAGTTACACGGTTGTATTCATACAGGTTCCAGTCGTTAGCGAAAGAAGTCAGATGTTTCAATTCTTCCGCCAGAGGTATCTGATTTATAGGCTTGGTTGAGGTCTATGATGGTGAAGAACTTAGCCTTACGAAACCAAGAAAAACATGAATGCAAGTCGAGAAGGGGTACTGAATGTAGAACAGTCTCACCATTCAACTACTAGCCTGAATCCGCCGACTTGGAGGGTCGACTGATACCATCACTCAACATCTTATCTATGATTTATTTGAGGGACTGCATTTTAGACGGAGATAACCTATAAGGAGGAAATCTTATGGGGATCGAATCGGTAACCTCGATTTTTATTCAATTAAGTGAGTCACACCTGTACTGTATTTTCTGAAAACACATCGGAAAACCTGACATATTTACAAATGCTGGTCGCCTCATGCTTGGGTAGATGCATAAGGTCTAACGCCATCTCACTCTGGGGAGGCGAAATAAGCGATCTTGAAGCAGATTACACATCAAAATGGACATATGGACATTCTTATCAAACTTGAATGTGCATGACTTCTTTTGAAGATCAAACACCAGACCGGAGTGAGACATGAAATCGCCCCCTAATATCACAGGGCATGACAATTTTTTTGCAACAAATAACTTAAATTTCCAGGTAAATTTTGAAGTACGAATTTTTGTATGTATGAATCCTAAAATTTCTGAAGGGGAAGAGTTGGCCGCAACACATTTTACAGTAGAAGAAACATATTCAGGAAATTTGCAACAATACTTTAACATAGAATAAAATTCTTCAGAAACAATGGACATAATACTTCCAGAATCCAAAAGAGCAGTAACAGGTTCGTTTTTTATTTTAATTTTAAGGAATGGCACAAATTCTGGAGTATCAGAGGTAATTTTCAGGCATTCTTTAGGATTTTCAAATAATGTTTGAGACGGTCTTCCTTCCTCAGAACTTACAAAGGTACCGTCATATTGAAGCAGGGCTGAGCCTGGCGAGACAGACTGAAAAGAGGACTCGGCCGGGCACTTTAGTCAAATTATGTTGCTGTTGTTACTGGAGGTAGAACAGGAAGGTGAACTATTCTGTAAATTACAGTTTTAAGCTAAGCTGTGTAAATGATCCTCATTTTGAACAGCCTTGAGAAGACGATCCATTCGTAGGTCCTTTGTTATTTCTTAAATGGTCCGCAGACCCATACGCATAATATTTGCGGAGATTCAAAGTCTTAAGAGGGGTGGCTGAGAAATATTAGAAGATGGTGGCTTGTGAGCGACTCGGAGTGTATCGGCATATTTTACTCCTTCCGTAGACACTAACATGGCTTCAAGTTCCCAAAACGTTTGAGGACGGGAAGCACAACACAAATATGAAATGTAAGAGGGCGAAATTCCTTCAATGATATTGTACAATTTGACCTTCGGAATAGTGCAAGGCAAAAACCCTAATATAGGACTTAATATCCTGAATGAAATCAGGCTATATTTCTATCTAGCCTTTGCACACTGAAATAAAATTTCTGTATTAATGACGACAGGGCTCTCGCAGGAATAAAGTTAGCCAACAAGTGAGCATGAAAAACTTCAATGGAAATTCTCTCTGACCTGGCTTTAAATAATTTATCTGATAAAACGCCAAATGTGTAGGGATAGATTATTTGAAAATTTTAGAATGTGACTAGCAAACACCAAGGGATGATCTTGGAATTCCACAAGAAACCTTAAGAAAGCAATAATGTTGTTAGTTGAGTCAACAGAAAGTTTGGAAATATCCTTAAGCAACATGGTAAAAGGATGAGGCAAGGTGTTAAACAACGTTCGATGATTTCTAGAACATTGTAGACGCACAGATTTATGTGCCCGTGTGAGCAATGACGTTTTGCGAGGTGACCGACTCCAATTGTTCATTATATACAGTTTCCGTCGAAATGATCTCTCGCTAACAGGCTGCGATGGGCCTTCATTCAACGACTGCAGCAATTTCCATCGGGTTAGGAAGCGATTTTGACTCACAAGCCGTGAAACACCTCTCCGGTCCCTTTCAGTCAGGATCTTTTTGCAACCACAATTCTGACGTGGCCGCTGGTTGTAGACACGTTGAACAGTCCACTGCTATACACCAACAAATCCAGAAACTTCACGCGCCGTATAGTCGTGGGCACAGCCAAGCACGGTTGCCGCTTTTTGCCACTCTGTCACGTCCTTATTTTATACCCATGTTGAGGTACACTGTCAGCTTGAAACATCAATGCCTCACTGATCGCTACTGCCTTATGCTCACGTAGAGGCCGTGTGCGTGCGGTTGAGCACAGGACTCGTTCGCTGTGCCATCTGTACAGGCTTAACAATCCATCTGTGCATTTGCACCGTTCGGTAAGTTTAGTACACATTAATATTGGGAAACACAGGAACACAACGTACCAGCATACGACATGAAACTCTTCCCTACATTAAATGTAAAAAGTGCCCTGCGTTGGCAATGATACATGCACCAACCTGTCATCAGTCCATCCAGGATTCAAGGCGGTGGAAAAAAAATACAATTCCAGAGCAAAATTTCAGCGATCATTATAATGAGGCAATAAAAATATGTGGCCGGGCTGAGAAGCCCGAATGGTAGAACGCTGGCCTTCTGAGCCCAGCTTGGCAAGTTCGATCCTGCGGGACAAAATTCTGGCACGTCGGCGTATCCGAAAAGTACCGTAGTTAGTGGGACGTAAATTAAATAACATTGTTATTTTAAAATGTGTTCAGTAGGAGAGAATAAAAATCAGGTATGTCATGAATGACATAAAAAAATTAACACAGCTGAATTTTCGAAGTTATGTGAAATGTTGATACATAAAGTTGTCGAGAATGATCCGACTTAGTTTGAAATGTATATTGCATGTGGGGAGAAGGTTGATTGCGCGATATTTTTAATAACCAGAACAAAGGAACACAATACATCTCAAAAACGAATCATCCACTCGAACTCAAATTTGGCACAGAGTACATACTGCTCAGAAAGCATATAGCAGGCAGTAAAAATGACAGAAAATTATATCCATAAATGTTGACGTTTATAAATAATCATCACCGCAGCAGAAACTTTTCACATAGTACAAACGGTTCTCAAGAAGATATTGGGACCGCGAAAACCAGAGGACGGTCAATTTAGAAGACGAGCGAACCAAGAACTGTATGCCAAGACAGAATAAATCTCGGATGTCGTACGGAAAAGAAGCAGCATGTTCTTCGAACACATCCTGAGAATGCACCAGGGAAGGTAACACTGCGAATAACACAGTTTTTGTGAACAAGAGACCCAAAGTACGTCGGATCCAAGAGGTACAAAGGGATCTGGAAAAAATGGGAATACAGAAATCAGAGATGTACAACAGAATGATTTTTAAATAAAGAATCCAGGCTTGCACAGATTTTCAAGACAGAGCTAGGCCCAGAACAATATCGTCGTGGACAGAAGAGCGAAGAAGGCTGCAATGTATGAGAATGAAAGAATATTGGACAAGGACAAAGACCAGAAGAAACGAAGCTGATATGAATTAACGTGGTCCTCAGGTGGCCAAAACGAAAAGAAGAAGATTATATCACCGCAGCTATCCACTTCACCAATCACGCCTCCTAAAGCAGAGTAGGAATAATATTAATACCTAACACAAAAATGCCATTGCTCCACTATTTTTCAACTATAGGCATTAGACTTACTCTAGCGAATAAGATAAACACAAGCCTGACAATATCTTGCACTGAAAAACTGATATAGAACTGCTCTAAAAGATTCATTACACGTTTATCGACACCAGGCTGTTGACCAGAATGAAAATAATTTCTATTTCCGATGTTTATAATTTATTTGAACAGGGTTGTTTAAATTGATTTAGCCTGCACGTAACACATTAGCAAACAGGACGCATACTAATTTATCATTACAGAGGTAATTTGTTGTTTGTTTTAATATTTCATATGGTTCACTCAATCACATGCCAATGCTGTGTGTGGGAGTGTTTTAAATATACTGTTGACACAAGCACACACACTTCGTAACTGCAGGTAGTTTTCATTTTTCGTACGCTGACACCCGCACATTGAAGTGATTTAGAATTCATTTTCATGCACCACTGAATGCATTTCTCATCAGCACGTGTAAAACGAAAAGGGGATAAGCAAAGATGCATGCAACTCTTGCAACTTGATGATGACGATGATTGTTATTTAAAGTGGCTTAACAGCTAGGTCATCGGCCGCTAATGGCACGAGGAGCAACGAAATGGCACGAAAAATCTTCTAAATGTATTCACTGACTATAATCTAAAACGAATGATGAAAAAATGATCATGACTCCAGAACAGTCAGTGGATCCGATTCACAATTTCTTACTTTCAGATGTGATGCTTGTTGTCCAAAGGGGTCCAAAATCCAGGTCACCGACCCCTCATAGTAGTAATCACTGTTAAAGCAGAACCATGGTGTTATAATCACAGGTAACGTAGACTCATGGTGTTTCTCACCTGGTGGTAGTAATCACACTAAACGTAGACTATGGTGTTTCCCATAAAGTTGTACTACTCATAGGTAAGGCAGACTCATTCTAAACACAGTGGAAACGATCGGTGGAATGTACACGATGACACTTATCGCAAGCAACGCCCAGACCCGTAGTGTTCCACGTATAATAGTACTGCTCCTAAGTAACGTACACCCGTGGTTTTCCTCGCAAGGTGGCACTAGTCGCAAGTAATGTCGACCCATGGTGTTCCTCACGTATTGGTACTAATCACAAGTAGTCTCATGGTTCTAATGTCGCCATCCTTTGGTCGCACCTTTTAGTCACCTCTTATGACAGGCAGTGCATCCTTCATCTGAATCCCCCATCAACAGAGGATCTTGCAACTTTGAGCAGGTTATACGAAGAGAGGTACGGAAAGATTGACAGACTAAACCCAACTTCAAGATCAAGTGCCTCTAAAGAAAGTGAAAAATCTTTCTTCAGCTTGTGCGCGTTATTTCTGGGGTCACTGGAACAAGCCAGGCTCATTTTGCTTTCCTTCCCCTGGTGGTTGAAAGTCGTACTAACACATGGAAGGTGTTCGGGGACGGAAGTATGAGGAGATAGCGGCCGTGGCCTTAGTTACGTTCATCCCCAGTATTTGGCTGGTGTGAAAATAGGAAACGACGGAAAACCATTTTAAGTGGTGCCGACGATAGGATTCGTACCCACTACCTTCCGACTGCAAGCTAAAGACTATGCGACCCTAAACGTACGGCTAACTCGCTCGGTCATTTTGGTATCGGCCAGGGATTTAAGATCGGATGCTTTTCCTGCCACCACGTCATTTTTTAGATAAAAAATCTCAGAAGATTTTGTAATATCTGAAGTAATTTCTTTTCAGACTCTACTGAGTTAATTTATAACTGTTGGAATCTCCAGTCTGCCGGAATTAATTTTGAGTAAAAAAATGGTAAACTATCTGCAAGAAAACATACGATAACAATATCATACTTGAAAAACAAACAACTTAATTAAAATATAATGACTTGTTTCGTTCGTGAAATAACATCACCAGATTCTATCAAATGACACAGAAACATATTTAGAAAGGTATGTTTATTTCTGTTTAAATACTTATGAACTTAGCATGTGATGTTTGGAACATCACAGCATGTGATAAATGATTGAACTGTGTAATTAATTGATAATATGTATATATTTAATCACTGGTAGATCATTTTTAAATATATATAGGGGTTTAATCATCCATTTCACATCATTTCATTTCTTTGAATCGCAGCTATAACGTATTCTGAACGAATCACATATTGGGTAAAGTATTTCAACATTCATATTAATAGCTTGCAGTAAATTTTCCAATAGCCGCTGTGAGGTGACCAGAGTCAGCAGGCTAATTTCAGCCCATTTCCAGGAAAAGTACGTCATCAAGGTTACGAGAGACTTTACCCTCTCCACCTTCTGAAAAGACAGTTGAAACATTATGAACGCCGACTTTTCCAAGTTCGCTACCTGACGATTTGATTTCGCGGGAAAGTCTAGCCTATGTGAATGGACGTAATGAAGTAACGTGATGGATTCACAGCAATACATAGGAGAAGGGATGAGACCTCGAATCTTACTGGACCATGTGATATGGCTGATGGAGGGAGACTTTTGACGGGTATATACCCGCCGACAAGAGCTGGAGAGGACACTCGTATTCAGATTCACACTGGTACTCGTACTCTTGGAAGACACTCTTACTACGATTCTACGTCTGCACATCGTAGAAGATTTTAACTTAGTTCACTTCGCATCTGAGTATATACTACTCAAAAGTTACTCTCAATGGGACCTGTTATCTCAATGACGAGAGGTATAGTCAACGGGAGACCGGTTTTGACTAGTATAGGAGAGGAGAGCTTTTATTATGAATTTAGCTACGCTAATGTTCCGTAATACGGAAGAATACAAGTGTATTCTCTCCATGAACATAACCCATGGTGGTTTTGCATTTGAAATTAGGACTCATTACGACTTTATGCAAGGAACACAGTAGGAAATGTTAAAGGTAGGAAAAGCATAAGTAGGACTGGAATCCAACAACAGATGAGGCAGCCGGTACGGAGATCCATCGATCATCAGCTTTAAGACAACAGAGTCTACAAATGGTGAGCTTATGGCATACGTTACTGCAAGTCTTCGCGCAAACAGTTCGTTTTCTTTTTTTTTGCTAGGGGCTTTACGTCGCACCGACACAGATAGGTCTTATGGCGACGATGGGATAGGAAAGGCCTAGGAGTTGGAAGGAAGCGGCCGTGGCCTTAATTAAAGTACAGCCCCAGCATTTGCCTGGTGTGAAAATGGGAAACCACAAAAAACCATTTTCAGGGCTGCCGATAGTGGTATTCGAACCTACTATCTCCCAGATGCAAGCTCACAGCCGCACGCCTCTACGCGCACGGCCAACTCGCCCGGTAGGTCGTTTTCTTAGAGTTAATTTCATTCAATTTTTCTTTTGCTTAAGTTCAGATTTCGTTAATACGCCGTTACGTCACGTTTTTCATCCTAATAAATACCTGTTTTAATTTGTATTTTATGAAATGATTATTAATGATCCTTAAATTCCAAGTTAGTGTACTTAATGGTTAGTGTCCCGTCACCCTACCCCAGGGAGTTTTTTGAGTCTCATGACGTATTATTATTATTATTATTATTATTAATAATAATAATTATCAATAATCGTTTTAAAGCCATAAGCTTGAAGGCTGGCGCCCATGGCGTATTGTTTATTGAGAAACAATGAGATATCATTTATTTATATTACTATTAAAGTGACCCGCCATGTTATAATACTGTCACACATCTGTGGGCTGAGTGGGTACGTCACAAGCATGCTGGAGAGAAAAAGGTCTTCATTAAGATTAGCTCCATATGTCAATATTTGTATGTTATTTGATAGAATCTGATGATGTCCTTTGAAGAACGAAACATGTCATTCTATTTTAAGTGGTTCTTTTTCAACTATACTACTGTTATCATTTATGTTTTCTTTTTCAGGTACCGTAGCTCATAAATTCATTACTGAAAATTAGTTTCCCCAGAATGAAGAACTTAACTGTAACATTTTAAAACTCTTAAAAGTCTCAAACACACAAACAAATACAAGACACATTACTTGAATTAGACTTATTTTCAGCATTCGTATTGCTAATCCAGATACAGAAACGAAGTATGACGAAAAAAGAAAGTGACCAGATATTTTTTTATTTATATAGCGTGCATCAAAACTCGACGGCAAGTGTTGATGAACGGATACCTCATATAAAAAAAAAAAAGAAATAACAGGTACCACACGTTGGGTGCGGAAATACATAATTGCAGAGTTATCCCATGTTTTAGTTGGTTCATAATAAGCAGCAGTCGAATATAAGACAGACTTGTTCTTTCCAAAGGTAAAAGTCCAGAGGTTTAAGTCAGGTGAGCGTGGCAGCCAATCAATTGTTCCACCTCAACCTATCGAGTGCCCAGGATAATATGCATTAAAGGGCCTGCGGGAAAAAAGGACTGAAATGTGTGAGAACACCATCATACATGAAGTGTATCTTTTGATGGGATGCTAGTGGTGAGTCTTCGAAGTAATCACACAATATAGAGCATAAAAACTGTGCGTACTTCTGTCCATTAAGCCTGACCGGAAGAACACTGGGTCCCGACAAGCAACCACCAAGAACTGGAAAGGAAAGTATATCATGTGCCTAGAGGTAGGTTAGGCACACATCAAAGTTATTCGTCTCTGATTGGTTGAACACCGCGATACAGCAAGGTAAACACGGGTAGACAGAGAGATTATGACAGACAATACCTAACCTAACCTAACCTAACCTAACCCAATCTAACCTAACTTAACCTAACCTAAATTAACCTTACCTAGCCTAACCTAACCTAGCCTAACCTAACCGAACTTAACATAACTTAACATAACCTAACCTAACCTAACCTAACCTAACCTAACCTAAACTAACCTAGCCTAACCTAATGAAACCTAACCTAACTTAATCTTGTTGAATTATTTTTCAGCCTGACAGCAGCACCATGGTTCCGTACTCATCTACAGCAAAGATGGCGTCTCTGCATTCCCACCTCAGGTAGGCGAGATCACAGTGCTGACTATAATGCATAGGTTAATCCATTTCCAACAGACAAATATCGCATATATTACATCTTATCATAAATAAGACGAGGACTTCGTCATAAATGCCTATATTTTATCCTCAACCTAAAATCGTAGGCTTATAAGTCTACAATCTGTTTCAGTCGATTTGTGAAGGAAATACTTGGGTTTTACAAAGCCAATGAATGCCTATTTTGTGCATTAATGCCTATTTTGAAGACATTGACATGATAAGGGCCTAAAACGACAAATATTAAGCTTTTAAATCGTATTTTTCCACCCATGTCTACTTTGTTAGTTTTCTTCGCCAGATAGCCGCTGAAAGCAGGAATTCTTTGCAGGTAGCTACCAGAGACAGGCATTTAAATGGGATCCAAGTATAAAAGCGTTCTTTCCGTCCTCTGATTCTGCTTGGAGCGAGCCCGTCTTGAATCTGCATCCTGCACTGGCGAACTCCAAGATTTTCAGCGGTCTCACGTACATTTCTTCCAAGTATGAACAGCTGCCTTCCAAAACAAAACAGTAGGAAGCGAGAGAATTACATCTTATGAAGAATGTAGGGATTGTTCGTGAGGTGGAGGTGACCATTGCTAATGGAGCGATAGGAGATGAGATCATTGCCAAATTTCACAGTATAATGCAGAGGAAATCCCGGTTGGAAGGATACTTTAGCCATTGCTGCTGTTCTGAAAGGGAAAGACATAGCATCACCACCAGGTCTCACCCCAGCAGAGTAGCTGCTCTTACATACTGTCCCCTGACCTCATGTGAAGTATAAAGGTCATTTTCTCAAATTACAAGTGTATTAGCGGACAACAGGCAAAGTTTTAATGTTCTAAATTTGTAACAATATCTGGTTATGCACTGTAACATGACTAAGATTCATTTGAAGTATCCTGTTGACAATTATTTTCTGTAAGAGGTAACAGTGTCTTCATTTGTGTTATTAATAATAATTATTATTCGAAACAGACTTTCAACGTTTTAGGTCGTGTTACGTACATGTAGTACGTGTTGAAGAGATGTTAAGTACAGAACAAAAATGGCCAGCCGGACACCAGTGGGATCCGAACCCACAACCTCCCGATTTCGCGTCGGTTGCTCTACCAATTGAGCTATGGAGGCCTAGGCCATCTTTGTTCTGTTCACCGCCGTCTCAATCTCTATATACTGCCTGCTCTGTGCCACGAGAATTGCGTTTACAGCGACATTGCAGATGGCAGCACTTACCGCACCCAGAGAACATGTTGGTTAGATGAGAGTTGGTCCGTAACATCAATATAAAATGAAAAATAATCTTTAACATGTTACTAATTGAGAGGATAATGCACATACAGAAACTAACATTCGACATTTGAGCTTGGCTTAAGATATAGAAATGTAAAATAATACAGTAGATATTATATTAGGATCATCCCATGCTGCATGGTACATGCCAATTTTCTCGACACGAATAACGGAGCACCTTTTCCGTACTTTTCTTACTGTTATTTACCAGCAGTGGGCGCAAAACAAAATTCTATCACTATTTCGCTGACCCTTTGTTTATGACCAGTTTTCAGGATACATTTTATAGCACATAATGCAGTGCGTGCGTTCGTCATGTGATTAAATCCACCACCCAATCTCACTGAACTAAACAGATCTATTGCGTCTCCAGAAAATCATATAGCGAGAACATAAAATGACCGATTTTGTAACAGATAAGAGACACATTCCACTATAGATTTCACAGTTAGCGAGACAGCATCTGCCGTCTCATTAGTGAGACACTTCAGTTTTTCACGTTTTGATTCCAACCGAATTATTTTAACGTACTTGATAAAATCATCATTCAACCATTGTAGGTATTTTATCTGCTTGTGAATAGAACTGCACAAAATCTAGATTGTTTTTCCGAAAGGCATTACAGTAATCATTTCTGAAATACAAGGGATAGATCGGAGACTTCTAAGCCTTTAACGAGGAAGTAGGCAGCAGGACTAGATAACTTCTCTGAAAGTCGGATTACAAGAAAACACAACAGTTTATTCGCGAGAGCGTGAGATTTTACAATATCTGTGCCGCATACACTTTCAACATTGACCACACAAGCAAACTTGTCACTGGTTCGGTTCTAGAGGAGCCGTACCTAATTAGCCATTTAATCAGCGATAAGTTACACTCCTGTCAGTTGGTCTGAGAGTTTTACATTCTGCTCTAAGTCTTTCCTTGGGATATCCCGACAAATACAATCAACATTTTCCATTTACGCTACCTGTCCAGAGTACTTCGTGACGGAGCTGACACAAGACCAGGAGTTCTGCCATATTCATAACCGTTTGGGATACCATTCCCCACGCCACGTAGTAGCGCGTGATTTGTTCTGACTGCCCGGATTTTGGCTTGCGAAAATTTTGGATTTGATTTTTTAAAATGCTCGTTTTTCCGTTATATTTGGCTGCTTCCTTTACTTTTTTCAAACGATCAATTTCCGGGTTGTCTTCGAATTGTCTCTGTAGTCTTTTAACTTTATTATGGTTAGTCATCAGCTGTTATCGCAGTCTCAGAATTCTTGATCGTAGCCTCTAATGTCTGATTTTCTGACCTCTGCTGTCATTCTTACTCGTTAGAATATTGACTTCGATTGATACTATTTCCTGCGGTTGAAGAGCATGTTTCATCACAGATTTCTTCCGAAGAAATATCTTGTCGCTGTCTGGTCTTTCGTGGAGCTATTTTTCTGGTTTGAAGGTAATGGGGATAATTCGAAGACCGACTAGGCACGCTCTCTGGCTTCAATATATTTTTATTTTAGTTTTATTTTTTACCTCCATCTCTAAAATTGAGGCTTCAAACACGGGAATAATCGGATGGAATCCATTGATTACCCTTGGTTTATCCTTGCCTTGATATAGCGTTAAGCCAATTTTACCAAAGTTCTTTACTTGGGTGGATAACAGGAATCCTCACACCTGAAGAATTTGGATTTCCTGCTTTCATATACAGAGAAGAACACAACAATCAATCATTTTACAACCAGGGACACACACATAAATGCTTGATGCAAACGCACTGGAACACAATAACGTGGGTACGGAGATAAGTTGGGTGCGTTAGCTGGCGCTCCTAGCGGAGGTTCGTGACACTAAGAGCTCACGCTGAGAAGCACGTTAACCGCATAGCATAGAGCAGGCAGTATATAGGATTGAGACGGTGGTGGTTCTGTTTGAAGGAGGTTGTGGGTTCGGATCCTACTGGTGTCCGGCTGGCCATTTTTGTTCTGTACTTAACATCTCTTCAACACGTACTACATGTACGTAACACGACCTAAAACGTTGAAAGTCTGTTTTGATTACAATGTGGTCGTGAAAATTCAATATTCATAATTATTATTAATTTTACCTTTTCCTGATTTTGGTGACCACTTGTTCCTCGGCGTGAAACCTTCATCTGTGAACGAAGTGGCATGATTCATAAATGCTGAGTCATTTGAATGATAAGGATATGGTATATTTGGGTTGGTTTTTAGTGCCTATTTCTGCCACTTTAGTACCTATAGATCATGCCTTTGCTGCCAGGATGTAATATTTACAGTGCACTATGTCTTCTGGTATGGGCTAGAATAATTTTTTTACTTTCATTGACCTGTCTCAGTCACATCCTTGGCCTTGACAATATGAAAGATTCTAGTAATACCGTTCCTTATGCAGCCAGTTCCTGTTATGAATGGTGTGAAAATATCGCTCAAAGGGTTAGGTGCTCCATGCATTTCAGCCGGTTTGGCAGACTGATACGTGATAGCAACTTCTGGCTCAGTGAGGAAAGCAACGGGGAACTATCTCACTCCTCATTTCCCTAGTACGCCTCTTCAGTGATACCCAGGCTATCTATGACGGCTGTTGGTGGAGCTGTAGAGGATCAAACCAGCTTTCGGGCTGAATACCTAAAATACATACAGTACCTATAGATTCTCGCCCTAATCATATAGTTAGTATTATCTTCACTAATCCAGGACCGAGCTCGATAGTTGCAGTCGCTTAAGTGCAGTCTGTATCCAGTATTCGGGAGACATTGGATTCGAACCGCACTGTCGGTAGCCCTGAAGATGGTTCTTTCATCGTTTCCAATTTTCACACCAGGCAAATCCTGGGGCTGAACATTAATTAAGGCCAAGGCCACTTTCTTCCCAATCCTATCCCTTTCCTGTCCCATCGTCGCCATAAGATCTATCTGTGTCGGTGCGACGTAAAGCAACTTGTAAAAAAATCAAGGACCAGAGGACCATGTTAACGACTCCGGTAGCTTAGTGGACTGTTCGCTGCTTCAAATAACATTAATGTGTTTGTTTTATTACACCATAATCCTATGTTCACACTACTTATATGTTTCTTAGCAACATACTGACAGCAAAACTGAAAACATCTCTGCAAGAGTCAAACATGGGTGATTTGGGTGAAAAATTCAAAATTATTTATAACAAAATATTTAATTTGTCCGCCTCTGTGGTGTAGTGGTTAGTGTGATTAGTTGCCATCCCCGGAGGTCCAGGTTCGATTCCCGGCTCTGCCATGAAATTTGAAAAGTGGTACGAGAGCTGGAGCGGGTTCCACTCAGCCTCGGGAGGTCAAATGAGTAGGGCTGGGTTCGATTCCCACCTTAGCCATCCTGGAAGTGGTTTCCCGTAGTTTCCCACTTCTCCTCCAGGCAAATGCCGGGATGGTACCTAACTTAAGGCCACGGCCGATTCCTTCCCTCTTCCTTGTCTATCCCTTCCAATCTACCCATCCTCCCACAAGACCCTGTTCAGCAAAGCGGGTGAGGCCATCCTGTGCGAGGTACTGGTCATTCTCCCCAGTTGTATCCCCGACCCAATATCTCACGCTCCAGGACACTGCCCTTGAGGCGGTAGAGGTGGAATCCCTCGCTGAGTCCGAGGGAAAAATCAACCGTGGAGGGTAAAGAGATTAAGAAGAAGAAGGAGAAGAAGAAGAATATTCAATTTAAAATAAGTAAATTTCACTTTAGCACGAAATAAAATGTTGTACACAAAAGCCACTAAAGTGGTGCCCAGGAGTGGAGTGGTGACAAGGCACGACTTCATTGAGATGAGTACCAAATTTGAAATTCTTAGGTGTTTAGACAGAAATATTTCCAAGTACTGAGTGTGACTTATTCTTCCTCAAATGGGTGAGGTTGCCATACCGACAAAGACTATCATACAACACAAATGTAACGACTAATCTAATTACAATACAGAATAACACAATTATATTTATAATTTAGAGAAAACAATACTTAGGGTGGGAGGGTGGAGGTGATGCCTCAAGATCGATATCGAGGCTTTCAATGTTTCTATGCCCCTGCTCACAAAGATCTCATTCGGTACACAGAAGCGTCGTAAGTGATGTTCTCTTAAGAACGGAACAAGTTATTCTTTGTTTAATAGTGTGAGCTCTTTTGTAGGTATGTCACGGTGTAATATTTGTAATGAAGTTGTGTGTTCGATAGGCTGAAGTGCATACAAGTTACAAGTTCGCGTTACTCGTCTCAAAATTCCGTCCGAGCCCAAAACAACTCACCCGTAAAATAAAACATCATGTTCCGTGCCTGTTACGTAAATAACTGTTTTCCGGACCAACGTTTTCATACCCGTTTTTTCTCTTCTCTCTACATAAGGGAATCATTAGTGAAATTTTGTCGTTGAATTTTTGTGTTCTATACATATATTATTGCAAATTAGAGATGGCTGAAAAATAACGTAGCAGTTACTTTGTCACAGTTACATACCTGTCACTTTTACAAATGTAACGAGGACAAAAAATAGCAGGTTACCGAGTAACTCGCAACAGAATAACGTACTAGTGAAAACAGTAACTGTGAAGTGGGAACTGTCACTAGTAGCAGCTTAGAGAGACAGAATGTGACCTTCAGAGTTCATATAGTACGCATGTCTTCCGAGTGAGAGCGCTTTCGTAGGAGATTGCTGTAAGTCAAATACACTATAGTGTATAATATACTCTATAGTATATTTAAGGTGCTGCTGTCGTCTGGTGACTAAAGTGTAAGCTGTTATGACACATTCAACTGCTCAGGGGTAATCGTTGACTCGGACATCGCGCAGGGCTACCTACATTATAATATTATTATAAGTTTCATCCATATAATTTTTCCTGTACCATAAATAAGTATGTTAACTTTCCATATTTATATTATAGATATATTTTAGATAGCATAACATTACTTCATTTTACTTAATCGATCCTCTTGTACCGGTTCGTGTCGAGGTTTGGTAGACAGATCATCATGTTTTCTTGTCTTCTATCCTTGATCGGGGCATAGTCAAACTCACTCCTCTAGATTTCAAAAAAGGCGCTATGGTGTCTTCTCATTTCATCCGATGTCTGCCTCTTGTCAATTTTATAGCAAATAGGAATGCGTGTTTTGCTGCACCGACGTTCAACAGTGTAGTGATGCGTGCGCGCATGTGCGAGTGACTGAAAGGGACTTCACAACACAGCTATAACGTGACAAGCTTGAAGCCGTGACCGGGCTGTGACCGGGCTGTGACCAGTAACGTTGGACGTTATTTTTAACTGTTACTTTTCATAGTTAATTTATTGTAGCAGTGACAAATGTAGCAGTTACACAAAATTAACCGTTTGTCATACCTTTGTTGCAAATACGACTTGAAACAGTCACTTGAAGAATCATTGTCTTCTAAGCAATACAGATAGCATAGCGGTGTTACTGGTTTAATAGCTATTGGCGCTTACACTTGAGAGTTGAAAGGTTCCGTTTGTCTCTTCAAGTGCTCTTCCGTTGCAGTGTACACTTGCCCTGGAGTGTTAATTTACTCTTCACAGATGAAATACTGAGATACTGTGACAGCTAAATTACTCCGCAGATATTCAGTGCAAATTCTGTTAGATCCCTACCTACAACTATGTGTGTCAATTCTTTTTACAACTTGCTTTACGTCACACAATGAGTTAGGAAAGAGCTAGGCGTGGGAAGAACCGACCGTGGCGTTGATTTACGTGCAACCCCAGCAGTTGTATAGTGTGAAAATGGGAAACCACGGAAAACCATCTTCGGGGCTTCCGACAACGGGGTTCGAACCCACTATCTCCCGAATGCAAGCTGATAGCTACGTGACCCAAACAGACTATGAGTGTCCTTGATTATATTATTGTTGTTAGTTTTTACGCCCCACTAAACACTTACGGTTTTCGGAGAAGTTGAAGTGTCGGAATATTGTTACATGTATGTAAAAAGACAAACATGGAAGCTGACGTCATTATACAACCGGATTGAAACGAGGTCGAACCAGCCAACTTCAACTCAGACAGGTAGTATATGAACTGGTGACCCATACAACAAACGAACAAATAAACAAACAAACTCTTTGAGTATACCGAAGATCGTCTCTTCACTGGACGAAACGTGTTCTCGTTATTCTTAGCAGCAAATTCAATCTTTCTACCGGTTTCCGAGTTTTCATTTTCATTTGGAAATTTCTTATGGTATCATTCTTTGATGCTTACGCCATCACTTTGCTAGTAAAGGGCTGTGGAACTGAGAATGGCTGTCCAATTGCACTTCCGTTTAAAACAACAATCACAGCCCCGAGCAGATGATGAGATATGCGTGAATATTTAATCGAAATAAAATTTCGAAGTATGACATCGTGTTCCATACATATTGAAGAGATGTTACGTAGTTGTTGTTTCAGTCATCAGTACATATACTGGTTTGATACAGCTTTCCATGCCACCCTATCCTGTGCTAAACTTTTCATTCCTACATTACTACATCCTATATCTACTCTAATCTGCTTGACATATTCGTACCTTAGTCTACCCGTACCATTCTTAACACCTACACTTCCCTCAAAAACCAACTGTACAAGACCTGGGTGTCTAAAGATGTGCTCTATCATTCTATCTCTTCTTCTGGTCAAATTTAGCCAATTCGATCTCCTCTCACCAGTTCGATTCAGGATCTCTTCATTCGTGATTCTCTCTGTTCATCTCACCTTCAGCATTCTTCTGTAACACCACATTTCAAAGGCGTCTATTCTCTTCTTTTCTGAGCTAGGTATCGTTCATGTTTCAGTTGCATACAATGCCACGCTCCAGACGAAAGTATTCAAAAACATCTTTCTAATTCCTATATCAATCTTCGAAGTGAACAAATTTCTTTTCTTAAGAAAGGCCTTCCTTGCTTGTGCTGGTCGGTATTTTTGTCCTCCTTACTTCTGCCATCATTGGTTATTTTGCTACCCAAGTAACAATAGTCATCTACTTCCTTTAAGACTTCATTACCTAATCTAATATTTCCTGCATCACCTGACTTTCTTCGACCACAATCCATTCCTTATGTTTTCAACTTATTTCTTATCATTCAGCAATTTCTCCAGCTCTTTTGAAGAATCAGATAAAATAACAACATCATCGGCAAATCTCAGGGTTTTGATTTCCTCTCTTTGAACTTTGATAACCTTTCCAAATTCCCTTGATTTCCTTTATTGTGTGTTTTATGCAAACATTGAAAAGGTGAGGGAACAAATTGCAGCCTAGCCTCACTCCTTTCTGGATTGCTGCCTCTGTTTCAAAGTCCTCGATTTTTATCGCTGCAGGCTGAGTTTTGTATATACTGTAGATAATTCTCCGTTCTCGGTATCTGATCTCGATCACCTTCAGAAACTTAAAAAGCTTGGTCCTATCAATATTATTGAATGCTTTTTTCTAGATCTACGAGCGCCACTTACGTGGGCTTGTCTTTCTTAATTCGGTCCCCTAAGATCACACGTCAAGTTAGGATTGCTTCACGTGTAGCCACATTTCTTCTGAAGCCAAACTGATCTTCTCTCAACTCAGTCTCAAATGGTCTTGCCATTCTTCTGTAAATAATACGTGTTAAAATTTTGCAGGCGTGAGATACCGAACTACTGGTGCGGTGGTTTTCACACTTGTCGGCACCGACTTCCTTGGGAATATGTATAACAAAATTCTGCCGAAAATCAGATGGCACTTCTCCTATAAAATACATCTTACACACTAAACGGAACAACCTCTCCATGCTGGTTTCTCCTAAGGCAGTTAGTAATTCTGAAGGTATGTTATCAATTCCCGGTGCCTTGTTCCTACTTAAGGCTCTGAAAGCTCGGTCGAATTCTGACCTCAAAATTGGGTCTCCCATGTCATCAGCATCAACAGCCTCTTCTTGTTTCAGAACCCTACCATCTACTTCTTTAACTTCATACAATTGTTGGATATATTCCTGCCATCTTTCTGACTTGGCTTCTTTCCCTAGAAGTGGTTTTCGATCTGACCTTTTAATATTCGTACACCTACTTTTCCTTTCTCCAAAGGTTTCCCTGATTTTCCTGTATGCAGCATTTACCTATCCTAGGGCCATACTACCTTCAACACCCTTGCACTTCTCTTTCATCCCTTCTTCTTTAACTGTCCGGCGTTTTCTTTCTACATTCTTTATTCGCCTGTATTACTTTATGTCCTCATTTTTTGCATTCTTGTACTTCCGTCGTTCGTCAGTCAGGTCTAGTATCTTTTGAGTTATCCATTGTTTCTTAGGTGATCTTTCTTTTCTTCCTAACTTTTCTTCGGCAGCCTTACTGATCTCTGCCCATTCTTCACCTACTGTGTTTCTTTCATCCTTTTCATTTAGTCCTTGTGTTTAAAGTTCTTTGAAACAATCCTTCACACTATTTTCTGACAACTTGTCTAGATCCCATCTCCTTGCATGCCTTCCTTTCTTCAATGTCTTCAACTTCAGATGGCACTTCATGACCAACAGATTGTGGTCAGAGTCCACGTCTGCTCCTGGGAAAGTTTTGCAATCCAACACCTCTTTCCTAAATCTCTGCCTAATCATATTGAAGTCTATTTGATACCTTCCGGTGTCTCCATGTCTCGTCCATGTATACAGCCGTCGTTTGTAGCGTTTGAACCAAGTGTTAGCCAGGACTAAATTGTGATCGGTGCACAATTCAGCCGGCTTCCTCTTTCATTCCTTTGTCCCAATCCGTATTCTCCTACTGTATTACCTTCTCTTCCTTGGCCTACCATTGCATACATACTGTATTAAATTTTCTACCTTCATATATTCTTTCGATTTCTTCTCACCCGCTGAACTAGTAGGCATATAGACCTGCACTATTGTAGTTGTCATTGGCTTGGTGTCTATCTCGACCACAATATTCCTTTCACTATGCTGGTCATAATAGCTTACCCGCTGCCCTATTTTCTTATTGATTACTAAACTGACTCCTGCATTTCCCCTGTTTGATTTGGTATTGATAATTATGTAGTCACCTGACCAGAAATCCTGCTCTTCCAGTGAACGTACTTCACTTATACCAAATACATCTAACTTTAGTCTATCCATCTCCCTTTTCAGATTCTCTAATCTACCACAGCGATTCGAACTCCTAACATTCCACGCTCCGACTCGCAGAATGTCAGTATCCATCTTCCTTATGATCGCCCCCTCTCGTGTAGTCCCCACCCGAAAATCCGAATGGGGGACTAGTTTACCTCCGGAATACTTTACCCGGGAGGAAGCCATCATCAGTACATCATTCATACAGAGAGAATTGCATGTCCTCGGGAGTTAGTTACGGCTGTAGTTTCCCGTTGCTTACAGCCATGTAGCAGTATCAACACAGCTAAGCCATGTTGAGTATTATTACAAGGCCATATCAGTCAATCATATAGACTGCCGCCCTTGCTACTTCCGAAAGGCTGCTACCCCCCTTTCGATGAACCATTAGTTAGTCTTGTTTCTCGACAGATACCATCCGATATGGTTTCACCTATGGCTCGGCTGACTGCTTCATTGGGACACGCAAGCCTCCCCACCGCCGCAAGGTCACATGGTTCGCAGGAGAGGAGATGCTAAGTACAGAACAAAATTTCACAGTTCTAGTCCTTCAGGCAAGCAACTCAATGTTGAAAAGATCCTAGGGATATGAGCTACGAATTTTACGTAAATAAAGTATGAGAATATATTTATTTGTTCCTAAAAATCACAATAATTTTCTTAATCTTCGTTATCAGGGCTATTAGACTAGCAGTTTGCCTTTTTCTACCACTGTGAGCGCTAATAAGAGTCAATGGATTCTTTCACTTAAGCACCAATACGAGCGGTAATATAAGTCAATGCAAAGTTTCACTTAAGCCCTTATAACCGTACAGTTAGTAAATATTACACAAGCATAGAGTTAGTGAATAATACAATAGAGGTAGCATTGGAGCCACCGTCTACTAGAGAATCGCTGTAGCGATGTTGAATTCGCAGCTGTTTGGCAAAAAGCTCACTTCGCTGTACTCATCAATGTAAATAGGGGACTTTTAAAACTATGTGGATATAGATACGGTTTAAAATTCTTACATGTAAATACATTCAGATACTAAAATATAATTGCGATGCTTCTCTCCAGTAAAAAGGAAAGACCTTTAGAGGAGAAGTGCGCGATAAAGGAGGACGGTGTTCAGGTGCAGCCAAGGTGTAACACAAAATCAATTTACTGTTCATATTAAGTCTTCTAACAACATACGCATAGAAGGAGGTCACGTATACTTATTTCGCTATCTTTTGTGTTAATGACCAGAATTTTGGTATAATTCTGCCCAACGACCGAAAATCTCCTCCGTACGAAGCGGATGAGCGAGTTTTTAGGTCTAAAAGCGTTGGCAAGATTTTGGGGTAAAGCAGACAATATTTTGTCATCGCTGGTTTAGACGCTTGCTTTCTGAGCACAAGTTGGCAGGTTCGAACCTGGCTCAGTCCGGTGATACTTGAAGGAGCTAAAATATATCAGACTCTTGTAGATAGATTTACCAGAACATGAAAGAACACCCGCGGGAACTAATTCCGGCACCTCAGCGTCTCCGTGTGAGTAGTTAGTGGGACGTAAACGCATTATTGTTATTATTATTATTATTATTATTAGTATTATTATTATTATTAACATCATTATTATTGTCGATGTATTATAAACTCGATTACAAGTTGAAATACGACACTCCGTTGTGGCTTTAGCCTATTATGGAGATTGTATTTAGTTTTTCCTGAAATGTATGATTTGCTTTAAGATTTTAACTTCAAAAATGATTTCCATTAATGGAATGGGAGAGTGATAAATTATATGATTGAAGAGAACTGAAATAAAACAGTAATTTTTAAAATTTGCTTTACATCGCACCGTTTGAAAATATCGACATGCATGAATTAGGATGTCCATCATTTAAAACTCTTCCGAAGGAGCATAGTGGATAAACAAGTATATAGTCTTTACATCACGTGTGCATGTCTTTGATTGGTTGTGTTGCAGTGCATGCCGGGAGGTGAAGAACATATGTAAACTGCAGTGTGGAAATAACCTTAGTGTGAAAGACACATTTGTAACGATACCATGTCATTTCTAACTGATACTAAGTGTATCGCAGTTGAAAAGGCAATCGTAAAGTTTTATGCATGCAAAAAGAAACTGAACACTTTTACTGAAGAAGAGTTAAATGGCTTAACAAAGGCATTTTTGGTTAACGTAACTGCGAGTGCTGTAAAGAATATTTGGAATAAGGTGCCTCGTGAGTTGGCTCAAGATCCTGCTTTGTCAGAGCTTCAAACGTGTAGTTTACATCATGAACAAGTGAGTTTAAGTAGGAGACCTTCTGTGTGACAGTGTCGTACATGTCAACTAATTAAACTGTATCACGGACCTAAAACTAATGAGTTTTCTTCGCTTATAAATACTTATCATAACTTCGAAAAGAGTAAACAAGAAAAAGGTGAAGAAACGTGCTGGGAGAAAGGTGAGGGAGCATGCTGGGCAAGTGCTCATCAATAAAGTGATTGATCTTCTTCCCTTCGAGCTTCATCTTCCTAGTTACGAGTACTGCGGCCCTAGAACACGACTTGACGTTCGCTTGGCACGTGGTGTTCCTGGTATTAATATGTTAGATGCTGCCTGCATAGAGTATGACCTTGTTTATCGACAAACAATCCTAAACTAAAACGTGTAGCTGATGAAAATCTGCTTCGTAAAGCTATGCTGCGTGTGTCGTCACCTAGTGATCCAGTTGCTGAGAAGATAGCAGCACTTGTT
Organism: Anabrus simplex; assembly: GCF_040414725.1. Taxonomy (NCBI): domain Eukaryota; kingdom Metazoa; phylum Arthropoda; class Insecta; order Orthoptera; family Tettigoniidae; genus Anabrus; species Anabrus simplex. The sequence continues at coordinate 61,956,808 of NC_090273.1, read as the reverse complement.
GTTGCCGGTGCAATAAAAGGAAAACTGTTACTAGGTAGTACCAAAGACAGTAAAATAAAGAAAGTATAAAACAGATTTACTTGAAGAAAAATGTAGATCTATATATTCTAAAATAAATATGAATTGTCAAAACATATTACAGGTGTTATTTAATATTAATCCTACGGCATGTCCTAGTAATAATGTTAACTTAGAAGAAAGGAGAGATAGAGGATCGAGAAACACACACAAGATTTAGAGTACATTCTCTTTAGTAATCCATGAATTAAAGCTGTTATTTAAAACCAAGCCATTTAACATACAGTTTATTCCCACGACGTAAAATAACACGTTCAATCAAATAGTGATCAGGATATTTTGATTTCTGCAGTTCTTCGATGTAGAATCCTCCTTCAATAGGCTGTCTCTGAGATCGCGAAGTAAATAGCAACTGGATTAGTAAGCTCAAAACTCCTGATTTGAAACATTTCAGTGCTCCAGTTGGGAGTGCATCCTTTTGCAAGGATAGACTTGTGTTTCTTGATGCGAACAAAATCACCGTCTTGAAAGCGATAGTGGCGCGGGTCAGCTGTTTTAATTACAAGATGAATAGCATCTACGCGAGATGTATTCCTTGTAACAAGACGTGGCTTTGTTCCCATAGTGCAATGAGGTGTATCGTTGTAGATAGATAAAAGTCTAGGTAGCAAATCAATCCAACGATATGAACCTTGTGCTGTAAATTTTCGCCACATCATTGTTTTGAGTGTACGATTAAAGCGTTCTACAACACTTGCCTTGAGATTGCGGAACGTATAGTAGTGTTGAATGCCAAATAACTTGAGGTAAGAAGAAAAATCCTTGTTGTAAAACTCTTTACCTTGATCGGTTTGAAGAAGCTTTGGGCAGCGTTTCGATTCTTCAACAATATGATTAAATGCTTCTTTGACTTGAGCTGCTGTCTTAGAATGCACAGGTTGTGCAAAAGCAAACCTCGAGTACACATCAATAACAGTAAGTAGATACTAATACCCCTTATTGCTAGAGGCATATGGAATCTTTTCTACTAAGTCTGCTTGCCAGAGATCATCTTTTCCTCGTGTAATAACGCGTCTGCGACAGTAGGTGCGACGTGCTGGTTTATGTAACTCATGTGCGATGTTTACCTTTACAGGTGAGATCTTCTCTTGACGAACCATTACAAAATAATACCGGCATGTTGTAATTCTCTCTCTATTTCTGGAAATTCTGATTCGTGTCCTGTATGACCAGCATCTTGCGATGCTCTTAGAAGTTGTAATCGTTCAACGAGTAAGTTTGGGTCATTCCAGTATCTTACGTCTACATACGGCAACAAAGGCTTGTGGATAACATCAAGACCGCGTGCAGTCGGAAACAGCTTAGAAATAAATTCACGATACCTGTAACTTTTATTTTCATTTACAGCATCTGTTCTATTGTAATTACGTCGTGTTGCGTCAGTAGCAAAAAGTATCGCCTTATATTTGTTAAAATCATCTTGTAAAATTATATCCTTGTCAGGTATTCGTGAGAAAAGAAGTTCTAAGAGTCCTTTCGTAGGTTTATAGGTAATAACTTTTACAATACGTTCGTTGCTATTAATCTTAACATTTGAGTTTCCTATCCAGAAACAGTCGTCTTCATAGCGAATACCGTAGGTAGTGTCAATTTTCCTGCAAAGAGTTCTTCTATATAAGGTGCAAAGAGAGCTCCATAGGTAACTTGAATAAAAGTTCTAAAGTTCCAAACCTCAGAAAAAGACGGTAGATCTTGTGTCAATGTAGTAGCTGTTTCGGCAATAACATCTGTAGTTAAAAACTCAACACGATTAGATGGTTAAGTATCGTTAAGTTCTTCTTCCTTATCCTCTCTTGATCTATGTCTTGCTTCTCCTCATCCTGCTTCTCTTCTTCTTTATGCTTTTCTTGTTTATGCTTCTCTTCTTTTTCATACTTTTCTTTATTATATGATGTTTGCATAGAAGCATAACTTGAAGTAGACTGCGGCAATGAAGTAGAATTAAAAATTTGTTTGAGTGGTGTACTTAGTTGTGTTTTGAAAAATAAATCCGTGTCTGCTTGAATACGTTTAAGCTCTTTAAATTTCCGTCGAATATTCTTTCGTGCATGGATGATACGTTTTGTAATCTCCTTGCTGGATGTTAACATGATGATGGTTTTCGATCAAGTAGTCATTGGAATTCTGTGTTAATGCATATAAAATGATCGAAACCCATGCGACATCGTCCATGCTGAACATCACTTTCTTTATCAATAACTAATAATCCGAAACGATGTGATGGCCAACATGTAGCACACATACGTTTAAAGTCATTGAATGTCATATCAGTGTTAACATGATCGTCATACACATGTCGCATGTTGCGCTCATCTTGCCGAAAATGCATAATAACATTTGCGTTGTCGCGTATCAACTGCTCAGGCACACGAGAATAAGTTTGACATAAATTGATGCAATCAACACTAAAGAATGCACGAATAACGTTTTGCTGTTCTGTTGCGACATCGTCAAAGATCATAAGAGAATTAGGAAACACATCGTCTGGTGATGGTACTTGATCATGTGAAATTAAATTCGAAATATTTTATTCCATCTTTAACCAGATCGTGCATTGTAGTTTGTAGAATAGTATATAGCGGTTGATAGAGTGACTTTGCGAAAACGTAAATATTCTCGAAGCGTATACCATTTAAAGAAGAAATAAGTGTAAGTAAAATATTTGTTTTCCCGCATCCCGATGGGCTTGATACAATACATCGAACAGTAAAAGGAAACAACGTTCCATGACGTTTTTTGTAGTTGTACCAGAACTAGGTAAGATGCGTGGTACAACGTCACTAACAGGTAGTGTGTCTTGCTGCTTTATAATCTTCATGATAACTGAATAATGAAGTAGGCAATAGTAATATACATATATATTAAACGAAACAAGAGGTAACGGTTAGTTAGTTACTTGCTCTTGACGAGTCAAGTCGTGTACAGAATGGTGAAACAACGATATCCAAACGATGTGAAGAAGAAGAAAGCAAAAACTGTCGGATGGAAAGACGTTATAAAGGCTGCACAAAAAGCTATTCGAGGGGAAAACAATCCGCGTGTAGCTATTACTAAGGCACTACGCGCAGTAAGAGCGAGAACTTCTCCAAAATGCAGAGCAATGTTTAGTAAACATGCACGAATTATTCCTGTACCAAAACGAGGAGGATTTCTTCCTGCGCTGTTTGCTGGCCTAGCAGCTTTAGGTTCATTGCTGGGTGGTGCTAGTGCTGTAGCAAGAACTGTTAAAGCTGTAGAAGAAACGGTGTGCTGTTATAACCAGAGCAGACTGTACCAGTGAATTGGATGCAGTTCCCTTCCACTCAACGTTACGTACACATTCGAAGCTGTTCCTTGGGGATTCACCTGCTCCTACAATATACCATGGTCAATAATATTCACATTTAGCTGTATTAGAAACCGCAGCAAATTGAGATGGAGTGCCTCGAATATTCCCAGACTGGGAGATTATAAAATGAAGCAAGTTGGCTCCCTTATACAACAACGTATAATAAACTAAAAACAGCTTGAATGAAGTGGAAGTGATGATTATTTTAAGGGGATGTACATCGAGAAAAGAATCCACTATTAACAGAAAAATGGGAAAATGAAAATCACTTCGAAATTAATCCTCAAAAAAACAATTCAAATGGCATTTAGGAAAGACGGATATCTTCTCTTAAGGACACCCTCACATTGTACAACGAATCATTAATCGTAGTGAACAAATTAATTACGTGGGTGTAACTCTACAGATATACGCAGGATCGTTCGGCTATCGTATACAAGAGAGGTCAGCGAAAGTCATCAGAGTCATCTATAAGATCAAAAATCTAACAGTCCTATCTCTCACTATAGCTTTATATTCCATACATCCTCTCACGCTTTGTGACATATGGTATACAAATAATATATGATCACCTTACAGTCAATGATCTCGAAATAATAGAGTGTGTCGAGTCGCGTTTCTTAAAATGTGCTCTACGAGTTGGAAAAATAGTCCTTACATGATTAATTTGCGAGGTGGCGAAAGAACCCTTCTTCGTGGAGGATCTTAAGATAAAATTTTTATTGCCAGCTGCAGGACTCTACATACCTGTTAGAGCGTAGACACGCAAATAGAAGTGAGATCGATGTAGACTTTTATATTCGATACTGACGCCATGATGGACAGAACGTTGACCAACGAGAATCAAGATCAAAGGCAAATAATAACGAATCTCGCCATTAATGGTTTCCACCATATGATATGTTCAATCAGAACATTCCGCAGCCCGAACCACATGTGGGTGGGGGCGGTAGAATAACACCCATGGTATCTCTTGCCTGTCGTAAAAGGCGATTAATTGTGCCGAAAGTTGAAGGGCTAAAGTGCCCGGGAGCGTGGGATAGCGACCACGGGACCCCGAGCGGAGTCCTATCATTGCTTCCACTTGCGTGTGCCAGGCTCCTCACTGTCATCTATCCTATCAGACCTCCCTTGGTCACCTCTTGTTCTTTTCTGTCCCCGACGGTATTAGATTTCCGAGGCCTAGGGAGTTTTTCATTTTCACGCCCTTCGTGGCCCTTGCTTTTCATTGGTCGATACCTTCATTTTTCGAAGTGTCGGACACCTTGAGTTTCTTCTCTCTGATTAGTGTTATTAGAGGATGGTTGCCTAATTCTCCTTCCTCTTAAAACAATAATCACCACCACCATTTCCACAGTCCGAGTGACAAATGTGTATGTGTACTATGTTATCAAAGGTGTACCAAGTACTCGATCGAGTACGAGTCTTTTCTTAAATGATTTCAAAGAAGTTGGACATTTATCGAATTTCTCCTACGTTAAACGATTCCAATCCCCAATTCCTCTTGCTATAAACTAAGATGTCCCCCTCTATGTCCTCTTGAATTCCAACCTTACCTTCATGTTATGACCTTTCCTGCTTTCATGAACTCCATCCAAGTTGATTGTCTATTGATGTAATTCCACGCCATCTCTCACTGACAGCTCGGAACATACCGCTTAGTCGAGCAGCTCGTCTCCTTACTCGAAGTCTTCCTAGTCCAATGCTTGCAACATTTTCGTTTTTGAACAATGCATTCTTCTGTTTTAACGCATGGTTGTGAGACTTGGACACTAAACAAGTTTACGAAAGGATAACTTTTGACAGCTCAGAGAGTAATGGAGAGGGTAATGCTGGGCTATAGAAGGAAATATAGGAAAATAGCAGTTGACATCCGATCGATCACTAAGGACATCTTGGAGAGAGAATGCTCTTGAAAATGGCAGTGGGCTGGCCATGTTGCACGACATAATGATGAAAGATGGACAAAGTTAGTGCTGGAATGGAGTCCGAAAGAACATCAGTGGCCTAGAGGAAGACCACCAGACGGATGGGACAGAGATATCAGGAAGATTGCTGATATCACCTGGCAGAGAACCGCACAAATCCGTACCGCTTGGAGAATACTGTTACAAGCCTATTTGGATCTATGACTTACAGAGGCCACACCATTTAATGTTTGATTTGGCTGTTAGTGATAGAGACTCTTTTGTCGGAAATCACCCAGAACAAATCGTGCAGCCATCTTTTGGAGCCTTTCCATTTTGCGAATCAAGTACTTGTGTTGAGGGCTCCATATAATCGAACAATACTCTAATTGGTATCTTACTACTCAGTGGCGGCTCGTGTACAAAAGCACAAGTGCACGTGAACACACGGAATCTGGAACTGCGACTCATGTTACCCTTTATCGCGGTATCTTACGGCGACGATGGGACAGGAAAGGGCTAGGAGTGGGAAGGAAGCGGCCGTGGCCTTAATTAAGGTACAGCCCCAGCATTTGCCCGGTGTGAAAATGGGAAACCACGGAAAACCATTTTCAGGGCTGCCGACAGTGGGGTTCGAACCTACTATCTCCCGAATACTGGATACTGGCCGCACTTAAGCGACTGCAGCTATCTAACTTATTAATTAGAATTATGATCGGGCTGATGATCTAGATCTTAGGACCCTTTAAACAACAAGCAGCCGGGCTTAGTGGCTCAGACGGTTGAGGTGTTGGTCTTCTGACTCCAACGTGGCAGGTTCGATCGTGGCTTAGTCGAATCGTATTTGAAGGTGCTCAGATACGTCAGCCTCGTGTCGATAGACTCACTGACACGTAAAAAGAACTGCCGAACTAAATTCCGGCACGTCGCGTCTCCGGAAACCGTAAAAGTAGTTTGTGGGACGTAAAGCAAGAATTATGATATGCTGCCTTTTAAATTTGCCGGGTTCTACGCTTCAAACTTCCAGCATTGCTTGGATGTGCACATTGGTCTTGTGCTCTCGCTGTGGCGGGTTTAGCGTATACGCGAGTGATGGTGACATCATACCTTACGGAGCTATTACCGTATACGAAGTGTATACTTCCAATGTGTTTTTTATTGTGATGCCAGCTCTACGGATTTTTGCCGACTCAATTCCTTGCAAAGCAATAGTCTTTCTTTTAGGCTGCAATACCTCACATTACCTTCAGATGCGCACATACAGCTTTCTGCCGAACTATCGGCGACCTTGTGACAGCGGATCCAACTCGCAATATTGAAAGTTAAAAATAATTCCAAAGTGAATCCTCTTACTAGAATTCAAAAAAAAAAAAAAAAAAAAAAAACGAGAAGATGAGCAATGATAATGAACTTAAAACAATCAGTGGATTCGAGCCGCAATGCCCCACCTTCCCAGAAACTATCTTAAAACAATAGTATATACAGTACTGACAAAGGGGCTGCTTCCGAAGCACAATCCTGAATCAATGATGCATCATAACATGATGCCCTAAAAGGGCGGGGCGGGCCACCTAGAGGGTTACGCCCTGTCTTTGTCCAAGACCTAGTGGTACTAATCACAGGGAATCGTACTATCCCGTGGTGTTCCTCACATAGAGGACACTAATCACAGGCATTGCAGACCCCCGGTGTCGCTCACATAGAGGGTGTTCATCACAGACATAGCAGACCCCCAATGTCGCTCATATAGTGGTACTAATCGCAGGCACTACATGGGGCTCGTCAGCAGACACTTTACGCACCACCGCCCTCAGTTTGGTCTACTCAAGAGCTGAGTACTGTTCTCCAGTGTGGCTCAGTAGCAGCTATACAAAACTTGTCGATGCCCAATTGAATCAGGCAATGAGAATTGTATCTGGCACAGTAAAATCAACACCTACATTCTGGTTACCAGCACTGAGTCACATTCCACCAGCGGAACTCAAACGCAAACACGCCTTACTCCGGGAGTATAAGAAGACAAATGCAAACGACCAGCTACCAATACATCAGGACATCTTTGCTGCTGAAGCCAGACGTTTACGTTCGCGGAACCCTTCCATCCGGACAGCGAGACACCTGGTGAACAATAATTTCAACCTCTTGCAAACCTGGAAGGAAGAATTGGTCAAAAACATTCCATGTCAGCAGCAAGACATCACAAGAACCACAACACCACCAAGTGGCTTTCACCTACCCCGGAAAACGTGGTCAACGCTGAACAGGATAAGAACAAACCATGGCAGATGTACAGATCTTCTCTACAAGTGGGGACATACACCTTCGCCAGATGCAGTTGTGGTGCACGTAGTGAATGACTGCCCGACGCATTCCTTTAGTGGTAACGTCAGTGACTTTGTGGAAGCAGGTCCAGCTGTAATAGACTTTATTAACAAATAGGAAGTCAAACTGTAAATAATGTAAATATGTATTTTAATTTTGACTAATGTTGGTATGTACAGACAAACGCTAAATAATAATAATAATAATAATAATAATAATAATAATAATAATAATAATAATAATAATAATAATAATAATAATAATAATCGCAGGCAACGCCCAGACCCTTGGTGTTCCTCACAGTGGTACTAATCACAGACAACGTAACCCCATGGTGCTCCGCTTATAGTGGTACTAATCACACGGATATTATAAAACCTTTACCGATTCACACTGTGTTGCTACTAATCAGAAACCTATTGTGTAACGAACATAGTGGTACTCCTCGCAAGTAAAGGCGACCCATGGTGTTCCTCGCGTGATGGTACTAATTACAAGTAGTCTCATGGTTCTAATTCAATCATCCCTTGGTCGCCACTTTTAGGCACCTCTTACGACAGGCAGGGGATACCGTGGGTGTATGAAGCAGCCACAGTTCCTCTCGTCATGAATAATTCACAGCCAGTTTGTTCACTTTCACCGTGCGTGATCCTGGAGTGGAGATTTATTGCACGGCATTTTGTGGTTTGATGTCAGTCTCTTGAGATTGATTATAACTAAATATTCCCCTTTTAAAACGAATATTTCGTAGGATTAAACATCACTTAGATTTCTTATTCCTTCAATACAAAAGCTATTATAGTTGGACAATCGAAATTAGTAAACATAACAAAGACTTTAGACCATCCTTCACTCACTCTATCTGGTACCAAAATTCCGTTTGACAGTTCTTTAAATACTCTAGGTGTTGTTTTAAATGAAAACCTAAATTGGAATGAACATATCAATTGTATCTGTAACACAGTATAACTTATGCCTCACTCCATCGTCTGAAATACCACCAAAACAGTTTACTGTTTAATATGAAATTCAGGCTTATAAAAACATTAGTTACCGGACGAGTTGGCCGTGTGGTTAGGAGCGCGCAGCTGTGAGCTCGCATCCGGGAGATGGTGGGTTCGAACCCCACTGTCGGCAGCTCTGAAGATGGTTTACCGTGGATTCCCATTTTCACACCAGGCGAATGCTGGGGCTGTACCTTTATTAAGGCCACGGCCACTTCCTTCCCATTCCTAGGCCTTTCCTGTCCGGTCATCGCTATAAGACTTATCTGTGTCGGTGCGACGTAAAACAACTAGCAAAAGTTATCCTTATATTCTATTACTGCGAGGCTGTATTCATAGATGCAACAAAAGAAAAAAATAGGAAGATAGAAAGGACCATGAATTCCTGCATCAGATTTATATTTTCGTTACGCTATGACACACACGTCACACCTTACTGAAATTGGAAGAACTTAGAAATCTTCATGTAGCCGTGTTGGTGTTCAGATCACTAAATGAGAGAACTCCCATTTACCTGTCATCAAAATTTACATACCTTTCCTTTTCTCACCAGCATAATACACGCTCTGTTACTACCCTTTCCATTCCCTTTAGCAGGTCAGCTGCCGATAATAATTATAATCGCTGATTTATGGCGACGAAAACTGGATTATGGAAATATGTTCCAAATAACATCCGCAGCAGTAACTTATTAGAGTCTCTCAAGTCTTTCTATATGAAGTACCCCTTAGATGCATAAACTGACGGTGTGAATCTTGATGAGTAAATGATGGTGAGTGTGTGTGTGTGTGTGATTTAGTTAATTTTCATTAAATTAATTTTGAATTTTAATTACATTTCATTTAGTATTTTGGCAAATGATATTGTTACGAATAAATCTGTTTCATTACTCTAATTTATTTCAGGATGACCCAATAAGTACACGCACACGCACACGCACACACACACACACACACGCACGCACGCACGCATATATGCACGGAAAGGCCGGCCCCACCCCGCAACCCGGCTGGGGGATCCCCGGTCATCTGAGTCACTAGCCCCTTCCTGAAAGAAACGAAAGGGGCTACCACGAGGCTAGCACGTAAAAATATGTACATATTGGTATAATTATTATACAAAACATAAGCATCATTAATGTCCTCCAGTTTGACGACCTAAAACCTATATACAATTTTAATCAGCTATGGACGGGCACACTTACTATTTGCAAGTTAATTTACAATTCTTTCTCTTCCTTACGGCACAACAGGCGGTTCGGCCCATTGCTATACCTGGGGATGCTTAACACTTGCTTTCACTTACCCAAGTCCAGTCACCTCATACAGCAGCTCTGTGTAGACCGCTGGATATGAACACAGGCCTGCGTGCCACTCGACACACAATGACTGTTCGTTGGTTCAACTCCACAGACAGTCTAATGATTCACACAGCCACATGCAGTGAACTATTAAACAGCTCAACAGTATTCAACAGTAGGACGATACTCACAACAGCGAACATTAACACATGTCCATTTACCCTCACACTCACGATAGTGAGTTTCCTCGCTGACTCACAGCGAACCGCAGTCCACATAAATAGACAAGCACACAGTACTCTCAGGTAGTACATGTCTTCCGTTCCGTCGTCTCCAGCCCACCTACTCACAGTATTCTCCGACACCACAACCACAGCTCCTGAATCAGACATTGGTGGGACACTAGCGACAGCAAACACCTCTGTCGCCCTCAGCCCAGCCACCCGAACCCCAACACACGGAGCTTCACCAAGGAGACAAACACTAACCCCGGGTCCAGCACCAACACTAGCTCCACCACAGAACCCAACTCTGACTGACTGTCAGTGGCTAGCCTCCCTTTTTATAGCTCGGATAATTTGAGCCAGAATTTTCGCGAAGTGGCTACAGGCAGAACATTCCCGCTGAATTTGAAACTCATAGATAAGCCGGACGACGACAACAATACACGAAAAGGCTGGGCCCCACCCCACAAGCCCCTTCCTGGAAGAAACGAAAGGGGCTACCACGAGGTTGGCTCGTAAAAATATGTACATATTGGTATAATTATTATGTTCCATTATTTTTAATTTATATTACAAATTAGTCTATTTTAAAATATTTAATATTCTCCATCATTTTTCTGTACAATGATATGGTTAAATGTAAAAGAGGACCATGAGTCCTAACTTCACCACTTCTAAAGACAAATAAAAATAAATTCCGTATAATCCTATTATTCAGTCAATATTTTCATGCACTCTGCTAAATTCTGTGGTCACTGGTGTTTACCACAGTATACAAAACAAAAGTATCATTAATGTCCTCCAGTGTGACGACCTAAAACCTTGTACTAATTCTTTAATCAATAACCCCGACGCTCTGCACGTAAACAAATAAATTCCATGAAGCCCGGCAACTAGCAAAAGAATGTTTCAGTACGTACGATATACCTGAATAATAATCTATACATTTTTCTATCGACTGCAAGGAAGGTTGGGTAGCGGTGACTAGTGTTCCAATGGGAAATACACGATAACGCTTTACAGTTAGCCTACTGTAGAAGAAATAGTAGGCTTTCTGATGCTTCCAAGAATGAAGATTTTAGAGAAGAGGAGGGAAGGCTCTCTAGGCCTCGCAAGCCAAACTCCGCCGGCAGAAGACAAGAAGGTCTGAGCAAGTGCCGTCCAGAGGAAGGTCTGACGCAATAAAGTATGAGAGAGTTACTTAGCGATCCGTTGATGATAACTCCATCCTCCCAGTGTAGAAATTGTACTAATTCGGACATCATTGTTTGAGCCCCGAACAGAACGTCAATAATAATAATAATAATAATAATAATAATAATAATAATAATAATAATAATAATAATAATAATAATAATAATACCAAATAGTTATGGTTGCTATACCCGTAATATATATTTTGTTTGCTATTTTGCTTTACGTCACACCGACACAGATAAGTCTTATGGCGACGATGGGGCAGGAAAGGCCTAGAAATGGGAAGAAAGCGGCCGTGGCTTCAATTAAGGTACAGCCTCAGCATTTGCCTGCTGTGAAAGTGGGGAAAAACGGAAAACCATCTTCAGGGCTACCGACAGTGGGATTCGAACCCATTATCTCTGGATGCGAGCTCACAGCTGCGCGCTGCTAACCGCACGGCCAACTCGTCCACTCGTAATATTAAAAGAAGCGTTTTTACAGATAGGGCTGGAGGGAGGAGCATTACACGGTATTGACACATTCCTACATTCTTTTCTCCTTCCCTTAGCTTCTTGCTCACTTCCTCGTTCAGACCGCTGTATTCTGTTCTACTTAACTCAGAAGTGAGAAGTTTGGCAACTCCAAGCAACACGAGCCGGCCAGCAGGTTTATCTCCATGGCAACCGCAGTGGATCCAGAAACGTTTCCATAGCAACCTTACTCCCTACTCCCTTCTCCCCACGCAGGTAGTAAACGGACCTTCCGCTAAGAACAGTCAGAACACATCTTTCAATATTGCGACTTTAGGTCCCGACTCGGGTGCAGGTAGGTTGGAACACCCCGAAGGCCATCCCCGAAACGGTTTTCCATGGTTTCGTATTTCATATCCATGAAAATGCCGGGATTTTATCTTATTCAAGATCATGGCCGCTTTCTTCCAATTCCTGGCTCGTACAATGACACCTACACCCCTTACACAGAGGTACATGTAGCCCAGCCCCATGGGGTGTACCGGGAAAAGCAGCTAGACAACTGGCGAGTTGAATATGTCCTCGAAAGCTCCTGGTGCTAAAAGGCATACGACCGGGTGAGTTGGCCGTGCGGTTAGGGTCGCGCAGCTGTGAGCTTGCATCCGGGAGATAGTGGGTTCGAACCCCACTGTCGGCAGCCCTGAAGATGGCTTTCCGTGGTTTCCCATTTTCACACCAGGCAAATGCTGAGGCTGTACCTTAATTAAGGCCACGGCCGCTTTCTTCCCACTCCTAGGCCTTTCCTGTCCCATCGTCGCCATAAGACCTATCTGTGTCGGTGTGACGTAAGGCAAATAGCAAAGAAAAAAAAGATATACGCAGAAGTACCGCATGTTCCAGGATAACTTAATGTTACATATGAGGCTTACGATAGAATTCATTTTTCCAAGTATGTTTTATTAATATTTATGAAAAGCGCTTCATTTTTAAAATTGTCTTGAGCTCCAGTGAAAAATGTCGTAACCATCAACAGTGTTCCAAAAATTGTGATTTAAAAAACCTTAAGTGCTACTTTTCTATAAAAAATATTTTAAAATGCGTACAATAGTAGTCCTCACACGTATAATTTCTACTGATCTGTCTTCAGATGGGTGATTAATCCAATCCGTCAGTTACATACTACGATTTTTGTTTGCTTTTTACAAGTTACTTTACGTCGCATCTACAAAGATAGGTCTTATGGCGAATGAGATAGGAAAGGGCTACGAGTGGGAAGGAAGTGGCCGTGGCCTTAATTGGGGCGTAGCCCCACCATTTTCCTGGTGTGAAAGTGGGAAATCACGGAAAACCATCTCTATGGCTGCCGACAGTGGAGTTCGATCCCTCTATCTTCCGAATACTGGATACTGGCCTGTGGGAAAAATGCATCAGAATGTTATCTTGAATTACGAGAAGTCTTGCGGCGAGATTGCATTACAGTATACGATGGTTGTACGGTGGGTCAAGGAGTTTCATGCAGTTCGGTATAAGACTGCAACGGTGGCATTGGGAGGTCTTCAAACACCCTCCGTATTCACCAGACATGAGTCCTTGTGACTTCGACCTGTTTTCGAAGGTGAAAGACCCCTCGGAGGCCGCCGATTTACAGACGTGGCATCTGTACTTCGCGCAGTAGTACGTTCCATCGCTGTCATCAACGGAGAACGCCTTGCCATCGGTTCCCAATGGCTTTCCGATATGTAGCAAAAGGAATCTTATACAAATCTGATAAAATTGCACTTGTTACTTGGTACTACTTTATTCATAGCCCTTGTTCATCTGACATTAACCTACCAGCACACACAAGTTGAGTCCGACAAACACTAGCGTCTGTGTTGTATCGTTCAGTGATCATGTAGACGTTTGTGCATGAAAAAGAACATTTGCAGCAAGATTGCTTTTCTTATTCAATCAAAGGAAAAAGGCCGTGGAAAGTCATCGTTTGCTGGTATAAACATATTTAGAACATCTGAGACATGGTTTCGACAATTTAAACGTGGTGATTTCATTGTGAAAGACAGTGCGCGCTCTGGTACCAGTTTTGTGTATTATGAACTCTTGAAGCCTGGCGAAACAATTAAAGCACAACGCTAACGACAACAAGTGATTAACTTAAATCACACATTGATCGAAAGACAACCGGAATGGGCCTGAAGACATGGCAAAGTGATTTTGCTACACGACAATTGGCCGTCGCATCCAACAAACTCCGTGAAAGACACCTTGAAATCGCTTGGATGGGACATCATTCTGCACACGCCGTACTGCCCCGACTTGGCGCCATCCGATTACCGCCTCCTCGCATCAATTGGGCACGCGTTCGCACAGCAGCACTTCAGCAATTTCGAGGAAGTTGGAAAATGGCTCGACGAATGGTTTGCTGCAAAAGACAAGCAGTTTTTATGGCGTGGTATTCATAACTTACCTTAAAGATGGGCGAAGTTTATAGAAGCCGATGGCCAATATTTTGAAGAAACAAAAAAATGAATTTCCCTTGAAAAGTACGTGTTTTCTTTACCACAAAAACCGGAATAAACTTACGCATGTACCTGGAATGTATGTATGTATGCAGTGCTATTTTTCTGAGAGGAAATATACCGGTACTCACCATGCAGATGCTATTACAGCAAATTCAGACATACCCTGTCGCCACCGTTCCCTTATCTGCTGGAGTTCAGCTGATGTAGGCTGAGAGCATCCATTCATTGATTGATTGATTCATCCAGTCATTAATTCATTCATTCATTGGCTCACTCAGTGATAAGGGCTCTCTCACCAGTTGGTACTTATCCGTGACAGAGAGAGAGATTCTTCTTAGCTTTTCATGCATCAATTCACCTCATTCATATATTCGCATTGGAATGTTTTCATCTTACCTGCTGGAATTCTGTAGATCAGAGCCTCTCAAACGCCAAAAATCTCACGCGTGCAAATTGAGGCGCAGAGTTCCTGTGCACAGTGCATCGGTCCCATTCGGCTCGGCTCGGACCAACGCTTCGTCTCTGGGCTACTCGGCTAAGCTCGGCTCAACTCGGCTCAACTCGGCTCGGATTTGGAGCACTACGGAGCAAGTGAGGAAGAGGGAGACAGGCGGAGCGAGCGAGTCAGGCGTGGGGAAAGATAGAGACAGCGCTATTGCTTCAAATCGAGGAGTGGGGGTCTGCACTCTGGTCAACCAAGCGAAGTCGTCTTAATAATAATCCAAGTTTTATAACGTCCGTCCGTTCTTAACAGACGCCGGTGTGTCAGAACTTTGTGCGACGATTCCAGTCCTGCATTGATGTGGCACAACACGAGAACACGTTTTCCTCTTCCCTAACTTCTGGGTAACGATTTGTCGCACGGATTCACGGTTAATCTGCATTCAGCCGCTATCATGCGCACAGTAAATCGCCCATCGTTCATGATTAATGTCCTTACCTTCTCAATGTTTTCGTCACTGACGGCGGTCGCCGGTCTTCCCCTACGGGGTTTGTTAGAAACACTTTCCCGACCTCCTCGGAAACGGGCAAACCTCTCGTACACGCACGTCACGGACAGTGCTTGATCTACATAAACACGTACCAGCATCGCATGCGTTTCTTTCAGTGTCTTGCCAAGCTTAAAACAAAACTGTACATTGATCTTTTGGTCGTTCATGTTCCTGTTCGCAGTTCAGAACCAACGCACTAAAGATGCACTGTTTCAAACAGGTCTTACACGGCACACACACGATGCTCAACTGAACAACGTTGGGAGCAGGTGGTCAAAACCTGCTACTACGAAGGTGCAGCGTTGTGTGTCGCCAGCGTTGCCAGATCGACCGCTCTGACTTCATTCACCGAACTTTAATGTCACAGGTTGTACAATCTGTACGTATAGGAACTGTCAGATGATTACACCTACCAGCAGTTTATTGTGTTGAGTGTAACACAGCCTAGCTGTAAACAAATTCTTTCCCTTGCCGTTTCTCGCCACACCTCACCAAATTATTTTTAAATAATTGTCGCTAGGCGACAGCGACTTACTCTGTATTATTATAGTCCGGCGAGAAATGCTGTATATAGGAGGATGGGAACACGCCGCCATGTTTTATGAAGTACCTTTCTTTCTAGGAGGTTCATGTAACTAGGCAAATCATTGCCGAGGAATCTGTTCATTTTCGCACCAGATGGAAAAACAAGGAATGTCCTGTAACTACTCGCGTTACGATGAACATCATGCATATAAATCAACATTTATGTAAGCAAACAGAAATAGTTTGATGAAATAATTAGACATAGGAATTAAACAAAACATATTTACAGTAATTATTTCTTTGTGTTGTAAGTGGAATTACAGGTAAATATAATAAGAAATATATATATAAGATATATAAGAATAGATACGATATACATGACGGTAAATAATACAACCAAAATTAATGAAAAATTTAAATAAAAATGGCATAAAGTAGAATGAAAACCTACAACCTGTTTTCCAGCATGTTTTACGGCGAGGATAGAAATTGTGCGGGCTGCCTATGCTTGTCGCACTCCTGTCCCGCCTCCGCTTTGTCCATCACAAATCTCACATGGAGTGACCGGGATTTGAACCATGGAACCCAGCGGTCAGAGGCAGACGCGCTGCCATCTGAGCCACGGAGGTTACTGCATAAAGTAGAATTAATTAAAACACATTTTATTCATTGAGGCATAGTTGCGCGCGCCGGGTATCAACTAGTCAGTAAAACGCCCTTCGGTTTTTAAAAGTCTTTGGGAAAGAAGGATACTGGTACTGCGTACCGTTGCGAACCGGCAAAAAGAAAACACTGTATGTATGTATTAGGTCATTTATATTGCAAGCGAATGCTCGACACGTGGCGAGAACACGTCAATCCAGCTCAGCGCTACCAGAGGCTTCAACGACACCACGGATGCAGGTGAGTGCCGCAGGCTTGAAAGTTCTTAATGGTGATGATATTGATTATTGGCTGCACTGATGGCTGGGGATAATTGTGTTGAAGGCAACTCGACATTACCTGTGTAATTTAACTGGCTGGGCCTCGCACATTAAGAGCCGAGTGGAGCTATGCTCTGAGTTCATTAAACAGTACTTAGCAGGTGCTTTGTAAAAGCGAATGGGGAGGTAAATGGCCATACGCGACATGTCCGAAAAGCCAGGAGAGAGAGGAAAATACAATCATCCCGTGCAATATTGGTTGTTGTTTAGGTGAGGGGTGGCGGAAATTGTCTCCGATGTGATTTATAAACCTGTTAGTACATAAAGGGATTCGCAATTACTTCCCTTCCCCGATTTGGGGGTGTAATGAGTGGCATGCAGTCCACTCTCAGGTGTAGTCACGGTTAGTAATTAACCCTTTAACGCTCTGCAGACGAGTGAACAATATTACTGCCAGGTGGACGAACATACAGGGGAATACTGGAGTACACTATTCAGCATGGAAATTGCAACACTAGGGAAATATCCCTGCTGACTGATTCCAATCTACCTTCCCCAGCCTTTCCGTGTTTTTCAAGAATATTCGAGTCTCAAAATATCCCAGTTCCAGAGGAGAGTTTAACTCTCCAGTTCTTGCGTGGTGTTTTGTCAAGCCAGTGCTCGCGCCGGGTAAAATATTACCCCACTTTTCCGTGAAAATTTATCATAACGTAAAAGTGAAATTTTCATGATGTTTATGAATAAGAATCCTATTTTAATTTCGTGTGGCTATTTCTAGCTGAGTGCAGCCCTTGTAATGCAGACCCTCCGATGAGGGTGGGCGGCGTGTTATTGTGGTGAAGGATAGTGTTATGTGTGGTGTGTAAGTTGCAGGGATATTGGGGACAGCACAAACACCCAGCCCCCGGGCCATTGGAATTAACCAATGAAGGTTAAAATCCCCGCCCCGGCCGGGAATCGAACCCGGGACCCTCTGAACCGAAGGCCAGTACGCTGACCTTTCAGCCAACGAGTCGGACATAAGAATCCTATAAATGAAGGAAACGCAATTGAAATAACTCTTAGTACTGCCATTAAAAATACACGACCCAGAAAGGAGATGTCTTACATAACTTCAAATACCGTCCATAATAACGGTTGAATTCATGCAGTCGTAAAAACTGGAACTATGAAAATCGATTACACTTCATTTCGATTTGAATATTGACATTTCGTCTGTTTTACCCTCTCTCAGTTTTCCTGTTGAAGCATTCTTCACACATGGTAATGAAATGGTCTTGCTTTTTCTATCCCGATTTCCAGGATATTCAGCACAGCTTCCAGATGATCCTAGAGTTTGTCTCTTCAAGGGTGGCGTCGGAATGCCGGTAATTCTTCTGAGCTTGGTCTGGAAACTCTGTTTCTCGTAAAATCGATCACTTTTCATTGTATGAAAAAGTACATTATTCGTATAATGCTTTCATAAATAAAAATTGAAATAATGTTATTGGATCCGTAAAACCACGAGTTATCAGCCTGGAACCAAGCAAGTACGATGTGACTTTATTGTGAGCATGAGTACGAGTGTTTCTAGGAGGCCCTAGCGTGTTCCATTCAGCCAGGCCTTTACGTCCATAAATGCAGTTCTGGCGGGGCCTGTCCGATGCGTCGCATCGTCATCTTCACGCCCTGCTTTATCGGCGCTCTCTTCTTCAGTTAAGCCACGAATGCCCGGTTCTGAAAATGACACATGTTCTGATGTGTCTATATTGTCCTCTTCAATGTCGTCTTCTGTATCCACTAATTCTTCATGAGATAATTCAGAAAAAAGTTGACGAATTCGTTCCTGGTCCTTGCTGATGTTCTCAACTATATCACGCCGTAAATTTATTGTTTACACTAAAGTAACTAAGACGTTCCCACAATTTAAAAAAAATAATGGAAATCGACAAACCACGAATTCGCCAGTTTAGTTTCTTGGTGCTCGCATGGGGCAAGATGTTACCCCAGTCACCTTTGTCTCGCTACTGGAAATAGCGACGTCCGAAGGTTTATGACAAACAACTCGGTGATGATGATGATAATGATGATTGTTGCTCTCTTTGACCCCTAATGGTACGAAATGAGACGAAATGTGATTACAATTTAAGAGTCCAAGATCATCCCCTGACCAGAATTCAAAACATGGTGATGAAGAGTGATTGGATGAATATGAATTTAAGACAATCAATGGATCCGATCCGGAATGCCTCACCTTCCCAGAAAATACCTTAAAAATAATATAACTGAGCAAGGGACTGCTTGTTCGATGATGATTGTGGTCTAAAGGACTCCATAATGCAACTTGATGGTCTCTCATAATGGTACCTATCGCTATTGAAGTAGAACCATGGAATTTCTCATGTTGCGGTACTAATCAAAAGTAGCGTAGACTCATGGTGTTTCACACATAATGGCGCTACTCATAGGCAACGCAAGGCTATGGTGTTACCCACATAGGTGCACTAATCACGGGTGCTGGTAGTCCCGTGGTGTTTCTCACGTTGTGGGTACTAATCACAGGCAACGAAGACCCGTGGTGTTGCTCATATGGTGCTAATCACAGGCAACTCCCAGAACCGTGTTATTTTTCACGTAATGGTACTAACCGTAGGCAACGTAAGCCCGTGATGTTCCGTGTATAGTGGTGCTAATCACAGGCACTGTAAACCCACAGTGAACCGCTCTCTGCTGCTACTAATCAGAAATCTATTGTGTACCTAACATAGTGGAACTACTCGCAAGTAAAGGCGGCCAAAGGTGTTCTCCGCGAGATGGTTAAATTAATTATAATAGGAATACGAAACCTGAAAAAATGAAGCACCCACAAAAAAATGGTCGGATGCCAGTGTAACTTCGCACACGTACACACCATCGGCGGGCATGCAAATGATATGATTTTCGATTAAAAACTTGAAATTCAAGAGGAAAAATGGGGAAAATATTCGTTTATAGGAAGGGGAGTTAGGAATTGGAATAACATACGAAGGAAAATGTTCAATAAATTTCCAATTTCTTTGCAATCATTTAAGAAAAGGCTAGGAAAACAACGGAATGGTAATCTGACACCTGGGTGAATTCCTTAAGGAGAGTCGGAAACCAAAAAAAATTTTAAAATGATTTTTTCCAAATGTTGCCTAATTCAATTATTTGGACTCTATTGATTAAAATGGTGTATAATTTATTTGAATATGAATAAAGAAATATTTTAAAATATCAATGCATAAGTGTCAAATTGGGCAACTTAGACATATTTCTTTTTGAAAATATAAATATCTGGAACCCTTTAATCTAGAAGGCTGTGGTTTTCACTGTTCTATTCCTGAATGTTATGAGCAGAGGTTTCCGGTACTGCCATAACAAACATTTCAACGGTTTCGATTACATAGAGTTGCATTTTAGGCTCTGTTGTGAGTAAATGTGTGAGTGAACATTCTGTTTTACTTTGAAATGATATTCTGAAAAATGACTTTTGTCACATGTTTCACCCATTATCTCAGAAACTACACTGGATAGTCAGTTCATTGTTTGCAGAGAGTCGCCTTGTGCCATGATACAGCTACTGAATCAGATAAAAGCACTTCACATGTATAGTTTCCGATTCACATATATTTTTAATGACATTTTTTGTAAAAATTTGGAACTTATTAAACAAATTCATAACTTTACAGTCGTTTTCTCCAACCATTCCATCCTGCTTCAGTACTTATGGAAAGGGTGTAAATATAAGTACTAAAATATCAAAGCTCTAAACTTAATACTTCCTGAGATAACGGGGCATATTTTCTGTCAAATTAACATTATCAAGATAGGGCTTTCCGACTCCCCTTAAATGCAGATCAGTATTGATTGATTGATTGATTGATTGATTGATTGATTGATTGATTGAACGTTTGTGATAAATCCTGTCTTTGGGAAGGAGATTTGTAATCCTGTTTTTCCTGCTTGCTCTATTAAGTTTTCGATTTGGAATTTTGCATTCTTCGGTGTATTTGTAAACAAAGCAATGTCATCCGCTAAAGCCGAGCAATCCATATGTATATATAATGTTTTTAGTTTACCAATTGAATGCCTTTCTTTTCTGATTTTCTCCACTCTCTGATCACCTTCTCCATAGCACGGTTAAAGAGTAAAGGTGACAACCCATCTCTCTGCCTGGCTCCTGTTTTATTATAAAGTTTTGAATAATTCTCTACATAATCTGACTTTAGATGACGGGTTTGTTAATGTATCTTATTTATTTTTACTCCCTACAACGATAGGCTTCCTAAATATGACAAAGTATAACATAACACTTAAATATTTAATGTATGTTTAACCATGAAGCGTTTTCCGGAGTTAATCATCTCGTATGCAGTACCATTGAAGTGATTTCTAACAATTTCTGCGGAGCCTTTAATGGACAATACGGCTGAATCACAGTACAGATTCTTGGGAATGCCCACACTTTTGTAAAACTCAACTAAGAATTCAGATATGGTTCCTCTTGCTCCGAAGAAAATTGTTATAGTCTTTTCACAGGAGATGTTGCATGATTCTTTAATGTAGCTGATACTTGGTTCATAGATGGCTCGATTCTCCGCGTCTACTTCTGCTGGCTGGCTGACTGGAGTCGACCTCACATCTAATGGTGGGATCCGGAATATATATGCAAAGTCCTTTTCTCGGTCGATTGCGATTATATTTATTCTCCGGTTGCTTCCACCGTCAGCAACCCATGTTTTTGTAGTTTTTGAATATAAGTAGGATTATCTCAAACATTGATTAGGGGATTTTCTATTTAAAGATATGAACTTCATTAATGTTTCCGTATTGAATTGAGATTAGCGATAAGATATCTATTAGGTTCAACCTTTTCAATACTAATTAGGTACGTGTTTATGTTACAAATACCTTTTATTCAGCTTTGGGACCGGTTTCGACATATATAATGTCATCATCAGCCATAAAAAGATCACAATATATAAGCAAGGACACAACTGACTATTCACACCATGTGTCATAATAATTAAATCTGGCGCAGTGACACATTGAAGTAAACATAAAGTCTCTCATTATTCAAGGAATAAAAGAAGGTTCTTCGATATGTAGTCTTTATGCACCCGTTCAATAGAAGGCTCCGATAGGCTTCCAAAGTAAAAAGTCATTAAGAACACACACACGTGATATGCGTCAACCAGAGTGTCGAGAACATATTTGAGTCACTTGTAATTTATACCTGTTAAAAATTTAATACTGATGAATATGAAATCAGTCAGTGTCCTTGCTTATATATTGTGATATTTTTATGGCTGATGATGAAATTATATATGTCGAAACCGGTCCCAAAGTTGAATAAAAGGTATTTGTAACATAAACACGTACCTAATTAGTATTGAAAAGGTTGAATCTAATAGATATCTTATCGTTAGGGATTTTCTATCAAAGAAATCGTATCCTTTGTTGAAGGCTATACAAGTAACTGTTGTTTCTTTGATTCTTAGTTGTCTCATTTGCAGAATAGTTTTTAGATTCCAGAACTGTTCAATGCATGACCTACTTTTTCAAAATCTACCTTGATATTTCTCTATTTGTGGGTCTAGTTGGGGTTCTGAACAATTGAGTAGTCCTATTAATAGAATGTTATGTGTCAATTAGTTGTAGGTCCTCTCTTTTGTATGATGGCTGTTTTCCTGTCTTATGGGATTTCTTTGTTCTCCCAGGTCTTATATATTATGTCTTTACGTTTAATGATGATATCATCATATAATACTTCCCACAACTCTGCTTTAACTCCATGCTCACCTGCAGGCGTATTATTTTTCAAGGAACGTATAATTTCTTTATTTACTTCAAACTCTGGGGCTATAGATTCTTCCCTTTTGAGTATAATTGTTACTACACGTAAATTTGGATTACGAGTATGACAATTACGTAAATCTGTAAAGAATTCTACAATTACATTGCAGTTTTCCTACTTGGTTTGTTTTCGGATTTAGAAGTTGTAAAGTTGGTGATGTACATTTGGTCAGTTGTTTCCCCTCTTATGCTGTTTAAAGTCTTCATTGAGTTGATCCAGTTCATTCACGATAAAAATAATTATTTCTCTTTTAAATGTCCTAGTTGGTTCTCTTCTTTTTCTACCAGATAGTCTCTGTCTTCGTGATTCTTATTTGTAATCCACTTTTCCCACGTCTTCTCTATTTATTGTAGAACCTTGTCGCGTTGATCATTCCACCACGTCTATTTATCCGTTTAGTTGGTGTCACCATTTTGATTGCTGCTTTGATATTACCATTTTTTAGATCGTTCCAAGTTTTGAAGCCTTACTTTTGAATGCTTCTAATTTATTCCCACCAATTTATTAGTGTCGTATTTTGGGATGTTAAGTTGTCTGTTGTACTTTCGTATTTCAGGCTTAATCTTAAATTTAGCTACAGATATGAAGTGGTAAGATTCGATGTTTTAAGATTTTAAAACTCTGACATTCATTAGTTCTTTCCATGACTTTCAACTTATATGCTGTAAATTCACAGTTGTAGCACTTCAGGCAAGCAACTCAGTGTTGAAAACATCCTATGAATATCAGCTACGAATTTTAGGTAAAATAAAATAATGAGAACATATTCTTAATTTATTCCTAAAAATTACAATCATTTTCTTAATCATCGTTATCCGGTCTATTCGATTAGTTTGTGTGCTTCATTTGGGTAGAAAAAATAAAGTGTAAAACAACGCCCTTCGTACATAGAAATGGATTAGAGTCTATGAAATACTCTCCCGTGTTGTTTAACATTCGTACTACGACATCTTTCCCGCTTTGGTCCCCACATCACTCACTCTTACATACATTAGTGAAATGAATGCGTGTCTTTGTCGTGTACGCTTCATACCACCTCATTCGACTCGTAATAACACTGCGGTTGAAAACGCGTCCCTATCATTCATTTGCGTGAGTGCGGGTAATAAATGTGAAAAGGACACCTGCCAGCCAACTACTTGTTTGTATCAGTGTACTGCTTAATCACTGGCCGAGCTCCCAGAAAATGACTGCACTCATTTAACATCTGGTTTGTGGAGGAGAATATCAGAATAAATGTAGAATGAAGTGATTTCGGTGCGTACTCCCGACTTGACATTCAATTCTTCCAAAGTGACATCGCTTTAGTCTTGAAAATGTTAATTTTCATAAACTTACTCGCTGCATTTCTTTTCTGTCTCGAGTAAATTTCAGCACAGTCTGTCATTAAGACCAAGTCTTCGAAATAGACCCAACTGCTTACTACACTCAACTGAATATGACGATGATCAGCAGTGAGGAATAATCGTGACCAAGCTGAATATATTACACCTCGAAGTTAGCTGTCAACAATAATGATGAAATATTACAGGCTTCTCACTCCCTTGTAAGTACTTTCAATCAATAACTCAGTATACAACTTGAAATATAGTAAGCAATTCGGCCTGTTCCGAAGACTTTGTCTTAATGACAGACTACGTTCAAAGATTGTAACGTAATGTATTCTGGCAAGAAGGGAAATGCAGTCATTAGTTGACTCCATTGGGTGGCCTGCACATATGGGGGTGTGTGTGTGTGTGATGATGTTCGTTTAAAGAAGCCACACATGTAGGTCATCGATCCGTAATGGTACGAGGTGAAACGAATAATAATAATAATAATAATAATAATAATAATAATAATAATAATAATAATAATAATAATTTAAGCGTAGGGTTGTGGCGACCCCATCGTCCAGTGGGAAACCACTGCAATCAGCTACCCGAGTATTGGTGGGAAAACCATAACCTTTTGGGTTAGGAGGAAATACCTACCCACAGCCACGAACATCTCGAGGCACTTCTCGATCTCAACAATCGAGTTGTATTTTCGTGATCTTTCCCAAAAGATCACCACTAGTTTTATTTTCAACTTGTAACCCTAGCAGGATGGAACACACGCTATCAATGCAACTACCCCAGGCCCGGACGCAGGTCCGGTTTCTCCCGATCGTCGGATTCTGGGGGATCGGGAACATCATGCTTCAAAGAAGGATCGGAGCTTCTCAAAATCTCTTCGCCCCAAAAGAGGAACTTTCTTAGTACTATTAACATCAACACACTGCTGAAAACTGGAAAGCTTAAACAACTGACTGACGATCTGGACAAATTTGATATTCAAATCGTAGCGATCCAAGAAACCAGACTTCAAGATGAGAACCACTTTGACTCTGAAAACTTAAGGATACTTAAGGGTAAAACAGCCATAGATATCAAAGGGAATTTATCAATACTTGGGACGGCCTTTGCAGTAAGGACTTTACATCACCATGTGAAAGAATCTCAGTGTTTACGGTGTAATCAAGCAACAAAGCATATGCCTTGATAAATGCCCATGCCCCCACTAACATAGAAAAGAAGAAAAATTCTCAGAAATTAGAAGATTTTTGGGAACTGCTTGAAGAAACTACTAGCAAGATCCCTAAACATCAAGTTAAAATCTTATTAGGGGATTTCAATGCACAGGTTGGGAGAGAGAAGAAATACAGATCAATCGTAGGACTTCATCCTGCACATCGGCGGACTAGTAAGAATGGAGAACGTCTAATAAGCTTTTGTACATCATCATGCTGAGACTCATGCCAACTCACTTTATGAGACCTTTACATAAAAAGAAAACTTACCGAGGTAAGTGTGCATCTGCAGAAGTAGAAGTAGAAGTGAGTCCTTCTCCGCACATCGGGGCCAATAATAAGGAATAAAATTATATCCATTACCACACAGAACTTTACCATCATGGCCCCGATCTGACTTTAAATTCTGAAGCATTTAAATTTTATTATACCATCTAAGGAATGCTCAACAAATCTTTTACCAAGAGATACAAATCAAGTGTGCTATTTACAACAAATGATATTTTAAGATTTTATAAGCAAAACTGGCACTTTCCAAGAACATCAACAAGAGAAATATGGACAATTTAACTGTTTTATCTGTTTTATGACTTGCAATTTTAATAAAATTTCGAAGATCTTATTTTAAATGTCAAAACTTTTAAGGTGTCTTTCCAATTTTAATATTTATTTCTGATATATTAATGTTAATTTATTATTAGCTGATGATGTCCCTTAGGAGACGAAGCATGCACTAGACATAATAAATTATATATTGTATTGAATAGGCTTAATTATAATATTTGAGTTTATCTTGAATATTCATTGATTGATTATAGTCAATACGGGATTAGTATTACTTGAAAAGAAGCTGTTAAAGCTTATCACTTGTAATAATCCAATCGCTCAAAAAATAACAAAGCCCCTGGGAACGATGGAATACCTGCAGATATGTTGAAAATAGGAGGAGATGACCTCATCAGAAGAATTCATACACTCCTTACAGAAATATGGGAGACCACGATGATTCCGAAGGACTGGAAGAATGCCATTATCCATCCGTTACATAAGAAAGGCGATCGAGCGGACTTCAACAACTACATAGGCATATCCCTTTTACCAGTTATATACAAGGTTCTATTTAAAGCGTTATTAAACAGAATAGAACAACAAACAGATCATTTGATTGGTGAATACCAAGCAGGCTTTAGAAAAGGTAGTTCATGTTCTGAGCTAATTTGGAGTCTGTAGACGATATTAAAGACACGCCGCAGTACCAGCACATTTGTGACCTTTGTGGACTTTAAGAAGGCGTATGACTCTATCGACAGATAAACTGTGATGGACATCCTAGGAGAGCTCAGTGTGGACAAGAAGACCACAGAATTAATCCGCCAGACTCTCAGAGACACAATATCTCAAGTGAAATTTCTAGGTGAACTATCAGAGCCTTTTGAAGTGCATACAGGAGTTCGACAAAGAGATGGCCTCTCCCCAATCCTTTTTAACTTAGTGTTAGACAAAGTCATCAGGGAATGGGGGAAAAAATCGAAGGTATAAACATTGGTACTCGTGGACAAAGAATTAACGTGAAGTGCCTAGCTTTTGCTGATGATCTAGCGATCTTTACCAAGACTAGTGAAGAAACCAGGTATGCCATAGAGAAGTTAGATGAAATAGCATCAAAGACAGGCCTCCAAATATCGTATGAGAAGAATCATATCATGGCTAATGGACACCAGAATATCTAAAGATCCCCACTACAGACAAATTATGGAATAATCACACAGGTCCCTTCCTTCAAATATCTAGGAGAAATCATTGTACCATCCTGATTGGAGAGGAAATACTCCTGAAAGCATACCGAATAACATGGAACCACTACAATAAAAGAGTGATGTCACGAAATGCAAAACTTCGGCACTACAATACTGTTGTTCTTCCGGAAGCCTTGTATGCCTCAGAAACCACATCTCTAGGAGGCCACTCTAAAATTGATGAAATTGAAAAACAAGAATGAAAAATTCTTAGGAATATATATGGCCCCGCTCATGTAAATGGTATATGGATCAAAAGGAAAACTGTAGATTTGTACAAAGCAATCGACAAGTTCACCAATACCGTACGCAGAAGACGATTGAAATTCTATGGCCACATCTGTAGAATGGACGACACGAGATATGCAAAAAAAATTGCTTGGTGTAATTAAATCAAAGAAGGTCAAAATAAGCTAGTTAGAAGAAATAAAGCAGGACTTAAAAGAAATGAATATCACAGAAGATATCATCAGGTATCGCAAGGCTTTCTGGAATATGGTTGCAAAGCACACGTTAACGGAAAAGGCTAAAAGAACCACAGGCAAACAATGGACGGAAGAACGCAAGAAACAGCATAGCAAGTTCATGAAGAGATTTTGGGAGGAGAAGAAGAAAGGAAAACCATCATCAAGCTAACAAGTTCCAACGCGCTCTGTGAACGGGCATAACGAAGAAAGAATAATAATAATAATAATAATAATAATAATAATAATAATAATAATAATAATAATAATAATAATAGTAATAATAATAATAATAATAATAATAATAATAATAATAATGGTTTCGTCAACGGGCATTTCCATCATGCCAACAAGTTTAAGATAGTGGGAAGATCGATCGAAGTCGGTCTCAGGTATACAACTGAGGTACTGACCCTTAGAGGTTGCCTCAAGTTGTTTTCTGGCTGTTATTTTACGGCTTTAAGAGGGATTTCCTAACTATCAGTCGTCTAAAAAAACTTCTCTAAAGCCCTACTGAATAGATGAGAAAAACAAACCGACCACCTCATTGGAGAATATCAGGCAGGGTTTCGAAAAAGAAGATCATGCCCAGAACAAATCTTAAACCTAAAAACTACTTTACAAATTCTTAAAACAAAACAAACAATAATTATCTTTGTTGACTTCAAAAAAGCTTATGATTCAATAGACCGACATACTCTATTCAACAGGAAAACAGGGGAATTGATCAAGAAAACTCCAACAGGCACAACGGCGAAAGTGAAATTTTTAGATGAAATATCAGAGCCATTCCAAATTACAACAGGGGTCAGACAAGGCGATGGATTATCACCACTGCTATTTAATCTAGTTATGGAAAAAGTGATTCGAGAATGGAAAAATGAAACTAAAGGGATCAATATTGGAATACTTCTCAAAAACAAACTTCGCCTTGATTGCCTCGCCTTTGCAGATGACTTGGAAATCCTCTCCAACAACAAACAAGAAACACTCCAGCCAGTAGAAAAACTTCATGAAATAGCGGCAAGAACAGGTTTGCAAATTTCATATGAAAATATAAAATATATGGAAGGTAAAAAATTAAGATTTAACAACAATCATTAGATATGGGAAAATCTCCCAAGTAGATAAATTCAAATACCTAGCCGAAATTATATAACCAAACGGGATAAATCAACAAGCAAACAGAGAAAGAATTACAAAATTATACGTATATAAAGCATACAAAATTTTCTGGAGCAGATAGAGCAAAAAAAAAATCTATATCCCAAAACGCAAAATTACGACACTACAACACAGTTGTCAAAACCAGAAACCCTTTATGCATCAGAAACTCTGATAATTCCTGGTAGATCACAAATAAAAACCATCGAAAACATGAGAGGAGAATTATCAGGAAAATTCTACGACCTAAATGCGAAAATGCCACTTGGATGAAAAGGATATCACAGGAAATCTATCAAGTAACAGAAAAATCACAGACACATTAGAAAAAGAAGATTAAACTTCTATGGCCACCTGATCAGAATGGATAACAAGAGGCTAACAAGGAAAATACTAAATCTAATCACAAAAACTGGCTTACAGAAATAAACAAAGTTCTTCAGGAAATTGGCATAAATGAAGATATCTTGCAAGACATAAAAATTCAGAAATCTCATAAATAAACACAAATTTGCTGATCAACCTAAAAGACTAGCTACAGGATGGACGGAAGACCGCAAAAAGAAGCACAGAGAAAGAATGAAGAGATTTTGGGAAGACAAGAAGAAACGTTGTGTTAAATAAGTTCACACGCGCTCCTTATTTGGGCATAACGAATCAAAATAATAATAATAATAAGAAGAAGAAGAATTTTAGAATTTATCCACCGAATTATTGCGAATTTTAAATGATCAGTGCACTAATTCGCAAAGCCTTATTTTCTTATAAATATAACCGAGCAAGTGGCTGTGCGGTTTGGGTCACTTAGCTATGAGCTTGCATTCGGGAGTTCATGAGTTCGAACCCCAATATCGACAGCCCTAAAGATGGTTTTCCGTGGTTTCCCATTTTCACACCAGGCAAATACTGGGGGCGTTACCTTAATTAAGGTTATGGTCACTTCTTTTCCACCCCTTTCTCTTTCCTATCCCATCCTCACCATAAGACCTATCTGTGTCGGTGAGACGTAAAGCAAGTTGTAAGTACAAAAAGAGATTTGAGTAAAATAATAAAAACGGAAACATTGTACGCTTCAGAGTGCCTGCTTTTTAATGTAAAGAAGGGGGAGCTGAAAGAACTCGAAAAGAAGGAAACTAAGATTCTGATGAAAATTCTGGGACCACGGAGGACTACTGATGCGAATGAGGAGCTCTGCAAGTACACTGAGAAGATTACGAGCACAATGGGGAAACGAAGGCTGAAATTCTACGAACACCTAGCGAGAATGGATGACAAACAGCTGACCTAAAGGATCTACAGACTCACCATGGGGATAAGGCCACGTCCAAGTGGATAGAAGAGTGTAAAGGGATTCAGAAGAAGTTGGAATTACACTAGAGATGATCCACAATAGAAGAGAGTTCAGTAGAAGAGTCGACATCCTAAAATCACTTCAAGAGAAACCCTAATACAGAGGCGGAACGGATAATTTTAGAAGAAAAGAGAACGATGAGAAGCGAAAGAATGAAGAGTTTTGGGGAAGAGAAGAAAGGACAAGAATTCTTAAGTTCTATGCTATTAATAGTTGGAAAAATTGGGAAAACGAAGAAGAAAGTAAGACACTGCCTTGAAGTGAAATCATATAAATCATACAAATGGAAAGTTAAAAAAATTAAAATAGACATAAACTACCTGAAACAGAGTGAGTAGTATAAAAAAAATTAAATCAAATAGAAAGCTCACTGTTAAACACGATAAAACAGACCTCAATCCCTCATAAAACGGATGACGAGATCTGCTCACTGCTCGTCATCTCGTAGGATGAGGGAGATGGTATTCGGAAGTTTTAGACTACGGCCCAGATCGGCCCCGATCCGAAGACAACATAATACCGCTGTTTCTCTCCGATAATCCCAAAGGGAATCCTTCCAGACCTTGAGGATCATGATGATGATGATGATGATGATCGTTTTTAAAGGGGCCCAACATATTGGTCATCGTTCCCTAATGGTAAGAAATGAGATGAAATGTAATGACAACTGGTCCACTGACCAGAATTCAAAACGTGACGACGAAGAATAAATGGAAGGATATGAATTTGAAACAATCAGTGGATCCGACCCGCAATGCCAACATTCCCAGAAACTAGCGTTAAACAATATAGTATTATTGACCAAGGGACTGCTTCTAAAGCACAGTTCAGAATCGATGATGCTTGTTGTCTAAAGGGGTCCAAAATGCAGGTCATCGGCCCCTCATAATGGTATTTATCGCTAGGAAAGTAGAACCATAGTATTTGTTATGTTGCGGTACTAATCAAAAGTAGCGTAGACTGGCGGTATTCCCCACACTATAGTACAAATCACAGGTAATGTAATGCGCACATGTAACACAGGCCTGTGGCGTTTCCCACATTGCGGCGTCATTTACAGGCAACGCAAACCTATGGTGTTCCTCACATAGGTGTACTAGTCACATAGACTCGTACAATCCCGTGGTGTTCTTCATATAGTGGGTACTAATAATAGGCAAGGCAGACTCATGGTGTCGCTCATGTAGTGGTACTGATAACAGATACTGTCAAACTCACCTGATTCACATACTGTCGCTACTAATCACAAACCTATTGTGTATCTAGCATACTGGTACTACGCGCAAGTAAAGGCGACTAATGGTTTCCCCACGTGGTGGTACTGATTACAAGTAATCTCCTGGTTTTATTTCGATCGCCCCTTTTAGTCGCCTCTTACAACAGGCAGGAGATACCGTGAGTGTATTCTTCCTCTGCGTCCCCCACCCACAAGGGGGTTTTGTGTTTGGTCTGTGAGAGGTATTTTATATCGCTCAAGTCCGCCGGCAAGCCAATTAGAATCCCCCTTTTCGCCACCTGGGACGCGCCACGTAGGAGTATCACCTCTTCCCTGCTACGCCAGGGTAGTAGGTTCGAGGCTTCCAGACCTTCGCAGTTCCTTTTATCGTTCTCTAATTATTTGGAAGAGGGGTAGCGTGCCATTCCATCTCCCAAAGGGACATTACCAAGTGTCTCAGCTGAGAACGAATATAACTAGGTGGAATTCTTTAAAAATGTATTTGGCATTCGGCAAGAAGCCAAGCAGCTAGCTAAATATAATTTATAAATATATAACTAAAATTCTAAATAATTTTTTAAAATTTAATATCTAAAAGATATGCAGCAGATGAAATATGTCAACACAAAAGAAATACAACTCATTTTATTCACGTCACAGCACACGCGAAAGAACCTTCGGTGATAAATGTCTCACTCATGTTGTCAGATCATTCATATGGAAAAATTGGGCAAGTGCTGGGTAAATGTTGGTATCAGATCGTCTTAGTAAACATATTATACTGGTAGATTAACGAACGTGAATAAAGGCCAGTTTTTCATATAACACACTTTGCGCCTATCGATGTTTACACCAACCGAGAATGATGTGGTTAAGATCGGCAATTTCCTCGTGGTGAAATGAAATGGCGTATGGCTTTTAGTGCCGGGAGTGTCCGAGGACATGTTCGGCTCGCCAAGTGCAGGTCTTTCTACTTGACGCCCGTAGGCGACCTACGCGGCGTGATGAGGATGAAATGATGATGAAGACAACACATACACCCAGCCCCCGCGCCAGAGAAATTAACCAATGTTGGTTAAAATTCCCGACCCTGCCGGGAATCGAACCCGGGACCCCTGTGACCAAAAGCCAGCGCGCTAACCATTTAGCTATGGAGCCGGACTTCCTCGTGGTCCTTGTCGCACATAGGAGAACAAGCCCCTACTCTAAATCGATTAAGATGATTTGGGTAGCAGCCTGACCAAGACAGATGCGTATGATGGACGTAAGATGGCGCCTCCTAAGACAGAATTTGTCAAACCATGGTTATGTTGGTATGAGGCTGATGAGCAACGTAGTGAAGTCCTTTAATCTCCTGTGTTATGTTCCAGTTATTCGACCAGTCTTTGTGAGATTTGGTGCGCAGTAATGGTATGAAGTCCATATATGGAATTGCCATAGCGTCATAGGTTCCATATGAGATGCTCTGCTTTGTTAGTCTATCAGCTATTTCGTTATGCCCTATGCCAGCGTGCCCTTTTTAGCTGGAACCTTGTAAGGCGAAGGAGGGAAGTGTGATCGCCAACTCGGCAGCCTTATCAGCCGACTCGTTTCACGCTACACCAATGTGGCTTTGGAGTCACAAGAACGTGATTCTGGTGCTAGCACTTGAACACCAGGCTAGCAGCTCCTGGATGCGCTGCACCAGAGCGTGTCGAGGGAGACATGCATCAATAGATTGTAACAAGCTCAATGGGTCTGTACATATGAATGGATGGACGGACGGACGTCCTTAACGTCGGGAAGGGCATCTGGCCGTAAAACTAGCCCCTGTGAGGTTAGGACCCTCCAGAATGGCGTCGGGAAGGCATCTGGCTTAAAAACTAGACACTGTAAGGTTAGGCCCCTCCAATATGGCGCCGGGGAGGGCATCTTTCAGGATGGTGTCGGGAACGGCATCTAGCCGTAAAACTATGGCCTGTAAGGTTAGGCCTCTCCAAGATGGTGTCGAGAAGGGCTTCTGGCAAGATGATGTCGGGAAGGGCATCAGGCAAGATGGCGTAGATAAGAGCATCTAGCCGTACAACTGGGCTCAGGATGGCGACTGTGTAGTTAGGCCCTTCAAAATGGTGACGGGAAGAGTATCTAACCGTAAGAATGGTTCCAAAATGGCGACTATGTAGTTAGGCCCCTCCAAATTAGCGCCTGTAAGGAGGTGAGACATCCGTGATGATGATCGTAATGATGACAATAATTTTAATGAGGTAGGGAGAGGGTGAAAACCGATGTTGGCACGTAGCCTATTCCTTTCGAATAACACCAAGAGGTCTTCTCCGGGCTCAAAGTTCCCATCCAACTGACGCATCACTGTCAACAGGGTTATATTGCCTTCACTCCACATAAACACCACGGAGATTCTTGTAATTGAACCCTGGCTTTTCGTACAAAATCTCTTGATTAAAAAATTGTAGATCAGCACCTCTCATACCTTGCTGGCCAACATGCTGTCTCATGCCCGGTGACTTAACTCTGTATTAAATTTCACTTAACAAATGTTATTAATTTAATGCTTCGGTCAAAAGTATCCTGTTCCACAAACACATTTCCAACATCCGTTACGAAACAACTGCTAAAGACAAATTAACTCGTTTGAGCGAGATTTGTGAACGCGTTAAGCAGTGAGTGTCTTCTGTTTCTTTACATAAAGCGTTCAGAGCGGTATATTGGAATAGTAATTTTTCGCACAGGTTGACATTATTATTAAGGATTTATTTCAGCCGAAAGGCCATAAAATGACATACATACGTATGATGGCTTAATCTAATTTTCACTATATTCCAGCAGTGATTTAGTTCTTCCTTTACGCTTGTTGAAGTGATACCGTTCACATAAATTCCCGCACAAGGCACACACACACACACACACACACACACACACACACACACATATATATATATTTGTTCACTTGGCTCGTGAAAACTTGTTCGTATGCACATCTTAAGATGAAAGCCGCGTATTGCTAATCTTGTAAGAACTCTCCGCAGGCGATTATTCGGACCTGTCCAGTTTCTATCTAACATATATAATAGATGTCCAGGTGAATCATCTTTCTTTTTTCTTGTCTGATTTTGAGATGTTCCTGTTCGTGACGGATAGAAGGTAGTTGTAACTTGAGAGCTCTTGTATTAAGAATGGCTCGTTGGCTAGCTTGTATGTTAATCTTGAAGCTGTCATTTTGGAGATTCCAAAAACTCGCTTTAAATATCTTGCTTTCACATTTTCTATTGTGTTTAAGTCCCCTACTGTTAGCCTTTCCCAAATTTGCTCTAAGCCGCATGTTATTACTGAGAGTTTATTTATTTATTTATTTATTTATTTATTTATTTATTTAGCGTATGGCTAACACATCACATTACATATAAATACAATAGTAATACATAATATTTACAGTTTGAAGTATTTACAGGTTCAAATTATTTACATAGTCAACACACAAGGGTGAGAGCAGAAAAAAGTATCTTGAGTTTCCCTGGTAGACAGTGAGAGGACACTGCTCCACAATGTGCCGAACTGTTTGCTTCAGGGCACCACAACTGCACGCCGCCGAATTACGTACACCCCATTTATGGAGGGAGTAGGCACATCTGCCATGGCCAGTCCGAATCCTGTTGATAGTTGTCCAGGTCTTTCGTGGAAGATCAAAACCCTTTGGTTTGTTTTTCATTTACTGAGAGTATTTTTGCGTTAAAAAGCTTGTTTTTATCGAAATCTTGGTTGGCTCGTTTATCTCATATATGCTCTTCATTGCTACAGCTGCCTTTTCTCTTACGTGTAATCTGAAGAAAGTTGTCGTTGTTGTTTTATTTGCTATTTATTTTACGTCGCACCGACACATATAGGTCTTATGGCGAAGATGGGATAGGAAAGGCTTAGGAATTGGAAGGAAGCGGCCGTGGCTTTAATTAAAGTACAGCCCCAGTATTTGCCACGGAAAACCATCTTCAGGGCTGCCGACAGTGCAGTTCGAACCCACTATCTCCCGGATGCAACCTCACAGCTGCGCACCCCTAACTGCACGGACAACTCGCCCGGTAAGGTCTCTGTTAGCAGCAGTAATGTATGTATTCGGGCACAGTTACGCACACACTACCTGCCTATAGTACTTTGTAGATCTTTTCTACTATGTGATCGCAAAACTATGTCGTCTGCATATACTGTAGCCTATATATACATTGATACCGTGTCACTTGTTATAGGTTATGATTAGCGGAGACTTCGAAGACGTAATTATGTGCAGTAAGAAGCATTATTATAAGGAATACGAGACGAACGTTAATGTAGATTCAATTTGAAAGTATGCTGGTGTGTGAAAAATAAAAGAAGGGACGGTTATATCACAACATTCAGTATATTCTTATATGAATACGCTCTAAGGCTTATACAACACCTGGAAAATGTGATAATTAATACACATCTTGAACGATTTTCGGGTATTCTTCGACTGCGGGGGAAGTAACATAATGCCTTGGCAATGCTGTAGTGGCAACGGAAACTCTTTGCACAATTCTCAACATTCTTCTTTTGCACTCCTGAAGATAGCCGCCTACAATTGCATGAAGAGAGTCTGAAACGTAATATCTAGTAACTACAAACAACTACTGCACTGGGGACACTGATAAGTTTCAGTCTGTGGGAGACTCTGCCCTATTTTTCTATCTTCTTAATTATGGCTTTGGTAATTTGGTAATTAGGTATCTTTGCAGAAAAATTTCTTCTGACAGCTCCATAAAGCCGTTTTCTCTTAGTATGGGACATGCCACTGCCTTCGTGATGTCCATGCCGTACTGTAGCAAGCGCGCGAAAGCAATCAGCTGATCGTTAGGGGGGAAGTAGAGCACGTGAGTTAGTGGAGTTACATGTGAATTCTTCGCTGTTTTATCGAAATTTTTAACGTTGGCCGCATGTTTACTCAGATATATATCAGACTGAGTAGTTATCTACTGCATTATTAAGTGAAAAGTCCTCAATTCATGAAGATAACTTAGTGTTAGCGTATATTCATGTGAGGCTATAGGTTAAGAATATCACTCTGCAGTTTTTTTTTTAATTTTGTAGTTTATTTGTGTAATGTTATATTCATAGTGTAAGATGAATTGAGTTAGTGCATTCAATGTTTTATTATCAATCACGAAGTTTATATACACACTGAATTGAATAAAGGTTATCAGTGAGAGAATACACCATTCTAAGAGTTGCTATGTGCCTGATTACAAAGCCAAATTATAAATGAGGAGAGTACACTCCAGTATTTGTGTTTCCTTCTGATGAAGAAAGAGTTAGGTTATAGAAGAAGGCTATTCCTAGGTAGAAATTAATAGTTAATCACCACACAGTTGTGTGTATCAACCACTTTCCTGAAGACTAAATCGTGCGGGATATAAGAGTCTTTCGTCCAGATGTTGAGTTAAAATTTTTTATTATGTCACAAACATTGGTGACATTAGATATATTTTTATTTATTCACACTTAAGGCTCATTTGAATTCGGAGTATCTGAAAATTCAAGTCCAATTTATGTATTTTACTACACTGACTGACAGAGCAAATGCAACACCAAGAAGGAGTGGTCAGAACTTTATGCCAATTGCAGGGTAGACTGACGTCACTGAGATATGCTCATGATGTGAAATGCGCCGCTGTGCTGCGCACGTAGCGAACGATAAATGGGACACGGCGTTGGCGAATGGCCCATTTCGTACCGTGATTTCTCAGCCGACAGTCATTGTAGAACGTGTTGTCGTGTGCCACAGGACACGTGTATAGCTAAGAATGCCAGGCCGCCGTCAACGGAGGCATTTCCAGCAGACAGACGACTTTACGAGGGGTATGCTGATCGGGCTGAGAAGGGCAGGTTGGTCGCTTCGTCAAATCGCAGCCGATACCCATAGGGATGTGTCCACGGTGCAGCGCCTGTAGCGAAGATGGTTGGCGCAGGGACATGTGGCACGTGCGAGGGGTCCAGGCGCAGCCCGAGTGACGTCAGCACGCGAGGATCGGCGCATTCGCTGCCAAGCGGTGGCAGCCCCGCACGCCACGTCAACCGCCATTCTTCAGCATGTGCAAGACACCCTGGCTGTTCCAATCGACCAGAACAATTTCCCGTCGATTGGTTGAAGGAGGCCTGCACTCCCGGCGTCCGCTCAGAAGACTACCATTGACTCCACAGCATAGACGTGCACGCCTGGCATGGTGCCGGGCTAGAGCGACTTGGATGAGGGAATGGCGGAACGTCGTGTTCTCCGATGAGTCACGCTTCTGTTCTGTCAGTGATAGTCACCGCAGACGAGTGTGGCGTCGGCGTGGAGAAAGGTCAAATCCGGCAGTAACTGTGGAGCGCCCTACCGCTAGACAACGCGGCATCATGGTTTGGGGCGCTATTGCGTATGATTCCACGTCACCTCTAGTGCGTATTCAAGGCACGTTAAATGCCCACCGCTACGTGCAGCATGTGCTACGGCCGGTGGCACTCCCGTACCTTCAGGGGCTGCCCAATGCTCTGTTTCAGCAGGATAATGCCCGCCCACACACTGCTCGCATCTCCCAACAGGCTCTACGAGGTGTACAGATGCTTCCGTGGCCAGCTTACTCTCCGGATCTCTCACCAATCGAACACGTGTGGGATCTCATTGGACGCCGTTTGCAAACTCTGCCCCAGCCTCGTACGGACGACCAACTGTGGCAAATGGTTGACAGAGAATGGAGAACCATCCCTCAGGACACCATCCGC
Organism: Anabrus simplex; assembly: GCF_040414725.1. Taxonomy (NCBI): domain Eukaryota; kingdom Metazoa; phylum Arthropoda; class Insecta; order Orthoptera; family Tettigoniidae; genus Anabrus; species Anabrus simplex. The sequence continues at coordinate 61,918,873 of NC_090273.1, read as the reverse complement.
ACTCTTATTGACTCTGTACTTCGACGTGTTTCTGCGTGCATCGCCGCTCGCGGTGGTCCTACATCCTACTGAGTCGATGCCGTGCGCATTGTGTAACCTGCATATCGGTTTGAAATAAACATCAATTATTCGTCCGTGCCGTCTCTGTTTTTTCCCCAACTTTCATCCCTTTCGAACCACTCCTTCTTGGTGTTGCATTTGCTCTGTCAGTCAGTGTATTTTAGGTAGAAGTATGATGTGAAATAACACTGCTGAGATTTTCTCCATCATATTTCATATCATATGCAATGGAACAGGGTTATTCCATTGAATATGAAAATAATTGTATAGGCATTATTTGCTGTTTAAAATCTAAATTTTTTAAACAATAACTGAATTTCATGACAGTGACAGTAAATATTTTGTTCTTGTTGGAGGTTAGCTTACTCGTAATCTCTCTCGTAGGTACTGAATTGGTGGTACAGAAATAATTTACATTTGTAGTATATTATATTGGTAATTGGTTGCTTGTTTTCTATCTGTGCATATGATTTGAATGTTCCAATTGACTAGAAAATGGATATAAATCGCAAGAATATGTCTCAAAGTGTTAGTCCGTACTCACGGAAAGGAACGGATATACGCGAAAAATAGACCGTTACGCGGAAGGATATACAACATTGCATGTCAGAACTAACAAATATTTATGGTTTTATAAGGGTTTCTTGGTTTTATAAGGTGTCAACAGTTTCTTAACTAATTTAAACGAGTTTGTTATTCAAGCGGAGCGGATGCGTATCGCCTCCAAGTCCCACCCAAAGCGTGACGTCATCAGAGCTACAGTACGGCCTGTATATCACGAAGACAGTGGTCATGTTTGCCTTATTAAGTTTATAGCTATTTTTCATACAGCAGTAAACTTTCAAACTTGTGTCTTCTAGCTACTACAATTTTGAAATTTTCAACACCTGTTAAGAGGTTGAACACAGATTCATATCATGTATTAACAATTTGTTAGCGTTAACAGTTCTTGATGAGACGGTCCTTTTGTTAAATTGTGTGTTAAGTCTACTTAGCAGCAGTGTTAACACTTAACTTTCGTTAAAGAACTGGGCCTAGCTGTCAAAATAAAGTTCTTCTTTTGCCTGTTATTGCCAATAATCTGAAGTCCAGTCCAAGTAAGGCTCAAGTGTATGCGTTCCATCTACGTAATGGGAAGCAGAAGAGAGAAGAGTGGAGAGGTAACAGATTGCAGCATTTCCCAACCCTCCAAATCCTTGAGAGTAATGTTCGATCGCACCTTGTGCTAGAGCCTGAATTGCTTGAATACAAATGGAAAATCTGCACCTTACGAGAACTCAGCAGTTACACTTTAAGAGCACAAGCAGCAACAATGCGATCATCAGCACTGCGCTGTCTGGCAAAGTACGTAGCATCTGTCTGGGAAAGACCAGCTCACACAACATGATCAAGGGTGGCCAAACCGTAGCACACTACGTGACTTTTCTTATGTTCAGGGTTTTGAATGTGTCACGCCACCTTATCGTAGCAATACTCCCACTCCTAGTCCAAAGATGCCAGAAGTCATTAATACTGTGTGTTTTTAAATATAACGGTAGGATTAAGAACTATAGTTTGATTGGCGTTTATAAAAGTAGGAAAGATCACAATATGAAGATAAAGTTGGAATTCAAGAGGACAAACTGGGGCAAATATTCATTTATAGGAAGGGGAGTTAGGGACTGGAATAACTTACCAATGGAGACGTTCACAAAATTTCCAATTTCTTTGAAATCACTTAGGAAAAGGCTAGGAAAACAACAGGTAGGGAATCTGCCACCTGGGCGACTGCCCTAAATGCAGATCAGTATTGATTGATTGATTGTTAGAAGGTAAAATTAATTGGATTTCAATTAAAATCAGCACTAACTAATGACCCCTAGACATTTTATGACATCCGAAGCCATGCCTTTTCAGTTTCAGCACAGTTAATTTATAACTGTTAAGTTCTTCAGCCTCCTGTGTGATGTAGTGGTTAGAGTGATTAGCTGTCACTCCCGGGGGCCCGGGTTCGATTCCCGGCTCTGCCACGAAATTTGAAATGTGGTACGAGTCCTGGAACGGGGTCCAGTCAGCCTTGGGATGTCAACTGAGTAGAGGAGGGTTCGATTCCCACCTCATCCATCCTCTAAGCGTTTTTCCATGGTTACCCACTTCTCCGGGATTGTACCTAACTTAAGACCACGGCCACTTCTTTCCCTCTTCCTTGTCTATCCCTTCCAATCTTCCCATCCCACCACAAGTCCCCTGATCAGCATAGCAGGTAAGGCTGCCTGGGCGAGGTACTGGTCCTCCTTCCCAGCTGTATGCCCGACCCAAAGTCTCACGTTTCAGGACACTGCCCTTGAGGCGGTAGAAATGGGATCCATCGAGGGAGAAACCATCCGTGGAGGGTAAAGGGATTAATAAAGAAAGTAAGAAAGAAAGTTAGGTTCTTCAGCCTGCCGAAACTAATTTTGACTAATAAATTCATAACAGTAAGAGCATTAGACTTGAAAAGGAAATAATTAAAATATAATTATATGTTTCGTTCTTGAAAGAACATCATCAGATTCTCTCAAATTATAATTATTCTTTTACTGCTTTTTCCACATCTGTGAGGCCGCGGGTACGAACCTTGTCACACACACATTTATTTATTTATTTATTTATTTATTTATTTATTTATTTATTTATTTATTCATTTATTTATTTATTTATTTATTTATTTATTATGGCTTCTTTCATGTGACGAAGTTAGGGCACACGGCCCTCTCTTACACTTAACCACAATACAACAAATATTATTAAGGTTGCCTATTACTAATTATACAAATATACTACTTATACTATTTCCTAAATTAAGCTTAAGTTACACACCCACACAATATGCAGCTTATTATCTCGTTAATTCAGTCCTCTTTTCTATCTCACACAGACACTTGCACACACACTTACAATGTACACACTTATCAACTACCCTTACGTTTACATTGTATAAAACTAACAGAAACAATTTTTAATTTTACAATTACCAATCACACGCACACAATACACACCAATACACACTTCAATCGGTAACTCTCAACAGGAAGTCTCGGCAAGATATTTTAAATTTGGGGAAAGAGTCAATGCCCCTGACACCTACTGGCAGGGAATTCCAAAGCCTGGAACCAGTTACAATAAAAGATTTATTATACACAGAAGAGTGGTGAAGAGGAATAGCCAAAGTGGAGCCCGAGCGAGTGTTACGGTTATGGAAGGAAAAGAGGAAGTGAAGTTTAGATGAAATATACTGGGGGGAGTTACTATGCAGGAGTTTGTGTATTAAGACAAGTATATGATATCCACGTCTCTTATCAGGTTTTAACCAGTGCAGTGCCTGATAATAAGGAGTAATATGCACATCACACCTTAGGTTAAAAATGAATCTAAGGCAACAATTCATAATACGCTGCAGTTTCCTAGTTTGTTCTTTAGTAGCGTCTACCAAGATAACATCACAGTAGACAAGGATATATGTATGTATGTATGTATGTATGTATGTATGTATGTATGTATGTATGTATGTATGTATGTAGATTTGGACAAGTTTTACATCCGGATGCCCTTCCCGACATCAAACCTATCTCGAGGGATGTACACATTATTGCGTGTTCCTGTACTGGCTGGTAGTGCGGTATGTTGTCTGAATATGAAGAAAAGAGTGTTGAGTCACACACTAGGAAGAATATTTGAATCTGTGCCTTTCCTGTTGGTGTAGTCATTTCACCGGCTGCTAACTTCAGATGGCAGCCAGCCATAAGACATAAGCCTGCACGGTTGCTAGGTAACATTCCCTGATCTTCTATCCATAACTTACAACACTGCCTGCACCGTTGCTATGGCTTCACCTCCGTCACACATTTTGTGGCGTCATGTTACACAAACTTTTGGATGACGCCGAGCCATAAGACGTATTGACGTCAAAATTCCTCGTGCGGTTGTCGCTAACCATCAACAGCGTTCTGGATGCAGTGTATCGTGTGGTATTATATATGATCAACTGATCGACCCCTCTGTTTCCCCAGCTCAGCCTGTGCTTCAACTGAACAACCCTTGTATGAGGACCACTGAAACGAAAATATTAAATGTGTTTTCCCTTTTTGTTTTCCTGACCAAAAGTGGTGTACAATTGGATTATTTTAATGCATAGTCTTCTTTAAATTCAATGGAAATTTTCCAGCGCTTACACATTGCATTGATTGCTCTAGAATGAAAAAAATGTCGCTCTCTGCGTACCGCCTTCATCCTTTATCTTCACCCGAGTAGAACGATTTTCCTCCCAAGCAGGTCTTTCATCATTGTAACTTTTTTTTTTTTGCAAGTACTTATACGTCGCACCGACTCAGATAGGTCTTATGGCGACGATGGGACAGGAAAGTGCTGGGAGTGAGAAGGAAGCGGCCGTGGCCTTCATTAAGGTACAGCCCAAGTATTTGCCTGGTGTGAAAATGGGAAACTACGGAAAACCATCTTCAGGGCTGCCGACAGTGGGGTTCAAACCCGCTATCTCCCGAATACTGGATACTGGCCGCACTTGAGCGACTGCAGCTATCGAGCTCAGTGAACATTGTAACTTATGAGATCGAGCATTGTCTTGCTACTGTGACAAACACGCATCAGCATACTGGATAGTCATTCGTTGATGAATTTTAGTACGTTTCACACCTTCACTACTCATAAACAGATTAAGAGTCCGCTGTTATTCATTCTTGAATGTTTGAACTGGAGTGGCTGCTGCCTCGCTGGTACTTTGACAGTGTTTGCTTATATGTCCGGTGTTGCCACCTATGGTATGTTAATTAAAGCCTTTCACCGATCGAGTCGGCCGTGCGGTTAGGAGCGCTGAGCTGTGACCTTGCATTCAGGAGATAGTGGGTTTGAGCCCCACTGCCGGCAGCCTTGAAGATGGTTTTCCCTGATCTCCCATTTTCACACCACGCAAATGCCGCGGCTGTACCTTAATTAAGGCCACGGCCGCTTCCTTCCCACTCCTAGGCCTTTGCTATCCCATCGTCGCCATAAGCCCTATATGTGTCGGTGCGATGTGAAGCCATCTGTAAAAAGAGTCAAAGCCTTTTTTTAAGTATTTCCAAGGAAAAGAACGGTGGCGTGACATTTCGAATATTTATTACACTTTTTTAAGGTTTATATTTGATTCGATCTCGTAGTTATCACACCTATATTGCTTATGATCGGACAACTCACGGGTTTCGAGATTTCAACATATCTACATCGTGCCAGCAATCAGTCAGTCAGTTTGTTAATTGCTCAAAAATATCCGACGTCTCTGTCTGTTGACCAAGACCCTGCAAGCATGAGGCAACAATAAGTTCAAGGAGGAAATGCAGAAAATTCCAACATGCCTTTAGATTTACTGTGTGTGAGTCCTATGATGCATTAAAAGGAATTTTTCATGAGAGTTGGCTTTATTTATGAAGCTTCATACGTGAGTTGTGAACTGGAAAGAGATTACACAACTGCACCTCAAATTTGTAGCTGAAAGCAGAACACAAAATAAGCTGCCAGGACTCAACTCTGTACACATACGAGTCAATAACTTCAAACAGTATTGGCAGACAAAAGGAATTCCATAAACTAACTGAGTGAAGTTTATGAAACACTAAATAAAAAAGATGAAAAGAGAATTTCTGAATAAATAGCGCAACAACTGGGGCAGCTCGCAACTAATCAAATATACCGACTGATATTATCAACTTCTGGAATCACAATAAAAGATGGTTGAGTCGTGAGTTGAAAAATGCTGTCATAGAAAACCTAGGCATCACTGAAAAGGAATATGAGTGAAATAACGAGTAATATAGTTCTCCCATGCAAGTGGTTGATGATTTCATTTTCCTTGGCTCTACAATTAATCGCGAAGGTGATCGCACCCTGAAACCATGCGGTGGCTGGCACTTGTGTGGAACGCCATGATAAGTATAGGGCATTTCTGGAAAAGCGGCGACATCCGTAAGAGAGCCAAATATAGACTGGTCAGTGACTTAGCCACTTACGGCTACGAAACTTGGATTCCCAAGATAGCGGGTTCAAACCCGGCAGAGGTAGTCGGATTTTTGAAGGGCGGAAAAAAGTCCATTCGACACTCCATGTCGTACGATGTCGGCATGTAAAAGATCTCTGGTGATACATTTGGTATTTACCCGACAAAATTAATTAAATCTCAGCCATAGACGCCCAAGAGAGATCCGGTTTACTCTGTCTGCCATCTAGTGAGCCTAGAGTAAAACGGAACGTCGAAATTGACGAGCAGACAGCCAGATGGCGTCAAATCGAAATGTCTGCACACGGTAGCTGAGGCCATACGATTATTATTATTATTATTATTATTATTATTATTATTATTATTATTCTGAAGAAGATGAGTGGAAAAGGATCGGTACACATGTGCCATGATGTTGGCGACGTCTGCTGTATCGTGAAGAGCCGGAAATAGTAGTAGGAAAATATTTGATCAGGTCAAACCAAAACTTTTTTTCTGCTAGTTGCTTTACGTCGCACCGACACACAAAGGTCTAATGGCGACGATGGGATAGGAAAGGCATAGGAGTTGGAAGGAAGCGGCCGTGGCATTAATTAAGGTACAGCCCCAGCATTTGCCTGGTGTGAAAATGGGATTCGAACCCACTATCTCCCGGATGCAAGCTCACAGCCGCGTGCCCCTGACCGCACGGCCAACTCGCCCGGTCAAACCAAAACTCTCCCTGCATGTAAGGACAGTGAGACGAAAGCTGTACCTTCGACCACATAATGAGCAGTACCTCCCCGGTAAAGTATGCCATACTTTGAATAATGGGTGAAAAAATAAGAACTGGAAGGTCCTGTTGTGTTGATGAAATCAAAGGAATAATGGCATGATAATCGCTGAACTAAAAGTAACTGAAGACACGTGATTCATAGGATGGCCGAGAATAGTTTCCCGTTGACTTTCTCGTTGATCCAGGTAATGCTGTTTAAAAATCTATTTCTTTTCTTTCCTTATAACAAATTGGTTTACGTAGCACCGACACCCTTACTGTAGGTCTTATGACGACGTTGGGATAGGAAAGAACGACCGTGGTTTTACTGAAGGTACAGCCCCAGCATTTGCCTGTTGTGAAAATGGGAAAGCATGGAAAACAGTCTTCAGGGCTACCCAACATCAAGTTCACCAAGTCGAACACTTATCTCACACACCATAACATTATACACTATGCATCTCAGGAAATGACTGAACAAGAAATCTCATTGCTATCATCTGACATACCACAGTCACATTCAAATCGTCAAAGCCAAATATCAAAGTGAGAGAGGATGATGCAAGTAAAAAACTTGATCTAATCCAAAGATACTTATTTTTATCCAAGACCCAAAATCATCTAAGCGATTGCCCAATTCGCGGATCTATTTTCAAGTTATTACTAAAGGCACGCGGCCCTTAGAAATATACATGCTGCTGTTTATTTATTATTTCTATTAATTAATAATGGTTCATTTCGATTAGTAGTAGTAGTAACAACTCTGTCCCTCTACGACTTGGAGTGACGAATGGAAGAATGTACTTTCATACTCTTCAAAAATCTGACCACATCTGACGAATTTGAACCCGTGATTCTGGAATTAAGAGGCCGTCACTCTACCACTCATTCAAGGAATGAATTATAAAAATAATATGTTTTTCATATCACTAACGACTTGAATGCTGTCTGGAGATCTGAAGGTACCGGAAATTTTCCCCACAGGTGTTCTTACATTGCATTATATCTGCTAACACGTAGGTGGCGTATCTGAGCCTCTTAAAAAACCTTCAGACTGAGCTGGGAAGGAACCAGCTAACTTGCGCTCAGAAATTTAGCCCTTCAAGTTGGCCATGCTGTTAGAGGCGCGCGGCTGTGAGCTTGCATCCGGGAGATAGTGGGTTCGAATTCCACTGTCGGCAGCCCTGAAGATGTTTTCCGTAGTTTCCCATTTTCACACCAGGCAAATGCTGGGGCTGTACCTTAAATAAGGCCAAAGCCGATTCCTTCCAATTCCTAGGCCTTACCTATTCCATCGTCGCCATAAGACCTATCTGTGTCGGTGCGACATAAAGCCACTAACAAAAAAAAAAAAGAAACAAATAACCCTTTACCCTCTGAGCTCAAATACGTCAACCTCAGGTCGGTACATTAAATGACATGTAGAAGAATTCCTGCGGGAGAAAATTCCGGCACCTAGGCGTCTCCAAAAACCGAAAAAGTTATTATTATTATTATTATTATTATTATTATTTTACAATTTGCTTTACGTCGCACCGACACAGATAGGTCTTATGACCACGATGGGAGAGAAATGAGCTGAGAGTTGGGGGGGGGGGAGCGGCTATAGCCTTAATTAATGTACAGTCCCGTCATTTGCCTGGTAAAAAATGACAAACCACAGAAACCCATCTTCAAGGCTGCCGACAGTGGGATTCGAATGCAAGCTCACAGATGTACGCCCCTAACCGCATGGCCAACTCCCTCGTTGTTGTTATTATTATAAATTAGAATATTTTATTCTTGATGTAAATGTGTCCATTGGTCGCGTATAATGAACCTTATAAACGGGAGGAGTGGAATTATCTCTCGGTTGCCGCTGGGCAATTAATGTTGACATTTCGCATCTCCTCCATTATCGTATGTGCCCTTTGGCAACAAAGACCGAGGGTTCCTCCTTGATGTAGGCCATTCCCATTAAATCACCGGCCCTCAATAACACTCCCGTCAACACCATAATTCACTGGCCGATACATCCCCTTTAAGATGATACAGCGACGGACACTGTATCTTAATAGTACTAAGGGACCGTCAATAGTTGCTGGAATGTTTTGGTTAGTAAAATACAGATAAAGAAATCGAAGAACGGAAGAGAATAATACACTTTCAGTCGATTCCAGCCTCGGGGCCTGGTTAGAATATGAAGCCGTAACTGCTGATGTCAGAGGCATATCAAAAGAAAAAAGCTTTAAAAGAACGTGCTCAAAATATCTTCATGGGATGAACATACAGAGTGACTGCAGTTGGCCTTCTTCTTCTTCTTCTTCTTCTTCTTATTCTTCTTCTTCTTCTTCTTCTTCTTCTTCTTCTTCTTCTTGAGAGGTGTTTATTTTTACGACTTTTATTAGCTCTTAAGTTTGAATCAAGTTATTTTTTGTAGATTTCTTCATTGTGACGTTGATTGATACACAGTTCAAAATATTAGGGTAACATGTTTTGTAATGTCTGCTATGTAAACGTTAATTTGGTAGATGGGGTTCCAATGGTCGTACAGCATACCTTGACCTATTAAAACAATAATCACCAGCACCACCAGCATACCTTGAGACCTTAACTACTCAGGGTATGTCAGATCGAAGTTATACTCCATCTATAGGCGTAGCTATGCATTAAACTGTCAAGTGACCCCTCAAAACAGCGGTGCGGCCATGTGTCGTTGTGAGGTACGAGGTACACAGACTACTGCGGTCACATGAGCACGTTGTACGTCAACCATCACATCCCATAAGACATCCTAACGAGGTTCAAGTCGCAAGGGCCGTCAGTTTGATCCAGGAAGGATGGACGTTTCGTCGTGTTGCTGCAGATCTCAATGTCTCGCCGTCAGTTACTCAACCCTTGTGGAATCGCTACAGTGAGACAGGCCAGTTCACAAGGATGGTTGAACAAGGTCGTGGACACATGACAACCCCCCGGGATTACCGATATCTGACCATCTGTGCGTAACGGCGTCGTTAATCAACTGCCAGAGAACTGCAACAAGACCTCAGGAGGGTCACTGGAGTCACGGTATCACCAGACGGTAAGGAACAGCTTAAGAGGAGTGTCCTTATGACCCAGACGCCCTGTTCGAGTGCCCCGTTTAACGCAGCAACATCGCGCAGCTCGCCTTTTGTTTTCCCGTACCCACGTCATCTGGCAACTCCGCCAATGGAGAACTCTGTTGTTCACATACGAGTCCAGATTTCTCCTGACACAGCGTGATGGACATCAACGTATACGGAGACGCCATGCTGAGCAGTACATGCCAAATATTATCCAGGAAGGCAAACGATTCGGACAAGGTTCTGTGATGATCTGGGGTGGCATCAGTATTGATGGCCGTACGGATCTCGTCGTCGTCCGTGGTAATATTACCGCTGCGGGTACATCGAGCAGATACTGCTACAGCATTTGTTGGTTGCTGCATACGGTGTTGTCCCTGAATTCGAATTCATGCACGACAAAGCCAGGACTCATGTAGCGCGCATCACCAGAGCTGTCTTGCGAGAACTGGACATTCAAGAGATGAAATGGCCAGCGGAGAGTCCAGACCTTAATCCCATCGAGAATATGTGGGATAGGTTTGACAGAAGTGTTCGTGAGCGTCTTGTTCCACCACAAACTCTCCATGATATCGAACAGTCTCTAATTGAAGAATGGGACCTAATACCGCAACGTAGTCTCCGTCGAACTTATACGGAACATGCCGCGTATGTTCCAAGCTGTGATAAATGCTCGTGGAGGACATACAACATACTGAAGCTCTTGAACTGTGATAAAAATCCACCCTGTAGGACTTATCACTTTGTTTTCACCCGTATTTGGACATTTCCGATAATATTATGAAAGTGAAGGCGAATCTATCGATGTTCTTTTATATATTTCAATGAAATGTCGTATGGCTTTTAGTGCCGGGATATCCCACGTCGGGTTCGGCTCGCCAGGTGCAGGTCTTTCTATTTGACTCCCGTAGGCGACCTGCGTGTCGTGATGAGAATGAAATGATGATGAAGGCAACACATACACCCAGCCCCCGTGCCGTAGGAATTAACCAATTAAGGTTAAAATCCCCGACCCGGCCGGGAATCGAACCGAAGGCGAGTACGCTGGCCGTTCAGCCAACGAGTATATATTTCAATGGTAAAGAATAAAAGTTTAGTTGGTATTATGCCAGGTGCGAGGTATTGTTTTGTGGAGCATGGCATACGTTCAAAACATGTTCTCACGCTAACAGGTTGCAATACACTGACTGCAGCAATTCCTGTCGGTTCGGAAGCGATTTGGATTCTCAAGCTGTGAAACGTGTCTCGGGCCCCTTTCAGTAAGGATATTTTTTGACCACTATTCTGACGTCGTGTTTCGTGGCCACGTGTAATACACCACAGCTTGTAGACACGTTGAACAGTCCGTTTAAAAACACCAACAAATCAATCATTTTCACGCACTGCATGGCCGTATGCCTCTTTTTGTCAGTCTGTCACACACATCCTTACATCAACACGTCATGTTGACGTGCACTGTCCGCTTGAAACATCAGTGTCTACTGATCGCCACGCAGAGCGTGCGGTTGAGCACGGGACAGGCTTAACGATCAATCTGTGTGAGCGCACTAAGGTCATTAATTTTTTTTGTCCGGCCCCACGGTGTAGGGGGCAACGCGTCCGCCTGTCACCCGGCAACCCCGGGCTCGATTCCCGACCGGGTCAGGGGCTTTTACTTGTAATGATTAATATCCCTGGCCTGGGAACTGGGTGTTTGTGACGTCCTTAATGTTCTTTTTCTCATACACAACATTCCACACTACCGCCATCCAGTAACACGCAGGTTCATACAATATGGTGGCAGTAGGGGCAAAAGATTCAATGGGTCGACGCCCCGAACAAATAACATTTTAAAGTGAAAATAATAAAAAGGGGCAAATGATATTATTAGGTTGACGCCCCAAATAAATAGCATTTTATAAAAAAGTAATAATAAACGGCCTATGTATTTACGCGTTGCGCCATAGATATGAAATACACGATTCCAACTGTCATTGAGACTGTCACCAGTCAGCCTAGCGAACGTGAAAACTGTGGACTCAATATTCATCTCGTGCTATTTGGACATTTTCACTCCTTATGGTCCCCACGCCGATGGAGGCTGAACTTGGTTTAAAACGGCATTCATAGTGCCAAAATTCATTTCAACGACCCGAAAAGTATGGATTTATCCCTAATATTGGTCATTTTAGTTAATTTTTTCAAAGCACTCCCTGCCAACCCTCAGCTACCTGCCAACCTCCACAGTACTGTATTTCTCTGCAGAGAGTATTAAGTCATGTGTGTACCAAGTTTGGATAAAATTGCAGGTTTGCCTAAAATTTCCGCCTGTTTTAATACTTTAATTTAGCTGATATCTTTACGTAAATATATTGTTCCTTAATCTGTGCAACCCGCTAAGTACAGAATGTATTGCGGGCTAGGGTAAGCTTTCACCTGCAATTATGAATTCACAGATGCTGTTCATGTATGCGACGTCAGTTTACATGTCTGGCTTCAAGTTCCTTTGAAATCTGCTTCTCCCAAACATAGCCAGTCATTTTGTTGCATGCAATGGACATTGTCAAAGGAAATAAATACATGCATATCTACATCTTGGTTCCGTTTACTGATTACGATGTCGGGGATGAGGTGAGATGAAATTATATGGCGTTTTTTTACGGTCCGATGTCCTTCCAGTCGGCTATCCCACTTGAGGTGCTAATGAAAGTTAAGTGAATTAATTAATTAATGAAACTGGTTAATGAGGTGGAAGGAATTTGCTGTGCTCTCTGAATAAGAACTGTATCGGCATTTGGCTGGAAGTAAAATTGAAAACGACAGATAACTAGTTCCAGGAGACTGACAGTGGGGTAGAACCGACTCGTCTTCCGAATGCATAACTTTGCTCCATAGCCTTAGCGCGTCAGTTTCACTCGCTAAAGAAAAAAACTTACTAAGAACATTACGTCATTTCAATACACAAGACATCCATTGACATTAAAGTATTCGTGCACTGAGTAAAAAGGATGCATCATTAATCACCTTTTAAGCTTACATCTGAATCAACTGAATGGTCATATTTATATATCTGGCCACAAATTATTAAACAGTTTTATGTGAACAATAAAATGGCCTAAATATTTCACGTATCACGAGGTACATCGACTTGGTTCACTGACCTGGAGTTATACTTGTGAAGATTATTCTGACAAGGGAAGGGCACGAACCGGGGAATCACGGTCTTACGTACATTTTCCACACACGTTAAATGAGTTACGAATAACACAACTGTCAAAACATTTCTTTAAGGCGACACTCCGGAGATAAACATCGATATTTTGGTCATTTTCACGATATATTTTAATGATCGAAATTGAAAGGATTGAGTCTCTTTTTTCCTGTCACGAAGCTATTTCGCCGAATCAAACAATTTATCACTGTAAAAATGTTTCGTTTGCAAATTGTAATTTTACATTTAAATCCCATTTTTCTCCTATAATATTCTGCCAAATGTAACACAATTTGTATGGTATATGAACCACAGCTATATTAAGACACCTGCGTATTGAATTTTTGATTGCAGAATTTTTTCAAGTAGTAGGGATTTTTAAGTAAAAAAACGAAAAAATTACACACATTTAGGTACGACATATCTCCTTATATAAATTATGTACAGAATAATCGATACGTAGTGCTTTTAAAAGAAGTATTATCTACCTAATTACGAATTTACATTAACATGTTGATTATATTTCATGAAAAATGGAATTAAACACATCCAAAATAAAGTTTTATTTTGGAAAAGCTATTAATTGTATATGAAAGAAATGTCCGTGATATCTCTACTTTTATGTACGTGACATTCCCACAAAGTTTCGTGCAAATCCAAGCATTAGGTAAAAATATATTTTTATCTCCGGAGTGTCACCTTAAGAAATTTACCCATGCGACCTACAGAAGGTGTTAAAGTTCGCACGTTTTAATTGGCGCTCTTGGCTACGCAGGACTACGGCGCCTGTTGGGTTCAGTCGTCGAGGGACCGTGACACTCATCTTCTTTTCTATTCCGTCAGTAATTGCGTAGCACGTCGTGTAGGTGATGTAGTGCCATTAAGATAATTTAATTCCTGCATTGATTGCGGGCCAATAAATAACAGGGGGCGTTACACACGAAGGCAAGTTACTCCTTATAGCTTCTGCGACAATGATGCTCGTGGTAGAAATACTGAAAGCACAACGCGATTCTACACCAACCATGCCTAACGAAGCGAGGATAAGGTCTAAATTAATGTCACATGTTCCATATTTTTCTTCGAACGAAAAAATTACTTTGCCTATGTTAATTACCATTATACAAACGAACACTTGCCTCTAACCACACGAACGATTCGCTCGATAATCTTTGAAACTCTTGTGGTCTTGAAATTTCATCATAAGTGGGTTACAACAAATAGCTTAATATGATAATACAGTAGTGGGAACTCCTGCGAGAAACTGGTGACACTGTTTCTGCGTGCCATCTAGCGCTTCGAGAAGATAATTACACTTGCTACTGCTGTCATCTGTGTATGTTACAAGTGTCTCATTTGTACTTCAGACAGTTTTGTGCACCGAGCTCGTCAGCTACAGTCACTTAAGCGCGGACAGTATCCAGTATTCGGGAGATAGCGGATTCGAACCCTACTGTCGGCAGCCCTGAAGATGGTTTTCCGTGGTTTCCCAATTTCACACCAGGAAAATGCTGAGGCTGTACCTTAATTAAGGCCACGGCCGCTTCCTTCCAACTCCTAGGCCTTTCCTATCCCATCGTCGCCATAAGACCTATCTGTGTCGGTGCGACGTAAAGCAACTAGCAAAAAAAAGCCAGTTTTGTGCTTGTTATGTATCATGATTTCGGAAATGGTAGGAAGAGGGGTTATTTGTGCTATGTAAGGGTGTTCTAATTACAAAAGAGGAAGTGATCCTAACAATAAAGGGCTGTGTGTATAGGCCTACCTGTTGATGTTTACCTGCCTGCATTTTTTCTATTTATGTGAACATACTTTTTTAAAACATTGTTATGATTAAAACATATGCATTTAATCGATTTTTACTTGTACTCACTGTGTTGTGAAGACCAGAAAGAGGGATTTACATTTAATAAAAGGTCGACCCACTTTTCAGAAAAGGATTTCTGAAACAAAAATCTCTTAAGCCAAGCGTAGGTATATAATTATATTTTCTTCTGCTTTTGCTTATGAACTTGCTTAAACTACAAATATTGCATTTTTCCATCCCTATAACTGTCTTCACTAGTGAATGCCTGATGGTTAAGTCTTTATGTTTGTTACAGAATCTGGCTGGTGCAGTGCCTTCACTGTTATGCCACAATGACAAACAGACGAACTTGAGGAGTATCCCGAAGAAAAGGAAACGAAAGCATGAATCTACAACAGAAATTTCAGATGAGTTACCGGAACCTACAGAAAAAGCAATCCAGGAAGATGATAAAGTGTCCGCAGAAGAGAGACTGAATAAATGCTGTTCAAACTGAATGTTGAAATACAGGAACTCTCAGAAGTTGCTATCCAAGTACAGATCAGCGAATAAAAGTTTGAGAAGAAAATCATGTGTGGTGCAGAAAAATTTGTCAAAATGTAACTGTGAGAAAAGTGGTGTTGATAAGAGTGTTACTCAGAACTTTATAATTGTTCAACCAAATCAAGGGAACCGTAGAGCTCAGGACCGAAGAAACTCAAGAACTGACAGAAGTTTTGCCTTAGCTTTGTATTATTGTTCACCTAAGTCATACATGTTCATGCAAAAGGATTTTTCTTTGCCCAGTACCAGGTCATTAAGAAGCTGGTTACAAAATGCTCAAGTGGAACCTGGAGTAAATAAAATGGTTCTAAGCTTGCTGGAAATAAAAAGTAAGAAAATGAGAAGGGAGGAGAAGGTTATATCACTGGTATTTGATGAAATTTTCATCAAGTCATCACTGTCATATGATCCTCAGAAGGATCAACTGGAGGGCTATGAAGATTTTGGTGTTGATACTCTTGTACGGCCAATCACAGCTCCCATCCGCCAAGAATGAAACCAGGCTATAGTATTCATGATTAAATGTATGTACCTCAATTACAAAAAAATAATTGGGTTCTTCCTAACAAACAATGCTATGGCAGGACACTACATAAAAGAGCTGGTGCAATTTATTGTCAGTCAGCTTCAGGGAAAAGGGTTAGTCTCTAAAGCAGACGTGTGTGATCAAGGGAGTAATAATATGAATGTGAGGAAACTGTTAGGTGTGACTGCAGAAAAGACATTCATTGAGGTAAATGATAAGAACATTTATTTTTTTCATGATCCACCTCACTTAAGGCGACACTCCGGAGATAAAACTACATGTTTTACCTAATGCATGAATTTTCACGAAACTTTGCCGGAATATCACCAACATAAAAATAGAGATATCGTGAACATTTCTTGTATACAGTTAATAGTTTCTCCAAAATATTTTTTGAGATTTTTAATTCCATTTTACATGAAATTTTTATTAACATGTTAATGTAAATTCGTAATTAGGTAGAAAATACTTCCTTTAAAAGCACTACGTATCGATTTTTCTGTACATAATTTATATAAGGAGATATATCATACTACATTTTGTGTAATTTTTACGTTCTAAAACTTTGTATTTAAAAAGCCCTACTACTGTGACGTACCCACTTGGCCCACAGATGTATGACAAAATTACAACGTGGCGGGTCACTTTAATATTAAAATAAATAAATGATATGTCATTGTTTCTCCATAAACAGTATCCCAAGGGCGCCAGTCTTCAAGCTTATGGCTTGAAAACAAAAGTAGATAATGAATAATAATAATAATACGTAATGAGACTCAAGAAAACTCCCAGGGGTGAGGTGAACGGAACACAAATCATTAAGTACACTAACTTGGAATTTAAGGATCATTAATAATAATTTCAGAACATACAGATTAAAACAGCTATTTATTAAGATGAAAAACGTGACGTAACGGCGTTTTAACGACATCTGAACTTGTATGTGTATGTTCAGTCTTCAGCCCTAAGGCTGGTTGGATCCTCAACAGCTCTGCCATCAGCTGTCATAGATGGCCTAGGCATCACTGAAGAGGTGTACTAGGGAAATGAGGAGTGAGGTAGTTTCCCGTTGCTTTCCTCACCGAGCCAGAAGTTGCTATTACATATCAGTTTGCCAAGCCCACTGAAATGCATGCACCAACCGACCCTATGAGCAACATTTTCACACCATTCATAGCAGGGACTGGCTGCAGAAGGAATGGCATTACTAGCATCGCTCATACCTCAGTCACTTTCATAGTGTCAAAGCCAAGGAAAAGACAGAGACAGATCAATGAAAGTAACAAAATTGCTCTAGCCCATACCAGAAGACATAGTGCACTGTAAACACTAGGTCCTGCCAGCAGGGAAGCAAAAGAAAAATTGAATGAAATTAATTTAAAAAATGAACTGTTGCGCGAAGACTTGCAGTAACTTATGCCATAAGCTCACCATATGTAGACTCTGTTGTCTTGAAGCTGATGATGTGTGGATCTCGTACCGGCTGCCTTCTCTGTTGTTGGATTCCAGTCCTACTTCTACATTTCCTGTCCTTAACACTTCCTACTGTACTCCTTACATAAAGTCGTAATGAGTCCTAATTTTAAATGCAAAACCACCATGGGTTATGTTCATGGAGAGAATACACTTGTAGTCTTCCGTATTACGGAACAGTAGCGTAGCTAAATTCATAATAAAAGCTCTCCTGCCCTATACTAGTCAAAGCCGGTCTCCCGTTGACTACCTCTCGTCATTGAGATAACAAGTCCCAATGAGAGTAACTTTTGAGTAGAATATACTCAGATGCGAAGTGAACTAAGTTAAAATCTTCTCCGACGTGCAGACGTAGAATCGTAGTAAGAGTCTCTTCCAAGAGTGAGAATCAGAATGTCCAATAAGAATGTGAATGTGAATCTGAATCTGAATAAGAAAGCTAATAAGAATCTGAATGTCCTCTCCAGCTCTTGTCGGTGGTATATATCGGTTCAAAAGTCTCCTTCCATCAGCCATATCACATGGTCCAGTAAGATTCGAGGTCTCATCCCTTCTCCGATGTATTGCTGTGAATCCATGACGTTGCTTCATTACGTTCATTCAAATAGGCTGAACTTTCCCGCCGAAATAAAGCGTCACGAAGCAGAGTTTGAAAAGTGGGTGTTAATAATGTATCAACTGTCTCTTCATGAGGTAGAGAAGGTAAGGTCTCTCGTAACCTAGATGACGTACTTTTCCTGGAATTGGGCTGAAATTAGCCTGCTGACTCTGGTCACCTCACAACGGCTATTGGAAAATTTACTGCAAGTTATAAATATGCATGATGTTGAAATACTTTACCCAATAATTTGTTCGTTCAGAATACGTTATAGCCGCGATACAAAGAAATGAAATGATGATTGAAATGGATGATAAAACCCTATATATACATACACATATTAATTTTAAAATGACCTATCAGTGATTAAATATATACATCTTATCACTTAAATTTATAGTTCAATAATTAAAAACATTCAGTGATGTCCCAAACATCACACTACTTGAAAAATCTGCAATAAAAATTCCATACCCAGGTTTCTTAATATAGCTGTAATACATATATCATAGAAATTTTGTTACATTTGGTAGAAGATTATTGGAGGAAAATGGGACTTAAATGTAAAATTACAATTGGCAAACAAGCATCATTACAGTGATAAATTGTTTGGATTCAACGGAATAACTTCGTGACAAGAGAAAAGAAACCCACTACTTTCAATTTGTCATTAAAAAATTCAATAAAATGACCAAAATATCGATTTTTATCTCCAGAATGTCGCCTTAATCAATTCAGTGAGAAACAATCTGAAAAAGTATGACGTTGTTCTAGTGGTAAAATATGTAGTTGGTCTCACATAAGAGAATTTTACATCAAGGACTCAAAAATGATTCCAAGGTTAGCCCCAAAGTTAACAAAGAAATGTACAACACTTCCCTCATTTTCAAATATGAGGGCATGTTTAGCCACCAGGGTCCTCAGCCATTCTGTAGCTTCTGGAATGGTAGTTAACGTATCATTCAATTATTTGCAATCAAGTGCAGCAAACACTGCAGAATTCTGTGGTAAATTGTCTGCTATTTTTAATTCTTCAAGTCTCAGTAGTCCCACAGAGTACAGGAGACCTTTAAGCAATGACTCGAGGCATATGAAAAAGCTGGATGAAATTTGTGATTGTCTAAAACAACTTATAGTTTTGAATAAATGAAAAGGCATTACTCTTTGTATTCAGGGTTGGTTAGACAATATTTCTGCACTGAAATAATAGTGGTCCGAATTACACAGTGATTATGGTTTCCATTATTTGCTAACAAGGAGGCTCACACAGGACTGCATTGAAAATATTTTTTTCCATCATCAGTGCAGGAGGAGGTAACTATATAACCCCATATGCAACAACATTTCGCAATGCCATAAGAAGTGTTACGATAAATCAATTGTTCTGTGCTTCTGATGACCAATTGTGAATCGATGTTGCAGAATTTCTACTGACTCATATTGGTATGATAAAGTGCAATTTCGATGCTAACGGCACTCAACAGTGTGAATTAAGTGATCAGGTAACTGAATATGACCATGGTATAATACAGGAAAATAGAGACCAGTATGTCATGGGCTGGGCATGTAGCAAGTTTTCCCATGCTGAGTGTAGGGATGTTTTGTCATCTTATGATTATAGCATGGGAAATTTGCATTTAGAAAAGAAAAAGTGCGATAATTCTAAAAATGTCTTCCAAATGTTTGTGGGAGAAAGTTAGGTGCTAAAATACCAGTAACATTTGAAGATTGAACATTAGAAAGCACACAAGGAATTAGAAGAAAATTAACTGACAGGTTTTTGTCATTGAATTAATGTAACAGCTGCGTAAAATTAGTGACTGACAAGTTATTCAAAGTCATTATAAAGGAAAATGTGAATAGAACCAATCATTCAACACAGAAAAATCTTGCCACTAAAAATACCAAGTTTAAAAAGATATAATGCAGGTGTAATTTGCTCTTGGGGACTGTATGCCCTAGACATAACAAGGCGATCGAATGTTTTCATATCACTGGTTTATTCAGATCAACATCCACCTTTTTCCTTCCCTATATTATGTTACAAGAGCGACGCAAACGTCTTAAAATATGCATTTCGTTGAGTTCGAAGTCGAAATGTTTTTTAATAGCGCGTTGTGTTAGTGTTCTCTTCGAGCCGCTAGATGGCAGCACTACACGCTGTCGCCGCTGCTCTGCGTGTTAAGTGAGGAGAATTTCCACTATTATCATATTCAGCTATTTGGTTACACTCCACGATATCACCATGTGTGATGCTCATCTGTTTTAGATCTTTTCTTACCTCACTGAACGAAAAGTTGCAAAGTTTGGGCTGGGAAGATTTGGGAGAAAGAAGACGAGCTGCTCGACTAAGTGGTATGTTCCGAGCTGTCAGTGGAGAGATGGTGTGGAATGACATCAGTAGACGAATAAGTTTGAGTGGTATCTTTAAAAGTAGGAAAGATGACAATAATAATAATAATAATAATAATAATAATAATAATAATAATAATAATAATAATAATAATCGTATGGCCTCAGCTACCGTGTGCAGACATTTCAGTTTGACGCCATCTGGCTGTCTGCTCGTCAATTTCGACGTTCCGTTTTACTCTAGGCTCACTAGATGGCAGACAGAGTAAACCGGATCTCTCTTGGGCGTCTATGGCTGAGATTTAATGAATTTTGTCGGGTAAATACCAAATGTATCACCAGAGATCTTTTACATGCCGACATCGTACGACATGGAGTGTCGAATGGACTTTTTCCGCCCTTCAAAAATCCGACTACCTCTGCCGGGTTTGATCCCGCTATCTTGGGATCCGGAGGCCGACACTCTACCACGAATTCACAGAGGCAGCTAATATGAAGATAAAGCTGGAATTCAGGAGGACAAACTGGGCCAAATATTCGTTTAAAGGAAGGAGAGTTCGGGTTTTGAATAACTTACCAAGGGAGATGTTCATTTAATTTCCAATTTCTTTGCAATCATTTAAGAAAAGGCTAGGAAAACAACAGATAGGGAATCTGCCCTAAATGCAGATCAGTAGTGACAGATTGAGGGCTTTTCTTATTTTGGAAGTACGAGAAGATCCGCTTCGTTGGCCTTGTAGGGCTGATTCTTGTCACGTGATCATAGAAAGCAACCCTTCTCTTCCGCATAGTATCGGTTATCAGTTCTACGTGGAAATAGAACTCCTGGTTGTGCTTCCCTCTATATTCACATTTGACTTTGACGGGGCCCAAGATTTTCCCACAAAATTAAGTAATTATAGTTTTTAATACTATGCAAATAAATAAAAACAACATTGTTGAAACAGGCTGAAAAACATTTGAAAAAATGACAACCTGCAGGTAGGTAAGCAATATTTGTTGGTAAATTTCCAGTGAAAGCCAGGAAGAAATCAGGCAGTAAATGGGCGGAAGAAAGTAAACAACCCCGAGAAAGGATGAAGAAGTTCAGAGAAGACACGAAGAAAAGAGTCCGCCTCTGGGGTGTAGTGGTTAATGTGATTAGCTGCCACCCCTGAAAGCCCAGGTTCGATTCCCGGCTCTGCCACGAAATTCGAACGGGGTCCACTCATCCTCGAGAGGTGAACTGAGTAGAGGATGATTCGATTCCCACCTCAGTCATCCTCGAATTGGTTTCCCGTGGTTTTCCACTTCTCCTCCTAACTTAAGGCCACGGCCACTTCCTTCTCTCTTCCATATCTATCCCTTCCAATCTTCCCATCCCCCACAAGGCCACTGTTCAGCATAGCAGGTGAGGTAGCCTGGGCGAAGTACTGGTCCTCCTTCCCAATTGTATCCCCCGACCCAAAATCTCATGCTCCAGCATATGGGCCTTTAGTCGGTAGAGGTAGGATTCGTCACTTAATCCAAGAGAAAATCCAGCCCTGGAGGGCAAACGGATTAAAAAATCAAGAAAGAAAGAAAGAAGAAGAAAAGAACTGTTTCGTGTAGTCCTAAAGTGGCCTAATCACATGAATAATAAATAATAAATGAATAAATAAATAAATAAATAAATAAATAAATAAATAAATAAATAAATAAATAAATAAATAAAGAACTGAGGGGTATCAAACCTGCTATCATGAGCGCAGAAGGCCAGTGGTATACCGCCTGAGCCACTCAGCCCCACACTTCTCTCTTTGTAGCAAAGCAAACAAGCATAACAGGTTTGCGTGAATATTGATATCGTGGTGATGGACACTGGATACCCAGTTCTACGTGATAAGCCAACTTAAAATTTATAATTTTAAAAATACCACATTCACTGTGTCTTTGTAACTTTGCCTTTCTGTTCTTAGGACAACAGTTTCGCTACCAGAGAGTGACGTTAAAAGACTATTTTTCTAGTCAAAAATATATTATCTGCTACAGACTTTGGAACTTAACTTTCTTAACTTGTAAAGAATTCTTTCTACAACATCACAGCAGGAATGTGCCGATGTGTGCGATCCTTCACTTACTTCTTTCAGGGAGAATGTCTGTTAGAAATATGAGGAAGGAAGGATATCCAAATAAGAGACTGTCCATTAAAGTGGCTTCAAGTTTTGTTCAGATGACAAGAAAAAATGAAGAGCTCGTGGATTTACGGTCGAGGAGCGGAACTACGATAAGCCGTGCAGAGTTTGAAGAAGAAAAAGTAAATATGAAAGTCGAGTCACTTCATGAATTCGAAAGGCACATAAAGAATCCTGGACATAAATATTGTTTGACCGGAAGATTCAGAGATGAAAGCGGGTTACAAGTTATGTTTATAGTAAAACCCACACAGCAAAATGGAGGAAAACTGATCAAGGAGGTCTGTATCACGAAGTTGCTATTATGATCTACTCTAGTATCATGCTTTTGATGGAGAGATGTAGTGTTAACAGTGCAATATGTCTTATGATAAGTGCTAGAATAATTTTCTTACGTTCATCCCATCTCAGTCTCATCCTTAGCTTTGACAATATGAGACTGAGGTATGAGCGGTGCTAGTAATGCCATTCCTTACGCAACCAGTCCCTGTTATGAATGGTGTGAAAATATTACTAGTAGGGTCGGTTGGTGCATGCATTTCAGTTGCCTTGGCAGACTAATATGCAATAGCAACGCCTAGCTCAGTGAGGAAAGCAACGGGAAACTACCCCACTCCTCATTACCCTTGTAAGCCTCTTCAATGACGCCTAGACTATCTATGACAGCTGTTGGTGGAGCTGTGGAGGATGAAATCAGCCTTCGGGCTGAATAGCCAACAAACAAACAAACAAACAAACAAACAAACAAACAAACAAACAAACAAACAAACAAACAAACAAACATAATTACATACATACATGTACAATTCAGATCCTATTTACGAATTACCTCCAGAAGTAAGGTACCTGAATTTCTCTACTCGAGGAGGCTTAATGTGTCCATCAAACATATGAATAGAAATCCGAACTGCAGTGAACAAAGTATTTGGAGTGTTAGTGTCAGATAAATTCAAGGTCGTTTTCATGAATTTATACAGTCCTAAGTCTGTCGTTTAAACATTGGCATTGGAATCAATTCAGTTGGCAAATTCCAGTCATTTTTGATTGCGGGGAAAATTGGAAGATTTCACCGGACAATGTGTAGATATTTGAATGAGAGTAGACCTAGTTTATTGAGAAAAAACTGTCGTAACTTCCTGTAAGAGTTCCAGGAAGGCTGCAGTGTTGACGGAGTGGAAATAGTGAGGTACAGAAAAAAATTACCTTAGTAATATATTGTATTGGTAATTAGTTGTATGTTCTCTATCATTATGTATGATGTGGTCGTTCTAGTCAACCAGGAAATGGATAGAAATTGCAAGAACATGTCGGCAAAGTGTAAGGATGTACTCATGGAAACGAACGGATATACACGAGAAAAAGAACGTTAAGGGGAAGGTGTTTTGTTCCTTTATGGGACTGATCTGGGGAACTTCCCAATCTATTTAATGAATACGTTCATCATTAAAAAGCCTGCTTCTTCCAGATTTTTGTTGTTGTTTGAGTCATCAATCCATAGACTGGTTTGATGCAGACCTCCATGCCACCCTATCCTGTACTAACATTTTCATTTCGACGTAACTATTGCATCCTACATCTGCTCTAATCTGCTTGTCATATTCATACCTTGGTCTATCCCTACCGTTCTTATCGCCCACACTTCCTTCAAAAACCAACTGAACAAGTCCTTAAGATGTGTCCTATCATTCTATCTCTTTTCCCGTCAAATTTAGGCAAATCGATCTCCTCTCACCAATTCGATTCAGTATCTCTTCATTCGTGATTCGATCTATCCATCTCATCTCACCTTCAGCATTCTTCTATAATACCACAATTCAAAAGTTTCTATTCTCTTTCTCTCTGAGCTAGTTATCGTCCATGTTTCACTTGCATACAATGCCACGCTCCAGATGAAATTCTTCAGAAACATCTTTCTAATACGCATATCAATGTTTGAAGTGAGCAAATTTCTTTTCTTAAGAAAGCTCTTCCTTGCTTGTGCTAGTCTGCATTTTATGTCCTCCTTACTTCTGCCAACATTAGTTATTTTACTACCCAAGTAACAATATTCATTTACATCCTTTAGGACTTCATTTCCTAATCTAATATTTTCTGCATCACCTGCCTTCGTTCGACTGCACTCCATTACTTTTGTTTCGGACTTATTTACTTTCATCTTGTACTCCTCACCCAAGACTTCGTCCATACCTAGCAGCAACTTCAAGATCTTCTGTATTATCTGATAAAATAATATCATCGGCAAATCTCAAGGTTTTTATTTCCTCTCCTTGGATTGTGATCCTTTTTCCAAATTCTTCTTTGATTTCCTTTACTGTTTGTTCTATGTAAACATTGAAAAGGAGGAGGGACAAACTGAAGCAAAACCGTTTGGCTGGACACCCCCGTTATGGTGAGGAATGAAAAGAGGGGTGAAAACCAGTCTAGAAAACAGCAAGGCGTGACCTTCACACCAGTTGTTACCAAGCAGTGGGATTGAAAGCAAGTTAAGATGTCAGTGTGGTGTAAAAGTGAATATCGCTCAATTATCCGCTACAATTTTGCTCGTGGATTAACTGTTGGCCAGTGCCTGGAGGAAATGACTCCTGTGCTGGAGAAAGACTGTCCACATCGGACAACACTTTTCTGCTGGTACAAAGAGTTCCGGGCGGAAAATTTTGGGGTTGAAGACGATCCTCGTTCTGGGCGACCGTCTGAATCAGTGACTGAGGAAAACATTAAAGCTGTGAGGAAAATGTTGCAGCAAGAGAGGCGTTTGACATATCGACAGGTAGAAGAGACCCTTCACATTCCTGCACCAGCTATTCATTCAATTCTACACGACCATCTGCATGTTAGAAAGGTTTGTTCCCTTTGTGTGCCCCATTCACTTTCAGAGGAACAAAGGGCACATTGTGTGAAATGGTGCCGAAAAATGTTAAAACAGTTTGAAAATGGGACTTCGCGTAACGT
Organism: Anabrus simplex; assembly: GCF_040414725.1. Taxonomy (NCBI): domain Eukaryota; kingdom Metazoa; phylum Arthropoda; class Insecta; order Orthoptera; family Tettigoniidae; genus Anabrus; species Anabrus simplex. The sequence goes on along the minus strand of NC_090273.1, from coordinate 61,893,381 downwards.
CAATAGCATCGTTACAGGTGACTAAACTTGGCTTTATCATTACGATGTCCCAACAAAATCCCAGAACAAGGTTTGGCTGTTTGAATATGAGGGTACTCCTGTGACCGTGCGAAAGTCAAGGTCAGTGAAGAAAACGATGATTGCAGTATTCTTCACTAAAAGGGGCATCCTGACTCGGTTTGTGTTAGGAACGTAAACGACAGTTACTGCGAAGTGGTACAGTGAGACTTGTGTGCCTCAGGTCATCCGGGCTCTCAAGCAGCTCCGTCCAAGGTCACGGCTCAACAGTTGGCTCTTGCATCACGACAATGCTCCAGCACATCGTGCTAATGTTACAATGGATTTTCTTGCCAGATCAGGGTTGACTGTGCTTGATCACCCTCCATACAGTCCTAATCTTGTCCCATGTGACTTCGCACTCTTCCGAGAAATGGAGATGAAGCTGAAAGGGCGGCGTTTTGCATCCGACGAGGAGCTTCTGGCAGCATGGGAACAAGAGTGTGAAAATGTAACGGAAGGAAAGTGGCAGAATTGGTTCAGTAACTGGTTTCGACGTATGGAGCAGTGTATTGAGTGTGGTGGAAATTATTTTGCAAAGGTCTAAAGCGTTCACTCACATTGCAAAACTTTCCTAGTGCCCTTTGTACATAAAATAAATTCTTGTTTTTACAGGGGAACAGGGTGATAGAGCGGCTTAGGTGCTTGTCTGTCATCCCGACGACAGTGGTTTGATTCCTGGTGTTCCTGGGGTGGGATTTTCAATTGAATATCCCGTGGTGTCTGAAAGGGCATGCGACCTTAAATCCTCGGCCACAACTTTTTCATGCTCCATTGCGTGCAAAGACCTTGAGCAAGTGGGATAAGCTGCGGATAATGATGATAGTTAATATTATTTGACATCCAGCAATTATCACTTATTATTTCTGGTATAATCGCAATATACTCCTATTTTGGGGATACGAAGTTAAAAGAATTGGATTTTGGGTGTACGACAACCAGAAAGTTTGAATACTATTGGTCTACACGTCTCTGAATAGGCATAGGAAAAGGACTCCTGGAGAACAAAATTCCGGCATCCCAGCGTCTCTGAAAACCATAAAAATTTTGTTAGTTGGACTTTAAAACCAACCGCTTTAATAGTGACCTCATACTGGTACCAAGAACGCTTTCATTGACTTTTTCAAGAGTGATATTTTAATTTGTATAGGCTGCTAGAGAGCCTGTGTTCGTCTGCAGTGTTTGTTATGAATAGGTGAAATAACGCGTCATGATATGAAATTACAGCAGGCGTTGCCCGGGTGCTCTTCGAATGTTTACTTCATTTTTATTCATGAAACGCCCCTAAACTATCATCTCTGTTAATAATCTCCTTATCTTGATAGTTTTGTTTACCATAAATGAGATTTTATTTAGAAGAATGCAATCTTCAAGAACATGATCCACCATGGAAATGTGCGTTGTCATTGTTTACTGCAGAAACATGTGGCTGATTATGAAAATTATTATGATGATAATGTTATTTGTTGCTTAAAGGGACCTAACAGCTAGGTCATCGGTCCCTAATGGTACGAGGTGCAACGAAATGAAACGATTATTAAAACGTCAAAATGTATCCGGTAACTAAAATATAACACGAATGATGATGAAAAAATGACCATGAACACAAAACAGTCAGTGGATCCAATTCGCAATGCTTTCTTTTCTGAGATGATGCTCGTTGTAAAAAGGGTCCCAAATCCAGGTCACGGGCCCTTCATAATAATACTAATCACTGGTAAAGCTGATCCATGGTGTTCCTCACATAGTGAGACTAATCACGGGCATTGGTATTCCCGTGGTGCTCCTCACATGATGGAAGCAATCACAGGTCATGTATACTCTTAGTGCTGCTCAGCTGGTGGTACTAATCATACGCAATGCAAACCCACGGCGTATCACACATTATGGTACCACCCACAGGCAACACAGACCTATGGTGTTCCTCACATAGCGGTACTAATCAGAGGCAACGTAGACCCATGGTGTAGTTCATATAATGGTACTACTCATAGGTACCGCAGACGCGTTCGTTCCTCACATAGCGGTACTACTCGGAGGCAACGTAGACCCATGGTATTGTTCATATAATGGTACTATTCATAGGTACCAGAGACCCATGATGTTCCTCACATAGCGGTACTACTCGGAGGCAACGTAGACCCATGGTATTGTTCATATAATGGTACTACTCATAGGTACCGCAGACCCATGGTGTCCCTCACATAGTGGTACTATTCAGAGGCACCGCAGACCCATGGTGTTCCTCACATAGTGGTACTACTCAGAGGCAACGTAGACCCATGGTATTGTTCATGTAATGGTACTACTCATAGGTACCGCAGACGCGTTCGTTCCTCACATAGCGGTACTACTCGGAGGCAACGTAGACCCATGGTATTGTTCATATAATGGTACTATTCATAGGTACCAGAGACCCATGATGTTCCTCACATAGCGGTACTACTCGGAGGCAACGTAGACCCATGGTATTGTTCATATAATGGTACTACTCATAGGTACCGCAGACCCATGGTGTCCCTCACATAGTGGTACTATTCAGAGGCACCGCAGACCCATGGTGTTCCTCACATAGTGGTACTACTCAGAGGCAACGTAGACCCATGGTATTGTTCATGTAATGGTACTACTAATAGGTACCGCAGACCCATGGTGTTCCTCACATAGCGGTACTACTCAGAGGCAACGCAGACCCGTGGTATTGTTCATATAATGGTACTACTCATAGGTACCGCAGACGCATTCGTTCCTCACATAGTGGTACTGCTCATAGATACCGCAGGCCCATGGTGTTCCTCACATAGCGGTACTACTCAGAGGCAACACAGACCCGTGGTATTGTACATATAATGGTACTACTCATAGGTATCGCAGACCCATGGTGTTTCTCACATAGCATTACTACTCAGAGGCAACGTAGACCCGTGGTGTTGTTCATATAATGGTACTACTCATAGGTACCGCAGACCCATGGTGTTCCTTACATAGGGGCACTATTCAGAGGCAACGTAGACTCGTTGTGTTGTTCATATAATGGTACTACTCATAGGTACAGCAGACCCGTGGTGTTCCTCACATAGCGGTACTACTCATAGGCAATGTAGACCCGTGATGTTCCTCAAATAGTGGTACTACTCAGAGGTACCGCAGACCCATGGTGTTCCTCACATAGTGGTACTACTCAGACCCCTTCTGAACAAAGGGGAACCGACATATTCCAGCGCAGCGTACAACACCATTTTTCGCATCGACATTAGTCGCGCAGCCGAGTGCCTCCCCCTGCCCCCCCCCAACACCTCGGGGGATACACACGATGGTACTAACAACAGGCAACGCCCAGACTTGTGGTGTTCCTCACGTAATGGTAATAATCCCAAGTAGTCTCAAGATTCGAGTTTCATCATCCCTTGATCGACCGTTTAAGTCTCGTCTGACGATACCCCTAACGGCCACACATGCTTCGCAGCGACGTGGCATATTCTCTATCAGATGGTCCAAAAACTCTTGTGGCAGTCGATCCCATTCCTCTAAAAGGACAATGCGAAGGTATTGGAGGGTCCTTGGCTGACGCGATGCAATTAGCCTCCCCAATGCATCCCAGGCATGTTCTATAGGATTCAGATCCGCAGACCTCGCTGGCCAGTCCATGCGAAGAATGTCTTCCCCAGTCAGAACTTTATCCACCAGAGCAGCGCGGTGCGATTGGGCACTATCGTCCATTAAGAGGAAGTCTGAACCAACCGCACCTCTGAAGTCAAACATGAGGTCTCAGTACTTCATCCCTGTATCTCCGATCGTTAACAGTGTTCCTCGGATCATCCATGAAGATGTGCAGGTCCGTACGGCCATTCAACATGATGCCGCCCCACAACATGACGCCAACCACCACATGTTGGTCCCGTTCCACGATGTTCCTGTGGTTGTATCGGCTACCCGGTTCTATCCAGATTAATGTGCGACGGGAATCGTTCTCAAAACTGAAGCGGGATTCGTCCGTAAAGAGCACATGCCTCCATTCATTCATGGTCCAGTTTCGATATTGACGGCTCCACAGTAAACGGGTCAGTTTCTGTGCTGGAGTGAGCGGGATGCACACCGCTGGACGTCGGGCAAACAGCCCTGCTTTCTGAGTCTCCGGTGCACAGTTTGCCGGGAAACGGCAACCTCTGAGACGGCTGCAAGCTTCGCCGACAATTGTCTTGCAGATGCACTCCGATTTCGTCGGGCGGTCAAGGCCAGATATCGGTCCTGTTGTGGGGTGGTTACCCTTGGTCGACCTGGTACTGGCCTACGACTAACATGTCCTGTGTCTCAAAATCGACTCCAAAGCCTGGAAATGACACTTTGTGGCGCATTCAAGGATACGGCGACTTCGGTCTGTGTCTGGCGTGCTTTCAGGGGGCCGAGTATTCTACCCTGCAAAACGGGGTCCAAATGGCGTCGTTGTGTTATTATGTTGTCACGTTCACCACGAGCTACACTCAGCACACTATAATTGAGGAAATATAGGGCGCAGGCACTGGCTGTGTTTACCTTGCGGTTACACCGCTAGTCAAAGCAAGGAACACTCCTTTCCTATACAGAGTGAACATGAAAGTTTGGTAGGTGCACATGTGGGATTTGCGGTCTATTTCCTGTTGCCCCACTTACTCGTAACTTATGCTTAACTTTTGGATACTAGTGTAGTTGTAAACCTTGAGATATACTGTGAGTCAATGCATTGAAAAATCAACAACAGTTTGTTTATTATTTGTTTTATTATTTCACATTCTTACGGTTAACAAACAAGAAAAGACCGGTACGCATGGAGCATTCTGAATAAAGATCTACTACTTTCTTTTTCGGAAAGTGAACCGCAGTTCAGAATCCAGTAAATCAATTTGAACCAATTCCTTAGTTTTAATTAATTTGTTCAGGGAGTACAATTTAAGACTTCAAAGTGGTGTACCGAGGCATAGGAGCGCAGAGAAGCGGTGACAGCAAGCGCAGTGCCCGCAATGGCGAGCAGACGTAGTCGTCTCAAAGAAACGGCATGATTTCGCCTGTAGAAACGAAACTGAACTAGCCATTTAGGACAAATAAATACGTAAAGAAAGAAAGAAAGAAAGAAAGAAAGAAAGAAAGAAAGAAAGAAAGAAAGAAATCAAACTAGTAAATGGAACTGGACTCACCACTGAATGAGCCAGGCCAGACAGTAAATATAATCATTTTGTTGCATTACGTGCTAACGAATGTGAAATACCAGTTTCCTGAGCTACTCTTATGTAGACTGACTTGCAGTCTTGACCGTATATCTTCTAACCTCTCTTGTGTGAGAACTGTTCTCCTTCTTATTAATTACGGAACCAGTACTACGCCACTTGTGAACGGGTTGTTGCACGTACCGTTTTGATGGTATTGCAGAACCGAAAAGTTGTCTACGGAATTTTCGGTGGCACCTTTTAACTGGTTTCTTCTTCTTTTTTTCTTCTTTTGTAAACAACATTCGACCAAAAATATTCTCTGTGCTGTGGTGAACTTAACTATCCCGATAATGAGCTCACAACACACTTTAAAAGTCCAATAGAATAGAACATCTCTTTATTGCCCACCCTAGTATACACCATCGGCTTACAGGCAATAAAGACAACAAAACACACAGAAACAAAAACAAACTTTAAACAAACAATATATATTCTATGTCTCTTAAAACTACTAACTACCTACCCTAACTAATTTGGTGGCGTCCCCCAGGCGGATTACTAGACCTTGGGCTGTGTCACCCTACACTAAACAAACAATATCTACTATTTAACCCTTAAAACTACTTAACTCTATAAAACTACTTACTCCAAATTCTAATTTGTATGGTGGCGCTGCAGAGGCGGATTTCCAGACCATAAGCAGCATCACCCTTCACTAAAACTAATATTCTACTACTACAGCTAACTAACAAAATAAAAAAAAGAGACAACTGTCTGTTCGTGGTTTCCCCTGGTAATGAAGGACATCCCCAGCTAAACCTCTATGGCAACGTGTTTCCCTCCAATTCTTTGCTTGACGAATCGCCGAGGAGGATACCTGACCGTCATGCGATTCGTCATGCTCTTATCTATTGTCCCGCCTACTAATCTGAGTCGTCTTAAAACACATTGCCTGCTCCCATCTTGATTCTCCATTATCTCTACGTGCGGACGTGTTTGTTTTTCTCACCTAGGGATAGGCACCCCATCGTTCCACCTTATAGTCCCCCCTCCCTCCCTTTTCCAAATCTAAAAGTCCAATAGTTGTTGGCGAACTGCTGCGTCAGCTGTCAAGACCTCTTATCACTCCAAACTTGACAACCCATACGGCGCTCATTTGGGGGATTCCAGCGGTCTGTGAGCAAAAGTACGAAGTCTTAAATTATACTCCCTATACCATAAAACAATGCCCATCTAGAGCCAGAGTTCATGTTTGTTGAAATCCTGATAGTTGTATGCAAACCGCCCAAAATAGCAATATGAGTGAATTCGAATACCGTTTATTTGACTTGCTGTCTAGTAACGGAAATATTATTGCCATAAGAGACTTAACACTAACCTAAATACTAAAACATACCAGATCAAACAATTTCTTCACACGCATCCTTCCTCTGAAATGACCATTCTCCGTCTAGAGCCAACAAATCACAATTACACAAACCACCACACAACACACTCCCTCATTGAAAAATAACCCAAAGTTATAACTCACGCCCAAATTCCAGTCCCAGCCATCTACATTCATGACCTTATCGTCCTATCCTATACCCTCGGAATCCCGTAATGTAACCTAAGTAGACGCTATGTCATTTATAGAAACACGAAAAAGCTTTCATATGGACGAGTTAAGGCATGACGCTTACAATCTGCCTTGCAATGACATACTCCTATCAGACAAGTTTAACTCCGCTGTAATACCCTGAACGATAAACACGCCCCTAAACGATAGATACGAGTTACTCGTTCATCTTGTCCTTGACTATTGACGATATACCGTTCGAAGTCAGTCCATAGATATTCAGTAAGAATTAACGAGGAACCTGGGCATGAAATACAGTCCTCTCAGTGGTTTGCTTTGACATTTGGGAATTTGAGGCACACCTTCCCCATTTCAATTTTCTACTGACGGTATGCAAGCAGGTCATTTCTCTCAACACGACAACATTCCTTTATGCAACACCGGTGTTTAACATTAACTTTTGTCGCCAACGTTACCCGTAGATTTTTCGTTCTTTAATTTCACTTCAGTGTTCATTATTGTGCATGAAATTCTAACTATTTTATTTTCAAATAAATTGCTTTCCACTTAAGCTTAATGGAGTTCTTGCTTGTACTATTCCCCAATTCCTGAGTAAATGAGCACTTTATTCAAAAGATGCATTTAGATTTGAGTTTCAATTTTCATTCCTTCACAAAAGAAATAATGGACAAAAAATTATAGATATAACCTTCATTTACTATCGTATATGAATACTTCACAGGTTTCAAGATTAGCTGTTCTTATTGAGGTTTGTGACGTTATAACCGAAAACCCAAAATCTTCAAAATTTCTCCCAGCAGCCTCAGAGTAAAGGCCAGTCTTGCGTTCATCGCCACACTACTCCGCATAACAGGGTCCTTTCTTTCTTTCTTTCTTTCTTTCTTTCTTTCTTTCTTTCTTTCTTTCTTTCTTTCTTCCTTTCTTAATCTGCTCGCCCTCCAGGGTTGGCTTTTCCCTCGGACTCAGCGAGGGATCACACCTCTACCGCCTCAAGAGCAGTGTCCTGGAGCGTGAGACATTGGGTCGGAGGATACAACTGGGGATGATGACTGGATGATTGGAAGGCATAGACAAGGAAGAGGGAAGGAAGCTGCTGTCGCCTTAAGTTAGGTACCAATCCGGCAATTGCCTGGAGGAGAAGTCAAAACCCACGGAAAACCACCTCCAGGATGGCTGAGGTGGGAATCGAACCAACCTCCCGAGGCTGAGTGGAACCCGTTCCAGCCCTCGTACCACTTTTCAAATTTCGTGGCAGACCCGGGAATCGAACCCGGGCCTCCGGGCGTGGCAGTTAATCACACTAACCACTACACCACAGAGGCGGACCAACAGTGTCCTCCCTGCTTAAAAATTATTCAGTAATTCGCATTAATTTGTATTTTCATTCATGCGTAAATAGTTCTTACAGTCTTCCTCTGTAAGAAAGTGAACAAAAATTGGAAGACCAACTAAGTACCTGGCAGAGGGCAATTGAAGAAGCAGGCATTAACGAAAAGTGAAGTAATGAAAATCAGTACAGAAAACAGAAAAATGAAGGATGTTAAGTGTAATGGAAAATTCTTAGAGAAGTAGATCCTTTTAACTACCTAGGAAGTTAGCTAAATGGGAAAGGAAACATCAAGGAAGAAATTTCGGTGGGGATAGGAAATTACTCAAAATTCTATTGCTGTATGTCAGACAAAATTAGAAATCTGAAATTACCTACCAAATTAAAAATCATAATATATAAATCATACTGTTTGCCAATACTGTCTGGCTTCATGGCTAAATGGTTAGCGTGTTGGCCTTTGGTCACAGTAGTCCCGAGTTCGATTCCCGGCGGGGTTGGGAATTTTAACCGTCATTGGTTAATTTCGCTGACGCAAGGGCTGGGTGTATGTGCTGTCTTCATCATCATTTCATCCTCATCACGACGCGCAGGTCGCCTACGGATGTCAAATCAAAAGACCTGCACCTGGCGAGCCGAAGTCCTCGGACACATCCCGGCACTAAAAGCCATACACCGTTTCACTTCAGTTTGCCAATATTGACTAATGGATCAGAATGTTGGACTTGGACAAAAATGATTTGAGTTGGTTACAAGCTACAGAAATTCGCTTTCAGCGAGGGATCTTGTGTAAAACGAGGAGGGGCAAAGTAAGAAATGAAACAATACGAAACACGCTACAGATCAGCACCCTAAAACAAAATATGGAAAGGAATAGGCTGAAATAGTTCGGTCTCGCCAAAAAAGGAGACAAGAAAGATTACCAAGAAGAGCTCTGGAATGGACACCATTTGGAAGAAGACCACTTGGAAAACCGCGAACAGGATGGCGGAGAATGACGTAAATCAGAGAGGACTATAATGGGAGATAGTGATGAACTGTGGGAAAAATGAAGATTGGAAGTGGCTCTATGAACGAACTGCATAAGCCAAAACGTATCAGGAAGAAGAAGAAGAAAGTATTCTTTTGTCGTAACATTTATATCTTTCAGTAATATGACATTTGAATACCTATTATGGTTGTTTCAGGCATTCCTTCATCCAACACTAGCCTGTCTTCCCCAATGGTACAATTATGCTTTCTCTGCAAAGCTAACTTCAGATAAAGAGAAAATGTCTTTTCTCCTCGACAATGTGGCAGGTAATGACGGAAAGTAATGACCGTGTAAAGTGGGACAAGTAATGATGTGGTAATGACGAGGGGGGGGGGGTGGCTAACGAAATGCAGTAATGACAGTATTATTGAACGTGTAAGGGCTTCCTATCCTCTACTACTGTGACGTTATTCTTGTAGACGCAGCAAAAGAGCAGACTTTGGAACTTCAGCGAGCGATTAACTGTTGCTTTACATTTATTTACAATCTGAGTTAAGGGGCCCATAGACGTGCAATATTATTGCGCAAAACGGATTGTACAATATATTGTTAGCTGCTTATAGGCGTACAATATTATTGCACAAAAATCGAGTTTGTGCAATAAATAGAATCGTGTGGAGATAATATTGATAGTTGTGCAATATATTGTGCAAAGCGGTCATAGACGTACAATATGCGTTGCAATATATAGTCAGTCCATGCCGGTATTTTATTTGGTAATTATATTGAGTGACACTGATCTTTGCTGAGTTTTGATCGTCGTGGGCGTAAGTACCAAAAAGAAGCAGAAACGGAAAAGAAGCACAAGGGCCAAACAGTGGTTTCTAGACAGAGAAAAGTACACTCATGAAAATTTACTCAATGAACTGAGAAAATGGGAACCAAATGATTTTCGAAACTTTCTGCGCATGAATGGTGAATTGTATGAGGAACTCCTCGCTTTGCTCTTAACGTCCCACAGAGCCGGAAGGTCATGGTACACTTCGATAAACTCCAAAATAAACTTTTTCTCCTCCTTTTTGCCTGCCATCACATACCAACTAGTGGAAGTACGGGATATTGCACAATATTGCCAACACACAGCACAGTATTTTGCGATTTGCGCAATATATTTCAAACTTTCTTGATTTCGTACAATATATTGCACAACCCTTCAATATTAAATACACACTATCAATTTTATTGCACAAACCCCGATATTGCGCAATAATATTGCACGTCTATGGGTCCCTTTGTGGTCCACAATCATGTGACCCCATACCATGGTCGTTTGACGGGAAGTGACATGCATGGCCGCTGCGCAAGCACCAATCTCACGCTATTTCGTGGCTGAAAGCTGATAAACGACGAGCACTTCACACTCTTAAACGATATAGAATTGTATATCCGTACCAGCTAAAGGCCAGACTAACACAGGCACTGGTTCTCCCTGTATTGTGACTTTGTATTATTTAACATGGCAACGAACACTGAACTCCTGCCAGCGATTTATTTAGAATATCATGGGTGATGTGCATATCACCTCATACTACCAGGTTCCCTCATAGCTGAGGCTCGCTAAAAGGTCGGTATTTTAACGACGGTATATTTCTTCAAATTTCACCATTTTATCACCATTCCTCGACCAAAATATCCGTCCGACTCCCCATTTTTTTATATTCCTGTGCACCGATAAATAATTTGTGGTGACCGGCACCAGATTATGGAATTCCCTGCCAACTCAGATCAGAGGAACTAAATCGCTATCAAGACGTAAGGACGCCTGCCGAGACTACCTGCTGAGAACAGCTGACTGAATGGTCAAAATAAGCTCACAGGACAAAATACTAGTCACTCTAGTGCGTACGCACAGATGGATCGTTATCCTTGTAACCAACAATCTTTACATACTGGTGACTGAATACTTCTGCCATTTGAAGATCTTCGCATACACACTCCCCTCGTTCATTAATGATTCCTGGAATATCCTTCTAGAAACCTGTTTCTGTCTTAAAGTACCTATAGATACTCTTCCACTTTTCACTAAAATTTGTATGACCGCCAATTATGCTTGCCATCATGTTATCCTTGGCTGACTTCTTTGTTAGATTCAATTTTCTGGGGGTTCTCCAGGCTGATTGGTGACGGTTCCTTTGACAGTTGGAGTCGTGTACACCATATCTACAGTACAACGTACAAAATAGAGTTATCACTAGGGCTCGGATGTTTAAGACCAAAAAAATAGCCGAAATAAACGAGCAAATTTGACCTCAAAGTGACGAAATATGACGTAAAATGTACAAAGTATGACCAGAAAATGACTTTGACAATTTGAAAGTGACCAAGATATGGGCGATACTACTGTAGTAAAGTCAGTCCCTGTTATGAATGGTGTGAAAATATCGTCACAGTTTCATTTGGTGGATGGATTTCGGTGGGCTCTGTAGACTGGTGTGTAACAACAACTTCTGGCTCAGTGAGGAAAACGACGGGAAACTACCTCATTTCCCTAGTATGCCTCTTCAGTGACACTCTAGGCTATCTATGACAGCTGTTAGCGGAGCTGTGGAGGATCAAAGCAGCTTTCGGGCTGAATACCCAAAAAATAAACATACATACATACATACATACATACTGTAACTGTTCCACCTCTTCTAAACACATGGGGAGATGAAAGTTATTATCTTGGGACACATGAATATTAAATAAACTATCTGTGGCTTGCCCGCAAATTGCCACGCAAATAGAAACAATAAACATTCCATGGTTCCCCATTTCTCTATGTAATGTTTGGGCCCCATGGTTACAGTTTTAAACAAAACTGTAAACCAAAATTTATATTTACTAGCATAGAGACTTACACTTAAATCACAGGGATAGGATTTTAAATAATTAACCATTAAGTATCGCTTAAGAAAGAAAATTAACGCAATATAAAATACAAATGAATTTATTATACAAAAAATGAGATGAATCGGAAAAGTTTCCTTAAAGCGTGGAGGAATTTATAATTTACTGAATTTACTATTGCTTGCTTTATCTAATTGAAGCTCACCAATTGCAGCTTCCGTTGACGTCATCTGCTTTCCGTGGTTATTCGTTCTCTCCTCCTCGATGTAGAATTTCCTCCATGGACATCCTTCCTTCCTTCTCTGATATGGTACGGGCTATGTGGACTAGCACTCCCTGCTTGCCAGTCTTTAAGATAGACATTGGCCCTATACTTGTAAAACCTGACCAGCGTTGATCGTATGAGGAGAAAATTCAGAGATATGAATTTTTCCATATTAGTAGAAATCTCAATCCAACTGAACTATACTATTTATACGGTACAGACTTGTACCAAAATTCCGTAGACTTGAACTAAACATAGTTCTTCGTCCACAATATTTACTGAATATCACACAAGCCATAAGCTTGTGTCGTTTCTCGTAGATCCGATAACATAACCGAAGCGACAACACATTGTACAAAAATAACTCTGTCGCGGAGCGACCACACACTGTATCAAATATCAAATCACGTCGTTCAAAGCAGATGTTCACAGTAGAAGTACTAGTGATGGAGTTCACGTAGTTAGGTTGTAAGGTTGTAAGGTCGTAAGCTCCTAAGGTCCCGTTCTCGTGTTGAGAATCAGTATATATCCGGGCTCACCCCCACTCTTGGTAACAGTTCAATCTCAAAACTCATATACAACGAAGTATCTGATTCGATAGATCGAAGCATCAACTCCCCTTCCCTTCTTCCTCGACAAGTCCAGAAGGCGTGGCGAAGAGATAGCTGACCCTCTTGCAAGCCTCGCGCACGGGTCACTGTTTACTAGCCTTGGTCATAAAATAAACCCATGACTAACGCAAAATCCCAAGCTTCAAGAATAACTCTCCGTATACACAAACATGAGATGAAATGAAAACAACTATGTCTCGACATATTGACCGTATTTACAACATAATGAATTATTATCCTACATAATATAATAATTTAAATAATAAAACAATGTTATCATATATACAATATGATTCCAAAAAGCCTTGATTACAAATGATTGGCGTTGAATAAATATGTTATTACAAATAATTGCCGATGGTGGATAAACTTGATATCAAATGATATCGCGTAAAATAATATTATATTAAATTAGTAGGGCTGGAGAAGCCTGGACGGTTACAATACACACATACATACATACATACATACATACATACATACATACATACATACATACATACATACATACATACATACATACATACATACAGTGCCCTTTGATGTCGCCTTATGGGTGCTAATTTGTTTTGCTATTTGCTTTACGTCGCACCGACACAGATATGTCTTATGGCGACGATGGGATAGGAAAGGCCTACCAAGTGGAAGGAAGCGGCCGTGGCCTTAATTGAGGTACAGCCCCGGCATTTGCCTGGTGTGAAAATGGGAAGCCACGGAAAACCATCTTCAAGGCTGCCGACAGTGGGGCTCGAACCCACTATCTCCCGATTACTGGATACTGGCCGCACTTAAGCGACTGCAGCTATCGAGCTCGGTAACTTATGGGTGCAATACATGCATAAATTACACCTTAATTATGTGTGAAGTGATTATTTTTGCAATTTCGTAATGGTCGTATGGCCTTTAGTGCGGGGATATCCCAGGACGGGTTCGGCTTGCCAGGTGCAGTCTTTCTATTTGACTCCCGTAGGCGACTTGCGCGTCGTGATGAGGATGAAATGATGATGAAGACAATACATACACCCAGCCCCCGTGCCATTGGAATTAACTAATTAAGGTTAAAATCCCCGACCCGGCCGGGAATCGAACCCGGGACCCTCTGAACCGAAGGCCAGTACGCTGACCGTTCAGCCAACGAGTCGGACTTCGTAATGCTGAGGTTGTTGATAGTTTACAAACATTTATTTTACAATGTTTTACGTCGCACCGACACAGATAGGTTTTATGGCGACAATGGAGCAGGGCAGGGCAAGTACTAGGAAGGAAGTAATCATGGACTTAATTAAGGTACAGCCCCAATATTTGCCTGGTGTGGAAATAGGAAACCACTGAAAACCACCTTCAGAACTGCCGATAGGGAGTTTGAGCCCATGTATATCCTGAATGCAAGCTCACAGCTACGCGACCCAAACCGCGCGGCCATTTGTCTGGTTTTCCGAACTATTTTGTAGCTTTAGAGTTTTGTGTGTGTTTAATTTGAAGTTTTAATTTGAGATTATTTTATTTCGTGTGGAACTTCGTCCCTGTGGAAGCCCTGATTGTCTGGGAAGTAACTGGTCCTTTCAAATAATAAAAATAAGTCATAACTAGGGCTCCGATGTTTAGGAAAAGTCTTATTTTTCCTTTGTTTCTATGCTGCCTGACTGAAATTTGGTACAAATCAGGTGATTATCATCACAATTAAGTGATTTTTATTTGTCATATATATGCATATTAAGGCTACTTTTGATCCTAAGGTCGTATTTTAAGCTATTTTTCTAGAAACGTCATGTTTGTCAAATTTCGGTTGTTTGAACACAGCTGTAGCTGTGCAAAATCATCTTCAACTGACCAAATGCGAACTAATGTTCACAAAACTGCTTTTCGGTATCACATTTGCAGTCAATACAAGTGGAATACCCTTTGTTTAAAATTAAGGTCATAGATCTCACTGGACCTTCTACCCCACCCACTATACTGGGAAACCCGGTCTCTAAGGTATAGAAAGAAATAATCTTGAGAAACCCATCCCAGCAGTGAGCTAATTATTTCTGGCAATCGCTCACTTGTCTTTGTTCAGACATTAGAATTTCAACCTCCTTTTGTTTAATACATAAAATGGATTGCTTTCTAGTTTTCTCGTATTTCAAACCACCAATGCAGAGTGCAAACCTGTTTTGACTTTTAAAATGTAGTTCTTTACAGGTATGTAGGAGGGTTGGAACTTAAATAGTGGCAACACTGCTATGGAGAAGCTATGCGACGGAATCTAATATTGTCGCTGATAGCACACGTTGGTTACATACCTACCTTACCTCGAGAGCAAATGGGCTCGCTTTTTCCACACCACTTGCGTGCGCACAAGCAACGGAAACACAGTCACTTGTGAGCTAGTGGTCTAACGTAACGTTGTCACTATGTTTTCCAAACAGGAACAATGGAGTTGGATCAAGATTGAATGTGCCAGAGGTCGTATAGCACGAGAGTGTCATCAATGTCTTCAAGAGGCCTGCGGGGAATCTGCATTGGCTTATAGAACAGTGGCACGTTGGGTAAAAGCCTTCAACGATGGTCGAAAAACTGTGGCGGATATTCATCGGGCAGGTCGTCCTACGAGCGTCAGTAAAGAAGTGCATGGTCTTGCCGCGTTACTGGACAGTGATCGAAACCAGACGATTCATGAGCTCAGAACAGTTGCAGAGATTCAACAGGCAGTAGACCGCTCCATTCACACCAACAGGCTCTGCTAAAGGCATACTACGACTTCCACATCGCTGGCAAAGGGTTATGCACAACGATGCTGACTACATTGAAGGACAGTAAAGGTTGCTAACATGTAACTCTTTCGTATCTGTTGTAAATAAATAGTTGCCATTATTTAAGTTCCAACCTTCGTATTTATAAATCTTTGATAAGTGAATCAAGGACAATAGACTGTGAATAACTGCTAAACATGTATATTCAGAAAATTAATATATAGTAAGAGTAAGGAATTTAGTTAACATATATGTATTGTACCAGGAAGGGATAGGACCTTGCTCATATGTGTTGTAAAATCTTTATTCATGAGAAAACGGCTAAGTTACGATGTACGAACAGCCGTACGAGGGAACGTTCTTGTCTGCACTGCATTGCGTGAGGATGACAGCATGAGTGGGGCAAGGTCGAGTTACGTCAGCACTGCATGCATCCCACCTCCCCGCCGAAACATCTCGAAACAATTTTTAAACTTCCCAACGACTTGACCAATAAATACGAGACTAACACCAAATTGTAGCTTACATTTTAAAAGTACAACGTTGCAAATTTGAGAATAATCCGCCTAGTGGTTTCAAGGATATAACGAGTTGAAGTTTGGGAAGTATTATCACCCCTCTGTCGCCCGGCTCAGAGAGCTGCCGCCGACGACCCGAGCGTATAGTCAGTGTATCTTCAACCATACGACTCGTGACTAGACGTCACTATGCTTCGTCGCGCTTCGCGAGAAATATGGAAGTTACACTCAGAACTTTGAATTGTGCGAGGTCGTCGCAAGTGAAGTTTCAACCGCGTCCTGACGTGTGAAATGTTATAAAAGTTTCTCAGACTGAATCGTCATTGTATAAGATTTTCGAGTGTCTTAACCAAGTGAATTTACGATAGAGACTGTGAATTAAAGTATAATTGAGAATTCAAGGGTTTAATTTACCAGTTGACGGTATTGTGGACTTTGTCAATCTTATTAATTTTGAACTTTGTCATTGACAGAGACAGTATACTCGGACATTGTGCGTGATAAACTGAACTATCGATTTATGACTATTTATTTAATTCTGAGACGCATTTCTTGTATACTATTACAATTATGAACTGTTTGAAATACCATTCCACCAGAATATGCAATTATTAACAGGAATAAATGTGACTATTTTTCACGTATTTTCTCGAACTTTCGATTATTACCACGAGAAACTAACTAAATGTTAAGGACATTTTATGGCAATATTAGGTCATATGAACTCATGTGATGCAAATTCAGTCATAAAAACCTCTTAATCTATGAACACTAATATTCGAGAGACTGTTCTATGAGCGATATTAATTGCATTTTCACGAGTGTTTCACGGACTGTGATGATTACTCTACAAGTGAATTTAAGACATAATCAATGACTATCATGAACTGTGACAGTGTTTAATTCATGTTTTAGAAACTGTGAATGAAAAATGTGCTTTCCGTTTTTAAAACGACTGTAGGTCATTACTGCATTACTTGACTTATGGATCACACTGTAGCATAGACTGTGATATTCTGAGTCACGTATTTAACATCGTAAAAGAAAAGTGAGCATACAAACTGTGCATTAAGACTAATGCCAGTGTATAATACAATCCTTTAATGGTAATTAAGAGTTCTGCAGCCCATTATATTGTGCCAATTGAAATTTCTGTGTTTTAACATTTCTCTTTAAAAGAACATTGGAAATCTTGGCGAAGTGTCGTCATATTACACTGCGTAGAACGTCATCTCCAGCGTGCGATTAATCGTGGTTTCTTCGAGCGTGTTTTCGACGAGGGATTGATCGTGATCTCGACGAGGGGTGATAACGTGGTGTCTTCATTGGATGAAACTTGTCACGCTGCTGGTGTCGAGTTCGAGTCTTGGCTGCATAACTGCAGAAAGTTCCAGTCACCAAGCCGCAGGACAGTACTTCATCAATCCTTATAAGCAGATTACAGGTGATATAAGTGTTTTAAATACATTTTTTGAGTGAATAATTCCACCTAGACACTAACTGACTTTTAACAAAGCACTCAATCATTCATAGTGCTTCGTGTGGAATCTAATCGTTCTGTTCCTAATAATAGTGGGAGGTTATTCAAGAATATTTCAGGTCTTATTTTGAACTATAGATTTTCTTTAAATTTGGTAAATAGAAGTCATTTCACGTAGATGAACTATAGGGCTTGCCATAAAAGAACTGCACTATTTTATTTTCTTATAAAATTGGTTTAGATGGACTGTAGAAGTTTACAGCAAGTGATTGAAAACATTTATTTGAACTATCAAATTATTAATGAAAGTGTGTGTTAATGTTATGTTTAAATATCCTCGATAAATTGTAGGTTTGCACCACACGTGATGGACTTAATTTCTACGCAATCTAGAAATTTAGTTAAATGAAGTTCTATGTACAAAGTGGAATTTAAATCTGTATAGGAGATCCTAGATGAACTGTAGGGTGTTTAAGATCTCGGAAAATTGGCATTTTTTTTGGTATACATCTTTAACATGAAGTAGATGTCTCAGAATATAACAGTGCCTATATTTCATTTTTGCATTCTGGAGAAATTGATTGAAAACTTAATCTTGATTAATCAACCGCAGGGTGATTTACGTGAAAATATCAATAAATATTTTCAAAAAACTTAGTTACCATCTATTATTCGCCCTGAGAAAATATCCTTCTCTGTACCTGCTCCAATAAGTAACCGCACACTACCTGAGATCCTTCCCATGCCCTGGCCCCATAATCTTTTCCTGGTACAGTATCAATGGAATTACATTTAGATCTAAATTTATTTTTAAATAGCCATATTTAGAATAATAATTTTCTGGCCATATTTTGTAAAATTTACGTCATATTTCATCACTTTGAGGTTATATTTGCTTGCTTATTTGGGTTATTTTTTGGTCTTAAACATCCGAGCCATAGTGATAACTGTATTTATGCGTTGCGCTATAGATAATACGGACACAACTCCAACTGTCAATGGATGAAATGATGATGGAGGTAACAAAGACACCCAGCCCCCGTGCCAGGGAATTAACCAATTATAGTTCAAATTCCTGACACTGCCGGGTATCGAACCCCGGACTCTTGTGACCAAAATAACCATTGAGCCATGGAGCCGGGCATTTCGGATAGAATAAAATATATATGAGGCAAGTAGTTCCAATAGAACGGACGGATGGACTGGACAAAACTCTTTTTAGTAAAATCTTAATATATAGACGATATTTCTGTTATTCAACTTCGATGATCTTAATTATGTGATGTTTACTTTAAGTCTTATATTTAACTTAAATTATGTCCGTTTTTAATATTAATTTAGCTTGTAATTTATTTAATTTCTTAATTATGTTAAATAACTCAGTTATAATTATTTTAGATTGTAATCAAAATGTGGTAAAGTGTAAGGTAAGGCCTAGAGCCCTAACTTCGCCACTGAACAAGGGACAAATAAATAAATAAATAAATAAATAAATAAATAAATAAATAAATAAATAAATAAGTAAATAAAAATTAAACAAATAATAAAGTGGATTCTCACTGACGGTAAACCGCTATATACTTCAAGCCAACTTAAATGCTTATCTTCCTCTCATAGTAGTAATAACCGCTCCAGTTTCTCCCTTTTTATCCCTATCCACTAATCCTCTACATATAACAATTCTTTTGTTATCGGAACTTTGGAATTCGCTGTCAGATATACTACCTCATTGCTAAATTTAAGACAGCTTGCCGAGTTTACCTGCTTATTTATTATTTATCGTGTCAGAAGTACAAAGTAAGAGAGACAAAAATTAAACCAGACTAATTTGAAAGATTGTAGTCCGACTCGTTGGCTGAATGGTCAGCGTACTGGCCATCGGTTCAGAGGGTTCCGGGTTCGATTCCCGGCCGGGTCGGGGATTTTAACCTTAATTGGTTAATTCCATTGGCTCGGGGGCTGGGTGTTTGTGCTGTCCCCAACATCCCTGCAACTCACACACCACACATAACACTATCCTCCACCACAATAACACGCAGTTACCTACACATGGCAGGTGCCGCCCACCCTCATCGGAGGGTCTGCCTGACAAGGGCTGCACTCGGCTAGAAATAGCCACACGAAATTATTATTACTGTTTAGATTTACCATATGTTAATATTATCAAGTGTAATATATGAGGATTCTTATGTCTCCCAAATTACGAGCATTATTCAAGGAAGTAGTTTTTATTTTCTTATTTGTATAGCGAAATATTTAAATAAAAATTACATAAAAAGTGAAAAATAATTTGGAGTCTAGTGGGTCAACCGTAAATTATTATTACTGTTTAGATTTACCATATGTTATTATTATAATTTCATTGGTTGCCACATATTTGCGGTCAGCCGACATGGGTGGTCACTAAGATATTTGCCCACTCACAGAAATTCCCCAGCAGTAACAGGAGATCTGCGGTCACTCCAGCAGGGAGTAGGCCTCATTAGCTTCTTCTCGGTGTACCCACGCTAACCTATCTGGGCTTTTGCTTCGCATGCATTATCTAGAGAAACAATGTCTTAAAGTTGAAATACGTTTAAAAAGGGCGCTTTTTTCGCTCCACATGCGTTAAAATTATTAAAATATAAATTCCAAACATAAACGACCTAACGTGGAAAATGGTGTCATGGAATTTGCTGTAAGCGTATTGCTTATTTTATAAACAACCTTCAACGTCGAGTACACACAATATTTCTGTCGACTAGAGTGATGACACTGATAACCTTACTTCTCCGGAGGCAGATACCTCTCGCACATCGGCCGACACAACCCGGGCACAAACACATCTCAGGGATTGCTGATCTCCGTGACGCATATGTCCGGACAGCTTTCCATTGCATATTATTACAGTGTAAAAGAAGTAAACTTTGATAAATAAATAAATAAAATAAATAAATAAATAAATAAATAAATAAATAAATAAATAAATAAATAAATAAATAAATAAATAAATAAATAAATAAATAAATAAATAATGGATACTGTTCAATAACAAATCAGAGAATTACAAAAGCAAACAGCTAAAATAGGACTACAAATATAATTTGAAAAACAAACTTCAAGACAAACATCAGTGATGCCCTGCAAAATATGACAATTCATGACAACTTCTTCGTCTTCTTCTTTTTCTACCGCTTATCCCACACCTGTGGGGTCGCGGGTGCGAACTGTGTCGCACATGTGGATTTGGCCCTGTTTTACGGCCGGATGCCCTTCCTGACGCCAACCCTATATGAAGGGATGTAATCACTATTGCGTGTTTCTGTGGTGGTTGGTAGTGTAGTGTGTTGTGTGAATATGAAGAGGAAAGTGTTGGGACAAACACAAACACCCAGTCCCCGGGATAGAAGAATTAATCAGAGACGATTAAAATCCCCGACCCGGCCGGGAATCGAACCCGGGACCCTCTGAACCGAAGGCCAGTACGCTGACCGTTCAGCCAACGAGTCGGACATGACAATTCATGACAACACAACATGTAAAACAAATTGCTTTAAATACTTAGGAGGGTGGTTAAGGAATGACAAGAGAAAAAACACCTATAGCATCTACAGTGCACAAAATGGAATGGATGTTTCAGATGACAAAAAATGTATATAACAAAAAATCCTTATCCTAGAGCACAAAATTGGGACACTACCAAACAGTAGTCAGGCCTGAAAATTGGTATGCGGCAGAAACACTTGAACTAACAAGAACTAGAGATCTAGAAAACTAGAGAAGGTTGAAAGAAGAATGTTTAGAAAAATACTGGGAGCTAAACGAAATAATAATGCAGAATAAAGGTTAAAACCAAACAGAGAGCTATATTTGAAAATTGAAAAACTAACTGACGTAATGAGGAAAAGAAGACTACAATTTTTTGGACACGTTTACAGAATGGATGACAACAGACTAATCAAGCGCATCTTCAACCTTCTCAATAGTCAAAAATCTAAACCCATATGGTTCACTGAAATTGAGAAAGGCATGAAAAATGCTGGAATTAAAACAGATACAATCAAAAACAAAAAATATTTTAGAGAAGCAGTTAAAAGGCAGCGTTTCAGGAGCGGAAGAAACCAACAACTAGAAGAAAGTGGACTCGAGAAGAGAAGGAACGACACTCTCGAAGGATGAAGGTAATTTGGAAGCAAAGGAAATCGAACAAAAAGGAAAAGTAACCAAAGTTGATTCATCATACCCCAAATGGGTTATTCGAAAGAAGCACAAGAAGAAGAAGTAAGTAAATATATAAACAAGTAAATAAATAAATAAATAAGTAAATAAATAAATATTACCCATCTCAGTAAATATCATGCACATCAGGAATTTTTTTTTTTTACAAGTTGCTTTACATCGCACCGACACAGATAGGTATTATTGTGAAGATGACACGGGAATGAGCTAGGAGTGGGATGGAAGTTGCCGAGGCCTTAATGTGTGAAAACGGGAAACCACGGGGAAGCATCCTCAGGGCTGCCGACAGTCGGGTTCGAACCCAAACAAAATGATATGTGCTTCTCGTGGTGAGTACTAGGGTCCTAAAAACAGACTGTGGCATAAATAATTGATTCCGTTTATTGTAACTTAAAATACCCCAAGATCAAGTGTAATATATGAGGATTGCTTATGTCCCCCAAATTACGAGCATTATTCAAGGAAATAGTGTTTATTTTCTTATTTGTATAGCGAAATATTTCAATAAAAGTTACAGAAAACTAAAAATAATTTGGACTCTAGTGGGTCAACCGTAAACATTTCATAAATTACAGGACTAGAAGTGCATTACATTTGCATGTATGCCTCGGTGAATCAATTGGAACTCTGATTCTACCGCACCTCGATTTCATATTTGGGACATCCTGTTTTATTAAATGGAATGCTCTGCTTGTGTTTGTCTACTTCTAATTTATGCATTAATTCTATCTCGCTCATCGTTTCAGTACCTTCAGAAAGGAATGTATTTACATCAAAGAAATAGAAGCAAAACTTATGAAACTGCAACAGGTAAACTGCACCATATTAACTTCACTGGGGAGCTGTCAGCTGTCTATTAGTTCCGCTAACAATAATTAAAGATTTTGTAGCACTTGTCAACATCACAGCTTGAATGGAAAATTGTATCACTTACCGTATAAAAATCCTCGTTTGTGACTAGGTCTTCTTTAGTGATGAGAAGGTTATTTACCTGAAAAGAAAATAAATATTCAGTAAGGAACTAGGCTAATACTTACAGAGGAAAATACAAGGAGCGTACACTTCAGTAACCTACATATAATTTGAACGTGCAACACAATAGTGTGAGAAAACCACAGTACTAATACGTATGTGTTATATACCAGAAAAAAAGTCTCCATCCCAGAATTACTAGAAATATGTTATTAAGGTTTTTATTTGCGTAAAATAGTCAGATAGCTCTGTGAAATATAGTTATCACTAGAATGCTAGTTGTTGCTCCATGTTGGTTCTTATAACCGAGAAACAGAAAGAAATCCATCCCAGAATATTCTGTTTCAAAAAGTCTTTTATTATTAGACTTACATTGAATTATTCAGTGTAGGGTTATTCAATGAGATCTGTATGCAGCGCGAAGTACTACATTTCGCAGCGGAAGTGGTAAATGGACATTTTAATTCGTGTTGCCACAATAGTCTGGTTTATTTTCTATAACCTCAAGCAAGTAAAGGACGTACATAAAGGTTTGATGCTACATGATGATGATTTCGTGAACCATATAAGACAGTATACTAGTACAATGTCCTTTGTATCCTTCTGTACTAACCGTAGCCACATTCCTTGCTGTTTTAAGATTCACGGGATGATGAATAGGTATATTTCGAATTTTTTAAATCCTATTTATTCCGGGCTTCAACCTAAGAAGATCGTTTGCCCCTACTTTGCACCATATGATATGAACATACGTGCATTTGGAAACTGCGGAAGTGTAAAGTGTTGAGTGTGAGAAAAGGAACATAAGGACGACACAAACACCCAGTCCCCAAGCCAGGTATATTAATCATGTAAAATTAAAAATCCCTGACCCGGCCGGGTATCGAACCCGGGGCCACCGGGTGACAGGCGGAAGCGTTGCCCCCTACTCTCTACTGAAAATTACCGAGCATCACACGGCCAGCTTTGTGTGATATATTCAAGACTTGCCAACAGAATTCGTTGTGAAAATTCTATAAATTGCAAAGGTTGAAAAGTTCCATATGTATAGTTGCAACGGAAGAGTAAGTTTAAAGGCAAATAAATGGTCTTCCCGATTTCAGTATATCTTCAGTTACTTTTTCCACGCTTTCTGTATCACCAGTTTCATTTTTAGCCTTTTTCCACAGCCTCTGCTGTGACAGGCCAATACTGTTGATACAAACCTGCGTACATACAGTGCAAGTGCACCGTGATGTCATTATTGACCTAAGAACGGAAAGGTTCCTCTCCATGCTGGGAAGTTATATGAAGTCCTAACTTTCGCCAAATGTAGGAAATCATCCAATTTTTATCAACTTTTCGAACAATAAATGCAGCCCGATACAACTGATCATAGAAAGCAACGCTGCAGAGAAAATGTGGACAAGAACGGAGAAGGTTGTCCTGGGCAGCGAACCCCCGACAATGGTTCGACTTAGGACAAGACAACTATGATATGAGAGGCGGAAAGGAGGAATAATACCTTTAGCATGGTCACCAAACTTCTAATAGAAGAAGAAGGAAACGTGTGGCATTTAGAGCCAGTTGAGTAACATGACCTGCCAAAGCGACTGCTATAAACAGAGTGTAATAATAATGTAGGCCAAATTTTCAGGGCACATTCCTCACACGTAGAAGAATAAAATATATTTTATAGATATGGGTCCGGTAACGCTTTATTTATATTTTAGCATTCATTTTCTACCACTCTACATAGTACATTAATTATGGGAAAAACACAGGGGCATAACGTACCAGCATAGCACATGAAACTACATGCATATATGATGTACCAAGTGAAAAAATAAAACTGACCCAGAAAATATTTCCAATAGGACTGACGGGGATTTGACCCTTGTTGATGAACGTCACAGAAGATGCTTAAAAATGGCCACAGTTGACGTGGATGCACCGCTGTGTTCGATTTATCAAACTGTGAGACACGCTTAGCAACCCTGCCTGAGGGTTAGCAGCAATAGCTTCTTTCCCTCTTCCTTGTCTGTCCCTTACGGACCCCCCCCCCACACAAGGCCCCTGTTCAAAATATCAGGTGAGACCAACTGGACGAGGTAGTGGCCCTCTTCCCCAGTTGTATCTCCCGACACAAGGTCTCACGCACCAGGACACTGCCTTTGAGGAGCTAGAGATGAGATCCCTCGCCGAGTCCGACGGAAAAACCAACCCTGAAGGGTAAACGGATTAAGAAATGAAGATAGGAGAAAGCTGCTTTCAAATGCTATATCTTTCCGAGGTAGTTAGCCACAAGCTGTGACCTTGCATTTGGGAGATAGTGGATTCTAGTCCCTCTATCAGCAGTCCTGATGATGGTTTTTCGTAGTTTCCCACGTTCACACCAAACAAATGCTGGGGTTGTACCTCAATGAAGGCCAAGGTCACTT
The DNA here is from genome assembly GCF_040414725.1 of Anabrus simplex. Classification (NCBI taxonomy): domain Eukaryota; kingdom Metazoa; phylum Arthropoda; class Insecta; order Orthoptera; family Tettigoniidae; genus Anabrus; species Anabrus simplex. The sequence continues at coordinate 61,868,154 of NC_090273.1, read as the reverse complement.
GCTTGCCTTTCCTACCCCAGCGTCGCCATAAGATGTACGGTATTTGCGTCGGTGCGACGTAAAACAAATGACAAGGGGACTGTGCTGTAGACTTGAAAGGTCTTCTGTAAACATTGTTTTCAAACCAAAAACTTCATATGTTCTCCACAAGAACGATTTACATTTAAATTAAACCCAGTAATTCCGAAGGGTTGTGTTCTAAAAGTTTACTTTATAGATTTAATCTTTCCTGATATCAAATGTTTTCCCCTCTTGCATTTTTAATATATATTCATCGGTCCTGTCTTACATTTCATATCATTAAACCATGCAATTGCTTCGGTTCTTTCGTAGAAGAATGGAGACTTCCTTAAAGAAGAAATGTCCGATGGCAAATTATTTCCATCCTTAAGAAATGGAGATTATACTGTTTCTCCCTCCCTGTCCAAGTATTGGAAAACGTGTAGTGCTTCGGGAGGGATTAGAATATAATTAATTTGCATTTGTAAGTGCTCCAGCGTATTCTTCGTTCCCTGAAACTGAGAAATTCAGACGCTGGAGGATCGTTTCCCAGGGCCACCCACAGTGTGTTCACAAAGAGGTCCACATACTAGTCATGGTATCTTTTTATATGTGTAGCATGCAAGGGTAAAGGAGCAGAAGAACTTTTCAGTACAAGCAATTTAGTATTCTATGCTAATTTAACACTTAAATGAGTGAGTGGATGGATGAATGAATGAATGAATGAATGATTAGAGTACACTTCTATTCCAATCAATCAATCAATCAATCAATCAATCAATCAATCAATCAATCAATCAATCAATCAATCAATCAATCAATCAATCAATCAATCAATCAATCAATCAATCAATCAATCAATCAATCAATCAATCAATCAATCAATCAATCCCCACTCATCTGCATTTAGGGCTGTCGCGCACGTGGCAGATTCTCTAGCGTTTCTTTACCTAGACTTTTTAGAATGATATCAAAGATATTGGAAATTAATAGAACATTTCCTTGGTAAATTATTCGAATCCTTGGACCTCCTATAAACAAGTACTTTTCCCTAATTTGTCTTCTTGATTTGCAACATTTTCCTTCATATTTTAATCTTTCCTTCATTTAAAAACTCCACTCAAGCGTATTCGCCTGTGTACCTTCGTATTATGAAATAAATAAATAAATAAATAAATAAATAAATAAATAAATAAATAAATAAATAAATAAATAAATAAATAAATAAATAAATAAATAAATAAATAAATAAATAAATAAATAAATAAATAAATAAATAAATAATGTCATTCCACGCTATTCCTCAACTGAGAGCTCAAAGCATACCGCTTAGTCGAGCAGATCGTCTCCTTACTCACAAGTCTTCCCAGCCCGAAGTTTGCAATATTCTCGTAACCCAGAGCAAACCGTGCTCCTTTCCTTCAGATCTTCTCTTTCCCTCTTCGTTTTCTATCCCTTGCGATCTTCCCATCACCCACACGGCCCCTCTTCAGCATAGCAGGAGAGGTGGCCTGCGTGTGGCACTGGTCCATCTCACGAGTTCTATCCCCCAACCCAAAATCTCACGCTCCAGGACACTGGCCTTGAGGAGGTAGTTGTGGGATCCCCCGCTGAGTCCGAGGGAAATTCCAACCTCCGAGGGTAAACGGCTTGCTGATGTTCGTAAAATCTGTCCATCGTGCTCCGAGCCTCCTTCTTCCCTTTCCCTCGAACTTCGCCTGCATCATATGTTTCAGTGACGCTGGGCTGAGTGGCTCAGACGGTCGAAGCGCTCGCCCTCTGACCGCAACATGGCAGGTTCAATCCTAGCTCCAATATGTCAGCCTTGTGTCAGTAGATTTACTGGCATGTGAAAGAACTCCTGTGGAAAAAAATTCCGGCACCTGGGCGTCTCCGAGAACTGTCAAAGTAGTTAGTGGGACGTAAAAGCAATAACATTATTATTATCATCATTATTTCGGTGACCTTCATTCCTGCATTCTCTTTACATATCCATACCGTCTTAAGTCTATTCTTCTCAGTTTTGCCATTAAACTTTGATACAGGGTCACTCATATAAATTTAACTAGCGAACAGGCGGTTTTACTCTCTGATCCGTAAGCTACAGGATGAGAGGCAAGCAGCTAGCACGTGGTCGACCTAGCAAGCATCAGTCGCCACTCTGAATCTCAATTTTATTTTTGTTATTTTGCTTTACGTCGCACCGACACAAATAGGTCTTATGGCGACGATGGGACAGGGAAGGCCTAGGAGTAGGAAGGAAGCGGCCGTGGCCTTAATTAAAGTACAGCCCCAGCATTTGCCTGGTGTGAAAATGGGAAACCACGGAAAACCATCTTCAGGGTTGCCGACAGTGGGGTTCGAACCCACTATATCCTGAATGCAAGCTCATAGCTGCGCGACACTTAACCGCACGGCCAACTCGCCCGATAATCTCAACTTTTAATATGGTGAGACAGTTATCATTGCAACAACCTATTTTCGTATGCAAACGTTCTGGTTTCATCTTAATGGTCGTGGAACAGTCATGACTCTCACTATTGGTGTGCAGAAAATCCTAAAGATGTTTATGAAGCCCCCCATTATGATAGGAAGATTGGTGTTTGGTGTGCTGTTAGTGCAAGACAAATAATTAGGCCTATATTTTTTTTCGAGTCGGCAGTAAATGCATAGAATTACCAAGATGACATTTTAACGCCATTCTGCCATCAGGTAACGGAAGATGAAAATACGCGTGAGTGGTTTCAACAAGATTCAGCCCTGCCCATACAGCAGAAGATTCCCTTCTTACAATCTCGGAAGTGTTTGGCAAACAGTGTGATCAGTGATGGTCTGTTTCCCCCTCCCTCATTCTTCAGATCTAACACTGTGGTATTTACATGTGAGTCAAACTGAAAGAAGTGCACCGAACAAATCCTCACACATTGAAGGAACTGGAAAAAAGCATTTCGAATGAAATCAGAAACATTACACTAGCAGAGCTCACTCGAGTCAGCCAGATACAATGCCTGTATAACCCAGGAAGAGAGACACTTGCAGCATCTTTTGTAAGGTATTATTCCATATAAGATTCTATACACGCTTTAAGCAGAGTGGCCGCGCTCGACATTATTTCGGCTGAGGCAGTTGCTGTAGCGCAGAATCAAACACCGTGCGTTGGGTCTTCGTTTATGTGAGAGACCGTGTACTCCAATAACATCCTTTCTCGCATCTTCATTTCTCACTCTGTCTTTCCATCAAATTCCTTAGTTATTTCATTTCACTGGATTGAATATTATTTTTCTCCCTTATTACTACTGATTAGGTCTCCTTGCGTATGCCAGTATCGGTATAAAGTACGGTTGTGTCCCATTTGCGATCACTCCCATTACAGTGGAAAACAAGAATGTGAAGAAAGACCAGTTCGTGTCCCATTTGCGACCACTGTAAAATTATCAGCAGCCTATCAGGATTTTCCAACGCCCATGCAGCAGGGGGACTGCTAATTAGGGCGTAGGGCCTACTTTGCACAACCTCTCTTGAAGTTGTTTTTAGGTAATACTAGTCTATATTTTTAACATATTGTAATGATTGCAGCTGTAGACATCCATCTTTGATGTAGCTGTTATTGTTATGTTGTTATCTGCGTGCTTACTTACGACATGCAGGTCATTGAGACGAAAAAGGGCAATCCTTGTGCTTTATATAATGGATAATCTTACATAAATTTACGGAAGAGTCAGAGATGTTTGGTGACGTGGGTTTTCTTATCGCTGGTTTTACGTCGCACCGACACAGTTAGGTCATATGGCGACGATGGGATAGGAAAGGGCTAGGAGTGGGAAGGAAGCGGCCGTGGCGTTGTGCTTGTTGTGAAAATACTTAACCACGGAAAACTATCTTCATGGCTACCGATGGTGGGATTCGAACCCACTATTTCCCGAATGCAATCTTATCTTTTCGCGCTATCAGTACAGAATTATCATTTCTTCAACTTATTTTAATCTGAACATTTTCTTAACATTAAGTTCTGGAATCTTGCACATCTAATCCGAGCGTACAGACAAAAATTATAATTTTATTTATATATGTGAAAGTAGGCTGAGTGCCCGCGCGTTTTAAAGCGCTACGGCTATGCAGCAAAGCTCTGCGTTCTGGAAACGCGTGGGTTCGAAACCCACCGTCGGCTGTTCTCAGAATGGTTTTCTGTGGATCAGTATTTTCACTTCCAGGCAAATGCCGGGAAAGTTCCTATCCATAGGCCAGAGCTGAGTACTTGCACCCCTTACCCAATTTCATTCGTCATAACACTCATAGCACATTTCATCTTAATTAGCTCCTCAAATGAGGTTGGTACCAGGAACGGCATTCGGCCGTAGAAACATGCCGTATAAATTAATCTCATCTCATCTCATCCCGGCCCTGTATCAAGAAACGAAACTAAGGGGTAGACTTACATACAGATAGATGAAAGTAGGCTATTTGAACAGCTGTTTACATAACGTGTCAGTATGAATGTTGAACAGTTTGAGCATTATTTAAGTAGTAATTTAATAGTGTCATCTATGGTAGAAGAAAGCATAAGTTAACTGTTAAGTTTGAGAAGAGCTACAATTGGTTCAAAAAGGGTAGCACTATCGAAGAGGCAAAATCCTTTGTTTTGAAATTGGAAAGTGTAAAATTCAACGGTTTTAATACGACCATTATTCTCCTAACCGCCATTTAACCGCCTTTACACCAACCACAATCTGGTAACCCTAAATAAAAGGTTCATTTGAATCCTGTTTATTATCTGGCAGTCCCGATATTAACGCATCCGTCTCAAACGGTACATATAAGTAATTTAATGAGTTTCAACATACGATTCGTAAGGAGTTTCACCAGTTACTTGAGGGATGTCTTCCTGTACCAGTTCTTTAGTAGGGAATTCCCTCACACTAACCTGACTGTATAAAACTGATAAGAGTGATCGCAAATGGGACTGATCGCAAATGGTACGACATCTAAAGTACATCTTATACATCACTTTCTTGAAAACTCCTTTTATCTACACTAGATTCAGTACAGTCTGGTATAATGCATACTTTGGTAAGCTCTATATCCAGCCTTGCATTTTGCTTTAGTTCGTTTTCTAGGTATTTCAAGCTGTCTAATATGTCAAGATTAATAATAAATAATGTTATTTGCTTTACGTCCCACTAACTATATTTTTACCGTTTAAACGCCCAAGTGCCGGAATTTAGTCCCGCATGAGTTCTATTACATGCTAGTAAATCTACCGACACGAGGCTGACGTATTTGAGCACCTTCAAATACCATCGAAATTTACTCGGATCGAACCTGCCAAGTCGGGGTCAGAAGGCCAGCGTCTGAGCCGCTCATCGCGGCTATTTCAAGATTGTCACCTCCGATATTTATTAGTCCTTTCCCTACTCTGCCACCCGTTATTATAACCATCGTCTTGCACTTCTCCCCACTGAATTTCATACCATATTTTGCTAAGTTCTCAATGAACACGTTCAATTGCTTTTGTACTTCTTCATTGTTGATTCCCCACATCACAATATAATTAGAAAAATAGCATTACCTTCACCCGTCTACCACCAAATGATTCCTTTGACTCCTTGAAACGTTCATCCATTCCTATGAATGATAGTGTTGACAGCACGTTTCCCTATCTTTCCCCAGTGCAATTCCTAAACCATTCCGTCTTCCCAACTTGGGTCTGGATCCAGCTAAATTATTTGCTCGTAGAATTTTCTTGGTTTCTCTGCAAACTCCCTTCCATACCAATATTTTCCATGCCTCTTCTCTGGGTACTGTATCATATGCTTTTACTTAATCGAGAAGTGCCGTAACTGAATTTTTGCTATACTTCCAATGTATTTTCATCAGCTGCCTCATTCTAAAAATAAGTTCTACAGTCGATGTGCTATTTTTAAAGCGACCTGCTGTTCCCCTTCTATCTGTCCTTCCATATTTCCTCTCAATTTTCTTTTCTACTATTTGCCAAACGTGCGATATCAGTGCGATTCCTCGATAATTATCGCATACTTTATTCCCATTCTTAAATACCGGTATTATTGTTCTACTTTGCCATTCTTCTGGCACCAATTTCTTTATCCATATAAATCCACTGTAGGTCAAGCTGACTTTATCCTGTCCATGTTTATGTCATCTGTCCTAGCCGCTAGCGTATTTTCTGCACGAATTTCTAAATTTAATAGTTTATCAAAATACTCTTTCCATCTTTCCTGTATTTATTCTGGCTGTATTAATAACCCTCCACCTTCCCATGTAACCAGCTTGGTGTATATTCTTTCTTTTCTCTTACTTCTTTAAGTCCATACAGCATCCGTTTAACCCCATTAACATCCTCATCCGTGTCTCTCCTAACTTTCCTTCAGCTACCACATTTTTACATCTCATTTTGTAATCCTTAGTAGTTCCTTCTGCTTTCTTCATTTCATCCCTTTTCCATTATTGACATGCTTTATTTTCTCCCACTGCTTCCCTTATCTTCGTCTTTTCTGCCATAGATGTTCTTAAATGCCTTTCTTAAACTTGGACCATTCCTCTTGCAAACTTCCCAATTCTGTGGAAGGAATGTTATTTTCCATGGTCTTCCGAAAATACTCCTGTACCATTTATCTTTAATTACTATATACTTATTTTCTTCTTTATTGTATCCTTTGTTACTCTCCCTAAACAAATTCAGCATGATATCCTCCATTGACTGTCAACGCTCCCTTTTGAGAGTCCATAGTGGGGTAAAAAGAAGAAAATACTCAAATAATATATTTTAATGTTGAAAATATATCTTAGCAGACAAAGTAGGGGGTTGCAAATTGTGATTATTGTATGCCTCTAAAAAAGTAAAGAAACACATTTCGAAAATCACTTCCGGTCTAAATGCACTTCCGGAAAAACAGCCTGAAATTGCTGTTTCTTTACTCATTTTCTTTCTGTTTTTATTTGCAAGTTGCTTTACGTCGCACCGACTTAGAGAGGTCTTACGGCGACGATGGGACAGGAAAGGGCTAGGAGTGGGAAGGGAGCGGCCGTGGCCTAAATTAAGGTTCAGCCCCAGCATTTGCCTGGTGTGAAAACGGGGAACCACGGATGACCATCTTCAGCGCTGCCGATATTGGGATTCAAACCCACTATCTCCCGAATACTGGATACTGGCCGCGCTTAAGCGACTGCAGCTATCGAGCTCGGTCGATTTCTTTTTCATTCAAATCCTAGCCAAATTAACTTATTTACATAATTCTTTCTCTAACGTTTTACTTGGTTCAGTACGCTCAGGTGTTTGGTTTTTTTAATTCCACACCAAACCGAGTTATAAGGGCTTAAGTGAAGCACTGACTCACATTTGCGCCCGTAGTGGTAGAAAAAGGCAAACTGCTAATCTAATCACAGCCGACTTGATGCGTCGCTCGGCTAAGGAGTAGGGTTGGGCACTATGGCCCTGTTTTGGAACACTGTGCCGGTGCACAGTTATGTTCCGAGTGTCAATTGTTCCGAAACATTCTCAAGCAAGACGGAGACACTGACTCGCTGTCCCGTCAGAAGCGCTACTATGCACTGCCCTTCGCCTACTAGCTGACTGTGCAGTGGGCACACGGGACACGTGACTGTAACTGCGCAGTAGAGAGAACTTCGAGAGGCAACATCACATGCTCCGCGCCAGCGGGAATATACCTGTACCGAAAGTGCTGTATGGTTGGTGTGTGCGTGCGTATAGTTATGGCCATGTCCAGCATAAAGCTGCACGGAACGTGAACGAACAGTCGGAACACTGAAATTCGCGCCCTATAATCACGTTTAAAGGCTTCTTTTAGGTAAAGTTTTTCCGGTCAATATGAAATACACATAACACGGTTACAATGGCAGTACAGGTGTTTACAAGTAACTAATTCAATAATATTTTCACCAGTTGAATGTATCGGCCTGTATTGTGAGTAATTAGGGCCACGACAAAACTTCACGGCACGTGAGAAAGCAGTCGGAACTCTGAATGAAATACGCACCCAAAAATCATGTCATTTCTTTTTGGATAAGAATGTTTTCATTCATTCTGAAATACACCTGTCAAATTACACTGGCAGTACATGTGTTTACAAATGTCACAATGTTATTTTCACCAATTAAAAGTATACTCGCACAGTTGAAGAAACATTCATCAACACTCTATTCACGTACACAATATACAAGCGGAACACGAATAATTGACCCATACAAGCGAAACACGAAGATAAAAATTAAACACTATATATAAAAAATTAAAAATAAAACGATACAAGCAGAACATGAAAATAAAATTTAAAACACAATATACACGCAAAACACAAAAATGAAAACTGTGGGGTGTTTAAGTTTGAAATGTCTTATCATTGTGCCGGTTGAAGACCCCTTTGCAGACAAAATAGAAGAACATAAATTGCATTCCATTCTGTCCAGTTTTCTTCTAGTAAAAACGTCCTGAATAGGACTCCGATGCGACATTATGCAAAGTTTACCGTCTTTCGTACGGTTTAATTACTTTCGTGCTGTTATGCTCTTTGCACTTCGAATTCCTTCCCTCTCAACTTCCATTTACTTTCTGTAATAAACTGACTGACAGAGCAAATGCAACACCAAGAAGGAGTGGTTCGAAAGGGATGAAAGTTGGGGAAAAAACAGAGACGGCACGGACGAATAATTGGTGTTTATTTCAAACCGATATGCAGGTTACACAATGCGCACGGCATCGACTCAGTAGGATGTAGGACCACCGCGAGCGGCGATGCACGCAGAAACACGTCGAGATACAGAGTCAATAAGAGTGCGGATGGTGTCCTGAGGGATGGTTCTCCATTCTCTGTCAACCATTTGTCACAGTTGGTCGTCCGTACGAGGCTGGGGCAGAGTTTGCAAACGGCGTCCAATGAGATCCCACACGTGTTCGATTGGTGAGAGATCCGGAGAGTACGCTGGCCACGGAAGCATCTGTACACGTCGTAGAGCCTGTTGGGAGATGCGAGCAGTGTGTGGGCGGGCATTATCCTCCTGAAACAGAGCATTGGGCAGCCCCTGAAGGTACGGGAGTGCCACCGGCCGCAGCACATGCTGCACGTAGCGGTGGGCATTTAACGTGCCTTGAATACGCACTAGAGGTGACGTGGAATCATACGCAATAGCGCCCCAAACCATGATGCCGCGTTGTCTAGCGGTAGGGCGCTCCACAGTTACTGCCGGATTTGACCTTTCTCCACGCCGACGCCACACTCGTCTGCGGTGACTATCACTGACAGGACAGAAGCGTGACTCATCGGAGAACACGACGTTCCGCCATTCCCTCATCCAAGTCGCTCTAGCCCGGCACCATGCCAGGCGTGCACGTCTATGCTGTGGAGTCAATGGTAGTCTTCTGAGCAGACGCCGGGAGTGCAGGCCTCCTTCAACCAATCGACGGGAAATTGTTCTGGTCGATATTGGAACAGGCAGGGTGTCTTGCACATGCTGAAGAATGGCGGTTGACGTGGCGTGCGGGGCTGCCACCGCTTGGCGGCGGATGCGCCGATCCTCGGGTGCTGACGTCACTCGGGCTGCGCCTGGACCCCTCGCACGTGCCACATGTCCCTGCGCCAACCATCTTCGCCACAGGCGCTGCACCGTGGACACATCCCTATGGGTATCGGCTGCGATTTGACGAAGCGACCAACCTGCCCTTCTCAGCCTGATCACCATACCCCTCGTAAAGTCGTCTGTCTGCTGGAAATGCCTCCGTTGACGGCGGCCTGGCATTCTTAGCTATACACGTGTCCTGTGGCACACGACAACACGTTCTACAATGACTGTCGGCTGAGAAATCACGGTACGAAGTGGGCCATTCGCCAACGCCGTGTCCCATTTATCGTTCGCTACGTGCGCAGCACAGCGGCGCATTTCACATCATGAGCATACCTCAGTGACGTCAGTCGAGCCTGCAATTGGCATAAAGTTCTGACCACTCCTTCTTGGTGTTGCATTTGCTCTGTCAGTCAGTGTATCTCGAAAATTTCCCTCGACACTTTCTCGGGGTTTGATGTTAAAAATTAATTTGGACTTTCAGGAAACCTTTAAGCCCACGAAAAATACAGTTCATCGCTTCGGAATTAAAGATATAACTGGATAGAAAAATGTTTATACTCCAGCACAGGGCGACACACAGGCGGTATCGACAGTCAGACACAGCCAAGGCCAACTAGTCTATCTAGTGCGGCCTTCGACACAGCACGTTCGGTACAGGCATATTTCAGCTGACGCGGAGCATGCCATGTTGCCTCTCGAAGTTCTCTCTACTACGCAGTTACAGTCCCGTGTCGCATGTGCCGGCACTCTGTACCGAAACACTCCGCCTCAAGCTCCTAATGTTGCGGAACAACTGAATGTTCCGGTCTGCCCAACCCCACTAAGGAGCGTAGCGAGTATGTTTTCTCATACTTTATTATATTTTATTTACCAAAAATTCGTAGGACTTATGGCGACGATGGGACAGGAAAGGGCTAGGCGTGAAAGGTAGCGACCATGGCCTTAATTAACCCTTTCCCGCCCGTATTTTCACTCCGCTTATCCCCAGGTTTCAACCTATTATTTAGCAAAAACTGAAACAGACCGTATTGTTTCAGAAAAAGTTAAATACAGTAAAAACTATTGGTAACAATGAATTCAAATTTTCAATAACATTATAAAATATACCATCACATCCATTTCTCTGTTTGTTGAGACATAATGTGTTCCCCCCCCTCCTCGTGATACTCGACACAGAGACAGTCTGCATTTGTCACACTCCCATGTTGTCTGAATCCCTCAAAACCAATAATCACGTGATTTTGGAAGTGGAATGATGCCCATGTATATAAGATTTTATTTCATCTGGGCAAAGGTCTTCCCATTCTGTTTTTATCTTACCGGAATGCGACTGTTTGAAGGCTGCATTGTTATATGCGAATAGGCTGTGTCACTGAATAGTTTTTCTCCTCCTAACATACGTAAAAACAATCTCTTTCCCCTAATACTCTTTCCGAATTATGCGCAGGTTCAACATCATCCATTTAATCATTCGGAGTAAGGAAACGTAATATTTGTGTTACCTGAATTGCCGTGGCATCGCCATCAGGTCCGATTTATCGATATTCGTTTTCATTCATATCACTGTTATCACTAAAATTATCTTCGTTGATACATTATTCCCTCATTACAAATTCACCTGCACCCCTACTCAAGGATTCTGTGTCACTTTTTCGCCCATATTCATCTCAGTTTCAATATACGCGATATTCAATCCCGCCATGTTTACGGACGAAACAGCTGACCCGCGCTCGCGGAAGTTCAAGACCGTTGCCTAGGCAACGTCAAGACAGATTATCTCTCTTCCTTTATTCCCTAAGACTTGTGGATTGCACTGCGTGTTCATAAATGCCTTATAAAACACTTCTCTGATGAGAAAAATAAAAAAACTATCGAACAGATCGCAGACGAATGCAGATAATGCAGCCGGGTGCTTTCGGGCGCAAAGGACCGGAAGGCTAAATGAACAGTCGGGCGCTTTCGGGCGCTAAGGGCCGGAAAGGGTTAAGGTACAGCCCCAGCATTTGCCTACTGTGAAAGTGGGAAACCACGGAAAACAATCTTCAGGTCTTCTTACAGTGGGATCCGAAACCACTAACCCCCTGGTGCAAGATCACAGCTGCGCGCCCCTAACCCCACGGTCAGCTCGCCCGGTACAAATATATAGAAGTACGGCATGATTATAGAATTAAAATCATTTAGTATTTGAATGCATACTAAGAAACGAACAGACACTAAGGAGACTGCCAGACTGAAGAATGCGCGGCAAGCGGGTGAATCATACCTTTGTCCACAACCTTGGCAAAAAGAAACAACAACAAAAAATCTACACCTACTACCCTTGCTCACAGAACATGTAAAGTCTCCACTACTTGTCGTAGCGCTATACAAATCGGTTAGCCGCGACGAACGGCATTTTGTTCGTATTTCCGCCAATAATTATGTTAATAATTAAAGAAAATCAAGGAAAGAATTAGCAGATAAGCTAACAAGGCTTGTACAAATAAGTTTTCTTAAACAACTCCTAGTTCCAGCTGGCTAAAGTGGAATAAAAAAGTAATGTTTACTCCACAAATTGCGGGGTGGGGGGTGACTGTACTTCCTCGCCCCACCCCCTAATCGCCGCTACTTTTGCAAACACGCCAAAGATGCAGAAAAGAAAATGTAATAACTTTTTAAATTTATACACGTGTAGACATTCCACTCAATAAAAGAGTTGTTTGTATGAAACAAAAACCAATACTGTTCGGCGAAATACGTGTGTAGAAGCCACACGTTGTTTGGAGCTTCGGCTGCATTCCGACCAGGTTCTCCAGATTAAAATGATGTCTGTGTATTCGTCGCTGATGAACACATCAGCGATTGCCGATGTGCAGACAGCAAATATAGTGCTGATGTACTATAAACCAGCCTAGAACTATGCGGTGGATAACGAGGTTTACTAATGCAAGTGGTTGCATTAGACGGGTAGCGCTACGTAACTTGCTGCGAGTGAATGTCCGGTTGTTATCTCTTCATATTCCGACGTAACCTGCGCGCTGGCAGTAGTGTCCCTGTGAAAATCAGTTCGTAGACATCCCATTCCTCATTTTTGCGTGCGGGACGTTTATAAGTAGAAAGTACGGCGCTCGCCATCCACCTGGTTTATATAAATAGACGCGTGTGTCCGTATATTTCACCTTGCAGCCAATCCTACCCAGTGGTGGTAGTCTCGAGTCACCCATCATGCACTATGGTGGTTGGGTGTCGGTAGCTGTGGTGGTGTGGGAGTTATGGGGGATTGAAAATGGCCTACTATATAAAAATAGACGTGTATATTCTTATATTACACCTTGCAGCCACAACTATCCATCGCAGACCACTTGTAATTGTGTGTTGAAGTAGCCTTGAGTCTCAGATCGTGTATTATAGTGGTTATGTGTCGGTAGTTGAGGTGGTGAGGGAGATCTGTAGCTTAACGTTGGGTGAATTGTGAATTGGGTTTATTAAATTAAGTGAGAATGTACACTAGAAGGCTGTGTTGTGTATTGCTTGGTTTTATATTCAATCTACGGTTGATCTGCCTAGAGAATGGTGACCTCAGAACCATAAAAGTTTGCTACTTGAGTACATCTGTGAGTATGTTCTGTAATTCACGAACATAAAGCAGATACTTACTGAAACAGCCCCTTAACAATATCATTGAGGCAGTAATCCTAACCAGCAAAGAAAAAGGAAAATCGGTTTTCATACGAAGAATTCCATTGATCTCAAATGATTTGTCATTTTGCTTCAAACGATTACAATTTTCAGTGAGATTAGCTTATAGTATTGCTGTCAACAAGGCTCAGTCTCAAATGTTCTACAATTGTGGAGTTAATTTTTTTTTTTTTTGCTAGGGGCTTTACGTCGCACCGACACAGATAGGTCTTATGGCGACGATGGGATAGGAAAGGCCTAGGAGTTGGAAGGAAGCGGCCGTGGCCTTAATTAAGGTACAGCCCCAGCATTTGCCTGGTGTGAAAATGGGAAACCACGGAAAACCATTTTCAGGGCTGCCGATAGTGGGATTCGAACCTACTATCTCCCGGATGCAAGCTCACAGCCGCGCGCCTCTACGCGCACGGCCAACTCGCCCGGTGTGGAGTTAATTTGCAGGATTTCTGTTTTTTCACATGGACAGCTCTATGTTGTTTTCTCACGTGCCGGACAAGCAGAAAATCTGTTTTTGCATGCGCTAGACATCAAGATATCAATTGTAGTGTATAAGAATGTATTTTTATGAAAGAAATTATGATGTAATATATTTATATGTCCAGAAAAAAGGATGAAAATAAAATAAGAAACAGAAAAGGAGTGGTTTTTAATGCACGTCTTCTGTATTATGTAGATAAAACCGCAAGGATGTAGGAAAAGAAACCAGCGGGTTGCCTTCAACGAGTTCTGATGCAATAGGATTCGGACAAAAATTAACTGTCGTTAGAATCAGGTGCCAGTACTTTTTGCAATCAAACTTTCTGGCAAAATTTTACTTCACGTAACTCGTGAAACCTAATGGAACTATAATGCCTATGCGACTAGCTTTACGAGCGAGATACTTTCTAACAAACGCCTTGAGAGAACAAATCCTTAACATCATCTCCTTTGAGTGTATTACAAGGAAGTTTAAAGCAACATAGCGCTCTGGTGAGTTAAACCACACTGTCAGCTGTTATTGTTTCCTCGAGAGCTTAACGGTCGGTCGCCGTGTCTAAGTGAGACGTCTAGCTCCACAAAATAAGAAAAGCAGTAGTCTTATTCCATCTTTACAATTTTCTCTCTCTCTCTCCTACTCTTTCTCCGGAACGCGAATAAATAAACAGACTTGAAACGAGCCAGGTTTGTGTTGCATAAATGTATGGTGGGTGGCCTCGGAGAAAGGCGTTCCTCACAGCAACTCGGTGCAATGAATGCAAATAGGATTCATGAAATAATGTTTATTCAAATGTGTGATTTAGTAATTAGAAGATTGAGCGGATAAGTTTTATGGTCATTATATTGTTGTAATTGTGTTAATTTCACCTGAGTTTGATTTACTGTATTTGGTACTGGTTTATGTTTTCCTTCCTGGACGCACATGCACCTTCAGTATTTAGGAAATGAGACACCAAATGGAAAAATATATTCGTATTCAACCGCAATGATTCACGATAATCTTAAAGAGAATTTAATACTAAAACAGCCAATTAACACCCTTTATTGCATGCTATATTTCACTAGCGACTTTCAACTTAAGGTGATAGGTCTCAGTGCCCGCCCCGCGGTGTAGGGGTAGCGTGCCAGCATCTTACCCGGAGGCCCCGGGTTCGATCTTCGGACAGGTCAGGGATTGTTACCTGGATCTGAGGGATGTATCAAGTTACACTCAGTCACGTGATTACAACTGAGGAGCCATCTGACGGTGAGGTAGCGGCCCCGGTCTAGAAAGCCAAGAATAACGGATGAGTGTTTCGTCGTGCTGACCACACGACACCTCGTAATCTGCAGGTCTTCGGGCTGAGCAGCAGTCGCTTTGTAGACCATGGCCTTTAGGAGCTGTTGCGCCATGGGCTTTTGTTTGGTTTGGTTATAGGTTCTATGATGTTACCTTGTAAAACTTTCATCCTGGTATACTATTAACGTAGCTCAAAGCGGCAGTTTTGTAAAGCACTACCGGCTGCCTTCCTCATATTTCTGAATTTTTACTAAAACAATGATAACTCCTAAACCATGCAGGAGAGTTACGTACTATAAACAGGATTATTGTCTTAGTGAAGATATTTGAGGATAATAAACAATTTATTTCGATAATCATTGCTCCCTTAATCTGGGAATAGATTTCTAGTTTTAAGATTGATTCATTATTTACTGCAAATTATAGCATAAAACGCTCATTGATAACTACCTCTCACAGAGACGTATATATAATCACGACTTTTTGTAGAGTTTTCTATAATGAACAATTCTTCTACACATACTTGCGGCCCACCATTGTAGGTTTAGGCAAGAAAACACTCTGATGGGCACTTTTTCTTTGGCTTTCCTCAGTGAAATCATCACTGCCCGATTTTCTTTCTTAATAGATTAATGGAACATATACCTAAACCTTCCTCAATAAATGTTCCATACAACAGTGAAAACCACATTAAAACCCGTCCATGGATTGTCGATATTATCCCGAATAAACAGGCAGACAGAAAATGTACAGGTAAGCATACATGTTGCGCCGTGTTGTAAGGACTATTTTTTAGTTGCTTAATGTCGCACCGACATACAGAAGGTTTTCGACGACGCAATAATGGAAAAGAACCTGAATTGAGAAGGCCGTGGCTTTAATTAACGTATGAAAATGGGAAATCACGGAAAGCGATCTTCAGGGCTGTCGATGTTGGAATTCGAACCCACCACCTCCCGAATGCAAGCTCACAGCTACGGGGCCACACGGTAAGCTCGCTCGGTAAGGGCTTCATAACGCACAGTTTGCAAGCGTGAAAGGTCAGGACAGCTAATGTAACAATAGTAGGTTCAGTGAGTAGGTACAAAGCATAGCACTCTAGCAAGTGCAGTTTATCTCCGAAGGTGAAACTTTACTCTGTTGGGAACGTTTCCATTCAATAAATGTAATAATATGATAAGATAAAAGACAAGAAGTATTAGATATATTTAAGCACATATTATTATTATTATTATTATATTAATATTATTATTATACAGAATGAACGGGGGTGTTGAAATATACTGTATAGTATTTGCAGATGATTTTGACATACTTTTAGTAAACCTGAAAAATTCAGCAATTCAAGTCAATCTCTTGGAAGAAATAGCCAACAGAATAGGTAGGAAAAAACAAATATATGACAAATATTAAAAAATGCTCCAGAATTTCTAATAACAGTAATTGGTCGAATAAGGAAGGTAAGGAAATTCAGATTTTTAGGAGAAACAATTCGAGAAAAACGTTTGCAAAAGTCTGCTGTAGAAGAAAAGATACACAAGATAGAAATATCGTATGGTATAACTAGGAATATATACAACAAAAAGTATTTATCTAAAAGCCTCAAAATACAACATTACAACACAGTAGTAAAATCGGAGTGCCTATACGCGAGTGAATGTCTAGTACTGAATTACAAAAATCATGCAGAAGTGGTGAAATATATCGGTACATAATGAACATAACAGAAACAATGCGGAAGAGGCGATTTGCATTTATACAGAATGGATGAGAACAGGTTATAAAAACTGTAATTTAAAACAATCAGTTAAACCACGTCCCCAATATTTACCAATCCTTATGTTTAGGATACAATGAGTACAACTGATGGGACACGTTTCGCTTAACTGTCGTAAGCACCTTCAGCCACAAACCTAAAGTTTGGTCAGGGCCCCGAACCTAGTGACCTCAAAGTATGATAGTTCTCTAAAATCTAATGTTCACATTAGTCAAGATCAATAACCATAAAACTAGTGTGCAAACTTCTAATAGTTTCAAATAATTAAGATAATGAACGAAAAACACTACATCCGTATTGACGGAGGTTAAAATATATCAAATTATATGAGCTAATAAAAAAAGTAAATAAAATAATTTTAGAATTTCACATTGCCATCAGTCAATCACTAAAAATGTTCTTTCGCTGGCGAGATGTAGTGTTTACAGTGCACTATGTCTTCTGGTATGGGCTATATCAAATTTTGTTACTTTCATTGACCTGTGTCAGTCTCATCCTTGGCTTTCACAATATGAAAGTGACTGAGGTATGAGTGATGCTAGTAATACCATTCCTTATGCAGCCAGTCCCTGCTATGAATGGTGTGAAAATATCGCTCATAGGGTCGGTTGGTGCATGCATTTCAGTGGGCTTGGCAGACTGATATGTAATAGCAACGGTTGGCTCGGTGAGGAAAGCAAAGAGAAACTACCTCACTCCTCATTTCCCTAGTACGCATCTTCAGTGACGCCTAGGCTATTTATGACAGCTGTTGGCGGAGCTGCAGAGGATCAAACCAGCCTTCGGTCTGAATACCCAACATACACGCAACAATATTATTTTTTCGTTGAATGAATTCTAAGGTAAATTATAATAGTCACTAGTTAAATCTCATTCTATTGCACAGAAATGAGAGTCAGGTACGAAAAATGACTTAATAGTTGGTTGACTAATGGAGTAGTTCATATCACAGAATTGAATCACGCCTGAAACTGCATAAGTGTGTACA
This sequence comes from Anabrus simplex, assembly GCF_040414725.1. Classification (NCBI taxonomy): domain Eukaryota; kingdom Metazoa; phylum Arthropoda; class Insecta; order Orthoptera; family Tettigoniidae; genus Anabrus; species Anabrus simplex. The sequence continues at coordinate 61,850,364 of NC_090273.1, read as the reverse complement.
GGCAAATGTCCAGATTTCCTTTAATAAAAGGTTAAAGCCGAAAATAGGTGTCCTCGAGTTTCTACTGGGAGTTCAACAAAGTCTTCGATGGAGAATGAAACGCGATGAGCGTGTTTTGAAGTCCCTTATGTTGGTAAAGAGGCAACTAGTCACCTTAGCCGCTCGAGGAGGTCTGGTAATTGTATTTCTGATAGCACTGCGAAATTCTAATATGATTTTATTTGCCTTATTTTCAGATCATATGATTTGATATATTTTAACCTCCGTCAATACGGATGTAGTATTTTTAGTTAAATTATTTGAAATTGTTAGAAGTTTACAGACTAGTTTTATGGTTATTGATCTTCACTAATGTGAACATCAGATTTTAGAGAACTATCATACTTTGAGGTCACTAGGTTCGGGGCCCTGACCAAACTTTATATCAAGTTTATTGCGGCTGAAGATGCTTACGACAGTTAAGCGAAACATGTCCCATCTTATAACACCAGGTGTAATTATTGTATCTTAAAGGATTGATAAGTATTGGAGACGTGGTTTAACTGATCGTTTTCAATTACAATTTTTATAATATGATATCAATACGGTTAAAAACGAGATTTATAACATGTGATGACAACAGGTTAACCAAACAAATCTTCAAACATCTTTGGAACAAGAAGTCAACAACAATCTGGATTCTTGAAGTCATGAAATATTTGGAGAGAAACAATATAAGAGAAGAAATAGCATCAGAGAGCGAGAGAGATTTTTAGAAATAAGGTGTTAAAAATTTGAGAATTACGAAGTCGGAAGGAAAAGAGAACAGGCTCAAAATGGTGCCAAGAGAGGAAAAGGAGACAAAGTTAGCAGATAAAGGATAAGAAGGAGGAGGAAGAAGGAACAACAGAGGATGAAGCAGTGAAATTGTCACGTGGTCTCTAAAAGACATTAACGGAGGAATAATAATAATAATAATAATAATAATAATAATAATAATAATAATAATAATATAGAAGAATTAGACAAAAAGAAAACTAGTAAGGAAGATAATTGGGTCAAGAAAAGTAAGAAAATATACAGACAAACTGAATAAATGATTAGATGCCCTCAAGAAAAGAAGAATTTCTTTTCTGGTCACTTGGTCCGAATGAATCTGGAAAGAGCGACTAAACATATATAAGCCTGTGATAATTTCGACACAAATCTCAAAGCAAAAATGAGTTGGTTAATTGAAATGAGAAAAGGATTTAGCGGAAACGAAGATTACGAAAACGGAAATTCTAGACAGGCCTACAATTAGAAAAATCGAGGGTTTTCAAGAAAAGGACAGAAATATTGCACATGTTTGGACAGAGAAAGAAGAAAAGAGCACAGTGAAAGGTTGAAAAATACTGGAAAGACCGAAAATCAAGAAAGTGGAATACGTTGTTTTACGTTGTCCATAGAAATCAAAGAAATCATAATAATACATGTAAACTCCTATTCTTCCCCTGTTTAGTACAGCTGCTTTGAGGCACACCCTGAATTAAGGGGAACTGCATATACCTACAGGGTGCCCCAAAAAGTGTATCAACGACTTGTTAACAATTTGCTTTGAGACGCACGACACAAACAGATATTACGGCAACGATGGGGTGGGAAAAGGCTAGGACTAGAAATGAAGCGGCTGTGGCCTTAATTAACGTACAACCCTAGTATTTGCCTGGTGTAAAATTTGTAAACGACGGAAAACCATCTTCAGAGCTGTCGTGACGTATCCGTGGCTATAATGTGAGAGTAGCTCTTCGCTGCTAGATGGGGGATTCTTTCATTCCATTCCTGACCCGGTCAAATGATTGGAAGCAGGCTGTGTATTAATGTTTTAATCGCCGGAACAGGCATTATAAGGAATGGCATAACTATCATCGCTTATTCCCTCACACTTTCATTATGTCGGAGGTTAGACTGAGACAGGTTGATTTAAGTAGTGAGAAAAGCCTAGGAGAAAGGAACATCCAGAGGAGAAGTGAGGTAAAGCGAAGCTTAGGGAGTTTACCATCTGTAAATTCATCTGCCATTTATCCTAACTCATCAAAAACAAACTTAACAAGGTAGCAGCCTATTTAGAAAAACGAAACTGCTGAAGCACCTTACAGCAATTACACCAATATACCTCTATTAGCCTCGTATGATTCATGGTTGACAACACAACTTATTTCACCAAACGTACGCAGCAAATTAATGTACTAAAAATAAGACAGAAATACTAAAAAATACATCTGGCCCTAGGATCTGGGCTACGAGCCCGGCATATGCACACACAGAAAGCACAACACTTACTCAATCACACGCCCAATCTCTGCCACAATCATTAAACCTTTCGCTCAACATCCAACATACACTCACGACTTAAACTCCGATGCTCGCAGCCCAAACAGCCTCGAGATGGAAAGGAACCCCTAAGTTGTCGCTCTGATCAAGCGAAAAATAATAATGAATCTCAAGCGCTGGACACAACGAGCCACCTAGACTACATTTGAGAAACAGGTGGGGGAACAACCAATGTCTAAACAGAAAATAACCGACCAATAAGAAAAAAACTGAACATTCCCAAAACATAGTGCAGGTGCACTTCAAGTGTCTGTAGGCGTCTTTGAGTCTCAGAGGATAGTTCGAAGATAATTAGTAATTCCAATTGTATTGAATAGGTGGGACAATAAATATACACCTTTTGTAAACTAAGTGAGATCGCTGTATTCAATATGGAACAAAGATGAGAGTGATGGTTTGTAGTAAGATAATTTCTTGTTATACAATTTTTGAAAATAACTAACGAGAAACACGTCTGTGGCAGTAAGATATTTGTTCTGCTCCACTATAAAAATAATTTCACATATTCCCAATGTTCTGTTGGGGGTACTCAGACCATACGTATGGAACTGATGCTCTATTCAACTTGGCACAATAATAATCAGACCTGATCATTACTTTGAATAGCCCCTTCGTGGCTTCTACAAATAGAAATTTGAAATAAATGAGGAATAAAAAGAACTTCAGTGTTATTAGGCCGGCTGGTATAAAAGACGATCATTCAGTAGAATTGAAAATACACTGAGGTATATAACGATATTCATGAAGTAATCAAAACCAATATCAGCGTTGTTTAGAAAAAAAAGGGTACTGTCTAGCTAACGACTGTTCAATTAAAATATATTTGGTACTGAAATTAGATATAGTTCCAGCGAAACAATTAGTGTTAATTTTAATTACAGGCTTAATATTGCTGTTTCAATATAGTCTATTTAATTCCTTTACCACAACCGTATCACAGCTAACAAAATAAACTAATGATCAAATTCACTTGCAGGTAACACAGTAACAAAACATAATAAAGGTTCATCGAAATAATAATTAAAAAGCACTGCGGCCGTTTTTAAAGTATATTCATTCTCGATTATTATTTCAAAATCAATGCGAAATTAATTTCATTGTTTCTTTTTGGTTATATTTTATTGTTAAACTAACAAAATATGTTCCTCAAGTTCCAGGCAGGTATTGGTATAAGCTAAATTGGTGGTCCCTTTAAATTTTTTAGACTGTGCCCGCTTTTGTAAACTCTGTAGATCTCATGGGCTTCTCCCACAACCTCGCGACACTCCTTTCTCAGAAGCAATTATAATTGAGAACTAGCATTTGTACCAGTTCTTCGCACGGGGATTAGTTGATGATGATGATGATGATGCTTGTTGTTTAAAGGGGCCTTACAGCTACAGACATGGACAAAAGTATTCATACCCCAACCTTTCCAAAACAAAATGCTTTATTGCTGGACCAATACGGAGTACAGGTCAAAATTACAAACCCAAACGAATACCTTGTACGGCAGAGTACATTAAAAAGCACAAAATAAACTGGAAGTAAATAACAGTACATAACAAAGCAACAAATTCGTACTACATGACACGGCTTATCTGGATATAAGTATTCATACCGTATTCCAGAAGAGTTCAGAACTCAATGAAGAAACAGGTATTACCAACTCGATCAGTAGCGCGTTTGTTTGCCTTTCCTGTATATTATTTATTTTAACCTGCTGGGCATTGAGAACTCCAGTTTTCGTGTTATTTCATATGAAATGTGCCCCCATTCTTGTTGTAGTAACTGTTTCAAGTGTAGTTTACCTGTTATGTGGTGTTTTCTTAGTCTAGACTCCAATTCACTCCATAGATGTTCGATGGGGTTGGTATCCGGCGATTGGGGAGGTGTTTTTAATGTGTGCGGCATGTTGTAGAGTACCCACAAGCGAACAATTTCCGCCGTATGTTTAGGGTCATTGTCGTGTTGAAAGTAAAATTCATTAGCAATCCCAAGCTCTTAGGCGCATTTGCGAAAGTTTTCTTTCACGATATTCAAATATTGAAATCTGTCCATAAATACCAACTCCCCGACACTTGAAGCGGCCATTGAGCCCCACACCGTAACCCCACCCTCGCCGTGCTTCACAGTGGTAACGAGGTTCTGCTCATCGAGCTCTGTGTAAGGGCGTGTCCACTTCGGAAAATATTAAATTTACTCTCATCTGTAAACATCACTGTGGACCAAAACGCATTATCTTTCGCCACATATTCTTTTGCAAATTGTAGTCTCTTCCGTCGATTCATTTTCGTTATGTGTGGTTTCTTTCATGGGACCGTAGATCGATACCCGCACGATGAAGGACCCTCCTTACTGTTTTGTTTGACACTGGATGATGGAAACATTCTGCCAGCTGCGATGCTATTGACGAAGATGTAGTGTGTGGCTGTTTTTAATTGTGGTTACTATGAACCTTTCTTCTCGTGCGGTCAGTATCTTCGGATGTCCACTTCTTTCCTTGCTTGTAACAACATCCTGTCGTTTTAAACTTTGTATGATGCTTTGCACAGTTAGTTTACTTCTTCCAATGATGTTTCCGATCTCGGAATACAATTTTCTTTGGTGGTGAAGTCGTAGAATAAGTCGTCTCTCTTCAACAGACGTTTCCTTGGTTTTCCTCGCCATTGGACTAGTATCGTCTATGACCAGCTGATCAGTCCATCTCTTCTGCATCTACTACACAACTAATGCCACGGAACAACACAGTTTCCTCTTTACTCGTTCAAACCCCATTTTTACACATACGGTTTGAATACTTATATCCAGACAAGTAGTGTCATGGAGTATGTATTGTTATGTACTGTTATTTACTTCCAGTTTATTTTGTGCTTTGTAATGACCACTGCTGTACAAGGTATACGTTTGGGTTTGTAATTTTGTCCTGTACTCCATATTGGTCCAGCAATAAAGCATTTTGTATTGGATGGCTAGGGGTATGAATACTTTTGCCCATGTATGTAGGTCATCGGCCCCTAATGGTACAAAATGAGACGAAATGTGATGACAATTTAAAAGTCCAAAACTCATGCACTGATCAGAATTCAAAACGTGATGATGAAGAATGAATGGGTGAATATAAATTTAAATAATCAGCGTATCCAGCTCACAAAGTTAAAAATAATTCGCTAATTAATCACTGAGGCTATAATTCAAGAAATGAGAAGATAACAGTGATTATGCACTTAAAACAATGGTATATGGGACTGCTTCCAAAGCACAATCCTGAATCGATGATGCTTGTTCCCTAATGGGATCCAAAATCCAGGTCAACGGCCCCTCATAATGGTACTTATCGCTAGTAAAATAGAACCATGGTATTTCTCATGTTGCAGTACCAATCAACAGTAGCGTTGACTCACGGTGTTCCACACAGTATGGTACTTCTTCTTCTTCTTAAACTGTTTACCCTCCAGGGTCGGTTTTTCCCTCGGACTCAGCGAGGGATTCGACCTCTACCGCCTCAAGGGCAGTGTCCTGGAGCTTCAGACTCTGGGTCGGGGATACAACTGGGAGGATGATCAGTACCTCGCCCAGGCGGCCTCACCTGCTATGCTGAACAGGGGCCTTGTGGAAGGATGGGAAGATTGGATGGGATAGACAAGGAAGAGGGAAGAAAGCGGCCGTGGCCTTAAGTTAGGTACCATCCTGGCATTTGCCTGGAGGAGAAGTGGGAAACCACGGAAAACCACTTCCAGGATGGCTGAGGTGGGAATCGAACCCACCTCTACTCAGTTGACCTCCCGAGGCTGAGTGGACCCCGTTCCAGCCCTCGTACCACTTTTCAAATTTCGTGGCAGAGCCGGGAATCGAACCCGGACCTCCGGGGGTGGCAGCTAATCACGCTAACCACTACACCACAGAGGCGGACCAGTATGGTACTACTCAGAAGTATTATACGCCGCACAGGTAAAGCAGACCTATGGTGTTTCTCACATAACGTCGTCACCAATAGGCAACGCAAATCCGTGCTGATCCTCACATACTAGATGTACTAATCACGGGTGCCAGTGTTCCCGTGGTATTCCTAACATAGTGGGTACTAATCACAGGCAACGTAAGCCCATGATGTTCCGCAAATAATGTCCGGATGCATGGCTAAATGGTTAGCCTGATGGCCTTTCGTCACAGGAGTCGCGGGTTCGATTCCCGCCGAGGTCAGGAATTTTAACCGTAATTGGTTAATTTCGCTGACACGAGGACTGGGTGTATGTGTCGTCTCCATTATCATTTCATCATCATCATCATGACGCACAGGTCGCCTACGGGAGTCAAATCTAAAGATTTGCATTTGGCGAGCCGAACTTGTCCTCGGACACTCCCAGCACTAAAAGACATACACCATTTCATTTTTTCCGCATATAATGAAACTAATCACAGGCACTGTAAACCCACAGTGAACCACTCTCTGCTGCTATTAATCAGAAACCTATTGTGTACCTAACATAGTGGTACTAGTCCCAATTAAAGACGGTCAATGTTATTCCCCGCCTGATGGTATTTATGAGTAAGAAAAACATTTTAACCAGCACACTCCTGAATACAGATGTCAGAAAATCCTTTGCAGAATCATTTGTATCGAGTACACTTTAGTATGGAAGTGAGAGTTGGACTCTGGGTAAATTATAAAGGAATCGATATTAAGCTGCTGAAATGTGGATATGGCGGAAAATGAACAGAACGAGCTGGACGGGAAGGAAACCAATCTGGAAGCTTTCAGAGTAGTTAAAGAAGGTAGGGTAAGGGTTATTCTGTCCGAAGGCAGGTCCGAACCTCCGCAGAGGTGTTCCTGAGCTGGAGTTTATGTGCGGTAGAGTGGCCAGTTCCTTTCCGCTCCTCCATTCCCTTACCCCCCACCAACAGCGCGTTGCAACCCATCCAACTCCTGGCCACGCCCAATGTTGCTTAACTTCGGAGATCTCACGGGATCCGGTGTTTCAACACGGCTACGGCCGTTGGTAGTTAAAGAAGAGAGAAGATTTTTAAACGAAATGGAAAACAGGAAATTAAAATTTATTGGACATGTCATCAGACACAATAATTTCATCACTAACATATTTGAAGAGAAAGTGCTGGGAAAGAAAGGGAAAGGAAGACCTAGGGTGAAGTATTTGGACATCAAGAAGAGGTTAGGTTGTGTCAATTACATGGAACTGAAACGAACAGCCAGTGAAAGAAAAGAGTGGTTGCATAGACAAGGCATTAGCCTTTAGAATATTGATTGATTGGTTCTAATTTAATCATTCGCCTTTTACAACAGGGAGGGAATACCGTGGGTGCATTCTTCGTCTGCGTCCCCCAACAACATGTGTACAGGAATTAGTAATGGATTAGATAATTCTTTCATGAATTTATGCCAGTTTACATGCCTGTATTCAAACATTTAATATGGCATGTTAAAGTGGTATTCTTCTATAAAAGCACGTGGCAGTAACTTGAAGTACGATAAAGATGAACAAAGTCGAGAGAGAATGATATCGATTACACAGTTTATTGTACGCTACAGTTCCTGGTCCGAAATTGTGCGAAATTCTCCCTGTTCCTAGGTTACATCAAATACAGTAGAGACAATACGCGGCACTGAGCGAGATATCGAGGGACAGCTATTGGAGCTCTCTCTAGCGAGTAGTCCTGAAAACTACTGATTCTGTCATAAGAGCACGTGTATTTTTGTGTGAAGTTTTTGGTGTTATTTATGCGTTTTCAGTGAGTTGACATAATTAAATAGTAGCGTGTGTCATTCCTTGATATCTCCTCTCAATATGAGGGGAAAGGTATGTGCTGTGTTTGGCTACAGTAACTTTGAAGTAGGGAAGAATGCGCGGTCATTCTTCAGGTTCCCTCGTGACAAGAAAATGTAAGTAATATTTTGTTTGCATATATATTCTTCCAGTGACAGAGATCTTTATAGTACTTCATAATCTTCTGACCTGCTCCACCCATATTTTAACTGGCTTAAAATGTAATACGCACATTTTATTGTATAGTGCAGCAGTTAACTTTCAATACTGATGTGTTGTTGTAGGTGTGATCTGTGGGTTTTGAAATGTCACAGAAGTGATTTGGATACGGTGTACAAGAAAGAAGGGACGTTACTCTTATATAAGAATTATAAGATATGTTCAGATCATTTCCAGGCCAGCGACTTTAAAAATCCTCGACTATACAGCCAAGGTTATGTTACATTTTTACTCTAATTGTACGTAAATATTCCTCAAAACATCACTATCGACAACATTTTCATACTTTTCTTTCTTTTATCCCTCTCCTCAGATTAAAGCCGGGATTTTATAGATTTTCTTTCTGTTAGTAGGCTTCATGTTAAGAGGAAAATTGTCCAGCTATTAAATGTTAATTCATTGCATCAAGTGTGTAAGGAATGTGCCGATATTTTTATTGACAAGTGTCTTAATGTGATGATACAATATTTTTAAATGAGAAAAAAATACAAATCCAACCGTAAGAGTTCAGGCAGGAATGCTAAAGCTAAAGAAGTAATGCATAAATGAAAGATCAAGCCATTTCACAGCAGCCCATTTCACATCTTGTTTATATATCTAATTTCAGTCTTTGAATAAATAACCTTTTAAGTCATTCTTCATTAATTTATCCAGAATTGCTTTAGCAACTTCGAAGTTTATATCTCAATAACACTTTCTATCTAGACGTAATTTATTTATCCATTTCCGTATATACATTTCCATTGATATTTGAATTTAGCGCGATTTTTTCAGTTCAAGTCACTAGGAACGCCACCGTCGAATTGTCTCCCATTTTAGCAAGGCTAAATCCGTAAGTGTCGCGTATTGTCTCTATTGTATTTGGTTACATGTTGTTTGTCTGACCATTGGAATGGCGCTGTGTCTTGAAGACTCGGGAAACACATCGTTGATAAAAGTAAATCTTTAGTTCCTACCGTTAAACCACCTTAAAGTGGCATGTACAAAGTGCACTAAAGATCCAATTTTTCGTAAGCATCTCCGTTATTTACCATCGTACTATAATTACGTATACGACATAAATTAATGGAAACATTACATTCTTAAACGTTTGTTATGTACAGTGTTTTGATAGATCTAACTTAAATAATATTTATTAGGAATGATCTTGCTATAAGCGCTAATTCCTAGTGATACCTTGTCGTTATATGCACCTAATACCACGATCCTGAATGAGTACTGTAGATTAGAAATTTCACCCTCTTCTGCGCGAAGTCCGCTGGGACTTAGACTGCAAAACCGCCCGTTAATGTGTCTCCCTTATTAATCCACCTACTAAAAACGTGTACATGAGAAAAACAATTCTAGAAATTGATTTTCATTGAGGCTGGCAGATTTCCATTGATGTCCATTCACGGATTTAGAAATTATATTGGCCCTAAAACCTACACAAGGACAAGTGGATTCTAAATATGAAGTTTGGTAGAAATATATCCAGCAGTTTTCCACTTACAAGAGCTCAGATAAACCGAGAAATAGGCACCAAAGCTAAAAAAAAATCTACATGGTAATTATTATACCGGAAACAGTCGTTACGATTGTATTTATATAGATAATGTAGAAGATATTTCAAAATCCAAGAAAGTACGGTAAAATATTGTAATTAGAACCAGAATGTATGGCTGAAACAAGAACGTGACTTGGAATTATTAAAAATAATAACGTTAATATCAATCCGCTATTTAATCCAGAGCGATAGCCCGGAAAAGAAAACATGTACTTGTGGTGCCTATCTATGTCGAACGTTGGCGATTAGCATGGCAACACATCTTTTATCTATAACTGGTACTGTCAGATCTACTCCCATTCAGTGGTTACCTGTCTTACCTAAAATTGCCCCGCAATATCTAAAGAGGAAAGCAGCTAAGGTAGACTTGCTCAAGAAGATCTCTTCTCATAAGAACTCTCCCTTGTACGATGCCCTACAAGACCCACCAACAACTCGTCTGAAATCACGCAAACCACCCTGGAGTGATTTTAAAAGTATCAGTTCTCCGAGTGGCGACAACGTTGGCATGAATATTCACCCAACAACGCTCACTTCGTACAAGATCCAACAAAGAAGGTTGAAGGATTCCAACTGCCGCGCTAAACCTGGTCAAAGCTGAACCGAATTAGAACGGATCAAGGGAGGCGTGAAGAAATGGGGTTTCCGTTCATCTGCTGATTGCGACTGTGGAGCGGAGGAACAGACAATGGAACACATTGTTAAGGAGTGCCCACTTCGAGCATTTAACGGTGATCTCAGGCTTCTACACCAAGTGACTCCGAGTGCTCGGGACTGATTGTCAAATTTGGACATTTCCATTTGATATTAGATATTTTGTGTACTAGTAAAGCCATACGATATATATAACTGATCCTAAAAGTCCCTCCAGACTTGTACTGGACCATACTGTCAAGTTCTTCAGCCAAGAAAATATTCGTTTTCCAGATCCTCCATTTCCTTCTATCTTTACCTGGAGAACCTACTGTAGTCAAGTATGTATTTGCCTGATCCTCATGATTTGTGCTTTGTACTCCAGTTTACGATATTTTTCTGTCAAAATAATATCTTCCTGGTTTCATATTCTTTCCAGGACAGTGTCATTGCAGATGTGGTCTGTCCAAGAAATCCTTAGTGTATGACAATACAACAACATTTCATAATCTTCAATTTTTCACTCGCTGGTGTGTGAAGTTCCAGGACTCAGCTCCATGCAACAGCACTGGGAATACATGACATCTCAGTAGTTTTACATTGGAAGGAAAAATCGCAACACGTAAGTACCTTCAATATCCTTAGAAATGCTGTCCTGGACTTTTCTATTCGACACTTAATCCCTTACCCGGAGGCTTCGGATTCGATTCCTGTCCGATTCAAGGATTCCTACCTGGTTTGAGGTCCATCCAGCCTCTCTCCTTTGTGTCGTTCCCTGAATTCTAAGGATCGCGATCTCCGAGGAGGCTATTTGTCAGTTGTCTCCATCTCTTGCGTGCTGCACCAAAATCTTCAACCCAGTTATACTCTTGATAATGTCCGACCATCGAGTGGAAATTAGTCCACGATCACTCTTGCCGGGAACATTTCCAAAAATGATCAGCTTTCCTCTACTGTCACTTTCACATCGTATAGTGTGTCCAATAAGTTACATATTGATGACAATCTAATTTTGAGATTGAGTTGGCTTATAATAGAATCATTGGTGTGAAATGCTGTCCAAGGTATGCGTAACATCCTTCGCCAGTACCAAATTTCAAAAGAATCGATTTTCTTCAGGTCGAAGAGTCCATGTCTCACCTCCACAGAGGAAAATTTAAAACACCACACGGGACACTACTCTCATTGTCAGTGGTAACGAGATAGAGTGATCCCTCCATAAATGAGACAAAATCGTCATTACATTTTTGGCCATAGCAGTTTTTCTCTTAATCTCAGAGCACAATTACCTGAAGTTGTGGTGAGGGTCGTGATGGGTTTTTAAGAGGAAGAACAACTAGGTAGCCATCCTCCATTAACACTAATCAGAGGGGGGAAAGTGGAAGGGTTCCGACACTTTTGAAAATGAAGGCATCAATCGGCCAAAGAAAAGCGTAAACATGAAACACTTCCTAGGATTCGCAAATCTAATTCCGTCGGGGTCGGAAAAGAACAAGATTTAACCAAGGGAGGTCGTATAGGCTATATGAATGTGAAGAGTCTGGCACAAGTAAGTGAATGCAATGTCAGGACTCACGTAAGGGCTCCCACCCACTACAGGTCGTATCTGAACTACAAATGACTGAACCAAGGTATAGCATATCTAAGACGTCCTCCAACTCACCGGTGAACAAACTCTGCAGTATCTTGAACAGTGCTATCCAGAAAAAAAACGGTCTTGACTTCAGTCTGCCAATGCACGATTTTTTAACTGAACGTCATCGCGCAATTGTATGACGTCATACAAATAGGGGAAATCTAAGAACTATGTATTGTAAGGTGTTCTATAATATTATGCTTCTATGTGAGTTGCTTAATTGAATTTTTCATCTTACTTTGACGTGTGTATTTTCATCATTTTAATATAAGGTCCTTTAGTTTTTAGAAAACTACTTTGATATATTAAATTATAAGAGATAAGGTTAGATAAAATTAGAATATACACTTATAACTTCAAAAATCAGAGCACATTGAAATACTAGAGATAGGAAGTTCATATTCACAGAGCATGTGCATTAATATGTTCTGAAGAAACTATTAGCATTTGAACCATCTCGGCCCTCAGGTTTAAGGTCCAGATCGATATCTCGGCGCACCACCACTGACTAGTAAAATGTGCCTGCGGCTCTCGTTGTTGCTATAAACCGAAGGTAATGGATCAGTGTGACTTGAGCAGACGTTCAGGGTGCCTCGCAGACGTATACGAGAACCGTACCGTCAAATGAGTAAGTTTGAAAGAGGGCGCATTATTGGCATGAGAGAATGTAATGTATCCATCCAGAAAATTGCTGCTCGTTTAGGACGAAGTGTGTCGGCAGTCCAACGGGTGTGTAGAGATTGGTTCACAGAAGGCCGTAGAAGACGACGAAATGGGTATGGTCGCACCACTCAGACGACCCCTGGAGAAAATCGACACCTCATCCGAATGGCATTGCAGGACAGATCTGCGTCCTCCTGGACTGGGGCGCAACAGTGGAACGGTGTAACGCATCGTACACTATTAGGAGAGACAGTCTGTCGTCGTTTATTACGGTCTGGGTTACCGGAGCGTCGTCCACTTCTCCGCCTACCTTTAACTAATGTGCATAAAGATGCTAGACTGCAATGGTGTATGGGACGACGTCACTGGGGACAGGGATGGCAGCAGATAGTGTTTTCGGACGAATCGAGGTTCCGTTTGTTTGAAAATGATGGCTGCGTTTTGGTTCGCGGCAGATAGGGGGAAAGTCATCGTATTGACTGCATTTGCACAAGACATACAGCGCCAATTCAAGGCCTTATGGTGTGGGGTGCTATTGGGTACAATCATAAAACACAGATGGTGCGTGTCCAGGACACTGTGACCAGCTTGACGTACGTGAATGACATCCTGCGACCCGTAGCCATACCCTTTCTGCACGACAATCCAGACGCCATATTTCAGCAGGACAATGCGCGACCACATTTTGCTGCACGAACACGTGCCTTCTTGTAGTCACAAAATGTCAGACTGTTGCCCTGGCCTGCCCGATCAACGGACTTGTCGCCAATAGAAAATGTGTACGATATGGTGAAACGACGGGTGCGGTGCTGTGACACAATGCCAACCACCAAAGATGAACTGTGGATCCAGGTGAATGCAGCATGGATGGCTATACCCCGCGACGCCATTGGCGCCTTATACGTGTCGATGCCATCACGCATGGAACAAGTTATCAGTGTCCATGGGGGAGCCAGTGCCTACTACGCAACAGGACATATGCTGAAATTAGGTGAAAGAAATTCTAATTGCATTTGCTGAACATACTAATGAACGTGTCCTGTGAATATGAGCTAGTATTTCAAGGTGTTCTATTTTTTATGAACATGAGTGTAGTTTAAATATACGTACCGCCATGTCCATTATATTTTATATAACGTAATTGCCACTGTAACTGGGACACTAATCCTGTAGTGTGCAATGAATAAATTCTTTGAAGATGTTTTTGCTGGCTAATTTCTCAACCTAGGGAATCTTATGTTATCGATTGCCTAACCATACTCGATCCATCGTGTGTAATTTCTAAACTAGGTATTATCCTGCATGTAGGAGTTTAGTACATGTACGTAGTGTTATGTCCTTTCATCTTTATTTAATGAATGACCCTCGTATGCTGTGTACGTGCAGCGAGAGAGAATTCTCGAACACTAAGTGGTGAGATATTTGACACAGTGGTATAATCTGCTCCGTTATCCAAGTTTGTGTGTAGATCCACACCGAGCTAACCCAGCAGGACGCGCGTAGCAGAGAGAAGTCGGGAGCTGAATAACAATGGCAATCAGGCTGCAGAGGCCCAGTCACGTTTTCGTGCGTATACGAGGGCGGTAAAGAACGCCTTTGTCATAACCGTAGTGTCTGCTCAAGAAGGGGCTATGGCTTATGAATAGGAACTCTCTTGGTATTTGCCTGGAAGAAGTTATTTCGGTCATTCAGATTACCAACCAGAGAAATAATAATAAACTAGGCTGAACCCTTTGAAATTGCTACATGTAGTTTGTAGTGGCTAAATACAGACTCCAGGAATAAACATAGACTTAGTAGACTTAAGTGTGTAGTACCTATTTGCATAGAAGTTTAGATCCAATGTCTCTGAAGCAAGCATAGATATTTACACTAAACAATTATAGCAGTACTACTGGAGATGCAATACGTTTAAAAATATGATCATAATGAGGTTGTGACATATCGTAGGCCCCTTTTGTTTTAAGGATTCACGTCATAAATGCACTTTTATATCCACGGTTTTTATTGTAATAACAGCCAAGCAGGGTTACGATTTCCTGACCTATTCGTATGTCACTACAACGACCATTCTCTTTATCCTTTTCAAACTACTCTACAATCAGCTGATCGTGATGCTGGACTCGTGCCGGAACATTGACACAGTCTAATATACACAGTCGCGAAGCTCTGATGATATTTTTCATCAGAGGCGACTACAGCGCTCCAAGCGGCGAGATAGAGGAACCGCTGTACGTTCACTACAGCTGAACCGATTAAAATGCAGTCAACATGCACGCGTGTGGTGCTATACATTGCTCCAATGTCCCTAAATATTGTAAGTGAGACGTAACAGAAATAACATTTTTTTTACAAGTGAATGGACCACTAACGGTCACGCTACAACTTCATTTCTTTCTCTTCGTGCGGAGTATTCACTGTGTCCAATACTCCTTCATGCGTTCGCTGGCCTGCTTCCGTTGTTCATCTGTCCAGGCTCTTCCGGTCTTCCTAGTTCTTCCTGCGGCTTGAACGCCTTCCAAATACTTCAGTGTGTTCCTAAACGTATTCCTTTCTAACAGCTGGTCTTCCAAGATGCTTAACCTTTCCATATCCTTCTTCGTTTCCTTAATTCATGCTGTAGTGGTCTTTTTTCTCCAGAAGTAATCAAATATCTATTTGGTAAGTCTGTTTGCGTTCATTCTGTATAGATGTCCAAGAAATAACATTATTATTATTATTATTATTATTATGCATATTATAAAGACAATCACGACAACAACAACAACCACCATAGCCAGTTACTTTGCTACTGTGATGGCGTACTGTAACAATACTTCCTCTTCAGCAATGCTTGTCTGTTGATACACTTTGTAATAAACTCTTGAATATCTCCATTATTACAGCGCGTACGGTAAAAAGGTGTCAGATATAAATGACTGAATTAAAATTATATTTTCTAATTATTTTCATGTGCTAATAGTCAGGTAGGTTTGTTTTTGTTTTTTGTTTTTTGGTTAGTTGCTTTACGTCGCACCGACACAGATAGATCTTATGGCGACGTTAGGATAGGAAAGGCCTAGGAGTTGGAAGGAAGCGGTCGTGGCCTTAATTAAAGTACACCCCCAGCATTTGCCTGGTGTGAAATGGGAAACCACGGAAAACCATCTTCAGGGATGCAGACAGTGGGATTCGAACCCACTATCTTCCGGATGCAAACTCACAGCCGCGTGCTTATAACCGCTCAGCCAACTAGCCCGGTAACCGGGCAGGTTCGATCCTGTCTCAGTCCGGTGGTGAAGGTGCCCAAATAAGTAGTTAGTGGGACGTAACCAATAACATCAACATTAATGTGTGCTGGTGTAAGTGTACGAGTTGTAGAGCATAGAAACCTCTCTACAATAAAAGTCCGCGATGGTATATACCTATTTTCAACCGGCTGTCCTCTAGAAGCGATTTTATGTTACAGTCCACGGAAAAAAGAACTCCTTAAAATAAAATAAATATTTCGATACTATCCTCGAACTCCTCATCAAAATAAATTGTTTGACCTCCTCCACTATATTATAAGGATTACAGTAACCTTCTCAGGACATTATTTGCATGAATGGTTCAGAAGTTATGACCATTTTAGACTGTAGTGGTAGTACGTTTCCTGTTGTCTGCTATCAAGTTGCCTCTACCTCGCCGCTAGAGGTGCTAGTGTCGCTCCAGCTGTCAACTGGATGAACCTTCCTCTTATTAGAACTTCGCGACTGGGTATACCAGACCGTGACATGGATGAAATGGCGCTATTCACGGTCTATGATTACTAACGCTCCAAGCTGTTGGCTAACCGTCTTCCATTTTGCACAAGTGGTTCTATAATGCCCATTTTCAACATCTTTCGTCATTCAAGGGCCATGTCTCCTTGCTGATGTGACGACTGAAAACATGGTAGACGTTCATTCAGTAAGCTTCATTCAGGCAGCGTCTCCGCCTCACTTATTCTACAGTAGCTCGTGTCACGGCCGACTGGATCCCTCGCTGCTCTCCTTAAGGAGCTAGCTAGAACGACGCATCAAGACGGTCGTGTTCGTGTATATGGACCGTTGCCTACGCTATAATACAAGGCCTTGAAATGCACTCATGGAAACGGGTAGCACGGCCGACTGGATCTCTCGCTGCGCTCCTTATACTTGATGCGTCGCTCTAGCTAGCTCAAGGAGCGCAGCGAGGATACAGTCGGCCGTGTTTAAAGCAAACGACTTGGGAATCGGCCCAGTAGAAGTCGCTGACGGATTGTAGATAAATGATATAATTTCGTGTGGCTATTTCTAGCCGAGTGCAGCCCTTGTAAGGCAGACCCTCCGATGAGGGTGGGCGGAATCTGTCATGTGTAGGTAACTGCGTGTTATTGTGGTGGAGGATAGTGTTATGTGTGGTGTGTGAGTTGCAGGGATGTTGGGGACAGCACAAACACCCAGCCCCCGGGCCATTGGAGTTAACCAATGAAGGTTAAAATCCCCGACCCGGCCGGGAATCGAACCCGGGACTATCTGAAACGAAGACCAGTACGCTGACCATTCAGCCAATGAGTCGGACACGGATTGTAGATGAAAAGCATACTTGTGTATGGGGGAATAGCATTTCGTAAAATCAAATAGAGATGCTAGTTGAAATAACAAAACTAAGTGTAGGCAACTAGGTCTAAACATGTAAGTACTTTCCATCTAAATCAAATTTCATAAACATCGGCCAGTATGGAATTGTTTGCGGATTCCAAAAAGGAAACGCCTTGCGTTTTAAATACACAGTTCAAAAAAATTAGGGGAACATGTTTTGTAACGTCTGGTATGTAAACTTAATTTGGTAGATGGGGTTCGAATGGTCGAACAGCATACCTTGAGAACTTAGCTACTCAGGGTATGTCATATCGAAGTTATACTCTATCTGTAGGCGTAGCCATGCATTAAAATGTCAGATGACCCCTCAAAACAAAGTGAATATTGGTGCGTCCGTGTGTCGTTGTGAGGTACACAGACTACTGCCGTTATATGAGCACATTGTAGGCCTACGTTAACCAGCACATCCCATGAGACATCTTAACGAGATTCAAGTCGCAAGGGCCGTCACTTTGATCCAGGAGGGATGGACTTTTCGTCGTGTTGCTGCGGATCCCAATGACCCTCCGTCAGTTACTCAACGATTGTGGAATTGCTACAGTGAGACAGACCAGTTCACGAGGCGGGTTGGACAAGGTCGTGGACGCATGACACCCCCACAGGATGACCGATATTTGACCATCTGTGTGTTGCCGCGTCGTTCAGCAACTGCCAGAGAACTGCAACAAGACCTCAGGAGGTTCACTGGAGTCACGGTGTCTGACCATACAGTAAGTTACAGCTTAAGAGAAGTGTCTTTATGACCCAGACGTCCTGTTCGAGTGCCCCGTTTAACGTAGCAACATCGCGCAGTTCGCCTACTGTTTGCTTGTACCCAAGTCAACTGTCAACTTTGTGAATAGAGGTTTATGTTGTTCACAGAAGAGTCCTAATTTCCCCTGACACAGCGTGACCGGACGTCAACATGTATGGAAACTTCGTGGTGAGCAGTACATGCCAAATGTTGTCGAAGAAGGCGACCGATTCGGACAAGGTTCTGTGATGATATGGGGTGGCATCAGTATTGATGGCCGTACGGATCTTGCCGTCGTCCGCTGTAAAATTACTGCTGAGGAGCACATCGAGCAGATACTGCTACAGCATGTGTTGGTTTCTACACACGGTGTTGGCCCTGAATTCGTAATCATTCACGACAATGCCAGGGCTCATGTGGCGCGCATCATCAGAGCTGACTTGGGAAAAGTGGACATTCAAGAGATAGAATGGCCAGCAGTGAGTACCGACCTTAATCCCATCGAGCATGTGTGGGATAGGCTTGACAGAAGTGTTCGTGGGCGTCCTGTTCCACCACAGACTCTCCAAGACCTCGAACATGCTCTCATTGAAGAATGGGACCTGATACCGCAATGTAATCTCCGTCGACTTATACGGAGCATGCCACGTAGGTGCCAGGCAGGGATAAATGCTCCTGGAGGATATACACCATACTGAAGCTCTCCAACTGTGGTAAAAATCCACCCTGGAGGACTGTTATCACTTTGTTTTCGCCCCTATTTGGACATTTCTGTCTGTGTTCTGAAAATGAACGCGAATACATCGATGTTCTTTTGTCTACGAGGGTCGAGTCATAAGTCATGGCAACCATTTTTTCCTCGCGAACAGGATACAACACGGAAAAATCTAAGATATGCATTTGGAAATATAGGGCAGGTACTTATGCATAGTGCCTGAAGGCAAATTCTGAGTTCAGGAGATTCTCGTAGGAATGTGACAGAACACACGTCATCGGTAAATATTGTTTTATTATGGTATCGACAGCAAATACACAAGACTACGTACAAAGGACAGGTCTCCACTGGTTACAGACGTCATGTAAACACTGATCGATCACCATTATCGGTACATCTTTGTCCATGGACACTGGACGGCCTGGGCGAGGCAAATCGGCAGTTAATACTCTACCCCGTTTGAACGTCTCCACTCACCTAATGTTTCCCGCAGCTCTGCATGGCATTGGCGTGCATTTCTGCCGCGGAGAACTGCTATTTTAATATACGATCTTTGCTCCTGCTTGTTGACTTCCATTTTGTGACGCTCTCCCTCACACACTGCTTAGACCCACACTGTTGTTTACATACACCATCTAGTGGCATCATACGCAAGTACATACCGTACGTTTCCGAATGCATATCTTAGATTTTCCGTGTTGTCTCCTGTAGTTGCCATGTCTTACAACTCACCTCCATACATCAACGGTAAAAATGGAGATTTAGTTGGTAATATACCTGGGTGTGAGGTATTGTTTTTTGGAGCATGGCATACGTTCAAAACCATGTTCCCATAAATTTTTGAACTGTGTAAATATAGATGGCTGTAGTACCCGTCGTTGACAATAACGTGGCCTGTCTATGATTAGATTTTTGTCCACTTTTCACAGTGTTCTCCGGGGCGTAAAGGTTAGCAGTATTAGCTGCCATTCTCGGGTGTTCGGGTTCGATTCCCACTACTGCCAGAAATTAAAGAATGGCAGGAGAGCTGATATGTGGTTGAAATTGTACATGCAGGTCATCTCCATGGCGGGTGCGCCTGAAAAGAGGTGCACCACCTCGGGATGAGGACACGAGTTTACTCACTTTACTTGTTCCCCATATTCTGAGGCACATAAGTGGGCAGCGGCAGTCAGTCTAGATTGTAGTGCCTTTTTCTCAGTCTGCACATACGGAATTTCAATAAATTCTCTTTAGCCATACCCTCATGATCTGCGTACATTTATATAGGGTGGTCGAAAACATTGTAAACCGAGTACGTGGAGCGTTAGAATGTTGGTCATACTGATGTAGAGCCCGGATTTTAATGCATTAATAGGTTAGAATGCAAATTTACTCAAGCGAGTAGCAAGTATAGTCTACCATCACAACGCTTAAGTTATCGAATTTGCATAAATATTAGGGGTACGGCCCATCAGAACCCCTATAATTTATGTTACTCTTGCTACGTTATCGAAGAGCGGGTGGCCGACACTCCCTGCTAAGCAAGTTACTTTGCAATCTAACCTGTCACTGCATAAAAATTCGGGCTTTACTGATAAGTAATTTGAAAAATCACATCGATATCAAACGCCGTTGTCATTTTATCAGTTGATGAAGTTATCCAATCATATCGCTTCGCCGGCGAATAAATTGGCCTTACAAGGCGGTGCTGCTAAATCTCCACGTGGCTTGACTCGCTTGAGAGTGCCAATAGAAGAAATAAACTTCTCCAGGGGAGGAACTTGAACAAGCACCTGCCTGGTGATAGGCTTGGCGTATAGCAAGCACGCTACGGTGACATTCGCTGAAATCCACGCTGTGTTAGTGTTTCTTGTTCATTTCTCACATGGCTCTGAAGCCCGACCTAGCCACGTTTAGATTTAGCAACACCGCCTCCTAATGTCCATTTGAATTCGCCCGCGAAGCGATCTGATTGGCTAACTTCAGCAGCTGATAAAATGAACAGGCGCGAGATATCCGCGATTTTTTCAAATCACTTTTAGTGTCTATGATATACTCGGTTCACGTTCTTTCCGACCAACCTGTATAGACAGACGACAGACAGACAGAGATGACGTAAAATTAAAAATTCCTTTCCTTCTTATTGTGGACACCACCGATTCAAAAATATCATTATTTTTTAATTCGGAGCAATGACGAGACAAAACTCTTATTTTATGTACTGTGTGAATATATATGAAGGACTCCGTAAGATTAGCAAAACCTAATACCGTCGGGGTCGGAATAGAACAAGAATTGACCGAGGAAGGTCGTATAGAAAACATGAAAGTGAGGAATCTGAAATAATTGAAAGCAATGCCAGGATTCTGGTAAGGACCCCGTGCTGGTAAACCTACGCTCCCAAGTATATATATGCAGGTCGAGTCATAAGTCATGGCAAATAATTTTTTTTCTCGCGAACAGGAGACAACACGGAAAATCTAGGATATGCATTTGGAAACGTACGGTATGTACTTGCGTATGATACCACTAGAACAACAGTGTGGGTCTGAGCATGCCCCCAAGTTCAGTGTATGAGTGAGAGCGTCACAAAATGGAAATCAACAAGCAGGAGCAATGATCGTATATTACAATAGCAGTTCTCCGCAGCAGAAATGCATGCCAATGCCATGCAGAGCTGCGGGAAGCATTAGGTGTGAATGCCATGCGCTATAGAACAGTGGCGAGGTGGGTGGAGACGTTCAAACGGGGTAGAGTATCAACTGCCGATTGGCCTCGCCCAGGCCGTCCAGTGTCCATGGACAAAGATGTACGGAAAATGGTGATCGATCAGTGTTTACCAGTCGAGACGTGTCCTTTGTACGTAGTCTTTTGTAGTTGCTGCCTATACCACAATAAAACAATGTTTACCAATGGCCTGTGTTCTGTCACTTTCCTACGAGAATATCCTGAAATCAGAATTTGTCTTCAGGCACTATGCATAAGTACATGCTCTACATTTTCAAATTCATATCTTAGATTCTCCTCGCGAGAAAAAAAATAGTTGCCATGACTTATGACTCGACCCTCGTATTTTCATATTATAATTTAATACAGAAGTCCATACCGCACTCTGGTTACATAGTCTATATCCGCTGCATCGGCACTCTAATTAACAACTGTCTCCTGATGCCCACTTTTACTCGACTTGAGGCTGCATTGGTTCTTTTCCTAGTGTTTTAACGTCGCACTAACAAATCGAAGGCTGTCGGTGACGGACGCCCCTCTCGGATTAGTTACAACTGCAGGAGTGAACAAAGTTTCTTTAGTCCCTAGACTGAGAAAGCGTTGTGAAAATTCCCAGGTCTCCGTACTCATCCTCACTTGAAGTTGCGTTATATATGCAATACCACAAGCATAAATGCTTTAAAATCTTCAAACATGTAAGAACATGACTCAAAAAGTATAAAATATCTCATAAATTCCACAAAATGACCAAATATTGATTTTTAGGTCATCCTGTATAACATCTAGTATACTTATACGGCTAAATCATGGTAGC
Source organism: Anabrus simplex (assembly GCF_040414725.1). NCBI lineage: Eukaryota > Metazoa > Arthropoda > Insecta > Orthoptera > Tettigoniidae > Anabrus > Anabrus simplex. The sequence continues at coordinate 61,827,939 of NC_090273.1, read as the reverse complement.
TTTAGAAACCACTTGTGTAGCATTGGAGTTATTCACTCCCCCTATTGTTCGTGCGATAATTAGTCAATTCAAGATTTAAATCTGACCTCTATCGAGAACAACGGCGATCGTCTTTTTGACACATTGGGTGTGACGAGATTCCAGTTTCCAGTTAGCTAACAGTGTTTACTATCATCGAGCAACCTCTAGGTTTATAATGACACTGCTTCTTTTCTAAAGCAGTCTTCTTCTTCTTCTTCTTCTACTTCTTCTTCTTCTTCTTCTTCTCCTTCTTCGTTTAGACCTACGATGGACCACGTGGTTCTTAACTCTGGTGAGCTCTTTTCTTCCTCTTAGCCCAGTATTCCTTCATTCTTGCGCTATGGATGTCATTTCTTTCTTGAGTACATTTCTCTCCTACTCCCAGACGCAGTGATTTAGTTGTTAGTGACTGAAGAGAGTCAGATGTCTTGACTAACTTTCTGAATTTATCTCGGTTGTAAATGTCAATGTGATCAATTTTTAGGTATTGTAGGCCTTTGCGCACTAAATTCGTACATTTGGCATTTGTTACTTTCCCTCTAGATACAGTGTTGAAGATACTTGAACTGAGAGTCTGGCTGTCAATCCTGACTACGTGACCACAGAACATTAGTCTTCTCTTCATCGTAGCTGTTGTAATGCTCTCTATTTTACTGTACAGTTCCTTGTTGTGCCTGATTCTGTAGCCATCTCCTTCTTTAATGGGACCCATAATCATTTTGAGGATCTTTCGCTCTTTCAGTTCTAGTTTTCTGAGTTGTCCTTTTCGGGTCATGTTTAGGCATTCTGAGGCGTACAGTACAGATGGACTTACTACGGCGTCGTGATCAATGTTTAGGTATTGTAGGTCTTTGCGCACTAAATTCGTCCATTTGGCATTTGTTACTTTCCCTCTTGATACAGTGTTGAAGATACTTGAACTGAGAGTCTGGCTGTCCATACAGATGGACTTACTACGGCGTTGTAGCGTCTAAGTTTAAGATTCAAGTAGAGGGATTTAGACTTGTATATGTTCTTACAAAGATGATAAGCTCTTTCTAATTTAGTGCATCTACTCTTCATTGCAAGGTCCTCATTAACATTTGGGGTTATCCATTCTCCAATATATTTGAATGAGGTGGCCTTGTGTATTATTTTTTTCCTCAAAGAAATGAATTTGGTTGCTTCTATGATGTTGGTTAGATATATTTTTTTTATTGGCAGCGATCTTCAGCCCTACTTTAGCTGCTATGCGTTCTAGGGAGAATAGTTGGTACGTAGCTTCTTCCATACTTGAAGCTAAGAGTGTGAGATCATCTGCGAAGGCTAAGTTAGTAACTGTTAACTTGTCCTTTTTTGTTTTTAATCCAGAGTTTTCGGCTAGTGTGTTCGTCCATTTCCGAATGACCTTCTCCAGCAGACAGTTAAACAGGATGGGGGACAAACCATCTCCTTGTCTAACACCTGTTTTGATGTCGAAGCATTTTGATAATACCCATCCGAATTTGACTTTGGACATGGTGTTCGTTAGAGTAGTCTTCAAAAGATTCAAAGTCTTCTTATCCAGTCCCATTTCAGTCAACATCTCAAAAAGGGTCTGTCTACCGACTCGTAGGCCTTCTGGAAGTCAACGAAAATTGCTACATAGAGTGAGATGCTGGTATTTTTGTAGGTGAAGATAGTTTTGTGGTTCAGAATCTGCTCTTTGAATGACCTCGACTTCCTAAATCTAGCTTGGTACTCTCGTATGCAGGAGTCTAATTGTGTCTCCACTTTTTTAAGCAATGCTTTGGAGAAGACTTTGTAAGTCATTGATAGAAGAGAGACCCCTCTATAGTTGTTAGGGTCTAACTTGTCTCCTTTCTTGTGCAGCGGGTGGATGATAGCTGAAATCCAAATCCTTGGTAGTGTTTCTGTTGTCCAGATGTCAGTTATGATTCTGTGGGTACTATCAATTGACTCTTCATCTGCATGTTTCCATAATTCTGCAATGATGCCATCTTCGCCAGCTGCTCTGTTAGATTTCAGTTCAGAGATGATTTGTTTGATTTCTTTCTGGTAGGAGGAAGGGAGTCAGGGTTAACAACATTCTTGGGTTGAAATTGTAGTTTTCCTGTGGTTCTTCTGCATTGAGGATGTCATCAACATACTTTGCAAGGGCTGTAGTACAATCTTCATTGTTCTAAGGCAGTCTAATTTACACCTGCTAAGTAATTTTGTTCAATATTGTTAAATCTGTTAGAGCGAGTAATTTTATACGTTTGGGTTTTACTTAACATTTGTAAATCAATTATATCAGATACACTTTTTAATGTTATCAGAACGTCGCAAGGTCTATTTTGGACAGAAGATTTGAATTTGATAAGTGGTTTACAAGCTGTTTTTTCCAAAGGTATTGTTTTCTTTTGTGAGTTTTTGAGTGTTTTTCATTTTTGTTATATCAGCTGTTATGTCATTACCAGGGCCAGGATTTTGATGACCTAGAAAACGATCTATAAAATAAGAGCAAAAATCAAGTAAAACTGTCCGAAAACTTTAATAAATGACAATTTGTCAATGAATTTTACAATTAATTTGATAATCAGGTTGATATAACCTATATTTATGTTGCTGACCTAATGTTAACACACAAACGAGTGCAGACAGACTGCGTCATTCTATACTAACGTAAATTTAATGGATACCTAATCTTATTTCATACTTTGATGGAGATGCAAGATGAAGATTACTGCAAATTCAGGTTTTCTTTTCAAGAACTTATTTTGTATTATGTGGTCCGTTAAGTCGGAACATCTAAAGAACAAAACAAAGAACGAAAATTTTGCCATTAGTTAATGGAATGCATTACTTGATTAGAGCATATATGAAAAATCTGGACTTAAAATGTGATATACAGTCTTACCTCATCCTGTGCTACAATGCTGCCACATTCACTGCACATATTTTGCACAAAAGAATATTACCATCGGTAGGAAAAATATCCTCCCCGAATTCCAAAATTATATGTTTGAAATGAGTAACCCTACTTGGCTTTAATTTCGGAATTTTAAATATGTACGCCGCATACAAAAATCGGAATCGATAAAAAAAATTCATTCCACACACGTATTGTTACGCTGAGACAGTGACATTACTGGGCAAAATATAATTTGTTCTGCAACCCTCGCTTTCAGCGTCCCTCTGGGATTAGCTACAACTGCAGGAGTGAACAAAGTTTCTTTAGTCCATAGACTGACAAAGTGTTGTGAATATTCTTAGGTCTCCGAACTCATCTTCACTTAAAGTTGCGTTATATATGCAATACTACAAGCATAAATGCTTCAAAATCTTCAAACATTTAAGAAAATTGCTCGAAAATTAGAAAATGTCTAATAAATTCCAAAAAAGACCCAATAATGACGTATAATATTTGGAAATGATCTAAAAGTACAAAATGGCAAACTATGACAAAAATTACCTAATGAATTAGCATTTCTCCAATGTGGGAACTATGATCAGAATTTCTACATGTTAGCAGTCTGTTGTGAACCAATCCTAGCCCTGATTATTGTGGATTGCTGGTTGCATGACTACTTCGAGCCCAAAACCAAACAAATGAAACAAAATCCTCCCGAATGCAAGCTCACAGCTACGCGACCCAAACCACATGGCCAGCTCGCTCGGTACATCGATATTAACTCGAGCTACAAATTGTAGTCTTACTTTTGTGGGTTTGACGCGCATAGGATCTACCAAATTATCGAAATTATTTTACACGTTTCTTATTTTGGCAAGTTGAGTTTCTCTTAAGGCGACACTCCGGAGATAAAAATCGATATTTTGGTCAATTTGGTGAAATTTTTTTATGACTGAAATTGAAAAGGATTCAGAGTGTATTTTCTTGTCGCGAAGTCATTCCGTTGAATTCAAACAGTTTATCATTGTAATAATGCTTTGTTTGCCAATTATAATTTTACAATTAAATTCCTTTTAATCCCATAATATTCTGCCAAATGTAACAAATTTTGTGCGGTATATGTATGAAAGCTATATTAAGAAACCCGCATATGGAATAATTGATTGCAGAATTTTTTTCAAGTAGTAGGGATTTTTAGGTCCAAAATTTTTGAACGTAAAAATTACACAAACTTTACAACGATATATATCCTTAAATAAATTATGTTCAGAAATTCGATAAGTAGTGCTTTTAAGAGAAGTATTATTTATCTAATTACGAATTTGCATTAGCATTTTAATTACATTTCATGAAGAAATGGAATTTAAAATCAACAAAAAATTTATTTTGAAAAACTATTACTTGTATATGAAAGTAATGTTCGTGATATCTCTATTTTTATATAGGTGACATTCCTACAAAGTTTCGTGAAATTCCATGCATTAGGTAAAAATGTCTTTTTATATCTGGAGTGTTGCCCCGATAATTTTAATTCATGTTAGGCTTCGATTTCATTGGATTTGATTGGAATTTGCCGCTACCCGTCACAAGTGTGACGGACAAATTAATACTGGCCTCCTACAGCTGTAGTTTGTGCTAAATTCAAGAACCATTTGTGGTTTGTGAACTAGTAAATGCTCACGTATGGTGAATTATGATGGTAATGACGATGATGATGATGATGATGATGGCCTGACGGTTTGTTTCGTACCACATAGTCAGCTCGCTATATCGTTGTTGCACCTAGAAAAACTGCTATGTGATTATATTTCAGCGTAGAATTCTGACCAAAAAGGTTCTGCAATCTAAGGTTCAGTATTGCACGAAGTATAAACCCACGGTATCTGTTGCCTATCCTAAGGGGAACTAAAATGGGCGACCAAGGGATGATGGATTTGGAACCATGAGACTATCTGTGATTTGCACCATCACGCGGGGAACACCATGGGTCGGCTTTGCTTTCGATGAGTGCCACTATGTGAGGAACACCCTGGGTCTGCGTTGCCTATGAGTGGTGACACCTGGATTTTGGACTCCTTCAGACAATAAGCATCATCGATTTAGAATTTTGTTTTAGAAGCAGTCCCTTCTTCAGTTCATACCGTTATTTTAAGTTATTTATGAGAAGGTGGGGCATTGCGGATCGTTCCACTGATTGTTTTAAGTTCATAATCCGTCGTTTCTCTTAAATCTGGTCAATGGATTTTGGAATTTTAATTGTCATTTCATTTCTTCTTATATCGTACCATTAGAACTAGACGTTAGGATCAAGGAATTTTAATTTGTGCTGCGGGCCAGTATTTCTCCCGAAAACATTGTCACATAGCGGTATTTCGAGGAGTAACATGTTATGATATGGGTAATATCAAGATAAATTCCTATGACCGTCCGGGGGGGAGGCTGTGGCGGACTTAATAGTTGATCAAAATCGTGCCCGTTACCTACTTTCGTGGGCGTGAACTTTCGCTGTCAGTTTTGCTGAGTTCATGCCGTATCGTTTTTAATAGAGTTCGCACTTATTGGCTGACTTACTGCCCCTTTTAATTATCACCCCCGATGTGTGTTCCTCTGTACCAGTTCATTGTGCACTGCTGTCTTTGTTCGTATTAAAATATAATTTTAATAAATATTTTGAAATAGTTTGATAAAAGCGTCAGTTAATAAAAATTCATGAAACGCAATCATAAATTACCAGCTTGCAGTCGTGTCAATACCAACATGCTAACTCGTCAGAGTCTTGGAAACTGATGAGGCCATCCCGTACTGGGGCGAAACGTTACTATTTTTTACGATTGAGTTCCCTGAATTTAACTTAGTTACCTCATTCGGAAGTCATATTTTTTGTGAAAAATCTCACTCATTTTCACTGACATTTTCCTTGTGTGAGTTATTATTATTATTATTATTATTATTATTATTATTATTATTGATGTTGTTTTGCACAGGGCTAACTGGCTCAGACGGTTGAGGCGCTGGCCTTCTGCCCCAAATTGGAATGTTCATTCCTGGCTCAGTTCTGTGATATTTGAAGCCAGACTATTGTCGGTAGATTTACTGGCATGTGAAAGCTCTCCTATAGAACAAAATTCCGGCAACTTGGCATTTCCAAAACCCGTCAGAAAGTAGTTATTGGGACGTAGAAACCAAGAATATTATTATTCTCTACGTTGATAAAATCGATATAAATGTCGAAATCAAAATAAATCATTGTCTATAAGTGCTTCGAGAACATGAATTAACAACATTTTATAAATCAAGGTTAAGAAAAGTTCGTCCCAATGATGTAGTGGTTAGTGAAAGCTGCCACCCCCGAAGGCCCGGGTTTAATTCCCGGCTCTGCCACGAAATTTGAAAAGTGGTACGAGGGCTGGAACGGGGGTCCACTCAGCCTCAGGAGGACAACTGAGTAGAGGTAGGTTCGATCCCCACCTCAGCCATCCTTCCCACTTCTCCTCCAGGCAAATGCCGGTATTGTACCTAAATTAAGGCCACGGCCGCTTCCTTCCCTCTTCCTTGTCTACCCCTTCCAATCTTCCCATTCCCCACCAAGGCCCCTATTCAGCATAGCAGGTGAGGCCGCCTGGGCGAGGTACTGGTTATTCTCCCCAGTTGTATCCCCCGACGAAATGTCTCACGCTCCAGGACACTACCCTTGAGGCGGTAAAGGTGTGATCCCTCGCTGAGTCCAAGGGAAGAACCAACCCTGGACGGTAAGCAGATTAAGAAAGAAGAGAAGAAATTTAAGAAAAATTATTAGTAAACGGTATTCATCTATAAAACAAATTATATCTTAGCCGATAATATAACAATATGCGACTTAAGAAAACTGATTTATATAATATAATCCTACTGGTAAATTCAAGATTTCTCAATATATCGCTCATGGGCCGCGAGAGTGGGACAACTCAAAACTCAAGTTCTGAGATAAATGAATACAAAGTTTCCCTCAGTATTGAAATGCACCAATCATACGATTAATCTGTGGAATAAAAAGCAAGCCGTACTAGATGGCTCGATAGGCGTTCAGTTAATAAACATATTAAAAATTGTTCCTTCATTCCCCTTGCCCAAGTCATGACCTAGGCGTTTTCAGATGTGTCGCTATTGCTGCAATGTTCTTTTATAGATTATGTTGGAATGTCTTGGGAGTTCGCGGCTTATAACAATGAAACACATTTACGAACAGTGCTATAGTCTGCAATAACTCAGATTCCATATTTTTCTTTTCTTGTGCCACTATTTCAGCCTACGAGTCTTATACTGCCAAATTATATATTGGGCAAAGAAAGAATTTTTACGCCCTTATACTTATGAATTATATGAAACTAGTATAGAAGCCTGTCTTCGTCAGCCGAAATCACTATGTATGTATATATATATATATATATATTTACTTGTCTTACTTCACACCGACACAAATATGTCTTATGGCGATGATGGGACAGGAAAAGGCTAAGAGTGGGAAGAAAGCGGCCGTGGCCTTAGTTAAGGTCCAGACCGAGCATTTGACTGGTGTGAAAACTGGAAAACGCGGAAAACCATCTTGAGGGCTGCGTACAATGTGGTTCGAACCCACTATCTCCCGAATTCTGGATACTGGCCGCGCTTAAGTGACTGCAGCTATCGAGCTCAGCATACTGTATATATCAATTAATTGCATATTATAAATAGACTATTAATATATCTTATGAATTAAAATTACATTTTCCATCTCTTATACGGCATTCGAATGGTATTGTAGTATTTCTTTACAAACCGTATTGAGTGCAGTTGTAGCTCGGATTTGAACTTTGATGTTTATGGATCTGCGTATTCCTGAGAAAACTACATACAACTGTCCAAGACTAATCACCGTCAATAGCGCCATAGGTCCTCATTCCGTATGAGCACTGCGGAGAGGTTTGGAATTTAATTCAGGCTTTTGGCACGTTTTCTTTCTTTCTTTCTTTCTTTCTTTCTTTCTTTCTTTCTTTCTTTCTTTCTTTCTTTATCTGTTTACTCTCCAGGGTTGGTTATTCGTTCGGACTCAGTGAGGGATTCCACCTCTAGCGCCTTCAAAGGCAGTGTCCTAGAGAGTGAGACTTTGGGTCTGGGGATGAAACAGGGGAGGACGACCAGTACCTCGCCCAGGCTGCCTCACCTGCTGTGCTTAATAGGCGTCTTGTGGGGGGATGGGAAGATTGGAAGGGATAGACAAGGAAGAGAGAAAATAAGAGAGAAGGAAGCGGCCGGGGTCTTAAGTTAGGTACCACCCCGCATTTGCCTGGAGGAGAAGTGGGAATCGAACCCACCTCTACTCAGTTCACCAGCTGAGGCGAAGTGGATCCCGTTCCAGCCCTCATACAACTTTTGACATTTTGTGGCGGAGCCGGGTATCGAACCCGGGCCTCTGGGGGTGACAGCTAATCAGGCTAACCACTACACCACAGAGGCGGACGGCACGTACTCTAGTGACCATAAATTTTATAACACAACCTCCCCTTTCCTACCGATCAAAATTGCGATGGCAAAAAACGTTCAACGAACGGGATTCGAACCGTAAGGATTTGACGCGTTAACGACCACGGCTACCGTGTGCGCTCCCCTGTGTTATGTTTATCTATAGTGGAAAAAATTCATTAATTTCGCTGAAAGATTGTATTTTTCACTGAACAGTTCAAGTCTCAAATATGTCTGTGGCAGGCAACAGAAGCCTGGATGTACGCAGTTCGACATCATACCTACGTCACAATGACTTCGCTGACAAAAACGAATTTTTCTTTCAAATAGTACATAAGTCATGAGAGGTGTGGCTATTTCTAGCCCTCCTATGAGGGTGGGCGGCATCTGTCATGTGTAGGTAACTGCATGTTATTGTGCTGGAGGATAGTGTTATGTGCGGTGTGTGAGTTACAGGGATGTTCGGGACAGCACAAACACCCAGCCCCCAGACCATTAGAATTAACCACTGAAGGTTAATATCCCCGACCCGGCTGGGAATCGAACTCGGGACCCTCTGAACGGAAGGGCAGTACTCTGATCATTCAGCCAACGAGTCGGACTTCTTATAAATAAGATATAATAATCTATAACTAGTGTAAATTTCAGCTATTGAATCCTTCTTCTTTTCTCAATATCTTTGTGAATGACAGACAGAATTAGAGATGATATAGATTTGCCCCATACCTTGAACTTTCTTTTTGTATTCAGTGCTAAATTAAATGTTTAAAACCAAGATGTTCCACTATTTCAACTAATTTTGTTGTTGTTGCCATTGTAACTGTTAGTTTCTCTGCTAAGTAGGAAGGTGGCTGCTACATTAGTTACTAATATGCATATTGCCTGGTATTAACTGCTAACCTGCTAAACCCGTTCCCTTACTAGTAACAACCCCTGAGTGCTTAGGCTACACACCGTATTCACTTTTTATCCATGCTCATCTCTAGGTGTACCTGCTTCAACCTGTCTGTCGAGAGAGAAAAAAATAAATGGAGAACAACACACATAAGCGTGGTCTTGTTAACTTACTTATCGAACCACCTACGTAGGTTCTTTCTGAGAGGTAACGGTATGGCTTCATAATAATGAACCAGCTCTGTGGAACTTCGTAAACAGATACTACGGTGAACTTTGCATCTCCAGGGCTACATCATTATGCCGTGGCAATTGGATTCGTCAGCGAATCTGGGTTAACCAACAATAGCAAATATTAAATTAGAGGGGCTAAAGCATATGATGTGGGTGTTCTCTTTCCTGCTGAGCTTCTCTTGAGGCTCGCCAACTCCACGATGTATTCCCTCCTGCATCACATTTACACAAGTAATGCACGCTCAAATATAGATTCTGCATCGCTACTGTAACATAAAACGCTTAGTACTGCATTCAAGGGGCGTTTTAGTAAATAACCTACACGTTTCTTCGTTAGATTCAGATGGTATTTTTATTTTTCCTTCTACTTTATCTGTTTACCCTCCAGGTCGGTCTATTCCTCGGACTCAGCGAGGAATCCCACCTCTACCGCCTCAAGGGCAGTGTCCTGGAGCTTCAGACTCTGGGTCGGAATAAAACTGGGGAGGATGACCAGTACCTCGCCCGGGCAGCCTCACCTGCTATGCTGAACAGGGGCCTTGCGGAGGGATGGGAAGATTGGAAGGGATAAACAACGAAGAGCGAAGGAAGCGGCCATGGCCTGAAGTTAGGTACCATCCCGGGATTCGAACCCACCTCAACTCAGTTGACCTCCCGAGGCTGAGTGGACCCCGTTCCAGCCATCGTGCCACTTTTCAAATTTCGTGGCAGAGCCGGGAATCGAACCCGGGCCTCCGGGGTGGCAGCTAATCACGCTAACCACTACACCGCAGAGGCGGACGATGGTATTTTTTAATTGTTATTTTACAGGTAGCCTCCCTTGACGCTGATGGCTGACTTGCAAATCTTTGAGGGTAAGGCCATGCCTAGGAGGAATTGTAATGTTGAAGGCGCCCCAAACACCAAGTCCTCAAGCGGGACGAAGGGTAATATCCCTACCCAGCCGAGAATCGAACCTAGGAGCCATTGGACCAAAAGCCAGCGTGCTAAGCCGTTATCCAGACATTTTATAGATCATATCTTGCCTTCGCCTGTGTAATCATTTTCATGAAAAAGTAATCTTAGATATTTCGGTATTAGAAAAGATGTGTGTGTGTTCCAGTCACGATAGCTGTTGTGGCATATGCAGCGAAATAGTGATAGGTTATTATATTTTCAATGGAAGAAAAGAAACAGCAATCTAGGATGGGGTGTGGCAGCGCTGCAGTTTGTCCCGTATCCTTTTCAACGTTCATTTAGAACTGGTGGTAAAGCAAATCGAGAAGGAATTCGGAAAATGAATCATTGTCTAAGGAAAAGAAATAAAAGTCATCAGATTTGCCCAAGTCCACCTCCGTGGTGTAGTGGTTAGTGTGATTAGCTGCCACCCCCGGAGGCCCGCGGTCGATTCCCGGCTCTGCCACGAAATTCTTAGAAAAGTTATACGAGGGCTGGAACGGGGTCCACTCAGCCTTGGGAGGTCAGCTGAGTAGAGGTGTATTCGATTCCCACCTTAGCCATCCAGGAAGTGGTTTTCCGTGGTTTCCCACTTCTCCTCCAGGCAAAAGCCGAGATGGTACCTAACTTAAGGCCAGGGCTGCTTCCTTCCCTCTTCCTTGTCTATCCCTTGCATTCTTCCCATCCCCCACAAAGGCCTCTGTTCAGTATAGCAGATGAGGCCGCCTGGGGAGGTACTGATCATCCTCCCCAGATGTATCCCCCGACCCAGAGTCTGAAGGTCCAGGACATTGCCCTTGAGGCGGTAGAGGTGGGATCCCTCTCTGAGTCCGAGGGAAAAACCGACCCTGGAGCGTGAACAGATAAAGAAGAACTATGAACGTCAAGAAGACAAAATATACGACAATAACTAAACAGATTATAAAAAGTATTAATCATTCAAAAATATACCACCGAGCTCGATAGCTGCAGTCACTTAAGTGCGGCCAGTATCCAGTATTCGGGAAATAGTAGGTTCGAATCCCACTGTCGGCAGCCCTGAAGATGGTTTTCCGTGGTTGCCCATTTTCACACCAGGCAAATGTCTGTACCTTAATTAAGGCCACGGCTTCTTCCTTCCCACTCCTAGCCCTTCCCTGCCCCATCGTTGCCATAAGACCTATCTGTGTTGGTGCGACGTAAAGCAACTAGTAGCAAAAATATACCGAGTGGTTCACCAGGTCCTCATTTTCTTCGGAGGTAGGCAACCCAACTAACGCGTATATCATTGTCATCCGAAATACCTGCTTCTTTGTGGCCTTTGTACAACTATACCGTTTACATAATGCTTGCGAATATGGTATAAATCATTAGCGGCAGTGTTATTTTTATTACTTGAACTATAATGATTGTGTAAAACGATCACGACTGCGAAGAACACTATGTAACGTTAGGACAGGAAGTGTCTAACCCAGGCCTTTCCAACTCGAGCACTTAGTGCTTACCAGCGCTGTTATGTTGTATAGGCATAAATGATTACCGGCTGATGTTTGTCTGTTGCGCAAGTGTCCGTGTACTAATATGAGGGTTGTTCTGGACAGCGTACAAAACAGCCTCTTCATTTGGACCAGATGTTATAGGAGCATCTCTAATGGAATGTACCCTTCCAATTGTCCCAGTTGACCACAATCTTCGTTCAAGCTTTCGGAGCCGCAGTCTTCCGTGATAGAGTCGTCGCGAATGGACTGCGTTCTGCCTTGTTTCGCCATATCAACGTACTCGTCAGTGGTAAACATCGTGAATGAATGAATACATGCTAAGATGTAATAATTTCGTGTGGCTATTTCAAGCCGGATGCAGCCCTTGTAAGGCAGACCCTCCGATGCGGGTGGGCGGCATCTGCCATGTGTAGGTAACTGTGTGTTATTGTGGTGGAGGATAGTGTTATGTATGATTTGCAGGGATGTTTGGGGACAGCACAAACACCCAGCCACCGGGCCATTGGAATTAACCAATGAAGGTTAAAATCCCCGACCCAGCCAGGAATCGAACCCGGGACCCTCTGAACCGAAGGTCAGTACGCTGACCATTCAGCCAACGAGTCGGACATGCTAAGATGTGACCTGGTAAGTGTGCTTAGACATTGTGTGTGCGTTAAAATGGGGCAAGTTCTATCGGTCAAAAATAAATAAAACATGCACAAGGCTCGAATCGATCCACTACAGTACCGGTATTCAGAAACCTTGTGTCAACTGCCCTTAACCGACTTAGCCACAAAGACTGCGAAAGGATTTCTACTTAGGTATGGCCGTTCCACATCGAAAGTTAATATTCGTGTCAAAGTCTTCAATAATGCTTTACAGCGTTCATCTAAATTTTTACCATTGCGGATTACAGTACATTGCATACATATTGATTCGACACTACTTTCTCCATAAATTAGCAAACATTCAACGTACCCTTCATAAGAATACATCCCGAGGAAATGAATAAGTGCTGTGATGTGACCTGATCATTGTGGATTATTATTTGCGTGGGTTGGACTCGGGAGGTTGTGGATTTCCTTCCCAACCCTTCCCCCACCCATCCTGAGGGGAAAGACGACAAATAAGATCGCATCCCTTAAAACCAATAGCAAAGAAATATTGATTATTGTTGTATCTCCGCTAAAATGGAGCACCTCGGTCGTTGAAAAAAATTTGCCTTATGCTGGACTCGAACCACTACACTGACGATATTTACACACACCTAGCGCTGCAGCCCTTAAGTAATTCAACCGCGAAGTCAACATACATGATGCTTGTTAGAGGTTTAGTACTTAAGTATGGCCGTTCCTCCTTGAAAGTTAATATCCGTGGGAAAGTTTACAGTGTTCATTTAACTTCTTTATGTTACAGAGCACGTGGCATAACCTATTAATTCGGTCGTATAACGGGTATCTTTGTTATTTCATTGCGCAATAAATCATGTTTGCAGAACGGTGCTTAGTATTTCACGCGGAATTGTGCAGAGTTGTTTTCCTTTGCTAAACGCATGGATCAATTTACAGTGATGACGCAGGGTAGGGGAGAGCCTTATCGACCATAAGAAGAAATGCCAAGTTATTTGGTGTTCATAAAGCTAAATTATAAGGTTCTTTAGGTTATGCGCGTTATTTGGGTTGCCTATCTCCGATAAAATAAGGGCCTGGTGAAAATTTGGGTCTAATAATAGATAAACATTTAAGCTGGGTAGAGCATGTTGATCACATTGCAGAAAAGAAAGCTCCAATATCTGCGCTGTTGAGAAGATTAAATAATGGTATTTGCTTTACGTCCCACTAACTACTTTTTAAGGTCTTCGGAGACGCCGAGGTGCCGGAATTTAGTCCCGCAGGAGTTCTTTTACGTGCCAGTAAATCTACCGACACGGGGCTGTCGTATTTAACCCTCAAGCACACGCGCCAGATCTTAGGACGCAGACTCACGCGTGGGGGTGCTTTCCACCCCACATATTATTGTATTGTAAAATATGAATTACTGCATTAATTGGAGATTTTAAGATGGATTATGTAAGAATGACTCTTTCTACGGGGATCCAGCCAGAAAAGTACAAGAGCGGGGAGAGCACAGGAAAGTTATTTGTACGTTTCACTAGGAAATAAAATGACGTGGTGTAGATTCCACCCCATACGCGTGTGTTTGAGGGTTAAGCACCTTCAAATACCACGGGACTGAGCCAGGATCGAATCTGCCGTTGAGAAGATTAGGATACGTAGAAAAGTTCTGTTTACAGTATAGGCTATTACTCACTCATTCAAAGTCACGGTATTTAAACGTAGTTTGGTCTCATTGCAAAAAGACAGCCCTTCATGAACTAATGGTAATACAAAATATATATGAATCATGATTATCTATAACCTTCCTTTTGACACACCCACTGGAGTTACATACACTAATAGTCAAATTACGTCCTTATCTATGTGCACTGATTTTAGATCATCAATATTAACACATTCTTAATCTGCTTACATTCCAGTGTTGGTTTTTCCCTCGGGCTCAGCGAGGGATCCCACCTCTACCGCCTCAAGGGCAGTGTCCTGGAGCGTGAGACATTGGGTCAGGGGATACAACTGGGGAGGATGGCCAGTACCTCGCCGAGGCGTACTCACCTGCTATTCTGAACCTTGTGGGGGGATGGGAATATTTAAAGGGATAGACAAGGAAGAGGGAAGGAAGCGGCCGTAGCCTTTAGGTACCATCTCGGCATTTGCCTGGAGGAGAAGTGGGAAACCACGGAAAACCACTTCCAGGATGGCTGAGGTGGGAATCGAACCCACCTCTACTCAGTTGACCTCTCGAGACTGTGTGTACCCCGTTCCAGCCCTCGTACCACTTTTCAAATTTCGTGGCAGACCCGCGAATATAACCCAGGCCTCCGGGGGATGGCAGCTAATCACACTAATCAGTACACCACGGAGGCGGACCAATTTTAATACATAAACTTAAACTAAAGAGTGTTCTGCTCGAGAGTGACTACACTCTAAATTCCGACAGTCATAATTATATCATACGACAAGCCAGTGAGAATCCTCCGTGGCTCAGGTGGCAGCTCGCCGGCCTTCCACCCCTGGGTTCCGTTGTTCAAATCCCGGTCACTCCATGTGAGACTTGTGCTGGAAAAAGCGTAGGTGGGACGGGTGTTTTCTCCGGGTACTTCCGGTTTTCCCTGTCATCTTTAATTCCAGCAACACTCTTTAATATAATTTCATGTCATCTGTAAGGCATTAATCATTGCCCCAGAAGAGTGCGACAGGCTTCAGCAGCCGGCACAATTCCTATACTCGCCGCTAGATGGCTTCAATCATTCCATTCCTAACCCGGTAGAATGACTGGAAACAGGCTGTGTATTTTCACACGCTGGAAACATAGCTCTCTCCTTAATACACTCATAGAAGTGTGGCAATTTTAGTTTTAAATTCTCAGCCATTCAATCATAAAATCATCTTCTAAGAGATTTAAAATCAATTTCAATTCTGTCATCAATCACAGCTGAATTAAAGAAAGGACTATGGTATCAGTATCCAAAAAATGAGACGAATTTTGTGAGAAGAGTTTGTATGATTGCAACGTAAAGGAAATATTGTATTTCTTTTTATTAAAGATCACTATAACATAATTTTCTTATTTTCAGCCAATGCATATGTATTGTAGAATACCTGTATATAAGCCTTCGGTTAGTTGGAATTAAAACGTAAAATAAAGTTAGAAAATATTAAATAAATCATTCCATTTCCTAACTCCCCCTATAAACGACTTTTTGCCCCTATTTGCCCTCTTGAATTCCAACTTTATCTTCATACTGTGATATTTCCTACTTTTGAAAACACTACTCACACTTAGTAGTGTCATTCCACGCCATCTCTCCACAGACAGCTCGGAACATACCACCTAGTCGAAGAGCTCGTCTCCTTTCTCCCAAGTCTTCCCAGCCCAAACTTAGCAACATTTTCGTAACGCTACTCTGTTGTCGGAAATCACCCAGAACAAATTGAACTGCTTTCCTTTCACCTTTTCCAGTTTTCGTTATGAATGTGAAAAAGAAAAGCACTTTACTTATCGGAAAAATTATGCATTTCTCGAATGCACGATGCATACATTAATGTTAACCAGAAATAGTTCGCTAATTCGCTAGGAATGCCATCATCTAATTTATAAGCGATATTTAAAAATCGTAAATCATTCACAGGAGGAGCAACGTCGCATAATATTATGTCTGCAATATGGTTTACTATAGTTTGTTTAATTACAGTAATTCAGTAAAGTGGTACGTCACTTTGTAGTCTTCTTTACAATGAGAAACATACTAATTACGTAATTATATTGCTTAGTTTCTCCTCGCTTAATTCGATGTGTCGTTTAATACGTGGTCACTTAGACAACGTCTTATCGAGGTTTTACGGTATTTGTTTACGTATTCAATCATCTGCCATCTAGTGAAGAAAATGTAGTTGTGGGTGTAATGAAAGCCTCGAAATGATAATTAACTCTCCTCCTACTGCTAAGGCGGAGTGTTAACAGCACTTACGTGTCCTTCTGTAGCGAGCTGCCTGGCCTACAGATGGACTTTTAACACGCCATGGAGTTCGCGTGCCGAACTGCAGTTCCCTCGCTATGCATAGCACAGCTCACATTTGCCAATAGGAAAATGCTGATCCAGAAAACAACATTCCCCTGTGTCGCTCTCCGGGAGATTTTCAGGGCAATACCAACAGGTAGTTCTCTTTCACTTATTTTAGCTCGTGGTATTATCAAGACTCCATTCAAAAATTACAGAGAAATAAGAAAACTCTGCTCTTCGTCCGGCTCCTTGCGTTAAAGGCCAGCGTTGAGGTCTTCAGTATAGAGGGTCCTGAATTCGATTCCCTTTGGGTTCAAAGGTTTTAGCAGTGTCTAGTCATTTCCTTCGGTGTGGGGACTGGATGATTGTATTCTTCACACACACACACACACACACACACACACACACACCCACACCCATACACCTCTTGATTTATAGAACATATCCGCAACAGTGACAGGCAATACAGTACCTCATACAACTCTCCACATTGTATTGGCGTCAAGAAGGGTACCTGGCCGTAAGACTGGGCCAAATCGTCATGTAGTGCCATCCACTGAAAATTATAAAAATCCATAGTTCTATCCATTCAGGCAAACAACTCAATGTTGAAAATATCCTAGGGATATGAGCTACTAATTTAAGTAAATAAAATACAATAAAGCATGAGAAAATATTATTTATTTATTACTAAAAATTACAGTCCTTTTCTTAATTATCGTTATCTGGTCGATTGGATTACCAGTTTCTCTTTTTCTACCACTGCGAGCGCTAATCTAAGTCAATGTAGATTTTCGCTTAAACCCTTATAACTACATTCGGTGTGAACAATTTTCAAAAAATTAAAAAACCACCAGAGGGGATTGAACCAAGTTACACATTACAGAAAGATTTATGTAAGTAAGTTAATTTAGCTTCACTGTGACGAATACTTGCTACGTAAGCTGCCCGCATTTACGTCACGCCAACCCGGCCGCACTGGCCTAGCCTCAACGAGCACCTCTGGTATAGAAGTAGGGCCCGATTATTTATGACATATCATATATTTTATAGTCTTTCAATGGAAAATACAACTTAGGCATGAATCAATCTACTGTGACTAACATTATCCAATTTTCACGGATCGTGTAAAGTCATATTTTGGCTTAACGTTTCTTATCATTTCCGGTAATTTTTCATATTATGGTCATATTTCCCCGTGAATTT
The DNA here is from genome assembly GCF_040414725.1 of Anabrus simplex. Taxonomy (NCBI): domain Eukaryota; kingdom Metazoa; phylum Arthropoda; class Insecta; order Orthoptera; family Tettigoniidae; genus Anabrus; species Anabrus simplex. Next base: position 61,810,217 of record NC_090273.1, on the reverse strand, counting down.
CGCACTTAGACAAATTTTATCCCTTTTTATTCCATTTTCACATACCTGCATGTTATCGTCTCAAAGACGGATTTTTCACATCTCCTACTTGTCTATAATTTCTTACATTATATTTCTTAGAAATATACATGTATATGAATTAGGAGAGTAAGGTGTATGGAAAGAGACAGATGCACAGAAAGCGACAGAAAGTTTAGCGTCTATTGAACTGTAATTATTTGACATACTTCAAATATGCCCCAATAACATCCTGCGATGTTGAGAGATGTTTTCCCCGTTACAAGTCAACGTTGCGTGAAAATAGAAGATCGTTCCTATTTGAAAAATTTAAAATGTATGTAATTTGCTATTGTAACTTTTTTTTCTGATCGCCCAACAAAATGTGACATTTATTTCATTTTGTGCAGAGTCCAGATTTAGTATTTAAATACATTTAAAATACCGTATCATAATAAATATAAATATTATTACTTATTAATTATTATTGAATGTGCTGGATTTTAAAAGTATGGTATATTTTCAATGTAGGTCTAATATAAATTTGAACAGTGGCAAGAGTTTGAAGATTTCAAAAATGTTACCAAAAATTTTCGAAGTTATATTTTTTGCCATATTTCAACAATTTAGTTCATAAATGCTTACATATTTATAATATTTTTGGGTCATACACATCCAGGTCGTATACGGTTCATAGATACATACATTATCATTACAGAACGTTATGCCTTTCAGCGTTCAGTCTGCAAGCCTCTGTGAATTTACTAAAGTCGCCTCTACTTACAACTAGTGCTATGGCCTCGTTTGGTTATACACCTCTTATCTTTAAATCATTAGAAACTGAATTCAACCACCGTCGTCTTGGTCTCCCTCTACTTTTTTACCCTCCATAACAGAGTCCATGTGCCTTTGCTGGCGGGACCTAGTGTTTACAGTGCACTTCTGGTATGGGCTAGAGTAATTTTGTTACTTTCATTGATCTGTCTCAGCTTTATCCTTGGCTTTGACAAAATGAAAGTGACTGATGTATGAGTGATGCTAGTAATGCCATTCCTTCTGCAGCCAGTCCCTGCTATGAATGGTGTGAAAATATTGCTCATAGGGTCAGTTGGTGCATGCATTTCAGTGGGCTTGGCAGACTGATGTGTAATAGCAACTTCTGGCTCGGTGAGGAAACCAACGGGAAACTACCTCACTCCTGATTTTTCCCTAGTAAGCCTCTTCAGTGATGCCTAGACTATCTATGACAGCTGATGGCGGAACTGTTGAGGATCCAACCAGCCTTCGGGCTGAGGACTAAACAAACATACATACATAACAGAGTCCATTATTCTCCTTGGTAAGCTATCTTTCTCATTTCCTCCATTCCGGTTCATTTTCCTTTATACAGACGTATGATTTGTATCAGAAGTAATTATTTGATATACTTGATCCATTTACTTTAAAACCTCAGAGTAGTCATATAACATTGATAGTAACTAACGGTGGAAGTTTCATAGTGAGAGGATCAAACGATCTCTAACTACAAATTGGATCATGGCTAACCTTAAAAGGACCAATTGTGTTTGATTTCATCTCAAATAAAATTTGTGAGGAATTGCAAGACTACCCAGAAAGTGAGACGCAGACTGCGGTGAGGTGCAGGCTGATACAAATAGGGTTCTCTGCATGAGCTGTCGACCACCTGCAGACCCCCGGAACACTGTCACGGGGAAGGCATTTATAGCTGTCACAGGCAGTGTTTCCAACACACACAATAATATACTGTTCTCACAATTGAAATGCACGCAAGTTTAGATAGTATGCGTTATGAATAGGAATGAGAATTCGCCTACTTTATTCCTGTGTACAGATGTGTAGGATTTATATATATATATATTTTACTAGTTGCTTTCCGTCGCACCGAGATAGAGAGGTATTATGGCGACGATGGGACAGGAAAGGACTAGGAGTGGGAAGAAAGCGGCCGTGGCCTTAATTAAGACACAGCCCAGCATTTTCTTGGTGTGAAAATGGGGCAAACGTGGAAAACCATCTTCAGCGCTACCGAGAGTGGAGTTTCGAACCCACTATCTCCCGAATACTGGATACTGTCCGCACTTAAGCGACTGCAGCTATCGATCTCGGTGTGTAGGATTTTAAGATATAAATCCGTTTTAGGCTCATTTTTAGCAATAATCCTTGATTTTATTGTGCCTAAAAATGGCTATTTAAGTGGTTAGTGCCTATTTGGCGTATAATTGCTTTTTGGCAGTTTTTTAAAGGAGAATCTCTGGAATAGAACCAGTTTTCGGGTAGTTAGGCCGTGTGCGTTCACAGAGTTTCACCCAGACGTGCCATTTGGGACACTTTCTCCCTTTCACATTTGCGAATATCCATTCACCCGCGGTAAAAAGAAGAGACAATCGATTTTGTTTAGATTGATATCATTCTTCTTCTTCTTCTTCTTCTTCTTCTTCTTCTTCTTCTTCTTCTTCTTCTTCTTTATCGGTTCACCCTCCAGGGTCGGTTTTTCCCTCGAACTCAGCGTTGGATCCCACGTATACCGCCTCAAGGGCAGTGTCCTGGAGATTCAGACGCTGGGTCGGGGATACAACTGGAGAGGAGGACCAGTGCCTCACCCAGGCGGCTTCACCTGCTATACTGAACAGGGACCTTGCGGGGGATGGGAGGATTGGAAGGGATAGACAAGGAAGAGGGAAGGAAGCGACCGTGGCCTTAAGCTAGGTACCATCCAGGTATTTGCCTGGAGGAGAAGTTGGAAACCACGAAAAACCACTTCCAGGTTGGCTGAGGTGGGAATCGAACCCACCACTACTCAGTTAACCTCCTGAGGCTGAGTGAACCCCGTTCCAGCTCTCGTACCACTTTTCAAATTTCGCAGCAGAGCTGAGAATCGAACCCGGGTCTCCGGAGGTGGCGGCCAATCACACTAACCAGTACACAACAGAGGCGGCCTAGATTGATATAATTACGGATACTAATTAAAAAATTGACAGCGAGATATATAGTTTGTGTGTGTGTGTGTGTGTGTGTGTGTGTGTGTGTGTGTGTGTGTGTGTGTGTGTGTGTGTGTATGACGCAGCTGTAGGTTTTAGATAATAAAATCTAAAATTCGTATCCATCATAGTATCGATTCAATTGAGTTTTCAATTCCAGTCAGTTGGCAGTTCTATTGGAACCGCTGATGCTCCCTCCTTGCCCTCCGTAGCGTAACGGTTAACATTATTAGTTACCGTCCTCGGATTCCCGGGTTCGATTCTCAGTACTGCCAGAAATTTAAGATTGGCACGAGGGCTGGAATGTGATTAAAATGGTACGAGCAGCTCGCCTCCATATTAGGTGTGCCTGAAAAGGCCTGCACCACCTCAGGATGAGAACACGAGTGTACATTTTTACCCCGTAAAGCGAAGTGTCACTAAAAGTTTCGCAGATAGTGGGTAGAGCAAGGTAAAGCCAGTGAAACCAGACGAACCGGCTTCATTGAAGTTTTGTCCCATCACTTCATGTGATGATGTGAGACCGATTTTTTACAAAACATTCTTCATGATATTAGAGCACGACTGTTTCCTGAAAATATTGAATTTTTGCTAGTTTTTAATTCCTTCCACAGTCATTGAGTGTACAACTAACTTTCTCATGCATATATGGTTGCCTATTTTACACAATGGTGCGTATTTATATGCCTATTTTGGCTATTTTGGTGCTTGTATGCCTGCCTGTTTTAACCGATTTTAGTGCCTATAAATAACATCCGTACTTATGATATCGCATCATTCTGTCTAGTAGCCTCAGTGTTTAGTCAATATTCTCCAGACCATTGTGTGAGCAAAGGAAAGCAGAAACAAACGATAGTGCTTCCATGGTTTGCGCGGTGTATTAAAAATTATTCATGTAATCCTGTGCGATGCATGAGCAATATTACTGATACATGAATAACAAGTGATTTCTAACCTTTAAGCAGACTACAAGAAAGGTCACCAGTAATTCATCCGTCACTCTTTCACATCCTAAATCTGAGTCAATGGCGCAGTTTCAGTTGGAAAGTTGTTAGCCAACAAAATCAGGACATCAGGACATGAACGTAAGTTTCACGCTAATGAGGAAAAATAGGTTTCTGGCATTCCCAAGAGTTTTGACAGTTCTGTAAAGCTATGGATGTACAACCTGAAAAGGAAAGACTGGATTTGCAGTTTAGATCAGTGAACGAAGATACGGTTTTTTAATATCTGTGTCACGGTAATGTTGGTTAATGAGAGCTGCATAGAATTATTTTGATTGTGGTTCTGTACTGACTTACAAATTGTATAAAAATTTATTTTTGGGTCAACTTTTTCAATACTTTATTAACTAACACTAACTCTTAGTTTCGTCGCAATCGAAACGTGATTCGGACAGCAAACAAGACGTGACGAAGAGAAAGGGAAATTTCTCCATTTAACCGAATGAGATTACACACGACTTCACACACCAGTGTTTCCGTATTGACACACAACTTCAATGCCAAACTCAAAGAATATGACAAGTTCCAAGAACAACAATAACAGCTTCACAAGTACATTGTGAATTGTAATGAAGACTTAAGATGTTTTCCAATGTTTTACTTATTTTATAAGACTGATGATGGGCGCAAATGGTCCAAACATGTACCTAAAATATAACACGACGAAACTTATTTTTTAAATTGTTTAAGTGTTGTAAAAAAGTTTTGAAAAGGTGGACCAAAAATATTTTTTACTATAATGAGAGCTTTTAAAGATAAAAATTTCATTGTTCCGTATTGAAATTATTAACATTAAAAATTAAAAATAATTGAAGTTCAACCAATTCAATACATAAAAGAAAGAAATGCAGTAATTACATTATTATTTAAATGGGACCGGTTTCGACCCTAGTCCAGGTCATCGTCAGCCGTAAAAACAAGTAGGCGAAATCACACAATGTTTATGAATATTGGAGAAATAGGTCAGTTTCACACTCTGTCAGGCACAAAGTCACAACACTATCAAATAATATATGAAGATAAATAACTTGAAGTCGCAGACGAATAGATTTGTAGAAGCAAACCGCCAGTTCCCGGTGATCAGCGCGGCATATTCAAGGTCATGCGCTGCGGTCTCGAACGCCAAAGTAGAGTGGAGAATGTCTTGAAGGTCCAATATTTGTCTCGGTTGCGGGAAGTTAAGTACGTATATAAAAAATATACGACGCAAATCAGTATAATTGAATGAGTACTTGTGCTCCTGCTAAGTTCTTGGAAAACAGCTGACTTGAAAAAACAATTGTAAAGAGAAAAAAAATGTAGTAAAAAGCGCAATATCGGAAAACAAATGAAAACTTATATGCACAGTGCGCTATTTTTTAAATTGAAAAAAATTATTAGGACATGTTTGAAGTAGTCGAAGTTGGCGCAAGACAAGAGTTACAATTTGAAAGAGGAGAACCGAAATGAAGGTCGATTGGTTTTTTTTTAATAAATAGAGAAGGTAGAATAAATTAACAGAGGAAGAGTGATAGTGAAAAAAGAGAAAAAATAAAAGAGATTGAAGTTAGATGGTATTGAGGAAGGATAAGATAGGGAAATGAAGGAGGGGTAGTTTAGGGTGGGTTAGGAGGGTGGGTTATTGGAGGTAGAAAATTAACAAAGGCCCCCTCTTAAACATTACTGAAAATTGCTTTATCCACCTTGACCAGTACTTCAACCCTAATTTCAATTTAAACGACACTTCTGAAAAACCCAATATCCTTTTCGACTTCCTAATTCTTCTTCTCAAAAATTCCAAATTCCAAAACCCCAATTCTATTTTCCATGCCTTAAAAAGTTCCCACCCACATTTTCTACCTGGAAGAGGTAAGGTTGTAACTATGTACAGCGTGGAGCCTGAGGCTAGCAACAGGATATGCCATCGTCATCATCATAAATGCTTTCATTCCCCAACAAGAAGTGGTGGAGCGGGCCACTTAGATGGTTACGCCCTCTATCTGGCCAAGAGATGCGGGCAGGTTGAAAAAGAGGTGAAGTATTGAGGAGAAGGGTAGAAGATATTAACAAAGTAGCAGAAGGGATTTGTTTTTTCGGCCTATGGGCGAATTTCGTTATTATATAACTTAGTTTACAATAATAAGCATAGGGTTTTTTTTATTGCTTGGTCGATGTTTTCTTCGAACCTAAAATCTACATGGTGTAAAAGAAAGGAATTTTATATGCTTGGTCGGTACTACTTCGAACAACGTCCGGCTCCATGGCTAAATGGTTAGCGTGCTGGCCTTCGGTCACAGGGGTCCCGGGTTCGATTCCCGGCAGGATTGGGAATTTTAACCATAATTGGTTAAATCCCCTGGCACGGGGACTTCGTCGTCTTCATCATCACTTCATCCTCATCACGACGCGCAGGTCGCTAACGGGCGTCAAATCAAAAGACCTGAACCTGGCGAGCCGAAGTCCTCGAATATCTCTCGGCACTAAAAGTCATACGCCATTTCATTTCTTTTACTTCAAACAACAAAAATGAATTTATGACGGTCCCGCGGCCTGTTTCCAGTCATTCAACCGGGTCAGGAATGGAATGAATGTCACCCCCATCTAGCGCCGAGGACAGGAACTGTACCGGCTGTCAAAGCCTGTCGCACTCCTTTGGGGCAATTATTAACGACTCGCAGATGAAATGAAATGATATTGGAGTGTGTTGTTGGAGTGAGAGATGATTAACGACTCACAGATGAAATGAAATGATATTGGAGTGTGTTGTTGGAGTGAGAGATGACAGGGAAAACCTTGAGTGCCCGGAGAAAAACCTGTCCCGCCTCCACTTTTCTCAGCAGAAATCTGACTTTGAGTGACCGGAATTGAACCATGGAACCCAGCGGTGAAATCCAGCGCGCTGCCACCTGATAATTATGTTATTGGCTTTACGTCCCACTAACTACATTTTTACGGTTGTCGGAGACGCCGAGGTGCCGCAATTTAGTTCCGCAGGAGTTCTTTTACGTTCCAGTAAATCTACCGACACGAGGCTGACGTATTTGAGCACCTTCAAATACCATCGGACTGAGCCAGGATCGAATCTGCCAAGTTGTGGTCAGAAGGCTAGCGCCTCAACCGTCTGAGCCACTCAGCTCGGCACGCTGCCACCTGAGCCATGGAGTATTATTATTATTATTATTATTATTATTATTATTATTATTATTATTATTATTATTATTATTATTATTATTATTATTATTATTGTACCGGGCGGTACACCTCTACGCCGCACATTTAAATCTTGCGCCAATTAGAACTCCTCTACAGGAGAAACACAGAACTTGGAACTAGATCTACTTAAACTTTTCCTCGGAAGATGTCCCCTCCTTAATTTTGTGATTGTGAAGTTTCCAGTACTGTATAAAATTCTACGCGTTTTGTTTACCATTTATTAAGACGTTTGGACTCTCTGCAACGGATGTCACTACAAAAACTATAATCATGCACCCTGGTGCGAAGTGAAGGAACCCTTTTTGAAGAAATTTTGTATTCTTAAGTTTGTTCTTTACTAAATTATGTTCGTTCATTTGTGGGTTGGCAATATTGATCTTTTCTTTCCGCCAGGTTTGAATTCAGCCAATCCCTAATTTCTGTAATTAATTTTCGGCCTATCACAGGCTTCTTCTTCGATTTGGTGTGTAACTTTAAGCTAGCCAATAAAAGTGAGAGGGTGTGAATTGATTATTCATGAAAGGTCTCGAACTTTCCCCCAGGGTTTATAAACTGCGGATTTTCACGTCTCTTGGCCATTTGATCAACATCTAACTGAGTGTGTGTACGTGAAGCAGGAGGCGGGTGGTGCCTCTTTCATTTGACAGCAGTTCTTCAGCAAGGTAATGGCCGTTTAACATCTTGATTTCTTGCTAGCTCGGCAGTTAAACCCGCGGGAAAGGTCCGAAACTTTTACCATGTAATCTACTTTTCTAATGATGTAATTCCCTGCCGGCTTATGTAAAAACTTCATAAAATCTGTAACCGTAATTCGGGGATAGAGAGTGATACACCCTCTCGAGCTCCCCTTCATTTTGGTTTGAGGTGACTACGTTTGGGTAACTGTTTTTTTCTCTTCCTTAATGTTTTAAATTTCTTTCTTATACGAGTCACCTCCATAGCTTGGGAATAGCTTCTGTTTCATCGGCCTAGTGCCTTTTAGGTTTTAAGAACGCATATTTAGAAGTGCAAGTACACGCCTCCATTCAGTTTGGGTGTTTCGGGCCATTTACTTAACCTGTTCTTTTCTGCTAAGGCCCAGTAGGTCGGGTACAAGATACCCCTGTTTCTTTTGGTAAGTTGTGCCTTGCTGGCAAATAATTGTAAGTTTCTGGTATTGCCTTGAATAAGCTTGAAAAACTGAGAGCGGGTCAGCTCTTTTCTAGTGTGTAAAAGTGCCTCTGGGAGGCTCGATATTGTAATTAGGAGCAAGTGCTCCATGTTTTAGGGGATTTCTGCCCTTTGAACAAATTAGTGTTTTGTAATGTTGAGCTAGGAGCTCAAAATTGTAAAACTAGGGGCTTGTAGCCCAAGAGAGTCAAAATTCTGAAATCTTGGATCCTTCTAAGTCTTGTTTCAAAATTGTTATTTCCCTCAGTTATAATTTGATCCATCGCCCAATCAACTTCTTGTTACGGGGTTACCCGTGGAACGCAGAGGTAAAAGAAGGTGCCGGCATGAATGGGTCTAACTACAAGATGAAAAATAATTTTAAAATGTCAACAAAGGTTATATTTTCGGAAGAAAGAACAAAATTATAACCTTTATTGACATTTTAAAATTAACTTTGATCTTGTAGTTAGACCCATTCATCCCGGCACCTTCTTTCACCTCTGCGTTCCACGGATAACCCCGTAAGAATTATTATTATTATTATTATTATTATTATTATTATTATTATTATTATTATTATTATTATTATTATTGTTGTTGTTGTTGTTGTTAATTGAACTAATACTCTCTCCTCAGTTTCTGGGGGAGGGGAGTATCCTGTTCTATTCTATTATTCATTGGGCAGGAAGTATAAGCTGTCGATAATGTTCAGCAGTGAAGGAGCTCTTGTTGGAAGTTAATTACGCATCCTGTCTCTAACGAGAGGCCGCCCCAGCCACGCACACAGAACGTTAAATTACACGTTCCCATTGTCGCGAGAGTCAGCCTGGAATTTAGAGCGCAAACATCATAATATTGTAGTAACTGCCGGGGCTGAATTACAGCTGTTATCCAATCAGGTCAACGGCTCGTTGCCCACAACAACAACTCGTAGAATTACAAACCACTACTACAGCGAAACTTTCCTATTTCAACTCTCATCCACCAAAGCGTGTTGTGGTAATTCTATAGAAGTGCGTACTGAAAATGAAGCTATTCCATAGCGTGGCGGTGCTGATGCTGCATTCACGGACACTGAAGTGGACAAACAGAGGGTAAAAATTCACCGACTGACTGTAATTGAGAGATGGCAATACAACGCAACCTATGGCACGGAGTAATACTCTGTTAAAATAATTATAATTCCAGTCCCAGAATATAGAGCTAATTTTTGTGTTTTAGCACCATGTTCTAAATGCAGATGATATTTATATTTACTCGCGCCAGAAGCAATAACGTTCAATGCTGTAAAGGAATGTTAGAATTAAATTTTGGATAGTAAATAAATAAAGCCACGCAACTACAGAAACAAGCGGCTAAAGCAGGCCTACATATCTCTATCGAAAAGACGCAGCGTATGATAAACATAAAGACAGCTCCCAGAAGGATGACAATAGTAGGAAGGAAATTCAGAAGGAGGAGAGATTTAAATGAAAACTCTCAGGCTGTTTCCAGTCCTTCGACCTGGTCAGGAATGGAATAAATGAAGTCCCTATCTAGCGGCAAGGATAGAAATTGAGCCGGCTGCCGAAGCCTGTCGCACTCCTCTGAGGCAATAATGAATTGCTGGCAGATGAAATGAATTGATATTGGAGCATTGCTGGAATTAAAGGTGACAGGGAAAACCAGAGTACACCGAAAAACGTGTCCCGCTTTCGCTTTGTCCAGAGTGATCAGGATTTGAACCACGGAACCCACGGTTAGAGGCCGGCGTGCTGCCGTCAGAGCCACGGTGGCTCAGAGATTTAAATACCTAGTAGAATGGATAGAAACTGGGCTGCCGGGCTGAGTGGCTCAGACGGTTAAGGCGCTGGCCTTCTAACCCCAACTTGGCAGGTTCGATCCTGGCTCAGTTCGGTGGTATTTGAAGGTGCTAAAATACGACAGCCTCGTGTAGGTAGATTTACTGGTACGTAAAAGAACTCCTGCGGGACTAAATTCTGGCACCTCGGCGTCTCCGAAGACCGTAAAAGTAGTTAGTGGGACGTAAAGCAAATAACATTATTATTAGAAACTGGGCTGACAGAAAAAGAAGCAATGGAAGCTCGAATAAACAAAATTAATTTAACACACAAACTAACTATGAACGTCTACAATAAGAATATTTCGATTAATACAAAATTAAGACGGTACCAGACAGTGTTCCATCCTGAAACCTAATACCTCCACATTGCCCTGCACGTGTTCCCCGGGTGGTGCTCAGCCAGCAACAACAAATCGGCGGCCAAACTGATCTCCTGGCCAAATGGACTCAGAGAGAACTTCTGCAAATGGTCCTTCTCAGGACCAACCTGCAAAGATACTAGGACCTTCTTTACGAATATGCCAAATAAACATCGAAGGCATATCCAGATCGAAGAGTGAACATCTTTCTAGAATCCTTCTTAAAAACAACATCGATGTAGTGACCATTCAAGAAGCTCATACTGCGACTGAGGAACAGCTAAGATCGAGAGGAAAGATCCCTGGTTATATTGTTATTGGGGCAACCTACCACCAGACGTATGGGGCAGCAACTTATGCTCGTTCAAATCTACAAGATGTTCGGCTCATTTCAGCAACTGTGACTGACGATGTTCACGTGGTAACTGTTGACATATCGGGAATCAAAGTGGTAAATGTATATAAACCACCATCTGTGGCTTGGTCAAATGAAGTGGTCCTCACCCAGAATCATCCAACAATATATGTCGGAGATTTCAATACTCACCATCCGAACTGCAAATATGATGATACAGATGAATGTGGCTCTCAACTAGTCACCTGGGCTGAAGCTAATAATCTACACCTGGTTTTCGATGTGAAAGATAGAGGAACCTTTAAGTCAGCCCGTTGGAAGAGAGAATGCAATCGTGATCTTTGCTTTGTCACTGAAGATGTAAACGGTATTCTCCTGCCTACTACAAGGAAAGTAACGGAAAACTTTCCGCACAGTCAACACAGACCTGTCATGATAACTACAGGAATACAAATACCTTTGGTTAAAAGCATACCTCGACCACGATGGAATTTCAATAAAGCCAAGTGGGATTGCTCTTCAGAAGATCTTGACAAATGTGTCCGATTCATACCGCCTATTCAGTCTAACTACGAGCGTTTTGCTGGACTTATCTCAATTGCCAAGAAATATATTCCAAGAGGGCTGCAGAATGAGTATATCCCTGGATGGAATGAAACTTGTGAGACACTCTACAGGGTGGAGATCCTGAAATAGCAAGTGCTCTGTTACAGAGTTTAGATGAATCTCGACAGCAGAAGTGGAACAATACGGTTGAGACTATGGACTTCAAACAGTCCAGCAGAAAAGCCTGGAGTCTTCTTAGGAAACTTACCGGAAGCAGAACCTGCCACAAGGGAAATGGATGCATCACCCCCAACCTAGTAGCTGAACATATTGTTAATATGTCACGAGCGCCCTCTGATAAGAAACATACCGTCCAAGTAAAGAAGTTGCTCAAACAACAGAAAAGCAACTTGCAGGAGAACTCTATATACTCGGAACCATTTTCACATCTGGAAGTAGATACTGCTATTAAAAGCCTCAAACCAAGTAAAGCTGTTGGCTTTGATGGGATATTTCCTGAGTTTCTGATACATAGTGGTCCAAACACAAGGCTCTGGTTGGCTAAATTCTACTCTAATATATTATCGTCTGGACATCTGCCATATGAATTCCGGGTAAGCAAGATCATTGCAATTCTGAAACCAGGTAAACCGGAAGACAAAGTCGATAGCTACCGTCCAATAGCATTGCTGAGTGTTTGCTATAAACTCCTTGAGAGACTTGTGTACAATAGAATTAGTTCGGCCATTAATGAAGTGATCCCAGTAGAGCAAGCTGGATTCAAGCAGAACCGAAGCTGTGTTGACCAGGTGCTAGCACTAACAACTCACATTGAAGTTGGTTTTCAAAGGGGTACTAAAACATCTGTAGTCTTTGTAGATCTAAAGGCTGCATATGGTACTGGGTGGAGGCAAGGGTTGATGTTGAAGCTGCAACGAGTTATCCCTTGCAAAACTGTAACCACACTGATCAACAATATGCTAACCGAAAGGCTCTTCCGTGCCGTCATGTATGATGACATTAGTCGTCTTAGGAAACTAAAAAATGGTCTTCCCCAGGGATCAGTATTGGCACCTCTTCTGTTCAATCTCTACATATCGGATATCCCTGAGACAAAAGCATTAAAATTTTCTTATGCAGACGACCTAGCCATTGCCATTCAACATCTAGATCTCAGCCATGCCGAGGCCATTTTGACGTCTGACCTGAATACACCTAGCTGTTACTTCCGAAAGTGGAGATTACAACCCAGCATGATTTTTTTTTTTTTTTTGCTAGTTGCTTTACGTCGCACCGACACAGACACAGATAGGTCTTATGGCGACGATGGGACAGGAAAGGGCTAGAAGTTGGAAGGAAGCGGCCGTGGCCTTAATTAAGGTACAGCCCCAGCATTTGCCTGGTGTGAAAATGGGAAACCACGGAAAACCATTTTCAGGGCTGTCGACAGTGGGGTTCGAACCTACTATCTCCCGAATACTGGATACTGGCCGCACTTAAGCGGCTGCAGCTATCGAGCTCGGTCCCAGCATGAATAAGACAGAATCTGCTTGCTTCCATCTCCACAACAAGTTGGCTAATACAAAACTCCAAATATGCTTCAATGGCTTAGTGCTAAAGCACAATCCTAATCCAAAGTACCTCGGGGTAACGCTTGACCGAACCCTATCTTATAGAAAGCATCTTGAAAACCTCGGATCTAAGTTGAGATCACGTAATAATATTCTGTTTAAATTGTGTGGAACTTCATCGGGTGCTTCAGCGGACATATTACGACGCACTGGGCTTGGCCTTGTGTATTCTGCAGCTGAATACTGCTCTTCAATATGGCTTAACAGTTGCCACGTGAAGAAAGTCAATGTATAACTTAACACCACCATGCGTATCATCTCTGGTACTCTGAAGCCTACTGCAACGCACTGGCTGCCAGTCCTGTCCCACATTGCTCCACCAAGCCTGCGACGTTCAAGAGCCCTTGTTCAAGAATATGATAAGATCATGTCCAATCCAACTTTACCTATCCACAGAGATGTTGCAGATCTCTGGAGACAAAGGCTGAAATCCCGTAAGCCACCAATGAAAACAGCTAAGAATCTAATGGATGCTAGTTTCAATTTAAAAGAGGAATGGAAAGAGCAATGGATTCGTACAGCTCCGGAGTGGCCAAGCCTCTTTAATCCAAACCACGCTCCAGCTGGTTTCAGTTTGCCAAGAAGAACGTGGGCATCACTAAACAGGTTTCGCACTAATTGTGGAAGATCTGCATTCTCCCTTCACCAGTGGGGCTTCGGGGACTCTCCAGCGTGTGATTGTGCTACTTTAGTCCAGACCATGCATCATATAATGGACGAATACCCTTTGCGTGCTTATGGTGGAGACCGGAAAGAATTTGCTGATGTCTCAGAATCCCTAGTGCAGTGGATAAACAATTTAGATATCCATGGGTAATTGTTCCCTACTCACCATGTATTCTTTGCAGGTTTTTCTTTTGTATAATATTGTATATACTTGTCCATTCTGTAAATTCCATACGCTTAATAATAATAACCTAATACGCGGCAGAAACTCTTAACCTAGTAAGAACAGGAGTACTTAAGAGATTAAAAATGGTGGAACGAAAGATTCTAAGGAAGATATTCGGATCTCGAGAAACAGAGGACGGTCAGTTTACAAGACGAGCCAACCAAGAACTGAATATCAAGATAGATAAACTTTCGGACGTTATACGAAGAAGCAGCAGCATGTTCTTCGGCCATACCCTGAGAATGGACCAAGGGAGGTTAACACTTTAAATAACCCGACTCCATGGCTATATGATTAGCGTGCTGGCCTTTGGTCAAACGGGTCCTGGGTTCGATTCCCGGAGGGTTCGGGAATTTTAACCATCATTGGTTAATTTCGCCGGCTCGAGGGCTGGGTGTATGTGTCTTTTTTATCATCATTTCATCCTCATCACGACACGCAGGTTGTCTACGGGAGTCAAATCAAAAGACCTGCACCTGGCGAGCCGAACATGTCCTCAGACACTTCCGGCACTAGAAGCCACACGCCATTTCATTTACCGTAAATAACACAGTTTCTTATGAACAAGAGAACCAAAGTATGCCGAATCAAAGAGGTACAGGGGAATCTAGAAGACATGGGAATTCACGAACCGGAAATACACAACAGAGTGAATATGAAATAAAAAATTCCCGCTTGAACAGGTTTTCATTACAGAACTTTTTTATCTATGGGCTTTACGTCGCACCGACACAGATAGGTCTTATGGCGACGATGGGATAGGAATGGCCTAGGAGTTGGAAGGAAGCGGCCGTGGCCTTAATTAAGGTACAGCCCCAGCATTTACCCGGTGTGAAAATGGGAAACCACGGAAAACCATCTTCAGGGCTGCCGACAGTGGGATTCGAACCCCTACTTCCCGGATGCAAGCTCACAGCCGCGCGCCTCTACGCGCACGGCCAACTCGCCCTGTCATTACAGAACTAGGCTCAGAACAAAATCATCATGGAAAGAAGAGCGAAGAAGGTTGCAAGATATGAGAACGAAAGAATGTAGAACAAGGAGAATGACCAGAATAAACGAAACTGATATGAATTAACATGGTCCTCGGATGGCCAAGAAAAGAATAATAAGTAAATAAATAAAATAAATTAATACAATATATCAGATTAGATTGTCTTCGCCCAGAAATGGGCCACTTCCATAGCACTATCACAGCCTACCTTGCGTTGTCCAAGAGTATGAACAGTTCGCAGGTACGCAGGTCTCTCTCTACATCCACCGTGATCTCAACCCTGCGATCCGTCCTGAAACGTAATACGCAACAGAAACCCTTAACCTAGTAAAAACAGGAGTACGTAAGGGATAAAAAAATGGTAGAATGAAATATTTACATCTCCCAAGACCACTCCGAAGTCCGTTGAGTGATCGACAGTCTTCCCAGTTGGCGTCGTGAACTGCAGGAAGGATTTTTGTAGACGTCACCCAGTCTGGTGGTACAGTGCTCTGCCTGGCTACCTCAGGTTTTGCAGTGAGCATTCTTGTTGTCTGCACAGAGCTTTTCCTTTATTAATCCGTCTCCTTGGAGGTTGGTGACCAAAGAGAGGGTGAGCTTGGTCCTTTACAGGCTTTCTTTGCTCAATTCGTGCTATAACCTCACGACGTACTTCAGGTTAGGCTATGCTTGTCAGGGAGTACAGTTTATAGATACAGATTATAAATGTTGAGCACTGTAATATCTGGTCAGTTTTTACTTAGGGGTAACTGCGGTTTGAGGCTCAAAAGAAGGTTCTTCCGCAGGACGCACAAGGAATCTACTTGAATGTAAGGTCAGAAGTAAAATGATCTAGTTCGGACTATTCGAAGGCAACAGTAATTAAAATGGTGGCAGCGAAATCTCAGGTGGGAAGAGCAACCATCTATGAAATGTACTTGGTACACTTTACAAAATATAGGACACCCAAACATTAATACTTAATGTTTTCTCTATAACTCATTCGTGAGGTCAAAATTAGAATATGCATCCGTTATGTGGATGCCAAATTACAAATCTTATATAAATAAAATTGAAAAGGTTCAAGAGAAATTCTTACGGTTTATTAATTACAAGAAGCATAATCAGTCAGCATATAGGTTGAGAATATCACATCGTCACTTATTAGAAGAATTTAGATACAATTCATTAAGCGCTCGTCCGACTCGCTGGCTGAATGGTCAGCGTACTGGCCTTCGGTTCAGAGGGTCCCGGGTTCGATTCCCGGCCGGGTCGGGGATTTTAACCTTCGTTGGTTAATTCCAACGGCCCGGGGGCTGGGTGTTTGTACTGTCCCCAACATCCCTGCAACTCACACACCACACATAACACTATCCTCCACCACAATAAAACGCAGTTACCTACACATGGCAGATGCCGCCCACCCTCATCGGAGGGTCTGCCTTTCAAGGGCTGCACTCAGCTAGAAATAGTCACACGAAATTATTATTATTAAGCGCTCGCCGAGAATTATACCAACAACTGTTTCTACACAAAATGAATCTACTTGAATGTAAGGTCAGAAGTAAAATGATCTAGTTCGGACTATTCGAAGGCAACAGTAATTAAAATGGTGGCAGCGAAATCTCAGGTGGGAAGAGCAACCATCCATCACCATCAGTGGTGATCTACTAGCCAGAACAATTTTAATGTAAGCAAATCTAACTTGCGTAACAGAGCGTAATTTTACAATCCTTTATCCAACATATTAATTAATAAAAATTCGCCATTAGTAAGGACGTTTAATGAGTTATTCAGAAACCACGACGTAGATCTCTCAAGGTCCCTAACAGACTTCAAAAAATGTCTACTGATTTTCTTTAGTGAATATACTTAAACAGTCTTAACAAACGGCATCTTATAAAAAGAAAATAGAATTCATTACACTGTCTCATTGTCAATAACCCAAATGTAATTTAATTGTCTATAAACTCCGAGATATTTTTACACTCTTAATCATGCACCTGACCTGTTCACGTATGTGTGTGCTTGTACATAAAGTTTTAGCTCTTCCTACTTATGTAACCAGGAGTAAGTAATTGCAGCACTATCTAATCCTGATCTGTACATAACCTATTGTTGTTTTTGTCATTTTTCCCTCTAAATTTATTTATTATAATCTTTCAATATCTGTTGTAAATTTTTCTAGATATTTTTCTGTTTTGCAATGTGTATTATTGTACTATATTTTGTAGTGTCTGTTGTAATTGGAGTGCAACTCTGTTACAGACATGTAACATAAATAAATAAATAAATAAATAAATAAATAAATAAATAAATAAATAAATAAATAAATAAATAAATTCTAGAAAATAATCTAACTTGCACCTATTCTCATGTCTGCTGACACTGGGCTTCGAACCCACTATGCAAGCTGATGCCTACACCTACGTAGCACAAACCGCGCCATCACTTGCACAGTAGTATCCATTGTTACAGAATGAATTGATGCTGACGTCTGTATGACGTACTAACTGGACTGGATTTTAAAATGATAGCGTTTCTCAGTAACTATCCCTTCTGGAAAATGTGCGAGATTGAAATTCATACCACTTGGAACCACTCCACAAATTCAGCTTCTCGATATCGATTTCTCCCATGCGCACTATACAAATTATCGCATCAGTTCATCACCAGCGCGAAAGATTCCCCATAGTTTGTTTAACTAGACTTTTCTTAAATGATATCAAACAAGTTAGAAATTTATCAAACATCTGCCTTCGTAAATTATTCCAGTCCCTAACTCCACATCGTATAAACGAATGTTTGATAACACTACTTGATTGGTAGAAATCAACCAGAAGAAATCGTGCTGCTCTCCTTTGGATTTCTTCCAGTTCGAGAATCAAGTAACCATGGCGGGGGACTCATACACTGGAACTATAATTGGGGTCTTACCAGATACTTGTACGCTCTCTCCTTTTTATAATTTGCTTTAGGTCGCCTTACGACAGATCTTATGGTGACGGTGCCATTGGAAAGAGGAAGAAAGAGACCGTGGTCTTATTTATGGCACAGCTCCAGCATTTGCCTGATGTGAAAAAGGAAAATCACTTAACACCATCTTCAGAGCTGCCGACAGTGGGGCTCGAACCAACTATCCCTCGAATGCAAGCTGACAACTACGTGACCCCCACCCCTTGAAACCTTTTTCCGCTAATCAATGGCTTGTGGCTTCCGGAGAGGCCTGGCGCAGGCCTTTTGATTTGACACCCGTAGGTGACCTGCGCGTCGTGATGAGTACGAAATGTGCCAGAGGAATTCACCAATTAAATATTATGGTTAAAATTCCCGACCCTGCCGGGAATCCAACCTGGGACCCCTGTGACCAAAGGCCAGCATGCCAACTATTTACCCATGGAGCCGGACTTTCCTCTAATGGTTCAACGCCGCACTATCACATCGAATACGCAAGGATGGAAAACACCTTGGATTGGGTAAGTAGCGACCTTGGCCTTATTTAAGACTACCGAAGAGTTGTAAACCTAATACTGTCGGAGTTTGACGTGAAAAAAGTTGATCAAGAGAAGTATCAATGCCAGTCTTAGTGTGGGTCTCTCTTGCTACCGTCCACCCTCCCAAGTTCAAAGCACCAATGGAGTTTGGATTAAAGCACATTCAGTCCTTGACCACAGCAGGACAAATATTCTACAGTTGTAGCAATTTCCTGGTTAACGCCCGGCTGTGTTCACATCCTTGTCCACGGAATGCCGAGATTTCCAAAACTCGAGGAACAACGTTTTCAACTCTTTAACTTTAAACTACAGGGTCTTTCTTTCACTCAAAGTGGGGCCGGCGCAGCGCAGCGGGTAGTTGGGCGACCTGAACGTCAGACGAGCACAAGGCAACTCGCTGAGCTTGGGGCCGGGAGAGCGCCCGTTCGAATCGCGTCAAAATACAGTAACAAGCACACATAATATCGCATAATGAAAGTAAAACGATTTCTCACCTTGTCACAGAAGTTGAAAATTTCCTCCACCTGCATCTACTTATTTCTGGCTTCATCTATGGAAATTTTCATTCATACGCATTAGTTCATCTACCGTGATAGCCTCAATTTCTCTCGAGATATTTTGTTTAAGTTCATCTAGAGTTTGAGTGTTTGTTGTATAATCCTTTTTTTTTTCTTTCAAATTTCTCCATAAATAAAAGTCGCAAACCGTAAGAGCTGAGTATCTTGCGAGCCACAATGGTTTACTAATTACCCTGTTGTCAAAAATTTCCTCAATTAAACTTAATGACTCTTTAGCCGTATGCGCGATAGCCGAGTCTTGCTGTAAATATGGTACGAGAATGTAATTCCTATATCTCTGTCCAGTGACTGTGGTTTCAAAACTTTTTACAAATTTGTTTAACGTCGTACCGACACAGACAGGTCTTATGGCGACGATGGGATAGGAAAGGCCTTGAAGTGGGAAGGTATCGGCCATGTCCTTAATTAAGGTACAGCCCCAGCATTTGCCTGGTGTGAAAATGGGAAACCACGGAAAACCATCTTTGGGGTTGCCGACAACGGGGCTCGTACCCACTATCTCCCGGATACAAGCTCACAGCTGTGCGCCCCTAAGCGCACGGCCAACTCGCCCGGTGTTTAAAAAAATATAAGACCTATTATCCTGTCTGTAATTACTGCCGCCAACATTCCAATTTTCAGGTAAGGCAAAGACCCTGTATATAGCCACTACGGTTATAGATTTTTGAATTTTTATAAGAAAATTGATTTCCTGTGTCATAAAACTATGAACTTCATCTCAAAAGTGATGAAAAACGATCTAATCCCGTTTAGATTTTGTTTAAAGTCACCCCGAACACGAAATCTCTAAAATCGTTTTTAAGTCATATGTACAAGGTAGTACATCATCCTACTCTCCTGGGTCTTCCCAAGCTTTCTTCAAACACCTCAAAACTTTCGGAACTTTATAGAGTACCGGTATTCTGTATATTTGTAAAACTCTCCGCAGCTTTCCAGGACAGTATTTAACTTCCTGTAATGCAGTAGAAGTGTCCAGAATTTTCTATAATAATAATGTCATTTTCTTTACGTCCTACTAACTACTTTTACGATTTTCGGAGACGCCGAGGTGTCGGAATTTAGTCCCAAAGGAGTTCTTTTACGAGCCTATAAACCTACCGACACGATACTGACGAATTTGAGCACCTTCAAATACCATCGGACTGAGCCAGGATTGAATCTGCCAAGTTGGCCAGAATTTTCTAGAACAATCACTAGTTTTAAAAGTAATGTGAGCTTGTGCTTTTCTGAATAATTATGTAATACAGTACATCACTTGAATAATTGAAGAAGTAATTTTAAAACCTAACTTACGTAGCGCAACTTGGAATTCCAAAATAATACCAGCATTTTCTTTTGTCATTTACTCTTTTACCAGAAACAAGATCTTCAGTACTCAAAATTTGTATACCTTTCTCTTACAGTTGGGCAGACCATTGGTTAATGACCTAATGGAAAATTCAGATGATTGCCAGAAGCTATGCACCATCTTGCGGGTCCATGAAAAAGCATTCAATAGTGTGAACAGATTTTGGAATCACGAACCTTGAAGACTGGAAATTCTCAGATCAAATCAGTGTGAAGAATGGGCAGTCAAGTGTTTTCAAGGTGTTTATGACATCAGTAAAAGAAAGGCTAAGCTACAATTTATATTATTTTTGTCCAACCAAAAATAACGACTTCAAATTATGCTAAATACTCAACTTCACCTATTACAACTCAATATCTATTGGTACTTGCAGAATTGATATGCAAGTTCGTGATTTTGTGGTTCATTCTAAGTTTGTGTGTTAATATATAACAATAAATTCGTTTCTTACTTCAAAACTACGTGTTATACAATTATATAATTATAATTTAAATATATTACCGAGAAAAATATTTTGATTTTGTCACGTTATAGGTGTATCTGTATATGATTAAAACCAGTTTTTGATTTGGCGGCGACCTTTTTGAAAAGCTAATTAGAAATAATGTACTTTACTTTTGAGCAAAATTTCATCGATCTATGACACAGATACATGCGGTCACAAAAATTCACCGAGAACAAGCAGCGAGACTGGTCAAAACTGCGTGTAGCTGAGCAACACTGGTGGCCTGACAAGCGAGCCGGCTTCAGGACCGGCACGCTTTAAGTACTTAACATCGGGGGAAGGTACAGCTTAACGTTTGAGTCGCCGGTCGTTGTTAATAATGAAATTGAGAGAACTATACCAGTGGTTCTCACAACAATGCGGTACTTGTGTCTAACATTCCACTGTTGCCGTTGCGGACAGATAAGGCAACATTCATGCGAGATGGCATCAAACGTTTGCATACCCTATGGGTGTGATGAGAGTGTAATTCGATTACATAGATTTAATGCTTCAGAAACGGAGGCCATCAACATCTGGTCCGGTGTCCTTGGTAACTCTTTGCTGTCACCTCACGTAACATTGCAGGCGCATCGAATTTAATTACACTTACACATTACCTTGAAGTATTTCGACATATTTCATTGATAAATACCCTAAATCACTGGATCCTCCTTCCAAGAACCTACAAATTCAGTTGAAAGTATGCATGCACCCATTTAAAGATCATACTGTATGTGGTTCAGTTTCTCCGTAAATACAAGCGCTCCGAATAGTAACCATATGGCAAGTTTCTCACCCCTTTGCATACTAGCATTTAGTGAAAACTTCATTTCCATATCTTAAACCGTTGAGAAAATATTACAGGTATCCTATGTTAGGTGGACCACTTGGTACATCAATCGATCAAGCAATCACCACAAGTCTACATTTAGGACAAGCGCCCATGTGGCAGATTCTCTAACTGTTTTTACCTAGACTTTTCGTAAATAACTGCAAAGAATTTGGAAATTTATTGAACATCTGCCTTGGTAAAATTGTTCCAATCCCTAACTCCATTTCCTATAAACGAATATTGTCCCCATGTTTTTCCTCTTGAATTCCAACTTTATCTTCCCTACTTTTAAAAACACCACTCAGAATTATTGGTCTGCTAATGTCATTCCAAGCCATCAGTGCACTAACAGCTTGGAACATACCGCTTAGTCGAGCAGCTCGTTTCCTTTCTCCCAAGTCTTCCCAGCCTAAACTTTGCAGCATTTTTGTCACGCTACTCTTTTGTCGGAAATCGCCCAGAACAAATCGAGCTGCTTTTCTTTAGAATTTTTCCACTTCTCGAATCAAGAAGTCGTTGCAAGGGTCCCATACACTGGAACATTGTGTTGAAGATTGTGATGATGTAGCGAAACACACCATGGTGCCGATACCCGGAAATACAGAAGAATAAGCCATATTCATCTATTTCGTCACTATCAACATCAACTATCAACATACAAAAGTAAAATTCTCTATTTGCTACACCATCACAATCTTCAACACCATACTCTGGTTGGGGTCTTACCAGAACTTCTATGCTCACTGTAGCCCCTAAATACTCTCATACCCACCTGCCGAGATATGTACCCTTCATTTACAGTCTCATTTATGCGATTACCGCAATGATGATCTTATATTAACAACTAGTGACCACCATTATGAACTTTTGCCCCATCAACAAAGTAATTAAAATTGAGAGGACATTTTACTATTAGTGAAACTCACAGCCTGACTATTAACCCCATTTAACGTCATACAATTGCCTGTTGTTCATTTCAGAAACAATGTCGAAATCTTTTTGCAGTTGCTCATAGTAATGTAACTTTTCAATTACTCTACTGTAGGGTATAATACCATCTGCAAATAGCCTTATCTCTTATTCCAGTGCTCTAGTCATATCATTTATATATATATAGGAAAACATAGGAGTTCACTAATACACTGCCTTGAGGATCACACCGTCATATTCTACGAACCACAATCCTCTTGCTTTATTTATTTTTACAGGTTCCTGATTACACCGAACAGTACACGGGTGAGCTACTATTTTCTCTTCGGATCTGGGAAAGGAAACTCAGGTCATTCCATTGTGTAATAAAGTGTACTTTAGAAAATTGATACCATTATCCTTTGCGACTTGTTATATAAACTTATAAAACCCATCACATTAACGAAATGGTAAGAGAAGTCAATTTCATACGTGCCGTCTGTCTCGAAAGTTAGCTCACAGCAACCTGTCTTACAAGGGTAGGCCACCAAGTACGAGGACGTGGCGGACCTCACTGTGAACAACTGCTATGAGCTACGTTGTTGTTACGCAGTGTACGCTGTGTATGTCCATAACACAAGAAATATGCATTTCCGACCATTGGTTCCCTATCTAAAAATAATCGGTTGTGGACCCACTGTCACATGTTTCAATTTGGCCCAAAAGGATTTAGACATTCCGCAGCTGAAGTCTAGGAGGAACCTCAAGTGTTAAGTTTATATAATGACTAGCTGCATTTCCGCCAATATTCAGGCAAGCTGTTTTACTCGGATCGCAGCAGCAATCCCATTTGTCGGAAATGAGTGACAGCATAAGAGACAAATCACACCACAGCAATGACCAATGTAATGTTATTTTTGATCAGTTTCTCTCTTGTCTTATTCTCACATCACCGGGCTAGTTGGCCGTGCGATCGGGGCCGCGCAGCTATTAGCTTGCATCCGGGAGGTAATGGGTTCGAACACCGTGGTCGGCACCCCGAAGATGGTTTTCCGTGGTTTCCCATTTTCACACCAGGCAAATGCTGGGGCTGTACCTTAAGTAAGGCCACTCCTAGCCCTTTCCTATTCCATAGGCGCCATGAGACTTATCTGTGTCGGTGCGACGTAAAGCCAATTGAAAATATAAAATAATCTTCGAAAGATCGTTTCTTTACACAGATTTTTAATAATATTCTTCATTTTTTTCTTGACGATATGGACCGAAGACCACGCGGTGTTACCAATCCTCGACGTTGATATAGACTAACCAACAAAAGACAAAATTCACCATTCTACTACCATATGGTAAAACTGCATGGCATTAATAAGTGGAAATTGTATTACCTTTTGTTGTGTAATACCTTAAGATAGGTCTAAAATTAAATTTTAGTCACCTTCCCCTAAACTACCATTTCATCGAGCGTCAATAAAAATTATTTATAGCCTATATTGTAGTACATTACTCCTAAACTTTAAATAACGATTTTTATTAAATTTTGTTCAATTTTATCGTGGTTCGGCGTTTATGTGCACTTAGCAAAAAAAAATCGAAATTTATGAATATTTGTGTTATCATAGCTGGTACGGTAAAATTGTACAAGACATAAATAATCGGAAATTTATTTCTATATAACTTTAGTTATGTCATAGTTATCGATACGACCGCCAATAACGTAAATATTTGAGACTTAAATTAATTACTACAACCTCTAAACACACTTATTCTTCCATGCTAGGCTAACTCGCACTGCACGCGTTTTGGTGTCTCGACATTCTGGTCGATCCCTACAATTATTTTACTGTAGCTTGCCAGTAACAGATACGAGTGACTGCGATGTCTTGCAATGTGTTTCTGGATGGTATGCAACACAGAAACATGAAAAAAACATTAAGAAATACTCAACACTATGAACACTTAATTAAGGAAACATTTTCATGTGCACACCTCACTTTGTTTAAAGATTTACGAAAGCAAACTACACGGATTTTTTTATATAATTCATTCACAGTATCGCATTCCTTTTCTTATAATTGATGTCAGTTTATTCCTCAAGGAAAGGAACTAAATAAGGTTTTGCAGTTTGATAGAGCCCTGCATCCCAGAGAAACGACAAAGCAAAGCTCACAGGAGGAAGAAGTGAAGGGAACTGCCTACCTCCCTTACATTCACGACACTACATATCGAATTGCCAAGTTCCTCCGCAAATACCGTGCTTGGCACCGTCACTAAAATTGTTCACAGTCTGGGTAAAACCAAGGACAGATTGTCCCCACTTTTACATCCTGGGGTATACGAAATACCTTGTACTTGCGGTAAGGTGTACATTGCTCAAATATGCCGGTCCGTTGGTACTCGTATCAAGGAACATGAACATTCGTCTCAACCAGCCAGACAAATCACCAATAGAACGTTCCACTGTCAGGTCATGATGTCATGTTCCAAGATGCTCGAGCTCTTACTCAAACTAGACACTACCGTTCCAAGATTATACGGGAAGCTGTGGAAATACGTAGAAATCCTAACAATTTCGACAGGAATACTGGGTATCAATTAAGTAATACCTGGTTGCCAGCCGTTAAGGATTTTCGCAGGTATTTCCCTTTCCTGTCCATTCACTATTGTTATTTCGTTTCGGTGTTTTCAAAATTCGTACGTTCCT
This sequence comes from Anabrus simplex, assembly GCF_040414725.1. Taxonomy (NCBI): domain Eukaryota; kingdom Metazoa; phylum Arthropoda; class Insecta; order Orthoptera; family Tettigoniidae; genus Anabrus; species Anabrus simplex. The sequence goes on along the minus strand of NC_090273.1, from coordinate 61,784,925 downwards.
CATCGCCAGATGTTTCATTCCAGTCTTGAGTCTATGTCTTAACTCCATATGTGCGTACAAATTTTATGTGATCCTCTCAGACTGATTCTGATCGTTCAGTCAGCTTCCGCTTCGAACGCGAGCGCTGTTCCGCGTCCGGAGAGCCATCTAGTGACGAATGAACGTACCATTTCCACTTCTATTATAACGTCTAAATTTAAAGAGTCATTAGTAGTATAATTGGATGGTTCTGGCGCCTCCTCCCGCGGGAAATTTGAATTCTGGCGGGAAATTTGAATTTTGGCGCGAGATTTGAATTTGTAAACAAAGCCACGTGCTTTTTGACAGCTGTCATCGACAACAACGCATCGCTAACCACACTGCTGCCATCTTGACGGGCCTAAACCTCAGTAGTGCCAACTTAACCTAACTAGCGCGAGGTAAACAAAGCCACGTGTTTTTGACAGCCACGTGCTTTTTGACAGACAACAACGCATCGCTAACCTCACTGCTGCCATCTTGACGGGCCTAAACCTCAGTAGTACCAACTTAACCTAACTAGCGCGAGGTAAACAAAGCCACGTGTTTTTTTGACAGCCACGTGCTTTTTGACAGACAACAACGCATCGCTAACCTCAGTACTGCCATCTTGACGGGCCTAAACCTCAGTAGTGCCAACTTAACCTAGCTAGCGTGTGGTAAACAAAGCCACGTGCTTTTTGACAGCCACGTGCTTTTTTGACAGCTGTCATCCGCCATCTTTAAACCACAGAGCACTGTGCTGCCCTCTTTATCGTAGTAGATGTAAATTCGTCACCTGTCATCGGCAGTGCTGCCATCTTGGCGGGCCTAAACCTTAGTGCTACCAACTTAACCTCACTAGCGCGAGATAAACAAATCCACGTGCTTTTTGACAGCTGTCATCCGCCATCTTTAATCTATAAAGCACAGTGCTGCCCTCTTTAGCTACTTACCTTTGAAATGTGGTGGCGGATAATTTGAAAAATGCTTTTTGACAGCAGCCATCTTTGAGCACAGTGCTGCCCTCTTTGTGGTGGCGGGAAATTCCACGTGCTCTTGTTTGGAAACAAACTCACGTGCTTTTTTCTGACAGCTATCATCCGCCATCTTGCATCACAAACCTCAGTGCTGCACTCTATAGCTAGATGCCTTTGAAATGTGGTGGCGGCAATTTGAAAAATTCTATGTGCTCTTGTTTGGAAACAAAGCCACGTGCTTTTTGACAGCTGCCATCCACCATCTTTAATCAATAGAGCACTGTGCTGCCCTCTTTATGACATGTAGTAGCGGGCAATTTGAAAAGTTCTGTTAGCTATCATCCGCCATCTTTAATCAAGAGAGCACCGTGCTGCCATCTTTAGCTAGATACCTTTGAAATGTGGTGGCGGCAAATTGAAAAATTCCACGTGCTCTTGTTTAGTAAACAAACTCACGCGCTTTTTTGTCAGCTGTCATCCGCCATCTTACATCGCAAACCTCAGTGCTACACTCTTTAGGTACATACCTTTGAAATAAGGTGGCGGATAATTTAAAAAGAAAAATTCTACAGCAGCCATCTCTCGGCGCTAATTGCACAAGATGGTGGCTATACATGACTCTTTAAATGTGCTTATGCAAGATGGCCGCTATACATAGGTTCTTATGAGACTCCCTTGGGATGCTTGCGCAAGATGGCGGTTATACATGGCTCCTTATGAGATTCCCTAGGGATGCTTGCGCAAGATGGCGGTTGCTCTTATGAGGCGGCTTAAGGGTCCTTGCACAAGATGGTTAGAGACGCCCTAAGGATGCTTGCGCAAGATGGCGGACGCAAGATGGCGGCTATACACGACTCCTTATGAGACGCCTTAAGGGTGCTCGCGCAAGATGGCTGCTGCTCTTATGAAGAAAGCCAGCTTAGAGACTAACGCGTCGTGCTAGTTCGATTCATTAAATTTGGGGCTTAAATGCAAAATGTTAAATATCTCGAAAGCGGTGCATCGTAGAGCAAAACGGACAAAAAAATTTCTGCCCAGTACCTCGGTTCGCAGTACGAGGAACAAGAAAAACATAGTCTAATGATGAGATCAACGGTTCGGTTCCTACTTAGGCCCTTTGGCATTCGCTCTGTTTTAGCTTGTATTGAAGCAAGTCTTCGTAACATGATCAGGTTTAGCTATGGTAGAGAGTATAACGTGCCGTGCAGGTTCGATTCATTAAATTTAGGGCTTAAATGCAAAATGTTAAATATCTCGAAAACGGTGCATCGTAGAGCAAAACCTGATACCTAGGTTTGCAGTATCAGGAACAAGAAAAAACATAGTCTAATGATGAGATCAACGGTTCGATCCCTATTAAGGCCCTTTGGCATTTGCAGCTATCTAATTCTACAAGATGGCGGTTATACATAGCTTCTTATGTGACAGCTTAAGAGCGCTTGCACAAGATGGCTGCTGCTCTTATGAGACGCCCTAGGGGTGCTTGCGCAAGGTAGCAGCGACAAGACGGTGACTATACACAGCTCCTTATGATACGGCCTAGAGGTGCTCACACAAGATGGTGGCTGCTCTGATGAAGAAAGCTAGCTTTGCATCGTGCAGGTATCTTTACAGCACTAAACCTCATACCTTTGAAATGTGGTGGCGGGTAATTTGAAAAATTCTACGTGCTTTTTCTTAACAGCAGCTATCTTTAAACAATAGCGGCTATACATAAGCTGTTAAGGCCTCCTCTTATGTCAAGGCATAGCTCTATCGAACAAGTTTAAACCTGCATCGGGATAGCTAGAGTAAGCACGTGCTGCAGTGATGACGTCATTATGCATGTTTAGATTTGCAAATCACTAAAGAAACATAACAAGACTAGAATCGAACACTGCACTCTATGCCGTTAACTTTATCATGTGATCGGAACATTGATTGAAGTGTTTAGAACGCTAAATAAGTAGAACCGAACACTGTACTCGATACAACATGTGTTTAGAACATGTCAGGGGATACCTTTGTTCTAAGAATATTAGGTTACTGCACATTCCTTGTAGGGCTAATAGGCTAAAGGGCTAATGGGCAAAAGGGCAAAAGGGCTAATGGGCTAAAGGGCTAATGGGCTAAAGGGCTAAAGGGCAAGGGTGCCTCTCCTCTCTTTATCCGGGCTTGAGACCGGCTCTACAACTAGAGGCGGAGTTAAGACCCTAAGGAAGGAAGAATGTTGGGAAATAATCTATACGAATATAGCTACTCGATGGACTATATACTACAGATTTCAAGAATGCCAGCCGTAAGCTCAGCGTATGGTTGTACTTATCGAGTAATAAAACCAAGGATATGTCGTATTTTAAGTAAGTATTACTGAATTATAGCCGAGGTTTCTTTCTGTAATTTCTCTTTGTAGTTAAACCCATTTTCCTGTTTACACACCGAAAGTACGGATAGCCCCGGTAATTATTTGTCGGATTATGTTTCAGATTTCCTTTAAAGAACAAGGAAAATGAAATGGCGTATGGCTTTTAGTGCCGGGATATCCCAGGACGGGTTCGGCTCGCCACATGCAGGTCTTTCTATTTGACTCCCGTAGGTAACCTGCGCGTCGTGATGATGATGATTATGAAATGATGAAGACAACACACACACCCAGCCCCGGTGCCATTGGAATTAACCAATTAAGGTTAAAATCCCCGACCCGGCCGGGAATCGAACCCGGGACCGTCAGAACTGAAGGCCAGTACGCTGACCGTTCAGCCAACGAGTCGGACAAAGAACAAGGAATTAATGGAACAATGGGTCTTGAGGACGAAAAGAGATTAATGGTATCCCACTCAATACAGTCGCTTATGCTCTGTACCTTTCGAACATAAGTACATGTATTAAACAAATGACCAACGGCGATTACTGGCAAATGCCGTTCCAACCCTATTTAATTTTCATTCACATTTACAAACAAAGAAAATGGAGCGCCCACCACCAAGGAAACGTAACCACGAAAAGTCACCTATTTCGGTCAAACGTACACCAAGTATGGTAAATACAGTATTTTACTGCAATTGTGAAATGTATGCTGCCTTTATTGTAGATGTCACTTGCCTTGGTATTTAAAACTAGGCTACACTTCATATTGGACAACTTTCAAAGTTGCCTTTCAGCTAGTAATCCCAGTATGATATAAAAACAAAACCCCATGGCACTACACCCCTTGAAGGGCCTTGGCCTATCAAGCGACAACTATTCAGCTCGAAGGCCTGCAGATTACGAGGTGTCGTGTGATCAGCACGACGAATCATCTCGGCCGTTAATCTTGGTTCTCCAGACCGGGGCCGCTATCTCACCGTCAAATAGCTCCTCAATTCTAATCACGTAGCCTGAGTGGACCTCGAACCAGCCCTCAGGTCCAGGTAAAAATCCCTGACCTGGCCGGGAATCGAGCCCGGGGTCTCAGGGTAAGAGGCAGGCACGCTACCCCTACACCACGGGGCCGGCCCCAGTATGATATGGTAATGGAAAGAACATGATATGCCCCCTGTTTTAAAATAAATAATTACTGTACATTAAACAATTATAGTGGTACAGTACTCATGGGCCGCTCTGTGGTGTAGTGCTTAGCGTGAGTAGCTGCCACCCCCGGAAGCCCAGGTTCGATTCCCAGCTCTGCCACGAAATTTGAAAAGAGGTACGAGGGCTGGAACTTGGTCCTCCCAGCCTCGGTAGGTCAACTGAGTAGAGGTGAGTTCGACTTCCACCTCAGCCATCCTCGAAGTGATTTTCCGTGGTTTCCCACTTCTCTTCCAGGCAAACGCTTGTGGTGGGGATGGGAAGATTGGAAGGGATAGACAAGGAAGAGGGAAGGAAGCGGTCGTGGCCTTAAGTTAGGTACCATCCCGGCGTTCTATTAGCTTCACCCAGGCAGCGCTTCCGCCTCTCTATATTATTCTAGCTCGTTATTATTATTATTATTATTATTATTATTATTATTATTATTATTATTATTATTAGCGTATGGTAATGTACACAAAACAATACAAAGATTAAATATAAATGAACAGTAAGCACAAACCATTATATACATAATTATAAGATATACACATAACATTGAAAACAATCATGCAAGCAAAAGGGTTCAAAGATTTAGATCCAAATTCTCTAGCCATTGTATGGCCTCAGCAGAAGCCACCACAAAGTCCTGGCTAGATCCAGCGAATGCCCTTCCAATGCATTCGGTGACGATATGGTCGATAGTCTGTTTAACTGCACCACAGTCACAGGCTGGGGAAGATCTCATACCCCATTTAAACTTCATTGAACCACATCTCCCGTGGTTAGTACGGACTCTGTTGAGGGCTACCCATGTCTTGCGGGGTAAATCAAAGCCAGGTGGAAGATTCTTATAATTGAACAATGCCCGCCATTGAGTCGGAGCTACGCTGTTCCATTCTTGTTGCCAATCTGCTTTTGGATTGAAATCCCTTCTAACAAGTTCCTGTGCTGTTTGAATAGGAGGAGATCTTGATTTGAGGCGGCTGAATCTGACGTTAGCATCTTCATGGATGGGGAGATCAGGATTGGTTAATATCTTGCTGTATTCTCTAAACAAGTTGTTCAATCTTCTAATTCTAGGAGGTTCTATGTGGCTGAGCACTGGCAACCAGAAAAGAGGAGTAGATTTTACTGTGCCACTTATGACACGCATTGTTTCATTCAGGACCGTGTCCACCTTTTTAGCATGAGAGCTGTTGATCCATACGGAAGAACAGTACTCAGCTGTGGAAAGCACCAGCGCCATAGCTGAAGTACGCAAAGTAGATGCAGAGCAAAGTTCTCTGCGAGACGTAAAGAATTTCAGCTTATTTTCTTCCTGTATCATTATTTTCATTTTCCAAGCAATATAGGACAAGAATACATATGCATTATCTGGATAAAACCCTTCCTGTCGAGATACATTAAATAAAGACAAATACGGGTGATATACTGTAAGTATGACTTTAATGGTGTGCAGTGGATCTGAAGTGTACAGTGTATTTGATTAACTAAACGCGGGATTAAATTAAACGACCGCTTGTTGGTCGTGTATGGTCTTAGCCAGTTTCAGTCCCGTTGGTAAAAAACATTTCACCATCAGAATGTTGACCGGCAGGGTAGGAGAGGTGGTGGTATACAATTTCTAATCATTAGATTGAGTTCCAAACGCCTCGATTAAATTCCAAATCTCTGCGCAGTGTTCATATGAAATGAGGGCATATTACGCCGTTGACGATAATTCGTCCGTCCGAGCTTTGAGCAGACCACTTGGCGTTATTCATCAGGAGTAGACAATGTGTCTGTACTGGATTTCACCATCTCCACTTCTATTATCTTACATCACGTCATTGATTTCTTCTTATTAACTCCTCTGCTGGGATTGATGTCAGGAAGGGCATCCGGTCGTAAAAAATCGCTGCGCAGATTCTTCTCACTTCAGACTCGACCGCAGGGAACGCGACAACTGTTGGACACACCCAAGTGATTCGATTAAACTGGTATCAGAATTTTGTCGTGCCGTAACGCTTCGGGAGTTAGACTTAGCGGCATGAGGATGATGTATCACAGCGCCTTGAAAATACCACCGGACTGATCCTCGATCAAACTCAAAATGTTTGAGTAAGAAATCCAGCGCTCTACTGCATAAGTCAACTAGCCTGGCTACGATTTTTATTCTTGTTCTTGTTGTTTCATCAAGTTCAGCCTATTGTGAGCCACGAGTCTCAATTGATTTGTAGATTAGTCTTTTCACCTCCTCCCAGAATTTCTCATCTAAATCTAGGTGCTCGCGTCTCTTGCACTTTTGCTTTTCCTGGAAACACTTAAAAAAAATTTCAGCCTTCAATCTAAACAGCTCTCTATTCTTGATTTCTTTTCACTAATGCCAACTTATTTCATGCCTCTTCTTGTTTCATCGGGCCGTTGTCCGTCTGCCTGGCTAAATGGTTATCGTGCTGGCCTTTGGTCCAGAGGGGCCCTGGTTCGATTCCCGGCCGGCTCGGGGATATTAACCTTCATTGGTTAATTTCAATGGCTCGGGGACTGCGTGTTTGTGCTGTCTCCAACATCACTGCAACACACTCACCACACACAACACTATCCTCCACCACAATAACACGCAGTTACCTTACAAGCCCTGCACCCGGTTAGGAATAGCCACACGAAATTATTATTATCGAGCCGTTTGGTCGTCACCTTTAGTTTGATGATATAATTGAAGAACCTTTATTTGTCAATCTCCATTTGCTCATTCGAAAAAGGTGCGCATTAAACTTCACTTGCGAATCACATCTGTAATGTGTTGCAAATATGTGTACATAAATGGGTCTACATTTATTTTAAACTTCATAATTATTTTACGAAATTATCTATATTGGGTAAATAACCTGTTGATGATAAATACATCCATCTATCTCTGTATAGATCTTCATGTTTTCTCTTCCTCCTTGTATTATTCGTTCTTTTCTCCGATCCTATGATTCTCTTAATGATTTTTGTTTCTCGAGTTCCTGCATTTCTCTTTTTCTATCAGTATGAAGCATTATGAACTGTAGATTCCTTCTGGTTTAAGGACCGCGATCTAGTGCCTGATCTATCCCTCGTAAGAGATCGCTCTTATATTATAAGGACGATTGGGGGGAAAAGTAATGGCAACTATTTTTTGTTCTTGTAGATATGTGAACGGATCACAGACGTATATGTTTTGTGTGGAAGTTCTGCAGGCATAGTGTGTATGCAGAACAACAGATGGCTCCGTGATAGCTGGTAGTAGCGCAGCGAGGGCTGTGAAATCAGTCAGTTGGTGAGTGTCGTGCGAGGTGGAAGTAACCCGTGTTGAGCAGCGCGCTTACATCAAACTAGCCGCTCTCCGATGGAAAAATGCGGTGGAATGTCACAGTGAATTACTGGAGCCCTTGGGAATAATGCCCTACCATACCATACAGTAGCACGGTGGGTAGAAAAGTTTCAGCAACGATGTGTGTCAATCAGTGATGAGCAACGTTCGGGACGACCTGTCAGTGTGCGGACCGACGTGTCACGTGCCGTCATCGAGCAGCTCCTGGATGAAGACAGACGATGGACGCTACTGGAGTTAGAGGTGTCAGGTGGCATCGAGAAACGCACCGTCCATAGGATATTGCGCAATGAGCTGCAACTGCGCGAAATCGCATCGCGGTGGGTACCGCATGCACTGACGGAAGTTCAAAGGCAGGTGCGCTATGCAATATGCTCTGACCACCTTACACGCTGACAACAGGACGGCGATCAATTATTGTCACGAATAATCGCCATCGATGAATTTTGAGCCAGGGCATACGAACCAGAACTGAAACGTCAGTCCACGGAGTGGCGACATGCTGGATCACAAGGAGGCAGAAGGTCCGTCAGAATCGTTCCCCAGTCAAATTGATGATGATCGTCGCGTATGACGTCGGGGGTGTCATTGTTTGCCACTTCGTTCCACATGGCAGAACAGTGACCGCACAGTACTACAGGGACTTCCTGGTGCGACAGGTACGACGTGGCGTTTGGGAGAAACGTCCGGATCTTGTGGACAGTGCAATCATCCTGCAGGACAATGCAAAACCTCATAAAGCAGAGTGTGTAGGGCAGCTACTGTGACGTTGGGGATGGGAAGAATTGGAGCACCCACCGTACTCTCCCGACATTTCGCCCTGTGATTTTGATCTCATTCGAAATATTAAGGAACTACTACATGGTAGGCGGTTTTCAACACGAGAGGATATTGCTACTGCTGTGCGCCAACAGGTGACCCAATTCGCACATGTGCGGTAAATGTTGAGGCAGATGGTATTCAGCGCCTCCCACACCGTTGGCAGAGTGTGGTGTCAGTATCAGGGGACTACTTTGAGGGTCTCTAGGCCCAGGTTTGTCAAGTCTACTTTATGTGTACTGTGTTATTCTTTTGCACCGGGAAGGCCATACTGCCCTATATACTACTGTAATAAATTAGTGTGGTACTATATTTCAGTTCTATTCATTGTCCACACATGTAGTTAACACCTGTATATGTCACATTTTCCAACCGGACTGATATCTTCAACAAAAATTTTCCATAACTTTTGTCCCAACCCTCGTATTATTCTTTTTCTTCTTTTCCTACCGCTTTACCCCACACTTGTGGGGTCGCGGGTGCGAACTGCGTTTCATGTGGATTTGGCCCTGTTTTACAACCGGATGCCCTTCCTGACGCCGACCCTATATGGAGCGATGTAATCACTATTGCGTGTTTCTCTGGTGGTTGTTAGTGTGGTGTGTTGTCTGAATATGAAGAGGAGAGTGTTGGGACGCACACAAACACCCACTCCCCGGGCCAGAAGAATTAATCAGAAGCGATTAAAATCCCCGGACCGACCGGGAATCGAACCCGAGACCCTCTGAACCGAAGGCCAGTACGCTGACCATTCAGCCAACGAGTCGGACTCTCATATTATTATTATTTTATACACTTCTCCACAGGACATATGGGTAGTAACGGGACACAGGATGCACCAAGTGCCTTACAATAACTTAAGTGTTTACACATTATAACAGAAACATTGACGTATAGGTATATAGAAAACGCTAGATCACGGGGAACTTCGTTGTTGCAAAAGGAACGATCGCAGAATGTTGCATGTTGACAGGAAGAAAGAATGTTGCACAATTTTGTAGATGTTCGGTGGAAGACCCAATTCTTGCAGAATCTTGTGAAGTGTGTGTGGAATGAGGCCGTTGTCTGACAGAATCACAGGGACTATCCGTACCAGTTTCATCTTCCAGATCCTCTTGATTTCTTCTGCAAGTTCTTTGTACTTGTAGATTTTTTCATGGTACTTCCTGTCAATGTTGGTATCATTGGGGTTGTGATATCAATAATGAAAGTTGTTCCAGTTTCCTTGTTTACCAGTGTGATGTATGGTCTGTTGTGGTTGACTGTTTTGTCTGTCACTACAGCAGTGTCCCAATAAAACTTAATTGGCTCGTTCTCCAAGAGTGGTGTTCGATGGTACTTGTGATAAGGGATACGCTCCTGAGTTAACTGGTTTTCCTGATCAAGTGCCTGGTGTATAATTCCCGAGAAATGATTGTGTCGTCTCGTGTATTCTCTGGAGGCACGTACTGGGCAGCCCGCAGTGATATGGTCGATGGTCTCGAGATGCATCGTCTGCATTTGTCGGAGAGTACGCTAGTGTATTTGACGATGAACTTTTTGTAATTTTTGCAACTATTACTTGGCCTTGCATAACAACTGCAAATCAATCTGTCTCCCGAAATAAGCGCCCACTTTGTAACCACATGCATGACTCATTCTTGTCTATGGTCTGTTGGTTTAGATCGTTGTAGTGTTGCCCGTGGAGAGTCTTCTCTCCCCATGTCCTTTCTTTTCCTGTACGTATACTTTGTGATTTCTATGAGGGTCAGAGGCATTATATGGATACAGTACAGCGCACTTGTCAGCAAGTACTACAGCTTTATGGAGAAGGCTGTTTTTTTGCTTTTTATGGAAGTATCTTCTTAGGTTCTTTATCTGATTCAGGAGCATGACTTGAAGATCCAGTACTCCTCGGTCTGCCGATTTTCGTGTAAGAGTGACTTTTCCATGCATTATTATTATTATCGTGTTTTTACGGCCGCATTGGACAACTGTAGTCAATTTCTGTCCAGTATTCTATGATGTTTTATGGTTTTTTCTTTTCTGTTCTTCCAGTATTTCTTCACTCCATCTTCTTTGTCGTTCTTCTGAAAATACCCGTTTAGTTGTTTCTCTTTTATCATATTTTGGTAGGAATCTAATTTTACTATTCTTCAATTTATTTACTTTGTTTGATTTATTCTTTAAATCTTCCAGTGTTATGTCTAATTCTTCCATGTCTTCTTTTATTTTCTTATCCAGACAGGTTGTTGCTTTTGTTTCCAAATCTTTTCCAAAATCCTGCGTATAAACCTGTCTTGAGGTGTTCTCAACAGATGACCAAAGAATGATATTCTCTCCTTTATTATTATTATTATTATTATTATTATTATTATTATTATTATTATTATTATTTAAACTGAAAATGTGAATGTTTCCTATTGAATGAAACACGAGATGCGGTAATCACTAGTCTACTGTTGTACGTAACAAGGCGACGATATGTTCGAACTGGGAATAGAGTTACGTGAAGGAAGCTCTAGTTGCCATGGTAACTCGACAGTTAAGAGGACGCGCGCGCCACTACTATCTAGTTTTACGGCTCATGAGCTGACCACTAGGGAAAACCATTATTTGTAGTCTCGTCACTCAGAGAGAGCCCCCGAAATGCGAGCCACCACAACAGCCACAGGTCTGCGGTCTTCAACCCTCTACCTACACTACAAGTTCAGTGATCGACACACTGCACGCGTGTTCTAATAGAAACTGTTACGGCCAAATCCAGATCATTATATACATAAAAATTTACCGATCTTCCAAATTCATGTTTAAGTACAGTGGAACCTTGATATCTCGAATCATCTCGGGAGCTAAATTTCATAATCAATCAATCAATCAATCAATCAATCAATCAATCAATCAATCAATCAATCAATCAATCAATCACTACTGATCTGTATTTAGGGCAGTCGCTCAGGTGGCAGATTCCCTATCTGTTGTTTTCCTAGCCTTTTCTTAAGAGGCAGCCGGAGCTGGAACGGCCGGCCACCAGCTCAGCAGTTGTTGTAACATGGGTCAAAAGTTTGTAAGAGTTTTTATAAGGAAACGGAACAAGGTAAAATTATTTTGTTTTTATAGCGCACGGTAGTCTGTGATACACTTTCCATTAGTGTAAAAATATTTCAAAAAGAAATGCAAATATAGTTATAAAATGGTAATTAAAATAACGAATCTCCATGTGAAATTGAGCTCTGAACCGTGGTTTTCCTAAACTTGTTTTAAGTCAAGATGGTGTTCAAATTGGAAGCAAACTATACCGTAGCGAAGTTTATATTTTTCTCTAAGGGGCTACTTTAACATACTTTAAAATTAGGGATTCTTTATATATTTAATCGTGATTTTAATAAAGCTCTGCTTATTGACTTACGAGTGTCGGCCGAATTCTAGTGCTGGTAGTTCAGCCAGTTTCCGTCAGATGCCGCAGCGCCTTGTCCTTGAAGAGGGATGATGACAGATTAGCTGTTACCCATGCAGGGATGTGGTGAGCGAGATCTTCAGCTGCTATCAGTCGCTTCCTAACCCTTGCTTCACAACAAGCGGCAGTGGACACGCTGACAAAACTTCGTTACTCGCTAGTTGTGGTATGACCTTTCAATAGCACGTTATATTTTGTCGTGTTTTATTATACCGTATCTTTTTACCGAGTGCAATGGAATGGCAAAATGCTTGATTTGTAATAAGACATTAAACTTTATTCAAAATGTTAACACTGGGCGAGCTGGCCGTGCGGTTAGAGGCGCGCGGCTATGAGCTTGCATCCCGGAGATAGTGGGTTCTAATCCCACTGTCGTCAGCCCTGAAGATGGTTTTACGTGGTTTCCCATTTTCACACCAGGAAAATGCTGGGGCTGTACCTTAATTAAGGCCGCGGCCGCTTCCTTCCACTCATAGGCCTTTCCTATCCCATCGTCGCCATAAGACATATCTGTGGCGGTGCGACGTAAAACCACTAGCAAAAAAAAATTAACATTCATCGACATTATTCTTTAAAACACGCCGAAGAATATGACAAATGTGTTGGTGAAGAACACAATAAAATCGCGAATGAACTTAGAACAGCTGCCTTATCTGAGGTAGGTGTTATCCGACTTTATTGAATTGTCTTTGTTATATTAGTGACGCAAAATATATGAAGGATAGGAAAGTCCCAGATGATTGGAAAAAGGGAATAATAATACCTCTCTTCAAAAAAGGAAGCCGGAAGAAATGTAGCAATTATAGAGGGATCACTTTATTGTCTCATGGTTTGAAAATATTTGAGAAAATACTTGAAAAAAGGCTAAGGAAAATAATAGAACCACAACTACAGGAAGAACAATATGGATTCAGAGAACACCGATCAACTACCGATCTCATATTTGCACTTAGAACACTGTTAGAAAAGCATTGGCAGAAGGGCAAAGACTTAACGCTAGTGCTTTTGGATCTCGAAAAAGCATTTGATAGTCTTCCAAGGAAGACTATATGGGAATGTTTAAGAAAGAAGAATGTACCCAAAGGGCTTATCCAGAAAGTTAAAATGCTTTACGAAGACTGCTGCAGTTGCGTACAGATAGGAAACGGTAATTCTGATTGGTTCCAAACCACTAAAGGAGTGCAACAAGGCAGTACCCTTTCACCATTATTCACCATTACTTTTTATCACTGTCATGGATGAAGTCATGAAAGAAATTAAGCAGAAGAACAATATGGACATCAATGCATTTGCATTTGCAGATGATGTAGTAATTTGGGGAAATACAGAGAAGGAAGTCCAAGAGAGGCTTAACACCTGGAATGAACATTTGAAAGCACACGGATTAATAATAAATAAATCGAAAACTCTTACTATGTCTGTCAACAGGCAGAAGAAGAAAGGAAAAATAATGCTGGAAGGTACACAACTGGAAACAGTAGACCAATATAAATATCTTGGGTGCATCATTTCAAGTGATAACAGAATACAGCATGAGATTAACAACCGCATTCAAAAATCAGCTCAGTTTTACCATCAAGTTCGGAACCTCTTCTGGAACGAACAAGTTCCCTTAAGATCAAAGCAGATTCTATTCCAATCATACTTCACCCCCATAATAACATATGGCCTAGAAACCTGCACAACAACCCAACAAGTGGACAGCAAACTACAAGCCACAGAAATGAAGTTCCTACGAACTATGGTACAGAAGACAAAAAGGGACAGGGTAAGGAATGAAAGAATAAGGGAGCAAGCTGGTGTGTACCCATCCCTGAATGAAAAAGTGACAAGGGCCCGTTTGAAATGGTTTGGCCATGTCAAACGAATGGACGATGGAAGGACAGCAAAACAATGGCTACACACAGTCGTGGCCGGAAAACGACCGGTAGGAAGACCTAGGAAGAGGTGGCTGGACCAAGTGAAAGAGGACATAGGAACAAGAGGAATCAGCTGGGATGTCGTCTTGAGAGAAGAGTGGTACATGGACAGACAGAAGTGGAGAGTGCTCGTAAACCACACCCGGGCAACTGGAGTGGAAAACTTATGATGATGATGATGATATTAGTGACGCAATGATGCTTACTATTCAAACTAAGACAATTAACTTATTTTTATTGGTAATTGTAGGTCGGAGGTGAATCGTCAGTTCGAATAAGCTACAACATATCTCACTAAAAGAATGGCTAAATGGCGTAACGTTACAGAAAGAGATGTAGTACTGGTTGAGAATCCGCATACTGAATAGTAGTTGCTACTAATGTTTCTGTATTATCTCTGTGTGTATACATTTATAAAACTATTTTAAGGTTTAGTAGAATAAGAATAAATTGCTATAAATATATGTTGTTCCTCTTTCAGTTGTAGCCTATTACAATATGGGGAGTGGCGGTTCTAGATACTTAAAACCCGAGCTCGATAGCTGCAGTCGCTAAGGTGCGGCCAGTATCCAGTATTCGGGAGATAGCAGGTTCGAACCCCACTGTCGGCAGCCCTGAAGATGGTTTTCCGTGGTTTCCCATTTTTACACCAAGCAAATGTACCTTAATTGAATCGATTATTTCAGAAACAAGTCAAGCGCCAAATCTGTCATTTTTGGGTAAATGAAAGAAACTGTCTAGCATCAGACAATATGTTACGGTAGGCAGGCCCCGACTGGGCGGACTGGCCATTTGCCCAGGGCGCCAGTTTTTGAGGGTCGGCGGCCGGCGGATCGAGTAATTATGGCCTGCGTGAATTACGTCTTAAATTCATTACACTCAAATTACTTTTATATTCCACAAATTATTCCAATTATTTTATTAGACTATAAAAAATACTTTAAACTATCCTAACTTTAAAACCTGAATTTAATCTATATATTTAAATTTTACGAAGAAAACGTGTCTTATTTCTAAAATTATTTACTTACATACAAACTATCAAACTGAACCAACGGCTTTTTAAATAACAATGAAAACAGCCTCATTCTTATTTGGCTGTTATCTTTATTTGGCTTGATAACTTTAATTATGAGAATTAACTGTATTTGCATAATGTGCTGTTTAAAAACTCATAATCTTGAAAAAAGTAATATTTAATTATTTTTTAGAACGAGCAGAGGGGCAAGCGGCTAAATATTGTTTGCCCAGGGCGCTAACTACTTGAAATCGGGGCCTGACGGTAGGGGTTTTAATATTTTAGCTTGAAAGTATTATATCTCTTAATAATTTCTATCTAAGGAAAAATATGTTGTGCTTATTAACTTTGCCGTAAAAAAACCGGAACAAATTTCCACTTAACTGGTTTCTGAAATAAACGAGTGTTGCAAACATATTTTTATGGGATGATTCTTGAATTTTGAAGGGATTTTGTCATAAACCCCATATTTGTTAAAAAAAACATATTTTAATAGGTTTAGACTGTATTGCTGATACAAAAGGATGAAATCAGCAATGCCTGCTCATCATGACAGGAGGTAATCAATCCGCATAAACAAACTCCACAGCACATTCTGTCTCTGTAGTAGGCCATTGTAAAATGCTGTCATAAAAGTATTCATATTCAATCAGGTAAGGTTTTAAGGCATTTAGTTCACGTATCTTCTTGATATTGATGGGCACCTAAAACAAACAATAACAAAGAATAATGTAGGGCTCCGACCAGGTACTTCCTTGTCTGAGTAAGAAATATAACCTTCTCCTTTTACCCTTGCATTCCGAATAATATTACGCGTGTGAGTTTGTTTGTCTACCACTCCTCGTTTCCTTTTTAGATACAGGTTCGTCTTCTGATTTATTTTTGCTACAGTAGTGGCTTTACGTCGCACCGACACAGATAGGTCTTATGGCGACGACGGGATAGGAAAGGCCTAGGAATTGGAAGGAAGCGTCCGTGGCCTCAATTAAGTTACAGCCCCAGCATTTCCTTGGTGTGAAAATGGGAAACCACGGAAAACCATCTTCAGGGCTGCCGACAGTGGGATTCGAACCCGCTTCTGAATTTTCAGACATATCACTTCTTCTTCTTAATCTTTTTACCTTCCAGGGTCGGTTTTTCCCTCGGACTCAGCGAGGGATCCCACCTCTACCGCCTCAAGGGCAGTGTCCTGGAATTTCAGACTTTGGGTCGGGGGATACAACTGGGGAGAATGACCAGTACCTCGCCCAGGCGGCCTCACCTGCTATGCTCAACAGGGGTCTTGTGGAGGGATGGGAAGATTGGATGGGTCAGGCAAGGAAGAGGGAAGGAAGCGGCCGTGGCCCTAAGTTAGGTACCATCCCGGCATTTGTCTGGAGGAGAAGTGGGAAACCACGGAAAACCACTTCTAGGATGACTGAGGTGGGAATCGAACCCACCTCTACTCAGTTGACCTCTCGAGGCTGAGTGGACCCAGTTCCAGCCCTCGTACCACTTTTTCAAATTTCGTGGCAGAGCCGGGAATCGAACCCGGACCTCTGGGGGTGGCAGCTAATCACACTAACCACTACACCACAGAGGCGAGACATATTACTAAGAATATAAAAAACACTGCACTGAACAAAAGAAACACTTTTTGAATCAGTTGTTCACAAAACCAGGAACATGCGATTCCAGAAACACAACAATGGCAACAAAAACAGATGAACAGCTGATTATTCTGGATTCAGAACAGCAGCGTCAACCGGAAAGGTACCAGCAGTTTATCGCAGAAACCAACCAAGCGGTGTCACTTAACTGGTTTCTGAACTAAATACGAAATTCAACGTAATGCCTGACTATTATAGGACGACGTTTCTTGACTGGTTTCAGCACCAAAATGTGCGTATAACTCATTTTTCCATTTTTTGGCACTTGACTGCTTTCTGAAATAATCGATTCAATTAAGGCCACGGCCGCTTCCTTCCCACTCCTAGCCCTTTCCTGTCCCATCGTCGCCATAAGACCTATCTGTGTCTGTGCGACGTAAAGCAACAATCAAAAAAAGAGATGTCACTTGAAGAAGAAGGATATATGAAAGTGAGGAGCCCGCCACAAGTAAGTGGAAATAAAGCTAGGACTCAGCTAAGGGCTATGTGGTCGCCAACCCAGACTCCCAAGTTCAGATCCTATGGGGCCCGCTTTAGTCGCCTCTTACGACAGGCAGGGGATACTGTGGGTGTTATTCTACTACCCCCCCCCCCCCCATACAGAGGGAAGTTGCAGTGCCCCTCAGCTGTTGCGTTCTTTACCAGCACCGTTTCAGAGTTTCATAACGGGTAGGTATACAAAACCGTCGTTTACAGTCCTTGTATTTCTTGGAAATTGGGTTATCCAACGTAACTGGAATAACTCACAGGTCAGATAGGTCATTCCGGTGAGCAGCGTTGCTATTGGCTAAAGCGCCTGACGTCACCGAGAGCGAGAATGAAGTGGTATATTTTTGAGCTTAGTAGTTACTTTAATTACACTCCACTCAAGTCATGAAATACAGAACTAATGGATATTTAGATGCTGTAACATTTATTATTTAAAACTTATACGAAAATATACGACTTCAAATCCGTCTTTGTAAAGACAAAGAGACTCTCACAACGGCTCGGGAACGCAGGCCTTCTGCCCCTTGGCAGGTTCGATCCTGGCTCAGGGCGGTGGTATTGGAAGGTCGAGACGTTAAAGAACTCTTGCGGGACAACATTCCGGCACCTCTTTGTCTCCGAAAACAAGTTATTTGATCGAATTGAAATTTTAACACAATATGCAATGGGATGTTTTATACATTGTTTATATATTTCAGAACTGTTTGTTTCCAAGAGGAAAAAAACTGTTATAAATTTGTAAGGCTCTTTTTTACTCAGGGTTGTTGGAAAATTCCGTTCTTGGTCGCGTTACAATATTTATCGTATGTCCAAAGTATCACTGTGTGACAAAAAAATTCTCAAATGAATTAACTTCTGTTATATCAGTTTGTATTTTCATTGGATAGAATTATACGAATTATGTATCACTGACTGGCCGGTACAGGGAAAGACGTGAGGCGGGGACGGGATTGATGCGCTACTTCATTTCAACATCGGAAACAGTGTCCGGCGTGCTGGCCTACGGTCACAGGGGTCCCGGGTTCGATTCCCGGCAGGGTTGGGAATTGTAACCATAATTGGTTAATTTCTCTGGCATGGGGGCTGGGTGTATGTGTCGTCTCCATCATCATTTCAACCTCATCACGACGCGCAGGTCGCCTACGGGAGTCAAATCAAAAGACCTGCATCTGGCGAGCCGAACTTGTCTTCGGACACTCCCGGCACTATAAGCCCTACGCCATTTCATTTATATTTGTCGGAAACAGTACCTTATTTTGACTGTTTTGCTCAGTACTAACCCATGCTCAATAATTTCCTGGAATGTTTCGCATTCCGTACAAATGTCAACACCATCAGCTCCGTGCAAGTAGTCTACCGTATCACAACTTCCTGGTGACAGACTATGTGACGCTGGAGGGTGAGAGGGGAATCGCTCGCTCGGCCTTGGCCTGTCTTACTGACATCTATGCACCCGCGATGTAACTATCAGTGGAGTTAGTTGTCGACAGCAACGAGACTAGTGGCGATATTTTGAAATAAAATGTGAATCTAGAACTGACTCCGGCCGCCTCTTAAATGATTCCAAAGAAATAGGAAATTTATTGAACATCTCCCTTGATAAGATATTCCGGTTCCTAACTTCACTTCATATAAACAAATGTTTGCCCCAATTTGTCCTCTTGAATTCCAACTTTATCTTCATACTGTGATCTTTCTTACTTTTAAAGACACCACTTATACTTACTCGTCTACTGATGTCCTCCCACGCCATCTCTCCACTGACAGCTCGGAACATACCACTTAGTCGAGGAGCTTGTCTCCTTTCTCCTAAGTCTTCCCAGCCCAAACTCTGCAACAGTTTTGTTGGAAATCACCCAGAACAAATGGAGCTGCTTTTCTTTGGATTTTTTTTCCCCGTTCTTGAATGAAGTAATCCTGGTGAGTGTCCCATACACTGGAACCATACTCTAGTTGGGGTCTTACCAGAGACTTATATGCCCTCTCCTTTACATCCTTACTACAACCCCTAAACACCCTCATAACCATGTGCAGAGATCTGTACCCTCTATTTACAATCATATTTATGTTATTACCCCAATGAAGATCTTTCCTTGTATTACGACCTTGGTACTTACAATGATCCCCAAAGGGAACTTTCACCCCATCATCACAGTAATTGAAACTGAGAGGACTTTTCCTATTTGTGAAACTCACAACCTGACTTTTAACCCCGTTTATCATCATACCATTGCCTACTGTCCTTCTCACAACATTATCGAGGTCGTTTTGCAGTTGCTCACTATCTTGTAACTTATTTATTACTCTGTACAGAATAACATCATCTGCAAAAATCCTTATGTCTGATTCCACTTCTTTACACATGTCATTGATATATATGGGTTGGGATATAGTACGCAACCCATTTTATTTCGAGTTATCGAAATCTTGAGATATAGAGAATACCGTTTCTGAGCATATACAGCGCATAATTTAATCATATGTATCTACGGGCTTATAATGAATACAGTACTTTTTACAGTATTTAGAAATGTACTGACAGTATTTTACGGCATAGCTTTAATTATGAACCTTATTAAAGTAATTTTTTATAAGACAGGATGCAGTACATACAGTAATGAAACAAGAAACATACCTCCGTTAACACCTTTTTTTTTTTTTTTTTTTTTTTTTTTTTTTTTTTTTTTTTTTTTTTTTTTTTTGCTAGGTGTTTTACGTCGCACCGACACAGATAGGTCTTATGGCGACGATGGGATAGGAAGGGCCTAGGAGTTGGAAGGAAGCGGCCGTAGCCTTAATTAAGGTACAGCCCCAGCATTTGCCTGGTGTGAAAATGGGAAACCACGGAAAACCATCTTCAGGGCTGCCGATAGTTGGATTCGAACCTACTATCTCCCGGATGCCGTTAACACCTTTGGAAAACTCCATTAGTCTCTTCTGTTTTTTACTGTTACCCTTCATTTCTTCCACATACATTTCAACAACATTTATTGCTGTGAGAAATACTGTCATTTATATCCAACTGACACTGTATCTAGATTCGAAACCATGCAGCCAACATTCGTAAATGGAGCTTGTCATCCACGATTTCCGGGGTTGCTTTCCTACGTGACCAGTAATGAATTCACACCCGGAAGCTTCGCCGATTTTCCGATCACTAGACGTTTGTTTTGCTTTTCCCGTCATATTAGCTCCCAGCATCATTTTAACCGTTTATTTACCTGTTAAATCTTCTTCACAAACTGGCTGGCTAGTTACTTTACGTCGCACCGACACAGATAGGTCTTTTTTTTTTTTTGCTAGGGGCTTTACGTCGCACCGACACAGATAGGTCTTATGGCGACGATGGGATAGGAAAGGTCTAGGAGTTGGAAGGAAGCGGCCGTGGCCTTAATTAAGGTACAGCCCCAGCATTTGCCTGGTGTGAAAATGGGAAACCACGGAAAACCATTTTCAGGGCTGCCGATAGTGGGATTCGAACCTACTATCTCCCGGATGCAAGCTCACAGCCGCACGCCTCTATGCGCACGGCCAACTCGCCCGGTGCAGATAGGTCTTATGGCGACGATGGGGCAGGGAAGGCCTAGGAATGGGAGGGAAGCGGCCGTGGCCTTAATTAAGGTGCCTGGTGTGAAAATGGGAAACCACGGAAAATTATCTTCAGGGATGCTGACAGTGGGGTTCGAACCGACTATCTCCCGGATGCGAGCTCACAGCTGCGCGCTCTTAACCGCACGGCCAATTCGCCCGATTCTTCACAAACAACAAATGCTGTACTGTACAGTCAATGTTGTACGAAATTTGAGTTACAGAGCATTTTTTGCTTCAAGGGAGGAAACGTTTGCTTCGAGAAATCGAGAAATTCGTGTATTCGCATTTCGAGTAATCGCGAAATAAATACACTTGAAGAATGGGACAAACGGCCGGGAAATTAAAGTTACTTCGAGATATTGAAATTTCGAGTAATGGAGGTTCGAGATATCGAGATTCGACTGCATGTTGTTGGTGCAGACAGTTTGTTGTGGTGGGAAGGTGGGGGCGGGTGTTGATTATTGGGCAGTACAACTGTCTGCTATTAACCTCTTCAGACCCCAGGCCAATTTAGACTTTTTTGTGTGCTTAATGCTCTTTTATAGAAAAAATATGGCACGATGATGATGATAATGATTATTATTATTATTATTATTATTATTATTATTATTATTATTATTATTATTATTATTATTATTATTACCGTGTTTTGTGGTAGTTATGCGTGAAAGAAGGTGCGGGGTGGTGAACGGGTCTCAAGCTACTAAAGTAAAATTAATTTAAAATTTAACCAGGTTATATTTTCTTTTCAAAAACAAAGAAATAACAAGCATGGCAGGTACAAAGTAGCAAGTCAAAGGGTAGTTACAATATTTACAGGATTTGGGCTTCGAGCCCTGAAAACACAATGCCTGGGCAATCAGCTCAGTTTTACCTCCAAACACAAGTTTCAACAGAGGGGCAGAAATCCCCATTCATGCCTAGGAGCCCTAGCTCCAAATTACACTGAAAAGCCTTCACGAGGCATACAACACTCAATTTTCAAAAGAGCCACTCGCTCTCAAATTTAAGCCTCTCCCAGGCCACACCAAACTCCACCTTCAAGTTGTCCTCAACGGACATAAACACAGGGGTAAAATACCCAATCTACTGAGGTCTATAAAATGAAAAGAAGGTTAATTAAATGACCTCTAAAATAACAATTTGAGAGGAGGCGAACTTGCACTCCTAATACACTTTGATTAAGACCTACTTGGCACTAGGCCGTTAATACAAGGGCTAATCCCATACTAAAGAGGTGACTTAAGAAGAGAACAATTTGTTTAACGTTAACGAGAATAGGTTGAGAAAAATAAGTTCACCTCAAAACAATATGAGTGGGAGCTCGAGAGGGTTAGCACTCTCTATCCCAGTATGTAGCTTTAAAAGAGAATATATGAAAAGAGTAGTTACATTTAGGAAAAGGTTACATGGTGGAACGCTTAGAACCCGCCCCGAGAGTTAAACTGCTGAGCAAGCAAAGAAAGAAGTTATTAATCGGCCATTACCTTGTTGTTGACCGCTGCCGAGGAAAGAGGCGCTTCCCGCCTCCTGCTATGTACTTAATACACTGAAAGATGGAACAGAAGTGGCCCGGAGACCCTAAAATCAGCAGTTTATATCCTCTCGCGGAAGGTTCTAGGTGTCAGGGGAATGAAAACACCCTCCCACAAACTTTTTATTGGGTAGGATACAGCAACATATTCAAGTTGGGGGAAGATACCTACGATTGGTCAGAAATTAATAACAGAAATTCGGGATTGGTTAAATGCAAAACAAGGGGAAAGAGAGGGGTATACAGCCAACTTAAACAATAACTGAAAAAAATTTAGCAAAGACAAACATTTGAAATAAAAATTTCTCCAACAAAATAGTTCTTTGACTTCGCACTAGGGTGCACTATTGTTGATCTTCAGTAGTGTCCTCTAGAAGAGAAAGTTCACACTTCTTACTTCAAGCAAAACAAAAACACATCAAAAATGACACAGTTCAAAAACTCAAAATTTTCCACGTGGTGGCATCTTCTGAGAAGGTAGCGAATTAATAGCGTATATAAAGTTCAGACTTCCTCCAGCAGAGGAGTTTCAACTGGCGCAAATTTTAAATTAGCGGCGTGGAGGTGTACCGCCCGGTACAATTATTATTATTATTATATTTGTTTAAAGGGGCCTGACATCTAGGTTATCGGCCCCTAATGGTAAGAGGGGCAACGAAAAAAAAAATTAAACTTCAAAATATGTCCACTGACTGGAAACTAAAACGAATCACGATAAAAAAAATGATAGTGAAACAGAAACAATCAGAGGATCCTATTCCAATGCTTGTAAGTACTGGGATGATATTTATCTGAAGGGGCCCAAAATCCAGGTCACCGGTCCCTCATAATGGTACTAATCACTGGTACAGCAGAAACCATGGCGTTCCTCCTATAGTGATAGACTTCTAATCACGGGTAATGTGGGCCCATAGTATGTCACTCACAGTGGCACCACTCACAGGTCACGCAAGCCTATAGTGTTTCGTACGTAAGGGTGCTACTCACAAGAAACGCTGACCCTTGGTGTTCCTCAAATAGTTGGACTAATTACGGGCGCCTGCGTTCCCGTGGCCTTCACTTAGTAGAACTAATCACAGGCCACGTATTCTCATGGTGTTGCTCACATGGTGGTACTACTCTCAGGCAAATCAGATCCATGGCTTTTTATCACAGTGGTACTTATTACGGGCATCAGTCGAACCCGTGGTTTTTCTCACAGCGTGGCGCCAACCACAGGCAACGTAGACTCATGGTATTCCTTATAAAGTGGTAACGCATACCTATTCTGAACACAGTGGAACCGGCCGGTGGAACACACACGATGACATCACAAACAACGCCCAGACCCGTAGTGTTCCTCACATAATGGTACTGCTCCTATATAACGTTGACCCGTGGTTTTCATCGCTAGGTGGTATTAGTCGCAAGCAACATCGACTCATGGCGTTCCGTACGTAATGGAACTAATCACAAGTAATCACATGGTTCTATAATCCCTTGGTCGCCCCTTTCATTCGCCTCTTACGACAGGCAAGGGATACCGCTGGTGTATTCTTCGTCTGCGTCCCAAACCCACAGGGGTAAAATATGACACATTTGTGAAAAATTAATTACCCCATGCCGCAAGAGCCCCGAAAGGTCATGGCCTACCAAGCGACCGCTGCTCAGCCCGAAGGCCTGCAGATTACGAGGTGTCGTGTGGTCAGCACGACGGATCCTCTCGGCAGTTATTCTTGCCTTTCTAGACCGGGGTCCCCATCTCACCGTCAGATAGCTCCTCAATTGTGATCGCGAAGGCTAAGTGGACCTCCAACCGGTTCTCAGATTCAGCTGAAAATCCCTGACTTGGCCGGGAATCGAACCCGGGGTCTCCGGGTAAGAGGCAGGCATGCTACCCCTACACCACGGGGCTGGCTTAAAAATTATTCAAAGAGATAAAAAAATCTTGGCCATCGAGGACAGGGGAGACTTTGAGAGTTCTGTTGGGGAGATTTAGACATCAATTTACTTCTTTTTTTTTTTTTTGCTACTTGCTTTACGTCGCACCGACACAGATAGGTCTTACGGCGACGATGGGACAGGAAAGGGATAGGAGTGGGAAGGAAGCGGCCGTGGCATTTTCCTGGTGTGAAAATGGAAAACCACGGAAAACCATTTTCAGGGCTGCCGACAGTGGGGTTCGAACCTACTATCTCCCGAATACTGGATACTGGCCGCACTTAAGCGACTGCAGTTATCGAGCTCGGTATATTTTACTCTTGTTACAGTTGGTTTTATGTCGCGCCGGCATAAATAGGTCTTATGACGACGATGGGATAGGAAAGGAGTTGAAAGAAAGCGGCCGTACCGAGTGCGATAGCTGCAGTCGCTTAAGTGCAACCAGTATCCAGTATTCGGGAGATAGTAGGTTCGAACCCCACTGTCGGCAGCCCTGAAGATGGTTTTCCGTGGCTTCCCATTTTCACATCAGGTAAATGCAGGGACTGTACCTTAATTAAGGCCACGGTCGCTTCCTTCCCACTCCCAGCCCTTCCCTGTCCCATCGTCGCCATAAGACCTATCTGTGTCGGTGCGACGTAAAGCAACTAGCAAAAAAATAGCAAAAAAAAGCGGCCGTAATACAGTCCCCGCATTTCCCTTATTTGAAAATGGAAAACTAGGGAAAACCATCTTCAGCGCTGCATAAGGCCAGGCAAAGGGCTAGTCACTCTACTCCACCAAGTGCCGAGGTAACGGATAGTGGATGCAATTACGTTCCAGCCCTCCCAGGGCCTACATGGCCTGTTCTTGTTGTTTGAGTCATCAGTCCATAGAATGATTTGATGAAGCTCTCCATGCCACTCCATCCTGTGCTAATCTTTTCATTTCTTCGTAACTACTGCATCATACATCTGTTCTAATATGCTTTTCATATTCATATCTTGATCTACCCGCCTACACTTCCCTAAAAAACAAGTCCTGCCTGTCTTAAGATGTGTCCTATCGTTATATCTCTTTTTCCCGTCAAATTTAGCCAAGTCGATGTCCTCTCATCCCAAGTTTGATTTAGTATATCTTCATTCGTGACTCGATCTATCCATTGATGCAAGTGTAATGGACTAGTATAACTTGGAAACAATAGTGATAATATCGAGTTCGGTTAGTAGGTATTATTATTATTATTATTATTATTATTATGTAACAAAATATGTGAGGTTATGTCAGGATACTGTAACCGTCCAGGCTTCTCCAGCCCTACTAATTTAATAATATCATTTTACGCGATATCATGTGATATCAAGTTTATCCGCCATCGACAATTATTTGTAATAACATATTTATTCAACGTCAATCATTTGTAATCAAGGTTTGTTGGAATCATATTGTATATATGATAACATCGTTTTATTATTTAAATTATTATATTATGTAGGATAGGAATTCATTATGTTGTAAATACGGTCAATATGTTGAGACATAGTTGTTTTCATTTCATCTCATATTTGTGTATACGGAGGGTTATTCTTGAAGCTGGGGATTTTGCGTGACTCATGGGTTTGGGGAAGGCAGTAAACAGCGACCCGTGCGCGAGGCTTGCATACCAGCAGAGTACATCATCGCCACGCCTACTGCACTCGACAAGAAAGAAGAGAAGGGGAGATGATAATGCGATCTACGAATCAGATGTTTCGTTATATAGAGATCTGAGATTGAGCTGCTACCAAGTGTGGGGGAGCCTGGAGATATTATCAAGTGCGGAGCGAGATACTCGGGGAGACTCCATCACTACTACTTCTACTGTGAACATCTACTTTGAACGACGTGATTTGATTTTTGAAACAGTGTGTGGTCGCTCCGCGACATAGTTATTTTTGTACAATGTGTTATCGCTTTGATACAGTACTTAGGTGCGGTAATGTTATCGGATCTGCGTGAGACGAAACAAGCTTACGTCTTGTGTTATTTTCAGTAAATCTTCTGGACGAAGAACTATGTTTAGTTCAAGTCCATGGAATTTGGTACAAGTCTGTATCGTATAAATAGTATAGCTCAGTTGGATTGAGATTTCTACTAATATGGAAAAATTCATATCTCTGAATTTTCTCCTCATACGATCAACGCTGATCAGTTTTTACAAGTATAGGGCCAATGTCTAATTTAAAGACTAGGCAAGCAGGGAGTGCTAGTCCAGATATCAGAGAAAGAAGGAAGGATGTCCATGGAGCAAAGTCTACATCGAGAAGAAGAGAACGAGCAACCACGGAAACCAGATGACTTCAACGGAAGCTGTAATTGGTGAGCTTCAATTAGAGAAAGCAAGCAACATTAAATTCAGTAAAATAAATTCTAAATTCCTCCACGCTTTAAGGAAACTTTTCCGATTCATCTCATTTTTTGTATTATAAATTCATTTGTATTTTATATTGCGTTAATTTTCTTTCTTAAGCGATACTTAATGGTTAATTATTTAAAATCCTACCCCTGTGATTTAAGTATAAGTCTCTATGCTAGTAAATATAAATTTTTGGTTTACAGTTTTGTTTAAAACTGTAACCCTGGCGCCCAAACATTACATAGAGAAATGGGAAACCATGGAATGTTAATTGTTTCTATTTGCGTGGCAATTTGCGGGCAAGCCACAAATAGTTTATTTGATATTCATGTGCCCCAAGATAATAACTTTCATCTCCCCAAGTGTTTTGATGAGGGGTTGAACAGTTACAATACATCTGCTGTATATATATATTAATAAGATTTTTTTAAATGTAAGAACACGTAATTAATTGTATACAATGTACACTATTGTGTGTAAATATGATGCATAAATCCAATGTAATGTTGTGCAACACAGGGTAATAGTCCAGAACCACGCGTCTTGTCTGTAGAGCTGTATAGAAAATTATATTCATTTGTAAATAGGACGTTGGAGGCTCGAGAAAATTCGAGAAAACTTGTTGTGCCATGCTTTTCTAGAAGCCTGGCCAGGCAAGGTTATATACAATGGGACAGTCTTGGGAGGGTAGCCGTGTTGTTGGCGAGACTTGTTAGTTAAAGTCGCTAGTCGAATTCAGTGTGTGAACTCATGTTGTGATTTTGTAGTGTTGGTAGTTGGTGACGTGCCAATATAGCAAATGGCGGTTCATTAGTGTGTGTCTACAAAGTATATAATTTGTAAATTAAACAGTCTACACAATCGACAGCATTTCTTTGTGATTACAATACAATCTTACCTTCAGCATCCTTCATTAACACTACATTTCAATAGCTTCTGTTCTCTTTCTTTCTGAGCTATAGTAGTTATCGTCCATGTTTTATTTCCATACAATATCATGCTTCAGACGAAAGTCTTCAAAAGCATCTTTCTAATTCCTACATTAATTTTCGAAATGAGCAAATTCCTTTTCGTGTCCAAATAGCGTCTGGGTTGATGACCTACCGGGCAGGCAGATGGTACCACATGAATTTTCCTTTCATAAATCCAACATGCATTGCCCTGATTTTAATCCGTGGCCATCTTTGTGAGTCGCCAGTGATTATGCCACTCGAAGTCATGTCCTTCAGTTGAAGTGGAGACAGAAGTAAGTGGTGCCAATCAGCAGGATCATGTGAGTGACACGCATTTGTCTCGTATCATGAAAATCCCCGAAGGCAATTTTCATCGTATCCTCATCTGTCCCATCCTGTATAAATTAAAAATACTCAGATCAGCACTGATTATATTCACATTGTCTGTGACCATGAACTCTAAGCTCTGATAAGAAACAAAAGGGAAAGCCTTTCTCACATGAAAACATACTCCTTTTTTTTTTCATGCTTGATGACAGGCAGATGGTTGACTCTTCCACTACGTTGAGTGGTTGCCCTGGAGATTCACTGTGTTTACACTCGCACACAATACGGAATGTGGTTTTGTACACTTTCCCTTATTGATCTAAGTCGATAGTGACTCGAGAACGTGTGTGATCCACAATATCACACCACGCACATAGGTATACATACTGGTCGTTAAGGTGACAGACGATGACTGAAGAAGGCATGGCTAAAGAGTCCTACAGTAGGTAATAGCCCAAACAATATTGTCTACAATTCAACTACGTTAGCTTACCAGCGAGAAGCGAAACTTTACAGCAGGTGTTTGTGTATAAAACAGTTAATGGAATGTCGGACAACCGTGGCTTCCTGCAGCAGAATAACGCCAGAGTAGGAAAGTTACGAAATCGAAATATGTTATTTAGCAAAATACTAAAACCAGTATAGTATAAGAATTCGCCATTAGTGAGAATGTGCCTGATGTACAGTATAATAAACTCGCCAAAATAAACAATAATTCAAAATTCAACTCTACATTATGGACGTATATTGAGCTTTTAAGAGCTACCGTTCTTAAAATGTAAATTACGTTTCACCTCTGGATACAGGATATGTTATCAACTACTTAACGTGATCTGTAATCTTGTCTGCATGTGCAAATCTCTCAAATATTTTAAATAACTCTTTCCTATTTTTATTTGTATTGTTGTTTGTATCTTTGGTTCCTTCCTTCTGTTAAATCTCTAATAATATAATACAATATACACCTTTTGTATATGGAGCTTAAGCTCTGTTGAAGGTATAAAATAAATAAATAAATAAATAAATAAACAAATAAATAAATAAATAAATAAATAAATAAATAAATAAATAAATAAATAAATAAATGAATAAATTAAATAAATTTCTCGTGAAAGCTCTAAACACATACCGTTTATTGGACTCTGCCGTAAAGGTAATCAGTAGTTCTGAAGAAAATGTTCGAACGTGGCAGAGTACCTAGTGATATCTAGTGTGGTCGGAAACAACTTAAACCGGGTTTAGGCAGTTGTTTATACTGATGTAGATTTTGAAAAAAATCCTTATCTCGTGCCCTTGTCTTTTTATCAGCTGCTTAAATTAGCCAATCAGATCTTTTCGTGGGGGAATTCAAATGGGCTTTGTGAGGTGGTGTTCCAAAATTTGATCTTGGCTTAGACCTTATGATTGGGAATCACCTGAAAATTTGCACCATGAACTTAACGATACAAAATGTGTCAGACGACGTTACCTAGCAACCGTGCAGACTGTGATGTGAAATACTGATGGATGGCCTTGACTGAGAGACATACACAGGGCTCTTTTATCAAAGAGTCCTCATCTCATCATACGCTGGAGAACTGGTCATTTCATCCGTATTAGTTTCATGGACCATGAGGCAGTTTCGTCCTTCCGATGTACTGAACCCAACACTTGCTGATTCCAAATTCTATACAAATGTCCCCCGAAAACGATTCGTTAGTTGCAAATAAATTAATCGTTAATAATTTGAGTTACATTTATTGAAAGACATGTGTATGATAATTTGAATTTCCCAGTTTTTTGTCCATATATCGGGACATTTTGCAAAAGAAAGGAACATCCCGCAATACAATATTCTCTGACGTTCACTGTTTGAATTTTCAGTCCAAAAACCTTCAATAGTTATTTAGAGTCAAATCGTAATTTTTCTGGTATTTAAGGCGACATTCCGGAGATAAAGATATTTTTTCCTAATGCATGGATTTGCACGAAACTTTGTAGGAATGTCACCCACATAAAAGTAGAGATATCACGAACATTTCTTTTATATACAATTAATAGTTTTTCCAAAATGAATTGTTTTGGAAATATTTAATTCCATTTTTTCATGTAATAAAAGTACTACGTATCGATTTTTTCTGTGCATAATTTATAATTATAAGGAGATATATCGTACTAAAGTTTGTGTAATTTTTACGTTCTAAAATTTTGGACCTAAAAATCTCTACTACTTGAAAAAATTCTGCAATCAAAAATTCCATACGTAGGTTTCTTAATACAGCTCTGATACATATACCATACAAATTTTGTTACATTTGGCAGAATATTATGGGAGAAAATGGGACTTAAATGAAAAATTACAACTGCCAAACAAAGCATTATTACAGTGATAAATTGTTTGAATTCAGCTGAATAGCTTCGTGACGAGAAAAAAGAAACTCAATTCTTTCAATTTCAGTCATAAAAAATGCCACCAAAATAACAAAAATATCGATTATTATCTCCGGAGTGTCGCCTTATCGTCAAAACTATAAGTGACAGCGCAGTTTGTAAGTGACTGAGCACAGGAAATTTGCCACTTTTCTTTTGAAATATCGCTATTTGATTGTCTCTCCCTGAACCCAATGTAATAGAACCACAACGGATCATCTGTACGTTGTGGTGGCTCCACCTACATTAAATCAACTCCAATCTTCACATTTTCCCTTTGCTTTATTAAGATTGAGTAATTTCCTTGTAGAACATATGTTATCTAAGGTTATTCACAACCGGTTGTCAAGTGAGCGTGGTGTTGTGCTAGTAATAAATCATTGCTTTTTACCTCAGATTCAGCTCTTAAACACGAACTTAAGAGCACGAATCAAGTTACGCTACTCTAACAGTGTAACCCATAGAGACAAACTTATTTGCGGTCGAAAACGTGAAGAAAATTAAGAAATTCTCACGTCTACATTGGAATGCAAATTTCAACTCAGGACAATTAAGTATTAGAATTTATTAGGCCATTACAACAACAACAACAATAATAATAATAATAATAATAATAATAATAATAATAATAACAATGATATAAGGATAATATTAGCCTTTCTGGTGGGACTTAGTGTTTACAGTGCAATATGTCTTCTGGGGTAGGCTTTAGCAATTTTGTTACCTTCATTGACCTGTCTCTGTCTTATCCTTGGCTTTGACAATATGAAAGTGACTGAGGTATGAGTGATGCTAGTAATGCCATTCTTTATGAAGCCAGTCCACGCTATGAATGGTGTGAAAATGTTTCTCATAGGGTCGGATGATGCATGCATTTCACTGGACTTGGCAAACTGATATGTAATAGCAACTTCTAGCTCGGTGAGGAAAGCAACGGGAAACTCACTCACTCCTCATTTTCCTAGTAATCCTCTTCAGTGATGCCTACTCCATCTATGACAGCTGATGGCAGAGCTGTTGAAGATCCAAGAGCCTTACCGCTGAGGTTCAAACATACATACAAGGACAATATAATAAATAATTTTAATTAATTAATTAATTTATTAATTTATTTATTTTTATTTATTTATTAACTTAAGGAGTGGCGAAGTTAGGGCTCGTGGCCCTCTCTTACACTTAACCACACAATTTACAATAAATACATATTTAAAAGAAATATACTATTCTATTATAAAATCAAAGATAAGCTAAAAGTTACAGATTTGGTTAACATACAATGAAGAAGGAAAACAAAGTTCAACAATAAAATATAATAAAATAAAATAAAAGAAATCTGGAGCATAAAGGTAAAAAGGAAGAGACTAAGTTATAATGAAAATGTAAGATACAAACGGGAAAGTATAAGCAGTGAATAAAGAGAACACAATACGTAATAAAGTAAATGGAAATTTAAGTATGGCCATAAAAAGTGATCTATGTCCATTTACACTATAATAATAATAATAATAATAATAATAATAATAATAATAATAATAATAATAATAATAATAATAATAATAATAATAATAATATTTGCTTTACGTCCCACTAACTAACTAATATTACGGTTTTCGGAGACGCAGAGGTGTCGGAATTTAGTCCCACAGGTGTTCTTTTACATGACAGTAAATCTGCCGACACGAGGCAGACGTATTTGAGCACCTTCAAATACTACCGGACTGAACCAGAATCGAACCTGCCGATTTGGAGTCAGAAGACCACACATCTCAACCCTCTGAGCCACTTATCCCGGCCGCAAAATCGTCATCGCCATGTAGAAAATATGCTCGCGCTTTACTCCGTGCCTGTCTCGTCTACGAATTTCAGTCGCAGCCATCATAAACGGAGTGACGTGCTCGATCTTGAATGTACGCGGTTCATCGAGGTGGATACTTGGAAACGAGAGCTCTCCGGCGTGTTCGTCGTACACCAAACATATCGGTTTGATGCTTATCCTCCGTCTACATGCGAGTGTTGCTTAGCGACAAGCAAGTCTTGCTGAAATTAGTTATCGTCTGGAATTGAATTAAGTGCTTGCGTTCTGATTTCAGCATGTAATTAACATGTACCAAGCGCTTGCGTTCTTATAGCAACGCATAGATGACGGTACAAATCATAACATACTGACCTAATATATACAGAATAGGGAACCCGTGCGAGAAAGTTCGCATGTTCATAAAGCATGTGGTGGAGTAGCCCCCTGGTGGACTAAGGAATACACAAATCAGTACAATGAAATGAAATGGCGTATGGCTTTTAGTGCCGAGGGTGTCCGAGGACAAGTTTGGCTTGCCAGATGCAGGTTTTTTGTTTTGACACCATCGTAATGAGGATGAAATTAAGATGAAGACGACACATACACCCAGCCCCTGTGCCAGCGAAATTAACCAGTTAAGGTTAAAATTCCAGACCCTGCCGGTAATCGAACCCGACCAAAGGCCAGCACGCTAACCATTTAGCCGTGGAGCCGGATATCAGTACAATATTAGACAGACTTGTCACTTAATGTAATCTTTGATTTTTTTTTTAACATTTGTGTTATCCAGTTGACCGTAAGCAAATGCAAGTGCATTATTATACTGATAGATGTTCCGGAATTAATTCTTGGTTTTACTATCATTCTTTCCTTAACTGATAATTACAGCGTATTATAATGACATAAAACTGGCGTCCTTGTGGCCAAAATATGAAGTGGACGGCAATGATCGGGCGTATTTTCCTAGAGCAACAATATTTGCAAATCGCACACTTCGCACAATTTTTATAACTCGTTTTTTAAATAAATTATAGATATTTATAAAATGGGAGTGCAGTTCATCACTGATAATGTCTATTCTCCTTCTTTTGAATGTTCATTTGTCACGATCGGTTATCTGTGAGCGCCGCAAAAGGGATATAGCCCATACTACTGAAATAATATATATATGTATGATGCCATGGTTACATTGGTGATGATAATTATAGGTAAAATTGAAGGTCAGTGTGGAGCAGGCACAAAAAGAAACTCATATCTTAAGGAACACCAGGCAAAAGCTTGGGCTGTGTCTTAATTATGGCGCCGGCCGCTTCCTTCCCAGTCCTAGCCCTTGTTTCTCCCGTGGTCGCCGTAAGACCTATCTGTGTCGGTGCGACGTGAAACAATTTCGGATGTAAATAAAAAGTCATTCAAGACTGGTGTGGAATAAAAAGTGTCGAACAATACTACCATGCTGCTGCTGAAGATAGAAGAACACTGTTCATATTGATTGCCAACGTTAGGGAGAACGGGAATGGCATATAGGAGAAGAATTTTAGGTAGTGGTGATTATTGTTTTAAGAGGAGGTATAATTGGGCAACCGTCCTCTAGTAACACAAACCATAGGAAAGAATGGAAAGGTTCCGAAACTTAGAAAAAGGAAGGTATCGGCCAAAGAAAGACGAGGGCCACAAAGGGCGTGAAAATGAGAGCTCCCTAGGCTTCCCTAGGCCCGGCAGGGTCGGAAAAGAGCATTTTTTTTTTCAAGTTGCTTTACGTCGCACTGACACAGGTAGGTCTTAAGGCGACTATAGGTTAAGAAAGAGCTAAGAGTAGGAAGGAAGTGCAATTTGCCTGGTGTAAAAATGGGAAACCACGGAAATCAATCTCCAGGGCTGCCGACAGTGAGGTCCGAACCCACTATCTCCCGAATGCAAGCGCAAACCTGCGCGCCCCCAAACGTACAGCCAACTCGTTCGGTGGAAGAATTCACCAAGGGAGGTCGGATAGGATAAATGATAATAACGTCATTTGCTTTACGTCCCACTAACTACACTTTTACGGTTTTCGGAGACGCGCAGATACCGGAATTTTGTCCCCCAGAAGTTCCTTTACGTGCCAGTAAATCTACCGACACGAGGCTGACGTATTTGAGCACCTTCAAATACCACCGGACTGAGCCAGGATCGAACCTGCCAAGTTGGGGACAGAAGGGCAGCGCCTCAACCCTCTGAGCTACTCAACCCATCAGGATAAATAAAAGTAAGGACTCTGGCACAAGTAAGTGCAAACAATGCCAGGCCCTAATTAAGTGCCCCACGGTCGCCAATCCATCCTCCGAAGTTATGAACCCCTGGGTTTTCTTTTAGATGTTCCCTACGACAGGGAAAAAGCTAATTCCAGATAGACCCCTCAGCCCAAAAGCGCGTTCATGTTGAAAAGGACCTTGTCTTAAATTCTCGTCCAAGTCCTCAATTGAACTGGGATATTCCGCTGAAGCCTCTGCACTAAACTAAAATTAATACAAAAAAATCCGCCAGGGCTATGAGAATTCAAATAAGGATACCAGAAACAATTTCTACCTTTATGGCCAATTCTGGTCGACAGCTGCACGACTTCTCCAGTGCGGTTCGTGATTCGATCGCTTGGGATTTATTTAGTAAATGGGCAATATTAGGGTTTAGATCAAATCTAAGAGCACATTAATAACGTACTCTGAGGAGGTAATTATATGGTGCTAACAACACACGCTCCGGTGACGAGGAACGCCACCAATTAGCATATTAGAAATGTACTGCTAGGGCACTTTTCGTATGCAGACCAGGTCGTCGACTCAACTAATATTAAGGGAACAGTTTTGTAAAAAAAAATTCATCCCGCAGTCTTCAAAACTTATGGTAAACTACGTGAATACTTTTCTAGGTGATTCAGGTTAAGATACCATTACCATAATTTCAAAATACAATATTATTTAATTATTATTATTGTTACGGAGATATCCGTGGTAGTTAGAGGTAAAAGAAGGTGCGGGCTGGAATAGGTCTCAACTACAAAATTAAAGTTAATTTAAAACTTTAACAAAGATTATATTTTCTTTTCAAAATCAACAATTAACAGAGTATAACAGGTACCAAGTAGCAGATCAACAAATTAACAAATTACAGTTTGTTACAAGATTTGGGCTTCGAGCCCCAATTCTAATTCCTGAGCTCTCAGCTCACAACCGCAATTGCTGAAGGGCAGAAAACCCCAAAGTACGAGGAGCACTTGCTCCTAATTACAATGTTAAGAAAAAGAGCAGACCCGCTCTCAATTTTACAAGCCTATCAAAGGCTACAACAAACTTCATTTCTATCTGTCCTAAAGGCACACAAGGAAACAGGGGTAACTAATACCCAATCTACTGGGCCTTCGCAGGAAGGAAAACAAAACGGGTTAAGTAAATGGCCCAAAATACAAAATGAATGGAGGCGATAACTTGCACTCCTACACCAAGTTTGTCTAAAACCTACGTGGCGCTAGGCCGATCATACAGGGGCTAATCCCAAGCTAGGGAGATGACAGGTATGAGAAAACTTTACTACATTAAAGAAGAGAAGAACGGTTAAGAAAACATAGTCACCTCCTATTTCAAAAATGAAGGGGAGTTCGAGAGGGTGAAGCACTCTCTATCCCCGCTTTACACGTTTGGAATTTATAGATAGACAGGAAAGAATTTACATTTTAAAAAGGTAGGTTACATACGAAAGGTTTCGAACCCTCCCCGAGAGTTAAACTGCTGAGCTAGCAAGAAATGAAGATGTTAACAGGCCATTACCTTGTAGATGAACTGCTGCTTGAAGAAAGAGGCGCTTCCCGCCCCCTGATACATATTCACACACTAAGAAAGATGTTACTGAAGTGGCCCCGAGACAAAAAAATCAGCATTTTATGTACCCTCGTGGAACATTCGAGACCTTTCAGGAATGAGTAGACACACCCTTTCGCTTTTATTGGATAGCTGAAAGTTACACATCAACATTGAGAAAGAAAGACACTATTGGTCAGAAATTAATTACAAAAATTAGTTATTGGTTAAATTCAAAACAGGCGGAAAGAAAGAATAACTGTTGGCAACCCCCAAACCACAGAACAAAATTTAGTAAAAACAAAACTTATGAATGCTAAATTTCTTCAAGAATGTTCATTCCTTTACACCAGAGTGAGTTATCAAAGTTATGGTAGAGACATCTGTTAGAGAATGTCCAAACTTCTTGATACGGAGCAAACAAACACAAATCAAAATAGACACAGTTCAGAACACTTCAAAATTACCAAATTTACAGTAGTGACATCTTCCGAGAAAACGTTGAGTTAATACAGTTTGTTAAAGTTCAGGTTTTCTCCTGTAGAGAAGTTTCAACTGGCGCAATATTTGAATTCGCGGCGTGGAGGTGTACCGCCCGGTACAATTATTATTATTATTATTATTATTATTATTATTACTATTATTGTTATATAATTTTGATGTACTTGTTAATCTTGGTTTAGTTTAAGAGAAAGCTTTATAAGCCTTAACTACGCCAAGCAAAACAGGCAAATAAATTTAAAAAATGGACGAAAATGTAATTATGAAGAAATAACATCCCTCAGTAAATTGAAATCTCGAACCTAGGACCTACCAAAAACTGCACAGTGTTCAAACCCTCTAAGCTTCACGCCTGTCTCTTTTTTACAATTATTTTACGTCGCACCGACAGATTGGTCTTATGGCGATGATGGGATAGGAATGGGATAGGAGTGGAAGTGAGGCAGCCATAGTCTTAATTAAGGTACAGCCCAAGCATTTGCCTGGTATAAAAATGGGAATCCACGGAAAACTATTTTCAGGGGTTTGAATCCACTATCTCCCGGACGCAAGCTCACAGCTGGGCGCCCCTAACCGCACGGCCAACTCCC
Source organism: Anabrus simplex (assembly GCF_040414725.1). Lineage (NCBI taxonomy): Eukaryota > Metazoa > Arthropoda > Insecta > Orthoptera > Tettigoniidae > Anabrus > Anabrus simplex. The sequence continues at coordinate 61,747,932 of NC_090273.1, read as the reverse complement.
TCGGTACGCCTGTCTTAACACAAGTGGGCGATAGTGACAAAGTGGTCGGTAGCATGTGGAAGAGCAGAAAGCAAGAGAGAAAGAAAAGTGAATAATAATAATAATAATAATAATAATAATAATAATAATAATAATAATAATTCGAACTCCGCCATTGCCGGTCGCAAGCCCGGGGCCTCATCTTGCAAGTGATGGGGAAGGAGGAGGGGTCCATCTGGCTCCGGATGGTAGCACCCTGTAAGGGCCCCTGCCTAGGGTTACAGGTGAAACCTGGTGAACGGTCTTGAAGGCGGATGAGGAATGTAATGTCCCAACGGCGGAGAGAGCGGAAGAACCTAGTGGAGTAAAGCACGAATAAAAAATCATTTCGGACTAACAATCCGATCTTACCTTGGAATTAATTTCCTACCTTGTACAATGTACAATTTCAATTGCAGAATGGAAAGTACGCTGAATGAAAGCACTACCCCAGGTGGTAGCTCGGAAGAGAAATCCACCATTGCGTTATGCAATGCATCGGGACCTAGGGTTCTGGGGAGTCGCAGCATCTGCAATAAGGGTGAGTCGGAGCATCCTTGGAATCCTTTCAGACTTAAATTTAAGAATTGAAATTGTAACGTGGTCCTTGGAAAGCCGCAAGAAGAAGAAGAAGAAGAAGAAGAAGAATTCGTGTGGCTGTTTGTAGCATGGTCGAGCCCTTGCAAGGGAGACCTTTCGAAATTTAAAATTTCCTAAACAAATTACTGAAATTTCTATTTTTAAAAATTCACATAAAATTCGTCGTCGATTAATATAAACAGGTTGGTTTTGTCTGGAAAGAAAGAAAGAAAGAAAGAAAGAAAGAAAAAGAGTGGCTGACGATGGTATTCAATGGCGAGAAATGCTTGTAACATAATGTAATTAGCGCCGAGATAGGCTGTGTTTCTATTGAAGACTATACAATTTTGTAACTTTAAGGTTCACATTTTACTGCAAGAAACAAAGGTAAGAGAAAGCATGGTCATCTCTGTACAGGGCATGAAGGCCCTTAGAACGGTGTAAGGTACAGCTGGACTTTACCGCCTCTTCCAGGTAGCTCCTAAGCTAATGTGTTTCATACAATAAGGTAACAAGAGCTCGCATAAGAATGCACAGTAGTAAGGAATTGATACCATTACTGTTCAACATAGTCAGCACTTGTTCCAAAACATCGATGCCGTCAGAGAGGAAATCTGCGTCCAGTCCCTGAAGCCACGTCATGATGGCATGATGAACGGCCGTATCGTCTAATTTCGTACCATCCAGGTTCTTCTTCAACGGTCCGAAGAGATGTAAACCACTTTGTACCATCTCAGGATTATATGTAGGATCGTCCAGATGCTTGATTTCCTTTCCGGGGGGAGTGACAATGAATGCTGCCAGTTACTGTGATACACTGGAGCCCTTGTGGCAGAAAGCTACCCGGACTTCTCTCAGCAGGCGTCGTGTTGCTGCACGACAACGCCAAGTAACATGCAACCAACAGTACACGTGAATTCTTATGGCGCTTGGGGCGCTTTCTAATTGTGCAGATTATTATATTAGAGTTATTTAAGCTGTGATTAAAATTTACAATGCGAAAGAGTATGTATGTCAACAAGAGGAGTCTGTAGGATGGCCATTATTGAGATATTTTACCTCCTCTCAGCAGAAGACAATAGGATAGAAAATGGTTTAACATAGCTATTCAAGGCAGAAATTAAAAACAATCTACTTTTCATTTTGCATCTCTTACGCTGCCTAATAATGTTAAGTGCGAGACACAGTATTCTCTGCACCCACCTAATCTCTTAAGAGTACCTTATCAGCTGTATACAGGATGAATCGGTAAGGACGATCACCTCAATATGCCACAAATCTCTTACGGAGTAGTTTTTCAACATTGTCTCTTAGGTCTTAATATAAAGGGTAAAGACGAACACCCGCGACAAACTTTCGGAGGATGTTCAGGGGTATTCTGTGTATATTGGTATCAGGGACCCGTGGTCTCCGGAGGTTTCTTACAGAGTAATTCCATTTCCTTTGGTTTGTTGACCCAAGTAGCTTTGTATCTCTATTGCGCTGAAAATAATAAATGCTAGTTCTTGAAAAATAGCGGGGTGTCGGAATTACGTCCCGCAGGAGTTCTTAACATGTCAGAAGAAAACAATGTCGTGATCATGGTGGTCGACATTTTGAACAATATCTGTAAAGTAACAGTTCTGCATTTGTTACGTACCGTGCTGTACTGTAAAGTACACTGACAGAACAGACTGAACACGCTGTGACAAAAGTGTACGTGCTTCTTTTGAGGGTTGTTGCATTACTCCGTCTTTCGTGTTTACGGTTTGGTTATTGCATATTACAGACTTTGCATTACTCTGTGCTTCGTGTTGTAAGTTTTGGTTATTGCATATTACAGACTTTGCATTACTCTGTGTTTCGTGTTGTAAGTTTTGGTTATTGCATATTACAGACTTTGCATTACTCTGTGTTTCATGTTGTAAGTTTTGGTTATTGCATATTACAGACTTTGCATTACTCTGTGTTTCGTGTTGTAAGTTTTGGTTATTGCATATTACAGACTTTGCATTACTCTGTGTTTCGTGTTGTAAGTTTTGGTTATTGCATATTACAGACTTTGCATTACTCTGTGTTTCATGTTGTAAGTTTTGGTTATTGCATATTACAGACTTTGCATTACTCTGTGTTTCGTGTTGTACGTTTTGGTTCTTGAATATTACAGGTTTAAAATTAAACTGCGTTTCATGTTGTAAGTTTTGGTTATTGCATATTACAGACTTTGCATTACTCTGTGTTTCGTGTTGTACGTTTTGGTTCTTGAATATTACAGGTTTAAAATTAAACTGCGTTTCATGTTGTAAGTTTTGGTTATTGCATATTACAGACTTTGCATTACTCTGTGTTTCGTGTTGTAAGTTTTGGTTATTGCATATTACAGACTTTGCATTACTCTGTGTTTCGTGTTGTACGTTTTGGTTCTTGAATATTACAGGTTTAAAATTAAACTGCGTTTCATGTTGTAAGTTTTGGTTATTGCATATTACAGACTTTGCATTACTCTGTGTTTCGTGTTGTACGTTTTGGTTCTTGAATATTACAGGTTTAAAATTAAACTGCGTTTCATGTTGTAAGTTTTGGTTATTGCATATTACAGACTTTGCATTACTCTGTGTTTCGTGTTGTAAGTTTTGGTTATTGCATATTACAGACTTTGCATTACTCTGTGTTTCGTGTTGTACGTTTTGGTTCTTGAATATTACAGGTTTAAAATTAAACTGCGTTTCATGTTGTAAGTTTTGGTTATTGCATATTACAGACTTTGCATTACTCTGTGTTTCGTGTTGTAAGTTTTGGTTATTGCATATTACAGACTTTGCATTACTCTGTGTTTCGTGTTGTACGTTTTGGTTCTTGAATATTACAGGTTTAAAATTAAACTGCGTTTCATGTTGTAAGTTTTGGTTATTGCATATTACAGACTTTGCATTACTCTGTGTTTCGTGTTGTACGTTTTGGTTCTTGAATATTACAGGTTTAAAATTAAACTGCGTTTCGTGTTGTAAGTTTTGGTTATTGCATATTACAGACTTTGCATTACTCTGTGTTTCGTGTTGTACGTTTTGGTTCTTGAATAAACTGTGTTTCATGTTGTAATTTTTGGTTATTGCATATTACAGGCTTTGCATTGCTCTGTGTTTCGTGTTGTAAGTTTTGGTTATTGCATATTACAGACTTTGCATTACTCTGTGTTTCGTGTTGTACGTTTTGGTTCTTGAATATTACAGGTTTAAAATTAAACTGCGTTTCATGTTGTAAGTTTTGGTTATTGCATATTACAGACTTTGCATTACTCTGTGTTTCGTGTTGTACGTTTTGGTTCTTGAATATTACAGGTTTAAAATTAAACTGCGTTTCGTGTTGTAAGTTTTGGTTATTGCATATTACAGACTTTGCATTACTCTGTGTTTCGTGTTGTACGTTTTGGTTCTTGAATAAACTGTGTTTCATGTTGTAATTTTTGGTTATTGCATATTACAGGCTTTGCATTGCTCTGTGTTTCGTGTGATACATTTAGTTTACTGCATATTACAGGCTTTGCATTGCTCTGTGTTTCGTGTGATACATTTAGTTTACTGCATATTACAGGCTTTGCATTGCTCTGTGTTTCGTGTGATACATTTAGTTTACTGCATATTACAGGCTTTGCATTGCTCTGTGTTTCGTGTGGTACATTTAGTTTATAGCATATTACAGGCTTTGCTTTGTTCTGTGTTTGGTGTGATACATTTAGTTTATAGCATATTACAGGCTTTGCTTTGTTCTGTGTTTCGTGTGATACATTTAGTTTATAGCATATTACAGGCTTTGCTTTGTTCTGTGTTTCGTGTGATACATTTAGTTTATAGCATATTACAGGCTTTGCTTTGTTCTGTGTTTCGTGTGGTACTTTTAGTTTATAGCATATTACAGGCTTTGCATTGCTCTGTGTTTGGTGTGATACATTTAGTTTATTGCATATTACAGGTTTTGCATTACTCTGTGTTTCGTGTTGTACGTTTTCGTTATTGCATATTACAGGCTTTGCATTGCTCTGTGTTTCGTGTGATACATTTAGTTTACTGCATATTACAGGCTTTGCATTGCTCTGTGTTTCTTGTGATACTTTTAGTTTATTGCATATTACAGGCTTTGCATTGCTCTGTGTTTGGTGTGATACATTTAGTTTATTGCATATTACAGGCTTTGCATTGCTCTGTGTTTGGTGTGATACATTTAGTTTATTGCATATTACAGGCTTTGCTTTGTTCTGTGTTCCGTGTGATACATTTAGTTTACAGCATATTACAGGCTTTGCTTTGTTCTGTGTTTCGTGTGATACATTTAGTTTATAGCATATTACAGGCTTTGCTTTGTTCTGTGTTTCGTGTGATACATTTAGTTTACAGCATATTACAGGCTTTGCTTTGTTCTGTGTTTCGTGTGATACATTTAGTTTATAGCATATTACAGGCTTTGCTTTGTTCTGTGTTTCGTGTGATACATTTAGTTTATAGCATATTACAGGCTTTGCTTTGTTCTGTGTTTCGTGTGATACATTTAGTTTACAGCATATTACAGGCTTTGCATTGCTCTGTGTTCCGTGTGATACTTTTAGTTTACAGCATATTACAGGCTTTGCATTGCTCTGTGTGCCGTGTGATACATTTAGTTTACAGCATATTACAGGCTTTGCATTGCTCTGTGTTCCGTGTGATACTTTTAGTTTACAGCATATTACAGGCTTTGCATTGCTCTGTGTTCCGTGTGATACTTTTAGTTTATAGCATATTACAGGCTTTGCTTTGTTCTGTGTTTCGTGTGATACATTTAGTTTATTTCATATTAAGTTACATGTTTTTTAACTGATATGAAGGTATTTTAACTGAAACAAGGATGATTGGGGAAGAAACAGAATGAATCTTAATTACATCATTATTCTGTTACGGGCTACCGTTATACGTAAATAAACATTAAACGTATGTGCCTAGGTCACTGGTTCATGCCTTTTGTATGTCATAATACTTAGAAGGTATCCCTGAACAACCTCGAAACATTGTCGATGGAGTTCCGCTACACCCTGTATAAAGTCGCACTAAGACATCGAAGGTTTCCGTTGACGCAAGGATGGGAAAGGGCTAAGATCGGGAGGGTTGCGGCGGTGGAATTAATTAAGGAACAGTCGCAGCATTGCCTTCTGCGGAAACGGGAAACCACTGAGAACATTCTTCAGGCCTACCGACGGTTGTTTTGGAATCCATCATCTCCGGAATGCGTGGCCAACTCGCTGGGAAATCTTAACTCTTATCACATGTAAGAGAGAAAGACGTGTTTGTTGTCCGTACTGAAGGGCCAACACCCTGCCGTGAGAAGTAAGTTTGTTTTCATCACAAAACTACTGACATTCTACACACAGCACGCGGCTGAAGGAACCGTGCCATTGGCTGATCGCATTCACCATCGATCTGCATTTAGAGCTGTCGGCTACTCTCTTCTTAAATGATTTCAGAGAGATTGATAATTTGTCAAACATCTCCCTTGACAAATCACTCCAACCCCTAACTTCTCTTCTTATAAACGAATATTTCCCCAATTTGTCATGCTGAATTCCAACTGTATTCAAGCTTATTTCGTTTACAATGACATTCCAAGACACCTCTTCAGTGACAGCTCGAAGCCGCTTAGTCGAACAGCTCGTCTCCTTACTCCCAAGTCTTCTCAGCCCAAAGTGTGCAACATTTTCATAACACTACTCCTTGTTGGAAATCATCAACAACAAATCGTGCTGCTTTCCTTTGAATATGTTCCACTTCTCGTATCAAGTATTCCGTGAGAGTCCCATACAGTAGAACCATCCATAATCTAAGTTGCGTCTGTCCAGTCACTTGTACATTCTCTCCTTCACGTCCTTACTACAAACCCTAAATGCGCTCAGTCATATGAAGAGATCTTTAAACTTTAATTACAATCCCGTCGCTCTCAGAATCCGAAACAGATATGTTACGTTATCAACAGCGAGCAATTTTTTTTTTTTTGCTAGTTGCTTTACGTCGCACCGACACAGATAGGTCTTATGGCGACGATGGGAGAGGAAAGGCCTAGGAGTTGGAAGGAAGCGGCCGTGGCCTTAATTAAGGTACAGCCCCAGCATTTGCCTGGTGTGAAAATGGGAAACCACGGAAAACCATTTTCAGGGCTGCCGATAGTGGGATTCGAACCTACTATCTCCCGGATGCAAGCTCACAGCCGCGCGCCTCTACGCGCACGGCCAACTCGCCCGGTCACAGCGAGCAATTAAGCGTTCTAAACAACACTTATGAATTCTGTAAGTTATGCACTACTTTTTAGACGTTTACGGCCATTCGAGACCACAATAAGCAACATTTACAGATGTTCCCATTGATGCTTCCTTTACGTCACTGCCAAACGTAAAGAATTTCATCTTATTTCCTTGATACGGCATAAGAACAAAAGCCTATATCATGTCAACATTTACACATTTGAGAAGTTTTCTTTGCAGCACAGTATCGTTGCATTCCCTCTCTCGCAGCCTGTCCCCTTTCTGCTGTCCACCCGCTGTTCTTCTTCACGAAAGCCCTCGAAGTTATGGATCTAGTGTCTGTACGTGTTTTGTTAGCAATGTCTTCACGACTTACTCCAAGTTTTTCCAGACCCTTTGTGACTTTCCTTGACCATATATCGCATGTGTTAGATCAACTATCGAGTGTTAGGTCTATTATCGAGCTTTCTTTCTGCTTAAAAATCCGGATCACTGAACTTTGAGACTCTTGGCACTATCTGAAGTGGTTAGAGGAGGAGGAGGCTATAGCAGTTTCGGTAGGCCTACTATACTCAGACCGGTGATCGTTATAAAAACATAACAAGTTTTAAATATGAAATCACCGAGCTCGATAGCTGCAGTCGCTTAATTGCGGCCAGTATCCAGTATTCGGGAGATAGTAGGTTCGAACCCCACTGTCGGCAGCCCTGAAAATGGTTTTCCGTGGTTTCCCATTTTCACACCTTAATTAAGGCCACGGCCGCTTCCTTCCAACTCCTAGCCCTTCCCTGTCCCATCGTCGCCATAAGACCTATCTGTGTCGGTGCGACGTAAAGCAACTAGCAAACAAAAAAAAAAAGTGAAATCATTTCTAGCAGCAAGTTTAACGTCGGTATAACTTCATAGGAATGCAATCATACTGAACTAAAACAGCCATGCTGCGCGTCTAACAGTGTCTTGTCATCCATTCTAAATAGGTGAACATAGAACTTGAGTCGTCGCTTCTTGATGGATTCCATCAGTCTTTCGGTTTTCTTATGTAGTTCCTCTTGTCCTCGCAACCTGTATTGTCCAGCCACGATCTTTAAGCCCATTATTTCTTCAAAGGATCTTCCTCTCAAACTTCTCAGCTTCTCTCAGACCAGCCTTTCCAGTAACTCGGAGGCATTCACTTCTATAGAAACTTTTGGGTTTAATCACCAAATTGTAATGTGTGAGTTTAGCTTGCATTAACAATGCCTTTTTCTTGTACAGGTCGTGTGTTTTTCGGAACGCTGCAGCCATCCTATCTCGCCTGCTGTTGTATCCTTCTTTTTCATTGGATCCCACCTGCACAATCTCACTGAGATATTTGAAGCTGTTAACTCTTTCATCTTACCATACCTTGACTTTAGTTATTGGGCAGCTGTGGGGATGCAGTCAAGTACTTTTTCTTTAAAAGCGACCCTAAGTCCAGCCTTTTCTACTTGTTGTTTCAAAAGATTTGTCTGTTCTAGAGCTGCATCTACGTTTCTAGAAATGATCGCTAAATCTTCAGCAAAAGCTAGACAGTTGATCATAACCTTCTCCGACACACAATTAACGAGAGACAGACATAGTCTATCTCTCTGCCTTACTCCTATTTTAATTTCGAACTGTCTGAGCTTTAGGTCACACCCGAAACTATGAGGAATGATTTTTTTAATTTCGAAAGTGTCTGCCTCCGTAGTTGAGTGGGTCATTGTCATAGCCTTCAAGCTTTTAGGCCCCGATTTGTATTCCGAGCAAGGTGATAGTATCTAAATCATAAACGGTTAATTCTCTTAGCTCGGGTACTGGGTAGTTGTGCTGCGCCTAACTTCCTTAAATACTCTTACACCCAAGTCCATACTTTCCACCTGTCCTCAGAAACCGAGAGGTTTTAGTGATTTTTAAAGAAATACATTTTTGCAGCTACAAATAGAAAATAAATCCACAATTAGTCGACTGGGTCAAGAATGGAATGAATTAAGCCCCCATCTAGCGGCGAGGATGGGAATTGTGCCGACTTCCGAAGCCTGTTGCACTCCTCTGGAGCAATGATTAATGACTGACAGATGAAATGAAATTATATTGGAGAGTGTTGCTGGAATGAAATATGACAGGAAAAACTGGAGTATCCGGAGAAAAATCTGCCCCGCCTCCGCTTTGTCCAGCACAAATCTCACATGGAGTGACCGGGATTTGAACCGCGGAACCGAGCGGTGAGAGGCCGGCGCGCTGCTACCAGATCCACGGAGCTGACTGTAATACACTAAACATATATTCAATTGTAAAATTTGCAAATGCATTAGCTGAGATCCAAACCACGAACTGCTGCCTTTCTAAGAAGCTAACCGTTCTATCACCGAGCTATCACGCCATATTATTATTATTATTATTATTATTATTTACAGAGCGAGTTGCCCCTGTATTCGGGAGATAGTGGGTTCTAACTCCACTGTCGGCAACCCTGAAGATTGCTTTCCGAGGTTTCCCATTTTCACAGCGGGAAAATGTAGGGATGTACATTGTTAAGGCCACGGCCGCTTCCTTCCCACTCCTAGACCTTCCCTGTCCCATAAGACCTGTCTGTGTCGATGAGACGTAAATCAAAACTGTAACAAAAATATTGTTTATTATTATTATTATTATTATTATTATTATTATTATTATTATTATTATTATTATTAGAGAATCTACATACAATGTTCGGTTACTTTGAGGACAGCGCCATTGGAGATACTACATTTCCTCTGTTTCACGCCACAATTTCTTCTCATTTGGAAATGTAAATTCGCTCTGTATACAAAGTGACTTTTACAAGTTGCTGAAGGAAGTCATTATTCTCACGAACGTTCCTCCTTTTGTCTTCTTCATGGATTCTCACCTGAATAGAAGCGAAAGATAAATAACACAAGTAGTCTGTGTGGGAGAACAACAGAATATAAAATGTACAACTTGAGCTATATTTTAATATAACACTGCGGATCATCGCATGGGCTCTTTTCTTCGTTTATTGGAATTTAGTCATAAGTTGACCATAAGAAAGTTTCAATTATACAAGGTGGAATTGAACTGTATTAAACATAGGTTATTGAGGGATATTGGCCGACTATAACTTTAGTCTCTAACATGTTAGGGGCTGCCTCGCCGAGGCGATAAAGGCGTGTTCGGTTCGCCCGGAACGACGTGGGTTCAAATCCCCGTCAGGAAGTCGTAAAATTTAAGAAACGAGATTTCCACTTCCGGAGGTGCATATGGCCCTGAGGTTCACTCAGCCTATACCAAAAATGAGTACCAGGTTAATTCCTGGGGGCAAAGGCAGCCGGGCGTAGAGCTAACCACTCTACCCCATCACGTGCCGTGGTTAACAATGGTGGAAGCCTTTACCTTCCACTCCTCCAAGGGCCTTCATGGCCTGTACGGAGGTGTCTTTGTCTTTTCTCTAACATGTTAATTTCCATATCATATACAGTCTGCCCAGAAAGTATTTGCACACGTACTTTTTAGCGGCTGGTGGGTACAAAACACAGTTAACAATAAACAAAGTACGTAATTATTAGAATGCATAACATACATACCAGGTAGTCCAAAGTACCTGCCTATACCTTCAAAATGCAATGTTACAAACATACACGTGTGTCTTCTACAGACAAAGAAGTATTGGCACACGTACGATACTGATTGGCGTGTTTGGTTTTTTTTCGCGAAAATGCACAGTCTTTCAGCGGTTGTGTATCACTGTCGCTTTTATAATAGCCTGAAAACGCATAAGTATGCTGTTTATTAAGTTCCGTGTCACGTCAGGGGTAATTTTAAGCGTTCCTCCAGGAGAACTCTCCCAAAGCCTTGTTTCCGAACGAACGTCACTGTCTGGCTCGCTTGTCGAGATGAGCCCACAAGTTCTTAATTGGGTTGAGATCGGGACTCTGCGGTAGGGTAACCACCCTTCATGGAGCGTCATATAGTAACCACTCCCGGGTATTCATGGGAGTATGTTTTGGGTCGTTATCTTGCAGGAAATAAAACACCGTATTCATCCCAATTTCTGCACACTGGCGAGTAAACTACCTCGCAACACGCCGATGTATTTCATATGATGTATTTTACCGTAGATTACAGCTAGATTTCCCATGCCAGACTCCTCTGTACATCCGCATAACATGGCAACTCCTCTGACAAGTTTGACCGTGAGAAGCTTGTGTTTGACTTGATCTCTGGGTTGGGTTTGTAAAACACTTTCTTCCTTTCATCGGATCCGAACACACTGAACTTCGATTCGTCCTGCGGTTGTATTCCTTCGCAAAGTTCAGGCGTTTCTTACGGTAGTGTATGGCTTCTTCCTGGGAGATCTACCATGCATATTAACCCCATTCAAAACATAGCGTATAGTGCGAACATTCACTCGCTTTTTGATGCCGATGTCTGTGCCAATACATTTTTGTCTACAGGAGAGACACATTTACTGTTGTATTTTGATGGTATGGGTATGGTACGTTATGTTATGGAAGGTAGCAATTACAGTACATGAGGTGAATACAGAAATACATGGCTCGTTTATCCACCAGCGGCAAATAATTTTTGGGCCAACTGTATGTGAGGATTTACAGAAGTCAGAAACATTTATTCAGCAATATGTTAAGATAGCTGGGCATAAGGATAATGCCCAGGTAGCGGAGGTGACCAATACTAGCATAGTAATTAATTTTACCCATGATAATTAAGATATTTACAAAAATATACGGAAGATATAAACTTAAAACAAAGGTGGAATTGATAAGATAAATGGGAATATAAGTTAATACTATATCTGAAATATTTATTTGATTAGTTTGCATGAAGGAAGATATACTAAATGAATACCACTGAACTCCGGTTCCTTATTATATTCTTTTCTTAGCTACGTTTTTGGGTTTGTTTATGAGAATTGTGTATTAATTTTTGAACTGAACAACCTTTGCATCTGTTTACTCGGCGCTATGTCATTTGACTGCTTGCCATGAAATGTTTATATTTCAGTTTGTAATTTCGTCATGGGGCTTGAATTTTACCATGACAATATTACCATAATGTTCAACAGCGATTACCGTAGCAATTAGTTAAATGTACTGCACCGAGTAAACACAAGTGCAGAAGTAGTTTAGTTTAAAAAAGAAAATTTCGTTTAAACACCCAGAATATATATTACCAAACACCAGCAGGCGCCGTGAAGAAAGTACAAAAGTTTAAGTACCTTGGAGAATATGTAACAGGAAGGAACAGGAGCAGTGGTGGGATAACACTACAGTCTTTCAAGCTGAAGCGATAGCTATCACGACATGTATTGAAGAAAATCTGAAAATGAACTACGGGAATAAGAACATTTTCAATTTTACGGACAGCCAAGTGACCATCAAGGCACTAGAAGCAGTCCAGATAATGTCCAGAATTGTCTGGTATCGCCATTCACTTCTCCTGAAGCTCTCAAAGTACAACATTGTCAAAATAATATGGGTACCAGGGAATGCAGGTATAGAAAGAAATGAAAAGGCAGGTCAGGTAAACTTGCCAGGAAAGGGACAGAAACACATTTTGTAGTCCCAGAACCTGTATGCGGGATTTCCTATGGACCAGCCCGACACTACATAGGAAAATGGGTACAAAAGAAACAAATGGAGAACTGGAAAAATACTCCGAGATGCAGGCTTGCAAATGAACTGGTAAAAGAACCAAACAAGAAGTATACTAAAGAACTGTTGAAACTCAGCAGAGAAAATATATTATGGGTAGTAGGACTGTTGAAGGACATTGTCATCTGAAAAAACACCTACATAGAATTGGAGTAATAAGAGGCAATATATGTAGGAAATGCAAAGAAGCAGAGGAATCAGCTGAACACATACTTTTCGAATGTGAGGCGCTGGGTAGAATCAGACTCTCCATTCTAGGACTACCAGGTGAAGAGAGAGAAAAAATCCAAGAAGACCCAATAAGAACAACCTGCAGCTTTGTGAAGAGAGAATGTTTATCTAAGTTGGAATGAAGGAAAAACATGGTAGCAAAAGACGCTAATTAGGAACTAATATTTAGAGGCCCCATTAAGAAGAAGAAGAAGAAGAATTAGTGGTATAAAACAGAAGCAGAAAAAGATGAGTACTTCCTAGCTTGGGACCAGAGAAGTGTACAATAATAGAAAATATGAACAGACGCAAAGTTCAGGCACTACAAGATAACAGTGAGAAACGCAGTACTTTACACGGCCGAAAGGATGACACTAGGAAGGCATGGGACCGAGCAACTGGAGAAAGAAAGGAGAAAATACTGTGGAAGATGCTAGGACCGAAAGGACGAGGTGAAAATGGGAGCGAAGATCAAGATACGAACTGTACCGAAACATGAGAACGATTTCCGAATAAATACGACTCAAAAGAGGAATATTTGCTGGATATTTGATCATGATGGACAAGGATACAATGACCACAACAGTAAGGGAGACAACGGGTGAGATGAGGGGGAAGACGGGAACTGGACTGAGATGGGGATCAAGGTGGAAGGGACGGAGAGCAGGAGAAAAAATGTACATACGTATACAAAGCAATGTGCCAGCGGTCAATGACAGAGAGAGGTACAGGAACAGGATGGAGAAAAACCAGTGGGAAAGAGAAGAGGAGAGGATACTGAAAATATCGGCTGAATAATGGGAGAAAAGAAGAGGGAGGATGAAGAGTTTCTCGGAGGAGAAAAAGAAAATCCAAACCATGAAAAATTTACCCGTGGTCCTGCAAAGGCCGAAACAAGAGAAAGAAGAACACGTATATTAAATTACGATCGGACTGTGCCGAGGCACAGCTGTAAGTCTAATAGAGGGCCTCTCAAACGCCGAAAATCTCACGCGTGCAAGCTTAGGCGCAGAGGTTCTTCGCAGTGTGCATCAGCCCGATTCGGCTCGGTTCGAACTAGCGTTTTGTCTTGGGAATACTCGGCTAAGCTCGGCTCGGCTCAACTCTGCTCGGGTGGTTTAGAGCTGCAGAGCGATAAAGGCGTGGGGAAAGAGAGATACAGCACTAGTGCTCAACATCGTGGAGTGGTGGTCTGCACTCTGGTCAACCTAGCAAAGTCGACTTATGCACCACGCAGTGCACCGGTGCATGAACTCTGAGAGGCCCTGGTCTAGGTGCAGAGTAAGTACCACCTGATAGGTATTGTTATAATTCAGTATCTAGTTAATATGGGTTTGAATTTCATTTTTTTTTCTTTTTTCTCTTTGCTTAAGGTCACACTGACACAGGTAGTTCTTATGGCGACGTTAGAAAGGCTAGGAGTGGGAAGGAAGTGATCGTAAGTTTTATTGAGGTTCAAACCGAGCGGGCATTTGCCTTGTATGAAAATGTGAAACCACACAAAACCGTCTTCAGGAAAGAAGACTGTCAAGTTTGAACCCAAACTGCGCATCTACTCGCTTGGTCACACACAAGAGTAATTCTAAATTTATAGTGGTCGACTTCTTTGGAATCGATATTAGTTATTTCTCCTCCGGATGTATGTATGTGCCCGGCTGAGTGGTTCAAACGTTTGAGGCGCTGGCCTTCTAACCACAACTTGGCAGGTTCGATCCTGGCTCACTTCGGTGGTATTTGGAGGTGTTCAAATACGTCAGTCTCGTGTCAGTAGATTTACTGGCACGTACAACAAGTCCAGCGGGACTAAATTCCAGCACCTTGGCGTCTACCGGCGTATCTCGGTAGAATTCCTTGGCTGAATGGTCTGTGTAGACTGTGTAGTGGCCTTCGGTTCAGAAGGGACAAGGTTCGATTCCGGGCCGGGTCAACTCCATATAGTTCATTGCTCTCATTCGGAGCCAGAGTGTCTGTGTTCATCTTAATACACATCCTTTCTCACAGAACTGGCATCAGAGAAGCATCCAGCCGTCAAATTGTACCATATCCATATGAAGTGCCGACCCGAATGAAAGGCCAGGAAGAAGAACAGACATAGTATTTAGATTACTCAAAGAAAGAAAGAGCACATTGTATAGTGTGTTCCTGGCGTTTAATATTTTAAATTCCCATGGAGGGAATTAGATATTTTTCATCAATAGAGCATGTCAAAAATGTCAAAAACATATTAGATGTAAGGCTTTTCAGGCGTTTGCTCTATTAACCAGCGTTTCGTATTCCGTCTGACACTAGACTCATCAGAGTGGGATATATATATATATATATATTTCATTATAAAAAACAAATTTAACAAATTTTCATAACAATGAAACATCAGATACAATGACAATTTAGAAACAAGTCTAGGAAAATCCAAGATTAGTGAACTTTACAGATCCTGGGCTTCAAGCCCCACCCTTTACAATTTCTGAGCTCCCAGCACAAATTTATTCAAGGGCAGAAATCCCCTAATTCATGGAGCAGTTGCTCTCAAATTACAATTTCTAGCCTTCCAGAGGCACTCGTTAATCTTACCAAAACTCTGAAAAAGAGCCGACAGGCTCTCAGTTTTCCAAGCCTACTCAAGGCAACATCAGCTTACAATTTCTGGCCTCTCA
Organism: Anabrus simplex; assembly: GCF_040414725.1. NCBI lineage: Eukaryota > Metazoa > Arthropoda > Insecta > Orthoptera > Tettigoniidae > Anabrus > Anabrus simplex. Next base: position 61,732,561 of record NC_090273.1, on the reverse strand, counting down.
AAGCACAACATACAATTGGAAAATGATTTATACAGGGGTATTTGATCCCCAACCTACGGCGCCTTTATGAAAACAGAACAGGTTAAATAACTGGCCCAAACACAAAAGGAATGGAGGCGTACACAGCGTTCCAAGATAATGATAAACCTAAAGGGTACTAGGCCGATGAAACCGGGGGCTATTCCCAAACTACTGAGGTGACTCGTATAGAAATTGCTTTAACACATTAGAGGAAGAAAAGCGTTATAAAATGAAGTCACCTCAAGCCAAGATGCAGGGGAGCTCGAGAGGGTACATCACTCTCTATCCCCGATTTGCAGTTAAAGATTTTACGAAATTTTTACATTAGCCGGAAGAAATTTACATTTTAGTAACTTAGGTTACATGGTTAAAGATTCGGACCTTCCCCTTGGAATAATCTGCGGAGGTAGCTACAACAAGAAAGATGTAATTATGTGGCCATTACCTTGTAGCTGTTCTAGCTGCCGACGAAAGAGGCCGCCCGCCTCCTGCTTAACACGCACACTCAGACAGATGACAATGAATTGGCCAAGAAACGTGAAAAGCCGCAGTTTATAAACCCTCAGGGAAGGTTCGAGATCATTCAAGACTAAACTAGCCACACTCTCTCAATTTTATTGGCAGATTCAAAAGTAACACTCAAAATCGAACAAGAAGCCTGTGATAGGTTGAAAATTAATTACAGAAATATTTTATTGGCCAGATTCAAAACTGGCGGAAATAGAAAGTAAATATTGCCAACCCAAAAATAAATGAGCATCAATCAGTTACAAAAACCTAGAAATACAGAACTTCTTTGAATTATTAGTTCTTACACCTCGCACGAGGGTGCATGATCATAGTCTTTAGTAGTGTCATCTGTGGAAGAATGTCCAAACTTCTTGCTGTATAGCAAACAAAACTAGTAGAAATTCACTCAGTTTAGGCAACTGCACAATAACAAAATTACATCATATTTCTGTGGTGACATCTTCTGAGTAAAGTTCTAAGTTGGTGTAGTTTCAGTTTCACTGTTTTACCAATAGAGGAGTTCATTTAGGCGCTGAATTTGAATGCGCGGCGTTGGGGTGTACCTCCCGGTACAATTATTATTATTACCATTATTATTATTATTATTATTATTATTATTATTATTATTATTATTATTATTATTTCTCCGTTATGGTATTCTGCTAACCATGTGAGAATTTCAATGTTCCGTACTTTGTTGTTCCTTCGTCTTCCTCCGAAACTCCTTCATCTACTATGTTTCCTTTTCACCTCCTCGGACCATTTTCAGCCTGTTTCCTTGCTCACCCGACATTGGAATCCTTCAATTTTTAACATCATCTTTCTCTAAAAATCTGCTTTTTCTCTTATATTGCTACTTTTTAAATCTTTCGTGGATACATAGCTGCACTCGCTTAAGTGCAGCCAGTATCCAGTATTCGGGACATAGTAGGTTCGAACCCTACTGTCGGCAGCCCTGAAGATGGTTTTCCGTGGTTTCCCATTTTCACACCAGGCAAATGCTGAGTCTGTACCTTAATTAAGGCCACGGCCGCTTCCTCCCTACTCCTACCCCTTCCCTGTCCCATCGTCGCCGTAAGACCTATCTGTGTCGATGCGACGTAAAGCAACTGACATAAATGCAGGTTGGTGTTGACTTCTTCCCTCAAAGATATTCGAAGATCTGTTTGTTAACCTGTATTCATCCATTCTGTATAAATGTATAAAAAAATTGCAATCGCCCCTTCCGCATTGTTTCTGATATATTTTCTATGTTCCGGTATATTTAATCATTAACTCTTGATTTCCAGATTTCTGTAGTTGATAGCGGACCGAGTATTTTCTTTATAATTTTTCTTTCCAGTTCTAATTTATTCAGCTTTTAATTTAGTACTAGACATTCCCTCGCGAACGTGGATTCCGATTTGACTACTGTGTTTTTAGATAAACATTTTCTGTTGTAGTTACTTCTAGTTATACCGTATGCTCATTCCATCTTGTATATCCTTCCTTCTACAACGGACTTTTCCAAACCATTTTCTTGAATTGTTACCCCAAGCATCCGAATTTCTTTGCCTTCCTTATTATTATTATTATTATTATTATTATTATTATTATTATTATTATTATTATTATTATTACAGACATTAGAATTTCGCATCATACAGTTCCTCAGCTTAGTGAACATTGCAGTATTCCTGCAATGCTGGTCGGAATTGTCAAGCACTCTTCTCAAAGTGTTTGTCGTGCGAGAAATAAAGACCGGGAGGGAGCTCTCGAGACTCGTGCTGACGTGGCTCAAGCAATCAGACATAATACGATACGGGCTGTGCATCGCAGTCCGCTCACCCGCATGATCATCTCTCAGTTTCTTCATTCGTTAGAGTGAACAACTCTGAAATACGGCATACGGTGCGCTAGAAATGTCAGGGCTGTGTCAGGGTTACAAGTACCACGTCGTCAGTCTGGGTTTGAAGTTTGATATGCTACAGCAGATCTTCACATCTTCAGGAGCTTCTTCTATGGTTGTCAACAAGGAAGTTAATTGGCAGCAGTTATCCAAAAGTCGCGGTCTTCATTTTATTTTTGTTTGCTTTACGTTGCATCGACACAGATATGTCTTGTGGGGACAAGAAAGGGCTAGGAATGGGTTAGAAATGACCGTGGCCTTAATTAAATAACAACCTTATTATTTCCCTGTTAAAATGGGAAACCATGGAAACCCTCTTCAGAGTTGCCGACAGTTAAATAGCCTTCTCTGTGCATATGGGCATTATGAGAATTTAATTTAACTAGAGGACCCGTTCTGATCGTCAGTATTCGTTATAAATACGTCAATTAACGTCTTAATATGCCTGCCATAGTCATATTGTTTTGCCTACCCTTTTCAATGGTTTCATAACTATTTAGTAAGAAGCGCCTTATGGCATGCCGCAATTCGTAGTCATAATTAATCCATTCTGACGTCATCATGCCGTCTGTTTGGTAAAAAATCTATCTATATATTCGCTTTCCTTATCCTGCAGTTCTTTAAGCAAAGCTTGATGTTGTGTCATAGAAGGCAATGGTATTTTTAATCGCAGTTCTCCTATATAGAATGCTTGCCTTGAGAGTACATAGGTTAGTCTCGAAGGAGTGCTTTTTGCCAGGCAGAGAACTTTATAAGGTACATCGTCTTCACTCTTTCTGGGTTCACTACTTCATCCTTTAATAGGTGTTTCCAGGTAACGTCTAAGGCGTATATCATGATGAGGTCTGTTTGTACGTAGACTTTTTTCTCTTACCACTGCGTAAGTTATTAGGAACGCTGTGCCATTTGTTGGATATATTTGGAAGCTTGGAAAGGTTAGATAATCAAAGAGTATCTAGCAGGGAAATGACATTCTTCCGCGATCAGAGTAAGTGTATACTCTCTGGCTGGACGGACAGTAATAAATCATCGCTGCATGCAATGACATTACAAAGCATGAAAATCACATTCCGGGTGAGTCAGCCGCGCCTGACGATTTATGCTGTCAGGCATCCCACCGAACGTCACTGGTGTCATTGTGGTCTATTCTCCTTTGCCGTATACCAAGCAAAAATCGCATTTAATTACCCACTGCACCATTACCGTTGCAGAAACTTGTACCGTGCTTTTTCGCTACACAACATGCGTCAACACGTCTCTGGTTAGTCTACTACACCAAGGTGACTGCTGCCTCCAGTTTATCAGAAAGCTAACTTGGTGTAAAACTACGTCCCGCTTCACAAACTCACAAACGTTTTCTACCAGTATGCCATCGCATTTAGCGCTAATTTCATGAACAATCGAAACCTTATAATTAGCACGTACATTTTATAACAGTATGAGAGTTTGATGTATTGTGTAAATACCTGCCGCATACATGTTTTTGCAAAAGTCGTACAGTGATATGTGCTTTAAAGGCGACCGTAGCTTGGTATACGCCAAAGGAAAATCAACCATCACTCCACTGACGTTCGTTGGGATGCCTAAAAGCAGAAACGTCAGGCTAGGCTGACTCACCCGGTGAATCAGAATATTAATGAAAGTGTTAGTCGCTTAGCAACCTGTTAAATACAAAATTTATTGCAGATTAGGGTAAATCTTCGCCTGTAATTATTGGAGTGATCATTTAATGATTTGATTTTATGATTTCTCAAAGTTGGCTGAACTTAAGATATCTACCAATGCGTGGTGATTCACCTGCAGTTAATTCCGGAGGGAATAAAACAGAAATGAAGCATATCGGTCCAGTAGAACGGATTTGCTAAAACTGTTTTTATTGCATGCTACAGAATTTTCACCCAATTATAGCAGCATTCCTTATGGTACAAAGTGAAATTAAAAATAATTATTGCTTAATACTACCTACCTAACATAATTAAATCTAATCTAATCTAATTAATCTAATCCTATCTCTCATGTTATCGTAGGCTTCGTTCTAGTATGGTTTAATATACTGAGCATATCATGTTTTATCATAACTGCTATATTTTAATGCTAGGTGTGAATTCTTTTAAAAATATTCTCATGTTTGTACCGAAATCAAGAGCATTATTTTTCTGAGATGCATTATTATAGATACTGTGTAGTCTGAAAAGTGATGAATTTTGATGGGCAGATTTTCTAGCTTTTTTAATTTGAAAATCTTGAATTGGGGCGCGGCACATGGAAATTCAGAACGGAAAGCTCAAAATTATCAATTTGCGAATTTATTATTTTTAATTAACTTTACCGCATCTGTCTGCCTTCGATCTTTTAAGCCCTCCATTTCTAAATTTGACAAGAGCTCGTTGAACGAAACCGTTTGTGGATATTGAGATATTCTTTTAAAATGTAAATATTTCAAGTATCTCTTTTGCACCCTTTCAAGTTGATACACACGCACTTTGTACCTACACGTTTTTATGTTTTTATATGGCTTCGCATTTCTTATACCCCCAAGTAACACTTCATAACTCGAGAACAGATGGAGCGACAGATCGACAGTCGTTAAATGTTCTAAGCCCGGAGCACAACGGAGCAACTGAGAGAACTGCCGTGCTTGTTCTATGCCGCGGAGGGGGGAGGGGGATTGATGAGTCAACGTCGGGCAGGTAAGCGTAGGCGCTGCATGCCCGCCGGCCGACCGATAAGAGAAACGCAGTGGTCCTATCAAGAGATATTGAACACTGTCATCACACGCGTTGTATATAAATTATTTTTATATTAAAACTTTCATGTTATTGAATAGCGTACCGGCCCAAGTACGATTTCGAAACTAAGACGTATACTACGTCAAAACTATCTCGGCAGTAAGCAACGACCCCTACGATCGCATACTAAAACTACAGAGTAACGACAGCCTAGATTTCCTGAGCCCTCTAGCACTGAAAACTGTGCCGTTCAGACAGCCTGACTCTGGAACACGACACATTTCAGAGATCCTAGCTCTCTAATTCATTACTTGTTACCAACATGATAAACAAAGAATATCTACCTTCTCAATACCTCAGTGTTTTCTGTTTTCTTTTTTACAATTGTCCTTCGCGTCGTATCGACACAGATAGGTCTTACGGCGACGATGGGGAAGATAAGGTCTAGCAGTGAAAAGGAAGCGACCGTAGCCTTAAGTAAGGTAGATACCCAGAATTTGCCTGGTGTGAAAATGGAAAAACACGGAAAAACATCGTCAGGGCTTCCAACGGTGAGATTCGAACCAACTATCTACCGAATGCACGCTCACAGTTGCGCGACCCTAACTTCACGGCCAACTCGCTCGTAAGTGTTCTACAAAGAAACACCCTTGTGAGGCCTATAATGTACCCTGGTCAAAAAATGGCAGCTTCTCAGTTCTAGATAAAAGCATACGACTAAACGTAGACAGGTGATTGGGGCAATGATAAGGAGGGCAGTAAGCCGAGAAGTATGGTCCAGCACACTATTACAGTTTGTTAATTACTGCTTATCAAAGTTGGAGGAGATCGCGCATCGCGTTGCTTTGACTCTAGTGTGCCGGAAGAAGTTATTTCGAGCAACTGCTGTGACGTTTCTCACCCGGTCCAGCGCAGAGCCTCGAAGGCATTCTGCACCCCTGTTGCGAAGTCTTCCCGGCTCCTGTAAGCCAAGATTCGCAAGTAATGGAATCAGCTCCTGTTTTAGAACGCGGGCGACCACTACGAGAACGATCTTTAACATTTTGTGTCATAGAAGAGCTGTTCTAAGTCTTAACAATGACACTTTGTTGTACACCAGCAAGGTGGGCTATTTGCTTTAAGGGGAGGCCTTGCAAACGCAATGTAACACTGTTCATACTATCAAATCGTCGTTGCGCCTGCAAGAACAGCTATTTGCTGATGAAATGCTGACCCGCAGCACATATATCATTCAGAGCGAAAATTCTGTGAATTTGTTAGCACAATATTGAATCTTAGGTGACGGAACCTTAAAGGCCAAGTATCTAAGCTCAAATATTTCACGTAGCGATTTTCGCAGGCGCGAGGACGAAATGACTCGTCGAAGCATGTTCGCATGCCTGCTGAAAAGTCCACAAACTCTGTTGTGTGCATGTTGAGTCCAACGGTTCCAATTATAGTGCAGTCTTCTGGACCATCCAACACTATGTCGTATTTTCACGTACACCAAACAGGCAACGCTACGTTGAATTCCGAACTTAGTTTGAAAAAGAATATTTTCACATCAAACATAGTTTAGGAGCACCCTAAACGCGTCTAGTGCGAAAGAAACCACGTTTCCTTTGTGAAAATAAAATGATCATAAGCATGTACTTCGGCCATGGCCATCCATCAACGGCTGCTAATTTCGTAAGACCACCAGCATAAGACATAATCAGGACGGTTGCTAGGGTTACATTTTCGTGACACTGAATTCTTTCACACTAACCTCCGCAACCCTAATTCTCAGAATACCCCCATCCATTGGAGACATTTAAGTAAAAACCACTTTTGAGGAATGTACATTACCATGCAGGGATATTAGTGTCACGGTATACTGCTCAGTGATCAGACCACTGGCTTTTTATGGAACCGAATGCCGGTCTAAAACATGAACAGACAGTCCATGCAAAGAAAATGAAGGTGCTGAGATGGTGCGATCTCTCGGGCCAAGAGAGGTGAAGATAACTGAGTGATGTGGTAAATGAAGAAGGTGGGTAATCGATTTGACAGATTGAATGAGGGGGGATTGACTTCAGTGACAGGAAGAAGAGAGGGTTTGCTTGGGAGTGAAGTTTTAGAGCGGGGTACCAGGATGCAAATGGAGGGTTAGGAGATGCAGCGACGTTGTGATATTGAGGATGGAAGATGTTAAGTATCGTAGGATTTCAAGCATCGAACGTGGATAGCGAATGTAACTAGGTGGGGGAAGGGGTGGACTGAAGAATTGGTGAGGTTGAAAAGAAGTGGCTGGTCGGGTGTGACGATGAGAATTGTTGTTGGGATGGCGAACAGATTGGGGTGGAGAGATGGAGGGTTCCACTTTATGGCGATGACGATAGATGTGAGCTCCGTTGTTAATTAGGTGCTGGGCATCGGCGGCGCTCGGGACGTGTAGACGAACCATATAGGTTGGGCCGGATGCGTTCTTAATTCGGAAGACGCGACGGACTGGACGCCTTCAGCTTGGAGGTGACGGAGAATGGCCAGTTCTGAGAGGGCACGATCCACACCGCAGATCACACAGCTGGACATGGTGTGACGAGTTAAAGGAGGCTGCTAGTTCATCGGCAGGTGGAGATAATAAAGGCGGTGCTGCGGTTGTAGACCCTGATGATTCAGCTGGTAGGTATTGATGCTGGGATTGTTCAGAAATGGGGGAGAGATGGAGGGAAGAACTCATGAGTGGGGAAGGATGGCAGGTGGCAACAGATGTAATTGGAACAGAGGAAGAAAAATGGGTGGATGTTGTGGTGGTCGTAGTAACGGCAGTGGTGATGGTGGTGGTGGTGATGGGAGGAGGGGAGAACGGGAACAATAACGGTTGTTGGGATTGCTGTGGTGTGGTTGTTGCGTCGTCAACACCCGGAAGAATTGGTTCCACTCGGTGGTGCTGGCCGTTGAGGTAGACTCCCTTGGCGAGGATGTGTTGAAGGTGGCCTGGCCTGTAGAGTTGAACAAAAACACGACGTGTGGGAACGTTGTCTTGCAGTATTCGGGAGACGCTCTCAGCTGCGGCGCCTTTCCGTTGGAGTTGTGTTAGGATGGCGTGGTCTTGGAGAGCAGGGTCAACGTCAAGGATCACACAGTTATCCATGATGTTGGGGAGGCCGACTTCCCACTTGGTGTCTTGCCGATATGCTTTATTGGGTCGGCTGGGTGCGATGTTAGAGTTGCGGCGTCACCCGGCCGAATCAAAAATAATTTGGGATGATGTAAGGAGTACACAGTCCACTGTACAGAAGGTGAAAAAACCTTGTGTGGCTCGTATTCTGAGATGTTTATATATCCCCCATTTCACGAAATGCGGGAATCACGCTTACAATGGTGTGTGAATGTACTTCGCTTATTGGCATCTCATTTGCAACCAGCACCCTTCAGCTGAATGTGGAGAGTCACCAGCCTCGACGAAGATCACTAACATGGTGCATGGACACTATGAGAGACTACATGCATCTGAAAACTCAACCCACGCTATTTCGTGAATAATCTGAAGTGGAGAGGACGACGCAACAATGCAGACCACACGTTAGTTGTAAATCGCAGGGAAGGTGATAATTTCAATCCTACGAGAATATCTAGACTAAGTATTTTAAGTGAGCTGTATGTTTCACTTACCTTTCCCTAATAATTCTCTGATTAATAATACTAGAATAATAATATTAATGTTATTTGTTATACGTTATACGTTACACTAACTACATTTTTATAGTTTTCGCAGATGCCGAAGTGCCTGAATTTTGTACAGCAGGAGCTCTTTTACGTGCCAGTACATCTAGCGACTGAAGACTCGCTTATTTGAACACCTTCGAATACCGCCAGAGTGAGCCATGATCGAACCTACCAAGTTGGTCTTAGAAGGCGAGCACTCTACCGTCTGAGCCACTAAGCCAGGCACAAAAATAATACATTATAAATTCAATTATAGCAATTCGGGTTCGAATTTCGGCCGAGCTGAGAATTTTTAACTGTGCGTAATTTGTTCCTCTGCCTTTGAGTTTTTATGCTTGTGTTTGCCTTCTCTTCCCCTACATACAACACACCACAATCCAACCAACACAGAGACACGTGATAGTGCATACATCCTTCCACATAGCATTGGTGTCCGTAAAGACATCCGGCGGCAAAACTTGGATAAATCCTAATCATGAGCTAACCGCATTAAAATGATAAAATACCACGAATATAACTAAAACCTGAAATTGGGGAATTCAAATATCTTGGAGAGTGGAAACACTATAACCTTCCATAAAGTGAGGCACTGTTATCGATAATCAACAGGAAGAATTTGGCATATAAACTAACTTAAAATAAGAAGAATATCTCGATCAATGCAAAACTCAGACACTACCAGACAGTGATCCGGCCGGAGGCTTTGTATGCAGCTGAATGTCTAAAACTGATAAAAACAGAATTGGTCAAGTAGTTGGAATTAGTGGAGATAAAGATTCTGAGTAAGATACTAGAACATTAAAGAACAGAGGATGGATCATACAGAAAGGAAAACAAGATTTATGTATCAAGATGGAAAAGATCTGAGATACTATCCGGAAGAGGAGAGCCATGTTCTTCAGACATATCTACAGAATGAACCCGGCAAGACTGACCAATCGGGTAAAATTATCTGAGATCCGAAAACTACGGTGCGCTTCTATCAGCAGGTGAAGAAGAGCCACGAAGAAATGTGAATACAAGGAACGGAAATCAGTACCTTATAATCAGATGCTTACAGGTCGAGTATCAAGGCCACGAAAAGGTTTCAAGGAAAAGTTAGATCCCGTACCCAAGTACCATGGACAAAAGAAGGGAAGAGATTGCAGAGTGAAAGGGTGAAGGAGAAATGGACGAGGATTAAATACCAGAAACATATGAAGCTGAATTCAAATTAACGTGGTCCATAGTCTGCCTAAACCAAGGAAGAGGAAAAGAAGAAAAATAAACCATCTCTTTAACTACATCATTCAATTAAAAGCAACTACTAAATGCATAGAAGGGACAAGAAAGGACATGAAGGAAGTTGGAATTAATCCAAACGAATTCTCTAATATAGATAGGTTTCGAGCTAAAATTGATCAATTCAAGCTGTTCCAGGAAAAGTAAAATGAAAAGTCCAAAAACATATGGTCAGAAGAGAGTAGGAGGAACCACGGGGAAACGATGAAGTAGTTCTGGGAGAAGAAAAGAACAACTAACCAGCAAGTCAGTTGTTTACAGTGGTCTAAACTAGGCCAAAATCGAAGGAAGAAGAAGAAAACCACCTCCAGTGATTCAGTCAACCAGTCGTTTTCCTTGTGTTAGATCATGAACATGATCGGAAGTATTTGAAAGTGTGCTGAAACCTTATTATTTTTTTTTTGCTATTTGCTTTACGTCGCTCCGACACAGATAGGTCTTATGGCGACGATGGGACAGGAAAGGGCTAGGAGTGAAAAGGAAGTGTCCGTGGCCTTCAAGGAAGTGGAAAGGAAGCGGCCGTGGCCTTAAGTTAGGTACCATCCCGGCATTTGCCTGGAGGAGAAGTGGGAAACCACGGAAAACCGCTTCCAGAATGGCTGAGGAGGGAATCGAACCCCCTCTACTCAGTTGACCTCCCGCGGCTAAGTGGACCCCGTTCCAGCCCTCGAACCACTTTTTAAATTTCGTGGCAGAGCCGGGAATCGAACCCGGGCCTCTGGGGGTGGCAGCTAATCACACTAACCACTACACCACAGAGGCGGACGGGTGCTGAAACCTAATACCTCCAAGTTGATGGCAATTGGTATAGAAAAACATCATCTACACGACAATTTACAGACACCCCGATGTCTCTATACATCTATAGCAGTCAAGAAGACGTTAAATAAATTATTATTATTAAATTATCCTTGGTCAGATTCGTGCCTTAAAGAAACCCTAAATGATTACCGATTGCTTTCATCTGGTAAAGTAAAGCGTCTAATAACTCCCCCTTTGCAATGACTTGTTTAAGAAATGATGATGTCCCGTTAGTATTGCTCAGAGAATCCCGGAATACCAGAACGAAGATATAGAATGAGTTAAAAGGTCATCATTCAGTACACACTCGGTTCACCGATAAGGGATGCTGGCAGTCTAGTAATGCTGGTGATTAGGAGTGTTTTGTATTTTCTTGCAAGCTCTTGCCTTTCACAAAGGAGCACACATATATTGAATACACAGACTTATGAGTGTTTGAGCGATCAGAACAGAACATTAGAGGCCATTAGGAGGTCTTCGCGAGTACACGTAAATATGTAGCTGCTAATGGGAAGAAAATGACCGGAGTATACTTCAATATTGTATGGAATAAAGTATAACATTTTAACATATACTAGGTCACCAGGCTTCCTTACTTATTGACAAAAATATATCTTATGGTTGGCGGTCACCCGAAAATTGTGTGACATGACGCGACAAAATGTGTGACGGAAGTGTAACCACAGCAACCGTGCAGACTGTGATGATTGTAAGGTCAGACAATGTTACCTAGCAACAGTGCAGGCAGCGATGTGAGGTATGGATGGATTGTCAGACAATGTTACCTAGCAACCGTGCAGGCAGCGATGTAAGGTATGGATGGATTGTCAGACAATGTTACCTAGCAACCGTGCAGGCAGCGATGTGAGGTATGGATGGATGGTCAGGCAATGTTACCTAGCAACCGTGCAGGCAGCGATGTAAGGTATGGATGGATGGTCAGACAATGTTACCTAGCAACCGTGCAGGCAGTGATGTAAGGTATGGATGGATGGTCAGACAATGTTACCTAGCAACCGTGCAGGCAGTGATGTAAGCTATGGATGGATAGTCAGACAATGTTACCTAGCAACCGTGCAGGCAGTGATGTAAGCTATGGATGGATGGTCAGACAATGTTACCTAGCAACCGTGCTGGCAGTGATGTAAGCTATGGATGGATGGTCAGACAATGTTACCTAGCAACCGTGCTGGCAGTGATGTAAGCTATGGATGGATGGTCAGACAATGTTACCTAGCAACCGTGCAGGCAGTGATGTAAGGTATGGATGGATGGTCAGACAATGTTACCTAGCAACCGTGCAGGCAGTGATGTAAGGTATGGATAGATGGTCAGACAATGTTACCTAGCAAGCGTGCAGGAATTGATGTAAGCCATGGATGGATGGTCAGACAATGTTACCTAGCAACCGTGCAGGCAGTGATGTAAGGTATGGATAGATGGTCAGACAATATTACGTAGCAAGCGTGCAGGAAGTGATGTAAGCTATGGATGGATGGTCAGACAATATTACCTAGCAACCGTGCTGGCAGTGATGTAAGGTATGGATGGATGGTCGGACAGTGTTACCTAGCAACCGTGCAGGCAGTGATGTAAGGTATGGATGGATGGTCAGACAATGTTACCTAGCAACCGTGTATTCTATATCTTATGGCTGTTGGTCATCTGAAATTAGCAGCTGTTGACGGATGGCCATGACCGGGACACATATTTATGATCATTTGATTTTGGCAAAGGGAAATTTGGTTTCTTTTTATCAGTATTCGACACGGTGTTTTTCTAAATGTTGAAAGCATTTCTTAGTAGACAAATTAGGGGTCCCCATACTCAGAAAAACGTAAAATTAAACAGTTTCCTCAATTATGCTGAACTTTGAAGGGATACAGGACCCGCGAAGATTTAAAATTGTTAGTCTTTGATAGCTCTATCAAATAAAAAAAACAAATTTCGAAAAATCATTTCCGGACTAATTGCAGTTCCGGAAAAACAACCTCAAATCGCTTCTTTCTTTACTAGTTTTCTTTCTCATTCAAATTCTAGCCAAATTAAGTTATTTGTATTATTCTTTCCGTAATGTGTTCCTTGGTTCAATACCCTCAGGCGTTTTTGATTTTTCGAAAGATGTCCACTCCTAACGTAGTTACAAGGGCTTAAGTGAAACACTGCATTGATTCAAATTAGCGCTCGTAGTGGTATAAAAATGTAAACTGTTAATCTAATCGACCGGATAACGATGTTTAAGAAAAATATTTTAATTTCCCTGGAATAAATCAAGAATATATTCTCATACATTTTTAAATTTCATTTACCTAAAATTCGCAGCTCACATTCGTAGGATATTTGAAAACTGAGTTGCTTACTTGGGTGACTCTGAATAACTTTGGGCTGATCGCATGGTCCTCGTACCGGCAACGCATCTTTCAAATGTCTGCCTTATCAACTGTCGATGGTAGGTTCTGCGCCTACCATGGTTGTAACGGGTATCGGGGAATCAGGGTTCGATTCCGGAGAGGGAGCCGGAGAAACGGCTACCACATCCAAGGAAGGCAGCAGGCGCGCAAATTACCCACTCCCGGCACGGGGAGGTAGTGACGAAAAATAACGATACGGGACTCATCCGAGGCCCCGTAATCGGAATGAGTACACTTTAAATCCTTTAACGAGTATCCATTGGAGGGCAAGTCTGGTGCCAGCAGCCGCGGTAATTCCAGCTCCAATAGCGTATATTAAAGTTGTTGCGGTTAAAAAGCTCGCAATTGGATTTGTGTCCCACGCTGTCGGTTCATCGTTCGTCGGTGTCTAACTGGCATGGTTCGTGGGACGTCCTGCCGGTGGTGGCGACTCGAAAGCGCGCGGCCGCCGTGGTTATCCGCGTGCAGTATTCGAGACACTGCTGTTTTGTTAACAGACATGCAATTTATTTTGTGAAATGCTCGTCTAATAACTTGTATGGATGTGGCGTCTCTGTTAGAGTTCTGCAATAACTGTCTGAAAAAAGCTCAAATAGAAAATCGCTACATAAATCTGTGTGCTGTGGACAACATCACCCTGAAGTAATATTGATGACTCATGTGCACCCACTCTCTTCTCTCGATTTCACTTCCAATTGATAGAATTTGTTTGGCAACTACACAAAAGTTAACACATCAACGACACGCTACTCCATTGGGTACACATTTGTTTCAGAATGCTTAAATAATCAATAATAAAGTTACTGGTTTTATATCGCACTAACATCTTTTCCGGTATTCGGAGACGAGGAGCCGAAATTTTGTTCCGTGGGAGTTCTTTAGGTAACAGTAAATCTATCGACAGGTAACTGACGTATTTGAGCACCTTCAAATACAACCTGACTGAACCAGGATTGAATCCAACAACTTGAGCTCAGAAAGCCACCAAGCAAGTGGCTGTGTACCTATCAGCTTCATTTGGGAGATAGTGGGTTCGAACCCCACTGTCGGCAGCCCTGAAGGTGGTTTTCCGTGGTTCCTATTTTCACTCCAGGTAAATGCTGGGGCTGTACCTTAGTTAAGGCCACGGTCAAATCATTCCCACTCCTAGCCGTTTCCTATGCCATCGTTGCCATGAAACCTATCTGTGTCGTTGTGATGTAAATCAGATTGTAAAAAAAATCCACAGTTCTAGACCTTCAGGCAAGCAAGTAATATTGAAAACATTCTAGAGATATCAGCTACCAATTTTAGGTAAATAAAATATAAAAAAGTATGAGAACATATTCTTGATTTATTCCAAAAAATTACAACCCTTTCTTTAATCGTAGTTATCCGATCGATCAGATTAGCAGTTTGCCTTTTTCTACTACTATGAGCGCTAATGGGAGTCAATGCAGAGTTTCACAAAAACTCTTATATTTATATTCGGTGTAGACATATTTCAAAAAATCAAGAAACTCCTTTGGGAATTGAATCAAGGAACACATTACCGACATAATCATGTACATAAGCTAATTTGGTTAGGATATGGATCAAAAAGAAAACTTAAAGAAACAATTTCCGGCCGTTTCTCCGGAACTGCATTTCGGCCGGAAATGATTTTCGAAATTTGTGTTTTTAGTTTGATAGAGTTAACTGAGACTCACAATTTGAAATCTTCCCGGGCTCTTTAGCACTTCACCTTTCGGCACAATTGAGAAAATTGCTAAATTTTAAGTTTTTCATGGTATGGGGACCGCTACTTTGTTTGCTAAGAAATATCCCCCTGTGGGGGTGGGGGTGCGGGTGGTAGAAGAACACACACGGTAACCCCGCCTGTCGTCAAAGGCAATTAAACGGGGTTCCAAGGACTCCTAAATTGGGAGTGTGGGCTTACGACCATGGGGCCCTCAGCTGAGTCCTGGCACTACTTCCACTTACTTGTGCCAGGCTCATCTCTTTCATCTATCCTATCCGACCTCGCTTGGTCAACTCTTGTTCTTTTCTGACCCCGACGGTACTAGAGCGCTCGAGGCCCTTGTCTTCCTTTGGCCGATATCTCCATTTTCTAAGTGTCGGATCACTTCCATTTTTTTCTCTCTGATTGGTGTTATATAGAGGATGGTTGCCTAGTTATTATTCCTCACCATCCCCCACTAGGAAATGTTTTCGTACTTTAAAAAATAACGAACCGTCTGAGTCCCTCACCCCAGACAGTTTTTATTAATAGTCAATTTACCCAGAAAGCCAAGAATAACGGCTGAGAGAATTCGTCGCGTTGACCAGGCGTCAACTCGTAATCTGTGGTTTGAAAATGAAAAACTATAATAAATCAACTTCATAAAACCAAAACAAACCCCATTGCACTACAGCCCTTGAAGGGCCTTGGCCTACCAAGCGACCACTGCTCAGCCTGAAGGCCTGCAGATTAAGAGGTGTCGTGTGGTCAGCACGACGAATCCTCTCGGCCTTATTCTTGGCTTTCTAGACCGGGGCCGCTATCTCACAGTCAGAGAGCTCCTCAATTCTAATCTCGTAGGTTGAGTGGACCTCGAACCATGCCTCAGGTCCAGATAAAAATCCCTGACATGACCGGGAATCGAAACCGGGGCTTCCGGGTAAGAGGTAGGCATGCTACCCCTACACTATCGGACCGGCCAAAAATCATCTTCATGGCTACCGATAATTGGGCAAACCCACAATCCCCCAAATACAACCTTACAGCTGTACAACACGTGAGACGTAGTCAGCACGCTCTGCAGTAATCTCATAAAAATATCCTGAAATGTTACCAGCATCAGTCGGAATCGAACCCACTACTTCGGAAACTCAGTGTCCACAAGTGACTGACTGTGACCCAGGTTGCCTCGACTTAGTGAGATACCTTGTGGTGTGCTCAAAAGTTAGCTCCCCACACGAGAGAAAGTGCTAAGAAAATCAAGTGTGACTTGTAGACACATTACCTCGATTGGACGAACATTAGCACGGCCTACACACGTCACTCAATGTGTGGGACTTGCTTCATTCATTTCGAACTATTAGTCACTGTCAAACAATCCATTAAAATAATTAAGATTGTACAGTGAAAAACACACTCTTCATAACTCGATCCGATCATTGAGTAGTATGACAAATTTAATACGGCATAATTCCTCGCTTATGGAATATATTTCTCAACATTCTGAGCAGAGATTGCCATATATACTCTACATTTTAATCTTTTCAGAGTTACACTAACTTTACAATTGTGGTACTGGGCCAATTAATTTAAGGTGAAAACAACGAGGATTACAAACAATAATTTCAAAATACTGTCCAAGAAACAATTTCATTTATAATAATAATATTAATACCTTTTTCGTTTAGGGGCTCTGAGGACCACGTTAATTTGTATCAGCTTTGTTCCTTCTGGTCTTTCTCCTCGTCCAATATTCTTTCATTCTGATACTTTCCAACCTTCTTCGCTCTTCTGTCCACGACGATTTTGTTTTGGGCCTAGTTCTGTCCTGGAAAACTGTGTAAGCTCGACTTTTTTTATTTAAAAATCACCCTGGTGTATATGTCTGGTTCCTGTATTCCCATTTTTATAGACCCCTTCGTACCTCTTTGATCCAGCGCACTTTGGTTGTCTTGTTCACAAGAAACTGTACTATTTCCTGTGTTAACCTCCCTAGGTCCATTCTAAGGATGTGTTAGAAGAACACACTCTTCCCTTCCGTATGTTGTCCGAAATTTTCTGTATCTTGGTTCGATCGTCTTCTAAATGGACCGTCCTCTGTTATTCGAGGTACCAGTATTTTGCAGAAAATATTTCGTTCCACCATTTCTAATATCTGAAGTACACGTTTTCTTTTTAAGTCGAGAGTTTCTGCTGTGTATAAGGCTTCAGAGCGGATTACTCTCTGGTAATGTCTCAATTTTGCATTAATCGTAATATTCTTTTTACAATAGGCTTTACGTCGCAGTGGCACAGATAGGTCTTACGGCGACGATGGGACAGGAAACGGCTAAGAGTGGGAAGAAAGTGGCTGTGGCCTTAATCAAGGTACAGCCTCACATATGGACTGTCTACATCCCGTATTTCATTGAAAGAGATACAATTAGCAACAAATCAATTTTTCATTGTAAATTCACATTACTATCACAAATTTAGTAAGAAATTTCACGAAACATATTAGCTTACAAGCCATTTTTCGGTGTAAGTCAATAGCACTAGTACCTACAATACAGACATAAATGTCTTAATGCTGTAGACCCTCTATTTCGTAATAAGCATTAGACTTATTTATCAGATTATGTTTAATGGTAAATGTTCCAGCTTAATTTTATTACCTTTGATGCAGTTCAACTTTGTCCTTGTGGCAGTCCAGAATTTGGGGAAAGTTCTTCAGTTTCACAACCTTTCAATGGTCTCGAGGTCAAGTACAAAAGAGCCATTGAAAGTTATAAATAAAACATATCAACAGAAGCAGTGCATAAGTACACATCCAGCCGAAACACGTCCAATCTATACGTCCAACTACGTACGTAAACCGAGACAACTCGCTCATTAAAAAGAAATTTAATGGAGTGAAATCAGGACATTCACAGGCTCAGAACACCGTGGTATTCGGATGATTGAATTAATAACATGAGTTGGGATACAAATAGAGACCAGATAAAGATCTCATCAATAACTGTGAAGGAGAAATCTCATATGTAACATTCAGGTCCAGAAACGTGACGCGGCGGAGGCCATGGAACAGTTTGGAGTAGTGCAAGTTTAATCATCAAGAAGGCGTATGCGGAGTGACGGATCGCATCCATTGAGAAAATAAATGGCCCAATGTGTTCCTTTGTGCATTTCCGTGAATGAAGAGAGTGACTGTGTTAGGCAAAATGTTCCTCAAATATCAAAAACAGATGTAATGGAGATTACGGTATAGTAATTTTAGTATGAATCATAAAACGCGAACCAAAGTATTATTGTGATGTTATTAAAATGGGATTTTGTTTTATGATAATGTATGAAACAAAAAACATCGTAGAAGGTTGATTTGAGAATAGCTCTGATGCATATTGAAAGGAATTGAGGAGATTGTAAGAGTTTAAGATGTCGCAAGGTTTTAAAGAGCTGAATAACCAATTAAACAACGTCAATATATGAAGGCGAGTGTAGTGAACAAAATTGAGAATTTAAAATCTACTTGGCACTAGACTAATCTGATTTGCACAAGTTTCAGGGTGGAAGAACAACGAAACTGGTTATTATTATGATGAAGGATCCAGCTAAGATGGAGGTGTGTGCGTAAGTCGAGACTGGAATCTTGATGGATCCGAGTTCTGATGGAATGGCCACAATGTTATGAAAATAGATGTCCATAGCTACCACAGCCTAAAGGATGGGATGAACAACTGAGTCGTCGGATGATAAGTACCCAAGTATTGTCTTCCTTTGTTCTATCTGTAGAAAGCTTATAGTAGTGTTAGATTTGTCATCATATAATGCAGGTGACTTTAAGAATGCTGCTCGAGTAAGCTAACGTGTCTGTCATTATGTATCTGTGAGGTGTTGATCTGATCATTGGTAAGAGTAAAATTCGGTCTATCGTCAATGTCAAGTAGTGAAGGTATAAAAGCGCGATCATATTTCATCTAATTTCCTGATACTGTCTGAATAATCGTGAGAATCTATTTGCAATGAGATAATATTGAGTGCTGCGTATGTAAGTTCAGCGAGTGATTATATGTCTTTAATGTCAGTGTCGAGATCTTTAGAATAGCATGTGCCGCAGAATAATTTAATGAAGTGCAAGTATGCTGTAGATGATGTGATGATTTCATACGCGTATAGTTGAGGTTCTTCAATACCTGCGCTTGTATATTTGAATGATAATGTAGACGTGGTGCACATTTTTTGATGAGATATGGTAAATATTAGGGTCGTCGAATATATTATGATAAGATAATGTGATTATTATAATAATGTGGTTTGTTTAGATTGATACTACGGTAATGTGGTAAATATTCGAGAATGTCAATGAACCTATGGTAGTAATGTTTAAGTGAGATGTTCATCATGTGATTTTAAAGATTTGGATAGGCAAGCGGAATAATGTGATGTTAGTGTTTTTAAGGTATCCCGAAGAGATTAAATGTTAAGCGTGTGGAAATCATCAAAATACGAATTTCCGGCACGGCATGAAGGTAAAATGAATGTATTAGCGGATAAATTGTTAGGATCTTCGGTGAATGACATATCTAAATAGTAAAATAAGTTGTTTAAGAGGTTGATGTCACCTGTTGAAGTGCGTTAGCGTTCAATGTAATTGCTTGCTGTAGCTAATTTTGGGCAGTAGTGTTAATTTCAGGAAATACTGGACGAGAGCAGATGCAGTACGGTTATTCCGGTATTACCGTTTCATTGAACATGCCAGTAGTTGGATGTTGTTGATTTCAGGTACAGCGAAGCTGAATGTTCCAGATGAGTGTGACATCACCATGATTGTTCATTTATTGAATTTATTTAGGTCCTTTTGGATGCTTGACAGATGATTATATTTTTCCATGCAACGTTAGCGAGAATAACCGTCGGGATATTTAATTTGTATGTTAGATAGTTAGACAGTTGAATGATCAAACAGATAGAACAGGGGAAGGTAGACTATGGGCAGATATTGACTCAGATGAATGAACAAAGTGAATGATACTTTATGATTGGCAGATTTTTCGGAAAACTGTTAATAATTTCATTATTTGTGGAAAGATATTTCAGATATTGTGATGAATTATTTAAGAATTTGAGGAAGTTAATATCATATAATGTTTATAATGTATTTGTTGAACCAACAAAGATTGATCAATGTCTTACTTGTAATTCTCCGTCATCTTGTCTAGTCAGATGATTATTACTATTATTATATTTTCTTTCATGAGTAATTAAATGGAATATCCTTCCCAAATTTTATTGCGATCTTTCATTTTAAAACTACAATTTAAGATCCTTTACACAATTAAGTAGGACGTGGAATTAACTCTGTGTTTGAGCTGATGTTGGAAGAGATCTGACCATTACTCGCCGAATGGCCATGCCCGTGAGTGCAATTTCTTGCGAACCGTTGATACAAGCCGAGGTTTAATTGAAGAAAATCATGTCATTTCGAACCACCCATATCCACGAATGGTCAATATATATATAGTATATAAAACGTATTTTAATGTAAAAATGTTCTACTTGCAACTCTTCCTCGTAGGCCGATGACCCCTTTAAACAACAAGCATCATCATCATCATCATCATCATCATCATCATCATCATCATCACCACTCTTCCTCGTGGCTCTTAGGTAATTTAAGAAATATGCTGAGTTTTAGTGCTCTATTTCTTACGATTCCTGAGAAAAATGTACCTGAAGATATTTAAAAAGTCACTTTTGGAAATGTAATATTAACTGACAACAGAGCGGGCGTGGAAGTGCTCCATAAATACTTAAATAGTCATTTAAATATATTCTTCTTGCAGGAACTTGCATATATTATACCATTTGAGATAGAACACTTCCATCCTTTCCTTCCAGTGTTGGGTCCGTCAATAAATATCCATGTACCCCAAAAGAATTCATACCGACTTCCTTCAATAATGTGTGTCACCTACCAGACACTGCGAACTCCCTGCTCACTATGACTTGATTATTTTGGGGGCCGATCGCCTAGAAGTTAACCCCCTTTAAACAACATGCATCATCATGATTATTTTGTGATTTGATAGGATACTGCCCGCTACCGTCGGTTGTAATGCGTGACACGGCGAACTCCCTGCTCACTATGACTTGATTATTTTGTGATTTCATAGGATACTGCCCGCTACCGTCGTTTGCAAATGCTTGTTATATACCAGACACAGCGAGCTCCCTCCTAACTATGACTTTTTGTGATTTCATAGGATATTGCCCGCTACCTTCGTTTGTAATGCGTGTCCCATACTAGATACGGAGAACTCCTTGCCATCTCTTGGATACTGCCCGCTAGCCTAGTTTGTAATGCGTGTTACATACCAGATACGGCAAACTCCTTGTACTCTCATAGGATACTGCCCTCAACTCTCACTTCTAACGCGTGTTACATACAAAGCATGGCGAACTCCTGCTCAAAGGTGAACTTGGAAGTCATGAGGTTCAGAGCTCTTATTACAGCGCAGGCTAGCGCTGCGAGTAGCAAATGCAAATAGTGAGCAAGGAGCGATCATCGAGGGATATTTTAATTTATGATGGATTTGATGCCGTAAATTTCATACCCGGAAGCGAATGAAATAATACCACAAAATGGCACGCTATTTCCAAAGATATTATACGTGTTAAATAACAGAAGTTTTTTCCTTTCAATTTACTTTACGTCGCACTGACATACGTAGCTCTTATTGGCGACGGTGGGATAGGAAAGGGCTAGGATCGGGAATGAAACGACGGTGGCCTTAATTAAGATAAAGCCCGTTACCTGGTGTGAAAAGAGATTAGCCGGGCTGAGTGGAATCAGAGGTTGAGGTGCTGGCCTTCTGATCCCAACTTGGCAAGTTCGATCCTAGCTCAGTCCGGTGGTATTTGACGGAGCTCAAATATGTCAGCCTCGTATCGATAGACTTACTGGCACAAAACACAACTCCCACAGGACTAAATTTCGGCACCTCAGCCTCCCCGAAAACCGTAAAAGTAGTTAGTGGGACGTAAAGCCAATAACATTATTATTAATATTATTATTATTATTATTATTATTATTATTTAAAAAATTAAACTATAAGGGTGTTAATGGGGGGTTAAGACCCGAAAACAAAAATAATCATTCTTCCGAAAACGTTTACGTACGCAGACGAAATTAGAAATTGCAGTATATATTTTTAAATACTAGATGTAAAATAGGAAATATTTTAAAGCATTCCTCACCTAAGGCATTAAATGAGGTTAGCTCCGAGAAATCAAATTATTCATCCCTCCAAAAGCGTTTGACGTACGAAGTTGTAATTTTACAATAAGGCTATTCTTTTATGTCCTAGGTGTCAGATTTGAAGTACTGTACTTCTAAATGTTTTAATAATAATAATAATAATAATAATAATAATAATAATAATAATAATAATAATAATAATAATAATTTTATTAGTTTTACGTCCCACTAATTACTTTTATACTTATTGGAGACGCCGAGGAGTAGTAATTTTGTCCCGAGGGATTTATTTTTCGTGCTGGTAAATCTACCGACTGACGTGATTGAGCATCTTCAAAGGCCACCGGACTAAGCCACGGTCGAAACTGCCAAGTCGGGTTCAGAAGACCAGCGCTTCAACTGCCTGAGCCACTTAGCACGGCAAAAACCACTGACTAAAATCAAAAATGAAAGAGTTTCAACATGCAGTCGTAACTCCCCTAAATATTTTTTTTTCGCAGGGAAGAATTTGGATTTATTTAAACGAGGAGTGAATTAAGCATTGTAATAAATATGGACAAGGAACTTGTGGAACGTTATTAACGTCCGCTTTAATAATGAATTACACCACTGTCTTTCTCAAGGTGCCAGTTACGTTGGAATTACACTTTTGTTATTATTTCACGATGCTTATTTCATTCGGTTCACTGTCAATATCCTATTTTGTCCTCTCTTTTTCGTACAAAACGCGAAGATCTTTGCATTAGGATCGCTATAACGTTCTGAATTATAGCAGTTCACGACACAACCTTTTGCGCTAATGGTCACGTGCACGCTTCCCGTAGGACTTGGTTTCGGATTTCATAGGATACCACACGCTAACCTCATCTATAATGCATATGTTACTAGCTAGGGGAACTTGCACAGGAACCGGAGCGACTGGGCATGGAAGATCGAAACCGCGGTTCACTGAAGACTGTTATAAAACCCAAAGACATCCTCCTGAAACTGTACATATAGCAATAACACTGCAGTCACAAAAATAACAATTCGACCTACGCCTAAGAGAGAAGTTAGAAGTGCTCAAACACGACACCATAAAGATGAAAAAATTCGCTTCATACAAGAATCCAAATAATACCACTACAAAGTGTTTTGTAAAAAACACCCGAAGTTAGCAAGGAATATAGGAATGGAATTCTAGAAGAAACATCCAAGCACAGTTCCACGAGAAAGAGACACGCATCAGTAAACATCTTCGTATCAGTTCAGATATCCAGAACTTAAAATAGTGTATTGTTGTAGAGATAGCGGTAACCACCCAAAGCTTGAAGGACAACAAAGTAAATGGTCCAGATAATACTTTTAATGACCATATGAAACCACTTTACCAGTTCTGAACGTACCATTTGCACACACCTGCAAGATGAATGCCTGCATCATGGTATGCTACCGGTCCGCCAAAAAACATCCAAAACTACGTACAGAGGACATTGAAAACTCTGGTCTGCTAACGCAGTTCTGAAAATTTAGAAAACTATCCGCTTAAGAAGTCAAGCAGTCCAATGCCTCCAAAATGATACAGAAGAAACAGACCTGGAACTCCCTGCTCACTAGGACTTGATTTGTGATTACAGAAAGGATACTGCCCGCTGCCCTCGTTTGTAATGCGTGTTACATACAGCATACAGCGAGCTCCTTGCCCTCTCATAGAATACTACCCGCAACTCTTACTTCTAACACAGGTTGCATATATAACTAGCCGAACTCTTGCTCAATAGTAGCATTGCCACGTTTATTAAATGCACAAAGGTACTCGACACTGCCAGCAGGACTGTCTTACCGGAGAAACTCCAGAACTTGACCAAGACATTCTTTGTTTCCATTCATACAACTGTGTATTATTATTATTATTATTATTATTATTATTATTATTATTATTATTATTATTATTATTATTATTATTATTATTATTATTATTGAAAATGAAAACCGACAACCTGTTTTCCAGTCAGTGCCCGGGTCAGCGATGGAATGAATGAAGCGCCCATCTTGCGGCGAGGATAGGAATTGTGCCGGCTACCGTGGCCTGTCGCATTCTTCTGGGGCAATGATTAATGACTGACAGATGAAATGAAATGATAGTGGAGAGTGTTTCTGGAATGAAAGATGACAGGGAAAACCGGTGTACCCGGAGAAAAACCTGTCCCGACTCCGCTTTGTCCAGCACAAATCTCACATGGAGTGACTGGTATTTGAACCATGGAACCCAGCGGTGAGAGGCCAGCGAACTGCCGCCTGAGCCACGGAGGCCTTTATTATTATCGTACCGGTTGGTACACCTCTACGCCGCACATTTGAATTTTCCGCCTTAAAATACCTCCCTACTGGAGAAACCCGGAACTTTAACAACTGAACTAACTCTACTGTTTACCAGAAGATGTCATTGTGTGACTTTGATTTGCTTTTGTTTTTCATTGATCAAGAAGTGTGGACATTCTCTAACAGAGGTCTCTACCAAAAACTATGATTATGCACTCTAGTGTGAAGGAATCAACTTTCTTGAAGAAATTTTATATTCATAAGTTTTGTCTTTACTAAATGTTGTTCTTTTATTTGAGGGTTGGCAATATTAAGCTTCCTTTCTGCCTGTTTTGAATTTCACCAATCCTAAAATTCTGTAATTAATTTTCCACCAATAAGGTGTTTCTTTATCGATTTGTATGTAACTTTTGCGGCCAACCAATAAAAATTGAGTGGGTGTGTCTACTCATTCCTGAAAGGTCTCGAATTTTCCACGAGGGTATAAAACTGCTGATTTTCTTGTCTCCGGGCCACTCGTATAACATCTAACTCAGTGTGTGAATATGTAGCAGGGGGCGGGAAGCGCCTCTTTCTTCAAGCAGCAGCTCTTCAACAAGGTAATGGCCCTTTAACATCTTTATTTCTCGCTAGCTCAGCAGTTTAACTCGCGGGGAGGGTTCGATACCTTTAATATGTAAACTATAAAACATGTAAACCATTTTCCTGGTAAACTTCATTTCTCTTGAACTTTAATTCGGGGATAGAGAGTGCTTTACCCTGTCGAGCTCCCCTTCATTTTTGGAATTTGAGGTGACTACGTTTTCGTAACCGTTTTTCTCTTCCTTCTTAAAGTGTTAAATTTATTTTGCAGACTAGTCACCTCCATAGATTGGGATTAGCCCCTGTATTATCGGCCTAGCGCCACATAGGTTTCAACAAACTTTAGTGTAGGAGTGCAAGTACTCGCCTCCATTCATTCTTGTGTTTGGGTCATTTAATTAACCTTTAATTTGCTATTCAGGCCTCGTAGGTTGGGTACTAGATACCCCTGTATCCTTATGATTGTGCCTTGAGAGGCAGTTTAGAGGAACGTTTGTTGTTGGCTTTAACAGGCGTGAGAAATTGAGAGCAGGTTAGCTCTTTCTGATGTGATAGATGTGCCTCTAGGAGGCCCAATATGTGTCTTTGGAGCTAACGCTTCCGGTAATGAAGGGGGTTTCTGCCCTTTGGTAATTTGTGGTTGTGAGCTGAGAGCTCAGACTTTGGGGCTCGTAGCCCAGAATTTGTAAAGTTGCATTTTACCTGGTTGTTCTTTGTTATTTCACCTAATGAGAATTGTTAACCGTTGTTATCTGTTGAAAATATAACCTTTATTTAAATTTTAAATTCATCTTTAAGACTTGTAGTTTTTTTTTTTTTTTTTGCTAGGGGCTTTACGTCGCACCGACACAGATAGGTCTTATGGCGACGATGGGACAGGAAAGGCCTAGGAGTTGGAAGGAAGCGGCCGTGGCCTTAATTAAGGTACAGCCCCAGCATTTGCCTGGTGTGAAAATGGGAAACCACGGAAAACCATTTTCAGGGCTGCCGATAGTGGGATTCGAACCTACTATCTCCCGGATGCAAGCTCACAGCCGCGCGCCTCTACACGCACGGCCAACTCGCCCGGTAGACTTGTAGTTAGACCCATTCCAGCCCACACCTTCTTTCACCTCTGCCTTCCACGGATAATTCCGTAACAATTATTATTATTATTATTATTATTATTATTATTATTATTATTATTATTATTATTATTGTTATTTTATATCTTGTTTTATGTGGCGGGACTCAGGCTAAGCAGCCTGCTATTCTGTCCAACCATACATATATCTACATGTAGAGTTAACTATACACAAAATAAGTTTTCTAGAATTTAATATATTGATGTCAATGGAATGTTTTAATTAACATAATAACTTAGCTGTGATCTAATCCTACGTATGTTATTAATAATTATTGTTTATTAACCAGGTTTGACAGAGTTTATTAAAGCGGAGTTGGTTTGACACGCTCCTAATTTCAGCAGGAAGGGAGTTCCAAATTCGACTGGCGGCCGCTACAAACGACCTACTGTAGCCAGTTAAGCGGTGGATGCTGATCTGGTAAGAATACTAGAAGGTGATGCTACAGTAGGTAATGGAATTGTGGAACAAGGTTTTCAGAGTGTTAAGCTTCAGTATACGATGTAACAGAGAAACAGTGTGAAAATTTCATGGATCTCTTAAGCGGAACAATGGAAGTCTATCAAATGCGGGAGAAATATGGTTAAACCTTGGTATATCTGAAATAAATGGAACGCATGCGTTATGTATCTTTTGGAGCTTAATGGAAAGTGAGGCGTTCAGGTTACTCTAAATTACGTCACAGTAATAGAATATTGGCATTACCACACTTTGGATAAACAGTCCTCTCACATTTTGGGGTAGTAAATCTCTAAGTTTCTTAAGGGAATGTATGGAATAAAACACTCGCTGGCACATACCTATTACATAGTTGTCCCACCTAAGGGTTTTGTACATTATCATCCCTGAGCTTTTAACTGTGTCTTTGAATTGTAACTGAGTGCCTCTTAATGTTACTGAGTGAGTATGAACGTCTGTAAGGTGTGCGTGGGTTTTTTGGGTAGCTAAAAGAATAGACTGCCATTTTTGGGCATTTATTTTTGGTGCATGGTTATCGGTCCACTGACATATTCTTTCTAGGTCGTCATTCATATTATATATTGCAGTTGGTAAGCCACGAGGATGCGCATATGTATATATTTCTAAGTCGCCTGCGTACACATGATATTGACAATGTTTAATTACTTGTGTTAGTCCTGAAATGAGTATCGAAAATAGGAGTGGCGCTAGCCCTGATCCCTGCTGAATTCAAGTCTCTAGAGATTGCCATGAAGAGAAATTTTCACTTGCTTATAAACACTGCCGACAATCAGAGAGATAGGAATACATCCAGGATAGTGTGCTTTGTGAGAAGTTCAGAGACCGTAATTTTGCCATCAGTATGTCCGTGTCAACGCAGTCAAAGGCTTTACTAAGGTCTAGAAGAGTTAGAACAGTAACTTCTCCCTTATACATAGCTACTCCTATGTCATTCGTAACTTTAAGTGGTGCAGTAGTTGTGCTATGATTGCTCCTAAAACCAGACTGATATTTGTCAAGAAGTAAATTGTTATTTTAATATGCGGTTATTTGTCTGTGAATTATTTTCTCCAAAATTTTAGACAGAAATGTTAAAGCGCAAATGGATCGAACGTCTTTGGATTCCACGGGATTGTTGGTCTTTGGGAGTGGGCGAACAATTGCACATTTCCAAAGGGAAGGGAATATGCCGGTCATCAGTGAGATATTATTGATGTGGGTTAGAGTTGGTAGGATTACATCTAGAGTTTTTAACAGTAGCTGTGGAATAATCTAGTCACATCCTGTCGCAGTTTTCTTTATTAATCCTGCAATTTGTCTCACTTCTGCGGGAGTAATAAGTGATGATATCGAATACATTACTGCAGAGTATAGCTACATTGTAAAGTGATTATATTAGCTCAATACTGTTCTAAAATGAAAATATAGACACTGCAGATGCAAGAGAATCATATACGAGGGTACTTCGAAAAGTAATTTATATATTATTATGGCAGGCCAAGTAACGTTAATTGAATGTGTGATGGGTACATATATCACACCCTTGCACTATATGCAGAAGTGAGATATTATTGTCAGTATTCGATTTATTATTTTTATGATTATCATTATTATTATCATTATTTCATTTGTATATTTATTCTTAATATTTTAACCTGGAAGGTCTCCATATGTGGTATGAGTAATATGCTTTGTACAACGGTTGTGAAAACGTTGCTATACATAACTTGGAAAATTTGGATGAGTCATGTGTATAGCCCAGAGTCTGACGAGATGGACTTGTTGTTGTAGTCGGAAAGTTCCAATGACTCATGTGAAACACTCCAGAGTCCGATGATGGTGTTATTGACTTGGGGCCAGGAAGAGGTTCAGGGCATGGTCTTGACAGGAGGATCTACTCATGATTGGCTGGCCAGGATCAATCTAGGCATATCATGTGAGAGGAGAGGAAAAACGAAGGTCTATATGTGCATGTGATCAAACGGCGAGAAGAAGACACACGATACGTGAGTGGAACTTCACGAGACGGTACTGGACTGGACTTCAAACGTTTGTGGAACGTAGTCTTTCTATGTTTGTGGAACGTGACTGACCTACAAACTGTGGAGTGCTTAGGCACTTGGTATTTTATCTTTTGTGGCGGCTTGGTATTATATGTCGGTGAGAAATATGGAGAGCTGTCTTTCAGACTTTCCATAATGTGAGTTTGGGGACGACAAGAGGGTGTCGCTTAAGTTAATGTATCGTTAAACCAAGTGTTAGAGTCACTGAACACAGTATTGTGAATTACAGTGTCTGTGTGATACAATAAGTGCCAACTAAGAAAATCTACAAGTCGCGTTGATATACAGAGATAGTGAAGGGTATTTATCTACATATATGTGCATTGTTCAACGGACTAACTGAAATTGGTAGCTTGGTCCTCACTTCCGTTTTCCCACTGTTTTCGTCGTCGTTGTTGTAGTTGTTGTTGTTGAAAATATGGAGTCTTCCAGCAATACCTTGTGTGTGTATTATATGTATATTGTGGTGTGTTGATGAGGTGCTCATGCACGGATTTTATTGAGAATATAGTTAGTTATTTTAGAATCAGTGGAATTATGGATGGACCTAAGTGCACTTCCTACCTATTTAGTCGTTTTCAGAGGGTTAGGTAAGGCCTGAAGGAGATGTACCAGTACGCAGCTTTTATGTACACGCCCTGGGAGAGGTAGAATTATTATCATACTTCATCAAAATTCGAGGCATCCATTCTGGTGAATGCTGGAGCCCATACTACGGACATTTCGATCAATTATTTGTATTAATTTCAACACTCCTAGCCCTTTCCTTTCCCATCGTCGCCATAAGACCTATATGTATCGGTGTGACGTAAAACCAAATTGCGAATAAACGCTCCCACGAAAGGTATAAGTTACATCATACTCCTAAACCACCTCGCCCTTACAACGGCCAACACGCTCTTTCTCCTGAAAGTTATCCGTTTAGTGACTTATGGCCTGGAAAATATATGGGTACAGCAAAACAAAAGGCAGTTGAAAAAAGTAGGTGGTTTGTTTTGTTTTTGTTTTTACAATTGGCTTTACTTCTCACCGACGCAGACAGGTCCTATCGCAAAGATGGGACAGGAAAGTGCTAGATACGGGAAGGAAGCGGCCGTGGCCTTAAATGAGGTACAGACATTTGCCTGGTGTGAAAATGGAAAACCATCTTCAGGGCTGCCGAGAGTGGAGTTCAAACCCACTATCTCTCAGATTCAAGCTCAAATCTGAGCGGCCCTAACCGCACGGCCAACTCACTCGGTAGTAGGAAAATTAAAGGCAACTTTATTAAACATGGAAGAACTCAAATTACAGCTAGGCCCCATATCTGACGACCACACTATCATTTGTCGAACTTCTGCAGAAACTCCGACTGTAGAAAGCAAACATTTGGGATGAATTCTACACTGGCGACACCATGTATACAAGGTGACTAGGAAACAAGGCATGGATTGATAACAATCTAACACAGATTCCATCACAAACTGTGCCAGACTCCAGATTTTCACGAACCAGGCCAATGGCAAAAATAGGATAGGACTGGCAAGGCTGCAGCCGTGGCCTCAATTATGGTACAGCCCCAGCATTTACCTGATGTGAAATTATGAAACCACGGAGAACCATACTCACGGCTGCCGACAGTGGCATTCGAACCCACTATCTCCCGAATGCAAGCTGATAGGTACCAGGACCAAGCCACTTTCTCGGTACTGTAAAAATAAAAAATTACGGAAAAGCATCTTCAAGGTTGCCTACAGTGGAAATCGGACCCATTATCACCTAGCCACATAGCCATATTGCCCGATTACATAGGTAGTAGATGTCGGAATCCCTGTGGGAGATAGCATGTACTAAATTGTAATCGGCGAACGGAATCTGTTATTTGGTACTAGAGAATGAAATGTATAACCATTTCTGTGCAATAGGAAACATTATTATAGCTATATTTACAAGGTAGCCGACAGCGTGCCATTTAGGACTGTATTGATGTGCTCATGTTATACTGCCCGCAACTCTCATTTGCTATGTGTGTTACATACCTATATTACAGCACGGCGAACTCTTTCCGCTCGCGCTCACTATGACTTTCGATTCAAATTTTTGTTACGTTCCAACTCGCCATACCGCAATACCTCGCGAATGCTAATTGAATAACACTCTTTTAACGCACTGTTCACCATGTAAGCATACTATCAACTATGAACTACTCAACTGTATGCTGTACAGTCTTTCTAGCGATCGTCGAAATGCTCTCTCTCTGCTGAGCCTAACTTTACAGTATGTGTGACACGGTGGTTACTTCGTTACCCTCCCCAAACCTCCACCATGTGGTCACTGAGCCAGCCACGCAGACAAGTACTGACCTCAAAGAAAGTTCCTCATTTCCCAGACAGAACGGGGTTTGCCGATTCAACACGGCTTCGCCGTTGAGACATAGACAACCGATACTGTGCAGTTACACACTGAGGTCGAAGGCCGCATGTTGTACGGACTGTGACTGAAAACGAAGCACATACGGCGTACGTTCTCTGGTTTTCATCGCTGTTACTACGAAACAAACGTACCATGTGCTTCGATCGACACTGCAGTATAAGATTTGGTTCATATAGTTCTCGAAAAAATATAGATGGCAGCAAACTACACGTGTACACATCATAGTGTCCGAGCTGTGTCGACTCGACTGAACAACAGTGATTTATACCAACTGAACAGACCTAGCAGACCACACACAATATCCCTCTGTGGGTGGGGGCGGTAGAATAACACCCAAGGTATACCCTGCCTGTCGTAAGAGGCGAGGAAACGGAGCCCCAGGGGCTCTGAACTTTGGAGGGTAGGCGACCACGGGACCCTTAGCTGAGTCCTGGCATATCTTCCACTTACTTGCGCCAGACTCCTCACTTTCATCTATCCTATCCGACCTTCCTTGGTCAACTCTTGTTCTTTTCCGACCCCGACGCTATTAGGTTTGCGGGGGCTAGGGAGTCTTTCATTTTCACGCCCTTCGTGGCCCTTGTCTTTCTTTGGCCGAGATCTTCATTTTTCGAAGTGTCGGATCCCTTCCATTTTTCCCTCTGATTAATGTTATATACAGGATGGTTGCCTAGTTGTACTTCCTCTTAAAACAATAATCACCACCACCACCACCAACACACACAATATTTACTAATTATTACGTTATGAATTGTGAATGGCATCATAAACAAACAAATAAACTCAATATCAACCATATTTTATTAGTTAAGGCTATACGTTGAACTTAAAAAAATAGAAAACCTACTCAATTCATTCCACTATTTGCTTGGTTAGGGATCTATAAATTGTATTACAGTTTTACAGATATGAAGTAGAAAGTATGAACTCAATTAATACAGTGAATTAAAAAATACCTAAGTTGAAAACCAGTACTTAATTTAAAAGTCCAAATTTAGTGACAAATGTCCAGTCCGAGGACTTGAATGTACGAAAGTGATCAAGAGCTCGCCGTGTTCGTAGTGGTCATGAGAACGAGTTTATCCCTGTGACTAGCTGGTTAGCATATTGGGTTCTAGTCCAGTAAGTCCTGGATTCGACTCTCAGCCGAATCGGAGATTTTTAACCTTCATTCGTTAATTCCTCTGGGTCTGAGATTGGGTGCGAGAGCTGTGTTCAACAGATTTCATCCTAGGTAAGTCACCCTCCTCAACGTACGCAGATCGTTCATAAGCATCAGCCTGCACCACGCCTCATCGCAAGCTATACAGCATTGCGCTGCGTTTCGTTTAATTACGACATCACAAATTATTCCGAAAGATGAATATCTAAAGTAAGGTAAAATAATGTTTTATCCAGCAGTTCTGACTCTCAATAAGTAACGTGTAGAATCGATAATGGAACCGGGCCAACCGTGTGAGAAGCAATACTCCCAACTGACTGACCATTATGGAGATTATTACAAATTACTGGACGTGAATGGACAGTAAATAGCAAGAAAAACTATTCCCCGGACTGACTAAAGATTGAATCATTTAACGGAGTATTGTCATGGCTACGGCCCGGATGTTTATGCAGTAATAGGGTAGAATGCAAACTTACTGAAGCGAGTAACAAGTATAGTCTACCTGCACGACGGTAATGTTATGAGGCTTGCATAAACATTGGGGGTTCACACCAACGACCTAGGTCTTAGGATCTTTAAAACACAAAAATCATTGTCATCACTTCTCGGTCATTTACGGGTTTAAATGTCCATCTCACCAAAATAGAGGTAATGGAGATTTGTCGAATGAAGTCTAGTGATGCAGGAAATATTAAATTAGGAAATGAGGTCTTAAAGTAAGTATATGAATACTGTTACTTTAGTACGAGAACAACTAATTATAGCAAAAGTAAGGAGGACATAAAATGCAGACTAGCACAAGCAAGGAAGATCTTTATTAAGAAAAGAAAAGAAAAGAAATTAGCTCATTTCGAACATTCATTTAGGAATTAGAAAACTGTTTTTGAAGACTCTCGTCTGGAGCGTATCATGGTATGGAAATGAATCATGGACAACAACCAGCTTAAATAAAGGTAAGGGTGCATTCTGCCCGAAGGCAGGTGGCCAGTTCCTTTCCGCTCCTCCATTCCCTTACCCCACCAACAGCGCGTAGCAAACCATCCAAATCTTGACCACGCCCAATGTTGCTTAATTTCGGAGATCTCACGGGATATGGTGTTTCAACACGGCTACGGCCGTTAAGAAAGACAATCTTCTGAAATGTGGTGCTACAGAAGAATGCTGAAGTTGAGATTGGTAGATCGAATCACGAGTGAAGAGGTACCGAACTGAATTGGTGGAGGGGAACCGACTTGACAAAGTTTGGCCAGAAGAAGAAACAGAATTATAAGACACATCTTAAGACACCCAAGTCTTGTTCAATTAGTTTTTGAGGGAAGTGAAGGGGG
The DNA here is from genome assembly GCF_040414725.1 of Anabrus simplex. Taxonomy (NCBI): domain Eukaryota; kingdom Metazoa; phylum Arthropoda; class Insecta; order Orthoptera; family Tettigoniidae; genus Anabrus; species Anabrus simplex. The sequence continues at coordinate 61,698,860 of NC_090273.1, read as the reverse complement.
TAAGAAGGGAAGGGGTAGACCAAGGTATAAATATGACAAACAGATTAGGGGAGATGTAAAGTGTAGTAGTTATATAGAAATGATATTAGCGGGATAGGGTGGCGTGGAGAACTGCATCAACTCATTATATCGACTGATGACCCAGACAACAACAAACAAATGTCAAAATGTAAACAGCCCGAATTGGGAGCATTTTAACGTCCTCCTAACTTCAGATGTTCTTTTTGTCCTGCTCCACCGTCTCATTCACAATCATTCTTCTTCATCAATCTTATTCCTTCTTGACTTCCTGCGAGTTAAGATTTCGTGACAGTATTTCTACTGGCTGCCCGGCCTTGTGAAATGCTACCTTGACCTCATTACTTGTCCGTCATTGTTCGTGCTTTCACTCCAGTATTATCAGTTCCCAGACTATGAATTAACTTTTGCTGCCTGACATTGTGCCGATCGCCTTTCTCCTTCAGTCTCCTTTCACTCTCAAACTTTGGCACTAAGATACGTCTCACGTGTTTCCTACGACAAACCACCTACCTCTGTGGATCAGTGGTACAGCGTCGGCCTCCGGATCCCAAGATAGCAGGTTCAAACCCAGTAGAGGTAGTCGGATTTTTGAAGAGCGGATAAAAGTCCATTCGACACTCCATATCGTACTATTTCGGCATGTGAAAGATCTCTGGTGACACATTTGGTGTTTACCTGACAAAATTCATTAAATCTCAGCCATAGACGCTCAAGAGAATTTCGGTTTACTCGGTCTGCCATCTAGTGGGCCTAGAGTAAAACGGAACGTCGAAATTGACGACCAGATGGCGTCAAATTAATATGTCTGCACACGGTAGCTGAGGCCATATTATTATTATTATTATTATTACAAACCACTCTGATAGAGATGGAACTATTCCAGGCAAAAATCTGAAAAATGCACCTCATTAAATTATTTGGATTTTTCTGATTTAAACGGCATATAACTTATGACGAGAATCGATTTAGAACTACAGTATCATCTCGATAATCCGGCCGTTCAGTAGTCTGGTCTTCTTTCTCACATCGCGAACTATCTGAAAACATCTGGATTTGAACTGCGACTCATCGGAATGCGGCCTCTAACCATCTACTACCTTCTTATTTCTTCTTAATTTACGTCGGCGGCAATGGCACGGGAAAGGGCTAGGAACGCGAAGGAAGCGGTCGTGGCCTTAATTAAGGCACAGTCTGATGTGAAAATCGGAAACCACGGAAATCCATCTTCAGGGCTGCTGACAGTGGGGTTCAAACCCACTACCTTCTGGATGCAAACTCACAGCTGTGCACCTCTAACTACACGGCCATCTTGCCTGGTAATACCTTCTTTGTTACCCCTCACTTGGATTATCGTTTCGGCACGCACTGCATGCTATTGTTGTGTCACTGTACATTTTTATGAGAGCGTTAAATATCATATGTGCTTTCTAGAGTGCCGAACTCTGAATAACGTTAAGTGCAAGTGTAGTGTGAGGCAGCAGGTCGCACTACAAGGCAGCGCGGCCAGGGGAGCTGTACTCTCACCATCATTAAATCTGTGGCGTGATTCTGAATGAGCCAGTGCCATTTTATACTGAAACTGAGATAGTAATAAATACAAACGAGTCTTATTCTGTACTACAACATATTAAAAGGGCCAATGTGTCTGATAAAGTAAAAAATTGATAGGCAATCTGCCACCTGGGAGTCAGCCCTAAATTCAGATCATTGATTGATTGATTGATTGATTGATTGATTGATTGATCGATCGATCGATTAATATTAATGGAACAGTTAACGTTTAATTAAAGAAGCCCTTGCAATTAATGTTTAATTTTTAAAAATGCGGTAGAAAAATTTAATAATTAATCAGTTGATTTCCACAAAGAAAGTGTAAACTTAAATAGTTTTTGAAAAGAAACAGTTGGAAAATTATAAGCAAAACTTTAAATGGTCATAGCTCGAAAACAGTTTTCTAATATTGGTCCTTTTGGAACCAAACCACCTTTTGGAACCAAACCACAGAAATATTCTTAAACGGAATATTGCAATTGTCTAATGCGAGGCTTCTACGTCCACTGGGTACAAGAAAAACACTCTTTAAACGACATTTAGTTTGCAGTGAGAACATTAACGAAGTTTTCCATAACACTTGATGTCGTATGACGTACAAGATTAGCTGCCTTTAGTTCGTGAACCCATGACCTTTCTGTCATAAGGAATCAGAGTCCTAAAGTCATTACATGAGACCCCATATCAATTACCAGTGAGGAGCTTTAACTACATTTTTTTCTCGCAGAGACGGCACGTGGCAGAACGGGTAGTAGTTCTCATTCCCACGCTCAGAGAAGTACGTCACCCACACGTGGAAAGGGAGCACGGTTACAGCGGAATTATTTGTTTAATAAAGGTACATTTTAAAAGGAATTAGCAACGAAACTAACATAACAAATATCAGGAAATTGTATGTTAGGCAGTTTGATCCTTAATGATACAGAGTTTAGATCGCTAAATAGTTTCCGCGGGAAAATTGTAAAAGACGCGCCTTTTGGTTCAACCTCTGTTGCTTTAACAAAAATATAGTTCCTATCGTGTGAGGTAATTTAACAAGTCAGTTTGTTAAGAGAAAATCTTAAATGCTCATAAATAATATTACTACTAAATTAGCAAGTATTATGTTACCATGAAACCTGCCTTCAATACATTTTCATGGGATAGGAAAATGTATGTGAAATTCTTGGCGGCAAGGGAAAACTGCATGAGAGTGGGGGAGAAAACTATAAAAGAAGGATGCGCCATCTTGAAATTACCCCATTGTGTCAATTGAGTTCAAGGAGGGACCGCGCATGTCTGTGTAACTCCATAAATCAGCGATTCTAAGACTAAGTCCAAGAGATGAAGATAGGTTTTGGCCGATATGGCCGTTGTATCATCTCTAAGTGGAGATTGTTTTTGTAAGTATCGCATCATTTCATGAACAGGTAAATGGACGGTCATTTCGATGCCGCTATCCTATAATTGAAGTGTAAATAAATGTTATCGTGTTGAAAATGATTGCGTGTGCGGCCGGTATTCGACAGACGTGTTCGATCTGCGGAACTGTCGTGTGAAGTGTATTTCTTTTTTTTTATGCCATTACCTTCAGGTGAATTAATATACCAAGAAAATATGCTTGTAAAGCCACAGTTTGTGAAGATGGCTAAATAAAATGTCTGAGAGGCACTGGTGAATCTGCATGATGGCAAGAGGCGTACGATCAAGGTAGATGAATTATCACCGTTATAACAAGATTTATTTGTTTCATTATGTCAGCGTCTTATTTTATTGTGTGTGTGTGTATTTGTGACATATTTTCGTCACTCATTTTATTTTCGTGAAATGTCAGAGACATATGACGAAAGATCATTTGTTTTAGTTCTTGGATAAATTAAGTAAAGACGCGAAATATCGTGTGGAGTGTTGTGGAATAGTCAATTTGATGGTTAAGAAACGACATCATGTCTAAAGTAGATTGTCATTTCCGTGCGTTTATTTTCCCGTATTGTTTGGTGTGTCACGTTAAGATATTAATTTACCGTAAAATTCTGTTCGACGTAACGACGAAATTTATGTAAAGGAATCTATGGTTACTCATTTAATGTTGGAGTGAAGGCACGCCGTCGTGTTGAGCCTTGTAAATTTTTATTCAGGAAGGTTGCGAGGCGGGGACGATAAAATTTTACTACAAAGGATTGCTCTTTCAAGGTCCGTTTTAAACCTTGTATAATTGACGGAAGAAATAATAATCATAAAATTTTGTAAGTCCGGTGTGGAAATTATTAGGTCACGATATGCTGGGAGGTGGTTAATGTCACCGAGTGTTTGAGTAACAGCGTAGAGGATCCTGAGATATATATTCCATTTTAATGTCGTCGAGATTTAGTTGTGTTTGAGCAAGTGGTCAAGTGTTGCGAAATGTGAGTTAATGTAGGATTGTGAATCAGGTTGGTGAAAACCTGTAGTGTTGTTGCCGGGATGCTCAGTTGGAAACCCGAGGAGTCATTTGTGTAATATTTTTGAGATGGGAATAGGATTCCACGTGAAATTGTAGGTCCGTGATGTATAATGAATGTTTGAGTGACGTCTTAAAGTAAATCTTTCTTACCGAGCTCGATAGCTGCAGTCGCTTAAGTGCGGACAGTATCCAGTATTCGGGAGATCGTGGGTTCGAACCCCACTGTCGGCAGCCCTGAAGATGGTTTTCCGTGGTTTCCCATTTTCACACCAGCCAAATGCTGGGGAAGTACCTTAATTAAGGCCACGGCCGCTCCCTTCCCACTCCTAGCCCCTTCCTTATCCATCGTCGCCATAAGACCTATTTGTGTCGGTGCGACGTAAAGCAAATAAAAAATAAAAAAAAAAGCAAATCTCTTCGCATCATCTATGTAGGTCAAGAATTATATCTTTTGTGGTTTGCTGGCGAGACCGAGTTTGTTATTCCTTTAAATATCAGTTAAAACGTGACTAGCCGTGCGTGTGTGTCGTCTTGCTATAACATGAATGAGGAGAGAATGTTGGAGTCCCGTTATGACAGCTGGTCACCGGGAGAGATCACTAGTTAGAAGCGGATAACAGTATCTTGTATTCTGTCATTGATAATAACGTGTTGGAAATCAGATTGCATTCTTTAGAATAGACTCATTTAATCGAGAGGTAATTTATTATTGAAGCGCCGGAAATGAGACAATAATGTTCGGATTTAACCTTTTCCAGGGATGTCAAAATTGGAGTGTTGGTAGTAATGTGTTTGAAACTGTTTGAAGGATGCAGAAAGCCTTATTTTAAATGTCACAAGGTGATGTGAGATAAAGTTGGTTTATTTTGTGTTGAGTTTTATTTGTGCAGATTGCAGTATTTAATGTTAGGATTATCGAAGCGAGTATTAATAATTGTAGCCGGCCCCATGTTGTAGAGGTAGCGTGCTTGCCTCTTATCCGGAGGCCCCGGGTTCGATTCCCGGCCAGGTCAGGGATTTTTACCTGGACCTACGTGATTAGAATTGAGGAGCTATCTGACGGTGAAATGGCGGATCCGGTCTAGAAAGCCGAGAATAACGGCCGAGAGGATTCCTTGTGATGACCACTCGACACCTCGTAATCTGCAGGCCTTCGGGTTGAGCAGCGGTCGCTTGGTAGGCCAAGGCCCTTCAAGGGCTATAGTGTCATGGGGTTTATTAATAATTGTTAGTGTTTACGTAAACTTATCATGTGACGTCATGAAATAAATAGACTAAATAAATAAATAATACTGGAAATAATAAATCTATTAGCATTTCCAGCCTCAACGAATCAAGTGAAGGGTCAACAAATATAAATTAAATAATGTCAGTGTAATAATTAGGGACTTTTAAAGAAACCATTAGTCTGGGCAGGTAGAATTTGTTGTTAATTAGGATTATAAAATCATTTCAATTTATTAAATTATTAAATTCAGTAAAATCGTATTTGAGAATTAACTTGAAACCAAGTGACTAACTTGAATTGTATTCTGGAATCTTAGTTTATTTTGCTGAGGAGTTCAATTGTTAACGTGACGATTACACGGACATGTCCGATAGCAAAATACTTTTACTGCCACTAGTGTTGTGAACGTTGTTGTTGTTGTTGTTGTTGTTGTTAGCATTTGACTTCAATTGAGTATTAAATGTGCCGGAGATTATTAAATTGGAAACCTTGGTCATCAACTACTGTAACTTAATTTTGTTTAGCCTTCAGCTTAGAAATTTGTATGGTCATAGGGGTCATCAAACTCAGTGAGTTAGATTAGGGCCATCTGCCATTGTAGCATAATTTTCCTTGCGGTCATCATCCACAATGACTTTGACGTAAATTCCAAAGTTAGATGTCGGTCCATGACATAGTTGCAGATCACATCGATTCAATTAAGTGTCCATGCCGTACAGCCACTTTGTGACACATACCGATTGGACTGCCTTAATTATGCCAAGAGTCCAGAGTTCGTTCTACGGAGGCTGGATCATCACGAATCATTATGATGGTACATGCAGTCTCACATGGAAGCCGATTTTAAGGATTTCCAGACTTTCTTTACTTCACTCTTAAGACAGTGGTTTCTAGTAGGGATGCCCCTCAAGCATTAGAATTAAGGTCTCTCAAGCCAGTACCTCCCATCAGCATTATAATTGTCATTGTTTATTTGGTTTATTGAAAAAAGATGGAGTTCGTTCTAAATGATATGTGTTCTTTTAACTTCATTTTAAAATTTCTTGAATAAACATCGATTTTCTTAGACTTGACACCTTTCATTTAGTAGATAGATTAAGTTACTGAAATCCGTCTTTTACCTAAGCAAGTGACGAAGAACACGTAAACGACCCAAGAGACAGATTTCATGACGATTAGCTGTCTTAATTTGAGCTGGCTCTAACTACACATTACAAAAATGAAGTTGAAAGTTTATTTCGAAACGTCAGAAAAATGTACCTGACGACTAAGGGTATTTGTCAAATAAACACGCGTGGTTCTATTGTGTTACGAAAGCGACAAACATTACCGAGGTCAATTTGTAACAAATGTTATCGTTCAATCTCGTATTAAAAGCAAAGAATTTTACCCCCCTACTGGCAAAGTGAAGATTAACAACCATGAATTAAAAAGCCTACAAATCTCTCGGATAATATATGCATTCCTTTGGATTGTTCTTATACGGACTCAATCGTTGTTGGAGAATGTGCTCCATGTAGCACTAATTTATTAACTTATTATTTTGATGGATGATTTTTTTACAATTGGCTTTGCGTTGCGCCGACACATATAGTTCTTATCGTGACGATGGGATAGGAAGGGGATAGGAGTTGGAACCAAGTAGCTGTGGCCTTAATCAAAGTACAGCCCCAGCGTTTTCTAGGCGTGAAAATGCGAAACCACCCAAAACCATCTTCAGAACTGTCGACAGTGTGGTTTGAACCCACTATCTCCCAAATGCAAGATCACAGTTGCGCAACCCTAAACGCACGGGCAACTCGCAAATCTTCCCTAAGTTACATATTTCCTAGCGGGGATTTGCCTAAAAATTTACATTTAAGAGGTGATGTTAACTTTAGAAATTTACATCAAGAAAGAATTTTGAAAACTTCCCCTCAATTTAGCTTCCTGGAGCAATCACATATTTAAAATATGTCTGCCATTACCTTGAGCTGGTGGGCCTTCAGACGACGCCACCACTAACACAGTATGCACTCTAGACTGGAGCGATGAAGAAGACAAAATGGCCCAAAAGCGCCCAACTTATATAGCAGAGGAGAAAGTTCCAGAACTCTCTAGGCAGAATGCTTGTACACAGCCTCAATTTTAATTGGCTACAAAAATATATACAAAATTTTCTGATTGGCTGACAACTTCAGGAAGGAGGAAGCCATGTAGTGCTCACAACTTCAGCACATTAAAAAGAATTTACAAACGCATAAGGTTTACCAAAGTACACACTATTAAATTCCCTTAAAAAATAATTGCCTGTCCTCCTGCTAGAGGGAGCACATAAGTCGCTAGTAGAGACATCTGAAGATGAAAGGTCCAAACTTCTTCCAATATATATTTTCAGATTGATGACGCAGATGGCCTCCTAAAAGGCGCTCAGTTCAAATGTACGGACAAGGTGAAACTCCGGTACAATTACTATTATTATTAATATAATTTTTATTATTTTATTACTCCCTGACAGGTCCAGGAAAATTTGGTGATTACCTTGATGAAAATTTGTTCTGTGCCGTGAATGCTGACCCAGATTTTTTGTTAATTTAGGAACAGAACGTCTGTGACCAATCGCATTCTTCTTTGTGGTTTTTTGTGCCGGAGGGTCTATCTGGAATTAGCTTTCCCGACACCATTGTAGCCATGGGAACCACTGTTCGTCTATGTAAACTAGACCAGTAGCGTCATCTTCTCATTTTGCGCTTTCTTCCAGTAACTAAGAGGTTGAGAACATCAGCTGATTCCCGTTCTACTGCTCAGTCCAGAATTAAAATCCTTGAACTGGCCGGAAAACGAACCCATGGCCTTGAAATAAGACCCAGGCATGCTATTTTTGCACCACAGGGCTGGCTAATAATAATAATAATAATAATAATAATAATAATAATAATTGTTACGGAGATCTCCGTGGTAGTTAGAGGTGAAAGAAGGTGCGGGCTGGAATAGGTCTCAAACTACAAAATTAAAGTTAATTTAAAACTTTAACAAAGGTTATATTTTCTTTTCAAAATCAATCAATAACAAAGTATAACAGGTACCAAGTAGTAGATCAACAAATTAACATAATTAAATAATTCAAGCTGATCTGAGAAATCTTATTAAGTGAAGTGAAAGTTGACTGTCACCCTTAAATGAAGCAATATTCAAGAAATACATACCATTCCATTCATAAAATGTTGTTTAATTACAGCTAGAATTACCAATTATTAAGGAAAATAATGGTAATAATTAACGGATATGGCGTGCATTCAATAAAGGTGTAGGACGTTCATTTGTGTAAAATATTTGTGTTAACTGCTTGATATATTTTTCCTGTAGCTTGTCAGATCTTACCAGTCACCATCGTTATGAAATGATCAAATATTTTATTATAAACATTTATTAGCATGCTTTTCCTACTTATTTTACATACAACCGCCCAGGTTTGATGTAAGGTAGGGATGTTACCTAGCAACCGTGCAGGTGTGACGTAAAGTATGGATGGGTGGCCAAACGATGTTACCTAGCAACCAAGCAGGCTATGTCTTATGGCTGGCAGTCATCTGAAATTAGCAACCGTTGATGGATGTTCATGACCGGAACATATATAAAACATATTTACGATGATTTGTATTTTCCCATTATTTGCTATTGTTTTAATGTTTTGTGCATATACCAATGCATTCTTGTGTGATTTTCACACGAAATAATAAACAAAATAATAGTAGTAATAATAAAAATAATAATAAACATAATTTTGTAATTGAAAACAAAGAGGCATGTCATTTTGTTTTAATAATCAGAACTTTAACATTTTAGTGGTTCTTTGCATGAAGTTCTCACCACGTTTACACATAATGGCAAATTTCCTGCCGTTATGGTTTGAAAGGAGATATGCTAACCTTTTGAATACTTTGTTAAGTACAATGAGTGGTAAGTTCTTCTTTTAAGCCCACAAATGAGCAAAAAATATATGACTCAACCCATTGTGTGCTTTATAGCACGTGACATTTGAAATATTGTGTGTGTCAATCTTGTGCAAGTTAGATTACGTTGATTGATGTGCACTTACCATATCTGTATAAATCATTTGGAAGTAAATTACTCCGCTCGAAAATTGCGGCACACGACAATGTTTGCAGTGCATCGATAATCCTGGCACATCGCAACTCAAACAAATGGCTCCTGTTATTCCACTATATGTTACATATTTTTGAAAGAACTTTGATCCGAGGGATCAATCAACTTCTGCAAACACTATTATCGCGTGTATTTTAAACTTGAAAGCACTTTATCTCAGACATTTGAAACATCAGGAGTTAATCACCTTCCTTTGGGAGTAAAGAAAGATCATTAGCATTTCTCAGGAAGAGGAAAGTCAAGTATCTGTCCTAACCAAGTTCGCATGAAGAAAAAAAATATCTTCAGAATAAGGACAAAGTGTATATTGTGTATTACAGATTAAATATTTTGGAATTAGGAATCACATTCACCATCCTCATTTCCAAATGAAGAGAAGGATTTATGATGATGATTGTTGCTTAAAGGGGCCTAACATCTAGGTCATCGGCCCCTTATGGTACAAGGTGGAACTAAATAGCATAATTAAATGTATCCAATGACTAGAATTTAAAAGGAGTGATGATGAAAATGGATTATGAATTGAAAATAAACAGTGTATCTAATTTGCAATGTCTTATTTTCTGATAGTATTGTAGAAAAATAGATTACGGTAGAATAAGGCATTGCCTTTAAGTGCAGGTATTCAGATTAATGTTACAAAACACATTAACACAAGCACTAACTAAAACAAAATCAATAGAATAAAATTAGTGAACAATAAAGAAAGTCTAATAGAAAAAATATACACGACAAAACAGACCACTATCACTCACAAAACTGATGACGAGGTCTGCTGACTGCTCGTCATCTCGTATGATGAGGGATTTGGTAGTCAGAAGTTTTAGACTACGGCACAGACCCGAAAGGATGTGTACCACGGTAAGATGACTACCGCAAGTACATACACGGTGGGTGGGGGAGTTTCTCCCTTCTGTAAGTAGGAGTGCATTGCTATACCGTGGCCGATACGAAGACGACGTAATACCACAGCTTCCCTCCAAGAAACACGAAGGGTCCAAAATCCAGATCATCGCCGCTCATAATGGCACTAATCACTGGTAAAGCACAACCATGGAGGTACTATTCACAGGTAACACAGACCCATGTTGTACGTCGTATAATGGTACTACCCACAAGCAATGCAGGCCCATGGCGTTCATCACATAGTGGAACTAGTCACAGGAAACGTAGACCCATGGTGTTCCTCTCATAGTGGGACTAATCATGGTCACCGGCTAGATCCGTGGTGTTCCCCACATAGTGGCTCTAATCACAGACCACATATACTCCTAGTGTTGCTCACATAATGGTAATAATCACTGGTAAAGCACAACCATGGTATGTCACATATGAAGGTACTACTCACAGTTAACACAGACTCATGTTGTCCCTTAAGTAATGATAATACTTACAGGCAACGTAAACTCATGGTATTCCTCACATAGCGGTACTAATCACGAACAACGCACAATCTCATGGTGTTCCTCACATATTGGCACTAATCAGAGATAACGTAGACCGTCCGACTCGTTGGCTGAACGGTCAGCGTACTGGCCTTCGGTTCAGAGGGTCCCGGGTTCGATTCCCGGCCGGGTCGGGGATTGTAATCGTCTCTGATTATTTCTTCTAGCCCGGGGACTGGGTGTTTGTGTTTGTCCCAACACTTTCCTCTTCATATTCACACAACACACTACACTACCAACCACCACAGAAACACGCAATAGTGATTACATCCCTTCATATAGGGTTGGCGTCAGGAAGGGCATCCGGCCGTAAAACAGGGCCAAATCCACATGTGCGACACAGTTCGCACCCGCGACCCCACAGGTGTGGGATAAGCGGTAGAAAAAGAAGAAGAAGAAGAAGAAGAAGAAGAAGAGATAACGTAGACCCAGCGTGTTCCTCACATAGCGGTACTAATCATAGGTGAGGCAGATCCATTCTGAATGCAGGGGAACCAACACCATTTAGCGTAGCGAACAGTATCTTATCACGAATTGACATTAGTGTATGTAGTCGAGCGCGCCTCGGTGGGATACACATGATGGTACTGATCACAGGCAATATCCAGGCCCGTGGTGTTCCTCACAGGGTGGTAATAATCCCAAGTAACGTCCACGTTACTTAAGTAATGATATAAATCAAAAATGAAATGCTGTATGGCTTTCAGTGCCGTGAGGTGACCGAGGACTTAGTCTCGCCAGGTACCCTGCCGGGAATGGAACCCGGGACGCCTATGATCAAAGGCCAGCGCACCAACCATTTATCCATGGAGCCGGACACTAATCAAAAGTAATCTCATGGTTCTAGTTCCATCATCCCTTAGTGGTCCCTTTTAGTCGCCTCTTACGACATGCAGGGGATACCGTGGGTGTTTCTCCTTCTGAGTCCCCCACCCACCCACTACTTTTTAACATTTGTAATTTTTAAGTTTGGAGTTCTGTTTGGAATCAGCGTCATCAGGTTCCCGACAATTTGTAGCCATGGCAACCAGCGTTCGTCTATTATTTTGAATTTGAAAACTGTCTCCCGCTGTAGATAATCCCATCGGACTCAGAATACTATCAAAATATTTCTACAATGAACAATTATGTACAATATTTCCATTTATGAATCTGATAGAATAAAATTTGGCAAGATTTCTTCAACAACACTGTGACAATTTCGTCTCGTAATGATTGAGAAAATCCTAATTTCTTGCGAAGCGATTCAGAGAATTTCTGATTAAATCGGGAAGCCTTATTATAAGACCTATTACTTCTAGATGTTTCGGGTGATATTCTTCTTTGAAACATCAAATTGTTAGCTCGTATACAGGGTGATCTGAAACAACGTGGCCGTGTATATGAGCTTTGTTCATGCTGACAAATAATTTGTAAAAGTAATTGGATATCTCTCACACTGTCGTCATCTTATCAGCTGTTGAAGTTACCTAATCAGATCACCTCGCGGGAGAATTCAAGTGGGTTTTGCTACGCGGTGATAGTAAATCTGCAGGTGGCTTAGACAGACCTAAGAGCCATAGCAAGAAACCAGCATCAAACACAAACACCCTGTGGGTTTCGGTCGGCGTCACCATAGCGCACTTGCTATGGCGCGATCTGTGAGCTCGAAGGTCCATATTCATATCAATCCTCTGGCGAAGTTCTTTCCCTTCGATGGATGTTTTAAAGCTGGTCTTAAGCCACTTTCATATTCAGCAGCACAACCTCGCTTAGCCCTCTTGAATTCATCCGTGGAGCGATCGGATTGGCTAACTTCATCAGCTGAGAAAATGAGAACGCATGAGATATCGATTTATTTTTTCAAATTATTTATCAGTATGAACAACCCCCTAACGTTGAAATACCCGATTCACGTTTTCCACGACCACCCTGTATGTTTTTCCTTTCAGCATTTACTTCTACAACAATTTACTTGATAGGTCTTACCTGTGAAAAAGTCCAGATGTTCAGGTCTGGTACGATCGTCCGAGGAGGCTTACCTTCAAAATTGTATTATTATTATTTATTATCTTATTAATCTGTGATAATCTCCATGTAAATACGTTAAGGAGAAAAAAAATCGATATTTTGGTAATTTTGGTGAAAAATTGTTTGTGACCGAAATTAAAAGGATTGAGTTTCTTTTTACTTATCACGAAGTTATTCCGCTGAACTCAAACAATTTATCACTGTAATAATGTTTTTTTATTTGTCAATTGTAATTTTACATTTTAATCCCATTTTCTCCCATGACATTCTGCCATATGTAACAAAATTTGTATGGTATATGTATTACAGCTATATTAAGAAACCTGCGAATGGAATTTTTTATTGCAGAATTTTTTCAAGTAGTAGGGATTTTTAAATCCAAAATTTTAGAACGTAAAAATTACACAAAATTTAGTACGATCTATTTCCTTATATAAATTATGTACAGAAAATTCGATAGGTATTAAAAGGTATTATCTACCTAACTAAGAATTTATATTAACATGTTAATTAAATTTCATGAAAAAATGGAATTAAAAATTATTTCAAAACAAAATTATTATGGAAAACTATTAATTGTATACTTTTATGTAGGTGACATTCCTCACAGTGTTTCGTGAAAATCCATGTATTAGGTAAAAATGATGTTTTTAATCTCCGGATTGCCGCCTTAATGGTCTCTAGAAGAAGAACTTAAAGGATCATGTAACCATCTGGATCTCTCCTGCCCAACGGAGTGTCGTAAATCAGTTGCTAGAAACCTGAGAATAAAGACTCTTCGGAGGGAGTGCGACATTTGGAAAGCATTGTCTGCAAAGGGCAAAGGGATCGAAGCCAACAATTGGATAGCCAACAAGTCAGGACTAATCTATCTCTGAATGGGTTCCCTGTCTGAAAATGAATGGAAATGTTGCAGCAGTAATAGTAGTTTCCAGTCGGTCATTGGATAGTGCAGATGTGGATTCTCGGAGAACGAAACACTTGTTCACGTTCAAGGGCAATATGACCGTGGTTTAATACTCAGAAACGCTCGACATCATCAAGTAAGGATGCTAATAGCAGCAGCAGCAGTGAAAGAAAAATCATGGGAAATTGAGGAGGACGTGTCCTGTGTTGCAACAAACCGCTTCGCTAGACGCACAGACATCTTGAAATGTTCAATGGTCACCAGAAATGGATTCATTATAGATCCAACAGTTATATTTTAAATTGGAGGAAATCAGCGAGAAGAAGTAGAAACACCGAGCGAGTTGGCAGCATTTCCCTGATGGAGCTAGGGATTATCTAATCTCTGTCTTCTAAGTAGTGTGCTAGAAGTTGTTGAATAGGTGTCACTTGCAATGGATATATACACTTTCCATATGTACAGATTAACTATGCTAGCTTCTTGTCTCAACGTAGCATAGCCGTTGAGAGTAAGATTTCAAGGTGGTTTTTAAGATTATGAATGATTCACGATGAAATTTTCTCTCTTCTTTCTTTCTTTCCTTCTTGCGAACAGGCCAAACTTACGACCACGCCAATACCACTTCACTTCCTTCTTATCATCCCTTCTTCCTTCCTCTTTCTCCTCAGTGCCTTCATACTTTCAGAATGTTGCACTCTTCTCTCTTCAGTCCACATTCCCCCTCTGCGCTCTTTCTGTTCTTCCACAAGAACTTTTATGTTGGAAAGTCTTTACCTGAATCACGACATTCTTCATCTGCAGTTCCTAACCTCTTGAGTTCTTCCTTCAATTGCTTTGCATATCACCCCCCCCCCTGGCTCTTCAAGTAGTATATTTTATTAAAAATTTGTTTATTTAACCTTGCTAGATCCATTCTGATCATGTGTCCATAGAATCGTAACCGTCTTTCCTTTATTGTTGTTTCCAAGTCTTCTGTTCTTTTTTATATCTCCTTATTTCATCGTAATCTTTAGTTTCCCTCTACCACCCTTGGGGCGTAAATCCTCCTTAATATTCTTCTTTCAATCTTTAGTAGATTTTCCAGGTTCGTTAGTGTTGCTGTGTCCACCCCATACAGAATCACTAAATATTTAACGGATTATCCTTGCGACTAGGTCCATAGCGTCATCTTCTCACTTTACCCTTTCTTTCTGCAACTAAAAGCTTGAGAATATTTCGGTTTGTTCGACTCCTCAGTCCGGAATTTAAATCCTTGAACTCTCTGTAAAACAAAACCAGGGCCTTGGAATAAGAGATGGTCACGCTTTCTCTACACCACAGGACTGGCTAGTAGTAGTAGTAGTAATATTAGGAATATCTACCACAAAAGTGTTTATCTAAAAACCTCAAAATACAACACTATAACACATTAGTCAAACTGGAATACCTATGAGCGAGTGATTATCTAGTACTGGATTACAAGCTGAAGAAATTAGAAGTACTGGAAAGCAAAATTATACACAAAATACTCAGTCCGATAAAAAGATACAAGAGCTAATAATGAAATGTACCGGAACATTGAAAACCTAACAGAAACAATGTAGAAGAGGCGATTGATATTTTTGGCCATTTATACAGAACTAGCAAAACCCGACAGACGTTGTCCTGCCTGTGTACATTTACTTACCTCAGCATATACGACACTAATATCGGTCGTTTTCGATTACTTTTACATTTCATCCTCTCCCCTTGGGCTGGGAGGGCTGTCCTGCCCCCACACTATTTGATAAAAGCAGAAATAAGGTTTAAGGAACATATCATAATCTTCGCATACTGTTTGGGTAGGCAACCCGCTGAACGGACTTGCCTTGCGGTTTGCTTATCTTCCCCTATTTCATTTTTTATCCCTTAGTGCCAAACCACCAACCAGATTTCGTTCAAAACACTTCATAATCCCTCTCAGATGTAATAAGAACAAACTGAAAATTTCAGCGAAATCGGTCCAGTAGTTTTTGAGCCTATTAGCTTCAAACATACCAACATCCATTTATACAGGGTGTTAGGTGTATACGTGCAGATATTAAGCTAGTCGGCAAAGAAAAAGTCATCTCACAATATATGCTATGTACTTTTTATTTTGCCCTATTAGTTTGCCCATAACTGAGCCAAATATTTCAGGACCTAATGTGTTTTGAACGGCCGTAGCAGGATATGCCTCTTACGTCATTCCGTCCACGCGTAGTGGAAGTACAGTAGCAGAGTCTAGGGCTTGTTGAACCTGTTTCTTATCGCAGGCCAACACATGTTGTTGTGCACTTCCCCTAAAGGCTTGGCAAGTAGGCGAGGGTGACTCACGTGCCAGGCCACTTGCTGTACTCGAAAACCGGTCTAGGGTACTCTGTGTGAAATGTACACAGGATCCTTACAGTGACCTCGAAGATACGCACCAGCACATACGTGCGAATAAAGTATTGTGTAGTTGTGTGTGATTTATAAGACGTCAATGGCATTACTCAGTGATCCAAGCTGACAAAATGAAAGGAAATAGTTAATAAGTAAATGAAAAATGAGCGCAACATTTCTGTGCTGTTATTGCGACAGTCTACGATGAATGTCTGACAATAGACAATGCGAGTTGTCTATGCTTATTCATAAACTTTTCAGGTCAATGAAAGGACGGTGGACACTGAAAGAAAAGGCTGTAAGTATTCAGTCATATTGTTATTAATGAGACAGATTTCAAAAACCGTAGTTGCAACCAAGCGTGAACATTGCTCCAAGGAAATATAGCTACTGTGGATTTCTTTTGCTAGATGCTTTACGTCGCACCGACACAAATAGGTCTTATGGCGACGATGGGACAGGAAAGGGCTAGGAGTGGGAAGGAAGCGGCCGTGGCCTTAATTAAGGTACAGCCCCAGCATTTGCCTGGTGTGAAAATGGGAAACCACGGAAAATCATCCTCAGGGCCGCCGACAGTGGGGTTCGAACCTGCTATCTCCCGAATACTGGATACTGGCCGCAGTTAAGCGACTGCAGCTAACGAGCTCGGTCTACTGTGGAATTGCCGCCGGGCATTTCTAATAGAAGGCTTATTCTTCTTTTTCCTAATCTGTTTACCTTCCAGGGTTGGTTTTCCCTCGGACTCAGCAAGGGATCCCACTTCTACAGCCTGAAGGGCAGTGTCCTGGAGCG
The DNA here is from genome assembly GCF_040414725.1 of Anabrus simplex. NCBI lineage: Eukaryota > Metazoa > Arthropoda > Insecta > Orthoptera > Tettigoniidae > Anabrus > Anabrus simplex. The sequence continues at coordinate 61,681,956 of NC_090273.1, read as the reverse complement.
TGAGACATTGGGTCGGGGGATACAACTGGGGAGAATGACCAGTACCTCGCCCAGGCGGCCTCAACTTCTATGCTGAACAGGGGTCTTCTGTAGGCCTTGCCGGGGAATGGGGAGATTGGAAGGGATAGACAAGGAAGAGGGAAGGAAGCGGCCGTGGCCTTTAGTTAGGTACCATCCCAGCATTTGCCTGGAGAAGTGCGAAACTACGGGAAACCACTTTCAGGATGGCTGAGGTGGGAATCGAACCATCTCTACCTATTTGACCTCCTGAGGCTTAGTGGACCCCGTTCCAGCCCTCGTACCACTTTTCAAATTTCGTGGCGGAGCTGGGAATGGAACACGGGCCTCCGGGGGTTGGCAGCTAATCACACTAACCACTATACCACAGAGGTGGACAGAAGGCTAAATACTGGACAATAAGTGCCGTTAGGTAATGTAACGGACCCGTTTAATTAAACCGTCCGTAATAATAATGTTACTACTACTACTACTAATATCTTTACGTTCCACTAACTAATTTTCACGGTTTTCGAAGACGCTGAAATGCCAGAATTTTGTAAAGCAGTACTTTTTTAAATGCAAGTAAATCCACAGACACGAGACTGGCGTATTTCAGCACCTTCAAATACCACCGAACTGAGCCGCCATCGAACCAGCCAAGGTGGGATCAGAAGACCAGCGCTCTATCGTCCGAGCTACGCAGACCGGCATTGGAGCTTAAAGTAAGTTGATCGTGTGGTTAGGGGCGCGCAGCTGTGAGCTTGTATTCTGGTGATAGTGGGTTCGAACTCCACTGTCGGTAGCCGGGAAGATGGTTTTCCGTAGTTTCCCATTTTCACATCAGGGAAATGCTGGAACTGTACCTTTATTAGACTTCGAACGCTTCCTTCCCACTTGTATCCCTTTTCTCTCCCATCGTCACCGTAAGACGTATTTGTATCGGTGCGACGTAAAACAATTTGTAAGTACATGCTTCGGTAATTTCGGAGACGTGTCTGCAATTGTAATATTAATAATAATTCGGACCTGTTAAAAGTTCACTATTTTCTTTAGTGTTTTCTGACAGATTACGAGCTACGAAGTTTGAGTGGGGCGATTAACTTTTATTTTCACAATAGTCAGTAATAATAGACTAACACAGTTTTTATAATAATATTGTTAGTGGCTTTTCGACAGATGCAAGCTAATCGCACGGCCAGCTCGCCCAATAATAACAATAATAATAATAATAATAATTATAATAATAATCATAATAATAATAAATCTTCACGTGCCAATGGAGACGAGCGGTGTCGGAATTTTGCCCACAGGTATTCTTTAACATGCCCGTAAATGTACCGGTCAGAAGCGGTCGTATTTGAACACCTTCAAATACCAGCGGACTGAGCCAGGATCCAGCCTGCTAAGTTCATGAAACCAGTGCTTGAACGTCTGAGCCACTCAGCCTGGCAACGTTTATTTTGATACGTTGAATAGGCACTGCAAAGTCAGCAGTAAGCTAGAAGGTTCTCATTTACATTCAAACATGTTCTCTTCGGTTGGAAGCACGAAAGGAAGGTACGTTTAATTAATTTATGTTTATAACATGCCCCTTACTGGTATGAAGTAAAACGTTCGATGTGTTTTGACATTTCAATTCCGATACTACTCACTTTGAAATTCTATCCCATGCATTCTTTCGTTGACGTAATAAACTTTATTTACGTACACGTCAACACGGGTTGTTTCTGCATACGGCGAGTTGGACTCCCAAAAGACCATGATATTGAAATCGCACTGTGGGAGAATATTCCACGTAAGCAGTTCGACAAAAGCACTAGACCTGTCACATGCCGGTTTCTGCTGTTCCTAGCGACGGGGATGTGGCTGGACGGGTTCCCCACCCCTACATGAAACCGGTCTGTCTGACCTTGACCTGAATAACAGCTGTCAGAGATGCGAATTATCGTCCGTACTAGTACGCGAGTTACTTCGTAGTAGTAGCAGCATCAGTAGTAGTATTTGAATAATGCCAGTGTATGAATACCACGAATACCATTATATGCTGCTAGTGTATCGTGTGGCAGAACAGAACACGGATCGCCCTTCATGAATCTATCGGGAAAGGCTTCCAGCAATTTATATTTTGTTTCTTATTCCCTACGAGTTAAAACAGAGGACACTTTCCGTTTTTAAGGGCCGATGACATTAAGACAGCAATCATCATCATCATCATCATCATCATCATCGTCGTCGTCACGTATAAATATTCAATAAAATAATCGTTTTATATTCATCATTACTGAAATAGGAACTATAAGTTAAAATTTAACTTAAGAAGATTGCCTAGAGTGTTTTGTTAATTTACAAAAGAAAGTTTAACATTTCTTTTAATGCAATCTGTATATTTTTGTTTTCTAAACTGTTGTACTGTAATGTTTAACATAGGTACATTATGTTGTTCACAGGCGTTTTCGTGTACGTTCGTAAATCCGTAATTTTCTATTCGAGATATTCTTGTTACCGTCCACCTGGAATTAAGGAGCCCGTACTGTATGTTAGTTCATTATTTTTCTACAACAGAGTGTTACGAATGCGACTGTAGTTCCCGCGACCACGCCACTCTTATCTCTGTGTCACTAATGTGCACTTTGTTCAGCTGTGTGCTGCTTGACTATGTGGCTCTCGTTACCTTCTTCTTCCTCTACTTCTACTGCAGCCTTATGTCTTAACAGGTATACTGTATTCTACCGACATCATCTCAACACGCAGTAGCGTAATCTGCTGCGATTTACCGAGCTCGAAAGCTGCAGTCGCTTAAGTCCGGCTCCATGGCTAAATGATTAGCGTGTTGGCCTTTGGTCACAGGGGTACCGTGTTCGATTCCCGGGAGGGTCGGAAATTTAACCTTAATTGGTTAAATTTGCTGGCACGGGAACTGAGTGTATGTGCCATCTTCATCATCATTTCATCCTCATCACGACGCGCAGGTCGCCTACGGGAGTCAAATCAAAAGACCTGCATCTGGCGAGCCGAACTTGTCCTCGGACACTCCCGGCACTAAAAGCCATACGACATTTCATTTCAGTGTGGCCAGTATCCATTATTCGGGAGATAGTGGGTTCGAACCCCACTCTCGGCAGCCCAGAAGAGGGTTTTCCGTGGTTTCCCATTCTCACATCAGGCAAATGCTGGTGCTGTACCTTAATTAAGGCCACGGCCGCTTCCTTCCCTGTCCTAGCCCGTTCCAGTCCCATCGTCGCCATAAGGCCTATCTGTGTAGGTGCGACTTAAAGCCAACAGCTGCTGCGATTTGTTATTAGCACCATCATAGTAAAATGTAATATAGTTGTGGCGGAATCTTCTTAGATATGTTCGACATCTGTGGATTGTGTATAATTTGATAACTCATCTGTACTCATGAAAGCGACCGTCGGCCTGGCGTTCAGGTTAATAGCTACATGTTTCTAACGTGTAACCTTGTTTATGTTTCTTATATTTGTTGATGTGTATGTTTGATGTTTATACACAATACGAAATTACAGCTGACTCATCCCCACGAGCTTGACCTGGTTCTCGTTTTACGCATAGTAATCTGTAGGTAACTACTGCGACCGATGCTAACTCACGTGACATACATTTCATCTTGTTTCCTCTTAAACCATGCATATTTTACTATTTTCTTCCACGTATTTCAGCTTTTAATGACCTAATAATAATAATAATAATAATAATAATAATAATAATAATAATAATAATAACAACGTTAAGTGCTTTACGTCCCACTAACTACTTCTACGGTTTTCTGAGACGCTGAGGTGCCCGAATTTAGTCCCGCACGAGTTCTTTTTATGTACCAGAAAATCTGCCGACACGAGGCTGACCTACAGTATTTGAGCACCTTCAAATACCACCGGACTGGGCCAGGTTCGAACCTGTAAAGCTGGAGTCAAAAGGCCTGCACCTCAACCGTCTGAGCAACTCAGCCCGGAAGGAGGCACGAAATGTAGGTACGTTTAATTTATTTAGTTGTATAACATGTCCAATCTTCCTTTGAAACTAAACGTTCGATGTGTTTCGATAATTCAATTCCGATGCTACTCATTTGGGCATCCCATGGCTGCTTTCGTTGGCGTAAGGACCTGCCATCTTTCTTCTACTTTTACGCAATCCACAACGGGGATCTACTGTATTTCACGTCCCAGCGCGCCTATCCCAACCAATAATTATATCACACGCTCGTACAGGTCCCGCACCGATTCAGGTTTTCAGGTCATTTCCATACTCCTAGACCACGGGGCTGATGACCACACATATCCCAATCCCTTAAAGGACATAACAGCAAATGAACCAGTATTAACGCTGAGAATTCGGTACATCTCCAGGGTCCGAAACCGATGATCAGGGTTGTCTGAAGCCCCTAAGACAGAAACTGAATACTGATAACTACGAAACCAGTCTGGCGAGAATGTAACGTAACAAGGCATACGCTGCTGTAGTAGCCACCTTCAGCTGTTATCGTAGCTCTGTTGCTCTTAAACATAAAACCAGTTTGACAAGTATGTTACGTAACATCTCGTACATTACATAGGTAGCGTTCAGCTGTTGTGCGTAAACATAAACAGAAAACAGTTTGGCACGCATGGCGCGTGACTCACCTGTTCTCAAAGGGAAGCTATTCATTCAAAAGAACAAGGCATACTACCTATTCTAAAAACATCGTATCTCTTTGCTCTCGAAAATAACTTCCGAGAATTACTAAAAGTTTGATATATAGTGGTTCGTCACATCGTTCTCTATTGCTAGAATAAATATCTGCAGGTATACACCTAACAACCTGTATATTCAGATGACAACAGGTTAACCAAACAGATCTTCAAATAGCCTATCATTACAACAAGAAGTGAACAGCAACCTGAATTCATGAAATCAAGAAAGAATGGAAATAAACAATATAAGAAAAGAATCAACAACAGAGAGAGAGATTTTTAGAAATAAGGTGGTAAAAATGGAAGGATTCAAAGGTCGGGAGGGAAAAAAGTCAGGCTCAAAGTGGTCCGAGGAGGGGAAAAGGAGACATAGTGAGCAGATGGACGAAGAAGAAAGAACAACAAATGACGTAGCATTGAAATTGTCACGTTGTCTCTAGAACACCTTAATGGAGAAATAAATAATAAACATCAGTACCAAAATTACTCGGCCATTGCGGCATCGTATTGACCACGAACGCCCAGTCTCAGAACCACAGGAATTAGTTGACCTGCCTAAAATCCTCTGCTCAGCCAGAAATTAAAAGTAACGCCCTTAAAGCTGACCATTCACCCAAGGAGTCGTCCTAATGACAAGCACAATGTAACAAAACGCACTCTAGTGAAATTTGTTCACATCATGTCCGGAGTGGAACATTTAAAAGTGCTCCTGGTTGAACCAATCGATTGTGTTGCACGGAACAGACAGTTAATCCAGTTAGCTCTCGGTCAGCCCGTGTCATATGAATTAGCGACAAGAAATTGATTACCTACAGCTATAAACCAGCAGAGGCAGCTGTCAACACTGGACTGTGGGATTCGTTCGGAATGAAACCTGAAGAGCGAAGATGTCTGGAAATTGAAATATATATTCTCTGTCTGTGTTTTTACACCTAATATACGGTCTCCTGTATACTGTGGCAATCGTCAGTATATTCTTACTCGGTAAATGATCATAATAATATTTATTTATTTATCAGCACACTACAGGACTTACTGTGCCAATTACAGTGGCGACTACGTTATATGAACCAAACCAGTATACAATTAAAATAAACAAGCATGCTTAAATGAGTAAAGTAGACCCTAAAGGATACCAGGTATTCGGTGTTTGCCATTAATCGCGGGGCTGCTCACAATATTGAAGGGAATTTTGAAATATTAATAGTAATAGCTCCCACCAGTGGTGCTAAACGCTGGCGCGAGGAAATTAAAATAGTTATTATAAGGAATCGTGAGGTTCCTCACGATGCTGAAAAAATGAACAAAATAAAGTACCTAATAAATCATAATAATAATATTATTATTATTATTATTATTATTATTATTATTATTATTATGATGATGATGATGATGATATCATTGACGAGCACCACCATCACCACTACTACCACCATCACCACTACTACCACCACCACCACCACCAGATACAACAGAAGATATTCATACCTGCCTTTGAAGTGTGAGAGGTATTTCACAAAGACAATATTAAAAATGCAAGTAACTCAATGTTTAAAACATTCTAGCGATATGAGCTACGAATTTTAGGTAAATCAAATGTAAGGTATGAGAATATGTTATTTATTTATTCCTAAGAATTACAATCCTTTTCTTAATCATTGTTATACGGTCGATCAGATTAGCAGTTAGTCTTTTTCTACCACTACGAGCGCTAATGTGAGTCAATGCATTGTTCCACATAAGCACCACAATGAGCGCTAATGTGAGTCAATGAAGAGTTCCCCTAAGTTATAACTACATCCGTTGAGGACATTTAAAAAAAAATCCCCGAGGTATTGAACTAAGGAACATATTACAGAAAGAATGATGTTAATAAATTAATTTGACTAGGATATAAATCAAAAAGAAGACGAGCAAAGGAACAAGCGATTCTAGACATTTTTCTGAAACTGCAGTTAGGCCGGAAGTGATTATCGATTTTTTAGTTTGACAGAGCTATCCAAGACTCACAATTTGAAACCTATCCGGGCCCTTCAGCCCTTCAATTTTCGTCACAATTGAGGAAATTGTTTATTTTTATGTTTTTCATAGTATGGTGACACCCACTTTGTCTGCAAAGATATGTTTTCAACATTTAAAAAGTGAAGAAAAGCACAGTTTCAAACATTTACCTCAAGGGAACTCTGTTACAGTCAGTTTCTAACTTCAAATTTCAAAACATACCACAACAAACCAAGAAATACGTAATAGGACTCAGAAAACTTCTCAATGTTATTTTCAAGTGAGAAATCTACTCCGGGATGATAAAATACCCCAGAAACATGGGCGCCCGCAAGGGGGGGGGGCAAAGGGGGGCACTTGCCCCCCCTGGAATTCTAATAAGGTTGATGTTCAATTGTTTAATATCATACCAATTATACAGTCAGTCATCTAAACATCTGTTATAACCGGAAATTTCTGTAAACAATTTAATGTTGCTGACTTATATTGGTTTTTATATTTTAGAAAAATATTCTAATAATGTCATACAATAGGCTACTAATGGAAATATTGCTTCAGTTTACAATGTGGTTACGCCTACCCTAGTTTTATGTACCGTATGTTTCCATTACACTAATCATCATCATGAGTGCCGACTAACTACTTTTGCCACCCCTCGTACGGTACCTTAGGAATTTGTCCTCGGCAGTGACCATAAGGGAAAGCACGTGCTGGAGATATTTTTATACATTATCACACCTCTAGCGAAGTTCAACCCCCTAAACCAAGGTCGTGTTTGCTGACTGGTAAGACATTAGTCCAGTAAGGTCGTGCTTACAAAGCGGATTATTTATTGTGCTCTCGCCTACTTTTACGCCGTTTCATCTTACCGCAATCTTTGTTCGTGCTGCGAAATTCTGTATATTGTTATTTTTAAGGCGTGCAATAATACGGTGGCTAATTTCTTGTGAACAAAGTGACGATTACTATAAGAGAATGGCAGCCTGCCATTGTTGTCGTACAGTAGGTTCTTAACTTGTAGTGTTAAATCATCTACAATCGAATCATTGTATAATAGTTCAGTGATTCTGGGATGTTTGTGTTGTTATCAAAGCGGCTATTAGAGTGAGAAGTGATTTAGTAATTTTTATCTATTTGATTTAACGGTTATAAGTTATTGAGAATACAATCAAACGATTTAGCGACTTTTATGCATTAGAAATGGATATAAGACGGTTTTTCAAAAAGGCTAAACTTAGTAACTTAAGTGAAGGGGCTGGAAGTTCTGAGGAAATAAGTGCGTCAAGTGACAGTGTTGAGCAGAACAAAGAGTGCAGTGTTCGCGAACTGGAATCTTCACAAGATATAGAACAATGCTGTAATAAAGCGGAACTGCAAGGTGGGATTATTAACGAAGTATTTCTGAAAGATGAAAGTGACAGAAAAGACATTGGCATGTTCTTAATGCAGGAAAATATATGTGACAGTCTTAAGTATGAATTATTGTTAAAACCATGGGTCCCACAAGTAACCTACGATTTTAAAGGTGATTTGCGAGCTGGAACCAACCGCGCTTTCAGACACCAGTGGTTGAAGGATTATTCTACGTGGCTCTGCTATTCTCGTGAACTGCAGGGTGCTTTATGCCCAACGTGTGTTCTGTTTAAGCCGAGCGTTAAAAGAGGTCATCAAGGTTCATTCATTACGAAACCTTTCACAAAATATAAGGACTTCAATGCCAGCGCCAAAGACCATATAAAATCAAACTGGCATAGAGAATCATCAGAAAAGGCGAAAAACTTTGTGGACATCTATGAAGGAAGGCAACTCACGGTGGCTGATCAAATAAATAGTAGTCTCCACCATCAGACTGAACAAAATAGAAAGAAGCTGGATCCAATTTTGTCAACTATCATTTTCTGTGGCACCCATGATATATCACTTCGAGGGAAAACTTCAGACAGCGGAATTTTCCATGATTTATTGGAATTCCGTCTGGAGACGGGAGATGTTCAACTACAAGAACACCTCTCAAATTCTGCAAAAAAATTCCAAGTACACTTCTCATCGAATTCAAAATGAAATGATAAGATTTTGTGAACAGGAATTACGAGAGATACTGTTTACGGAAGCAAATTCATGCAATGCTTTCTCTGTTATTGCTGACGAGACAGCTGACATATCTGGAACCGAACAGCTGTCTATTGGAATTCGGTTCGTCAAGAATACATCTAGTTACGATTTGAAACTATGTGAAGAATTCCTTGGGTTTCAGCCTTTGGAAGAAATGAATGCCAAGTCAATCGCAAATTCAATTTTGAATTTTTTAACAAGCTCTGATCTGGACTCTGGATTTAACCAAACTATGTGGTCAAGGATACGACGGTTGTGCTACTATGGCAGGACGTGAAGGTGGAGTTGCAAAATTAATACAAGATAGGTATCAAAAGGCTATTTTCTGTCACTGTGCTAGTCATAAACTTAACCTGGTAATAAACGACCTCAATGAACTCTCTGTTGTGAATAACGCGGCAGGTACCATCAAGGAAATAATTAACTTTATTCATGAAAGTCCACTCCGAAGAAATCAGATCTGTAACTTGCCTCTTTTCTGTGTAACATGATGGTCCTCAAAGTACAAAAGCATTAGGCTCTTTTCAGAAAACTTTTCCAGTATCATGAAGGCTCTCGAAAATATTTCTAACTGCCGAAGTTTCAATTCCAAGACTCGACAACGTGCACATAATCTTCACTGTTCAGCATCGAACTCGGCCTTTATTGTTGCAATTCACGTAATGGCAAAATACAGTGGCATTTTAGAACCCGTAACAAACTCCCTTCAAGCGGAAGGACTGGAGCTCTTCAAAGTTAGAGAACATATCTTGTTGCTACTGGACCTTTTTAAAAAACAACGATCAGACGCAATTACCCACTTTCAAAGAATAATGGTAGATGCTGAGGACACAGCTTCTAATAGTGGATTTGAAATAACGAACCCTCGCCTCACTGCCAAGCAGCGTCACAGGGCAAACCACAATGAAACTATGGCCGAGGACTATTACAGAGTTTCAATCTACATTCCCTACATGGACTCACTGATACAGTCTCTAGAGTCGCGTTTTGGAGAACAAAACAAAACCATACTGATGCTGTATTCTCTCCATCCTTGTGTTATGAAGACATTAAGAAAGGAAGATTTTTTGCATTCCATGAAAGTTGTTTCTAATATCTACAAAATAGACAGGTTAATGGTGGACGCAGAGTTGTGGTATGACGTGTGGAAAACCAAGGACTGTAAACCAGATATGAATTTCCTGGAACTTTTAAAAGAAAGTAAGGATTTTTACCCAAGCGTAGGTGTTGTTTTAGAATTTTGTATATCCTGCCCGCGACAACGTGCACAGCGGAGAGGAGTTTCAGCACGCTTCGTAGGGTGAAATCTTGGCTTAGATCAACAATGACAAACGATCGACTTAGTGGGCTTTGCATGCTGTCTTTGCACCGTGAAAGAATAGCCGAGGACAAACAGAAGTTTATTAAAAACGTTCTTACACGATTTTCCAGAGAACCTCCTAGAAGAATGCAACTTCTCTTACCCGATTCTGTTGTTTAGGGACATATTACTTAAAAAAAGTAAATTAAACTATTAATCAGATTTTAGCGTGGTTTACGTCCATTTTAATAAAAATGATGGATAATATTTGTCATGTGATAGATATGTTTTGATTGAATGAATTTGTATGCTGGAAATCGTATTACGAAACTAAGCCTTCATATTCTTAAAGCTGCTAAATCAGTACAGATTTTTGATTCGTACTTTTTTCTTCTCATTTAAAGTAGACAGAACATTTGCGTAGCTAGTGCTTTTTATCACTGCCGTGAAACTAAGTGTGTGAGGAAATAAAATTAACATTACAAATTTTGTCATTCCGTACAAGTATTTCATTATTCTAACAAGAGCACTGCAAGATATTCATGATTGACTGTGAAGAAGAGGAAAAACGTGATGATCCACTGTAACGATGAGTACAAAACTAGATTTTTTTAAACATTTTGGAATATTATTTTTAAGTAACTGACAAATTATCCCATTGTGTGTGCTATTCGAATAATTAGCCAGGATGAGTTTTAGAGATATTTCTACAGTTGAATTTAACATAGTGACTTGGTATTATCTCAAAATATATCCATTTGTTTAGAAAATCCGATGGTGCGTCCACACCAAGATGTTTTCGTTAACTTTGTTAATAAACATTGTTAATGAACAATGTTCATGAACATTTCTGTCTGTTAATAAACAAAATAGCGTGTTTATTAACTTTTCGAGCATGTTGCTAAACAAAATTTCTTTAACTTTTGTGAATGAAACTTTTCTTTAACATTTCGTGTTTTCGTTAACATTTCGGTTCGCACATGCGCAAAGACGCAATTAGAACACGCAAATTCGTAGCGCGGAATACTCAAAATCGAATCGATTCACCATACAAATACATAAGTGAAGTGTAGGAGTCACCAGTTGTTACGAATCTTAAATGTTCTACCTAGCCTAACATTAATAGAGATGGCATTCCGATAATTTGTATCATTTCTTGCAATTTCAGGCCCGATTACTGTCAACAGGAACTGAAAGTCATGTGGGGACATTCTCAGAAAATTTTGAAAGCCTGCTGCATCATGAATTAAAAGTTCTTTTTTTTAATTTGCTATTTGCTTTAAGTGCCGTCCCCGTGGTGTAGGGGTAGCGTGCCTGCCGCTTACCCGGAGCTCGCGGGTTCGATTCCCGGCCAGGCCAGGGATTTTTACCTGGACCTGAGGGCTGGTTCGAGGTCCACTCAGCCTACGTGATTAGAATTGAGGAGCTATCTGACGGTGAGATAGCGGCCCTGGTCTAGAAAGCCAAGAATAACAGCCGAGAGGATTCGTCGTGCTCACCACACGACACCTCACAATCTGCAGGCCTTCGGGCTAAGCAGCAGTCGCTTGGTAGGCCGAGGCCCTTCAAGGGCTGTAGTGCCATGGGGTTTGGTTTGGTATTTGCTTTAAGTCGCACCCACACAGATAGTTCTTATTACGACGAATGGACAGGAAAGGCTTAGGAATGGAGAGAAAGCGGTCGTGGCCTTAAGGCACAGCCCCAGCATTTGCCTGGTGTGAAAATGGGAAACCACGGAAAACCATCTTCAGGGCTGCTGGCAGTGGGGTTCGAACCCACTACCTCCCGGATGCGAGCTCACAGTTGCGCGCTCCTAACCGCACGGCCAACTCGCCCAGTAATTAAAAGTTCTGACATAAGTGTCCTCTCCAAACTTAATTCTAAACGCTTTACTAATATTTTTCTTTGCCACACTTTGCGTCTGCGCTTTTCTCTAATCGCACTAGTTAAAATAATGAAAGCGGCAACTGTAGGTATTTTCTTCTTCCTGACCCTATCTATTGTAACCTCACAAACAGTTTTTGATGTGGACACAATGTTAAAGAAGTTTGTTAACAAAAGTTTATTGACATATTGATAAATGTTTTCGTTAACATTGTTTACTAACTTTGTTTCGTCAACATTGTTTATTAACTTTGGTGTGGACTAACCATAGTTAACATTACCATTTTAAGAATTGCGTGATTTCTAATTCTTGGAAATACGAACTGATCATTTTATTATTTGTAACCATTTTAAGAACTCAACCTTTTGATAATGAATCACAGAAGAGGAAACACAAAATTTTGTGGTCAAAATCTCTGAACTAAAGGCTAAATATCCATTCATTCCGGCCATAAAGTAGCCAACGGTTTCAGAGCAGCAAAGCGCTGCAACGAAAATGGGTGGGGGTGGGGCTGCTTGCGCATCATCGTCATCTAGGTAGGTAATGAAACGAAATAATTTATCTTCTTTATAACAGGAAAGTTGATCTAGAAAAGTGTTAATGCGCCCCCCCCCCTGGAAAATATCATGCGGGCGCCCATGCCCAGAAAGCCCATGCCCTCGAAACATGCACCCTACATAACGAGGCTAATAGTTAAAATCCAGTCAACAGAAATGAAACCGGGCGAGTTAGCCGTGCGCGTAGAGGCGCGCGGCTGTGAGCTTGCATCCGGGAGATAGTAGGTTCGAATCCCACTATCGGCAGCCCTGAAAATGGTTTTCTGTGGTTTCCCATTTTCACACCAGGCAAATGCTGGGGCTGTACCTTAATTAAGGCCACGGCCGCTTCCTTCCAACTCCTAGGCCTTTCCTATCCCATCGTCGCCATAAGACCTATCTGTGTCGGCGCGACGTAAAGCCCATAGCAAAAAAAAAAAAACAGAAATGAAATTCATTAGAACAATGAACCAAAAGGCCAGGAAAAGCAAGATTAGAAATGAAACAAACAGGAAGGAGGCTGGAATCAAAATACCTGTTCCGAGCTCTTAGGAAGACGCGAGACATGTTATGAGGATGGACAGAACGAGAATAGCAAGGAATTATTTTGACCGAGAAGTGAAAGGGAAGAGGCCAGTAGGAAGGCCAAGGAATCGATGTATAGACACAGTGAAATCAGCAAGAAGAATGTCAAGTAGGAGGACATAGAGGAGCAGAAACTATACTTTGACAGGAAGAAGTGGCGAGCGCTTGTATACAGTGTATATAATGATGCTGATGATGCCAAAAGTCATGGGATAGCAGTATTTAAATTTAATATTCGGTGGCCCCACAGTATCGTGACGTCTTGTAATGTTCCATTCATCTGGCCCCCACTAATAAGCCCAGTTTGAAAGATGGTAATTCACATCGTCTTGCCACGAACAGTACAGAATGTGTTTACACTCAGTCTCGAGATGTCATATCACACCTGATTACATTTAAATACTGATATGCCATGACTTTCGGCATCATCATCATCAGCATTATCATCCTTTTTCAGCTCCAGTTCTCCGGGCGTGGTGTAAAAGCGGTCGCCACTTCTTCCTGTCAAAGTATAGTTTCTACTCCTCTATGTCCTCCAACTTGACATTCCTCTTGCTGACCTTCGATTTCACTGTGTCTGTCAATTGATTCCTTGACCTCCCAACTGGCCTCGACTTGCAGCCCTTCATGAACTTCACGTACCCCTACAACGATGAGATATGCCAGCAGAATAATACTCCCTGTTATCGGGCCCAAATTGTCCAGAACTGGTTCGGTGAGCGTTCTGGAGATTTCCAGCGACTGCTGGGGCCAACTCATTCATCTGATATGAATCCTATCGAGGATTTATGAGACGTGGCTATCAGGCCCTTAATCACCTAAGACCCTGCACCAACCAACAGCTGGAAGTTGTGGATAGCTATCCAGACGGCATGGATCACATGGGTTGCTTCCATTTTCGGAGGCGAAGCTGCGTAGAATTACTGGACTTAGTCGAGTTATAGAGGACCTACAAGATGCTGGACCCCTATTCCGTCATTTCTGGCATGGCAATCTATATATACCTGCAAAGTAGGTGAACTGAGGTATGTAGTTTATCTGGCGGGTGGGGCCAAGGCGGTAAAGGCGTGCAGGATTCACCCGAAAGGATTTGGGTTCGAATCCCCGCCAGCAAGTCGTAAAATTTAAGAAACGATATTTCCACTTCCGGAGGTGCACATGACCCTGAGGTCCACTCAGCCTACACAAAAAATGAGTACCAGGTTAATTCCTGGGGTCAAAGATGGCTCTACCCCATCAAGGACCGAGGTTACGGATAGTGGAAGCCTTTACCTTCCACCCCTCCAAGGGCCCTCATGGCCTGTACGGAGATGACTTTGCTTTGCTTACCACCTTCGCAAAATGTTCATCCTATTCGAAACAAGAGAATTTTGAAAGAAAGTCGTCTTCCGTGACCGCCAGATGTTGTGTGGTTGAATGGTTTGTTTTTTTCTGTTTTATTTGTGTGTTTCTTTGTTTTTAAAGCTGGCTTTTCGTCACACCGACACAGTTAGGTCTTACGTGGACGATGGGACAGGAGAGGGTTAAGAGTGATAAAGAACCGGCTGCAGCCTTAAGGCACATTTGCATGGTGTGAAAATGGGAAATCACGGAAAACCATCTTCAAGGCTGCCGACATTCGGGTTCGAACGCACTATTTCCCGAGTGCAAGCTCACAGCTGTGCGCCCCTAACCACACGGCTGACTCAATCGGGTTTGAAAGAAACTTGAGATAAAAAAAAAGGTGCCGGTACTGCATACCGTTGCGTACCGCCACAAATAAAGATTGATTGTAGACAATGATACTGGAACTAGGTCAAGTTGCAGTTTCAACGACTGATGATCTTTAAATATAAGATTGTTTGGGCTGCTGTTGGTGGACGAGCAGCTACTGTGTGTAATTAGTACAGAAGTGGATCACGTTACTGGTTCCTCTGCCTTTCATTACACCGTCAGGGAACAAAGGAATGCCGTCAGCTGGCGCTCGGTTAGCAGCGATTTATTGAGAGATTAGCTGCTTCTGGCGGCTTTTATGCCTGTAACAAAAATAAACTATAACGAGCGCTGGTCTGAACTCGAAGTATTACTGAAGGCAGTTCGATCTGATACGTCTCTGCAAATCTATAGGTTGGTATGTCGTAACGTTTACCACCTGTTTACCACTATCTACAGACCATCTGCCCTTTAAGGAGAGCCATGACTGAGATATCGTGATCTTTGACCAAAAAATAGAAATTTCTATTTTAATCTTTAAAATCCCACAATTCTTCCCCTTTATCGGATTTTCCCTAAGGCTGTTTTTAAAATTCTAAATGGCGGATTTTAAGAGTAGCGGTTCGGCGTATATGGAGGAAACCCACACTCCCCTCTCTGACGCTGTCAGACAACATTAGCTTCAAGTTCTTTCGGACTACCATTTCAATAATGCCGTTGGAATATTTTTGTAGTACGCGCACCTTTTAGCGATAGATTTTTGTGTGGGGCAGAGGCGTAAGAAGGGAGCTCTCCCGGTTTCGGTAATACTGCCAACTGAATGGAAATGAAATCTGATTTGAATCGATAATATTATCGATCGATATGAATTTTCTAAACCTTTATTATCTTAAGCCAACAGCTGTGTCACACACACACATATAACATTTCTCGATGCGAATCTTGTTCCTAGCATGAATTCTATAGTTTGGCTTTGCTGTGTAAATAACAACCACGGCCGACTGGATCACTCGCTGCGCTCCTTATACCGGCCTTGACAATCGCTTGTAAAGCCCAGCATAAAGCTGTAATTGGAAAGTTTCACCGTAATGCCGCTGGAGCGCTGGCCTACTATCCACTGACAGGAAGCTGTATACCGCAAATTGCGCATTTCCAGTTTTATTTATATGGTTTTGCTGTCTTAAATGTTGGCAATGTGTTCGCAATGAGGTGCTTGTTGGCTTGATATTGATATCTGATAGTTATGCGCTAGTGAGTTTATGTTTTATTGTGTAGTGCGGTGATTAAATTTTTTAAACTGTGTTTACAAATCTTGGAATTTGTGACATTCTTGTGCACCTTTTCGTACTTCGAGCAGAAATTTTATGGAAACAAGAACAAACTGATTTCTCGCTGCAACTTCGTCCTGAACAAGGATTTTAATTTATGCTCTAATTCGTTTTTTAATGGTTTGGTGATTTGCTTTTCTTTAACTGTGTTAGGAAATATTCGAATATATATTGCTGTGTGCCTTTCTTGTACTCCGAACAGGAAAAAAAGAGCAAAGGACACTATCATTTCACGAATTCTCTGTAGACCAGGACAAAACTACGGAGTGGCTAAAAGCAGGTAGCACTCTCATCTTAGCTTTCCCTTTCTATTTCGGGCATTTACCTTCTTTCTTTCTTTCTTTCTTTCTTTCTTTCTTTCTTTCTTTCTTACTCTGTTTACCCCTCCCGGGGTTGGCTTTTCTCTCGGACTCAGTGAGGGATCCCACCTCTACCACCTCAAGGGTAGTGTCCTGGAGCGTGAGACTGCGGGTCGGGGGATACAACTGGGAACGTTGACCAGTACCTCACCCAGGCGGCCGTAACTTCTATGCTGAACAGGGGCCTTGTGTTGGGGATGGGAAAATTGGAAGGCATAGGCAAGAAAGAGCGAAGGAAGCAGCCGTGGTCTTAAGTTAGTTACCATCCCGGCATTTGCCTGGAGAAGAAGTGGGAAACTATGGAAAACCACTTCGAGGATTTCTGAGGTGGGAATCGATACCCCCCTCTACACAGTTGACCTCCCTTCCAGCCTTCGTACCACTTTTGAAATTTCGTGGCAGAGCCTGAATCGAATCCGGGCCTCCGGGAGTGGTAGCTAATCACGCTAATCAGGTATTTTTACCCATGAATTTTCTTTCATAGAATAATCCTTTAGGCGGTGTCGTATTTGCAACATGACAGCAACGCAACACATTTTTATCCAAGATAATCTAAACTTTAACATTTAAACACTGGCAAGTAAGAATCACTACTGCTATGACGGTAAGGCCAACGTATGAAGTGTTGTTACCTGAGTAATCGGGCCGATGACCTAGATGTTAGGCTCCTTTAGACAACAAGCATCATCATTATCGAGCAGAGAACAGTTTACAATTTATTTACTCAAAATACTTTTCTCTCACTGAATTTTATTTAAAATTCTTCTTCCTCTTCTTTCGCTATTTGTTTTACGTCGCACCGACACAGATAGATCTTGTGACGCCGGTGGAATAGGAAAGGTCTAGCAGTGGGAAGGAACCGACCGTGGCCTTAATTAACGTACAGCCTGATGTGAAAATGGGGAACCACGGAAAACCATCTCCAGGGCTGCCGACAGTGGGGTTCGAACCCACTATCTCCCGGATGCAAGCTCACAGCTCACAGCTGCACGCCACGCGGCCAACTTGTTCCACCCTACTGCATTTCAAGTAAAAATTATTGTTTGAATTTAGCACGGCCAATTTGCCCGGTATTTAATATTCTAGTGAAGGGTATGAATGAAATGTAATCTGAAACTATACATATTGAAATTAAAATTTAAACATGTTTGAGTCAAAATATTTATGTTATTCATACAACGAATATGGAAAAAGTAAGACTTTTATGTTTCCTCCTGCCCCCTTCCTGAGAGCAGCGCTTGAAAAATTTTAAAACTCTAATTGAACAATGACTCTTAATCTCAATATTAACATCAGGAGACAAAAGTATTGTGGCAAGTTCTGCTATGTATCTAAATGCCATAACAATAAAAACGATTACTATTATTCCTCACAATTAAGGAACGTCAGTTGGACTACTCCATCCCCCGCAGTTTCATTTCATGACGTCATTTTGGCAAATATCAACGAATGTAACCTTTAGGATTAATCATTTTAACAGTATTAATCTATGCAACATTCTCCATAACTCTAAATTACGATAAATCGGTAATCAAAGCCAATATCTTTTCCATAAAGAAGTATGCATTTCTACCGCAAATAGATTGGCCGCCAGCGCCACGTGTCGAGCTGTGTAACTACTCCGATTACAGTGCGTGGACCCGATTGTCAAGGCCGGTAAGGAGCTAGCTAGAGCGACGCATCAAGTCGGCCGTGATAACAACAGTACTAGTACGTAAAAAGTACGCCAGATGTCGCTCAGCGATGCACAAGCGATTCATAGTTTGTGTCTCAAAGGTTGCCAATACGAATCTCGAAGATAACCGAGCTCGACCCATTCGCATTAAGGTCGATTCACACATCTCCGGGACGTGAGGGCGCTTTCCGTGACGTGACGGCATCTTCCGTGAAAATAAAATATCGTCGCCATGTAAACGAAGGGATGAGTTCCAACACCTCCGTTGACGTCATTCGCTGTGACCTTCAGTGCTTCTCCGTGATCCGTGCCGGTAATACGTATTCGCTCGCCAACGATATTCTCTTGTTTTCACGGACGTGATTTCTCTCTTCCCGCCTTCCTGCTTCTCTGCTTTCTTCGAGTACTGAGGTTATCTGTGTACGTTTGAACTGTTCTTTACCTCCCAAAATGAAGGACGAACTGCTGATTGAATTAGTGAAGGCACACTCTTTTCTATATAATTTAGTTGATTCGAAATATATAGATAGTGGTTTGAAGAAGCGTGTATGGGACGAAATTGGCGAGAAAATGGAAGCTGAGGGTAGGTAACTAACATTTTTTGCTTTTAAGTTTAAGAACATCAGTCTATTTGTACATAAGCACCGACTTTAGTGCGGCAAGGGACTTTCTGCCTCCAACCTACAAAGTCAGGGGTATTAAAATTAATCAACAATTTCATTTATTTCATTTTTCAAGTAATTGAAAGCAAATGTAGTGTATCCGTTAAATTTTACTTCGTAGTCCTTCAAGCACTTCTATAGAGTAGAAAACCCTTCTTCCTTACCCCTGCGTTTCCATATAGGATGAACCCACTGTTTCTTCCTCTCATTCTCCACTTCATCGAAGATTATAGCTATCATTAACAGTTCATCATCACCAAAAATCTTATCATAGAACACTTGATTGTCGACTTATAACTGCACGGAACTGCACGGAACTGAAGTGTGAGAACAGACGTGAAATATTCATGTCGGAAAGGACGGATACGGACACGGAGAGCGCCGTCACATCCCGGAGATGTGTGAATCGACCTATAGGGCGTCTATCACTAAAAGGTGCGCGTACTATACCTTACTTTGGGCCTAGGCTGTGCGTAAGAGGAGAAAGACATGCGAGGAAGTAATTTACAGTCCAGGGGAGTTTTAAATCAAATTACTTTCTTAAAATTTTCAGTTGCTTTTATCTACCTTCATTTTCAGCTTTTTGCCACGCTTAAAATGGTCTTTGCGACAAAGTTGCTATCGAATTCACATGAAATTTTCAGAGAATGTTTGAATATGCACAGGGATGAAAATTAATTCTGAGTTTAATTTTAATTGAATATTACCCTTATATTTTTACTCCTGAAATAGCACCGAACTAGCTTTTTGAATAATTAAAAACAGACAAAATTATATCCGCAATAGTTTATATCTGACTGAAAAACCTGGAGCTGTTCTTAAATATGTGAGTAATTTTGACAAGTCTGCTAAATTATAGCCAAAAAATTAAAACTATGCCACAAGGAGCACTTTCCATGCAACATATCAAAAAATATTGGAACCATTTAAGTAATCGACTCCAAATTGTGTGTGTGGAGCTGTAAATTATTAATAAGTGCGTGGGTTTTAAAGTGGTTAATTGCAGTTCAAAATTTAAGTGGCGACTACCTTTAAAAATTTGTTGCGCCATTCGTTTTGGTTTTGGTTTTTTTCACGTTGTTTTGTTTCCCTGACAAGTGGTGTAGGGTTAGGAAGCCACAGGTCCTATCCAAAATTATTCCGAGAGTTTTAATCAAATCTCAGTGAACTATTTTCAAGATTGTGCTTGATCTTATATTTAAAATAATATTCAATGTCTCTATTTTTATTGAATCGTATAACCTGAAATGTACTGACGCTACTGTGGCAAAAGAAATGTGTGTCTTCATGTGAGAACACGACGAAGTTGTGAGTTAGGCCGTACACAATGGTGTTAAAGTTGAAAATTGTTTTACGTCCCACCGACACTGATAGGTTTTATGGCGACGATGGGATAGGAAGGGACTTGGAGTGGGAAGGAAGCGGCCGTGGCCTTGATTAAGGTTTTAAAACACGGAAAACCATTTCAGGGCTGCCGAAAGTGGGGTTCAAACCCACTATCTCCCGAATGCAAGCTCACAGCTCCGCACGCTAAGCGAACAACCAACTCGCTTGGTGTGAATTTGACGGGGTGAAAAGTCAGGGATGATGATGATGATTATTATGAGGACGATGCCCCACTGCTGATGTCAATGCGACGGCGAATTTATGCTTCTATCAATGCTAACGAAGGTCATTTTGAACTTTTTATGTAAGAAAGAGTTTCAGTTTACTGGTACGTTGTATTCCTCTGTGTTTCCCATTATTAATGTACTATGTAGTATTGTAGAAAATGAGTTCTAATCTATATAAAAAAAAATCGTAACGACATAGATCATTGACATATAACAGAAAAAGAATTGGTCCCAACACTGTTCCTTGGAGTACACCGATTTTTACTTGAGCACTTTTACTTAGGGTATCCTTGATTCTTACCTTTTGTATTCTGCTAGAAAGAAAGCTTTTAATTATATTTTGAGGAATTCCACGAATGACTACATTTTCAAGTTTTCTAAGGAGTATATTGTCGTCTACTACATCAAATGCTTTTGTTAAATCCAAAAATATAGAAATAGTCCTTTTGGAACTATGAATGGTTTTATACAAATAATCAGTTAAGAAGAATATTGCATCTTGAGCGCTCATTTTTAGTCTAAAACCAAACTTAATTGGCGATAATACGTTATACTTATTCAGGTCATTAAGTAATCTGGTTTTAAATGCATTTCTCTAGTAATTTTGAAAGGGATAAATAGTGCGATATTGTTAAACTGTCTCTTATCGCCTGATTTATAGATTGGGACTATGATCGCAATTTTGAATGGGTCTGGAAATTGTCCTTTGTCTGCGTGTCTGTGCATTTAATATTTTGGCGAAATTTTCATATAGTTTTCCGTTTCAGGTGTAATGACCGTATGCATATTTTTAAATTTAGTGTCTGTTTGTCGGTTTGTCTGCTTTTCGTCTGAGTTCTTATAACTGAAAAACTATTGGATATATTTCCACCAAACTTCATACTTAGAATCCACCTGTCCTTGGATAGGTTTTAAGGCCAATATTATTTTTAAATCCCTGAATGGACTGGGAGTTTATAGGAAGGTCGAAAGTGTGCTCTTACGCCCCCACAAAGTATACATGACTAACATTAATGGAAACCAAATTTTAAAATATTTTTCTATATGTACATCTTTCGATAGGAAAACTAATAAAGGAGATGTCATTTACGAACGGTTTTTCAATCTAACTCCCAGCGAACTTAGCCCAAAAGCGGTGAAATGTTTGTAATCTACTCATTCAGGATTGTGTTATCAGGTGCATATGACGTCAAGGTATCACTGGGAGTTAGCATTTATAGAAAGAATATTCCCAATACATATACCCCAGTGGTCAGAGAAACAAAAATATGTAACTGAGAAGCAGGGAGAATTTCGCATAACTTCGGACAAGGAACGGTACCATACAATAAACTCTGTGATCGTCATCATCCTGTCTCCACTTTGTTCAGCTTTATCGTACTTCACTTTACTGCCACGTGCTTACGTAGAAAAGCATCAGTTTGACATGCTGTATTAAACGTTTGAATCCAGGCTTGTAACGTCGCATAAATTCATGAAAGGAACATGTATTGCCTTTCAAATTCTCGTACGAAAAATGGGTACCAATGCGAGTTTGGAAATAAAGCGCTTCCGTACGCATGTCCATATAACATATTTTCTTCTTCTACGTGTGATGAATGTGTCCTGAAAGTTTGGCCTATCTTATTGACACACTCTGTATGTTTATGTTTGACAGTCCAAATGTCCATCTACAAAGTAATTGGAAATTCTAAATGGACTATTAATATATCTTATGAATAAAAATGACCGCCTCCGTGGTGTAGTGGTTAATGTGATTAGCTGCCATCCCCGGAGGCCCAGGTTCGATTCCCAGCTCCGCCACGAAATTTGAAAAATGGTACGAGGACTGGGATGGGGTCCACTCAGAATAGGGAGGTAAATGAAATGAAATGTCGTATGGCTTTTAGTGCCGGGATATCCCAGGACGGGTTCGGCTCGCCAGATGCAGGTCTTTCTATTTGACACCCGTAGGTGACCTGCGCGTCGTGATGAGGATGAAATGATGATGAAGACTACACATACACCCAGCCCCCGTGCCATTGGAATTAACCAATTAAGGTTAAAATCCCCGACCCGGCCGGGAATCGAACCCGGGACCCTCTGAACCGAAGGCTAGTACGCTGACCGTTCAGCCAACGAGTCGGACAATAGGGAGGTCAAATGAGTAGGCAGGGGTTCGAATACCACCTCAGCCATCCTCGAAGTTGTTTTCCGTTGTTTCCCCACTTCTCCTGCAGTCAAATGCCCGGACGATACCTAATTTAAGGCCACGGATGCTTCTCTCTCTCTCTTTCTTGTCTATCCTTTCCATTCTTCCCGTCCCACCACACGGCCCCTGTTCATCACAGCAGGTGAGGCCGCCTGGACTGGTCATCCTCCACACGTGTATCCCCCGACCCAGAGTATGAATCTCCAGGATACTGCCCTTGAGGCAGTAGAGGTGGGATCCCTCGCTGAGTCCGAGGGAAAAACAGACCTTGGAGGGTAAGCAGATAAAGAAGAAGAATAAGAATAATACATAACAATCTATAGGTAGTACGAATTTCAGCTGTTGAAACCAACTCGTTTTCTCAATATCGCTGTAAATGACAGTCAGAATTAAGGATTTCATATATAGACTGTATATTGCACCGTATACTGTATATTGTATTTCTTAAATAAAATACACCATAAAGAATTTATCAAGTTTTAGCGAGTGTATTTTTCAAGCGCTGACACGACAGTCTCACAGGAGCAAGTAGTCAGCCCACACAGCACTACTTGCGTCATCACCCAGCCAGTGCTGTGTCAAGGACAGGTTGCGTCATACGGTCTCGAAACATCCATCCAACAAAATTTTCTAAATCCTAAACCAATTGATGTGTCGATTCAGAAACGATGTCATCGTATAGTGTACATTTCAAACCTTTCATCGTGTTAATTTCTCCAAAATCGATCCGGGTGTTACGGATATATTCAGGATTTTATAAAACATAACGACAGAGCTACGTCTATATAAAAAGGCCACCACTCTGGGTACTGACAGCAATTCACAACAGAAGTTCACATCGGGAAGACGACGATGTTGCTTCGCCGCACGATGAGAGGTCAACCTGCTGGGCGAGATTATTATGCGTAAGTGACGTGCGAGTATGGAACATAGAATAATTCTGGCGTTACGGTACATACAAACTTCCAGTACAATGAAGCTCTTGGAGGGACTTATGAATATTGAAAAAGGTGACTCTTAGACTTGTATAGCCGGTCTGAGTGGCTAAGACGGTTAAGGCGCTGGCCTTCTGATCCCAACTTTGCAGCATCGACCCTGGCTCAGTCCGGTGGTATTTGAAGGTGCATAAATACATCAACCTCGTGTCGGTAGATTTACTGGCTCGTAAAAGATCTCCTGCGTGACTAAATTTCGGCACCTCGGCTTTCCCGAAAACCGTAAAAGAATAGTTAGTGGGACGTAAAGCAAATACCATTAATATTATTAAGACTTGTATAACTAATATTTACATGTGTGCTAGAAGCCATAATAGTGATTTTTTTCCAAATGAACATGACTTAAACTTTAACATTACGATGTGGATAACAGAATATTCAGAGGCTTTGCATTTCGTATAGGTGTTTAACCATTCACTTAGACATTATATCAAATGCGGTAATGAAAGTGATATGTTTTCTCCTCGAAGAGACTCTTAATAATAATAATAATAATAATAATAATAATAATAATAATAATAATAATAATAATAACAACAATTGCTTCGTGTAGAATGCAATAGTTAGGAATGATAGTGATTTTTCCTAGTAATTAACACTCAGGTGCACTCATAGACATTCATGAAATGCAAGTGAAATGTGAAATAAACTTGTGCTTCTAGTAGGTCGCTACAAATATTCAGTTTCTTTAGAATTATAATTTTAAGAGTACAGTTATTCTATCAGACGTTTTATTTCTCGACGTGAATAGGAATAAATTGTGTTGTAATGAGTTTCAATGTATAATGCAAGTATTAATTCAGCAAAAGACTCTGTGCAAGTGACAGAAGTCAAACTATGTTTTTTTTCTTGTGGAAAACTACAAAAAAAATTCACAAGTGAAATTTATTTTTATAATTTTACGTTTGGGTTCTAAGTTAGAATAAAGCCAACAATTATCATTCACAAAGTGCTGTGGTTTATCTGAATTATTCCAATACTCGTGGGACAGTTAAATGTGGACACTCCCGTAACATAATAAGTGTGTGGTTACCCCGCGCCGAGACCTTCGACAAACAACGACGACCCATTGCTGTTGACAACGGACAGTAGTTCCATGGTTTGTTTGCTGAACACGAAGGATCGTGGTTCCATGGTTGGTTTGCTGAACATGAGGGATCGTGGTTTCATGGTTTGTTTGCTGAACATGAGGGATCGTGGTTTCATGGTTTGTTTGCTGAACATGAGGGATCGTGGTTTCATGGCTTGTTTGCTGAACATGAGGGATCGTGGTTCCATGGCTTGTTTGCTGAACATGAGGGATCGTGGTTCCATGGCTTGTTTGCTGAACATGAGGGATCGTGGTTCCATGGCTTGTTTGCTGAACATGAGGGATCGTGGTTTCATGGTTGGTTTGCTGCACACGAGTGATCGTGGTTCCATGGCTTGTTTGCTGAACATGAGGGATCGTGGTTTCATGGTTTGTTTGCTGAACATGAGGGATCGTGGTTTCATGGCTTGTTTGCTGAACATGAGGGATCGTGGTTCCATGGCTTGTTTGCTGAACATGAGGGATCGTGGTTTCATGGTTGGTTTGCTGCACACGAGTGATCGTGGTTCCATGGCTTGTTTGCTGAACATGAGGGATCGTGGTTTCATGGTTTGTTTGCTGAACATGAGGGATCGTGGTTTCATGGTTTGTTTGCTGAACATGAGGGATCGTGGTTCCATGGCTTGTTTGCTGAACATGAGGGATCGTGGTTCCATGGCTTGTTTGCTGAACATGAGGGATCGTGGTTCCATGGCTTTTTTGCTGAACATGAGGGATCGTGGTTCCATGGCTTGTTTGCTGAACATGAGGGCTCGTGGTTCCATGGCTTGTTTTCTGAACACGAGTGATCGTGGTTCCATGGTTGAGCCGCTGTTGATCAAGGAGGATCTATGGAGACAACTTCACTATAACTAGCACAATTGTCAGGTGAAACTTATGTGAATAAATTCAGTTTAAAGAATTTGGAATACATTGTAGTTAGGACGTCTCTCTGTACCCAGCTCCAGGTCAACACCCAGTGTGCCCTGGGATTAAGATACACAGTATCTTTACTCTCCGAAGTCTCTAGTCATGGCTTATTATTGAATGGTTTCCTGGTACAATATACATATGTAGGTTTGTTTCACGTCCCTTTAATTATTAAAATTTTAAGATAAACTAGGATGTCGGAGAATTTTTCAGGCAGATTCGAACTTGCTCGAAGCCAATGGCACCGCTTTGTACCGTTCAAGAACTCTCAGGTACTACCGATTTGAGCTGGGCATCTTATTCCAAACAACGAGGTCAGCTGTTGCAATGAAAGAGTTCCACATGTTAGGAACGTCTGAGAACTGTGTACGCTGAGTTCCCAGCCACTGGTTGACAAGACCACTAATTATTATTCCCCTAATTCATGAGGGCTAACATCCAGCCGTGTCCGCACATTGATTTAGATTAGCCAGAGATTACCTCCCTAGCTGTTGATCAAAGCTCTCGACATACACAGCTCGTTGTACAGTAGCTGCTGACACTGCCCTTCTTACCCTTGTACTTCTTTACCTCGTTTTCCGAACTCATAACAATTAGATCTGTACATGATCGGATATATCGTCTGAGCACGGAGAAGAAAAGGTCGGATCAGAATCTCGAATCTTGCGAGTTGTGCACTTTGCACTTGTAGACGGCTCGTTAGAAACCTCGGTAAAATCAACGAAAACATCAAGCTACGATCCATTTGTTGTCAAGAGCCTGTCGTGTATTCTTGTTAAATTGTTGTACTTTCATTCTGAATTTGTTGAACAACTTCCTGTACTCAGTCTCGGATATGTCGGTCAGATTAAAAGGTTTTTCGTTGATATTGGACAATAAGTTCTAACAGAACATGGCTTTCACCTTAAACCTTGTCTTTAATAAGAAGATATATATATATATATATATATATTCTACTGAGAAACATATTTTCACCCTTTCATTACAATTTTCTGGAAAAGAACATGAATCAGTGTTTAAACTATTTGGATTTGTAACGCATAGTATGAATTATTCAATTCATTAATTGATTTTCATTTATTTATTTGAAGAATTATTAAAATTTACAGAGATAAAAATCATCGTGCTTGTTGTCGAAACACGTGAAGAAGTTGAGGCAGCCTTAGAGCTTTGGATAAAAACTTTGGAGAAAAATTGACTCATAAAAAGCCATAACAAAACGGAGTATATGTTCTGTAACTTCACCAAGCCAGAAGTTCAATGTCCACTCAATCCAATTTTCGTAGCGGGTGAACCACTGGCAATGGCGAATAAATTCAAGTACCTGTGCTTAGTAATTACCACTGATACGACGACCGATGACCACGTGAAACATCGCATTAACGTTGGATGGAAAAAACGGCGTTCACTGACAAGCCTCTTATGTGACAGAAGCATGCCTTTAAATCTCAAAGGCAAGATACACAAGCCTGTTGTTTGACCTGTCCTCACTTACAGCTCCGAGTGTTGGACAATGCAAAAGAAGCATGATCAACAAATGCATGTAACGGAAATGCGGATGCTACGATGGTCAGTGGGTGACACCTTCTTGGACCAAGAGCGCAATGAGCATACATGAGGATCATTTAGTACGGCCCCTATCAGTGAGAAACTCGAGGAGCGGCAGTTGCACTGGTACGGACATCATCCCGTTAAGAGAACTCTTGCAATCGATGAACCAAAGAGGGGACGTGACATGGTGACGTACAGCCTAAAAGGCCTTGAATCGAAACGGCATTGCAATGGCGGACATATCCAACCGCAGGGAGGACTCTCTAAGGATTAGAGGAGCCGACCCTGAGTGATACTTAGGAGTGTTCGTTGTGGACACATATAGGGCCAGGAAAGAAGTAGTGATCGACAGTCAATTATATTACTTAAAATTAAAAATATAATAATGACAATAATAACAATAAAGCAAAGAAAAATTAAAATTTAAAAAAAGGTCAAGAACGGACACCTGATATTTTGTGTAATTTATAAAAACTATTGTGTCAGAAACAGGGAATATTAAATTTATCGTGGTATCTCGTGGGACTTTTCATTTATAAATTATGAAACTTTGATTACCGACAATAAAGCTAAATGCATCCTTCTCATACGCTGCGCTCAAACCGACTATGCGCGAGGTTATGAAAGTTGCATGCCTCTTTCGAACTTTCTAAAGGCTCATTTCTAACGCTACATGTGCCAACGTAATTACTTAGGGTCTTAAAAGTCGCAAAATTGTAACTTGGTTTTATGGACTTTTGGCCAGGCCTTCGGCATTTGGAACCACTGTGCGTAGTCAGACCTCAATATGGTTTTCCGTGGTCTCCCATTTTCACAGCAGGCAAATCCTTGGGCTGTAACTTAATTAAGGGCACGGCTGCTACCTTCCCAATCCCCTTTGACATCCTTCTATCACCTTAAATATTCAATTAATGCGGCTTTAAGCACGTAAGAAAAAGAGGAAGAAAGGAAAGAAGTCCCTGAGTACGATAGTAGGACCAGAGAATCCTATCAAACTTTAGGCGACACTCCGGAGATAAAGATATTTTAGCTAATGCATGGATATTCACGAAACTTTGTGGGAATATCACCTACATAAAAGTAAAAATATCACGAATATTTCTCTTATATACAATTTATAGTTTTCCAAAATATGTTTTTTCCTTCGAAATTTTCAATTCCATTTTTCATGAAATTTAATTAACATGTTAATATAAATTCGTTATTAGGTAGATAATACTTCTTTTAAAAGCACTACGTATCGATTTTTCTGTACATAATTTATATAAGAAGATATATTCGTACTAAAGTTTGTGTAATTTTTACCTTCTAAAATTTTGGACTTAAAAATCTATACTTTTTGAAAAATTCTTCAATAAAAAATTCCATACGCAGGTCTCTTAATAGAGCTGTGATACATATACCATACAAATTTTGTTACATTTGGCAGAATATTATAGGATAAAATGGGATTTAAATGTAAAATTACAATTCACAAACAAAGCATTGTTACAGTGTAAAATTGTTTAAATTTAGCGGAATAACTTCGTAATAAGGAAAAAGAAACTCCATCCTTTCAATTTCAGTCATTAAAAAAATTTCACCGAAATGACCAAAATATCGATTTTTTATCTCCGAAGTGTCGCCTTAACTCTACCAACACCAAGAAACCCTCATAAATGCCATCAGAAGAAAACAGTTGGATTTCTACGGACCCCTGTACAGAATGTACTCCCAAAGGCTATCGTATAAGATCCTTATGGGTCCATCAGGTAGAGAAACACCTCGCAGATCATGTCATACTAATTAACAGAAATAACGACCGCTCAACTATCAAAAGCAGAATCAAACCACAATGAGCCCAGGAAACGGTCCGAGGAACACGATATATAGTTCAGAAAGAAAACGAAGGATTACTGGGCTAACAGGAAAGTTCGATGTACCAGGAAGAAGGCAGCTGCCAAACCCACCATCAAGAACACCAGAAGGGGAAAAAATCGACGACGATGACAACAAAAACAACACAGATAAAGAACAAGCACCGTTGCCTTCAGGCAGCCCGAACGTACTCAATAAGAAGAAGAAGAAGAAGAAGGCCTGATGCAAGTCTTTCGAGTTGACCCAAAATGGGCGACTTGTGCTTAACCTATGATGAATTCCAATTTGGAATTAACCACGGCGGAGAATCGAACCTGGTACAACCTATAATAGAATACTCCCATCTCAGAGTTTCGGACAAACTGAAACTGGGAGAAAGCATTCAGTACAGAATGGGTGCCTCACTGTGAATTCATGAATAACTTGAACATTTCATTGTGGATGAAAGAAATAACGACTGCCTAAATAAGCGAATGAATAGGTGGATGGCTGAATGCATGAATGAATGGACTCTCTTCCAGAATCTGGTATACCCTGCAGCAAAGGGCAGCACGCAAGTCATTTCGTCATGGAGCCGGACATGAGAAAACTCTTCAGGTCTACCGAAAAGGGGTCTCGAACCCACTATCTCCTGAACTTAAACTAACAGTTACTACCCTCCCCCTCGATGTTCTATTAAGCTGAACACGAACAACGGATCCCGAAGACAGAATAATCCACCAGGCAGAGCTAAAATTGAATCCTGGACATCGCTGACTATTCCCCCAAGGAGCCGAATGGAACTGTTCTCATTTCTCACAGGATTGTTGTTACAAGTGGCTGATTACCTCACTCTCCTACACTTGGTTTGGAATGACTGGGAAATATTCCCAATGTATTTCTGCCATCATTTGGGTTAACTTTCTGCCTTGGTGCTATTCGACAAGAGTAGGCTATGTACCAGCACCTTCTTTCACTCTCTACCTTCCTACTATATTATAAGGGGCAGTCAAATAAAACCGAACACCCGCCATAACATTACATGCGACGCGAAAGGTGGCAACACTGTTGTTACGTACCGATACTGCCATCGCTGCGGTAGGAGAACTGCATAGTGATAATTCGCAGGAGCACGCAGTTGTTAGGTTACCGTATGTCTTTGTTGGTGCGCGGACTGGTCTAGTGTGTTCGTCCAGCTGTAGAAATGGAGGCAAGCCAAGAAGAGTAGAGAAATGTGGTTCGTTTTCTGATGGATGAGGGTGCTGGAGTACACGAAACTCATCGTCACATGTCTGCTGTATATGACGAACACTGCACATCCTTGACGGGTGTGCACGAGTGACATAGGAGATCACTGTAAGACGATGCGCGCCCAGGACAGCCCCATCGAGCCATTACTCCTTATATGATAGGGTGGATTGACGGCCTTATCCGGGAAAAACGACGAATCATGAAGAAAGAAAGACATTCGTGGACATCGGTTTCATTCGGACGAGGAAGTACAAGAGTGGGTGCGGTTGTGGATCCGTCGAGGTCTTTCTACAAAACTGGAATTGATCGTCTCGTCTCCCAGTGTGATTAATGTATTAAAGCTTTTGGTAATTACTTTTGAATAAAACCATTCCATGGGTTAAGTTGTAGTGGATGTTCGGTTGTCCTTTGACAGGAAGGGCACCCGGTCGTAAAACTCAGTACTAACATTCATATAACTTCATATCCGACCCCGTAGAGAAACGGAATATGTATTGGACATACAACATTTAGTTTAACATCGCACCGACACAGGCAGGTCGTATGGCGGCAATATAGCATTAATGTACATCACTTACCTGGTGTGAAAATACGAAACCACCGAAAACCATCTTTAGGGCTGCCGACAGTAGGATTCGAACCCACTATTGGCAGACGCAGTCACTCGTTTCGGTGATTGTGGTGTCAAAAAGCAACAAATTGACAGTCACTGAAGAGTAACAACATTGGAGAGCCATGTCAGTACTTTTACTAACACATTCAAGAAAGACATATTAGTGGATTGCATGATCTTAGTGTCACCATCCTTCTGTTTCCGTGATTGTTCATACCTTCATCATTTTATTCAGATCGTATGAATACTCGGTTATATCATCTACACATTTTGATATCTCCAAGAGGAAAAGTTGAAGAATAAAAGAGATGAACAACAACAATAATATGACGATGCAGAGGAAGTATATGCCTTTGCTGGTGAGATGTAGTGTTTACAGTGCACTATGTCTTCTGGTATGGGCTTGAACCAATTTGTTTCTTTCACTGACCTGACTCAGTCTGATCCTTGGCTTGGACAATATGCAAGTGACCGAGGTATGAACAATGCTAGTAATGCCATTCTTTATGCAACCAGTCCCTGTTATGAATGGTGTGAAAATACCGCTCATAGGGTCGGTTGGTGCATGCATTTCAGTGGACTTGGCAGACTGATATGTAATAGCATCTTCTGGCCCCGTAAAGAAAGCAACGGGAAACTACCTCGCTCTTCATTTTCCTAGTATGCCTCTTCAGTGACACGTCCGCTTTCTATGACAGCTGTTGATTGAGCTGTGGAGTATCAAACCAGCCTTCGACCTGAATAACCAACATACATGAAGAAGTATTCCTATGCCTCGCCCCATGCAAGCACAGAAATATTGCGCTCTAGGAGAAACTAAAAAAACAACACATAGCCTAGGTTTACTCTAGTCTCAAAAGAGTAATGTATTTCAAAGCACATAGTAGTCCTTAGAAGTATTTATTTTAATTTTGCACATGTAGATACTGTATTTTTTCGTTAGATGGAAGAGAGGGCCTAATGGCCTCAATCTTGCCAGACAAAATAAATCTATTGTATTTTATTGTAAATATGACTTCGCTGCAAGAACACAGTAACACTGACTGGGCTTTTCTGTCACCATCAAGGACGTTCTGTTACCTTTTGCTATATTCTCAAAAAGGTAGCAAAATCTACTATTTATGTGTAGACCACGGAATGGAACATTACTGTTGCCAATCTTTTATGAGGTTATTCCATGCAGTCCGTTCGATGCACTATATTCAGTAGCTAGCGAAGAAAAGGGGCAAAAAAATAGGTATTGACTCTATATACGTAACTTCGTACCAGGAATTTATTGTTCTTACCGAGAGAGTATTATTATTCTCGTGTCAGATACATTAAAAGAACAGTTACAATAATTTCAAGTAACATTTAAATAATCTTGGACCAATACAACGCTACTTCGAGTCCTCTCTTCGTAGCTCGGTGCAGGTCATCTTGCGTGCACAAAGACGGACACAGCGGACACTGAAGCATATCTGGATGGTTTGATCTTCTCCGCAGTCACACTTGGTGTTGTCGCTATTGATGAAGCCCCATCTTGCCAAATTAACTTTGGACCTTCCCACTCCTGATCTCAACCTATTGAGAGATTTCCAGATTGTCCAGCTCTCATTGCAACCGGGTGGCAAACGTTCCTCAACCGCCATCTGCTCAGAGCCTTGGGGGATCTTCGTCTTCATAGCTGTATCCTTGCCTTCTCAGCCGGTACTATAAGTTCCTGAGATGTTCGTAGGAAGCTCTTCCTAGATTTCAGTATCTGTACTGGAAGCTCATGTCCATGCAGTAGATGAGTACTTTCGTGCTTAACCTTTGTCCTTTCCTTATTTGCAGCTACTTCTCTTCGCACACCGGGTGGTGCTATCCCTGCAAGACGATAGAGTTTTTCAGTTGGAGTAGACTTTAGACAACCTGTAACAAGTCTGCAGATCTCATTAAGTGCTATGTCTACGTGTCTGGCATGAGATGAATTGTACCAAACAGGGCAGGCATATTCCGCTGCACAGCTGTGAGCTTGCATTCGGCAGATAGTGAGTTCGAACCCCCTCAAGATTGTTTTCCCTGGTTTCACATTTTGATGATTATAATGATGCTTGTTGTTTGATGGGCTTAACATCAAGGTCATCGGCACCTAATGTTACGAAATGAAGCGAAATGTAATGACAATTTAAAATTCCAAAATTAATCCACTGACCAGAATTCAAAACTTGATGATGAATGAATGAATGGATGAATGTGGATTTAATATTATCAGCGGATCCAACTCACAATATTAAAAATGTAAATTAATTCCAAAATCAATTTATTGACTGGAATTGAAAAAGACGACGATGAATAATGATTTTGAACTTAAAACAATCAGTGGATACGACCCTCAATGTCCCATCTTCCCAGAAACTAACTTAAAACAATGGTCTATACTGACCAATGAGCTGCTTCCAAAGCACAATCCTGAATCGATGATGCTTGTTGTCTAAAGGGATCCAAAATCCAGGTCAATGGCCCCTCATAATGCTACTTACCGCTAGCAAAGTAAGAACCATGGTATTTCCCATGTAATAATAATAATAATAATAATAATAATAATAATAATAATAATAATAATAATAATACACCTCCACCCCGCTAATTTAAAATTTGTGCCAGTTGAAACTCCTCTGCTGGAGGAAGTCTGAACTTTATTGACGGCATTAATTTTTAAGTTTCTCAGAAGATGTCACTACTTGGAAATTTTGGAGTTTTTGAACTGTGCCACTTTTGATGTATTTTTGTTTTACCGGTAGTAAGAAGTGTGAACCTTCTCTTCTGGAGGACACTACTGAAAAACTACAATGGTGCACCCTAGTGCGATGTGAAAGAACTGTTTTTGGAGAAACTTTTATTTCAAAGTTTGTTTCTTGTTAAATTTCTTTCTGTTATTGTTTAAGTTGGCTGTATACCCCTCTCTTTCCCCTTGTTTTGTATTTAGCCAATCCCGAATTTCTTTAATTAATTTCTGACCAATCTGATGTATCTTCCCCCAACTTGAATATGCTGCTTATCCCTAACCAATAAAGTGATTGTGGGCGGGTGTTTTCTTTCCAAAAACGCCTCGAACTTTCCGCGAGAGTATATAAACTGCTGATTTTAGGGTCTCTGCGCCACTTCTGTTCCATCTTTTAGTGTGTAAAGTACATAGCAGGGGGCGGGAAGCGCCTCTTTCTTCGGCAGCGGTCAACAACAAGGTAATGGCCGATTAATAACTTCTTTCTTTGCTAGCTCAGCAGTTTAACTCTCGGGGCGGGTCCGAAGTTTTTCCATAATGTAACCTTCCTTAGAATGTAAAGACACTTAGTATCTATTCTATCTTTTAAATTGCATATTGGGATAGAGAGTGCTTAACCCCTCTCGAGCTCCCACTCATATTGTTTTGAGGTGAACTTTTTTTCTCAACCTATTCTTCTTTAACGTAATGTAAATTGTTCCTTTCTAAAGTCACCTCTTTAGTATGGGATTAGCCCTTGCATTAATGGCCTAGAGCCAAATTAGGTTTTGAAACAAATACATTAGGAGTGCAGATCGCCTCCTCTCAAATTGTTATTTTAGAGGTCATGTAATTAACCTTTTTCATTTAATAGACCTCAGTAGGTTGGGTATTTTACCCCTGTGTTTACGTCCTTAGAGGACAGATTGAAGGTGGAGTTTGGTGTGGCCTTTGAGAGGCCTAAAGTTTGAGAGCGAGTAGCTCTTTCTTGAAAATTGAGTGTTGTATGCCTCGAGGAGGCTTTTCTGTGTAATTTGGAGCAAATGCTCCTGAGCATGAATGGAGTTTTCTGCCCCTCTGTTTAAAATTATTTTGGAGTAAGGTTGGGCTGATTGCCCAAGAATTGTGAAGTCCGGGCGCGAAGCCCAAATCCGGTAAATATTGTAACTATACTTGTGTTGCCTTGCTACTTTGTACCTGCCATGCTTGTTATTTCTTAATGTTGAAAAGAAAATATAACCTTGTTTAATTTTACATTAACTTTAATTTCGTAGTTTGAGACCCGTTCAAGCCCGCACCTTCTTTCACCTCTACCTACCGCAAAAACACGGTAATAATAATAATAATAATAATAATAATAATAATAATAATAATCTATGGCCTCAACTACCGTGTGCAGACATTTCGATTTGACGCCATCTGGCTGTCTGCTCGTAAATTTCGACGTTCCGTTTTACTCTAGGTCCGCTAGATGGCAGACAGAGTAAACCGGATCTCTCTTTTGCGTCTATGGCAGAGATTTAATTAATTTTGTCGGGTAAATACCAAACGTATCACCAGAGATCTTTTACATGCGGACATCGTACGACATGGAGTGTCGAATGGACTTTTTTCCGCCCTTCAAAAATCCGACTACCTCTGCCGGCTTTGAACCCGCTATCTTGGGATTCGGAGGTCGACACTCTACCACGGATCCACAGAAGCAGCTATTTTCCATGTAGCGATACTAATCACAAGTAATGTAGACTCAGGGTTTTCCTCACATCGTGGTACTACGCACAGGTAACGCTGACTTATGGTGTTTCTCACATAATGATGCCAGCCATAGGCAATGCGAACACATGGTGTTCCTCACATCATAATAATAATAATAATAATAATAATAATAATAATAATAATAATAATAATAATAATAATTGTTACGAAGTTATCCGTGGAAGTCAGAGGTGAAAGAAGGTGCGGGCTGGAATGGGTCTAACTACAAGTCCGAAAGATGAATTTAAAATGTAAATAAAGGTTATATTTTCAACAGACAACAAAGTTTAACAATTTTTCACAAGGTGAAATAACAAAAATATCAGGTACAATGTAATTTTACAAATTCTGGGCTACGAGCCCCAAAGTCTGAGCTCTCAGCTCATAACCACAAATTACCAAAGGGCAGAAAACCCTTAAGTACATGGAGCATTAACTCCCAGCAATCAAAATGTCACGCCTCCCCGAGGCACCTTTCAAAATACCCAAAAGAGCTGACCCGCTCTCGATCTTTCAAGCCTATTTAAGAGGCCATAAACTGCCTTTACACTAACTGCCCTCAAGGCACACTTATAATGGCACAGGGGTACCTCGTACCCAATCTACTGGGCCTTCTCAGGAAGGAAAACAAAACGGGTTAAACAAATGGCCCAAAATACAAAATTGAATGGAGGCGAGTACTTGCACCTCTACACTAAAGTTCGTTAAAACCTATGTGGCGCTAGGCCGATACAGCGGGCCTAATCCCAAGCTAGGGAGGTGACTCGTATGAGAAAACTTTAATACATTAAGGAAGAGAAGAAACGGTCACGAAAACGTAGTCACCTCAATTTCAAATGAAGGGGAGCTCGAGAGGGTAAAGCACTCTCTATCCCCGAAAGTTCAAGAAAACTGAAGTTTACCAGGAAAAGGGTTTACATGTTTAATAGTTTACATATTAAAGGTTTCGAACTTTCCCCGGGAATTAAACTGCTGAGCTAGCAAGAAATAAAGATGTTAAGAGGCCATTACCTTGATGAAGAGCTGCTGCCTGGTGAACGGGGCGCTTTCCGCCCCCTGCTACATATCCACACACTAAGCTAGATGTTACTAAAGTGGCCCGGATACAAGAAAATCAGCAGTTTTTATACCCTCGTGGAAAATTCGAGACCTTTCAAGAATGAGTGGACACACCCACTCAATTTTTATTGGTTGACTAAACGTTACACATGGAAATTCGAAGAAGAAAGCAATGATTGGAGGAAAGAAATTTTGTGTTTATTGGCTTCTTCAACTTTAATTTGTTTTTTATGTAATTCTAGGTTTGCAACACTTCTTTCTCATTCCGCCAATTTTGAATCTGGCCAATGAAAATTTTCTGTAATTAATTTTCAGCCTATCACAGGCTTCTTGTAACTTTCGGGTTCAGCCAATAAAAATGAGAGGGTGTGTCCGGATTAGCCCAGAATCCTCTCGAACCTTCCCTGACGGTATATAAGTTGCGGCTTTTCAAGTTTCCTTGTGTCTTGAGCGTCATCTTTCTGAGTGTGTGTGTTGGGACAGGAGGCCCGGAGCCTCCTTCTTCGACAGGCAGTACATCAGCCAGGTAATGGCCACCTAAATTATCTTTTTCCGTAGCTTCCTCCGTAGACTTATCCGAGGGGAAGGTCCGAATTTTTAACTATGTAATAAGCTTTCCTAAAATATAAATTTTCTTTCGGCTAATGTAAAATTTCATAAGGTCTTTAACTGTAAATTGGGGATAGAGAGTAAGTTACCCTCTCGAGCACCCCATTCATCTTGGTTTGAGGCGACTATGTTTTCGTATCTGTTTCTTCTCCGGTAATATATTAAATTTATTTCCATGCGAGCCACCTCAGTAGTTTGGGACTAGCCCCTGTTTCATCGGGCCGAGAGTCCTGTTAGGTTTTCTATATTTCATTACCTGGAAGCGCAAGTGTTCAATTTGTGTTCGGGCCATTTATTTAATCTGTCCTTTTTCTGCAAAGGCCCAGTAGGTTGGGTACTAGATACCCCTGTATAAAAATATTTCCATTTGTAAATTGCGCCTTGTGAGGCCAGAGAGTGTAAGATTTTGATGTAATGTTGCCTTGAGTGGGCTGTAAGAAATCTAAAGCATGTAAGCTCTCTTAAAAAATTTAAAAACTATATTTTCGGTTTTCGGAGACGCCGAGGTGCCGGAATTTTGTCCCGCAGGAGTTGTTTTACGTGTCAGTAAATCTACCGACAGGGGGCTGACGTATCTGTGCGCCATCAAATACCACCTGTCTTAGCCAGGATCGAACCGACCAACTTGGGGACAGAAGGCTAACGGCTCGACCGTCTGAGCCACTCAGCACGGCAATGGTACTAATCACAGGCAATGCGCAGACCCGTGGTGTTCCTAAACGCAGACCCATGATGTCCACAACCAGATGCTGAAACACCCCAGCGAGGATAGTCCTTTTTTTTCTCCTTGGGGTGTTCCAACCGAACCTGGACAGAGGGAAGCCTACGGCATACAGTACAGTAAACCCATAGTTAACACCCACAGACCCATGGTATTCCACAAAGAGTGGTACTAATTGCAAGAAAAGTCGACTCATTGTGTTCCTCACGTGATGTTACTGATCACAGGTAATCTCACTGTTCTCATGGCTTGGTCGCCCCTTTTAGTCGCCTCTTATGACAGGCAGGGGATACCCTGGGTGTATTCTTCGTCTGTGTTCCCCATCCATAGGGATGTGGATCAAAAAGACCAGACGTGAGTGTGTATGTACCTCTATGTCACGCGAGTACTTAAGGGTTAATATTATCGGAGTTATTGGAGAGAAGGAACTCCTCAACTCTTACCATAATTAAGTTTCAGGTATAGAAATACCCAGCGTCAATTACGAAGATGTCCCAAGCATATAAAATAAGTCCTTA
The DNA here is from genome assembly GCF_040414725.1 of Anabrus simplex. Classification (NCBI taxonomy): domain Eukaryota; kingdom Metazoa; phylum Arthropoda; class Insecta; order Orthoptera; family Tettigoniidae; genus Anabrus; species Anabrus simplex. Next base: position 61,643,697 of record NC_090273.1, on the reverse strand, counting down.
TCAACTCAACTCATTACAAAAACAATGCGTTGATATTTTAAAATTTTCGACCACAAAAGCTTTCAGTTGCTCACATAATCCCTTTTAAATATTTTATTTCTATCATAAACGCAATAGGATTTAAAGCAATACTCACAAACTCGCGCTGTGAACTTCCAGCCATATTTAATAATGTAGTGATCACTGCTTTCCACAGTTTGAATAATTTTGGTCATCCATGAAAAATAAAAAACGGAACCGCAGTTCGAACCGAACTTCATAAATAAATCACTTTCAGGCTGAATTTGAAGTAGCACAGTATGTCAGCTAGAAAAAGCCCGAGGGAGAGAAACCAACTTGGTCTAGCGTTCTAGCAAAGTAAACTTTAAATAAAATTGTTCGTGCCGAGGAGGAAGATCCATAATGCATCAGGATAACATCTTCATTCCGTGAGGACGAAGTCGGGGCAGAATCGAGCACTGCTCTTACGGATGTGTTCTGCGGGTCAGACAACCTTGCAGGGGCTATGAGAGCGCAGGGCAATTTTTCAAAAGATCTCGCACCGAGAAGTCAGTCAGTACTCCAAGTCATTAGAAATATTTGCTTACGTTGGTGTCTAAGGAAATAAGGACAACTTCGTCAATATAATTAATTACTCATTGTTTACGAGACCTCCCTAACAACCTGTGTAGCTGACATAGTTTTACAGATATATTGCACTGGAAAGGTAATAGTATTGGTTATGTATGTTGGGTATTCAGCCCGAAGGCTGGTTGGATCCTCAACAGGTTCACCATTAGCTGTCATAGATGGCCTAGGTGTCACTGAAGAGGCGTACTAGGGAAATGAGGAGCGAGGTAGTTTCCCGTTGCTTTCCTCACTGAGCCAGAAGTTACTATTGCACATCAGTCTGCCAAGCCCACTGAAATGCATGCACCAACCGACCCCTATGAGTGACATTTTCACATCATTCATAGCAGGGACTGACTGCATAAGGAATGGCATTACTAGCGTCACTCATACCTCAGCCACTTTCATATTGTCAAAGCCAAGTATAAGACTGAGACAGGTCAATGAAAGTAAGAGTTTTATTCTAGCCCATACCAGAAGACACAGTGCACTGTAAACACTACATCTTGCCAGCAGAGGCCTTATGCTGTATGAAACACGAACAACGTTTGTAATCTATATATATATATAAAAATTATGAAAACTAAATTCAGTCAGTGCGGCCATTCTATCTGGTCGATTTCCTTCATTCTTTTTTTAACTGAAAGGTATTCATGCACAGATTTGTCATCAGGAACTATACATCACTTAACTTCCGCCTTCCTCAAATGATTTGATTTTTTCAATGTTTTGCCTCTTTGAAGCAATCATATATTTGGTTCTAATTAAGGTACGGAGTTTGTTTTGGCCTAACAACACTCAGTAGATCAAGCTCTTTCATTTCAGATCTTAACTATTTAAATTGGTTGATTCTGAGGAAAATTATGAGTGCACATTCAATTTGACGTCTCATTTCTTCAACATTTTTTCTGATTGAAGCAATCATATCTTTCGTTCTGATTGAGATACGCAGTTCGTTTTTGTCTAAAAACACTCAGGGGATCAATCGCTTTCTTTTGAGGGAATAACTACTTAAATTAGTAGATTCTGAGAAAAGTTATGAGTACATTTGCCTCCATGACGAAGATCTTTGAAGGACTTTTTAACAGGTCGGGGCGTAGTGTTGTTGCAAGGAACGTTTAATTCCATTTCTTTGTGTGATGTATTTTCAAGTGTTTTGTTGACATAATATTACATTCTATTACCACAGCAGATGATGTGCTTTATTTCATTAACTCGAAACTTTGCAAATACATCCGTGAGGATAGTAACGAACAACACCATACTTTGTACATTGCAGGCAGAGCCAGCGGGAAACTGCTAGTTACTTTTAAGGCATTCAGAGATGCCGAGGTGCTGGAATTTCATCCAATAAATCTTCTGACAGTCCGTCTCTATGGTTGAGTGGTGAGTGTGATTAACTGCCACACCCGTATACCCGCGTTCGATTCCCGGCTCTGCCACGAAATTTGAACAATAGTACGATGGGCAGGACGGTGTCCACTCGGTCTCGGAAGGTCAACTCTTTATAGTGAGGTTCGATTCGCGCGACATCCTCGAAGTGGTTTTCCCTGGTTTCCCACTTCTCCTCCAGGCAAATGCCGGGATGGTACCTAACTTAAGGCCACGCAGTTCCCTTCCCTCCTGCTTGTATATCCCTTCAGATCTTCCTATCCCCCACAAGGTCCCTGTTCAGCATAGCAGGTGAGGCCGCCGGGGCGAGGTATTGGTCCTCATCCCCAGTTGTATCCTCAACCCAGTAAAAGTCTCACGCTTCAGGACACTGTATTTGGGGCAGTAGATGTGGGTTCCCTTGCTGAGTCCAAGGAAAAGGCAACTCCGGAGGGTAAACGTATTGAACCCTTTAGGTCCATATTGAGGGATACCTACCTTCCTTACCTATCAGCAAAGTTCATGAGATCTGTCTCTTGGGTCGTTTCGGGTTCTTCGTCACTTGCTGAGGTAAAGGTAGGGTTCATTAATTCTAATCTATCTACTGGAATGAAAGGTCTATTTAAAAGATTCCTATTTATTCAGGAAATTTCTGAAGCATCATGGTATGTCAACAGTATCAGAGAAGTCAATTGTGTCCACTGGACACCACAATCACTTTTACATAAACGTCAGAACACTGGTGTGAGACTTTAACGTAACTGCCTGACGGGCATTCATACTAGAAACCATTGTCTCAATTATTAATCATTTAAGAAAGGAAAGTCTGGAAATCCTTAAATTCGGCTTCCATGTGAGACCACATGTACCATCATAGTGATTCGTTATGGTCCAGCCCTCGTAACACGAACTCTGGACTCTGAGTATAATTAAGGCAGTCCAATTGGTGTGTGCCACACAGTGGTTCTACGGCATGGACCCTTAATTGAATCGACGTGACTTGCGTCTATGTCATGGACCGACATCTAATCTTCTAAGTTACTTTAAAGTCATTGTGGATGATGACCGCAAGGAAATGATGCTACAATGGCATATGGCCCTAATCTAAGTCACTGAGGTTGATGACCCCTGACCATCCAAGTTTCTAGGCTGAAGGCTAAACACAATTAAGTTACATCGGTTGATGACCAAAGTTCCACTTTACTATCCCCAGCACATTCACTGCTCAATCAATCAAAGTTCAATAATTACAACAATAGCAATGCTCACAAACTTAGTGGCAGAAAAATCCATTTCCTTCGGATATGTCCCTTTAATCGTTACTTTACATGTTAACATTCCCCAGAAAACAAACTAAAATTTCCAGAATGCATCTCCAAGTTATTCGCTTGATTAAAGTTATTTCAAATGCGGTTTCACTGAATTTAATAATTAAATAAATTTAAATGATTTAACGAAATATTAACGAACAACAAAATTTATCCCCGCGGACACTGGTTTCTTCACAAATTTCTACGCAGCTGTGATGTGAGTTCAATATTGCGATGTTTATCTGGCTGGAAAAGAATTTTACATAATTCATGTCCAGCTATATATATCCTGTCTCGTGATATCACGCTTAAAAATCTAATCTAGTCCTAACCGTTATTAACACTTGGATATCCTAATAATCTACGTACAAACCAAACAACTCGCCATATAATTACGATGTCATATCTCATCATACCATTATGAATTTTGCACACCCCTCACAGACAAACCGATCATCACGACCATCGCTCTATATTTTGGACAACCCTGAAATTGGGTTACTCTGTTCCTTATACTCAAAGTTCGTGATTTCAAATGTTCATTACGTCCCCAATTACAGTATTTCACAATACTTAGATCATTACCGGCTATGAATTTCAACTAAATCCAGCATTTTAACGTTTCCCCTGGCCGAGAATTACAGTACATTCTCAACTCCACTCCTTCCCGTTACATCCCCGCTCAGCCGAGGCCTCTCACCCCCAGTTCGCTTGGCAGTTACATGAAACACCTGTTTGTTCCAGTTGACTGGCTTCTCAAAATGCTCACCTTTTAAACTCTGCCGACATTATTAAACAGATACGATATTCTAACCAACAAAATGCACAGATTATGCTTCAAGATGCCCACACTAATTATACGCGTCGCCAATTGATACCGCTATGGATTTCTATGAATTTCTTTCCATTCCAAACATTATAAAATATTCCTCGGGCTATCATGTCCCGGCTTCAATGACAGGACTCTAACCTGATTCGCACATCTCATCTCAACTCATATAAAACATTCCTCGGGCTTCCGTGTCCCGGCTTCAATGACAGGTCCAACCTGATTCACAAATCTCATATCAACAAACTAACCTCTGTTTCCCAGCTCCACAATTATCATCGACAAAGAACTGGAATAAAATCCTCACTAGAAATCCCGACGTCTAATATCGCACAATGCATTAATCATGAGTAACTTCGCATAAATGATATCGTATTTAATAACTTGATTTTTACGAGAAATGACTGAAACATTCTACTAGATCTTCTATTGTCAGTCAGACACAGTTTAAAATGAGCATTTAACAAAAACGTTTCTCTCCGTGACCAAATTCATCACCCTAGGTTCTCACCCGACAGCGCGCTTCCACTCGATTGAAAATGAGTAACCATGGATTATTATTATTAACGTCAAAATGCAGACAGAAGAATTTTACGTCGAATGAACATCTTAATTTGACATCACAAAATATAGGCAGTACACTCACACGGATGACGATCTACATTGGACGTGATATCACTTCGGAACCCTATTCAATAACTTTTTACAACATTATACGGCACTCGCAAGACTTCAAACTTTTATCCAAGTGGAAAATAAAACAAATGACTCTTTTAGTCGTACTCTCACATTTACAAAACTTAGTATGGGTGACCACTGCGTCGTATATCCCCATTCAAATACAAGAAATCACGAGACAAGATATAAGAGGTAGTAAGATGGAAAGTCACCTACCTCATGTCACGCCAGTATTCGTCTTAGGGCTCACCTGCGACCCTGGCATTTTATTTAGCCATTTTTACATTCATGGCTTCACAATTAATTGTTAATTTTCTTCAGGTTTCCTGGAATAAAGCATTAAAAAAAGAAAATACCCTTCACTTGTTTGTTGAGCGCACACGATGGACTATAATTATCTCCGCACACGAATTACTTAATCACATTAGAATTTATTCAATACTTTGACCGTCCTATCTGGTACAATTATTTCACTCAAGAAAACTATCTCCTCACGGAGTCAAGACTTAGCCGCAATGGCTAAAATCTGCAGTTGAACTCAGTCTACTTTCGTTGGTTTGATTTCGCAGAGCAGCTCAACAATTTTTCGTCCGCTTTGTATCACAAATGCCGGAGAAGGAGACTTCGTCATGGCGTCCCTTCATATTTATAGCAGTTACCCCCTCTCTTCGGATCTCTCCCTTTGCCGCCAAGAAAATTTCTATAAATTTTCTGACTTACCTAAACTGCAATTTCAAGAGTTTTGAAAGTGACTACATGCTTGCTACATTTCTGGCGGTAGTGTTCACGGACATTTAAACTTTTTACGGGTTCGATTTGTGAGATGATTGACCTCCTTTGATAGGCACTATATTTCTTTTGACTTGGCGTGGTCACGCCATGTACACGCGCTTTGAAATAGTTCATAAAAATGACTTGAGATTCTTCCGCCGTCGACACGTGTGGTTGACGTCACGTACCCCAGAGCGTGGGACCGAAGGTAATCACCCCCTCGTCACGTGTCAAATCCATGCTATCAAGAATCCAACTTTCATTTTAATTGTTACATTATGCATAATGTTCTTAGGGCACAAAGGTCATGGGTTCAGTATTAAGAAAGGAAAAAATATATAGTCATACATTATTATTATTATTATTATTATTATTATTATTATTATTATTATTATTATTATTATTATTATTATTGAAACACTGACTACATTACTGAAATAATTTAATGGAGGATAACACAAAATTGTATTTAACAATGAATGACAGCATTTCACTAATTAATGGTTATTCACGAAAGGCCCTTGTCCTCACAGCGTGTTTCTGGTTGGCAGTCTTTACATGGAACGGCCGAACTTCCGTGATTTTGACTGACAGGTCTCGCCTTTCACTTAGCTGCAGGTGAATCACAGTCACAGCTCACAGCAGGTCAATGTAGTCAGGTGCGAACACACGATCGTTGACTATCACGACTCACGAGTTGTGTGCACTTGGCTCGAATCCAGACAAGGCCGATAGCTTGTATAATAACCTCACGTGACAGCTCCACACACTGAACTACTCAACACATACCACTCGACAAGACAACACAATTCGAGGCGATCCTGCTTTTTATATGTGGTAATGAATTTCTACCATTTTAGGAGTGCGGCCAGAATGCGGGTGTTATAGTTTCGCCTTCTAGAAAATGTACAGAGACACCAGAAATGGGGCCGTCAAGAGGGCTGGAAGTCGTATTGTCACATATTACTGTACGACTGCTATTAGGCCTAGTATTATTATTAATAGTGTTTTTGGTTTTAAGTCCCCACTAACTAATCTTACAGTTTTCGGAGATGCTGAGGTGCCAGAATTTGGTCCCGCACAAGTTCTTTAACTTGGCAGTAAATATATCAAAACGAGGCTGAGAACAAGAACCAGATTGCCCCCATGACAGCCGACATCCAATGAGGATACGGTAGAAGAGGAAGAAGAAGAAATACCAGCGAGAAGCCAGGATCAAACCTGCCAAGTTGGGTTCAGAAGGCCAGCGCCCTACCGTCGGAGCTACTTATCCCGGCATCATGATCATCATCATCGCCTTTGTTCTGACGTGGCTTAGTATCCCCCAGAACGACCATTAAGTCGGTGGTCGTGAACTTACAGTACAATCTGGTAACTATCCCGCCATAATTCTAATCGAAAGAAAAACAGGACGTAGTGCAAGCCTTGGAAGAACGAAGGAATCGTCAAAAGAAGAAATAAAAAGAAAGTTGCACAATATCAGAATCCAATATCTACAAATGGAGTAGTTCTTTGCAGTGGCCTGCAGCTTGATCACGAATAGCATGTGTTGTATCTCGATGCTGTCAGAGATTAGTGGTAAAAGCGGTGGTGCAAGTTTTTCATTTATTATTTTTGTTTCGCAAAATACAAAATGAAAAAGGTCGCTTTAATACCCTTCATGTCAGAAAGAGGATTACATTAATACAGGTAGCCGGCTCTGAACATATGAAATAAAGTCCAGCCTTGCATTTTGACTGTCGGAAACACAAGCATTGCAATGGAGTGTTACAGTGAATTACATTCAGTTATCTGTCGTTTTAATCAACTGATGAGAACGGCTCATGAAACACTAATTTGTATCGTGAATACGTTCATACTCTTATCATTCCGTTTCCAGTACTGGATCCCTCGGTAAAAAGTCTTGCGACCAAAATTTTTTATACAAACTGCTTTACGTCGCATCGACACAGATAGGTCTTATGGCGACGATGAGATACGACAATGATAATGATGATGATGATGTAGCGACAATTATTTTTTTTTTTGCTAGTTGCTTTACGTCGCATCGACACAGATAGGTCTTATGGGATACGAAAGGCCTAGGAGTAGGAAGGAAGCGGCCGTGGCCTTAATTAAGGTACAGCCCCAGCATTTGCCTGGTGTGAAAATGGGAAACCACGGAAAACCATCTTCAGGGCTGCCGATAGTGGAATTCGAACCTACTATCTCCCGGATGCAAGCTCACAGCCGCGCGCCTATACGCGCACGGCCAACTCGCCCGGTATTAAAAATTTCAAAATCATCCACTGGCCATAGTTCAAAACGTGATGACGAAGAATGAATGGATCAATATGAATTAAAAACTGTCAGTGGATCCGACCCGCAACGCTCCACATTCCTAGAAACTATCGTAAAGCAATATTATTACTGACTGCTTCTAAAGCACAATCATTAATCGATGATGTTTGTTATCTAAAGGAGTCCAAAATCCAGGTCATCCGCCTCTCATAATGGTACTTATCGCTAGTAAAGTAGAAGCATAGTAATTGTCATGTTGCGGTACAAATCGAAAGTAGCGTAGACTCGCGGTATTCCACACATTATGTTAATACTCACAAGTAATGTAATACGCACATGTAATGCAGACCTATGGTGTTCCTCACATAGTGGGTTGACTACTAATCATACGCAACGCAGACCCGTGATGTTCCTCACATAATGGTACCAATTATAGGCAAAGGGTACTGTAAAACCCATCATGATTCACACACTGTTGCTACTAATCATAAACCTATTATGTACTACTAATGGTACTACTGGCAAGTAAAAGTGACCCATAGTGTTCCCTGTGTGATGGTACTAGGTACAAGTAGTCTCATGGTTCTAATTTGATCATCCCTTGGTCGCCCCTTTTAGTCGCCCCTTACGACAGGCAGGAGATACCGTGATAAACCGCGGAAAACCATCTGGAGGACTGCCGACAGTAGGGTTCGAACCCACTATCTCCCTAGTGCAATTTCACAGCTGCACGTTCATAACCGCACGGCCAACTCGCTTGGTGCGTCCAAACAAGAAGATCTTACGGCTTGCAGTGCTGGGAGTGTTCAAGGAAATGTTCTGCTCGCCTTGTTTACACCTTTCTATTTGACGCCAGTGGGCGTTTGGATGTGGTATGGAGAAGGTGACAATACCAAGGGGTCTGCTGAAAGCTTAACGTCGCCATCTGACAGGCAAATCACCGTCAGCAGCGCCATATAGACACTCCGGAAATGTTTGAAATTGAACTCAGAATTTTGTCATGCTTTCTACTGATTACAAATTGTATACGATCGCCTCTCCTACGATGCCAGCCAACATTCTGAAGGTGAAAATGTTTTCGACGAACGGAACTCGAACCCGCTAACCTCAGTGTCAGACCTGACGTCTTGACGATCATGACCACCAGGCGGTCTATTTATAACATAGAAATAAAACAATAAAGTTATATGATGTAAAATTAGAATAATAAAAATAAAATCTCCAAGATTAAATGAAGTCATATTCCTGAATCAGTGACACAGTTAAAAGAAATTATAGGACACACTTGAATGTTTGGTTATGCCTTGCATGCTCTGCTCCCTCCAACAGTACAATAAAATCATACTTACTGAAAATATTTTTAGTCATCTACAGCTTTGGTGGGATCCCAGGTATAATGCAGAGCTACTTAGACAAGCTCCGCACTCGTATCGCATTTATTTATTTCTTCTTCTTTTTCTTCGTTTAGGTCTACGATGTACCACGTGGTTCGTAACTTTGGTAAGCTATTTTCTTCCTCTTAGCCAAGTATTCCTTCATTCTAGTGCTATGGATGTATTTTCTTTCTTGAGTCCATCATCATCATCATCATCGTCATCATCATCATCATCTGTTTACCCTCCAGGGTCGGCTTTTCCCTCGGACACAGCGAGGGATCCCACCTCTACCGCCTCAAGGGCAGTGTCCTGGAGCTTCAGATTCTTGGTCGGAGATACAACTGGGGAGAATGATCAGTACCTCGCCCAGGCGGCCTCACCTGCTATGCTGAACAGGGGCCTTGTGGAGGGATGGGAAGATTGGAAGGGATAGGCAAGGAAGAGGGAAGGAAGCGGCCGTGGCCTTATGTTAGGTACCATCCCGACATTCGCCTGGAGGAGAAGTGGGAAACCACGGAAAACCACTTCCAGGATGGCTGAGGTGGGAATCGAACCCACCTCTACTCAGTTGACCTTCCGAGGCTGAGTGGACCCCTTTCCAGCCCTCATACCACTTTTCAAATTTCGTGGCAGAGCCGGGAATCGAACCCGGGCCTCCGGGGGTGGCAGCTAATCACGCTAACCACTACACCACAGAGGCGGACTCTTGAGTCCATTTCACTCCTATTCCTGGACTCATCGATTTAGCTCGTTTTATTTATTTATTTATTTATTTATTTATTTATTTATTTATTTATTTATTTATTTATTTATTTATTTATTTATTTATCAATTCTGGCAACCATAGACCTCGTATAGAACCTCTTTGTGATTACAGTTTTCTTTGCTGCTACAATTTCTTAACTCTCTTTCTTTTTTCTTCCTAGTCCTCGTTTCTGGTCTCTGCAACCGCTCAAATATGTGTACCATGTTTCAGAATGTGGTTCTGTCGTGGAAGTCTTTTTATACGATTTGGATTTCTTTCAGGTCCTTCTTAGTGTTAATTAACTATCTTTCCTTTTCCTTTTTTACAATTCGCTTTACATCACACCGATATATATCGACGATGGTATAGGAGTGGGAAGGTACACTCCCAGTATTTTTCTGGTATGAAAATGGGAAACCATGGAAAACCATCTTCAGGACTGCCGACAGTGGGGTTCAAACACAGTATCTCCCGAATTTAAGCTCACAGCATGGCCAACTCACTCTTTCATATGAGGTGCCATTTCTATTGTTCTTGTTAAAATCTTTGGAGCCCATCGTCGTTTAATCTCGAAATGTTTACTGTATCTTTGTTTTCCTAAGATATTTGATGTCCTTCCGCTGAGTTCTCTGGTTCAAATTCCGGTCACTTCATATGACATTTGTGCTGGACAAAGGGGAGGCGGGACAGGTTTTTCTCCGGGAACTCCAGTTTTCCCTGTCATTGTTCATTCCAGTGACACTCTCCAATATAATTTCATGTGCCAGGCATTAATCATTGCTCGAGATGAGTGCGACAGGTTTCGGCAGCCGTCGCTAGATGGGGCTTCATTCATTACACTCCTGAACCGGTCGAATGACTGGAAATACGCTGAGGATTTTCATTTCCATTGTTTATGTTTGTGCAAATAGTATGAATCTTAACCACTTAGATTAGTAATGCAATAAAAATCAAGAAGAAATCATACTTCTTCTCTCTCCTATACCCACGTAAGAAGCAGTCCCTTTCTCATAGTCAGCTATGAAACAAAGACACAATACCATTTACTATATCTACCGCCAAGTTGCTGATTACGCCCAGACAATGAACTGGTGAGATGAACGACCATAGAATTATTTCAAATAATAACTTTGAAATATTTCTTTGGTGAGCTTCCTTCCTCACCATTTGTTCCCTTTTGCACGGGTAGTTGAGCGCGCGGCGGAAAGTTTAAATCCCTGTGCTGAGATCGTATCAGGACTTCACACTCGATTTGAACCGCGTTTAACTTCTATTTTATAAGAAGCGTTGAAATGAAGTGGAAATAACGGGTTTAAAAGATCGAGCATTTCTCCTCTCATTCCAGGGAATAGTTTCCCCACAAGTTTCACCTCGTAATCCTCATCTTATCTAGAGACGGCAGGCCGACCCCCCGGCTCCTAGCGATATATCTAGAGAGAACTGCGCCGAGGAAGAGAGATTATGAGGCCAGAGTAGATTCATCATCTTCTTCGTAACTCTTAGGCTATATATCCACGACCTTTGTTTGCTAATTCCATGACGTATCAATGTAGATTTTATTTATTTACTACTACATAAGCCTATCTTCGACAGTCGAAACGACTGACTATAAAATAATTGCAAATTCTAAATGGATTATTAATGTTTTATGAATAAAAGTTACACTTTTCAGGTTTTATACAACATTCGAATGGTATCAAAACAGATATTGTAGTATTTTCTTACAGACCATATTGAGTGCAGTATTCGTTCGGAGTTTTACAGGGTGACCCAAAAGCTTTTCAACATTTGAAGAATTGGCCATGCGGTTAGGAGTGGGCAGCTGTGAGCTCGCATCCGAGAGATAGAGGGTTCGAACCCCACTGTCGGCAGCCCTGAAGATGGTTTTCCGTGGTTTCCCGTTTTCACACCAAGCAAATGCTGGGGCTGTACCTTAATTAAGGCCACGGACGCTTTCTTCCCATTCCTAAGGTTTTCCCATCCCATCGTCGCCATAAGACCTATCTATGTCAGTGCGACGCAAAACAAGTAGCAAAAAGAGCACTAATAGTGCATTTTATGGTAACGTCAAAATGCCGTGATTGCAGGCGCATCTGACGCCCTCTCTCACGACAGCTCCTTTTACAGCGTACACGGGCTTTATGAGGCATCACTGACCTGTTGCTGTCCAGCGCCATCTGTTGGTCTGTTTGTACACACTTTATTGGTGTCAATAAAACACAATGTCATGCCTATCATATGTGCCAATTATTACCTCTATACCTCCTATATTCCATGAAGTATTGCGTCGTTAAATGTGAATGCACTTTTTGGTCACCGTGTACTTCGACATCTACGGATCTGTGTCCCCCTGTGCGTGGGGGCGGTAGAATAACACCCACGGTATCCCTTGCCTGCCTTAAGAGGAGACTAAAAGTGACCCCAGCGGCTCTGAACTTTGGAGCGTGGGTTGACGACCACGGGGCCCTCAGCTGAGTCGTGGCATTACTTCCACTTACTTGTACCAGGCTCCTCACTTTCATCCATCCTATCCGACCTCCCTTGGTCAACTCTTGTTCTTTTCCGACCCTGACGCTATTAGGTTTGTGAGGGCTAGGGAGTCTTTCATTTTCACACCCTTCGTGGCCATTGCCTTTCTTTAGCCGATACCTTCATTTTTCGAAGTGTGGGGTCCCTTTAATTTTTTCTCTCCGATTAGTGTTATATAGAGGATGATTGCCTAGTTGTACTTCCTCTACAGACAATAATCACCACCACCACTATGGATCTCTGTACTCTTGAAAAAGGTACACACAACTATCCAAAACGAATCACCATCAACAGCGTCATATGACCTCACTCCATAGGAGCACTGCGGAGAGGTTTGGAATTTAATCCAGGCTTTTGGAACGCAATCTACTGATTAGAAATTCTGTGACACCGCCTCCCCTATCCTGTCGGCCAGCATTTTGATGGCAAAAATTTCCAACGAATGGGAACTCGAACCGGCTAACCATGATGTCGGACCTTATAGACCTCACGTGTTAACGACCATGGTCACCAGTTGGGGTGCTATATCTCGTGCTTATCGATAAAGATGAACCCCAGAAAGGAAAAAACAAAAAAGCGTTTCATTCATTTCAGTGAAACATAGTATTTTTCACTGAACAGTTCACGTACGATGGTCATCATTGAATTGCCCTTGCAATCTATAACTGGTACCTATTTCAGGTTCTCAAATATACCTGCGGAAAGCAACAGAAACCAGGAAGCACGCAGTTCGATATCATGCCGGAAGCTGTGAACACACGTCATCGTGGGGAATATACTTAACGACTTCGCTGATAGAAACGTATTTTTCTTTTTTAAAATCGCGCTCATGAACGGTTCATTGTATTATGTCTGTAAAGAAGACGTAACAGTCCGCCTCTGTGGCGTAGTGATTAGCGTGATTAGCTTCCAACCCCGGAGGCCCGGGTTAGATTCCCGGCTCTGCTACGAAATTTGAAAAGTGGTACGACGGCTGGAACCGGGTCCACTCAGCCTCGGGAGGTCAACTGAGTAGAAGTGGGTTCGATTCTCACCTCAACCATCCTCGAAAAGGTTTTCCGTGGTTTCCCACTTCTCCTACAGGTAAATGCCGGGATGGTACCTAACTTAAGACCATGGCCATTTCCTTCCCTCTTCCTTGTCTATCCCTTCCAATCTTCCCATTTGTTGTTTCCCATTTTCACACTAGGCAAATGCTGGGGCTGTACTTTAATTGAGGCCACGGCCAATTCCTTCCCAGTCCTGGCCCTTTTCTGTCCCATCGTCGCCATAAGACATATCTGTGTCGGTGCGATGTAAAGCCAATAGCAAAAAAAATCTTCCCATTCCCCCACAAGGCCCCTGTTCAGCATAGCAGGTGAGGCCGCCTGGGCAAAGTACTGGTCCTACTCCTCAGTTACATCACCCGACCCAATGTCTCTCGCTCCAGGACACTGCTTTTGAGGTGGTAGAGGTGGGATCCCTCGCTGAGTCCGAGGGAAAAACCAACTCTGGAGGGTAAACAGATTAAGAGAGAAAAGAAAGAAGACGTAATAATCTATAAGTGGTAGCAATTTCAGTGTTGAAACCGTTTCGTTTTCTCACTGTCGCTGTGAATGACAGAATGAGGGATTTTATATATACAGAGTGTACCATAATTAATAGCGCAAGTTGAAGCAGCTCTACGTACACGATACTACAAGCAAAAAAAGTTAGTAAACATGGGTCCGTCCACAAAAGAGCCGTTTGCGAAATAAATTCAGAAGTTGTGGTTAACAGCCTCCACTGACTTCACTGTGTGTAAACGTCATTCTAGTTAGGAAAAGGTACCACAATAGACATTAAGAAAAGTTATTAGATTCTTTAACAGCCTCCGTGCCTCAGACGGCAGCGCGTCGGCCTCTCACCGCTAGATGCCGTGATTCAAATCCCGGTCACTCCATGTGATAATTGTGCTGGACAAAGCTGAGGCGGACAGGTTTTACTCCGGGTACTTCGGTTTTTCCTGTCATCTTTCATTCCCGCAACACTCTCCATTCTCATTTCATAGCATTTATCAGTTATTCATAAATCATTTTGGGAGTGGCGACCCCATTGTACTAATAGCCTTTATATGGTTCATTGCTTACATCCATGACTCGGTCAAAGACTGGAAAACAGGTTGTATGTTTTTCATTAGATTCTTTAATATGAGTGCTGTTGTTTTTAATGAACAAGTATGTTACAGTTACATGTTACAATGACTGTACGGTGTACTTACTCCTAGTTAAAGGAAGTGTTCAGTGTGTCGTCCTTGTACCTGGATGTATCCAATGCTGGAAGATGCTGAAGAATCAAAAGGTAATTCTGTCCATTGAGTTCATTTGCTAAAATGTACGGCCCAATAAGGCGATCACCTAATACCCCTAACACACGTCGCTGATGTAGTGGTTCATGCACAGCATGTGGGTCGGGGTCGGAATAGAGCAAGAGCTGACCGAGGGATGTCAGATACGATGATCATTGTGAGGATCCTGGTACAAGCAATTGGAAGAGATTTCAGGATTCAGCTAAGGGCCCCGTCGTCACCAACCCTCGTTCCCAAGTTGAGCCCCTCTAGCTATTTTAGTCGCCTCTTACGACAGGCAGGGGATACCGTGTGTGTTATTCTATTGCGTCCACTCAAAGGGATGTGGCCTTCATGATCTGTATAGAGATGACTGTTTTTTATTATACATGATAGTTAACTCACCTTTTTTTCCCATGTTGAAAACAGAATCCTGTGACATACGTACACATTTATAGAAATTAATACTATACTTGCATATGTTCTTCCCATCTAGATTTGTTTACCCCTATTTGGTCTTCATCTGCCAGAAGTACGTTAACTAGGCCCTACATTGAACAGTGTTTTCTTCACTTCGATTTGTTAAAGCGCACTGTCCTCTAATGCTCTTGACCAAATCAGACACCTGTTCCCGTTCACAGTTCTCCGACCGGCGTTATCTACATAAGATAATGAACGGCTGTACTAAATGCAACATGTGAGTGACCTATTCCCCATTCCTTGTTCGCTCCCGCTCAACACGTAACCACTATTTGCATTGTGTGTCTCGCCCACGCCTCGAATTGCAGAGGTGCTCCATCATTCACTGACTACCAACTTCGGTATCTTCTCCCCATGCCGTATTCAAGTAAAAAGTTAGAAGATTCAAGAAGTTTTGACCCTAGTCTTCCTTCCTTAGGTACCGGGCGAGTTGGCCGTGCGGTTACGAGCGCGCTGCTGTGAGCTTGCATCAGGGAGATAGTGGGTTCGAACCCCACTGTCGGCAGTCCTGAAGATAGTTTTCCGTGGTTTCCCATTTTCACACCACGCAAATGCTGGGGCTGTACCTTAATTAAGGCCACGGCCACTTCCTTCCCATTCCTAGGCCTTTCCTGTCCCATCGTCGCCATATATGACCAATCTCTGTCGGTGGGACGTAAAGCAAATAGCAAAAAAATAAATAAATACAAGCTTCCCTTAGGTGACCTTGCCATAATTTTCTCCTTTCTGTACCCACACCTTCCTTTCCTGACGTAGCCTATGCTTCTTACCTGCTGTTGACATTTTTGTTGTTTCTTTTACGGTTTTTGAGAGGAAAATCAACTGTGAATAGTTAATCTGAGAATACAATCGAAATTAAAATATATTTCATCAAGGTTAACTGGAACTTAATCGTAATATTCATTATTTTCTGGCAGCTATTGCCGCACGGATTATTTATTTCGGTCGCAAATACTTTAAGTTATACCGATGGTTACGTACAATTTAGAGGGAAGCTTTCAATATCCCAGTTTACATATCTTACAAAACATTATTTTGGAGCCCAAAACGTTTGAAAATACTCTAATTGTTGTTTTAGAAAACCTGTTTCGTCTTTAAGCTTGGTACAACAGTCCGTATGTGCGTGTGTATAATAATAATAAAATTAATAATATGTATGTATGCATGTATGTATGTATGTATGTATGTATGTATGTATGTATGTATGTATGTATGTATGTATGTATGTATGTATGTATGTATGTATGTATGTATGTATGTATGTATGTATGTACAGTCCTCGGCCCGAAAGCTGCTGGTTTTATCCTTTTCAGCTATGCCAACAGCTCTCATAGATAATCTAGGCGTCACTGAAGAGGCATACTAGGGAAATGATGAGTGAGCTAGTTTCCCGTTGATTTCCTCACTGAGCCAGAGAATGCTACTACATATCAGTCTGCCAAGCCCACTGAAATGCACGCATCAACCGACCCTATGACAATATTTTCATACCATTCATAGCAGGGACTGACTGCACAAGGAATGGTATTACTAGCATCACTCATACCTCAGACACTTTCATATTGTCAAAGCCAAAGATGAGACTGGGACAGGTCAAGCATAGAAAAATATTAATATACAATAATTGTTTCTTCAACAATTTCCTGGTTTTAGGGTCAATAATGTGTCACGAAATTATTTCTTCGTTTCACTAAATTTAAATTCATGGGCCACTGAAAGGGTTACATCGACCATCTGGAGACAACTCAGGAACTCAGCCGGTTTGGTTACCTCCTGATATGGTCTATCTCGGGAGCTCCTATCCACCGCGTTCATCTACCCCCTCGCTTATGTCGGTTCTGACTGTAGATGCTAATGTGGAACGTGCTTTTTTTTTATTCCTTACATTGTTATGTAAAATTTCTCCTTCACCTTCTGGAAAGCTTATTTTAGATTTTCAGTTAGAATCAGAAACAATGTTATGTAAATGAGCTGTATGTGTTAACACTCTCAGACACTGCTAGTTCTGGCCTTACCATTCATAATACTGCAGTTCAAGCTGATATCTTCCTACACCATGAGTCGTTATGCGAAAAACATTCTTGGCAGCTTCCACCTGTGCTCAAGCTTTACACACCCAGGTCGGTGGCAAGTAGAACAGCCTTCCCTTAACAGGATCTCTCGTTTCCATGCTCGGAATACGATTTCGAATAGTACCGCTATACAGTAACTCACCTCCTGTCTCCACATGATTCGATTATACAGAGGGTTTCAGTAAGACTGTGTCCGACTCATTGGCTGAATGGTCAGCGTACTGGCCTTCGTTATTCAGGGTCCCGGGTTCGATTCCCGACTGGGTCTGTGATTTTTAACCTTCATTGGTTAATTCCAATGGCTCGAGGGCTGGGTATTTTTGCTGTCCCCAACATCCCTGCAACTCGCATACCACACGTAACACTATCCTCCACCAAAATAACACGCTGTTACCTACACATGCCGCCCTCCTTCATAGGAGGGTCTGCGTTACAAGGGCAGTACCCGACTAGAAATAAACCAACGAAATTATTATTATTATTATTATTATTATTATTATTATTATTATTATTATTATTATTATTATTATAGTAAAACTGTAAAACACAACGTCGAAATTGACGAGCAAACAGACATGTTTCTCCAACCCTTCTCCCGTTTCTCTACGGGGTCGGGTATGAGGTGAAATGAATCTGTCGTAGCGTGGGTTTTTATGACCGGATGCCCTTCCTGACGTCAACCTCATCAAAGGATATTTTTACAAGTTGCTTTACGTCGCACCGGCAGGGGTAGGTCTTACGGCGACAATGCAACAGGAAAGGGCTAGGAGTGGGAGGGAAATGACCGTCGCTTCAATTAACATTTGCCTGGTGTGAAAATGGGAAACCACGGAAAACCATCTTCAGGGCTGGTGACTGTGGGGTTCGAACCCACTATCTCCCGAATACTGGATACCGGCCGCACTTAAGCGACTGCAGCCATCGAGCTTGGTGAGAAGAGTTAATAGAGACGAAATGAATGGCGTGATATATGCCAGTGGGAAGGGAGAGGGTGACCCGGTGCCGGCACATAGCCTACTTCTGTCCAATAGCGCCTAGCGGTCTACTCAGAGCTTAACGTCGCCATCTGACAGACGAACCACCAATCAACAGCGTCAGATGCTCTCACTCCATATTAGCACTGCTGAAAGGTTTGGAATTTAATCCAGGCTTCCGACACGCATTCTAATGATTATAAACGGTATACCAGCCCCTTCCGTACGCTGCCGGCTTACATTTTGATGGGGAAATTTATTTTCGAATAAAGGGACTCGAACCGGTTAACCACGGTGTCAGACCGTTCAGACTTCAACGTCTTAACGATCATGGACACCAGGCGGGTTGACGAGCAAACAGCCATATGGCGTCAAATTAAAACGTCTGCACACGATAGCAGAGTACTAACTCGGATCCGTACGTCTACGTACTGTAAAATCTATCAATATCTTTAATAATATTTCAGAGAGAACTTCATTAGATCCGCGTGAAACGATAAAATATTTGGGAATTTTGTGAAGATGCCGAAATGTCTCAATATATATTCATTTAAGGAAGGTCTAACTCTACCAAAATAAAAAACAAATACGATATGTAGCAAAAAAGATTGAGTGGAATGATTGACCATCAGCTGTCTGCGTTTCTCTAGCAACGAAGTACTTATTGTATCTAATAGTTTGACATTTTAGGAATTCAGTGCGGTGTAGATTTCAACGATTCTGGTTCTCACAACAGAGAAGGAACATTATTTCTGGTCATACAGAGTAGGGTGTCAGAATAGGCCGAGTTTCCTTCACGTTAAAGAACAGTGCGAGGAGGTACCAAATAACAGAACGACGTTAGCTGTCGTTGAAAAGTCCCGCCATTCGGGATCAATCTTACCTCATATTTCAACGAAAGGGAAAAGCACTGCGCCCAAGAACCGTCACCACAAACTAGAATCATGGACGACTTCTCCAACAGGTGTTACAGTCCCCAAATCTTACTGTAGCGTACTGCAGGAATGTGCAATGATCAGCCAGAATATTATGACTACCCAGCTAACAGCCAGTTTGTCCACCTTTAGCACGGATAACAGTGGCGACGCGTCTCAGCGTGGAAGCAATGAGGCCTTGGTAGGTGGCTGGAGGGAGATGGCACCACATCTGCAAACACAAGTCACCTAATTTCCGTAAATTCCGGGGAGGCGGGAGGGGGGCGGGGAGCGATGAGCGATGAGCTCTGACGCCACGTTCAATCGCACCCAGATGTGTTCGATCGGGTTAAGATCTGGTGAGTTGGGGGCCAGCACATTAATTGCAACTTGCCATTGTGTTCCTCAAACCACTCCATCACACTCCTGGCCTCATAACATGGCGCATTATATTCCTGAAAAATTACACTGCCGTTGGGAAACATGATCGTCATGAAGGAGTATACGTGGTCTGCGACCGGTGTAAGATACATCTCGGCCGTCATGATGACTTTCACGATCTCCACTGGACACATGGATGCCCACTTTAATGTTCCCTAGAGCATATTTGATCCGCCGCCAGCTTGTCTCCGTACCGCAATACAGGTGTCAAGGCGCTGTTCCGCTGGAAGACGACGGATTCGCGCCCTCCCATCGGCATGTTGAAGAAGGTATCTGGATTCATCAGACCATGCAACGCTCTGCCACTGCGCCAACGTCCAGTGACGATGGTCACGTGATCATTTCAGTCGTAGTTGCCGATGTCGTAGTGATAACATTAGCACTTGCATTGGTCGTCGGCTGCGGAGGATTATCCTTAGGAGTGTTCAGTGCACTGTGTGCTCAGACACACTTGTACTCTGCCCAGCCTGTGACGTTCGACATCTGTAATGAGGGTCGGCCGCCCAATCCCTCGACGTTTGCACGTGGTTTCACCTTGGCTTCGCCAGTTGTTTAGGTCACTCACCACAGCACTCCTCGAACGTCCGACAAGTCTTGCAGTTTCCGAAAGCTTGTGCCGAGCCTCCGGGCCAATCACAATCTGCCCTCGGTCAAACTCAGATAGATCGCGCGCCTTCGCCATTCTACACACGGACAGCACAACTACTGATACTATATGCACCGTGCGTGTGTCTGTCTAGCAGTCATTCCTCGTCAGGTGACGCTACTATCGCCTGGACGGTTTTATATCGATAGTAGGTAGGTGGTCATAATGTTCGGACTAATCAGTGTATATTTACATGACATATTCACCCACTCCTTGAGTATGATGTGTTTAAGGTTCCTTTACGCACCCGTATTAGATAAATGTAGTCAACGAAATTTTTTCTTATGGAATGCATATCAATATGTGACTGGGAGGCGCGACCCCGCTTAAAAGGATAAAGGATAGGAAGAGCATTGTCACATTCGTGGTTTCGACATAGGAGCGATGAAATGTAAAAACTCGAAGAAGGACGCAGTTGAAATGACGTAGTCCACAGTTTACTGAACCTAAATGAATGAATTTATGAAGAAGAAAGAGGAGGAAGAAATTAGAAAGAAGAAAGAGGACATAATGAGGAATGAGAGGATGTACCAGTGTTTAGATGAAACTTATTATTCCGTGCCAGATAATACACATTTCCTCTCTCTTTCTGACCTTTTCTCCTATTATAACTATGTTGACCAATTGGAAAGTTCATCTACCTTCTATCTTAATCGATTTACCCTCCAGGGCTGGCTTTTTGCTCGGACTCAGCGAGGGATCCCACCTCTACCGCCTCAAGGGTAGCGTCCTGGAACGTGAGACATTTGGTCGGGGTATACAACTGGGGAGGATGACCAGTGCCTCAACAGGCGGCCTCACCTGCTATTCTGAACAAGGGCCTTGGTGGGGGATGGCAAGATTGGAAGGGATAGACAAGGAAGAGGGAAGGAAGCGGCCATGGCCTTAAGTTAGGTACCATCCCGGCATTTGCCTGGAGGAAAAGTGGAAAACCACAGAAAACCACTTCCAGGATGGCTGAGGTGGGAATCGAACACACCTCTACTCAGTTGACCTCCCGAGGCTGAATGGACCCTGTTCCAGCCCTCATACCACTTTTCAAATTTCGTGGCAGAGCTGGGATTCGAACCCGGGCCTCCGGGGATGGCAGCTACAGAGACGGACTGGAAAGTTCATACACATGAAAACGTAGAAAAAGTGATGTCTCATATTGGCATTAGTAAGTTTCGATCCTAACACATGTGAGAATATAGTAACTTTACACTGTATGGTTCCGTGCAACACGTCCACAAAGCTATGATGAACACATTTCCACACAATAAGCTCAAGTCCAGCTGCAGAGTAGTAAGTAAACACAGCATACTTCACGAAACACTAAATTATACGAGAAGCGCAAACAACGCTGTGAAGTGCTCTAGTATGAGCAATAGCTAAACAAACCCAGCACACAGCAGAGTTAAGATTAAAGCAAGGGAAGACTGGACATATCTAGAAGGTGTTTTTCTTACCGCTCACATGCAGAGTAGGGCTCATACTTTGCCTATTTGCATGTATTTCCCCTTACACCGAAACTTGGGCTTTTAATACATAAATTCGTTTTAAGATATTTTAATATCGGAGAGAGCTCGCTCGTGGACGTAGCGAGAAATCGATATGAAAGATGATCGTTCGTATTCTATATATACTAAATAGTGGAGTATGTAAATTAATAGCGGATAAATCAGCGAAAGGGTTCTCATTGCAACCGAAGGATAATACACAGATTAATATAGGAATCTTCGGGGGGAGGCATATAAAACTGCCGTTATAATGGGGTTTTCGCTACAGTGGACTTCTACTCTATGTACAGTATTTTACCCTTTTCTGATACCAATAAATGTTTCATAAAATGGAATTATCCGTGTTTTTCGTTTTTTCGTGCATATCCTCCCCTTCATTAGCACGAATAATCGGAAGTACACTAGTTTAAACTCCAGTCTCCGTAACAATATGTTAAATGAATTAATTAGTTGGTTAATTCCATGGTAATTCTAGTTGATTCACCCAAAAATGTCATTCTTATGATCTTTTAAACGTATCTAGGAAACTATAAATTATTTTCTAAAACTGCGTGATTAAGGTATATTTGAGTAGCCTATGCTTTACATGCCTATTTCTTTGCTTAATTCCTTGAATAGTGCTTCCTTAAGTGAATATTTTGAATAGTTTTAGTGCCTATTTTCTGAATTTTACCGCCTATCAATGCGAGCACTAGAAATGACGTTTGTTTCCTTGGCTGAATGGCTAGTCTTTTGACTTCCTGTACAAAGTACCCCAGGTTCGATTCCTAGCAGGGCATTTTAGCCGCATGTAGTTAACTACTTTAGAGTTATGCTATGTCTCCTCTGGAGTAACTCTCCTCCACTACACGGCTTTACTCCTGCAACTGTACGAAGCTAATCCGCCAACAGCAAGTAAAGCAACAATTTATAAACTCATCATTTTAATACTTCTTTTATACCCTTACCCACTTTTCCCTTGCCTTCCTCAGAAGTGACTCTTCCGTTAATACTCCACCTTTTGGGATTGTAATTCTCTCAGTTTACAATCCCCTTTCTCTATCCATTCCAGCTATATTTTGCTTCTTTTTCATTTTGTTTACATTTTCATTCATTCTTACCTTCCTGCACCTTATTTCTATACCTTTAAGTTGTTTCGTTTTAAAGTTGTCTCCGTGTGTGTTGTTTCCTGACCTCTTGTTTCTTATTCTGTCTTTCCTGTCGGCCACTATCCGTCTATGAGTTTACTTCTGTCTCTTCCTCCCTCCCTCCATCCATCCATCCATCCATTACCTCCCATTCTTCTTACCTTCCTATCCCTTCCTGCCATATTCTGTGTTCGAGTCCTTTCACGCTAATATTTTCTCCCTATTCATCGCTTTATCACTTCATATCTCCCTTCATATCTTCACCACAGTTCACTATTCTTGTATTAGTTTACAGTATTTCTGGGTCATGCAGCTATCAGCTTTCATCTGGAAGATAGTAGGTTCGAACCCCACTGTCGGCATCTTACCCGTGGTTTCTCATTTTTACACCAGAAAAATGCTGGGCTGGGCCTTCATAAAGGTGACGGTCGCTTCCTTCCAACTCCTGGGCCTTCCCTAAGCCATCGTCGCAATAAACCGTATCTGTGTCGCTGCGACGTATTGAACAAATAATTCTACGACGAAAAAAAATTCATTCCAAATATTTATTTCAGCTACAAACGACTTTTTTGAGAGTAGCCATGTTTTTAATTCAAAAACCTCTCTGTCTCGTGGGAACGAACTCTCCGTGACAAGCGAGGCGCGAGCTCGTGAAATGCCGGGATACTTCGGTGGACCTCGAGTAATGAATAATTTGTCAAATTCGAGAAATCCTTCATAACGAGAGATTTTGGCGACATGGTAAGTCCAGGAATAAAGGATCTAAATTATTTATAAACCGTATGTGAAGATAGAATACCCAGGGTAAGTATAAATACAGTTAAGCCTGGAGGAGAGTGCGTCCTGCTCGCGGATTCTGCGACACCTGGCAAGGTCAATTTCCTGAAGAAAATGCCGCGAAACTCCACGGCAGAAATAATTTATTTCACCCGTTGCAAGTATGGGAAAAATATGAAATTAACACCTAATGAATTGTAAGTCTGTCCAAAGACATTGAATAAATTTCAAGAAAATTGGTCCAGTGGATGTGGAATTAGCAGACTGCATAACCGAGCCTCGTGGAGAGGGTGGCGTACCTCCCAGAGGGTATAAAAGAAACCTCCCTCCGCCTATTTTACACACTCTGTCTGATTGAACGGCGAAGCCCACGTCATTCGTCTGCAAGAAAGTGCTGGGTTTTGTTCTCAAAGTAACTTGTTACATATTCATGTCAATGGTTCAAGTAGAATATTAAAGTAAAAGGTGATAGAAATTTTCCTGAACTGCCGCCGATGAAAACTTTGTGGGTTTAGGTATTTCGTTAAAATACGTAGCTGAGTTTCTCTCTGTATTACAATTATGTGCGTTTAATATTTGTCAAAAGGGAAGTCTGGAGGCTGTCCGCGCAGTCTGATTTTCTTATCTGTTTGGAACACCTGGCTAGCAGTAGTGTGAACGACAGCAGGGTCCTGGGAAAACTGTGGCAGTCGTCTTTTGAGAAGCGTGCTCGTCGCATGTTAAACACGAAGAAAGTGCAATATTTGCGGTGGTAATCGACACCGAGTGTAAAATACGTTTAGCTTAAGTAATATATATAAGAAGATGATAACAAATGTAGCCATTGTAGGCTAAGCACGAGGCCAGCTGGCTAATGCAGCCAGAATCTCCAAGGTGGCTATGATTACATGTCTGTAACTATATTTTTATCAATGTTGTAGTTAGAATTTGTTTGTCCCAATAAATTTTCAGTGCGTGTGTCGAACTGATATTTAATAATAATCAGGCGAATGTGTTATATTTCTGGTCGTCGTGTGAAACTCTTCAGGTCTGTAAAATTCACGTCGAGAAACCATAAAATGCGAAGTTTAAATAATGTGTTAATATTCTTTGAGATATTGTTCAAATTGAGTAAAATTAGGAAGGTGACAACGATAATGTAGTCGTGGTGAATGTCTTAATTTCGAATATCGTATGAGTTCAGAATTTTTTGTCTAAATAATAATAATAATAATAATAATAATAATAATATTTACCGCGGGATAACATTTTTCTATGTTAAAAGTGTATTTAACAGATATGTTCAGTAAGATTTGTGTTGTCTCGAAATCCAGTGAAGTCTGATAAAGTTATGTTTTTTCGTGGGAAGATAACTTTGTGACATCGTGTATGTCGGTGATGTGGGAAAGCACGGTGTGTTGTTTTATTCCTGAGGTCCGGAAGATGTAGTAAAAATAAATGAAAAAAAGGATTTTTATAAAATTAGTTTGTCACGAGAGGATTGAGGTTTGAAAAGTTTTGAAAAAAATGGATTGTGCCGAAATGATACGTTGAGATTAGAGTTGTATAGATGTTAGAAGGCAGAGGAAGCCTGTATTTCGTGTGTAATTCTGCCGTTAGAGGCGATGAGGATGAATTTTTGAGACAGGCTTTATTTGCTGATGGCGAAGAATTTTTGAGACAGGCTCTATATTAAATATGATATTTCTGAGGCAGGCTGTAGTATATTCCGCTTACAATCCGGGACAGCTGACCGAGTGAAGGTTGGTTCGAGATGAGTATTGTGTGATGCACAGTAAGATTTCAAGTCAAGGTGCCCAGAGAAAAACAATTTCTGTTGAAGATTGTAGTTCTTGACAGTCAAATCCAAGCGACTACTTTACGTAAAGTCAGCATAACGAATAAAGTATACGACCTCAAGGGTAGAAGAGCATTCTGAATACACGGTTGGTATTATTTGACTGTAATGACAAATTTCCACTCAGAAAATTTCATAAATTACGAGACGATAATTTATCATTAAATCGTAAACATTGTGGGATGAGATATTGGACGTTATTAAAGCGATAGTTGGCTGTGTAGACTCATTGAATTTCGCATCACTGGATAATTATGTATACTATTTGATGGAATAATGAGATGGTAGGCGATTTGTGGACTTCACCTTAGAATTATAGTGTGGATTTGTGCGGTGGTGATGATTACTGTTTTGGCTATATTCACGTAATGTTAGACGTGTGTTGAAAGTCATTAATATTTTCCAAACTTCATTGCGTAGGTCGAGATCGTGTTTGAATTGTGGATTGCTTGCCACATGTTATTCATTTTCAATTTCACGTTTATTAACAAGATACGGACTTTGTTACATTTCCCGACTTGCGTTCATTCTGTGGCAAGATTTGTTTCATTGTGTGCTATTAGTTTCGACAAGGCTTAAAGCTAAAATATCTAAGAGTGTGTTTGAAGTTACGATTTTGCCTGACATTCTAGAGGAAGCGTAGACAACCCAGTTTTCGCTCAACAATAGATTTAGGACGTCACATGTTATCCTAGGAGTATACTGATGATGAGACATCCTAGTTCACGCTCAACGATAGGTTTATGAAAGGTGTGTGTGTGTGTACATAGACATTAGGTAGACTCGACTATAGGCTTAGGATGTCGGCTGTTTATACTCCAGTCTTAGATTAGATGTTTTTGTGAAGTGACTTGAGTGATGATAGGGTCTGCAGTAGTGTATGCAATGCGAAGAGTGTTAGCTAAGTAATATTGAGGCCATGTTTTTGAACCACCGGTTGCATGAACATGAGGGTTGTCCAATATTGGGTACTGAGCTAACGGTGATTGAATATTTATTGCAGTGTGCCACGCGTGTTTGAGTTCATTGAACTTTTTATTTTAGTTTTGTTTTGTCGTTCTGACGTCCGTTTGCTTTGCTACTGTGCGTGTTGACACTCAGCTTATTTGTGTGAGACTTGAGTTACGAATGCGGGTTCAATTCGTCAGCCGGTAATATATTTTATTTTTCAATTTTTGCTGTTCTTTCATTTTTATAGTGCGTAGTTGATTGTGGTCGATCGATAACTTTGTAGCTAGTTTGTCGGGACAAACAATAAGTAGATGGATCTGTAATGGTAGTCGTTGTTGTAAAGGAAAGAACTCCTAAAGTTTTTATTTTATTTTACCATGTGGACTTGTAATTTTATTAAGCGTAACGTAACCGTTTATAATCTGAAAGTTGGTTTTGTAATAATATTTTTCAAGTGATTTACCATTTTTTTACTTAACTTCACTGTTTGGCATTTCTTCTAAATGCGTGATGAATAAGTGTTTCCTGCGTTTCGCAGTTTTGTTCCTTCAGAACGACGTAACGTAAGATCCTCTCGGGTTGTGTTGTTGTTGTTGTTGTTGGTTCCTTCTGAACAGCTGTTTGGGTGATGCACGTTTCAACGTCGAGATTAGTCTATAACTTAAGGGTGTTACGAGATGACAATACATGGTGGAATTTTATTTTCAATTGTGAATGCTGCTGTTAACTTGTAGTGAACACCATGCTTTCCAGTAATATTTCGCAACCTATCCAAAGCAACTGATAGTCAATTTGATTCGATTAAGGGTCAATTCGGCGGGTGTTTCCATATCCGACAGGGTATTTGACTGGTGGATAACCTTAATTAAGAGTAAATCTGGAACTCTATTTGTTGAAGGTCAGATTTTACACGGATAGTGTGGATTAATTCTCAGTTATCGTTTGGATCAATAGCTGCCCGATTTTCAGGGTTTCTTTTTCACTTTTCAGTTTCTCCGTCCCCTAATCTGTGATATTTCTACTTTTCTCCGAACAAAATTCTTCGATACTGTAATCAATAAAACTAACGCCATGCAATGTGACTACGTTTAAAACATTAAATAATTAAATATTTTCTTTATCAAGGATTTTATATAAGTGATTTTTTGTCCATTTAATTGATTCAATAAAAGTAAGCACATGTTTGCTCCTCATTTCAAGTAGTTAGGCTCTCTTCTGAACCCCATCGTTTGGTTAAGATCGTGACCGAATTCTTCCCGCTACGACCCCAAGATTTAAGAGTTCGATATTGCTCTACTGCAGCAGCTGTGGCCGACCAACGATTGAATGGTAAGTCAAGGGTTCAGTATAGCACCTTGTAAAAAAAAAGGAATTCTGTCTCCCTCCCTCTCTCCTTCCTTCCTTCCTTCCTTCCTTCCTTCCTTCATCATTTTCTTTCGTACAACCTTCCGTTGATCTTCCCTTCCTTCTCAGCAATTTTCTTCCAATGTTTCCTTCCAAATTTTCTTTCCTGTTTCTTTTAGTTTATAAATCTGTTTACCCTCTATCCCTTCGCCTTTTTTGCGCTGCGTGTCTAAATATTTTTTGCATTCTTATTAGCCTTCGCCCTTTCCTTTCACCTTACTCGATCTCCATGAAGTCCGTTCACTAAATCGCTCGGCTACGGGAAGTGTCCAGTGCGTGGCTCAAACTGGGTGGACTGGTGTGTGCTAAGCTCAGCTATATAAAGGAAATTATGATCCGTTATGAGGGTAATTTAGTACAAATATGTAATCCTATTCATCTCTTACAGGCAGGTTTAATGCTCTCCTGGCTGTAATAACAGCACCTGCCATCGTAAAAGGTGAGTATTATCGATTATGGGGCAAGATATTTTGTGTACTTTCCATACGCACAAGTGGCGAGCCAACACATTCTCACGCCATGTCACAGGTGGGAGTGTCTGCAACTCCACCCATAACCTGCATGTGTGGACAATTGTAGACAAGCCACCTCCCGCTACGTACCGCCATTGAATAGGGAAGGACAAAGACCAAAAATAATACTGCAAGCATCTCATAAACAAATGCATAATTGCGACGATTTCAGTACACTACATGCAGTGCTCTTTGTGGATTTCAATATCTAACAATGAATAGTGGTTCTTAAATATCCGTTTTGCGCAGAATAAAAAGTGAAGTCCATTTATATCTAATACGTCAGGTTTCCCAGCGACTAACTATTGCATTTTATAGACGTTATAAAGGATTACCCGTGCCCAGTTACCGTAATATATGGAGGTGATTTCTGATGACATCTGTATAATGTAAAGACTGACTGACTGACTGACTGACTGACTGACTGACTGACTGACTGACTGACTGACATTAATGTTTACCCATTTCCAAATGAGTTAGAAACTGAAAATTTGGCAAACTCATACATTTTAGTCTATAACCCATGCAAAATTCCAAAAAAGTTCAAATGATCAATTTTTACCGCCACCTTAAATCAAAATGGCAGACGGAATCTTCCAAATGAGGTAGGAAAATAGTCAAAATTATAGCGTTTAGCCTGTAATCGACGGAAAAATTTCAAGATGTTCAAATGTTTACGTTTACGCCCGGAAAATCAAAATATGGAGGCAATTTTAATTACTATGCAGACCTCCATTTAGAGGTATTCGGGGGCTAAACGGTAAGTCGTATCACAAAGCGGATAGCACAATCAGTATCCAGTTTGAAGAGACCTACAACTTTTGTCCTATGACTTTTAGTCGTATCTCGATCACTTACACATCAGATAGAGCTGCATTTTTCTATATTAGATATTTTTTTACTATTTTACAGCAGGTATTTAATAATATCAAGTGTAGATGATCTGAGTAATACACTGATCTATTAAGAAGAACTGTGCCTTGGTTGTGGGTTCTAGTAGCTAGTTGTGGTTTGATTATGTGTGTTGTCCGTGTGTTGGTATTATCTTGTGACTACGATCTGTTATTAGTGATATTAAAAACATATTTTGATATATTTTTGTGCCCTAAGTGTCCGACAATTTGACTTCGTACAATCAATCCACAGATAACACCAGTTATAAAGGCAATTTATTATTTTGGTCGATCATACTGCCCTGAGTGCCGGCCATTTCGCATGCTTTAAAACCACAGCAATGGAAACCGAGGTACAGATGGGGATTCTACTCTTCATGTTCTACGTTGCCACGGCTACATAGTCTGTATTGCTTATCTACACCTTCTGCACCAGCAGTCTCCCCGAGAGTGGATGAGCAGGTATAGGTTATGTTACTCTATTGCCCTGGGAAAAAGAAATTGTCCCTTAAGGTGGAGGAACCAAATTTCGGTCAACGGCACTAGAATGCAGAAGGCAACGGGAAACCAATGCAATGAAGATCCTCAAGGATATCCCTATAAATTCACATAGTAATGGCTCAGTACAATGCAAATGTCAGAGCTGGCTACGTAGATTGCCAACCTCCGTATGGAGACGGAGTCTTAAGAAGTAGAATTGTATTGTTTGACACACTTTTAAGACAAAATCCTTAAATTGGGCAGGCACACTGTCACGTCCATTGGTCATGAATCTGAATGTAATTATTTCAGGTATGCAATTAAATGTTTTCTTTTTCAGATGCTTCCTAGTTTTATTAATCTTGCAGTAGTTTTCACCGTCCGACAAACTTGGAAGTTATAACCAAAAAGAAAAAATGTCTTTCACTACAACAAAAAATTTTCAGCAAACCTGGCCATATGAACTTCTCAAATTTAAACATTTTGTCATGAAGCTGTTCAGAACACGAGCCAGTTAAATAAAGGATTATTTTCGAAGAGTCTATTTCAGGGGTTCCCGAACGTTTAGAATGACGTACCACTAAACTAACTTTTGCCGTACCTCCAAGTAATATTACGGGGTTTTCAAAGCTAACATTTAAAATCTCATTGGGTCCTCCTCCATTACTTTCGTTTTTACAATTTGGTTTACGTCGCACCGACACAGATAGGTCTTATGGGGGCGATGAGAGAGGAAAGGAGTGGGAAGGAAGCGACCGTGTTCTTAATTAAGGTACAGCCCCAGCAGCATTTACCTGGTGTGAAAATGAGAAACAACGGAAAACCATCTTCAGGGCTGCCGACAGTGGGGTTCGAACCCACTATCTCCCGGATGCGAGCTCACAGCTATGTGCCGCTAACCGCACGGCCAACTCGATAAATTAAATAGCACGTAGAAGAACTTTTTCAGGACAACATTTCAGACTGTTTATGTGGAAAAGCCACCGTTGTGGAATTGTGCACGTTTCCCTCTTCAACCATATAGGTACTTCAAATCCTTCAGTGACATGTTCATTTTGGATTTTATGAAGTCTAGCCATCTCATTGGTGGCGACCCTCGTCTCCAAGATCCCTCCACTTCCCCAAGTCTTCTCCAATGAATCAGAGCGTCTCATACTGTGTCCAGAATATGACAGCTGCAATCGTGTAAGACACACATCTGGTTTGATCTCTTGAATGACCCATGCATTTGTTTCCTTGCCTGCCCAAGGGATACACAATATCCTTCTCCAACACCATATCTCAAATGCATCTATATACACAGTGGTCAGAAACAAAGTGAACCGAGTATATCAGTGTTACAGTGTTGGTCATACTGATAGGTAATTTGAAAAAAATACGTCAATATCTCGCGTCAATATTTTATCAGCTGTTGAAGTTAGCCAATCAGATCTTTTCGTGGGCGAATTCAAAAGGGCTTTACGAGGTGGTCTTGCTAAATCTGCACGCGGCTTGGTCGGGCTTGAGAAGCATGTCGAGAAATGAGCATCAAACCCTAACATACCATCAGTTTCAGTCAATGCCGCCGTAGTGTGCTTGCCGTGGGTCGACTCTAGCAGAAAGAACGTCCTTGTTCAAGCCTCTTCCCTGGAGAAGTTCATATCTTCTATTGACGCTCTCAATCCAGTCATAAGCCACATGTAGATTTAGCAACACCGGCTCGCAAAGCCCATGTGAAATCGCCCGCGAAGCCATCTCATTGGCTAATTTTAGCAGTTGATAAAATAACAACGGCGTGAGATATCGACGTATTCATTTTTCAAATTACTTATCAGTATGACCAACGCTTTAACGCCTGGCCGAGGCGGTAAAGGCGTGCTCGGTTCGCCCGGAAGGACGTGGGGTTCGAATCCTTGTCAGGAAGTCGTAAAATTTAAGAAACGAGATTTCCACTTCCGGAGGTGCATATGGCCCTGAGGTTCACTCAGCCTACACCAAAAATGAGTACCAGGTTAATTCCTGGGGGCAAAGGCGGCCGGTTGTAGAGCTAACCACTCTACCCTATCATGTGCCGCGGTTAACAATGGTGGAAGCCTTTACCTTCCACTCTTCCAAGCGCCTTAATGGCCTGTACGGAGGTGTCTTTGTCTTTAACGTTCAAACACGTGGCCAATGTTGTTCTCCCCCACCATGTATAAGGGGTGATCAAAAAGTTTCCGTTCGACGGCCGGGATGCCAATCAGGCAAAATCGCCGCGAGCGTTGAGGCACTCATCCCACCGACGCACCGGATTGAAAATCTGCGTGTGATAAAATACCGTGTCCAGCTGCGTGAAGAAGTCCGTAACCGTCTGGATGAGGCTTGCCTCCCAAATCGACCGGCGTCGGAACGCGACCTACACGGAACTTGATGCACCTTCCTACAACGGTGGTTTTCGACAGACATGCTGCCCCATACACAGTCTTCATTCTCCGATAGATGTCCACCGGTGTATGTCCTTCGGCAGCCAAAAACAGAATAACAGTACTTTGGTCTTGTTTGGACGCATTTGGTAATAACGTCGCCATATTTCACGTGGCCGCATTTAACGCACACACCTCGGGACGATACGACTATCTCACTAATCCCTTTGCCTACATATCTGTGCTTATATACCCTTATCGGAGTCGCGCTACGTTGTATGTCCTATCCAGCAACGCCCTCAAACGGAAACGTTTTGATCACGCATTATACTTCATTTTTCAGTTCCTTATGGTCCAGATTTCATACCATATGTAGCTATGGGAATGACTAATGCCATAACCATTCTGACTTTAGTATTCAAACATACATCTGAATACTGTGAATGCTGCTCTATCAAGACAAATTCTTTGGCGAATTTCTGGACTTTTTTTCTACAACCTGCTTCACGTCGCACTGACACAGATAGGTCTTATGCCGAAGATGGGATAGGAAAGTGATAGGAGTGGGAAGGAAGCGACCGTGGCATTAATTTAGGTGCAACTACAGCATTTGCATTGCCTGAAAATAGGAAACCACGGAAAGCCATCTTCTGGGCTGCCGACAGTCGGGTTTGAGCCCACTAACTCCCGAGTGCAGGTTGGTAGCTACGTGACACAAACCACACAGTCACTTGCTCGGTGCTAGACTTTTTGAGCCACTTTTACTGGTGGATGTACCCAACAAACAGGAACTATTCACCTCTTTGATTAACTCATTACTTATCATAAGGTCTGGTGGTAAACCTGTTGTCTTTTCTTAGTTAGAGGGACCTAAAACCAATAATACCTTTATTACTTATTAACAGTGTGTAGATAATATAATTATTTGGAGAAAATACGACAACATGGTGTGATTATTTATTCCTAAATGAATCAGAGTACAAACATTATTGAAATGATGTTTCTATTGCAACAGTTCATTAAAGTTAAACACACAAACTTGACTTGTTAATGTATAAGGTGTGCCTGCCGAACAAAGCACAGCTTCCGTATGTCTGGTTCATTATTTGTTACTTTTAGCGGCAAGTCTGAATCAATAACTAATGCATTCCTGTATTTATTTTTCATGTTCGCAAGTGGATAAATCGTACTCTCACATAGGTAAGTTGTGTGATTTGCGGTCTATCTTCTGTTGCCCTGCTTACTCGTAACTTATGCTTAACTTTTGGACACTAGTGTAGTTTAATGACTGTATTGTAATTTCATAGTTTTGTATGCTAGGAGATATATTTTTTCTTATAGATATTTTGGGTTGTTCCATATGCATCTTCCATCTTTTGGCATCTAATTTCATTGGCTTTGGTTTCGAGTCCATTTTCCTGAATTGCTTCACGAAGGTATTTAAATTGTGATACTCGTTTAATTTTGTCATATTTTGTCTCCATGAATGTTGGTGTTTGCTTGTTGCATGTCATGTATTCTGTATTTTCAAAAGATACCTGAAGGCCCACTTTATCCACAGTTAATTTCAGGAGTTCAATCTGATTTTGGGCTATTGAAATATCTCACGTTAATATTGCTAGGTCGTCCGCAAATCGTAGGCACCCTATCCCTAGTTTTCCTCTGCCTAAAGTGATTGGTTGGTGAATTTTGAGGAGCAATTTGTGTTTACGCCATTCTTTCATCACTTCTTTAAGGACGCAGTTGAAGAGTAAAGGCGAGAGTCCATCTCCTTGTCTTACTCCCGTTTTGATTTCAAACGTTATGACCGAAACTGACGTAAGGATTATGATCTAGTCTAGTTGAAAACCGCTCACTGGCATCAACAAGATGAATTCAATGACATTCGAGATCTTGTGGTTGATTAATAGTGCGAGTGCAGTTTAAATGTTACCTGCCGAGATGATGAAATGCAGCCTCTCGGAGCGGGTTAACCACGAACTTCAGTGATAAGTGAGTGGCTGGGAAAACAGAATTATTCATGACTCCTTCGGCACTACTGTACCTCGAGAATGTGGCTTGAAATAGTG
Source organism: Anabrus simplex (assembly GCF_040414725.1). Lineage (NCBI taxonomy): Eukaryota > Metazoa > Arthropoda > Insecta > Orthoptera > Tettigoniidae > Anabrus > Anabrus simplex. Next base: position 61,609,437 of record NC_090273.1, on the reverse strand, counting down.
AAACTGTGGTAACCCGTTCCTGGAATATGTCTCCGCCAATTAATCCCCAACTCGACTTGCATTTCTGTAATACTCTCCCCTTACAGTTGTGTTATTAAGTAGTTCGCTTCCAATCACTACTGATCTGCCTTTAGGGAATCTACCACCTGAGTGACAACCCTAAACCCTATCAGTATTTTTTTATCTAGTCTTTTCTTAAATCATTTCAAAAGAGTTAGTTTATCGAACCCTCTTGGTAAATTATCCCAATCTAAATATTTTCTTCCTTTCTTTTTCTTTTTTCGTTCTTAATTCCTTGACCCTCTAAGGTTGTGCCCCCACCCCTCCCTCGGACTCAGCGACAGTGTCCTGGAGCGTGATACATTGGGTCGGGAGGATAGAACTGTGAAGGAGGGCAAGCAACTCACCCAGGCGGCCTCATCTTCTATGCTGAACAGGTGCCTTGTGGTGGCAATGGGAAGACCGGAAGGGGTAGACAAGGAAGAGGGAAGGAAGCGGCCGTGGACTTAAGTTAGGTACCATTCTAGCATTTGACTGGAGGAGAAGTGAGAAACCACGGAAAACCACTTCGAGGATATCTGAGGTGGGAATCGAACCCCCTTCTACTCAGTTGACCTCCCGAGGCTGAGTGGACCCCGTTCCAGCCCTCGTGCTACCTTCTGTCAAATTTCGTGGCAGAGCCGGAAATCGAACCTGGGCCTCCGGGGGTGGCAGATGATCACACTAACCACTAAACCACAGAGGCGGAACCAATCCAAAACAATTAATCTTATAAACGAATATTTGCCTAAATTCGTCCCTTTGAACGCCGGGCTGAGTGGCTCAGACGGTTGAGGTACTGATCCTCTGAGCTCAACTTCGGAGGTTCGATCCTGGTTCAGTTCGGTGGTATTTGAAGGTGCTCAAATACGTCAGCCTCGTGCCAGTAGACTTACTCGCACGTAAAAGAACTCCTGTGGGACTAAATTTCTGCACCCCACCTTCTTCAAAAACCTTAAATGTTGCTCTGAACCGTTGATATTAATTTTTAACGACATTCATGTTTGTTTGCCTAATCCATGGAAATAATTTAATATTTAATTAAAATACAATTTAATTTCTCTTCAGATTTTGAACAATAACATTTCACGAAATTAGCTTCGTGCATTTTCCAGCAGAATATATGTATATAAACCTTATTCTGTCTGTCATTCACAGGGATATTGACAAAACGATAAGGTTTCAATTCCGCTTCTCTGGTGTAGTGGTTAGTGTGATTAGCTGCCACCCCCGGAGGCTCAGGTTCGATTCCCGGCTCTGCCACGAAATTTGAAAAGTGGTATGAGGGCTGGAACGGGGTCCACTCAGCCTCAGGAGGTCAACTGAGTAGAGGTGGGTTCGATTCCCACCTCAGCCATCCCGGAAGCGGTTTTCCGTGGTTTCCAACTTCTCCTCCAGGAAAATGCCGGGATGTTACTTAACTTAAGGCCACGGCCGCTTCTTTCCCTCTTCCCTGTCTATCCCTTCCAATCTTCCCATCCCCCACCAAGGCCCCTGTTCTGCATAGCACCCGACCCAATGTCTCACCCTCCAGGATACTGCCCTTGAGGCGGTAGAGGTGGGATCCCCCGCTGAGTCCGAAGGAAAAACCAATCCTGGAGGGTAAACAGACTGAGAAGAAGAGAAGAGAAGGTTTCAGCAGGTAAAATTGGTACAAGTACAATTGCTATGTCTTCCTTACAAGAAAAATGCAATCAATCTCACGACCACAATTTTTGTAATTTTTTAAAGAATAATAACTTTTTATCAGTGAAGTTATCGCTATTCGTCAAGATGTCGAACGGCGTACAGCCTGGCTTTCCACGGATATATCTGAGAGACTCAAAATGGTACCAGAGTTATGAGTTAAAGAACAATGCAATGATGACCATCATACCTGAAATGTTCAGTGAAAAATACTATTTTCCAGTGAAATGATTTAATCTTTTTTTTTTTCATTCTGGGTTTGATCGATAAGAACGAGGCATAGATGCGCTCCTGGTGGCCTTGGTCTATGTCAGGGCCCCTCAAACGCCCAAAATCTCACGCGTGCAAAGTGAGGTGCAGAGTTTTCTGTGCACAGTGCATCGGTCCCACTCGGCTCGGCTCGGACCAATGCTTCGTCTCTGGGCTACTCGGCTTAGCTCGCCTCAACTTGGCTCGGATTTGGAGCGCTACGGAGCAAGTAAGGAAGAGGGAGACAGGTGGAGCGAGCGAGATAGGCGTGGGGAAAGAGAGAGACAGCGCTATTGCTCCAAATCGAGGAGTGGGGATCTGCACTCTGGTCAGCCAAGCGAAGTCGTCTTTTTCACCGTGCACAGTGCAGTGCACTGGTGCATGCACCCTAAGACACCCTGGTCTATGTGGTCTGGCACCGTGGTCAGCCGGTTCGAGTCCCATTCCTAGAAAATATTTTTACCATCAGAATATTGGTCGACAGGTTAGGGGAAATTTTAATCACCAAAATGCGTGCCAACAGCCTGGGTTAAATTCCAAACCTCTTCGCAGTGCTCATATGGAGTGAGGGCATATGACGCTGTTGATGGTGATTCATTTTAAACAGTTCCATGTAGCTTTCTCAAGAGTACGCAAAGTCTACGGACGTCAAAATATAACCCAAAATTTCAATTGCAATCAGAATTGTTTGTAAAGAAATACTAAAATACCTGTTTCAATTCCGTTCGAATGCAATATAAAACCTGGAAAGTGTAACTTTTATTCATAAGATACATTAAGTGTCCAGTTAGAATGTGCACCTCCGGAAGTGGAAATCTCATTTCTTAATTTTTACGACTTCCTGCCGGGATTCGAACCCACGTTCTTCTGGGAGAACCGTGCATGCCTTTACCGCCTCGGCCAGGCAACCCCTAGAATTTCTAATTACTATTTTTGCCATTTGCTTTACGTCGCACCGACACAGATAGGTCTTATGGCGACGATTCGATGGGAAAGACCTTGGAGTGGGAAGGAAGCGGCCGTGGCCTTAAGGTACAGCCCCAGCATTTGCCTGGTGTGAAAATGGGAAACCACGGAAAACCACTTTCAGGACTGCCGACAGTGGGGTTCGAACCCACTATCTCCCGATTACTGGATACTGGCCACACTTAGTGACTGCAGCTATCGAGCTCGGTTTTCTAATTACTTTATAGATAATAATTCTGATTGTCCAAGATAGGCTTGTGTACTAGTTCATTACACATTAATTAAAGACCAATGATGTTAACTGATGAACATTTGTTAGAATTGATAGCATGTTTCATTTATAACACCTCATTTGTTTGTCATAATTTATGAAGAGTCGGAAATTAAGCTTAACGTAGCGGTGATATTCATAATCATAGTGTGTCATGGTTGAATATATTTCAAATTTTTAATTTGACTGAGCCCTTTGTTTATTTTGACCTGAGTCGTGTTGCTTTCTGGATCCACATTATTTTGATTAACCTAGTTCAAACGCTTACTGAGCCCCTCTGAGATGTCTAATTGTCCTATCTCCGTTTAGCCATAACGGGTAAAGTACAGTATATGTAATTACATATAATATCATAACATAATTAAATATGTTCAACACGGTGTTTGCATAAAATGCGGGGAAACAACATCCATAGTAGTCCGGCTGCATGGCTAAATGGTTAGCGTGCAAGCCTTTGGTCACTGAGGTCCCGGGTTCGATTCCTGGCCGGGTCGGGAATTTTAACTGCATGTGGTTAATTTCTCCGGCTCAGGGGCTGGGTGTTTGTGTTCGTCCTAAATGTATAAGTTCAATTAATCAAACTCGATTCAAAATTAATAATCAGAAACATACAGAACTGTTAATTCATAATTCATAATAATAAATATACAACAATGTAGCTGGCTAAATGGCCGTTAAGACCGAAAGCCACCATCGAAAAAATGCATTGTAAGCCTTGTGTGTAACAGGAAAATAAACAATTACTTAAATGTTGCAATAAACGATGAAGTACAAAATAAAACACAGTGTTTAGGAGCTTAACGTGCTCGACTCTCCTACGAACAATTATGAAGCAGAATAATGCCCAATTCAATGCCGCTTCTGTATTGCTTTTTCTGGCAAAACGTCATGTTTTTATAAACTAAATCAAAAGAAAATAAGAAGCCAAAACAATCCGAATGACACAACAGTCCCGAAGGACCATGGCCTACCAAACTAACGCTGTTCAGCCTGAAGGCCTGCAGATTATGATGTGTCGTGTGGTCAGCACGACGGATCCTCTCGGCCGTTATTCTTGGCTTTCTAGACTTGGGCCGCCGTCTCACCGTCAGACGGCTCCTCAGTTGTAATCACATAGGCTGAGTGGACATCGGACCAGCCCTAAGTTCCGGGTAAAAATACCTGACCTGGCGGGAATTGAACCGTACGAGGCACGCACGCTACCCCTATACCGCGGAGCTGGCTCAAAAGAAAACAGGCCACGATAAAAGTAGCATCTCTGCAAACAAACGTGTTGATACAAACACCGACTAACAAATCACTATGTCAATCCTTATGTCACAGCCTATGTAGCTTATTGTTTCAATCGTTACTTGTAGAGCAAAACAGACAACTGCAGCTTGTCGTCGGTAGCCATGCAAAACCCTGAGTCAGAAACGTGGGGAATTACAAGCCGACTGAGGGGAAGAGATTTTCGCCCGCATGCACAGGTATGAGGTGGGCTCAATAAAAACTGGCCTGGAAAATATTTACAATAGGACTGACGCGGGATGGCCCCTGTTAAAAACATCACGGGAGATGCTGGAAATGGCCTCCTCTGAAGAAATAAAAACTGAGGATCCAGAAGTTCTGACTCCACTTCACTCAGAAACCACCGGCATAACTCAACATGCGAAGGATCGTCTGGAAGCTTTATTGATTTATTGAACATAACAGGCTTTCGCCCAGTTGCAATGTTCCAAATATGCAATTCAAAACAAACACTTACAGAATATTTATTAGCTAAGCACTAACTACTTATTACTTGACTACCTCTAAATCTACTATGTAGCATCCTGCACATGGGCGGATAGCCAGCTCCACATGCAACACGCCACCTCTATATCTAAAATACAAAGACACCTCCTTACATGCCATGAAGGTCCTTGGAGGAGTGGAGGTAAAGAGTCGTTAGCTCTACGCCCGGCCGCCTTTGCCTCCAGGAATTAACCTAGTACTCATTTTCGGTGTAGGCTGAGTGAACCTCATGGCCATATGCACCTCCGGAAGTGGAAATCTCGTTTCTTAAATTTTACAACTTCCTGACGGGGATTCGAACCCACGTCCTACCGGGCGAACCGAGCACGCCTTTACCGCCTCGGCCAGGCAGCCCATGCCACCTCTATATCTACTTTAACTAAACTAACTACTTAACTACATTAAATCTATACTAATTCTATCCTAAATCTGTCTGGCCGTGACATCACCCCTGGTGAGGAACTGCTACCACCCTTCCCTGGGATGTCACGACCAGACACGTCTCATGAGGCTCGGAAAACGATACCTCATAGACCCCTTAAGCTGTCAATGTTATTTCCTCACCACTTCATTATGTAACAGCCCACATGTGTGCGGATTTCCAGCTCTACATACAGGCTGCCACGCCTTTATTCTTCTGCTGAGACGGATGCCATAATTCGGCTCATCTTTCGCTGTCTCACTGACAACTTACTTCCTCTAACACTAGCAGACGTACTGAATCAGCACTTGAACAGGTTTTTTTTGTTTCGTTTTTTTTTTTTTTTTTTGCTAGTTGCTTTACGTCGCACCGACACAGATAGGTCTTATGGCGACGATGGCACAGGGAAGGGCTAGGAGTGGGAAGGAAGCGGCCGTGGCCTTAATTAAGGTACAGCTCCAGTATTTGCCTGGTGTGAAAATGGAAACCACGAAAAACCATCTTCAGGGCTGCCGACAGTGGGGTTCGAACCTACTGGATACTGGCCGCACTTAAGCGACTGCAGCTATCGAGCTCGGTACACTTTAACTTGAGATAGGTCAGGCCTATCTCACCCTCTTCCAGCGTCTGAAAGCTTTAACATATGCACAACAGTAAATTTGTAAGTATACAGATGCAGGTCCTTTCTGATAATGTCTCGATACGGCGACCTCTTAATTCCCACTTGCACAGATAAACGGCGCTGAGATTTCATCTCACTTCATTCCAGGCTTTCCTTCACTCGAGCAATATTTTCTGGTGTTCGAAGTCTCCTTGGATAGTTTCGGATATTATTCAGTACACTAAGTTTTGCATTGCAGATTTTGCTGGAGGTTTTTTAAAACACTTCCAGGTGCTTCGCATAACACTCGGAAATAAACACGCGCTGTTTTATCGTCAGCATCATTTTGTGTTACATTCAACTGTTCACTAAACACGTCTGCTCCTCTCTCGCTCAGCAACGCACTCTGGAGATGGGGGAGATGCGCATGCGCATACATGCGACAGCAACAGATTGATGAAACGAAATCACGGTTTGCAGCATTTCCTGTGATGAGCAGTTCTCGTCTTCATTAACAAGGGTCAGTTCCATGTAAATCTTATAAATATTTTCCGGGACAGTTTTATTCTGCCCACCGTGTATTTTTAGGACGAGCATAGACAATTATATGTGAGCAATACTCGAAACAAGGCTTCGTGGTGGGAGTGGTGGTGGTGGTGATTAACTTTTAGGAGGAGGTACAAGTGGGAACAATCCTCTCTTAACACTAATTGGAAGGTGGAGGGAGGAAGAAGTCCGTCCATTGGAAAAATGAAGGTATCGGAAAATGAAAGGGATGGGGCACGAAGGGCGTGAAAATGAGAAACTCCCTCGGGTTCCGGCAGGGTCAGAAAAGAACAAGAGTTTATCAAGGGAGGTCAGATAAGAAACATGTAAGAGAGCAGACAGGCTCAAGTGGATCTAATCCAAACCAAGCCAAACCCGATGGCGCAACATCGCCGACGGACCATGGCCTACCAAGCGACCGCTGCTCACCCGAAGGCCTGCAGATTACGAGCTATCCTGTGGTCAGCACGACGGATCCTCTCGGCCGTTATTCTTGGCTTTCGAGACCGGGGCCGCCGTCTCATCGTCACATGGCTCCTCAATTGTAATCACGTAGGCTGAGTTGACCTCGAGCCAGCCCTTAGATCGAGGTAAAATTCCCTGACCTGGCCGGGAATCGAATCCGGGGCCTGCGGGTAAGAGGCAGGCACGTTACCCCTACACCGTGGGGCCGGCACAAGTGGAAGTAATGCCAGACTCAATTATGGGAACACCGGGTGAGTTTGCCGTGCGGTTAGGGGCGCAAAGCTCTGAGCTCGCATTCGGAAGATAGTGGGTTCTAACCCCACTGTCGGCAGACCTGAAGATGATTTTCCGTGGGTTTCCCATTTTCACAGCAGGTAAATGCTGGGGCTGTACATTAATTAAGGTCACAGCTTATTCGTTCCCATTCCTAGCCCTTTCCTGTCCCATCGTCACGTTGGAGCGACGTAAAGCAAACATTATGGGAACCATGGTCGCCCACCAAAGCTCTCAAAGAAAACAACCTGTAATGTCACTGTACAGTACGTTTAAGGTACAATTTGTTCCGTGGTCGGCTGTAGTGACAGCGGAGGTTTCCTCAAGCTGTGGCAAGACGAGATGAGATCGTCCATTATTAATCATTTCGTTACTCCGGAAAGTTAGCTACACTCTTGCTAACTGGTCTGAAAGCCGCGACCTCACTCCTGATGAAACTTGTTGGCCACAGTTCCAATCACTTCCCCCCGCTATCGACAACTTGCGAGACTCCTGTAACAAACACAAATGAGACTGACAATTTTATATTTAACTTTCACAGCAACCCTCTACTTGAAGCAGACACTCAAGCTACGACCATACTTGCGTGTTTTTCACTTAGCTGCACGACAGGGCGCATGCTGTTTGCATGGCGTGATTTTATTAGTGTGCAGGAGCAAAACGTCATTACTTTGCATATGGAAGGAATTCCATTAAATAACAACTTTGTCGTTGCGTTATGTGCTGCGTTGGTTATTCGTCGTCGTCATGTTGTTCTGTTTGTTGAAAAATGCTATCAGCGAAAGAAACACGAAGCCCGGTACTGGTAATCACGCATCTTTCTTCGTGTTTCTTTTTGAACTCTTGGCCCTTTGTAACGTAAATGCACGGGTATTTTTTTGTACAAGCAAAAATCATTAATTCACTGTCTAATTCGGTTCTGCAAAGTAAATGCACAAAACGAAAGCAGACTGACAATTCAAACAATTCCGCAGCATCTCCTTCCTGCGAGTGTAGCCATGCACTGAACGGAAAAACACGGAACAATTCTCGAGCGGGCGACCTTGAAGACGCGCCTTGTCTCGTGTCGCCGGAAATCACACTGTGCGCGGCCGGTCCTGTCCAAGTTAGTGCTGCGCATTTTTGACGCGAGATTTCACGCAGTAATCCAGCGTGAAATATCGGAAGTGTAGCCCTAGCCTCAGCTTATTAGGTTGTACATGCAGTACACGCATCCTTCCGATGGTAGATCGATGCGATGCGATGCGATGCGATGCGATGCGATGCGATGCGATGCGATGCGATGCGATGCGATGCGATGCGATGCGATGCGATGCGATTCGATTTGATTTGATTTGATTTGATTTGATTTGATTTGATTTGATTTGATTTGATTTGATTTGATTTGATTTGATTTGATTTGATTTGATTTGATTTGATTTGATTTGATTTGATTTGATTTGATTTGATTTGATTTGATTTGATTTGATTTGATTTGATTTGATTTGATTTGGTTGAAATTATTCCAGCGGTTGAGGAAGAGATGTGTAAAGGTACTTCATAAAACATGGTGGCGTGTTCCCATCCTATATTCAGCCACGGTCATGAAACTCCTAGAGAGAAAGGTACTTCATAAAACATGCGGCGTGTTTATTACTGGACTATCATAATACAGAGTAAAGCGCTGTCGCCTAACGACTATCTGTCGATCAAGGCTTATCCAAATCTTGGTGAGGCTTCGTAATTAAGTTAATTACATAACACTCTTCTTCTTCTTAATCTGCTTACCCTCCAGGGTTGGTTTATCCCTCAAACGCAGCGAGGGATCCCACCTCTACCACCTCAAGGGCAGTGTCCTGGAGCGTGAGACATTGGGTCGAGAGATACAACTGGGGAGAATGACCAGTACCTCGCCCAGGCGGTCTCACCTGCTATGCTGAACACGGGCCTTGCTGAGGGATGGGAAGATTGGAAGGGATAGACAAGGAAGAGGGAAGGAAGCGGCCGTGGCCTTAAATTAGGTACCATCCCGGCATTTGCCTGGAGGAGAAGTGGGAAACCACGGAAAACCACTTCCAGGATGGTTGAGGTGGGAATCGAACCCACCTCTACTCAGTTGACCTCCCGAGGCTGAGTGGGCCCCGTTCCAGCCTTCGTACCACTTTTCAAATTTTCGTGGCAGAGCCGGGAATCGAACCCGAGCCTCCGTGGTTGGCAGCTAATCACACTAACCACTACACCACAGAGGCGGACTACATAACATTACTCATCATAACAACACTGTCCACCTGGTGATCATGATTCTTAAGGCGTTGAAGTCTAAACGGCCTGGCACCATGATTAGCCGGTTCGAGTCCCGTTGATCGAAATAATTTTCACATCACCCACTATGTTGGCCGACAGAGGTGGTAGTATACAATTTCTAATCACTAGATGGCGTGCCTACAGCCTCTCCGCAGTGCTCATATGGAGTGAGGGCATATGACACTGTTGATAATGATTCGCCCGTCGGATGGAGATGTTGAGCTTTGAGCAGACACCTTGGTGCTATTCGACACGAATAGGCTATGTGGCGGCACCGCGTTTCACCCTCTGCTTTCCTCCTATAATATATCACGTCGTTCGTTTCAACTCATTAACTCCTTTGATGAGGTTGACGTCAGGAAGGGCATCCAGTCGTAGTAACTAGCTACGATGATTTTTTCCCTTTACGTTGCACAGACACAGACAGGGCTTATGGCTACTAAAGGATAGGAGTCGGAGGTAAGCGGTACAGCCCCAGCATATATCTGGTGTGAAACTGGAAACCATCTTCAGGGTTGCTGTCAGTGGGCTTCGAACCCACTATCTTCCGAATGAAAGCTCACAGCTGCGCGCCCATAACCGTACAGCCAACTTGCTCGGTCCTACGAAAATTCATCGCACTTCTTACCTGACCCCGCAGAGAAACGGGGCAACGATTGGAAGTACACACTCAGCTGTAATATACTACATAATTTATGCTTTCAAATGGCATCACACACATTCATCTAATTTGCCTGCCTAATGACGACACGCTCTCTTAATGCGGCTCATTTGTGAGAAGAACCAAGAGTGAGCTAAGAGAGATTACCTCATGACACACAAATATTGTAGAGACTGTAATTTCGTCACCCTTTTAGTAACCTTCCCTTTGCATATAATAAACTTCATTAAAGGGACTTTTACCCATTTCTTCTCGTTTTAATGAGTTAATTAGTTGACAAGAAAGCGACTCCTGCTTCAGGCGATAAGGAGAGTGCAAACTGTCTCAGCACCCAGGGAGAGACTAGGCCTAACGATTCAACAGCTTAAGAAAGATCTCAAGCAGCCGAAATGAATTCGTATCCCTACCACAAAAGAAACTACCGAATGATACCAAACATGTTTTCCCCCCTTCAGACCTACGAGAGTAGTAGGGCAATGTACGTTCTAAAACAATGGGTGCTGCGTCAGCATTTTCCCACGAGGTCATTTGCTTCTAGTAGTATACCTATGCGAGTTGTGACCTGAGGTCATTGACCACTAGTATAGTAGTAGTGCAATGCCGATTCGCGGATTTTGCATAAGAGAGCATGCCTTACCTCACAGTCGCCATCATGGAGGGGCCAAACCTCCCTTTTACGGCCAGATGCCCTTCCCAGCGCGGATTTTGCATAAGAGAGCAAGCCTAACCTCACAGACGCAATCTTGGAGTGACCTAACTTCACAGGGCCTAGTTTTACGCGCAGATGTCCTTCCCGACGGAAACAGTTGCCATCTTGGAGGGGCCTAAGGTCACTTTTACGGCTAGATGCCCTTCCCGACGCCATCTTGAGTAGTAGGGCAATGTGGGTTCGCGTAAGAGAGCAAGCTTAACCTCATAGAGGGGCCTAACCTCATTTTTACGGCAAGATGTCCTTCCCGACGCCATCTTGAGTAGTAGGGTAATGGGGATTCTCGCGACGCCATCTTGAGTAGTATGGCAATGGGGGATTCGCATAAGAGAGCAAGTCTAACCTCATGGACGGGCCCAACTATATAGGGCCTAGTTTTTACGGCCAGATGCCCTTCTCGTCACCATTTTCCAGGGGCCTAACTACACAGGTACTGTTTTACGGTTAGATGTGCTTTCCGTCACCATTTTGGAGAGGCATAACTATACAGTCGCCATGTTGGGCTCAGTTTTGCGGTCAGATGCCCTTCTCTCCCTACAGACGACATTTTGGAGGGGCCTAACTACACTGTCGCCATCTGGGGTCCAGTTTTAGGAATAAATGCCCTTCCCGTAGCCATTTTCAGGGAGGCCGAACTACACAGTCGCTATCTTTGACCCAGTTTTACGGTCAGACTAGCAAATGTACCCGTACTTCGCTACGGTATTCTAAATTGTACACGGATATCAAGTAAATTACTGTACATGCAGTGAATCGTTTTTTTTAAAAAAAATTGCATGTCTCTTAGCTTTATCCAGAAACAGCAGGGGGAAGTTCCGATACGTTGTTCCAATGTGAAGTGTGAGTTGCGGAGATGTGATGATAACGGCAGGCTCACTTGCCTACTACCATTCACAATCGAGTAGGTATATTTTCATTATAATGGGAAGCCCCATTACCTAATGCGCGGTCACAGTCCATTTTGAAGAGTTTTCGTTACAATGGCAGGCGCCCTTTCCTACTTCTAGACAGACTAAAGTTGAGGAGTTGTTATTATAATAACAGGCACCTTCCCTACTGTCAGTCAAAATTGAGTTGTGCTTTTATCATTATAATGTCAGGCCCCTTTTCTTAATGACAGTCACACGGAGTTGGTGAGTTCGCATTATAATAGCAAGGCCATTATGCCTAATGCCATTCACATTTTAGATGGGTAAATTTGTTTATAATGGTGGGCACACATGCTTCCTCCCAAACACAATCGGTTAGGGGAGTTTTGAACAAGTCAAATCAAGAAGGGAATTATGAATTACAACGAAGAAGTTGGAGAAGGATCGCGTTCCTACTGCCAGTCAAAGTCAACGTGGAGAGTAATGATTACAACAGCAAACGCCCTCCTGCTGAGAGTCGCTGTCGATATAAAATATTAATTATAATGGCAAACACACCATTTCCACAACGCTACAAATCGACTTCATTGAAAATACAGTATGTAGATCGGCATACGAAGTATATGCATGCTTACAATACTGCAAACCTTCATTTACAGATTAACTGCTGCTAAACGATACATCATATCGACAAACTGATTGTACGATAAGACGCCTCATTTAGCGGTCTAAATGGCTGCTCTTAAGATATATTTCTCCTGTCTCATCTATTTATGGTTAAAATTGAGCTACAAACGTTGAACAGGGTGAAATTTGGGTAAGGTTTTCTCACAGTGCATTTCTCTCGGTTACTAATATGACAGCTAAATACATAGAAATTGGCTCACGTATGGATACTGGGTGGGCCGATGTTCGTGAAGAGTTAGATGATTCTATATTTCGTATAAGTTACTCGAGCTACGAATTATACGTATACAAAGAGCTAAATGTAGGTGTAATAGAGGAAAAGAGACACATCTAACATATAAGGAATAGAGATACAATGAAACATCACAGGACCAAAGTTGTAAAACCTACCCAAGGACAGGTGGATTCCAAATATGAAGTTTGGCAGAAATATATCCAGTAGTTTTCAAGTTATAGACAAACAGACAGACAGACAGACAGACAGACAGACAGACAGACAGACAGACAGACAGACAGACACCAAAGCTAAAAATTATTCAGATGGTATTACTACACCTGAAACGGATAACTGTACGGAAACTTCGCCAAAAGAGTCAATGTACAGACACACGCTAGTTACGATTTTATTTATATAGATACCCTTCCCATCGCCAGTTGGAGGGGCCTAACTGCAGGATCTAAGCCTGCCATCACACTTCATTGACTTGGCCCTCAAGGGTGACTTAAACACACTCTGCAGTTTGATGGCAGCTTTGATTCCTTCGAACAGAACAAAGATGTCCTAGGCCATCATAGCTCAATTGGTAGAGTAACGGACGCGAAATCGGGAGGTTGTGGGTTCGGAACCCACTGGTGTCCGGTTGGCCATTTTTGTTCTGTACTTAACATCTCTTCAACACGTACCAAATGTGCGTAATACGACCTAATAGGTTGAAAGTTGATTTCGATCGGAACTTGTATTCTCTATGACTTTTCTTACGGTATGTAAAACTTTCGAGAGGACCTATAACAGAGGTATTGAGAAAAATTAAATTTTAGTCATCTTCCCCTAAACTACCATTTCATCCGGAGTGAGGAATTATTTATAGCCTAGACTGTAGCACCTTACTCGCAGACTTTACATACCGATTTTCATTCAATTCTGTTCTCCCATTTTCTAGTGGTTCGACGTTGATATGGACTTGGCAACAAAAACTGAAATTCATTAATATCTCTGTTATCATAGCCGGTACGGTAATAACGTGCAAGATATAAATGATAGGAAATTTAATTCTACATACTAGGGTCGAGTCATAAGTCTCGCGAACAGAAGACAACACGGAAAATCTAAGATATGCATTTGGAAAGATAGGGAATGTACTTATGCATAGTGCCTGAAGACAAATTCTGACTTCAGGAGATTCTCGTAAGAAAGTGACAGAACACAGGCCATTGGTAAACACTGTTTTATTATGGTATGGACAGCAAATACACAAGACTACGTGGACGGGTCTCCACTGGTTAAAGACCTTCGAAATAATGACCCAAGGTTTCCACTGTGCGTTGCCAGCGGTGGGGCAGGCGCTGAATACCTCTCACTGTATGTGTATCGCTAACGTGTGACACCTCTCTCCGAAATGCTGTTATGATGTCCTCTTTGTTAGCAAACCGTTGTCCACGTAATGGCTTCTTGACTTTGGGGATTAGATCATAGTCACATGGGCTCAGATCAGACGAATAAGGCGGCTCCTGCTTGTTGACTTCCACTTTCTGACGCTCTCACTCACACACTGAACTTGGGAGCATGCTTAGACCCACACTGTTGTTTACATACACCATCTAGTGGCATCATACGCAAGTACATACCGTACGTTTCCAAATGCATATCTTAGATTTTCCATGTTGTCTCCTGTTCGTGAGAAAGAAAATAGTTGCCATGACTTATGACTCGACCTACGTAACTTTAGTTATGTAGTATTTATCGATAGGATCATTAATAATAAATATCTGAGAATTAAATTTTACACATTTCCCTAAACTACCATTTCAATCAGCGTGAATAAAATTATTTATAGCCTATATTATACTGCATCATTCCTCGATTTTACTTACAGATATTCATTAAATTCTCTTCAGCCATTTTCTTGTGATGCCCGTACGTACAGTATAGACAGACATATAGACAGACAAACAGACAGACAGGAAGGAAGGAAAATTTAAAAGTGTATTTCCTTGTTACTGTGGACATGACTGATACAGAAATAACCTTCTTTTTTAAATTCTGAACATTGTACGGACAAAACTCTTTATTTTATGTACCGTAAAATTTTTATTTATTTATTTATTTATTTATTTATTTATTTATTTATTTATTTATTTATTTATTTATTTATTTATTTATTTATTTATTTATTTATTTATTTATTTATTTATTTGGAGAATGAACACTTTCCCCATGAGAAGAAAATATAATGATTACATTAATACCTGTTTAGGTTATTCCTAATTATTATTGATAGCGAACCTTTCAAGACTTTGAGAACCACATTCCTCTTCAAGGATACTGGTAGGTTGAACCTTACGCGGAATTCTTCAAACTACTAGTACTGCAGTACAGGAGTTCTATCATTCTGTAATGGTTTCGCAGGGTTTCCAATTCTGATTTATCTCGTATAGTAGCACTCTTCGTATACATCTAGTTGAACTCTTCCATTTTAGGAGAGCCACGTTCCACATCAGGACTCTGAGACAGCCAGCTAAAACATCTCTCACAGTTCCCGTTCCATTTCCTTCAACTACGACTTGGACACACGCTCCCATCTCACACTCGCTCTAGCCGTAAACCGCTCATTTGGTTCCAATCGATCTGCTGCTAGATGGAGGAAATTCATTTCAATTGAACATTAGAGTTTCGTTGCCTTACATTAAACTATCTTATTTTAGACTATGTCCTTCAAAGAACACTTAACAAAGACAGCGGCTAAACTGAAGTCAAGAAATAACATCCTTAGAAGTTACGTGGTACCAGATGGGGTTCTACGTCCTCCATCCTTAAAATATCAGTCCTTGGCCTTCTTTATTCTACGGAAAAACGCTAATAAATAACGTCACTTTACACGTTCCCTTACGTGGATCAGCGGTAGAGTGTCGGCCTCCGGATCCCAAGATAGCGGGTTCAAACCCGGCAGAGGTAGTCGGATTTTTGAAGGGCGGAAGAAAGTCCACTCGACACTCCATGTCGTACGATGTCGGCATGTAAAAGATCTCTGGTGGCACATTCGGTGTTTACCCGACAAAAATTCATGAAAACTCAGCCATAGACGCCCAAGAGAGTTTCGGTTTACTCGGTCTGCCATCTAGTGGGCCTAGAGTAAAACGGAACGTCGAAATTGACGAGCAGACAGCCAGATGGCGTCAAATTGAAATGTCTGCATACGGCAGCTGAGGCCATACGATTATCATTATTATTATTATTATTATTATTATTATTATTATTATTATTATTATTATTATTATTATTATTATTATTATTATTATTATTACGTAAATATTTATTTCCTGAAAAAAACTTTAAAGAAATGCTGGTAGACGATCTAGTTTTCCCTCATTCCGACAACTGTTATGCGAATTATAGAGACGCGTGGCGCAAGTTATTGAGCAGATTCCAACGTGGTCAAAATAAATGTGTGAGATACCTCTGAAAACTATGGTATTATGAGCATGTAACTCGTTCATACAACTACCTATCTTGGCCCCGGCTAGCAATCCGTCGCATGCAATCTCCATAAAATCCTTCATTTTTCACAACCTAACTTCAAATACCTCTCATCCTATCTCAGTATTAACACTAGATCTACTAATAATTCCATTCTTGCTTTATCTACTCATATAACAGCCATTTACAGTAATTACCTGCCGTGAGTAGAACCTCCTTCCTGAAAGTATCAGAGGGCCAAGCACTATTCTCACTTTCAAAAAAGCAATTTGGAGATGTTTTATGCACCAAAAAGGATCATAGATGTAAATGTGATGCTGCAACTCACAACCATTCTATCGTCATGTGTGTTCAATTACAAGTTTAGTTTAAAATAATCGTTTTATTTTTTAATGTTATTAAATAGTACGCACTACCTATTTTCTTTACATTTTTGATATTTGTTTTAAGAATTTTTGCTCTAAATTATATTTAATAATTTAAATTTAATTTAATATGATCAGTTATCATTATTTTTATTTAATTCAATTATTGTAATGTACGTATATTTCAGTGCCTGGTTAGATGGAAGAGAAGACCTGAAGACCTTAATCTTGTCAGGTAAGATAAAACATTATTTTACTTACTAAGTACCTTTGCGGTTTTTGGAGACGCCGAGATGACCGAATTTTGTCCCGCAGGAGTTCATTTACGTGCCGATATATCTACGGACACGAGGCTGACGTATTTGAGCACCTTCAAATACAACTGGACTGAGCCGGAATCGAACCCGCCAGCTTGAGTTAAGGAGGTCAGTGCACTACCACCTGAACTACTCAGCCCGTCGGCAAAGTACTGTTGGCTCAATACCTGCCTCACAAATGTGAATGAACATATTCTTATTCTTATTCTTCTCTCCAACACGGCTCCTCACATAGCAGCGTGTTCCAAAGAGCAGTTCATTTGACAAGTCCAGATTGAGGATACGACTCTTTTCCTTTTTTTCGGGGGAGCCCCAAATCACGCTCACCCCCGCGAGGCGATCAGCACAAAGTACATTGTCTCTGACATGCTGTTAATTCTAGGAAGCGGAGGAGACAGCAGAGAAGATTGGGAGTAAGTGATACTGAAGGAAAGACTAGCCTGTCCTCATACTCACCATGCTACCAGGCCAGATGAGTTGATGAAGTATCATAGCGGTGTAATGAGGTAATAAGGGTCAGGATAAAATCACAGAGAGAAATAGAAAAATGCCTAAATGTAAAACCTGACAAACTGTATATAGCACATGCAAGGATGCGGGCTGGAAACGGTGTTACCATTTTAGCCATTTTATAGCTATTCCGAAAAGCCATTTGCTACAAAAGTTTGGGTTTAGCTATCAGCTACATTTCTAGTTATACGTTTCTGTTTGTGAGAATTTTTTTGCTTTTCTTCCAGTTCAATACATTTCATTATGGTTCATTGATATTTTTATATTTTATATAAAATATCCCGCCTGTTGCCATTTCTTGATGGATGCAGTATTTTTATATCCGTCTCTTGGCACAGGCCAGAGCAAAGTGTAGCTTCCATCGAAGTCCCAGTCTCATCCATGGCTGTGACAATATGGAAGCTGCTGGGGTATGGGTGGTGCTGAGTAATGACATTTGGAGCACAGCTAGTGTCTTGAGTGTTATGAAAGGTGTTGCTCATAGGATCAGTCGTGCTGCAGTAGCACCTTCTAATCCAGTGAGGAAAGCAATGGCAAACTACCTTACTCCTCATCTTGCCTAGTACGCCTCATTTGGGCTCTGCCAATGGTTTTTGCAGTTTCCCTATAGCTAGCATAGCCTTTGGTGGTGCTATTTGAGGATCCAACCAGCCTCTGGGCTGATGACCCAACAGACAGACAGACAGACATATACAATATATAAAATCAAACATCATATGAACAAAATGATAATCTTTGAAGGAACAGCCGATCCCTTCACCAACCCGCGTCAGCGAACAACGCACTTCCAAACGGCAAGCTCATTAGACGTACGTGAGGCAGAAAGTAAAGTAGAAATATTTGTGTCATAATATTGTGCTCTACTCGCACGATACCAGGCATAGTAACATAACTGACATTCAGTTTTTTTTTTAAGTTGCTTTCCGTCGCACCGACACAGATAGGTATTATGGCAACTTTGGAACAGGAAAGGGCTTGAAGTAGGAAGGAAGCGCCCGTGGCCTTAATTAAGGTACAGCCCCAGCATTTGCGCGGTGTGAAATTGGGAAACCACAGAAAACCATCTTCCGGGATGCCGACAGTGGGGTTCGAGCCCACTATCTCCCGGATGCGAGCTCCCAGCCGCACGGGAAAAAGAACAAGAATTGACCAAGGGAGGTCGGATTGGAATGATGAAAGTGAGGAGCCTAGCCTTGCCTTTAGGATACGAATTAACTTGACAAAGTAATCAGTAACGGCGATTAGCGGGGTTAGAGTGGGGGAGGGCAAATGCCCCTCCGAGCCACTTTGTGGAGGAAAATAATTCCATTTTAGCCACCTGACTTTTTTTAAGTTTCGGGAGACTGAAAAACCTAACAGTTATTTAAAAATCGCCTGAAATTAGGAATTATAGATAAAAGCAATTTATAGTGTCCCTATCGCTTTTTCAGATAATTTCTTCCTTTCATTTCTATAATTATTACGAAAAATAATTAGCGGAAATGCGCATCACAGCGAGTAGTGGAGACTCGCGTAGCAGCGTGTAGCATATGCTGTGAAGAAGGCTAGCGTAGCGGCGTGTAGCATGTGCTGTGAAGAAGGCTAGCGTAGCAGCGTGTAGCATGTGCTGTGAAGAAGGCTAGCGTAGCGGCGTGTAGCATGTGCTGTGAAGAAGGCTAGCGTAGTGGCGTGTAGCATGTGCTGTGAAGAAGGCTAGCGTAGCAGCGTGTAGCATATGCTGTGAAGAAGGCTAGCGTAGCAGCGTGTAGCACATGCTGTGAAGAAGGCTAGCGTAGCGGCGTGTAGCATGTGCTGTGAAGAAGGCTAGCGTAGGGGCGTGTATCATGTGCTGTGAAGAAGGCTAGCGTAGCAGCGTGTAGCACATGCTGTGAAGAAGGGTAGCGTAGCAGCGTGTAGCACATGCTGTGAAGAAGGCTAGCGTAGCGGCGTGTATCATGTGCTGTGAAGAAGGCTAGCGTAGCAGCGTGTAGCACATGCTGTGAAGAAGGGTAGCGTAGCAGCGTGTAGCACATGCTGTGAAGAAGGGTAGCGTAGCAGCGTGTAGCACATGCTGTGAAGAAGGGTAGCGTAGCAGCGTGTAGCACATGCTGTGAAGAAGGGTAGCGTAGCAGCGTGTAGCACATGCTGTGAAGAAGAGTAGCGTAGCAGCGTGTAGCATGTGCTGTGAAGAAGGCTAGCGTAGCAGCGTGTATCATGTGCTGTGAAGAAGGGTAACGTAGCAGCGTGTAGCACATGCTGTGAAGAAGGGTAGCGTAGCAGCGTGTTGCATGTACTGTGAAGAAGGGTAGCGTAGCAGCGTGTAGCATATGCTGTGAAGAAGGGTAGCATAGCAGCGTGTAGCACATGCTGTGAAGAAGGGTAGCGTAGCAGCGTGTTTCATGTACTGTGAAGAAGGGTAGCGTAGCAGCGTGTTGCATGTACTGTGAAGAAGGGTAGCGTAGCAGCGTGTAGCACATGCTGTGAAGAAGGGTAGCGTAGCAGCGTGTAGCACGTGCTGTGAAGAAGGGTAGCGTAGCAGCGTGTTGCATGTACTGTGAAGAAGGGTAGCGTAGCAGGGGTATATTTTTGCCAAGGTCATGGATACGGGGTATGATTCACCCGCTTATCGCACGCATTCATCAGTCTGGAGTCTCACTGAGTAAATGTGTCTTTTCAGTTCTATCCAGTGTCTGTTATTTCATTACTGTGTGGTCAAATAGTAAATGACATTTTAATTGTGTAATCACTCCAAACTTTTATTTAAATGTAATACATGTCTAATTAGATTTATTCTATAGTACTATCATTACCGCACTGAAGTTGGTAGACTCAACCTGTACGTCTCTATCGAAATTCACACAGAGAGCATAAAAACTTACAATTTTGTAGACTTTTTTCAATTTTGATGCCTTCCCTCTCGCCCAATTATAGCTATAGATCCGGGTACTTTTTGTTGTCTATGAATATTTTTCGTCCCCTTCCACTTCTAACTCCCAATCTCAACTAACTGAAAGAAATGAACATTTCCAATTTACCAGATAAGTTTAAGCCAATGGAAAATTTAAGAGATAAATATTTAATATTTAAAAATGCATACATTCAAAACCGGTTGCCTGACAACATCGAAATTCTGCGAAAAATATAACTAATAAAATAATGTGAATGAAATCTTAAAAATAGTTCAAGAGACTATTACGCGCTTAGTTGTAGAATTTAAAAGGAATATTGACGAAAAACGAAAATCAGTGGAGGAATGAAAGTTTTCATATATCAGTAAATGGGTCCTCCATGACTGAATCCTGGGTAGAATTTAAGGAGTATAAAGATGCTTCAGTAGAAAGTCCTTATTTATATCTTGTCTGGTTTGCTCTTTCGGCCCTAACTTTGCCTCTCTCAAATACAAAAGTCGATCATGTGTTGAGCCGAACAAAAAATATTTTTTTCCTTGTGAAAATCAAATGATCATAAGTCTCCCGGTCATGGCTATCCATCAAGGGCTTATAATTTCACATGGTAATCAACCATAAGACATAGCATGCACGGTTGTTAGGTAACATTTGTCTGACCATTCATCGATACTTTACATCACTGCCTGCGCTGTTGCTATGGTTACATTTCCGTCACATATCTCGTCGCGTTCTTCTTCTTCTTCTTCTTCTTCTATTCCTCCCGTTTTCATCCATACCCGCGGGGTCGCAGATGCGAACTGCGTCGCCCATGTGGATTTGTCCCTGTTTTACGGACGGATGCCCTTCCTCACGCAACCCTATATGGAGGGATGTAAGCACTATTGCGTGTTTCTGTGGTGGTTGGTAGTGTGGTATGATGTCTGAATATGATGAGGAGTGTGTTGGGACACACACATACACCCAGCCCCGAGCCAGAAGAATTAATCAAAAGCGATTAAAATCCCCGACCCGACCGTCAATCAAACCCGGAATCCTCTGAACCGCTGAATGGACTGACCATTCAGCCGTCGAGTCGGGCACACAATTTGTCGCGTTACGTTATGCAAATTTTTAGACATGACATATTTACATCAAAAATTGTTAATCTGCAGTTCATCCGCTATCATGCGCAAAATTAATCGCCGATCGTTCGTGATTAATGTCCTCACGTTCTCAATGTTTTCGTCACTGACGGCGGTCGCCGGTCTTCCGCTGCGGGGTTGTCAGAAACACTTTCCCGGCCTCCTTGAAAATGGGCGAACCACTCGTACACACACTTCAAGGAGAGTGCTTGATCTTCGTAAACAGGTACCAGCATCGCATGCGTTTCTTTCGGTGTCTTGCCAAGCTTAAAACAAAACTGTACATTGATATTTTGCTCGTTCATGTTCCTGTTCGGAGTTCAGAACCAACGCACTAAACACGGACTGTTTCAAACAGGTCTTACCTCAACTGAACAACGTTGGGAGCAGGTGGTCAAAACCTGCTGCCACGCAGGTGCAGCGTTGTGTGTCGCCAATGTTGCCGGATCGATCGTTCTCACTTCATTCACCGAACTTTGTCACAGGGTGTACTTTTGAACGTTTTTCTATGGATCCTTATGTATTAATACTCTGAAAACTGTCCACTATACTTAATGTGGAAAATTTGTTGCACAGGATGTATCAGAACTATATGGACAACAAAATTAGGGATGGTTTTCGTGTTATTTTAAGAACGATGATGCGATGAGCGTTGGAGGAAAATCTCTTTTCGAGAAAATGAGGTTGCTTTGTTAGTTCCGGGCACGTGATTCAAGTTGAAGAACTCGGCATATTTGCTATGCCAGAGAGCCAGGCTCTGTCTGGTGCTGTGCGTCAGAAGAGGGAAGGGAGGGGAAGTGGGAAGTGGAAGACAGAGGTAATGTTCGCTGCGAATGCGCAAGTTTCTCGTTCGTTCCGCATGGTCGCTTCCCAGTTCCAGGAGGCAGTGTACAGTTTGTTCTGGACAAATTGACTACTATGTGAGCTGCGTAGAAAGGGAAGGGAAGATGACCGGGCGAGTTGGCTGTGCGCGTAGAGGCGCGCGGCTGTGAGCTTGCATCCGGGAGATAGTAGGTTCGAATCCCACTATCGGCAGCCCTGAAGATGGTTTTCCGTGGTTTCCCATTTTCACACCAGGCAAATGCTGGGGCTGTACCTTAATTAAGACCACGGCCGCTTCTTTCCAACTCCTAGGCCTTTCCTATCCCATCGTCGCCATAAGACCTATCTGTGTCGGTGCGACGTAAAGCCCCTAGCAAAAAAAAAAAAAAAAAAAAAAAGGGAAGATGAATTTGTGCAAAGGTTGGCACATCGCATATGCTGAACAGAGTTCGACAGTCACTGCTACACCGTTGTGAACTGTGCATCGAATTGAACATCTGCTGTAATCAAACCATTGGGAGTATTGTGTCCTTTGTTCAGCATTTCATTCCATTTACAAAGTTGTGAGTGAAGGAAACCACAATCGTGAGGCGGCAGCGTTGCGTCATAGAGCAAGTTAGATAATAAAGAACGTTACTGCGACCAACAGACGAGTGGATAAACGATCTGGTTCATTCCTTAACTGAGAAGTGTGTCTTAATTGCGCTGTGGTCTTGTATTCTGTGTGCTGTTACGGCTGTTTAATAAACGAACTGTGGATATCGCCTTTAACCTTTTCCATCCCATGCCCGAGTTAACTCGGATGTCTACATTTCTCCCGCTGTCCCAAACACGAGTTAATTCGGATTTAAAGCAATGCGCTCTTGTTCACTTCCGAGTTCAGTGCAACGCTGTTGACATGCTTTGTTCAGACGACGGACGATTCATAAATCGTCTTACTGTTTTTTGACGATAATTATGTGCCTTGTGTGTTTCTTTCACAGCTGTCTTCTGAGATGGGTGCACGGGAGTGTAAAGAAAGCATAACGAAAGATTATATTTTAGAAATTTTAGGCAGTGATGATGAGCCTGATTTTTTATGAATATAGTGGAGATAAGTTTCAGTGAAACAAGCTGTCGACATTTATCACGGCAAGTTCTTTCAAGTTTTTGTGAAAAGTTTTAGGAGAAAACTATTGCTAATATTGTCGTTCCATGCCTTTTCAGTAGCTGTGTAAATACAAAGTATTTATGGCCTATTACAACCACTGTCGAAACGTCCATAAAAATCTGGTATGGGGCATGCATAAGGCTGAAAGAAACTTGGGAGTGAAAAGGTTAAGAGACAAGGATAATCCTATGCGAGACGAGAGAGGAAACTTCTTCATACGCACGGAGCTTTGTCTCTGTCTCCATCATACAGCCCACTTCCCCTCCCTTCCCTTCTCTTCCATGGAGCACGGCAGCAGCTTGTACTGTAGCATAGCAAACACGCCGAGTTCGTCAATTTGAATTAACAAAGTAACCTCATTTTCTCCGCCAATCCGATTGCGCCATTGTTCTTAACATAACGCATAGAGCATCCCTGAACTTTTTTTGTCGGTATAGTTTTGATACACCCTGTATTTTCCAATCCGGGTCAATGTCTGGAATTGTAAAGTACAAAAGAACATTTTCTAATAACCAGATGGTTGTTCGGTCCCTCAATTATCTAAATCCAAATAAACACTTTTTAAGTGCAGTTTACACGTCATCAGAAAAATAAGCGGACACTCCAAGTGCTTCTGGACGAGGTGCAGTTGAGAACAGATGAGATTGATGTGTATTTTTGTTAGACAAGTTCAATACTATTTAAAAAAATTAAATTTCATACATTTTTCTTCTCCTTCAGCTGTTGCACTTAAAAAGAAGTGTGTATGTGATTTACACTGATACTCATAGAGCCTATTTGTACGCTATTACACATATTATGTGGAGGTATCATATTTTAATGCAACGCTCAACCCTCTGTAAAATGTAGTATTAAGACACCTGAATTATTTAAGGCGTGTGTGGATTTGTATATGATGATGCTGGATCTAGAATATTAAAATAGTAGTATTTCTTGTAATACTTTCTTCCATGCAATTGCTTGTTGTTGTCATGTAATTATGTTTTAACTTTATTATTACACTACTGTAAGTGATAATTGCCACCGGGATATTTCCCAATTGCAATATAGTTGTTAATAATAATAATAATCATAATAATAATAATTGTACCGGGCGGTACACCTCTACGACGCAAGTTCAAATCTTGCGCCAATTTAATCTACTCTACAGGAGAAACCCTGAACTTTAAAAACCGAACTAACTCTACGGTTTATCAGATGTCACTGAGTGTTTTTGATTTACTTTTGTTTTTCAGTGATCAAGGAGTGTGGACATTCTCTAACAGATGTCTTTACCAAAAACTATGGTAATACACTCTGGTGCAATGGAATGAACTCTCTTGAAGAAATGTTGTATTCATAAGTTTTGTCCTTACTAAATTTTGTTCTGTGGTTTGTGGGTTGGCAACATTAATGCTTCCTTTCCGCCTGTTTTGAATTCAGCCAATCCGTAATTTCTGTAATTAATTTTCCTCCAATCATTGCTTTCTTCTTCGAATTTCCATGTGTAATTATTAGTGAACCAATAAAATTTAGGGGGTGTGTCTACTCATTCCTGAAAGGTCTCGAATTTTCCACGAGGGTATAAAAACTGCTGATTTTCTTATCTCCGCGCCACTTCAGTAACATCTAGCTTAGTGTGTGGATATGTAGCAGGGGGCGGGAAGCGCCCCGTTCTTCAGGCAGCAGTTCTTCATCAAGGTAATGGCCTCTTAACATCGTTATCTCTTGCTAGCTCAGCAGTTTAACTCTCGGGGAAGGTTCGAAACCTTCAATATGTAACCTACCACTTTAAAATGTAAATTCCTTTTCAGTCTATGTAAACTACAAATCTCTTTTACTGTAAAGCGGGGATAGAGAGTGATTTACCCTCTCAAGCTCCCCTTCATTTTGAAATTGAGGTGACTACGTTTTCATAACCGTTTCTACGCTTCCTTAATGTGTTAAGTTTCCTCATACGAGTCACCTCCATAGATTGGGATTAGCCCCTGTATTATCGGCCTAGTGCCTCTTAGATTTTAATATATGTATTTAGGAGTGCAAGTTCTCGCCTCCATTCCCCTTGTATTTAGGGCCGTTTAAATTAATCTATTATTTTTTTCATTTTAGGCCCAGTAGAATGGGTACAAGTTGCCCCTGTTTATTTATAAGTATGCCTTAAGGGCAGTTGAGTGTAAGGTCTGCTTATGGCCTCCTGATAGGCTTGAACTATTGAGAGCAGGTCTGCTCTTTCCTAAATTTGATCTCTGTGTGCCTCTAGGAGGCTTAACATTGTAATTAGGAGCAAGTGCTCCTTGGCATGATGGGGTTTTCTGCCCCTTTGTTCAATTTTGTACCTTGGTAAAGTTGGGCTAATAGCTCAAGGATTGTGACTGTGGGGCTCGAAGCCCAAAACCTTGTAAAAAAAACCCTGAACGGGTAAAATTATTTTTTACCTGCCTTTCGTTGTTATTTCACCTAGTGGAAATTGTTAAATGTTGTTATCTGTTATTTGTTGATTTTTAAAAGAAAATATAACCTTTGTTAAAGTTTTAAATTAACTTTAATTTTGTAGTTGAGACCTATTCCAGCCCGCACCTTCTTTCACCTCTGACTACCACGCATATCTCCGCAATAATAATAATAATAATAATACTAATAATAATAATAATAATAATAATAATAATAATAATAATAATCCATTTCTGGCCATTTTGGCAATCATATTTTAGCTACTGTGTTGGCAACATTGCTCCTCATCCACAGTCAAGGTTGAGTTAACTTAGATGTTTACCCACAATCGATCAAGAAACCTCATTAATAGTGAATTTTTCAGCGGCCACGAACTCCCTCTAATGTAGCGATTTCAACTACGACAAAAGTTGTCTCTAATGTATTCAGAACGCTATCGGCTCGTTCCATGGGCACGTTCTTTCACTTCTCATCAGCTAATTGCCTTCATTATCTGCCCAGGAAACTTTGGAGAGTACTTGATATACACAACGAGACCCATTAATATTCAGCTGCTGTTACTCTATAAGTGATGTTAAACTGAATGTTAATTTCAGTTAATTTCATTCCTCGAGAGCAAGTTGAATCATTGTAATACATGAAGTAATTACACAAATGTTGTGTCTCACGGGATCAGACTGTGGGTGGGGGGTTAGAATACATCCACGGTATCCCCTGTCTGTCATAAAAGAAGACTAAAACTGATCCCCGGGGATTTCACCTTGGGAGCGTGGGTTGGCGACCACGGATTCCTCAGCTGAGTCTGGCATTACTTCCACTTGTTTCTTTCAGGTTCCCCACCTTGGACAAGAATGGTGACTACATTTCCTCAGAATACGAAATGAACAGTGGACGGAGAAAATTATTTCGCTGTGGCAGTCCCCTTCGGACTTCGATGTCTTTTTTTAGTTTCGACAAACCTGTATTCAAGTCTTTTTTATTCTTTATTTTATTTTTAATGTACGAAAATTAAATATATACGCAAATAATTACAAGTACAAACTGAAAATAAGACAGCAATACTGTTTGAGACAGGAAGTTTGTGGTTTTTAAACATATACCATAACTGCACAAAGCAAATTTGTAAGTAGAAACAAAAAGAAATAAACAAATTTAGGATTATTCCGCAAACATAACGTTTATAAGTTTGCATCTGAACAAATTAAAATTTAACACAGGAGAACATCAAGTTGTTCACAGAATAATTCAACCGTTAAAAACAGAAAATCCCTTTTTTCCTTTGCACACTAGGAGCAACGAAAGTATTCCTGTAATCTTCGTCATCCAAATAATTTAACAGTACACATTTATACTAGAACAAAACACTCTCCACAGTAACATAATATTGTCAGATGTTACACAAAACACGTAACAGGAAGGCACTTCAGAATTTAAAAATATATTCCAAAAGCTTCTTGAAGACACTTCTGACCGTCTTCCATCGGTCTTTCCTGAGATGATCCAGAAATCCAGGTAATGTCACACTTGTATGCTGAGTGTACGCCTTGATATTGTAGTGAATGGCTCCAGCTGTTATCCATATGCAAGCGTTTCCGCTCTCGTTCCGTCCATGATTTAGTTCCAGATTCAGTATCTCCCTCGCTGTCACTGGATGTTGTCCCTGATATTGTGTCCATCTTCAAACTAGTGCCGCATTGCCGTATGTCGTAACTCGATGCACGAGATTGTCCGTCTGATGACATGCCAGGCATTTGTCATCAGATACCCCTTGTCCATGCCTTTTCAGTTTCTCACCCGTCGGCATTCTCCATTCAGTTGGGAAGGTATTGGGTCTTTTAACTCCATTCTAATAGCACGTATACAATTGCTTACTTTAAAAGGGTATTGCTGTGACCACTCCTCTTCCCTGTGTTCTACCACTTTCCCGTATTTACCTAACGCTAATGAAATGGACCCTATAGGCACTTCAGGTTGAAAATTCAGTATTCGAACATTCTTTTGTACCCTGTCAGCTGGCATCACAGTAAAATTCTCTATACGACCATCACTTAACATTATTTTCTGAATCCCTAAATAGTTACATATCAAACGTTCGTAAATCACTGTTGTAATTACCTTAATATATGCTGCGGTTTCCAGACTGTCCAGCTGAATCATATCGATTTGGTCTGATGAGAGTTTCAGCAGTGACTGAATCCAATTATGTACATCCTTATTCTCAAGTTCAAATATGCATTTCAGAGTATTCCTCCTTGCAAATTTTGTTGTCATGATATTACTTATCTTTTCACTGAAAATAATTGAACGAATTCACACAAGTAGAACTCGAAACAAACTCGCAGTTTTCATAACAAGTACACTTGTCGTGACACGAGCGACTACCAGGAGAATGCAGAGCAGACAACCTTCTCTCACCGCTAACATCTCATTACTGGCGTCAGTATCCTACTACTGTGTACTCCTATATGTCTGTAAAGTGAAATTTACAGTTTATTTTTTGCATGCCTCCTTGCCGTATGTTTTGAAGCTATCTTGCAGTGGCGTATGCTAGGATCAAGGTGTGGACTATCACTAGACATAGGTTATCTCTTTTCGATAGTTGGTTTATTGAACGTTAAGCCTGGGGACCCGCAATGCCCTATCCCCTTCATGTTGAATTGTCAATGTTTGATGTACCTTTCCTCAAAACCTATCCATGACAAACGGATAAATGATTTATGTGTTTAAGATACGTACTTTGATTAGCTACTGAAGCATATATAATTAAAATTCGGCCTCAGGTTTAATAAATATGTATTCCTTAAAGTGTCAGAATAATATATACAGTTTACATAACATAATTTTCACTAAGGTCACTAAAAATTTGAAATTAAGCAATTGGAGACCTTTAGTACACGTAGAATACTTTAATAAACAAACTGTGAAAGTTTTTAGCTCCTACATGTAGCAGGAGCTGAGGAAAGATACATTAAGTAATAAACAAGTAAACGTACGGTAAAATAGCCTCCTAAGTTAGAATGTCTAAATAAGCCTCCTCCGTAACTTGGGTCATCCTCCCCCATCCTCAGACTGGTCCAACAGTTTTCCTTTGGCATCTCAGTCGTTTTCCGGCTTCCTTGGTTAAATTCTAGAACTTTCGGTCAGCATTTCAGTGTCATTCCTTCTCGCATCGTAGCATGGTATCAACAGTTCGACACCCGATACCCTATCCTAGCTTTTCTAAAGCCTTACATCTTGTTACATTTCCTTCAATGAATGTTGCCACTGCATCAACTACTACGAATTGTAGGGTATATAGTCAAGGAGTAGCCTGGTGTGCTGTCAAGTCTGTTTAACGAGTTACTGCCCTGGCCTCTGCTACTGTCAATAATCAACACCTGATCAGTGGAGACGGTAGCATAAGGTTTAGCAAATTAAAGTACGGTTTTGTCGCTAAATTGATAGAATACTTGCCTTTGGTGTGCTGGCCCCGGTTCAATTCTCAGAATCAACTCCGTCGTACTCTTCATTTCCCTGGATTTCGGCCTGGGTGTTTATGGCGTCTTCTTCATCCATTTCATCCTCAGTGGGTCACTCCCAAGCCTATACAGATGCCTTGCACTATTTTTTTATTTTTTATTATTCGTTGTGCCCAACTGTGGAGCGCGTTTGAACTTATTTTTCACAATGTTTCTTCTTCTTTTCTTCCCAATATCTCTTCATTTTTTCACTGTGTTCCTTTCTGCGTGTTTCTGTGCAGCCTGTATTTTTTCTTGTTGGTTTCTCTGCAAATTTATGTTGTCGGGCCACAAGCCCAAGTAGGGTTTTAATCTTTGATTTCGAGAAGCGCTAGTTTCCGCCTCCATACATTTTGAATTTTGGGCCCGTACTTGAACCTGTTATTTTCCACAAAGGCCAGGTAGAATGGGCACTCAATACCCCCGTATTATTTCTCCTATGGAAACTTAAAAGACAACTGATACGGTCTTGTTAAATGTAGGTTGTACCTAGAGGCGCCTGAAGGGGTAAATTTTATTGAAGGCTGTTAGGGTTTGGGAGCGCAGTCTCCTTGGTAGAATCATAGAGCACAGAGGCTCTTTCTTGTAATGTAAAATATATTTGTGTAAATATTGAATGGTGCCTTTGGAAGGCCGTAACTTGTAACCTTTGAAGCAAAAGGTTCTCGTGAAAATTGTGTGATTTAAATACCCTGTAAAAGTAATTGGGAGACTCGTCTCCTTGACTGTCTAACTAAACACAACAGTAGTGATGTTGGGATTTTTGAAAATTGGGAGCTTGACGCTCAAATTTTGTAACTAACTTTACTAGGTTTTTGTGTTTTTTCCAACTTTGTACAAACTAGCTCTGTACCTGAAATCTTCTTCTTCCGTCACGCGAATACTTATGTTAAAATTTAAGAACTGAAAAGAAATATAACCTTTAAGTTTTGAATTAGTCTTTGACTGTCATAGATAGACCCATTCAAGCCAGCACCTTCTTTCACCTCTCTGTTCCACGCAAACACCGTAACCATAATGAAAATGTAATTTTGTGTGCCTATTGCTCGCCATGTGCAGTCCTCGTTAAGCAGACCCTCCAGCGAGGGTGGTTGGTGTCTAGCAAACCGCGTGTTACTGTGGTGGGGGATAGTGTTGTGGTGTGTGTGCTGCAGGAATGTACGGGATAGCATAAACGCCTAGTCCTCGAGCCAGGGGAATAAGGAATTTTACGACAAAAATCTCCTGACCCAGCTGGAAAGCGAACTTGGACCTCAAGGTCAGAAGGGCAAAGCACTGACCTCTGAGCTGTGGAGTCGTACGCCATGGTAATTATATGTATATCACCAATTGAAACGGTGAGATTATAAATCCACGTCAGTAGTAGTAGTAGTAGTAACCTGCTCCTTCACTGAATGGTCAGCGTACAGGTCTTTGATTCAGAGTACCCCGGGTTCGATTATCGACTGGGTCGGAGATTTTCATCGCGTTTGTTTAAAGACTCTGAATCGGGTGCTGGGCGTTAGTGCATGTTTTATTACAGTCCTCTTCATCTTGACAAACCACACTGTTCTACAAAAACCAAAGCCGCATGCAATAGCATTTTTTTCATAAGTTGCCTTACGACGCATCTATACAGATCTTATGGTGACGATGAATAGGAAAGGGCTAAGAGTGGGAAGGAAGTGGTCGCGGAATTAATTGGTCTGGCATTAAAGTGGGAAACCAGCTTCAGGGCTGGCGGCAGTGGGGTTCGAACGCACTATCTTCCAAATGCAAGCCCACAGCTGCGCGCCTCGAACCGCACGGCCAGCTCGCTCGGTAACAGTAAATATTTACCTCCACATATGATTATTGTCAGGAAGAGCATCCGACCGTAAAAGAGAGCCACTTCCACACGTGAGACACCGCTACCACCCATGACCCCATTGGGTTGTAGGGAAAGTGGTAGATTATTATTATTATTATTATTATTATTATTATTATTATTATTATTATTATTATTATTATTATTATTATTATTGCGTAACATCTCTTCAATTGCTATATACTGCACTTTTAAGGTGAAGCTAAGATCTCGGAAGTTGATTGTAATGTTGGTGATGGTGGTAAAGCAGAAGTAAAACTAGAGAAGTGTCCTCTCGTCACACTAATCAAAGGAAAATAATTCAAGAGCGTTCTGGTCCTCTAAAAAGGAAAGTATAGGCAAAGGAAATGGAAGGGCCACGAAGTGCGAGGAACTGAAAGACCGTCGAGGTTAGAAGGGAATAAAAGTATACCAATGCAAGCCGGCTATGAAAGCTACGAGGTAGATACAAGTGAAAAAAAATACCAGATTTATAACTGGGGACCTAGCGGTCGCCAACACAACCTTCCAGCTGAGAGGTCCTGGATGAAACCCGTCATAGTCGCCTTTTACAACAGGCTTTAGGCCTATGAAGCCAAGAATAACGGCCGAGAGGTTTCGTCATGCTGACCACATGACACCTCAATCTGCATGCCCCAGGCTGAGCAACGGTAGCTTGTTAGGCCATGACCCTTCGGGACTGTTGCATCATGGGGTTTGGTTTGGTTTTTTTAACGTAGACTTACGTTCCTCAACGACGGGTTTGTTTGTCCAACCCTTGTCGCGTTTCTCTACAGGGTCGGGTATGAGATGAGCTGAATCTGTCGTGGCGGGTTTTATGACAGCATGCCCTTCCTCACGGCAACCTCACCAGAGGAAATAATGAGATGACGTGATATATGACAGTAGGAAGGGAAAAGGTGAAACCCGGTGCCGGCACATAGCCTACTCCTGTCGAATAACACCAAGCGGTCTGCTCGAGGCTTAACGTCCCCATCCGACGGACGAATAACCAATAGCATAATATGCCCTCACTCCATGCAATCACTGCGGAGAGGTTTGGTATTTAATCCAGGCTTTTGGCGCGCAATCTAGTGATTAGAAGGAGTATGCCACCACCTCCCCTACCCTGCCGGCCAACATTCTCACGGTGAAATAATTAAGTCGCTTTTTGTGTTTGGGTAGAATGCGTATCCGAGAGTATTTAACTTACGATTGTGTCTAATGTCTCAATTGACAGCTAAAATTTTTTTGCTAGTTATTTACGTCGCACCGACATAGATACGTCTTATGGCGACGATGGGACAGGAAAGGGCTAGGAGTGGGAAGGAAGCGGCCGTGGCCTTAATTAAGATACAGCCCCAGCATTTGCCTGGTGTGAAAATGGGAAACCACGGAAAAACATTTTCAGGGCTGCCGACAGTGGGGTTCGAACCTACTATCTCCCGAATACTGGATACTGGCCGCACTTAAGCGACTGCAGCTATCGAGCACGGTGACAGGTAAAAGAGGAGAGAGGCTACCTGTTTAAAAAAAATTGAAAATCTGAAACGTAGTTTTCATGAAATAGCGCTAAATATGTGACGTCACATTCATACTCTGTCACAAGATGGCGCTGTGTTGGCTCGCGTGCTCAGTTGGAGGTTAGCTGTCATTGTGAATACATCGTGGTCAGTCTTCCTTTCTCTGTGCGGCTCCATGGCTAAATGGTTAGCGTGCTGGCCTTTGGTCACAGGGATCCCGAGTTCGATTCCCGGCAGGGTCGGGAATTTTTACCATAATTGGTTAATTTCGCTGGCACGAAGACTCGATATATGTGTCGTCTTCATCATCTGTTCATCCTCATCACGACACGCAGGTCGCCTACGGCATTTCCATTTTTACCCTTTCACTCATAATATTACTCCATTTTTAATATTCTTACAATTTGTTTTATGTCTACCGACACAGGTAGGTCTTATAGCGACGATGGGATAGGAAAGGGCTATAAGTGGGAGGCAAGTGGCCGTGGCCTTAATTAAAGTACAGCTTTAGCATTTGCTGGTGTGAAAATGGGAAACCATGGAAAAACATCTTCAGGGCTGCCGACAGTGGGGTTCGAACCCACTATCTCCCGGATGCAAGCTCACAGCTGCGCGCCCCTAACCGCATGACCAACTCACTCGGTAATATTACTCCTGAACTCTTAAATTACGCCTCTTATTCCTCATATCGCAGACCCATACTACACGGAGTTATTACCCACATTCCAAGTGAACCACGTGTTATTGAATCAAATTTATTATCCACATAATATTTGTCTCTTATTTCTGATAAGTAAATCTACGAACATCTCAAAACCCTGCGGCCGTAACAAATTCTTCTTCGTCTTCTTCATCTGTTTACCATCCAGGGTCGGTTTTTCCCTCGGACTCAGCGAGGGATCCCACCTCGACTCTGGGTCATGGGATACAACTGGGGAGAATGACCAGTACGTCGCCCAGCATTTGCCTGGAGGAGAATTGGTAAACCACAAAAAACCACTTCGATGATGGCTGAGGTGGAAATCGAACCCACCTCTACTCAGTTGACCTCCAGAGGCTGATTGGATCCCGTTCCAGCCATCGTATCACTTTTCAAATTTCCTCGGCAGAGCCGAGAATCGAGCCCGGGTCTCCAGGGGTGGCAGCTAATCACGCTAACCACTAGACCACAGAGGCGAACGGCCGTTACTATAATAATAATAATAATAATAATAATAATAATAATAATAATAATAATAATAATAATAATAATAATAATAATAATAATAATAATAATAATAATAATAATAATAATAATAATGGCGTTTGGCCTTCGGAGAGGCGTGGTGCAGGTCTTTTGATCTGACTCCCGTAGGCGACCTGCGCGTCGTGATGAGGATGAAGTGATAATGAAGACGGGACATACATCCAGTCCCCGTGCGAGGGTAATTAACCAATTATGGTTAAAATTCCCGACCCTGCCGGGAATCAAACCCGCGATATCTGTGACCAAAGAGCAGCACGCTAACCATTTAGCTATGGAGCCGGACGTTACAATAGTGACAACCTACCGTCCTTTTTTACGACAGGCTGAGGATAATGTGCATGTGTTCTATCATCCCTACCATACAAGCATTCAGTCCATTATGTCTTGTCGATCTCATAATTTATATCCACTTCCTCTTCACTGTTTCATAAGGAACATCCCACAACTTGTCTGTTGAGCTCACCACATCGGTAATTCAACCCGAGATGTTCTGTACGAGCGAGGAGATGGGGAGTCCCCAACTTCCGTCACGTCACGCACAGAACTTTGCTCTCAGAGGAACCATTGTGCCTTGTATGAATCTTTTCTTTTTTTCTCATAAACATTCTTTGCGCTCAAATGAAAATAATTTATGAGAAAAAGTTAATGCTGTTGTAGACTTCCCTTTGTTCGGTAGACAGCCTGAGAATCCACCCAACATCGCGCTTTAGTTCGGCCAAACTATGTCTTGTAAACTGTATTCTTAATAAGAGTATAATTCATGTTACATTGCACTGTTATTTACGATCACAAAGGGTCCATCGCTGCGCATAGTTTCCTTCCTGGAAGCTACTCCCATGACATGTCTTCTTAGGACGCCGTCTGCCTACGAAGGTTGGCGATCCAATTGATTATGATAACTCGTGGAACAGCGGCTCGAAACATTTCAATGGAAGTTCGTCCATACCAGCGGTAGAGGTCTTTAAGCCAAGAATTTCTCCATCTCCCCACAGATCGTCTTCCTTTAATTTTCCCCTCTATGATGAGTTGGAGAAGTTCATATCGTTCATCTCTCACGATGTACCTGAGCTTCCGTTCCTTGTTGCCTTGTTGGTTATTAGACGATCTCTCCTTTTTTCTTTTTTTATTCAATGGATATTGGGAGTTAGTTTTGTAATTTCTTCAGTTATCCGATTTTGGCATGTGTGTGTTATTATGCATCATACTGCAAAGTTTTATACAGCTATATTTAATAACTTCTGAGATACTGATAAAAATCATTTAAGTTAGGGTCTATGCAACATTTATAACTTCTTCTTCTTCTTCTTAATCTGTTTACCCTCCAGGGTTGGTTTTTCCCTCGGACTCAGCGATGGAACCCACCTCTACCGCCTCAAGGGCAGTGTCGTAGAGCGTGAGACTTTGGGTCGGGGATACAACTGGGAA
Source organism: Anabrus simplex (assembly GCF_040414725.1). Classification (NCBI taxonomy): domain Eukaryota; kingdom Metazoa; phylum Arthropoda; class Insecta; order Orthoptera; family Tettigoniidae; genus Anabrus; species Anabrus simplex. The sequence goes on along the minus strand of NC_090273.1, from coordinate 61,574,122 downwards.
GAATGATCAGTACCTCGCCCAGGCGGCCTCACCTGCTACGCTGAACAGGGGCCCTGTCGGGGATAGGAAGATTGGAAGGGAGAGACAAGGAAGAAGGAAGGAAGCGGCCGTGGCCTTACGATAGGTACCATCCCGGCATTTTCCCGGAGAAGTGGAAAACCACGGAAAACCACTTCCAGGATGGCTGAGGTGGGAATCTAACGCCCCTCTACGCAGTTGACCTCCCGAGGTTGAGTGGACCCCGTTCCAGCCCTCGTACCACTTTTTCAAATTTCATGGCAGAGCCGGGAATCGAACCCGGGCTTCCGAGGGAAGCAGCTAATCACACTAACCACTGCATCACAGAGGCGGATTTGAGAATAACTTAAATATTATATTTAAGTGGTCCGCCTATTCAATACATATAGAATTTATTACATCTAGTGCATGTTCCTTCCCCTAAGGGATATCATCCGCTAGAATAAATTACCTGTACAATAATATATAAGAATACAAAATTTACATTATTAGATTGCAAAGACAAATTAAAAACATTTCAATGTCTAAGGACATCAAGAGTTTAATTAAAAATTCAACCTATTTTATTGACTATATGACTAGCAACTTTAACAAAGTTTGCTGATAATTTATTTTAAATATCTTTGCATATAAAAGTGTTTTTAATTTGTTTTTCCAATCTAATAATGTAATTTTTGTATTCTGATATATTATTGTAACTCATTATAGCTGATGATGACCCTTAGGGAAAGAAATTAGTACTAGATGTAATAAATTATATATGTATTGATTAGGCGGACCTCTTAAAGATAATATTTAAGTTATTCTTATATATTCACTACTTGTGTTGTTCCTGTACAAGTTATTTAAGCATTCCTTTTAACAGTCTTCTATTACTGTGATACAATCAATTTTCTGATACATTTTCTTTCTGAAAAGTATAATATTTCTGAAGTTTGAACATGTTTCTCTGATTAATACATTTGTGCATCAGCAAAACTAATGCTTGAAGTTATAGAGCATTCAACGAAAAACATACAGGAGAATTTACAGCTCAGTTGCCCTAAAACTGGTGAGCAAGGAACACATTTTACATTTAAAAACAGGATAAAAATGCGTTTTTATGAAAACAAGCAGTTTTTACACGACGTCAGTTTACCGTATCAAACGCCCTGCTCCATAAGTGACATCCTCCTTCTTACAGCCTCCTTTTTTCTTTCACTTTTTGAACCTTTGTCCTGCGAAGGGCTATTTTTTCCATTTGAGAGGCTGACCGGGCACTTCAAAAAATTATATGACTGTCACGTCTCTTCACAATTTCTTGTGTTGCATGAGGGTCTTTTGCTGAAGACCTGAGTTCAGTTGCAGCATTACATTCCATATTAAACTCTGCTACACCATTCCAAATAGGAATGAAAATCTCCTTGGGACATTTCCGTCTGAACCGAATTTAAATGTAATATTGTTCTATTTTAGTTTTTTATATTCATCATATAGTACTACTAGTAATAGTTCTTATAATCACCATTACCGGGCGAGTTGGCCGTGCGGTTGGGAGCGCGCAGCTGTGAGCTCTCATCCGGGAGATAGTGAGTTCGAACCCCATTGTCGGCAGCCCTGAAGATGACTTTCCGTGGTTTCCCATTTTCACACCAGGCAAATGCTGGGGCTATACCTTAATTCAGGCCACAGCCGCTTCCTTCCCATTCCTAGGCGTTTCGTGTCCTATCGTCGCCATAATACCTATCTGTGTCGGTGCGACGTAAAGCAACTAGCAAAAAAAAAAAAAAAACTACTAGATTGGAGTCCACTACAGTCTCCAGGCATGTGGCGGGAAGAAAGTTGATTTAAATAGCTAGAAAATTGGACAAAATACACTCGCTGGGCAAATCTATCAGAAGAGGGCATTTAAAGGTCCAAACGCTGGACATTTAAAACCTGGGGTGGACCCTTAAACTAGCAGAGTGTGGAAACAAATATCACTAATCATTCTGCGAAGGACAGAGGTGTATTTATGATGAAAAATCAGAAAATCCATCTTTTGAAAATTCTTGGCTAAATTTCACTTCCCGCGTCTCTTAACAAATTGACGATTTCCTCACTGGTCTTCCTTTCTACCTAGGATATTTGAAGCATTCTTCTGTACATTTCGAAAGTTTCTATCCGCCTCACCAGCGAAGAGTTGAGCGTCTTGCCTCCAAAACCATACAGAAGGGCAAGGAAAACAGCATCGCAACATGCGAACTTGGATCATCTTTCAAATACCTTGGGACTGTAGTGACTGAGAATTGCGTCTAGTGAGTACCGAGGGTGTTCCAAGACCTTCCAATGCCACCGTTGCAATAAGAACTTGACATTGTTTGCGACATGACAACACGATAGGTCGATAAACATGGACGTTAGCGCTGCATAGCTGGACGCAAATGTCGCTCCAGAAATCGGCTGTAGTATTCACTGTTGACAGGCATAGCGTGCGTAAGAATAACACCCTCGTAGTCGTGTACCATAATCAGCATAAGCTTCACCCGACTGGGTTCGTTACGAAATTTCTATGGACCTGGCGAACCTGGGTGATACTATTAGTTCGACTGACGCTATAATTCAGGCACTTAGGCTCGTGCCTACGCCTCATCTACGGCGAGGAAACGCTGCAGAAATGCGTCTCCTTCGTTCCGGTATCTGTCCAGGTGGATGCCAGCCAGTGTATACCGGTGCCCTTTCTGTACGTCGGTGAGTTGATGTGGAACGTAACGGGACGGGGAGTAGAAATAGGAGTTTATGACTTTGCAGTGGATGGAGAAAACAGGAAGAGTTTCAGTCCTATGAAGAATGAAGTTATCTGCAAAAGAAAGGAAAAGATCTCGAATGGCATGAATATGAAAGGCCCCTGCACATCGCAACACTAATATCATCGGGGTAGGAAGAGAACAAGATTTGGCCAGGGAAGGTCGGATGCGAGAGAATAGAGTTGAGGAGACTATCAATAGGCTCATCTGGACCCCGTGGTGGCCAATTCACGTTCATAAGTTCAGAGACCCTGGGTTCCAGTTTCAGTAGCCTCCTGCGACTGACAGCGTATATCACCCATACGGGGGTTAATGTAGGGGGGGGGGATCAACAAATGAAAGACGAGAGTATGTGTTACAAAAACAAAACAAATCAAAAATGCATTTTTATTAACTTTTTAATAAAGGAGTAAATCGTGAAATGGAGAAGTAAGGATATGGCGTGGAATTACATTAGTAGACAAATAAGCTTGAGTGATGCTATTAAAGGTAGGAAAGATTATAATATTGTTACATGCCAGCCCCTTCCAGGAAGTGCAGAAAGAGGCTGGTGAGTCAGACGACCGGGAATCTCCCAGCCGGCCTGTCCGTGTATTGTTCTCGTCGGCTGGTTTACCTGCGAGTTTCTGGAAGATGCAACGAGAATGTTACATCTCTAGCCACGTCGCGAATATTCTGGTACACATCACCCGAGCTATAAGAAGAGAGGCTACCGCGGACAGTCGGTCGGTGTTCGACTCCGTGGTGGAATCAGTGTTTGAGTATGAGACGAAGTCTGTTGGGGTTCCGTGGCTGGGCTGAAGGTGACAGAGGTGTTAGCTGTCGCTAGTATCCCACCGAGGTCTGAACGCGGAGTTGTGGTTGTTGTGTCGGAGTGTCGAGTGAGTAGCTGGACAGCAGACGGCATACGGAACAGAAGACTGTACTACCTAAGACTACTGTGTGTATGTACTTCTGCAGAATGAAGACCGCCGTGGGTGTGCAACTGAAGCAGCTACTGTGAGTGTAATTGGATCTGTGTTAACAATTACCGAGCTCGATAGCTGCAGTCACTTAAGTGCTGCCAGTATCCAGTATTCGGGAGATAGTGGGTTCGAATCCCATTGTCGGCAGCCCTGAAGATGATTTTCCGTGGTTTCCAATTTTCACAGCAGGCAAATGCTGGGGCTGTACCTTAATTAAGGCCATGGTCGCTTTCTTCCCACTCCTAGCCTTTTCCTGTCCCATCGTCGCCATAAGACCTATCTGTGTCGGTGCGACGGAAAGCAACTTGTAAAAAAAACGTGTTACTGAATACTGTTGAGCTGTTGTTTAGTCGTTTACTGCATGTGACTGCGTGTGTTGTGTGGCGAGTAGCCCTGAGTTCAAGCCTGTTAGCAGGCAGTGAAGATGAGGTGAGCCAGTGAATAGGATTAAATTGCAAAACGAGCTGGGACTCCCCGTTGTGTATAAAGAACGGACACTTGTAAATAGGCAGCAATTAGTAAGTGTGGCCGTTTAGAGTTGAATAGAATGTGTGTGTGTTTATTGGGTCAACCCCAAATAAATTAGAGCAATAAAACTGATGCTGTTTTATTGATAAAAATATAAAGATAATTTAATTCAAGAGGAATTCTTTCTTTCTTTATCTGTTTACCCCCCAGGGTTGGTTTTTCTCTCGGACTCAGCGAGGGATCCCACCTCTACCGCCCCAAGGGCAGTGTCCTGGGGCGTGTGACATTGGGTCGGCTGATAAAACTGAAGAGGACGACCAGTACCTCGCCCAGGCGGCCTCACCTGCTATGCCGAACAGGGGTCTTGGTGGGGGTGGATGGCAAGATTGGAAGGAATAGACAAGCAAGAGGGAAGGAAGCGGCCGTGGCCTTAAGTTAGGTACCATCCCGGCATTAGCCTGGAGGAGAATTGGGAAAGCAAGGAAACCCACTTCCAGGATGGCTGAGGTGGGAATCGAGCCCACCTCTACTCAGTTGACCTCCCGAGGCTGAGTGAACCCCGTTCCAGCCCTCGTACCCCTTTTCAAATTTCGTGGCAGAGCCTGGAATCGAACTCGGGCCTCCGGGGGTGGCAGCTAATCACACTAACCACTACACCTCAGAGGTGGACGGATTCAAGAGGAATAATTGGAGAAATATACATTTGTACGAAGAGGAATTAGGGCCTGAAATAATTTATGAACGGAAATGTTCGATATTTTTGTTCTTAGAAATCGTTTAAGCACAAACTAGGAAAGCAGTTGATTGGGAATTGCCACCTGGGCGACAGTCCTAAATGCATAAGATAGATAGATAGATAGATAGATAGATAGATAGATAGATAGATAGATAGATTATCTGCCTCTTTAGACCTTAGCAGTGCAATAAGCTTGGTTGGTTACATAACTCTATTTTTTCTCTTAAGAAATCAATCTATTGCTATTTCTCCTTCTGCTCAGCAGTTTTTATGCTGTTCTCGAACTGAAATAAAATACTTCACAAGATTACATAAAAGCTGGAAGTGCAGAAGTATTTGCTTATACTTCCTGCATATGACGACTGGAAGCAAACACCAAGTTTCATTGAGAAGATGTTGGAGATGGAATGGTTTTGTCTCCTTTATTTGTCATCTCTGTTACTACGCTCAGTACATCCCGTCGTAATCTTCCGAGTGTGCTCTTCGTTCAGCGACTCCCCCTCTTGACAGGAGAAATCTACTCCGCAGATCATAAATTATTGCTACTTTATACACAAATTACCTAAGAAATGCTAAAAGCGTACATGCTGCCGTAAACGTGTGCTATGTTTGCCGAAAATGTTCCCACATAAAAGCACAAAAGAAAATCATGACACCGGAACATATCTGACAAACAAGCTATTGGCGGCTCGTAAACTTTGGTGATGTCAGATAGCCAATATTAACCCTCGACTGGCGTTGTGAAGACATTAGTACGTAAATGGCGTTGTGGGGTCCAAAATGATACCATAGAATGGATGACAACAAACCTTTTGTTTAAGTTTCAAAAATAAATACACGTCAATTATGTTTCCTTATATATTTTGCATTATCTGCAATGAGAAATTAACATCTTTACTGATTATATATTGTGAGATAATGCACAATTGTTTTACCGTCATTGATTTTAAAAGAAAATCGCACTCCCATGAAATGAAATGGCGTATGGCTTTCACTGCCGGGAGTGTCTGAGGACATGTTCGGCTCGTCAGGTGCAGGTCTTTCGATTTGACTCCCGTAGGTGACCTGCGCGTCGTGATGAGGATGAAATGATGATGAGGACGACACATACACCCAGTCCCCGTGCCAGCGAAATTAACCAATGATGGTTAAAATTCCCGACCCTGCTGGGAATCGAACCCGGGGCCCCTGTGACCAAAGGCCAGCACGCTAACCATTTAGCCATGGAGCGCACTCCCATGAATTAAACTTAAATGAAAACAAATTTTAAATGTCCATTGCTCCAAAGCAAATTCAAAGGTATATTTAAATATTATAGTATACAAAACTCTTAAAACTTTTGAATTTCACAGACATTTACGTCATTTTCATAACCACTTAATACCCACTACATGTCTTCTCCACAATCCTTACACACCACGGAACGGCAAGTTTGGCAGGTTGGACGGTCATATTTCACACAGTACTGATATGTCTTTTTTTTTACCAGAGCGAGGACATAGTGCACATCACATCCTCTTTGAGTTTTGATTGGACGATTGCACATTTGGAACAGCTTTCTTATTAAAAATTCTTGACACTACCATTCGCAGTTCTTTCGGAAGTCGGTCACTGACAAGTCTTTCACTGAGGTAGGGTTCAGTTAATTGCCCATCCAATGTTTTCAGTACTGAACGCTAGTGACAGGCATGTAGTTTTTGAGCGATGTGTATACAATGAGAGATTTTATTCCAATAATACTGAGGATGGTGACGAAAATCGCGAGAGGCCATCTGCGCGTCCTGATCCTAGGACTACACACTGACATGCCACGGTGAGATTTGGAAGCCATAGCAAGGCTTACACGAAGAAAAAGTATCAAACACGCACTTTGAATGAAATATGTACACTTACAGAATTTTAAGTCACGACAAACTTCGTAATACTAACGCCGTTGTGGGGTCGTAAATGGTACCGCACAATAGTTAAATCAAGTTCCTGAGAAAACCAATATTTACTAAAAGATACAACTCAAGATAGCAGTTGACAGCTACATTGAACGGCGATAGCCAAAACTGAATGCAGAGGGAGCACTAGGGGAGTGTACAAAGTGCACAAACCCCACAACGCCAGTCGAGGGTTAAAAATGTATAGCTTTTTCCCCTGGATGTTAACTCGCTTCGAGATAAAATAAAATCAGACCATAAGTCGAAATTGTCGGCGTATGCAGAGTGGGTCTCGGCTGGTCCATGGTCCGACAGCTCTGCACTCCGACCGGCCAACCGAACAGAGGAGGGGTGGCCATGGCTCTACCATGGCTCTACGCCTCTGTATTTGGGAGACCGTGAGGGGCTGTCCTGAGAATAGTTTTCCGTGGTTTTCCATTCTCCTCCACTAAGGAGAATACCGGGACAGTTCCCAATATAGGCCACGGCCACCAACCTTCTCACCTTCTCCACATATCTCCTTCTCCGATACAAATCCCCTGGCCTGAGAGACAGAGTTACCGTCAGCATGCTGGCCTTTGGCCCGTGGGGTCCCGGGTCCGATTTCCGGCGGGGTCAGCGGATTTTAACTTTCATTAGTAAATTCCTCTAGCCCGTTTGCTGGGTCTTTGTGCCGTCACAGTAGCTTTGATCTTAGACAGGGCCCCATCCTCATAGACCCACAGGTCGCTTATGCGCCGTCAAACGTCAAACTGGAAGACCTCCCCAGGCCTCTGTAGAGGCCACACGCCATTGTTACTGATATTATTATTATTATTATTATTATTATTATTATTATTATTATTATTATTATTATTATTATTATTATTATTATGAGGAGTTAATTATTTCAAAATAAGGGCAGGCCTTCCCATCCCCCCCACCTTCATATAAAGGTCATTTATAAATATCCGTGATGTGTCAGTACTGCATCCGATCAGTTCTGTAAAATTTCACCAGTGTCTGTAGTGAATAATATAGTGTCTTACCGGACGAGTTGGCCGTGCGGTTAGGGGCACGCGGCTCTGAGCTTGCATTCGGGAGATAGTGGGTTCAAATCCCACTGTCGGCAGCCCTGAATATGCTTTCGCGCTGTTTCCCATTTTTACACCAAGTAAATGCTGGGGTTATGCCTTAATGAAGGTCACGGACACTTCCTCCCCACTCCTAACACTTTCCTGTCCCATCGTCGCCATAACCCTTAAATGCATGATTTTTTATTTTCATGTTAAAAAATTATTTTTGGACTGTTCATAAGGTGTGTACAATGGGAAAAATATTGAAAAAAATATTATGTTAATAAGTTATCAAATAAAGCAGAATTATTTAATGTTGCATATATGCTACATCATGAGTAAACATACGGTTGCCATTCAAACTGGTTATTACATAAAATATATACAAGTATGTGTCCTTTCTCTTTTATTTCAGTCACATTTGTCATCATTACTTAGTTTTACATTCCCTCACTGATATAGTAAAATATATGGTATCACACCCTTCTTTCAGCCTACTTTCCTACCCCCGATGTCTGTGTTTTCTTCCCTACAACAGCAATGTCCTCAAACATTTATGCTCAATTCAAACTACTGGTGGAAAGCCTTGTTGCAATTCCTGTATTTGTTGAAACCAAGAAAACATCACACTTTGTACAAGAAACGAACGTGGACCCGTTGCATCCAGGAAATTTGCAACGGTTTCGAGTGGTGTTCCACTTGGGCCAGTGATCCGCGGCATCTTGTCTTAGATCCTTTGGTGGAACAACAGCTCTAGGACACTTCTTCTTCCTAGTGTCAACCTGCTGCTGAATTTCATGACTTGGTCTGCCCCTCTTTTGGCCACTTCTTCCTATGGAACAGGGACATTGTGCTACGTCAGTTCTGAAGTGCTTCTGATTCAGGATTTTCCTCCTAGGATCCTTCTTCAGCAATGTCTCCTTATATAAAACCCAAGAAATTATTATTTCCAGATCAGGTAAATGGTAAAACAGTCTGAATTACCCCTTTTTAGAACTGTGTTATATAATGGGGGCCCAGGTGACTGTCCATCAAATCTACACCTCCCATGTGCCTGTTGTACACCTGGCTCACCTCTGTGTGTTTTTTGTCATTGTCATTAAAATGGAGACTTGTTACAGTTCTCTCAAACGTATTTACAGACATTGTATTCTTCACAAGATCAAGGCCAATTGTATCACTCCAGAAATCACGTGCGTTGTCGTTATGGGTGACAGATGTTAGTAAAAAGATCCCAAGGTACTTTTGCACATCACTTTTAGTTATTTGGAAGGCTTTAGCAGGGTCCTTTTGAGAGGTGTAAAGCATACTCTCATCTGCAATTCTCTGGATCAGTTCATCTGTAAAATAGTACTTGAAAAATTGATGTGGAGTCTCCAAGTTCATAATTTTATTGGGGTAATATGAATTTCCTTTGAATTTCTTCTAGTCATCACTAATGGAAAGATTCTTCCTTTTACAGTTGCAATGGAGGCGTTTTATTCTTGATTTGACATTGTTAGTTTTGTGACTTTCCTGATGAGTTAGCTGAGCACCGTCAGTGGTTTTATTCTTATCATGATCATTTTGTGGTATCACATGGCGAGTGGAATGTTCAGTATTAGCTACCTACGAGGTACTTTTAGTAGCAGGTTCTTCATCAGCTGATGTGTCACTCTTGGAACTCGTGTAGCCTAGGTATATAACTTACTTGGATGTATTATAGGATCATCATCACTGTCATCAAAATCACTGAGATTATCATCATCACTTCCAGAAGGTAATTCTAGGAGTTGTAGAACCTCTTCTCTACTGGCATTTTTCTTCAAGAAACTACGACGATCAAGTAGTCAATCCATACCTTGAATTTCAATGACGAACAATGGAATTAGTCAACACTATCTTTTACCAGTAATTTGAATAATATGGGGTTATTTACTTCAAAAATCTAAGTTACGCAATATAACCTAACAATTATGAAGTATCAATATTTACATGATGTTGCATATATGCAACAAGCACAAAATTCCGTATAACACCTGATATATTGTATGCATTGTGATATAATACAGGAAATATGTCGATACGTACCTTATTTTGTTTGTATGATTTTTATCTTCTTCAAAAAATAGCTTTTAATAATGAGGATTAAATTTCAAACTTCAAGTCAAAGACAAAATGGTGTAGCTTTTCCCATCTCATAATATATGCTACTCTAAGACCACAGTACAGGCAACCTATGGGTAACTAATGTCAAAGACATCCTATAAACATCTTGGAACACATGTGGAACATGCATTGGTTTATGAAATGCTCACCAAAAGTGTGCAAATCAATTTGTTAATCTATGTTGCATATATGCTACACCATGCAATAAAGGGTTGACCTATCTGTGTCGGTGCGACGTAAATACACTAGCAAAAAATTATAATTTCTTTGAATTTGACTGACTCATTCATACATGGCAGGCACAGTGTCATGTGTGTGTGTTTTACAGTATCCTTTCGGTGATGCGATGTATAGACACCAACGATATTTTAGCTATTTTACGGACGAGTCCTTTCACAATTTATAAAATACCGTTTTGGATTTCTGACTTTTTATTTTCATAGTGTTTTGCTGAATTTGGAATGTCTGATTTGGTAGCGAAAACCAAAGCACAAAGGAATTCACTGGTTAAATGTGTAAGGCTTTTTCAAATTCAACGCAGCTGCATAGTTCTGACTGTTCATCCTCAACATTAAGGTCCTCTTTCCCAACAGAAACATAGACTAGCTGGCGGTACCAAAACAAATTGGATTATTTTTTCCAGTCATTCCCATAATGATCATGAAACCATAGCACAAGTAGTTCAGGCATACAGGAACATTGCAATGAGTAACAGTGCGAAGATAATAATTAACACTGACTTTTTCTTGGTGTTTTTGTCTGAGACTTGCCACTAGGACGACGTCACTGAAGTTCACAAACGGCTGGAAATAGTGCCAGGGTCTGGTCGTGATTTATCTTATCAGTACTTTCTAAATGTTGCACGGTTCTCCGCTAGATCAGCATTTATTACATTTCTGCATCCGAATTTTTATTATTGTGATTACAAGGGCGGTCTTGAAGTCTTTGCAGTTGTGGATCAGAATCTTCATATTTCTTACGTTTCTCTTCTTTTCTCTCTTCTGTACGCACACATGGGCGTTTCCTGTACCCCCTCTTTACATTTCCAACTTCTTCCATAATAAATTCTGAACAGATTATAAATCAGCACTGAATACAATCACATTCTTCGTTGACCTACTTACAGCCAAGACTCTGGCTGGACTAATGGCAGTGCCCTGTTATAATAATGTGCTCTAGAGTTGCGCGGGGTCTGGCAGGTGCAGTATCATTATATGTTTGTTGGCATTATAACAATACATTCCAAACAATGTTGGGGAAGCCTTGCAAGACTGGTAAAATACATTAATGTTTGAAATAAAAAAGGTTTCGAGCCATCTGAAAAATAATGGGTTTATTAAGTTTTGGTCGCAACAAACATGCACACGGAGATATCAAGTTTTGATTAAAAACGTCATATTCAGGACGTATTTATGATGGGGAAAATATTGAGTTTCGGTACAAAATAGTAATAAGGTTCGATGCAGCTCACGAAACCAAGCATAATTTGATATTAAAAAAAGGATTTTGCAAGTTTTGGGGATATTGAGTTTTGAAACTTAGCTCCTCAATTATAACAATCACAACTTACAGGTACGTAAACTTTGCCTTCTCGAAAATCACCGACTTCCAGCTACTGAAATGATACTGAAAGGCAGTGCTCTTTTTCTTCGGAGAAAAGCATCATGTAGTTGCTATAACAGTTAACTCACACTTCTAATAACTTACCATATCGTTTTTGGACCTAAAAAACCCGCTTTATGATAATATTTCAGCTTAGAACTCTGGCCAGAAAAGTTCTGTCATCTAAGGTTCAGTATTGAATGAAGTATTCGAGTGATGCATGTGCTGCGGGTCAGTATCTCTCCCCTAAACATTGTCACATAGCTGTATTCTGAGGCGAAACGACGATACGCACTCGTCGGCACCATTGACTCCTCTCCCAGAAGACATTTTTTTCGTGAAATTTTCCAACGTTCATTACCAGCATCTGCTTTTGACCCCGTGCATTTTCGGACTTGTTTTCGTCACAATCTCCACCACGTGTATTTTCGGTGCTAGTTTCGTTTTTTAGAGGATCACAAGTAGACTGATAATTTCTACTTCTTCAGACAACCTTATTTTCCTCATCTACATAAAGTAACTACTTATTTTACTTGTTTTGAACAGTGACTTAACTTACTGCCGGCATCAGAATAACATTTATGTGGCTCCCAAGCCACATGGGTGTAGAGGGAAACGAGTTAGCTGATAAGGCTGTCAAGGAGGTTGCCCCCATTGCCTTACAAGGTCTCAGCAAGTGATACTCCCTCTCAGCTGAGACATTTGTTTATGTCCCATTGAAAGATGGAGTGGCAGGCCACTTCACTTCCACATAAGCTGAGAGTGATAAAAGGTACAACGAAGGAATGGAGAACTTCCCTTCGGGCTTCGCGGAGAGAATCAGTGGTATTATGTCGTCTTCGGACTGGCCACGGTATAGTAACGCACTCCTATTTACTGAAAGGAGAACCCTCTCCGGTGTGTACTTGCGGCGATCATCTTACCGTGGTACACATCCTAACGGAGTGCGTGGAGCTGGTCGATCTGTGCCGTAGTCTTAACCTCCCAAGTACTATCTCCCTCTTTCTGCGAGATGACGAGAGTCAGCGGATCTCGTCATCCGTTTTATGAGGGTCAGTGGTTTGTTTTATCGCATATAAACGTAGTGTTTCGTATTAGTCTTTGAATTATTGTTCATTACATTTTATTTGTGTCTGACTCTGTTTCAGTTTGTGTTTGTAAATTTTAATGACTTCTTAAATATTAATTTGCATGGTATATTGTTCTACCATAATCTATCGTCTATCATTTTAACGAAAATAAAGCATTGTGAATTAGATCCACTGATTAGTTTAAATTCACAATCATCGTCGCCATAAGACCTATCTGTGTCGGCGCGACGTAAAGCCCCTAGCAAAAAAAAAATCACAATCATTGTTCATCTTCATTTCTTTTCAATTCTAGTCAGTGGATACATTTTAAAATTTTAATTATCGTACCATGTCGTCCATCTCTTACATTAGGGGCCGATGCTGATGACCTTAGATGTTAGGCCCCTTTAAACAAGCATTATCATCATTTAACTTACACTAGATATCTTCAAAACTCACGTGAACATCTGAATGTTGCAGAGTGGATATATAACTGATAGTCTGACATTGGAAACAATCGGAAGTGAACACAACTTCCTGCCTCCAGCTGCGTTACCAAGCTATGAAACCTAAGAAACATGTAAGTAAGGTACCAACTTGCGAGAATCAACACTGAAAATTCAATTCACGAACACAGTACCATCTGCTGGAATATTTATAATGAATTTATCTATCAATAAACCGCAGTTCATTTTTTTAAACTAGAGAAACGAAGACGCTGGTACACCGTACCGTTGCGTGCTGGCAGAAAAAGTACTGCTGACAGGTGTGTATAGTGACAAGTCACGAGTATATGCAGTGAGGTTAAGTTCAAGATGATGTCTGTAAGGTTAGCCTTGCACACTTATTCAAAATTCCGCGCCTCAGACCTGTCAAAACAAGAGCATGTGGTCGTCTTGACACCTGTCATACAAAACAGCACCTGGAGTGAGTATGTGTAAAGTGGTAATTATTGTTTTGAGAGGAAGTATAACTAGGCAAATACCATCTATTAACACTAATCAGAGGGGGAAAATAGGAGTCAGAATGCAGGTATCGGCCAAAGAAAGAGAAGGGCTACGAAGGGCGTGAAAATGAAAGACCGTCGGCATCGTAAAAAAAAGTTTAGGACCAAGAGAGGTCAGATAGGATACTTGAAAGTTAGGAGCTCGACACAACTAAGTGGAAGCAATGCCAGGACTCAGGTAAGGGTCCCTTGGTCACCAACCCACGCTCCCAAGTGTAAATGAAACAGACCAACCCTGCTTATGATTCGCTGGTTCCAGGCAGGTTTGAACAGAGGAGGATAGAGCGAGTGAAGAGAAGTACTCGTATAGGAGCCGCAAATTTCTGAGACGAACTATGCATTTATTTAAGGGTATATTTTCCTTATAGCTCTAAACTCTTGTAAACCATGGCACCCCCCCCCCCCCTCCGTTATAGGGCTATTTAAGAAGCTTTTGTAGTGAACCACTCGGTTGGGCTGGCTGGAATCCCGTTGCTCTAAAAGCGAAGGAAGCCATATAACCGCTAATATCCTCCGTCATTTTTGCCCTTAGCACCATATGCCGGCCCTGCTGTGTAGAACTAGCGTGCCTGCCCCTTAACCGGAGGCGCCGGATTCGATTCCCGGCCAGGTCAGGGATTTTTACCCGGATCCGAGGGCTAGTTCGAGGTCCTCGTGAGTACAATTGAGAAGCTACGTGATGGTGAGATAGTCTAGAAAGCCAAGAATGACGGTCGAAAAGGATTCTTCGTGCCGACCACACAACACCTCGTAATCTGCAGGTCTTTGGGTTGAGCGGCGGTTGCTTGGTAGGCCAAGACCCTTCGGTGCTCTTGCGCCGTTTTTATTTTTTTAATTTTTTAATAGAGGCCATATCATGTGCTGTGTCCGGCTCCTCGACTCGATGGTCAGAATACTGATCTTCGGTTCAGAGAGTCTCGGGTTCAATTCCAGGCCGGGCCGGCGACTTTAATATTAAAAGGTTAATTCCTTCGGTACGGGGACCGGATACTTGTGCCATCTCCAACATTCCTGCAACTTGCACCACATATAACACTATCCTCCACCACTATAACATGCGGCTTCTAGTACTCAGCAGATGCCGCCCACCCTTGTTGCAGGGTCTGGCTAGAAACAGCCACACGAAATTAAATAATCTCTCGCGGGAAGAGAGGGGCAGTCTACCTGCTTACTCATTCCGGAAAGCACATGCGAAGAAAAGTATTGCGTGGGAACACTCACCCAATGGACGTTTAGGCAATACCACGCTGTCACCAGAGGATCAGCGGCACAGCGTGCTCGTCACCAGCTGCTTACCTTTCTGAGCGGTCAGAGATCCCAGCAACTAACAATAATCATCAGAAAAATAAGTGGATCCTTAATGAGGGGTGCTCAGTGAACTATTGAACCTAATGCGAAGCTGCGCCCGATACAATCACAAAGGGTTCAATCAATTACTATCATTACGAGCCAAATCCTGCGCGTGACAAAGTGGACAATCCTGGAAAACCGAGCCCTGTTACCATGGCAATGAACCTTGCAAATTCCAATAAGAGTTCAACCTAGTGAATCACTACAACTTGATGTGCACTTATTTCTGCTTCTCTGATTCACCGTGGGTCTACATTGCCTGTGATTAGTACCACTAAGTGAGGAACACCACGGGAATACCGGCGTCCGTAGTAAGAAAATCTGAAAGGAGAAGGCGCCTTGTGGGGTGATACGAACTTCCGGTATTTCGAAATTTGTACTGCTCAGAGGATCATAATAATATTTGCCCAAAATTGTGTTCCATTACATTAAGAGCAAATTTATTTTTCGGGCAAAGGAGATATCAAGAAAGGCGAAATCCAGGTCATCTTCTAAATCATCAAGAAAAGTGTTGAAAGTTTATTCCAATTAGAGGTAAGCAATTTTTAATTTTTGGCGTGTGTGTCTTGCGTTACATGTTTTACCACGTATTTCTGTAAACAGTACTTTAGTGCGTTATATAGCGCCATGGCATACGCATGGATGGTAGTAAGTAGTCTCTTACGACAGGTAGGGGTTATCATTGGGGTATTCTTCATCTGCGTCCCTCACCCACAAGGGGTAATTGATAAAACTGAAAAACAAGAACGGAACATTCTGAGGAAAATAGGTGGTTCCAATTACATAAATGGCATATGCATTAAAAGAAAAACTACAGACCTGTACACAGCAACAGATAAGTTTACTGATACCGTACGTAGAAGACGCTGGAAATTCTATTTTCACATACTGAGAACGAACAAAAATAGATTTACTAAAAAACTTAACTATAATCAATTCAAGGAAGGTCAAGATCAACTGATTGGAAGAAATTAAGTAGGATTTACAAGAATTAAACGCTACATAGGATACCACAAAAAGTCGCAAAGTCCTTGGAATTCTGATTGCAAATCAAGCATTCGTGGAAAAGGCTAAAAAAAAACCACTGGAAAAAAGAGGACAAAGGAACGGAGAAAGCACCACAGCAAATTGATGAAGAGATTTTGGGGAGAGGAGGAGGACGAGGCCGTCAGACCAAGGTAACACGTTCAAACGCACTCTGTAATTTGGTATAAAGAAGAAAGAAAGAAAGAAAGAAAGAAAGAAAGAAAGAAAGAAGAAATTCAACCTAATATCTTCATGGTCAGTGGAAAGATGGATTCAGGTTTGCTTGGAGGTCAATATTTTTTGCAATGAGGATAATTGAGGCTCCTAACCTGTCCATTCAGAGAAAAGAAAAAGAGATAAGATTTTTCAGTGATTAACCTTAATTTCTTTCAGCTTGGCCTCTTCCTTTTTTCATTTTAATCTAGGCAAATTACACGATAAAACAGTGGATCTGTTCCCACGGAAGTAAGATGAAATAGATTGCTTTAATGTATTTCATATGAAACAATTGCCGAGAGAAGGGCAGAAATGCATATTTAAATACCATTAGTTGGATGTACAGAATATCTCAGTCTCAATATTTCATCGAGCTCTTTAAGACCACATCGCCATTGTCAACAGCACCAGTACGGACGTCAGCTGGCATGTTTCTCACCGACACTACATTCAAAGGTAAGTGTTAACAAAGGGGCAGAATTTATCCATCGGTAATCTCTTTACCTGAATCCTCTTTAACGGACGATGGATCAGAATGTCTTTGAGTATCAGTCGATGACGATGGACGACTGAGTGTCACGATCTCGTTTCTTTGCTCTCTTTAACAGCTCATCTCCGCCAAGCACCGCCCAGAGCGAGGTGTCTTCACTTGTTTGTAGTGCGAAGCAGCTTTTAAAAAAATAACATAACAGGAGCTCGCACGGAGAAACTTTATTTCACAGACAGATAAAGCAGATAGAGTATATGACATTCATATTTTCCACTATAGATAGCGTAAATTATGCCCATGACGCAAAATAAACAGAACACCGGTTCATTATTTTACCTGCTTTTGTCTAAGTAGAGAGTTCAGTGTTGTTTGTGTTACGAATCTAGAAGTAAAGTGGGACCAACTGTTTACGTGAAGACCGTAAGTGATGATGATGATGACGATGATGATGATTATAATTATTGTTGAAAGAGGCCTAATATCTAGGCCATCGGCCCCTAATTGTACGAAATGAGACAAAATGTAATGAAAATTCTAAATTCCGAAATTCATTCACTGACCAGAATTCAAAACTTGATGATGAAGAATGAATGGATGAATATAAATATGAAATAATCAGCGGATACAACTCACAATATTTAAAGTTGAAAATAATTCCAAAATCAATCCACTGACTAGAATTCAAAAAGACGATGACTAACAATGATTATGAACTTTGAAACAATCAGTGGATCCGACCCGCAATACCGCACATTCTCAGAAACTAACCTAAAACAAGGGGCTGCTTCAAAAGAACAATCCTGAATCGATGATGCTTGTTGTCTAAAGGAGTCCAAAATCCAGGTCAACGGACCTTCGTATTGGTACTTATCGCTAGCAAAGCAGAACAATGATATCTCCCATGGGAAGCCTAGATCTGGTCGTCCTAGAATTATTGTTACCCCTGCTGTTGAGAGACTCATTCGAAGGCAATGTGTTGCTAATCCTCGTACGACGGCAATACCTGTACGGAATAATTTAGAAGACAATTATAAGATCAAACTTTATTATTGTATTGGTGTCTGGTATGAGTATTGAATTTTTGGAGCTGGAGAGAGGTGATTTTATTATCATTTTGTAAATTTTGGTTTGTTTGTATGGAGAGGATGAAGAAATATGATGTTGGAGAGGTGTTGG
This sequence comes from Anabrus simplex, assembly GCF_040414725.1. Lineage (NCBI taxonomy): Eukaryota > Metazoa > Arthropoda > Insecta > Orthoptera > Tettigoniidae > Anabrus > Anabrus simplex. The sequence goes on along the minus strand of NC_090273.1, from coordinate 61,556,106 downwards.
TATATGCGTGATTGGTATTTGTTATTCATTGCCGAAATTTTTGGAGATGGAGAGGTAATTTTATTATGGATTGTTATGGCGGAATGAAATGAAATGAAGCAATGTTAACGCGGATTGGTAAAAGCTGTGGTATGATGGATTGGAATGCAATGACGGAATATTGTTGTTATTATTTAGCCTTTTACTATAGGAGGTGGAATCTGAAAGATTGAACGCAATGTTAGTGTTATGGCTGGTTTGCTATGCACTCGTGTAATGTTGCTGTTGTAGCTTATTTTGGAGTAGGTCAGGGAACAATAGAGGTGATGAAAATGCTGAAGCAAGAAGGTTGCGTGATGAGTGGGTGCGTGTGAGTGATAACAAGCAGAAAGTTGCAACACCAGCAGTAGAATGTAAAGATAGACCAGGCTGAGGAGGTAAGATAGTTTGGGACCAGCAATAAGAAATGGGATAGTTGTTATCCTTAGTCTTATCTTTTCTTTTATTTTTATTCGTGAGTTGTTGTAAACTGGTGTTGATGGAGTTGGTTCTGGTATAGAACCGTGGCGTTAGGTCTTTTTGTTTTATTGTTCATTTCATTTTATTTTGTATATGGTGGAGAGTGGTGGCTCAGGTTGGACTACGTTTATTAATTTTATTAGTTATTTATTTATTTATTTATTATTATTGTGAACATGTATTCGGGGCTGAACGCCTGTTATGTTCATTAATAAATACAATACAATACAATACATTATAAGATCAAACTTATTATCAAGCGGTACCTCAGATACCAAGGTTTGATGGGCCGACGACCACGAAGCCCTTGATGTCAGCAAGGAACAGGAAGGCCCGACTTGCTTTTGCTAAGAAGTATGGTACCGAGGCGAATAAGAAGTGGAGTAAAGTACTGTGGAGTGATGAAATTAAATTTAATGTCTTCAACTCTGATGTAAATTATTTTGTCAGACGTCCAGTTAACACACGCAATGATGTACGGTACCAAAAACCCACAGTAAAACAGGGTAATCATGTAATGGTTTGAGGCTGCTTTTCTAGAACTGGAGTTGGTCCTCTGGTAGAAATGGAAGGTATCATGGATCAATTTGTATATGCCATTGAATGAAATATGGCACCGTATGCTAAACAAAACATGCATCTTGGGTGCACCCAGTAGTAGTAGTAGTAATAATAATAATAATAATAATAATAATAATAATAATAATAATAATAATAATAATAATAATAATGAGTCTCCGTGGCTTAGGCAGCAGCGCGCCGGGCTCTCACCGCTGGGTTCCGTGGTTCAAATCCCGATCACTCCATGTGAGATTTGTGCTAGTTTTCCCCTGTCATCATTCATTCCAGCATATTACGATCTCCGTATATACTCTACGTTTCCCTACCTTGTTTGGCGCTGCTTGCTTCTACTCCACGCTCGCCGCATGATGTACACTGCTCATCTACTGTCAACTCGACTGATTACGTCAGCTGTGCTACACTTTGCCGTGCTTGTGTACTGTGCACCACGTGACTTTGTTCTTTCTAGAACTCGCTAGTGTGCATGCCTTCGCTTCGTTTCTGGAAAGTTCCTTTCCTCTTTAAATTGCCCTCTCCGCCCATCCATCCTTGAGTCGGGCTTACGTGGCGGAGTGGTGGATTACACACGCTAACAACTGTGCTGTGTTATTATGTCAACTTCAGCTGGACATTATCTGCTGCAACTCGGTGAGCAAGGCTTATAACGCATTTGTTTACATTTGGACTTTACCTTCATTCTGGCATTCACCTATTATAAATACTTTACTCAGTCGAGTGGCTATGCTTCGCTTTAAAAACTTTCACATAGACTTTTTCTACTTATGAACTGCGCTACGGACTATTTGCAAAAAGAAAGCTTCTTCAGTTCTAATTTATGATCTATTGCTACTGCTAACTATTCAATTACCCGGTGAAGAAGATCCATTCTCATCCTAGTCCCCTTTCCCTTCCCATGCGTACCTTTTCTTTTCAGGGTTCTGGTTTCGATGCATATTCTATACTTTTGTAACTGTGGCACATCTTTTTTTAGATTTTTCTTCCATTTCCAAATTTTTGTCTGGTTGTTAACTTATGGTTATTAAAATATATTTATATAATATTTTGCACTGTTATTCTGGTCATCTTCTTTTGGGCCTAGTTCCTTCCTCACTGCGCGATTTTCCTCATCATAGCCTACTTCTTATTATATATTATTAACCACGTTTGATTGCCTAACGTTATCTTATCTATATTGGTACATTTTATTTCATTGTGGTATATCAAAATATAAATTTAATCATGTCGTCGCCCTGACAGTATTGGTAACGTTATTACAAGCAACACTCTCCAATATCATTCATTTCATCTGCCATTCACTAATCATTCCCCCAGAGGAGTGCGACAGGCTTCGGCAGCCGACACAATTCCTATCCTCGCCGCTAGATGGGGCTTTGTGAAATAGAAAAAGACCTTCAGGAAATTCGCATCCCACAGGAAATTGTCCAAGATCGACACTGAAGAACGGAGGAAAATGTTTAGTACCTAGATGAAAGGATTTTGGGAGAAGAAAAATCAGCATCAACTGTAAAATAATAATAATAATAATAATAATAATGAAAAATCTCAGCGTGTTTTCAGTCATTGGACAGGGTCAGGAATGGAATGAATTAAGCCCCATCTAGCGGCGAGGATAGGAATTGTGCCTGCTGCCGAAGGCTGTCGCACTCTTCTGAGGCAATGATTAATGACTGACAGATTAAATGAAATGGTATTGCAGAGTGTTGCTGGAAAGAAAGGTGACAGGGAAAACCGCCTCCGCTTCGTCCAGCATAACTTTCACTTGGAGAGACCGGGACTTGAACCACGGAACCCAGCGGTGAGGGGTCGGCGCGCTATCACCTGAGCCACGAAGGCTCTCAGTAAAAATAATAATAATAATAATAATAATAATAATAATAATAATCAAAGAAAAAATACTTAAGCGCTCAACTTAGTGCCATGGCTGCAGGAAGACTAACGCTGGCACCAACAGAACTGTGTCTAATTTTGATCGTCAAATGTTACCCGCTATTTTACGCAATAATACTATCCTTTAGGTAATTTTTTCGTACTATTTTAAAAGCTCAATTTCCTGCAGCACGCCAGTAATATACCGGACGTAAGATATATTCACAACATGCAACTAAACTCAATTATGTTTCAAGTCACGAGGTGCTTCAATTTTGCATGGGATGCATTATTCAAATACACGAATATGATTTGCATGATATGCACCAGACTCTCGTCATATGCTACCTTAGCACGTTGTAGGTCATAGCTTGGAATATTAGAGGCACTCAATATTGTAGGAGAGCGATTAAACAGACAATCCTTCAGAGCATTGGAAACTCATTCTGAAATAATGGGAACGGTGAATTCTGCTGTTGGTCTACAGGTGATACGTAATGGGTGAATCTGTGGCCATTAGTACATTATTATTATTATTATTATTATTATTATTATTATTATTTGGTCTCAGCTACCGTGTGCAAGCATTTTGATTATGATGATGATGATGATGATGATGATTGTTGGTTTTGTTGTTTAAAACGGCCTAACAACTAGGGCATCGGCCCCTAATGGTAGGAGGTTCAACGAAATGGAACGGTAATTCAAACTTCAAATAGTATCTACTGACTAGAATTTAAAAAGCGAATGATGATGAAGAAATGACCATGAATCTAAATCAATCAGTGGATCCAATTCACAAAGCCTTATTTTCTGAGATGATGCTTGCTGTCCAAACGCGTCCAAAATCCAGATCACCGGTCCCTCATAATGGTACTAATCACTGGTAGAGAAGAACCATGGTGGTCTTCACATAGTTTTACTAATCACAGGTAACGTAGACTCATGGTGTTCCTAGCATAATGGTACTAATCATAGGCGATATAGACTCATGGTGTTGCTCACATAGTGGTACTAATCACAGGCAATGTAGACCCACGGTGTATTCTCCGCCTCGGTGGGATGCACATAATGGTACTAATCGCAAGTAACGTCCACCCATGGTGATCCTCCCGTAATGGTACTATATGATAAGTAATCTCATGGTTCCAATTCCATCATCCCCTGGTAGCCCCTTTTAGTCGCCTTTTACGACGGGCAGGGGATACCGCAGGTGTATTCTTCGTTTGCGTCCCCCACCCACTGCGGATACAAGCATTTTGATATGACGTCATTTAGGTTGCCTGCGCGTCAGTTTCGACGATACATTCACGCTACCATATGGCAGAGTGGAGTGGATATATCTTGGGCGATATACGGCTGAATTTTAAATAATTTCGTCGGATAGGTACCAAATGTGTCACCAGAGATCCTTTATATGCCAACATCCTAAGATACGGAGTGTCGAATGGGCGCTTTAAAAATCCGACAAACTTTTTTATTTATTTTTAATATCTGAAGCCATTTATTTTCAGTTTCAACTCAGTTAATTTATAACTGTTACATTCTCGCATAGTTTACAAAAGAATTGCAATTCGAGGATAATAATAATAATAATAATAATAATAATAATAATAATAATAATAATAATAATAATAATAGCAACGACAACAGCAACAAGTACAAATTGCAATTCGAGGATTATAATAATAATAATAATAATAATAATAATAATAATAATGATATGTACAAATCCAAATCCCTCACCCTTAACCTCAAAATCAGGCATTACACTACTGTAGTGAGACAGTCAGTACTATATGCCTCAGAATGCCTAAACATGGTAAGAAAAGGGCAACTTAGAAAACTGGAGCTGAAGGAAAGGAAGATCTTGAGAAAAATCATGGACCCTATTAAAGAAGAAAGCAAGTACAGAATCAGGCACAACAACGAACTGTACCAACAATTGGAGAGCATTACAACGTCTATGAGGAAGAGGAGATTGAACTTCTATGGTCATGTCATGAGAATGGACAATCAGAGGCTCACCTCCAGAATCTTCCACACCATCTCTAGAGGGAAAGCGACTCATGCCAAGTGGGCAAGACTCGTCAGAAAAGAGCTTCAAGAATTGGACATTGCTCCCGATGAAATGTATGACAGGAAAAGGTACAGAACGTTGATCAAAACATCAAACTCTCTCCAGTCACTAACAGAAAAAACAGTACGTCCGGGAGGAGGTGTGAAATGGACTCAGGAACGAAAAGACATTCACAGTGCAAGAATGAAGGAGTACTGGTCACAGAAGAAAGCTGCTAGAGACAAGAACCACGTGGTCCATAGCAGGCCCAAACGGAACTAAAAGAAAAGTAATAACAGCAACGACAACTGCAACAAGAACAATACTAATAGTAAGAGGAGCACTAAAAATAAAACTCCTAAAATTAAAATACAACGTGGCATTGACATAACCAGGGTGGGAGGCGTGGCTTAGCGGAAGGTCAACGGACTGACTAGCCAGGTGGACTCGCGCCAGTGACACGGCAACGAATTTTTCAACACATCCCATTCTATGCTAGACTGGAAAGAAAACAGGACTTCATTAATATAAGTTCCGGATTTAATGTTCATAAGAATATAAACAGAAATAAGCATGAATATCTGAGCGTGATTTAATAGAATCTGACTGAACACTTTGACGAAAGAAACATACAATTCTATTTTAATTAAGTTGCTTCTTTTTCAGGTCTAATAATTTTTTTATATGTTTTTCCTTTTACATGTACTTATAAATGTATTATTCAAAATTAGTTTCGGCACACTGATGACAATTAAAATTAAACTGCCAGGTTTGAAACAGCGATCTTCGAATTCGGAGTCTGACACTCTATAACTGCTCTACACTGCGAGATGATGACACACCTTCAGAAAAAGCTAATACAATTTAATCGGCGTATTCTCAGTGTGACCGAGGATGGAATAACAAAGAATTTTCAACCTTGCCCTTTCATTAAGAACCAAGAGCAACTGGCTTAGTCAAACTGAAACAGACCTTCAGGAAATCATCAACACCGAGGAAATTATATGGGATAGATGTAAATTCCCAATGCTTATCAATAATCACCAATTTGTAGACAAAACCAACACCAGAACCACCAATACATGGGCAGAAGAACGCAGGAAATATTTTACAGTAGTGAGAGAATTAAGAGATTTTGCGATAAGAAGAAAGCGGAAATATAAGCTCAACAGCTCTCCGTAGTCGGGCATTAATAAGAAGAAGAAGAAGAAGAAGAAGAAGAAGAAGAACTGTACCTAGGCTCTAATACCAATCTATGTAAACAGACTTGAACTTGTGAACTCCCAGAAACTTTTGTCTTCTACAGTCAGATGTCTCTACCATCGATTTAGTTGCTCCCCCTTCTGGACTAAAGATTAATTACTGGATAGAGTAATATTTATTTTTGGAGCTGGCAAACCTTTCGTTTACTCTGAGGATTGTTTTGTTTATGTACCGAAGTTGTCAACACTTCAGCCGGTTCCTCCTCGATCGTAATCAACCTATCAGGTCCTTGGAAATATGTTCTCTAGCCAATTAAAACCGGGGGTGTGTACAGGAATCCAGCCTATCAGGAAAGAGTTCTGGAAGCTTCCCCGTATGGCACTATAAAAGCAGGGCACTTTCGGGTGTTGTCTGAATCGCTCCAGTATTTGGGAGTGCGACTTGACGGAGACCTAAGGGAGGCAGGGGCGAGTCCTGTGTGAGGAAGATCCAGCAGCACAAGGTAATGGCAGAATTTATCTAGACATGTGATAACTCCTGCGGGTTATTTCAGGGGAAGCTTTCAATCTCTTTTCTTTTAATTTAATTTTTGGGTAGTTTCAATATAGAATTTTCGGCAAGTCTGAAGAATGTGGTTCTATTCCCTACCGGGAAATATATGATGTAAGGGAACAACGTGATGGATGACACTCTGTTTCCCATTCAACCTTGCTTTGGGTGACTAATGTTTCTGAAACTTCAGAATTTCGTAAATTTTGTCTCGGCCTTAAATTTTCCCCCTTCAGTCACACTCTATAGTATAGGATTAGCCTCTGTATCATTGGACCATTAAGCCCACTTACGGTTTTAAATATGTCTATAAGGAGTGCAGATGTTTCACCTCCTTGCATTTTTGTTTATAGCCGGTTATGTTCAACAATTTTCTTTTCCATTAAGCCCAGGTAGTATGGGCAATTATGCCCCTGTTAATTCGGTAATTGTTTCTGCGTCTTAGTTCCCTTTAGTAACAGTGCTTAATGTTAATGTAAGATAGTGGGTTCGAGCCCCACTGTCGGCAGCCTTGAAGATGGTTTTCCGTGGTTTGCCATTTTCACACCAGGCAAATGCTGCGGCTGTACCTTAATTAAGGCCACGGCCGCTTCCTTTCAATTCCTAGGCCTTTCCTACCCCATCGTCGCCATTAGACATATCTGTGTCGGTGCGACGTAAAGCCAATAGCAAAAAAAAAAAATGTTAATGTAATTGTGGAGTAATTGATGAGCACTCTAAAATGAGGTCACCCGATGGATTTCCTAGTGTAATTTCTGTGTATCAAGGGAAATTGACTGCCTCTGCGAGTAGACTATGGTTTTTCGGAGCTCAGACTCCTGAGTAGTGTATCTTTTTTGAGCAAATCACGCTCTTGTAAAATATTGTACCTGTCAAGAGCAGTAGTGCTCTTTTCTATGTTAATTAACTGCCTTGTAATTATCACAAGTTTTTGCGCCTGATTTTGCTAAAACTGACGAGCTCATTAATAACTTGTTATAGTGTATGTTATTCATTCGTCCGACTCGTTGACAGAATAGCTTACTACCTCACTCCTCATCTTGTCTAGTACGCCTCATTCGGGCCCTGCCATTGGTTTTGGCGGGTTTCCTATAACTGCATAGCCTTTGATGGTGCTATTTGAGGATCCAACCTGCCTCTGGGCTGATGACCTAACAGACAGACTGGCCTTCGGTTCAGAGGGTCCCGGGGTCGATTCCCGGTCGGGTCGGGGATTTTAATCGCTTCTGATTGATTCTTCTGGTTCGGGGATTGGGTATATATATGTCCGTCCCAACACTTTCCTCATCATATTCAGACAACATACCATACTACCAACCACCACAGAAACAATAGTGATTGAATTCTTCCATAGAGGGTTGGCGTTAAGAAGGGCATCCGGCCGTAAAACAGCGCCAAATCCACATGTGCGACGCAGTTAGCACCTGCGACCCCACAGGTGTGGGAAAAGGCGGCAGAAAAAGAAGAAGATGAAGATTGTTATTCATTCAAATTTTCTTTCTCTCAATTTTAAACTAGAAAAAAGAAAAGGAAAGAAATAAAATGTCCAAATTTGTTATGTTAAGTTCTGCCATTGCCCAGCCATTCAACCCACGTGCTTCTCATCCCTGTGTGAACCACGGAAATCTCGCAATAATAATAATAATAATAATAATAATAATAATAGTGTTCATCGCAACTGCAGGCTGAGGTCCTTTTTCAGGTCATTTTTGAATGCTGATCACTTTCTTTCTCTTTCCTTCCCTCCCACAACAGTTATTTCTATGACGAGCTCCTACAAACTGTTTTTTCTTTCTCAAGACATCTTATACAGTTCTTCTTCCCTTCGGTCAATGTTCCTATTCTTTCCTTTATTTGAGTTAAAACTTGTTTATTCGGAACCTCAGGACTGCATTTTATTCAAGCATTTTTCTCCACACCTACAAAAATACAAACTCAAAGGAATATAAATGTCATTGATTTTATTCCCACAATTATTATTATTTTTTTCAGAGACACATGTTTGTTGTATTTTTTTCCATAGATCTTCTTTTACGTTCTAGTGAATTTACCGATAGGAAGCTGAAAAATAAAAAGGCTCCTGGACCAGACAAACTGCCTGATGACCTGTGGAAAAACTCTGGAAAAAAGCTGAAGGATGAACTCTTCAAAATCACCAAGTACTGCTATGAAAACGGAGATATGCCATACGATTTTGTAGAAAGCAAAGCAGTACTTCTGCACAAAAAAGGAGATCAACAGAATGTTCCAATTACAGAATACTAAGCCTTGTTTCACATGCAGCAAAAATATTCACATGCATATTAAAAAACAGAATCAAAATTAAAATTGAGCAGAATCTAGATGATGATCAGTTTGGGTTCAGGAAAGGAGTAGGAACACGAGAAGCTGTTATAGCACTTAAAACCATCTTGGAGAGAAGACTAGAGCTTAACAGAAATACATATATAGCTTTTGTAGACCTGGAAAAAGCTTTTGACAATGTTCAGTGGAAAAGACTGTTCAGAAAGATGAAGGATGGAAAGATGGACTGGAAAGACAGAAAAGCAATACTAAACCTCTACATCAATCAAAGAATAAACATTGAAAGTAATGAAACAGTATTCAAGGTGAGGATCAGGAAAGGAGTAAGACAGGGGTGTTCCTTATCACCATTTCTATTTAATCTGTACATTGAAGAGGCCATGAAAATTTTTAAATCAAAAACACCTGGCATTAAAATAAATGGAACAACTGTACACTGTATTAGATTTGCCGGCGATATTGCACTTCTGGCTGACAATGAGAAGAACATGCAACAAATTAACATCCATCTTAAAAGATTTCAAACTTAACATTAATGTAAATAAAACTAATGTTATGGTTGTAAGCAATTCTAAAATGAAGCCAGAGGCACATCTCAGAATTGGAAGGGTGCACAAGTTCTGATACTTAGGACCAGTTATTACCGATGACAACAGATGCACTGTGGAAATAAAAAGAATGTCCCTGTGTAAGAAAGCCTTTGAGGAGAAGCAGTTATTAATTAATAAATCCTTAGATACTGAACAAAAGGAATTGTTTATCAAAACATTCATTTGGAGTGTGCTGCTATTTGGCTGTGAAGGATGACTCTCTTGAAGGAGGACGTGAAACGACTAGAGGCAGTGGAAATGCGGCTTTAGAGGAAGATGACAAGAACTAGCTGGATTGAGAAGAAAACTAATGAAGCAGTGCTTAGACAAATACACACCCGAAAACATTTAATAACAACGATAAAAATGAGAAAAGCGTCAGTTTTCGGTCACATTCTCCGACATAATGACTTCATAAAGAACGTGTTCGAAGGCAAGGTGATGGGAAAGAAAGGCAGAGGGAAACAACGGAAGAAGATCATTGAAGAGGTAGTTGATATGGTAGGATGCCAAGGTTATGGAGAGATTAAAAGGATCGCAGAGAGAAGAGATCAATGGTTGCAGCGATAAGGCAAAGCCTTTACATAATGATGATGATGATGAAGCTGAGTTCGTTTTAAGCACCTTCAAATACCTCTGGACTGAGCCACCACCCACACAATCATCTTAAGCTCAGAAAAGGAGCTCTCTACCACCTCGGCCAATAAGTTCGCCTGTTAAATTTCAACCAAAGGCTTTGAGCCGATTGCAAAAACGGCATTTAGACGATGTCTACGGTTAAACAATGCCTAAGTATGGCTGCCGCATTGCAGAGACGTCATTTATCACTTAGACACTGTCTAAAACCGATGTTCAACCGGTCATGTTTAAACACTGCCGAGAGCACTGTTTAACCTCAAATGACAGGAGTGAATCACAATCAGAGGTTATGTACCGTGAAATATGTAATTTGTATTATGTTGAGACGATTCCGGGAAGAAAGGTTAGTCCGACGGCCTCTCTGTAGGTCACCCGCTGCTAAATCGCAGCAATTCGTTTGACATGCACGGGGAGATAATCATAAAATAAGGTTTCGCTTTACAAGAGACTTGTTTATTGAGACTGACACAGTGACAGTCCGGTAACTGTCAACTTGAATACAATTCTTGGCAATCGATATATTTTATTATATACATCGGGTAATTTCCATGGAATTATAGGTCACTTCGACTACATACATATCACAATCACGTGTCCCGATCGTCTGAGGGCTATCACATACATCAACCGGGAGAGATTCACTTATATTTACTGCCAAGTAAACACACATAATAGTGAAAACTAAAAAGTAGGTTGTATGGGATTTTTATATATATAATCGCATAGGTTTTCGGCAACTATCAGATAGGAAAAGGCAAGTGGTGGTGATTATCGTTTAAAGAGGACTGGGGAAGAAGAGCCGTGGCCATAATAACAGCTATAGTATTTGCCTGGTGTAAACATAGGGAAACTACGGAAAACAATCTTCACGGCTGCCGATGATGCGTTTCGAATCTACGATCTCCAGAATGCAAGCTACATCTATATGGCCCGTACAACACACTCGATTACACATTACTATTGCTTCATCTTCTCTTCGTCGAAGCTACTGTATTTATGAGTAAATTACACTCACTGTAACAACGCTATAATGAAAGCTACACTTCCCTGTACGGTGGCGTGTCGCTTTCGTGTCTATGATATTATGAGATTTAATTTGCACCGAAAGCGATACTCTTATCTGTGGGCAAGTCATGCTCAGCCATATTTGAGTAATGTGTTGGAAGACAAACAGCTGACTGACGTTCGGCGCGCGCATCGACGAATTTCATTGGTTGCGACAAGCAAAGAGTTGCATGAAAGATACTTCTGTCTACATTTTCAAACCAAAATTGAAACTTTAAGGGTTGTCTAGTTACACATCGACTGAACATTGTTTATGCAATGGAAGATCGTGAATGATTTAGACGTTGTTTAGGTAGACGATGTCTAAGGCTTAAAACTAGTCATCGTTTCTGCAATCGGCCCTTTAAATCTAAGAAGGTGAGTCATGTACTCTTTCTAATTAGAGTGAGTGTATAATTACCGATGTCCTATCTGAACAGCCGTTCCCTCAAGAGATATGATTGGTAAAATAACAAACAAAAACCAGAAAAATAAACTACTACTGAAAAAAAGGTCAGCCACGCAAAAGCATATAAGCGCGAGTAGAACTAATGGAAGTGGGATTAAACGAGAATTTCACAACGCAATCTGATAATGTGAAATCACGGACTGTTCCATTATTACTGTTGGAATCAGAAAGGACGGTGGCTGCATGCTCGCGCACATGTCAGCCGAACAAAAACAAACAAAACTGGTTCTTATTACTATTTTTATTATCGTTAGTATTAGTTGTTAATAAGCTAGCTAGGACTTCGTAAGGCAGTTCGAAGGGAACTATATGGCTTAGACCTGACGGATTTCAATGAACCTTTGATATAAACGTATCTTAAATTGAATGTTGATGATTTTTGCTATGAAATGTTATATCGCTGAATAATAGCTGGTTGGTTCCGAGCTTTCATCCTAGATATCTAGGGCTCACCTTGGACCGTTGACTTACAAACAAGGAGTAGTGCCTTAAGCTGAAGCAGAAGATCTCTTCGAGGAACTGTCTCCTCCGTAAACTGGCAGGGACTAACTGGGGCACCCATCCCCAAACAGTATGAGCAACAGCTATTCAGTAGGAGAATATGCCTGTCCTGTGTGGTATAAGTTAGCCCGTTCAAAACAGGTGGATGTTGCCTTAAACGAGAGTTGAAGGTTTGTTTCAGACTGTTTGAGGCTAGCTTCCATCAATAAAGGGAACTATTTGGCTGAGATTGCTGTATCTGATGTTAGACGGGAAGTGGCTGCCAACAACGAAAGGAGAAAATCATTTACTATGGCCTCACATTGCCTTTGCTGGCGAGATGTAGTGTTTACAGTGCACTGTGTCTTCTGGTATGGGCTATATGAAATTCGTTACTTTCATTGATCTGTCTGTCTCATCCTTGGATTTGATAATATGAAAGTGACTGAGGTATGAGTGATGCTAGTAATACTATTCCTTATGCAGCCAGTCCCTGCTATGAATGGTGTGAAAATATCGCTCATAGGATCGGCTGGTGCATGCATTTCAGTGGCCTTGGCAGACTGATACGTAATAGCGAATTCTGGCTCAGTGGGGAAAGCAACGGGAAACTACCTAACTCCTCATTTCCCTAGCGCGCCTCTTCAGTGACGCCTAGGCTATTTATGACAGCTGTTGGCGGAGCTGTGGAGGATCAAACCAGCCTTCGTGCTGAATACCCAGCATACAACATACCCACTCTACGGATATCAACCTGGTGAAAGGAGAATGAAATCGAAAAAGAGCTTCCTAACAACTACTCATCCGTTACAAGGAACAGTTGCAAAAGCACGAGTTGCCATGTGGAAGGAGAGAACTAGTAATTTGTCAGAATGGATGGAACCGAAGCACTGTCTTCCTCCTGCCCACACAGAGAACTGGCCAATCTGGAAGTCCCTGAACAGACTGTGAGCTTAACAAGGGACAACTTACATAAGTGGCATTTTCCGACCAAGACATTATATGTGATTGTGGGGAATTTCAAACAACACAAAATCTCTTATGTTTTCCGTTGTGCCCATCCAGATATCCCTATACAATGACTGATTTGACTCAAGCTATTTTTTTGTTAGATGCTTTACGTCGCACCGACACGGATAGGTCTTATGGCGACGATGGGACATGAAAGGCCTAGGAACGGGAAGGAAGCAACCGTGGCCTTAATGAAGGTACAGCCCCAGCATTTGTCTGGTGTGAAAATGGGAAACCACGGAAAACCATTTTCAGGGCTGCCGACAGTGCGGTTCGAACCCACTTTCTTTCAGATGCGAGCTGACAACTACACACGGCCAACTCGTCCGGTAAAGCTAATCCAAGTGCTCTCAAAGTGGCTAAGGTATGGAAGGGAACTGTTTGAAGTTTGAACACATATTTGTGTACTTGTGTCCATTTCATGCTTCCTTTTTGTGTTTCCATGTTTCATATTTTATACTTGTGACACGAATAAATAAATAAATAAATAAATAAATAAATAAATAAATAAATAAATAGATTAATTAATTAAATAAATAAATCTGTCTATGAATGTCAAACTAAGACACCACAATGCAGTAATCAGACCTTCAGTCCTCTATGCAGCAGAGTGTCTATATTTAACTAAGAAGACCCAGGGCCCTCGAGGTACAAGAAAGAAAGTTCCTGAGACGGATAGTGGGACTAAGAATTTTACCAGAGGGAAGCCGATGGTATCAACCAAATCGTGAGCTATATAAACACCAAGAAAATCTCATAGATGCCAGCAGAAGAAGTCGACTGGCTTTTTACGGACACCTATCCAGAATGGATTCAAATAGGTTATCCCATAGGATCTTCAAGGCTGCTAACAAGGGCAAAGCTACTGGATTCGTGTGGATGAAGCAAGTGGAGAAGGACCTTTCGGAACTCCATATGAATCAAAACGACATAGCTGATCGGAATAACTATCATACAACTCTTAAAACTAAATCCTTTGTAACATCCCTCACAGAAGTTACCCACAGACCAAAAGACGAGACGAGGAAATGTTCTGAGGAACGTAAGATTGAATTTAGCCGGAAAAATAAAGGACTACTGGGCCATCAGAAAAGCTCGAGGTACCGACAAGAAAACAGCTGCCAAAGTAACTGCTAAGAACACCAATTGTGGCAAACAACGACGATGACATCAAGAAACAGCTAAAACACAAGCACTGTGGTCCATAGATGGCCCTAACGAAATAAAACAAAATAAAAATAAATAAAGCGTAAAGCAAAGTTATGGAGAGGACTTCCTTAAAATGATTAAATCTGAAAAAACACAATTGAAGGCTTCGTTATTTGGAAACTGTACTTTATATTTTAAAGTTTAATCCTATCCTTTCCTGTCTGACCAGGCTTGCTTAGGAGGTCCAACAGCCCTTGCTTATGCACTACAGAAATATACTGACGTTTTAAAAGTTATATTTGTTCCTTTGCCCCTACTTGCACCATATATGAGGAACCTGCATGTATTTTGTAAATGTTTGTAATTTATTATTATTATTATTATTATTATTATTATTATTATTATTATTATTATTATTATTATTATTATTATTATTATTATTATTATTGCGTACCGGTAGCATTGAACATGTTGAATGTGAGGAAAGGAACGTTAAGAACGACCCAAACACCCAGTCCCCAGGCCAGGGATATTAATCATTTACAACTAAAAACCCCTGTCCCGGCCGGGAATGGAACCCGCCCCCTACACCGCGGGGCCGGACAAATATACTAATAACTAGTGAATGTACCCGTGCTTCGCTACGGTATTCTACATTGTATTCGAATATCGAAGTAAATAGTGTACATGCAGTAAATAAGATTGTTTTAAAATTGCATGTCTCTTAGCGTTATCCAAAAATGAGCATGGGGAGGTCCCCGTACATTGTTTCCAATGTAAAGAGTTTGTTACGGATTTGTGATATAACGGCAGGCTCACTTGCTTACTGCCATTCACAATGGAGTTGGGAAGTTTACATTATAATTTCAGGCCCCATTGCCTACTACGCGGACAGAATCGATTTGGGGAGTTTTCGTTAAAAGTGCAGCCCCACTTTCCTACTTCCAGACAGATTACAGTTGAGGAGTTTCTATTATAATGGCAGTCAATTACCCTACTATCACTCGAAATTGAGTTGTGCAGTTATCATTATAATGCCAGGCCCATTTTCCTTCTGCCAGCCAGCTTACTGCCAGTCACACCAAGCTGGTGAGTTTCCATCAACATAGCAGGCCACTATGCCTAATGCCAGTCACATTTTAGATGAGGACATTTCTTTATAATGGCGGGCACCCTTGCCTACTGCCAAACACAATCGGGTAGGCGAGTTTTAAACAAAACTGCATGCTCACTTGCCTTCTGCAAGTCAATCGAGAAGGGAACTACTCATTACAATTGTAGGCCTTCCTTACCAATGACAGTTACACAGGAGTTGGAGAAGGAACCCTTTCCTACTGCCAGTCAAAGTCGGTGTGGGGAGTACTGATTACAATAGCAGACACACCCTTTCTCGATCGCTACAAATCGACATCAGTGAATATATATAGATCGACATACGAAAGTATATGCGTGTTTACAATATTGAAGACCTTCATTTACAGATTAACTGCTACTAAACGTACGTAATATCGACAAAGGATTACACCATAAGACACGCTGGATTTAGTGGCCTAAATGGCTGGTCCTATGGTATGTTATCTATTCTTGTGTCAGATTGAGTTAGAAACGTGGAACAGGGTAAAGGTTTTGTAAGATTATCTCACATTACATTACTTTTCGGATAATTATGTGACAGCTACATACATAGCATTTGGCTCATATACGCCGACTGGGTGGGCCATTTTTCGTGAAGAGTTTGATGATTCTGTATTTCATATAAGTAGTTGAAAGTATGAATTATGCATGTGAAAATTCCAAATTGACTTAACATCGATTAATAGAGAAAAATCAAACGTAAAAAAGATACAGATACGCAAAAAGTCATAAGACCAAGGTTGTACATCATTCCAAATTGAACGGAGATTGTGCAATCCGTTATGTGATAGGAATTTCCGAAGGTCTGCACCATCATTAAGATTGCCTGCATATTTCGATATTCTTCGGGGATAAAAAGTGAAAAATTTAATGATCTAGGATGTTGTCCGTTCGTTACAGGCTAAAACGTATAATTTTGTCAAATTTCAATTATCTTCTTTTTCTTCTGGCAGATTATGCCGCAATCTGGATTTTGGGCGAGGCGAGTAAAAATTAGGACTTTCAGGAAACTAAACCAAAAATTATGGAGATGGTCATTATTACCCCTTAAACGGAAAGCTGTACGAAAATTTCGCCAAAATAGTCAGTGTAGAGGCACACAGTCGTTACGATTTGATTTATATAGATAAGGAATCTGCTCCATGTAAAACACCTTTTGGGCTATGTCCGCTGGACTTAACCTGCAAAAGTGACCATTCATATTATCTCCCTTATTAATCCTCCTGACGAAAAAATGCACATGAAAAAAATAGGTTTAGAGGTGGAATTCCATCACGTTTGGTCGATTTCCAGTCAGGTTGGTCTTGTTCTGTATATATTGTGGAAGAGTAAAATCACCATTTCGGTTCCCTATAAACCGCCAGTCCATTCCGGAACATGAAAAGTTATTCACATTTAAAACCTACCTTTGTACAGGTGGATGCTAAATATAATTTTTGGTTCGAATGTCTTCAGTAGTTTTCAAGTTGTAAGGAATACGCTTTACACGCACCCGCTCGTGAGTTAAGTCCGATGGGACTTGTACAGAAAAACGGTCCGTTAATGATATCTCCCTTATTAATCCTTGTATCGAAATGATGCACATGAGGAAAAAGGTTTAGAAATTAATTTCTACCAAGGTAGGTAGATTTCCATTAAGTTTGGTTGTGTATATTTTGTGGAAGTGCAAAATCACTGTTTCGGTTTCGTATAAACCCCCAGTCAGTTCAGGGATTTAGAAACAATATTTGCCCTAAAACCTATCAAGGGCAGGTGTATTCTAAATATGAGTCTTGGTGGAAATACATCCAGTAGTTTGTAGCACTCGCGTACATACGGCGTAATTAAGGAAGGAAATAATACAGTTAAGAATGTTGAAAGTAATAGAAAATGGATTATAACTGAGGACAGCCGATTAACGACAAATATGTAAATGCCAAGTGAATGTATTGGAAAATCAAATGCCCCTCAATAAATTATGCTAGTGTGAGTTATGGATATAATAAAGCGGTAACAGAGGAGAAATTTAGGTCCAGTGATTCTTAGGTAAACAAATAATAAGAAGATGACTAATGGTGTTATTACTTAATCTATTCGAGGGCGGTTATAACATCCAACGATATTCCGCCAATATCCCGCAGGTAGGTCGATTGACGCCTCCCTTGCCTTCTACCCAAAGAACAACCACGAATTTAAAAGCATGATGAGGAAAATGGCAATACGTTACTTCTCTGCTGGCATGCAGTCAGAGACGTTGCCATGGTAACCTGTAGGTTCGTTGTCGGTCTGTCGGTCACTCAATGCAGAGCATGATACCAGCGGAAAATTGTAAATTTCTCCGTCATGTGAAGAATAAGATAAATTATGAACACAACGAAACTTGTTTATAATGAAGAGACGTTTCACGTACGGTAAACTGAGTTTAGAGAAAATCAATAGTATAAGAGAAAATGGAGGAAAACCATTTTGGTTTTCCTATAAACCCCCCGTCTATTCAAAGATTTTAAAATAATATGCATATCGAAACCTTCCCCTGGATGAGTATACTCTAAACATGAAGTTTGGTTGAGATCTATCCAGCCGTTTCGAAGTGATGGTGGAAAAACCATTCAGGTTTTCCTATAAACCCCCCGTCTATTCAAAGATTTTAAAATGATATGAAAATCGAAACCTTCCCCGGGATCAGTATACTCTAAATATGAAGTTTGGTTGAGATCTATCCAGCGGTTTCGACGTTATGGTGGAAAAACCATTCTGGTTTTCCTATAAACCCCCCGTGTATTCAAAGATTTTAAAACGATATGCATATCGAAACCTTCCCCGGGATGAGTATACTCTAAATATGAAGTTTGGTTGAGATCTATCCAGCCGTTTCGACGTGATGGTGGAACAGACAAACAGACAAACAGACAGACAGACAAACAGACAAACAGACAAACAAACAGACACGAAACGTAAAAACCACCGATTCGGTCTTGAGTTGACCTAAAACGGATAAATATCTGAAAAATTGGCAAAACAAAAGAAATTACAGACAGCGGACCCCTACAATTTTATTTATATAGATTCTATTTTAAAGTTATACAGGGTGGTCGGAAAGAACGTGAACTGGGCATATGAGTGTTAGAAGTTTGGTCATACTGATAAATAATTCGTAAAAAAGAACTCTGTATCTCTTTCCATTGTCATTTTATCAGCTGCTGAAGTTAGCCAATCAGATCGCTTCGCGCGCAAATTCAAATGCGCTTTGCGAGGTGGTGTTGCTAAACCTGCACGTGGCTTAAGGGTAAGAGAAGTAGAGGGAGACAAAGACGACGATGGTTAGACTCAGTTTCTAACAACTTTTCTTTTTTTCCTATTGGCTTTAAGTCGCACCGACACAGATAGGTCTTATGGCGACGATGGGACTGGAAAGGGCTAGGACTGGGAAGGAAGCGGCCGTGGCCTTAATTAAGGTACAGCCCCAGCATTTGCCTGGTGTGAAAATGGGAAACCACGGAAAACCATCTTCAGGGCTGCCGACAGTGGGGTTCGAACCACCTATCTCCCGAATGTCCGGCTCCATGGCTAAATGGTTAGCGTGCTGGCCTTTGGTCACAGGGGTTCCGGGTTCGATTCCCGACAGGGTCGGGAATTTTAAATATAATTGGTTAATTTCCCTGGCACGGGGGCTGGGTGTATGTGTCGTCTTCATCATCATTTCATCCTCATCAAGACGCGTGGTTCGGCTACGGGCGTCAAATCAGAAGACCTACATCTGGCGAGCCGAACTTGTCCTCGGACACTCCCGGCACTAAAAGCCATATGCCATTTCATTTCATCTCCCGAATACTGGATACTGGCCGCACTTAACTCTAACAATTTAAAGATAAGAGATATAGGACTAAACGAGACCACAGAACTATTTACAAATAGAGGATTGTGGCGGCGGTTAGTTATTTCACAGAGCCTTGCAGACTGAACGCTGAAAGGCATAAAGTCTATAATGAAGATGTATGTTGTTTTTGCGTATCGGTGGCAATGTACATGTTAGATTTAGCTGACATTACAGAAAGCCCGGTAACAATGTTAGTGTGAATACCACGTTCCGCGAATCGCTTAGGGCGGTGTGTTTTGTAGGATGCACAATATTTATAAGGCATTATTCTCTTGAAATGTCAAGTCATATAAACGTCGTTACAACATTAAAGCGCGCATCACAGGCTGTTTGATAAGTAATTATATTCGGCGATAAGCAGAATCTGGAAATTAAAAACAAGTTGATGGGTTACTATCTGGCAGCTCGCGGGTATATGTAAACAAATATTAATGGAATCTCTGTGTGGAGGGAAAAATGAGGTTATAATTTAATTTTGATAGAGAGAGAAGTATTTCACTTACTGCAAGCATGCGGCCAGCTGACAACTCTG
This sequence comes from Anabrus simplex, assembly GCF_040414725.1. Classification (NCBI taxonomy): domain Eukaryota; kingdom Metazoa; phylum Arthropoda; class Insecta; order Orthoptera; family Tettigoniidae; genus Anabrus; species Anabrus simplex. The sequence continues at coordinate 61,536,141 of NC_090273.1, read as the reverse complement.
AGCTGATGGAAGATCTATGGCAGAGGTTTTTGAACTATGAGACTGTACCTCTCACTAATGGTTAAAAGTTCAATGTACCACACGAAAAGATCCTTAAATAATACGTTTAAAAATCATGAGTACCAGGCTAACTATTGATGTATTTTCTATTGATTATAAATAGAGCCCGGATTTTTGTACATTAATAGGTTAGAATGCAAACTTACTGAAGCGAGTTGCAAGTATAGTCTCCCTTCACAACCGTTGTGCTATAGGGATTGCGTAGACATTAGGGGTAAGGTCCATCAAAACCCCTGTAATTTATGTTACTCTTACTACGCTATGGAAGAGCGAGTGGCCGACACTTCCTACAAACCAAATTAGTTTGCAATCTAACCTATTACTGCATAAAAATCCGGGCTTTAATTATATACAATCCTTTTAAATGCACATCATAAATAAGGCGAGATTGCAAATTAGAATACATTTTTATAAAAAATCACAAGAAATTTAAGACTTCGTGTCTGTATCAAGAAATACGATGACAGTAAAGTAACACAGGGTACTCTCTCTGCATGAAATTTTCACAAAACGGTAGGTTTTGGCATCAATATCAAATTAATATAAGGATAAAAAATATACTATCGAAATTATGGAATTCAGACATTGCGAAACATCAAAATGTCAATGGAATGGGTGTGTCTGCATGGCGCTACAATTTTCTGATGTGTCGTGAAAGTTTCAAGCGAAATGTCACTTTCTTCTTATTTATTTCCACATTTCAATTTTTCTTCCTTTTTTTCCAATGATGACTGTAACTACTGAAAGGTTTTCATTCCTCCCATGAAGGGGGAAGGCGGGCCACTTAGATAGTTACGCTGTCTCTCCGACCGGGAGATTTGTTACGGTGAAGGAGATGTGCAGATAGTGAGGAGATTAGCGGACGTGGCCTATACTAGGAACTGTCCCGGCATTCGCCTTATTGCAAGAGGATGGAAACCCACGGAAAACCATTCTCAGGACAACCGACGGTGAGGACCAGTCCCTCTCCACCTCCCAAATATAGAGGCGTAGAGCCACGGCAGAGCCGCGGGCACCCCTCCTCTGCTCAGTTGGTCGCTCAGGAGTGCAGAGCTGTCGGACCAACCGTGGCCATCTGTAGACCGCCGACCCTGAAGGCTGCTCGCGTACCACAGATTGAGAACCACTGATCTATGGAGTTTGATCTCCAAGTGCTAGAGTGCGCATGGTCCATCTAGTCACTCTACACCACTGATTTATTTAACGTTTAATGTGCTGAATGATTTTACTGAATTGAGACAGGCAGGCAATACTCAACTGAAGACACCTAGCACTGATATTTTGAATTGTTCCGTGGAAATAAGACTAATAACTAGAGCTAGGAATTTTAGGTGCTGCACCTTCATTCTTTTTCGCTATTAAAATGCTCAAATTAGATTGTCTCGCAAAGAAAACATAAAATGAACACCCCTAACTACAATTTTTGGCACCATTTCTCAATACAGTGTCAGCACCTTTTCCTACTTGTTTAATAATTTTTGTATATTTCACCGCAAGTTATTCCTAAAGAAATTAAGCGAGAGAAACCGAAAGTTTCGTCTGTGAAGCTTAATTCACGGCCGACTGGATCCCTCGCTGTGCTCCCTAGTGCGACGCATCAAGTCGGCCGTACTCAATTCTATGTAGTTCCTCAAGTTGCCGCTAGGATCGTAGGCTCCGTGTATTGCATTAATCGGGAGCTTTAAGTAAGAACCTGCTGTTATTCAATTATAACCTTGCTGTTTTTTGCACGTGTAATTTTAATAACTTTGTATTCTGCGACTTGTTATAGGCAGATGTGTAATACATGATAACACGAATCAATCGCGTGTCTTTATGTACGATCTAAAATTGGTTTAGGTGAGGTTTGTATGAATATTTATTTAAAATCTGCACCCTTTTTGCACCTTTTCCGACTAAATTGAAGCATCCTTTTTTGCACCTTTCCAACTAGAATTTTGTACCTAAAATGCCTAGTTTCAGTAATAACCGAGAAGGCAGTGAACATTCGTCAAGATGACGGAGCGAGGAATACATCAATACAAATATCAATGTTAATGGCAGAATTGTGGGATTTTTACGAAATAATATTGAAAATGAAACCAACAACCTGTTTTCCAGTCATCGACCGGGTCAGAGATGGAATGAATGAAGCCTCCATCTTGCGGCAAGGGTAGGAATTGTGCCGCCTGCCGAGGCCTGTTGCACTCCTCTGGGGCAATGTATGAAATAATACAAAAATGTTATTTTATGGTCATTTGATGCATATTAGGGAACAGTCGAACGCCTGACTTGCAACTGTCCACAATTCTGTACACTAGCCCCGTATTGATTAAGACCCAGGGTGACATAACCTAGAAATCGCAGCTCGGATGTTACGCTATTTATTGTGATTTTCTCATAATAAAGATTCATTGGAGCCAGCCCCGCGGTGTAGGGGTAGCGTGCCTGCATCTTACCCGGAAGCTCCGGGTTCGATTCCCGGCCAGGTCAGGGAATTTACCTGCATCTGAGGGCTGGTTCGAGGTCCACTCAGCCTACGTGATTACAATCGAAGAGCTATCTGACGGTGAGATGGCAGTCCCGGTCTGGAAAGCCAAGAATAATGGCCGAGAGGATCCGTCGCACTGACCACATGAGACCTCGTAATCTGCAAGCCTTCGGGCTGAGCAGCGGTCGCCTCATAGGCCATGGCCCTTCGGAGTTGTTTCGCTATGGCTTTTGGTTTTTTAAGGTTAATTGGCCATTTTAGTTACTCTAACTCCACAGACGAAAGGTTATAGGCTACACTCCAGAGGATTTTCTTATAAATGCTGGATAATAGGAAAAAGTGAACATGTGATTTCCAAAATAGGCAAGAAACACCATAGAAATTTTACGGAATTCTCTTCATTTCAAAAGTATCCTCGCAGAGGAATTGATAGATCGTGCCGAACATTCATCAGAATATGAGGGTAGTAGAAGATGACTAACAGAATGAAAAATTAAAATGCTCCCCTCAACAGTAAATGTAGGCTCCGAGCCTAATACTTTTAAAGAAAGATAAGGAAGTTACTTTTCCAACGTATTCTCCCAGGTATTTGTGTGGCAAATTTGAGTCATTCTGGCAATTTGAATTTTGTCCGAATGGCTTGCCAGAAATTTTCCAGTGAAAGTTCCAACCTGGATCATAATTTCATTGAATTTACGCCCCACTAACTACTTTCACGGTTATCACGGACGCTGATGTGCCGGAATTGTGGCCTTTAGGAGTTATTTTACATGATTCGACATCACCGAACTGAGCCAGGGTCGAATTATGTTATTCACCATGATTAACATCTCGGTCGTAGAGACAGAAGCAATGCAGCACGCCACCTCAAGTAAATAAATCTCTACACATTAAAACCTCCTTTCACCGAAATTACCAGCTGTCTTTTAAAAGTATAATAATTGTTCAGTGATTGATATTTAAAAAATCTTCCTGTTCAAAGGAAAGTTAATTACCGTGAGAGAATGAAGCACGTGACCTTGAGGATGCCTTGAGTCATTGCCTTACCAGTGTCTAATTCCTTAGGCCAGGGATGGCAAACATTTACCAACTAGCGTGTCAATTACGGTCTTCTTTGTTATTTTTACTGTCTAGTGTGCCGCCGGTTATTTTCCACGAAACCCCTCATTTGAATTCATTTAAGTATTTTTTTAATGACATTTGTTCGTGGCGTCGACCTCTATAGATCTTTTGCCACTACATTTAAGTATTAGATAGCATTACATATAAATCCATGCGACTGAATATTACATGACATAAAATCATCACTGAAAATTAAATGTCAATAAACAGTAAGAGTAAGATATATTTTTGGTTTAAACGAATACATTTTAAAAAAAAGATGGCTTTAGAATTAATTGTGACATACTCTTTATTTAAGTGTAATGTTCAAATATGCTATGATGGTAGATTTTCGATTTAATTTTTTACATGTTAGCCGGGCTGAGTGACTCAAACGGTTGAGGCGTTGGCCTTCTGATCCCAACTTGACAGGTTCGATCCTGGCTCAGTCCGGTGGTATATGAAGGTGCTCAAATACGTCAGCCTCGTGTCGGTAGACTTACTGGCACGTAAAAGAACTCCTGCGAGACTAAATTTCGAAACCTCGTGTGTCTGAAAACCGTAAAAGAATAGGTGATGGGACGTAAAGCCAATAACATTATTATTATTATTATTATTATTATTATTATTATTATTATTATTATTATTATTATTATTATTATTATTATTATTCTTTCTTCTTTCTTCGTTTCGGCCTGCTGTGGACCACGTTATTTCAACCGTTTGCATCCTTGAGCTTTAATTCTTCCCCAGTACTCACGCATTCTCGATCTATGAGCCTCCTTTCTTTCATCAGTCCACTTCTTGCCTGTTTTCAACTTTGGCCTTTCTTGGAACCTCTTGTATCCCTGGAGCTTTTGTGGAGAGGAGCACGTTTCTGGATGTCTTCGAGTGTGATTCCTATTTTTTGAAGGTCTTTTTCAACTTCGATAAACCAGGGTCCCTTGGTTTTCTTGTTAAGAAAGTAGGAAAAGATCCTATTGGTCTGTTTATGTGTGCTCATGCGTGCTATATGGCCATAAAAATTAATCCTCCTTTTCCGAATCGTGTCCGTTATCCTCTCCATATTATTATTATTATTATTATTATTATTATTATTATTTTACAAGCGAATGGACCAGTAAGGATCACGCTTCAACTTCATTTCTTTCTCTTCGTGCGGAGTTTTCTCTGTGTCCAGTACTCCATGCGTTCGCTGTCCTGCTTCCGTTGTTCATCTGTCCAGGCTCTTCCGGTCTTCCTAGTTCTTCCTGCGGCTTGAACACCTTCCGAATTATTCAGAGTGTTCCTAAACGTATTCCTTTCTAACCGCTGGTCTTCCAAGATGCTTAACCTTTCCATATCCTTCTTTGTTTCCTTAATCCATGCTGTAGTGGTCTTTTTGCTCCAGAAGTAATCAAATATATGTTTGGTAAGTCTGTTTATGTTCATTCTGTACAGATGTCCAAGAAACGCTAGCCTCCTTTTCTTCATGGTCCTTGAGATTCTTTCCACCTTCTGGTAAACTTCTTTGTTACTCCGAAGTTTCCATCCACTTTCAGTTTGGACAACTCCCATAATTTTTCTGAGGATTCTTCTTTCCAGGACCTCTAGCTTCTCCAGCTTGTAGTTCATGGACAGGCATTCACTGGCATACAGGCATTCTGTTTTGACCACGGTGGTGTAATGTTTTAATTTGGAATTCCAGGATAAGCACTTCTTATTGTAGATGTGTTTTGTCAAGCCGTGTGCTCTCTCCATTATTATTATTATTATTATTATTATTATTATTATTATTATTATTATTATTATTATTATTATTATTATTATTATTATATCTTACAAGCATTAAATATATTACTATGTTGTCTGACGTGTCACAGAAGTCGTGTTCGCGTGTTATAGGTTCGCCATCCCTTCCTTAGGCCCACACAGTGTTCGCCAGACAGTTAGGCTGGGCGCACAGTGAGGCGCAGGTTAAGCAGCTAAACCAGCGCAGCGCAGAGCTGATTATTGCAGTCCACACAATTCATTGTATCATCACAACTTCGGAAGCAGGGCAGGGCAGGATAGACCTGCACTCCACCTACAGGTACTTCCGCCTACCCCACGCAGTGTTTGGAACAGAGTTTCCTGTGCACGTGTCACGTACTTCGTTGAGAAGTAGAGGAGAAAATTATCACAGCCCTTCGGTATCACTGTGTTTCATATGATGTGATTGCAATGTTGATTGCAATGCAATTTTTAATTTCAATTTTCCGTCATGTATTTATTTATGTATTTATTTACACGCATCACGAGAAGAGGGTTGAACAGTATTTAATGAAAATCGGTACGTAAAGTCGTGGAATAAGGAACTACAGTATAGCCTATACACTTCTTTCACGCTGGGTGAAATGGTAGTTTAGGGGAAGGCCTAAAGTTTAGTTTTCACCGAGCGAGTTAGCCGTGCGGTTAGGGGCGCGCAGCTGTGAGCTTGCATCCGGAAGATACTGGGTTCGAAACCCACTGTCACAGGCCTGAGGATGGTTTTCCGTGGTTTCCCATTTTCACACAAGGAAAATGCTGGGGCTGTATCTTAATTACGGCCAAGGCCGCTTCCTTCACACTCCTAAGCCTTTCCCTCCCCGTCGTCACCATAAGACCTATCTGTATAAGTGTGACGTAAAACAAATTGCAAAAATAAGGTTTAATTCTCAAGTATCTATGCTATTAGTGTTCCTATTGATAAATGCTACACAACAAAAGTTATAGAGAATATAATTTCTGATCATTTATGTCTTATACAGTTCTACCTTACCGGGTATGAAAACAGAGATATTCAATAATTTAGAAATAATGTTAATTGGCGATGGGGTGTTGGTTTTTGTCATGATTGTATGAAGGTGAAAAACTACGCGGTAATCAGTCCATATCAACAAGGGAAATTGTAAATATGACTATTAAAATGAGAAAAGAATCCAGAAGGAACGAACGCTTGAAAAATAAGACAAAAGTGAGTCATCAAAGGAGGAAAAAGGACACCCTTTACGTTCGATGCCTTAACATCACTGAGTCGGAAGAAAACATTGTTGCGTGGCAATGTGCGCTCACATGCGCTTCGCAGTTTCGTAGGCGCTGCCTTGCGACCAACTAGGTCTCACTGTGCGCCCAGCCTTAGAAAAAGTTCGTTGTAACTTTGTTCCAATGTCTCTCTTGTTTCGCCATGATCTCCAGTGAACAATCCTAGAAGTCCACCTGTTGTAGTCTTGTCGAGCTACGTGTCCTACCCATTGCCATTTTAGTCTTGCTACTCTCTCTAGGATGTCTGTTACATTAGTTCTTCTCCTGATGTCCTCTGAACGGATCTTATCCCTAAGGCTGATCCCTAGCATCTGTCGCTCCATGGCTCGTTGTGTTCGTTGAAGCTTGCGAGCACTTTCCTTCGTCAGAGTCATCGTTTCCAGACCGTAAGTAGCAACTGGCAGCACGCACGTATTATAAACCTTGGTCTTCAGGTTAACTGGAACATCCTTGTTGGTGAGGATGAATCTTAGTTTTCGGAATGCTGTCCAACTCATACCTATTCTGCGAGGAATTTCTGCACGTTGGTAGTCTTTTTCAAGTTTTATCTTGTGTCCAAGATAGATGTACTCATCGACAGCTTCTATATATTGGTTTCCCATTTTAAGTGGTCGACTCTCTGGGCTTAGTATTTTTGTTTTATTAATGTTCATTTCTAAACCAATCTTAGCAGAAGCAGTTTTTAATTCTTGGATCATGCTTTCTAGCTCATCTATATTTTCACTTATGAGCACAATGTCATCGGCAAAACGCAGGTGGTTCAAATATAACCCGTTGATTTTTATTCCTGTGTTATCCCAATGAAGGGTTTTGAATACATCTTCCAAGGCAAGGGTAAACAGCTTTGGAGAGATTGTGTCACCTTGTCGAACTCCTTTGCCAACTGGGATTTTATTGGTGATGAAGTCTTCGTCTACTGTGACTATCATTGTTGCTTGATCATAAATGTTTCCCAGGAGCTTTATATACCTTGAGTTTATCATGGCATTTTGAAGTGCCTTCATGATTGCCCAAATCTCCACTGAGTCAAAAGCTTTTTTTATAATCAATAAAGGCCAGATGAATCTTGATGTTTTACTCAGTGGTTTTCTCAAGAAGAAGACGAATTGTCTGGATGTATTCAACAGTTGAGAAACCTTTACGAAATCCCGCTTGCTCGGCAGGTTGATAAAAATCCAGTTCTCTTGTGAGGCGGTTGGTTACAATTTTAGTCAGGAGCTTGTAAAGGTGTGATAACAAACTCACAGGACGATAGTTCTCTAAATGTTCCTTATCACCTTTCTTGAAGAGAAGTATCATTTCAGCATTTTTCCAATTTCCTGGTATTCTTCCAGAGTTAATACACTTGTTGATGAGTATTCTCACGGCTTCTAGCAGATCTCTTCCACCTAATTTCAGCATTTCATTCGTTATTTTATCTTCCCCAGGGGATGTTTTATTCCTTAGTTGTTTAAGTGAAATATACAGAGAAATATCGAATCCCGGATATAGAGGAAATATTGCTCTCTTATTTCCGAAGTATTCACAATAATACGAGGGTAGAGTCATAAGTAATAGCAACTTTTTTCTCGTGAACAGGAGACAACACGGAAAATCTAAGATATGCATTTGGAAATATAGGACATGCACTTATGCATAGTGCCTGAAGACAAATTCTGATTTCAGGAGATTCTCTTAGGAAAGTGACAGAACTCAGGCCATTGGTAAACATTATTATGGTATAGACAGCAAATACACAAGACTACGTACAAAGGAGAGGTCTCCACTGGTTATAGACACTAATCGACCACCAATATCCGTACATCTTTGTCTATGGACACTGGACGGCTTGTGCGAGGCAAAACGGCAGTTAATACTCTACCCCGTTTGAACGTCTACACCCACCTCGCCACTGTTCTATAGGGCATGACATGCACACCTAATGCTTCCCGCAGCTCTGCATGGCATTGGCGTGCATTTCTGCCGCGGAGAACTGCTTTGTAATATACGATCGTTGCTCCTGCTTGTTGACTTCCATTTTGTGACGATCTCACTCACACACTTAACTTGGGAGCATGCTTAGACCCACACTGTTGTTTACATACACCATCTAGTGGCATCATACGCAAGTACATACCGTACGTTCCCAAATGCATATCTTAGATTTTCTGTGTTATCTCTTGTTGGTGAGAAAAAAAATAGTTGCCATGACATATTACTCGACCTACGTAATTAATATTTTCTCGTTATAATTATTCGTCATTGCTTTGTTTCCAGTCTCTAGCTGTAAGTCTAATACGTCCAAGATCAACATCTTCCAGAAGCATGCCTTTCCGTCCACCAAAATGGCGTCATTCTTCCATGCATATGACGTACACTGGTTGCCTGGTTATCGTGTCAGTTTTTGGTCCGTGCAAAACTATTCGCGCTAATTTCAGATAGACACCCCCAGTCCAAAAACATATCCATGTTAAGAAGAAACCACGTTTTCCTTTGCGAAAATCAAATGCTCATAAATATGACTTCCGGTCATGGCCATCCATCGACGGCTGTTAACACTTCCGGAAACACTTCCGTCACACATTTTGTCGCGTCACGTTACACAGATGTTCGGATGATCTCCAGCCATAATATATATTTATGTCGAAACGTACATTTTCCTTCGCTAGACGGAAATATCATAGCATCATCGACATGTTTTAGGGCCGGTATTATAATGAAAGTTTAAACTGAAGAGTGAGTTAAACTGTAACTTGAGTTTAAACCTATGTTAAATCGTATAATGGCCGGCCTAAGTTAAACTGAGGTGAAGAAGGAAATATACGATCTTGGTAGCAGTGACTTGCGAGAAAAGATGACTATCGATAATGTTTTGTTTACTTCTTGTAGGTAAAATGGCGGAGAAAAACAAACGTTGACCTAATTTTACTTGTAAGGAAATAGAATTGTAAAAAAAGCAAGGCATCACTGGTATATGTGTTTAATTGACTGTGCAGTTGAAGGTGTGGCGTAAAACTACATCTGTCCACAATCTGTATCCATTTATACAGGTGAAAAGATATGTTGCCTCACGGCAAGAGTATGCAGTAAAGGGTTAAGAATTCCTCCGAAATCTCCCATTGTAATAAACATACTACTGGAGGCATGTCCGGCTCCATGACTAAATGGTTAGCGTGATGGCCTTTGGTCACAGGGGCCACGGGCTCGATTCCCGGCAGGGTCGGGAATTTTAACCACCATTGGTTAATTTCGCTGGCACGGGGGCTGGGTGTATGTGTCGTCTTCATCATCATTTAATCCTCATCACGACAAGCAGGTCGCCCACGGGCATCAAATCAAAAGACCTGCACCTGGCGAGCCGGATATGTCCTTGGACACTTCCGGCTCTAAACGCCATACGCAATTTCATTACCGGAGGCATAAAACCCCAATGGTATTAGCAGCTGACTGAGGGGTTCGGCAGCATGATATCTGAAATAGAAGAAAGTTACTTAATTTTTTTTAAATTTACACTTTTGACATTCAAACAGTTCAAAAAGTCATTTTTACATTTTTACCTTTTCGTTGCATGTTTTATTCTATCACCAATCATCTGAAATAGGGCTATAATAGTCTGTTTTGTACGCCTAAACCTATTTAAAAACTCTGTTTCGTTCCATATATGAAAGTGACGTGCCCTTGCTCGAAAAACTCGTGGTACCCCTGGTCGTTCAATAATTTGAACCACTTCTTCATTTTCGCTTAGTATTTCTTCAAACACCTCAAAAATACCTTCGAGATCCACTCGTTCTGCCATGTTGTAAGGGTATGTATTCTTAAACTTCAGTTTAAACGGTAGATGAGTGGCAGTAAAATTAATCTCTCGTTAATCTTACGCAACTAATAGGTAAACCGAAGTTTAAACTGAACCAACAGTTTAAACCTCTATTATAATACCGGCCCTTAATGACGAAAACATTTCTTATCAAAGTAGAGATCCTCATAGTACGAAAAATTAGCCGATTTCCTCAACTGTGCTGAAATTTGAAGGGCTAAAGCGTCAGAAAAGGTTTCAAATTATGACTCTAGGATAGCTCTATCAAATCAAAAATGCAAATTTCGAAAACCACTCTCAGCCTAACAGCAGCTCCAGAAAAACAGCCTAAAATCGCTTGTTCCTTTGCTCGCTTTCCTTTTTATTCAAATACTAGACAAATTAACTTATTTAGATCATTCCTTTTGTAGTGTGCTCCTTGGTTCAATACCCTCAGGCGCTTTTTGATTTTTTGAAAATGTTCACACCGAATGTAGTTATAAGGACTTAAGTGAATCCCTGCATTGACTCACATTAGCGTTCGTACTGGTAGAAAAAGGCAAACTGCTAATATAATCGACCGGATAACTATGATTAAGGAAAGGATTTTAATTTTTAGGAATAAATACCTAATATATTCTCATGTATACTAAAAACAGCTTTGGCAAATCCGTCCGGCCGTTCTGCTGGACCAGTTCGCTTCATTTCTATTTTATTCTCTCCGAAATTACCTGCCGGTGAATCATGAGACATTGACAGGTCTCTAAGTTCAGCCAACTTTGAGTCATCATAAAATCAAATCGTTAAAGGATCACTCCAATAATTACAGGCGAAGGCTTGCCCTAACCCGCAATAGCAGGTTGCTAAGCGACTAACACTTCCATTAATATTCTGATATGTGCGATTTTCAATCTTAGTAATGTCATTGCAGGCAGCCATGTTTGATTATTACCTATGAAGTCAGAGAGTATACACTTTCTCTGATGATGGAGGAATACTATTCTCTGCTAAATACTCTTTGATTTTCTGACCTTTCCCATCTTCTGAATATACCAACAGATGGCAGAGCATTCCTAACAACGTACATGCTGCTATGAGAAAGCAGTCTACGTGCGTACAGAAGGGAAGGTATTACGTCGACTAGCCTTCTGTATGATCATTTCCAGTAATATTTTTTGCTAGTAGTTTTACGTCGCACCAACACAGATAGGTCTTACGGCGACGATGGGACAGGAAAGGGCTAGGAGTGGGAAGGAAGCGGCCGTGGCCTTAATTATGGTACAGCCCGAGCATTTGCCTGGTGTGAAAATGGGAAACCACGGAAAACCATTTTCAGGGCTGCCGACAGTGGGGTTCGAACCTACTATCTCCCGAATACTGGATACTGGCCGCACTTAAGCGACTGCAGCTATCGAGCTCGGTTTTCCAGTAATTAAGCGCAGGGACAAACTCTTAAAAAGGTGGGTGTCTACTCACTCGAAGCAGTAATCAGCCACAGCCAATTGTATGTTGCACTATCTCGGGCAAGATCGTTTGAAAATGTTAAGATCTAGCACTGCCTTCGTGATGTACAGGCCGTACTGTAGCTAAGATGACGTCACGCAAAGAGCCGAGCTGTTTCCTCCGTCCAACCCGTACAATGCAAGGACATGATACGTCTGTACCTTGAAATTATGAAATATTCACAAATGACTTACTATAACAGGTGAGATAATTAGCACTTGTAATTGCATCATTACTCGTAAGTCAGGTCTACGTTATTTTAGGATAAGTAGGTTTAAAGTGTTAAAGTCTGAATGTTTAACTTATCAATGTACCCAACAAATAATTATTACGTATTAATACAAAAGTCGCCTCTGTGATGTAGTGGTTAGCGTGATTAGCTGCCACCCCCGGAGGCCCGGGTTCGATTCCCGGCTCTGCCACGAAATTTGAAAAGTGGTACGAGGGCTGGAACGGGGTCCACTCAGCCTCGGGAGGTCAAATGAGTAGCGGTGGGTTCGATTCCCACCTCAGCCATCCTCGAAGTGGTTTTCCGTGGTTTCCCACTTCTCCTCCAGGCAAATGCCGAGATGGTACCTAACTTAAGGCCACGGCCGCTTCCTTCCCTCTTCCTTGCCTATCCCTTCCAATCTTCCCATCCCTCCACTAGGCCCCTGTTCAGCATAGCAGGTGAGGCCGCCTGGGCGAGGTACTGGTCATACTCCCCAGTTGTATCCCCCGACCAAGAGTCTGAAGCTCCAGGACACTGCCCTTGAGGCGGTAGAGGTGGGATCCCTCGCTAAGTCCGAGGGAAAAACCGAACCTGGGGGTAAACAGATGATGATGATGATGATGATGATTAATACAAAAATGGAGATAATAATAATAATAATAATAATAATAATAATAATAATAATAATAATAATAATAATAATAATAATAATTGTCTTGTCACTTCTGGAACTAGCTTTCAGACACTTTCTTCCACACAAACATTTGTGTAATTTTTTGTTTAGGAATAGCCCATGTTTCCCCAAATATTAATGCACTGACCAGCAAGATCTGTTAGTTACTTCCCACATTCACGGAAATTGCCGAGGAATAATTTCTTAATTATTACTTAATATTAATTACTTGATAATTAAGTTGCATTCCTTCTAACATTGTCATCTACCAGGAAAATGTTTACATATATGCATAAAAGTGCTAAAATCATTTAACAGAAGGTTAGGTTTTAGAAATTGAATTTAGTTTTGTTTTTACCATATGTAGGTTCAATTTATACCGCCCATTGTTATGCTTGTTCTTTATCAACAATAAATCTGTGTAACAACAAATAAAGTCAAAAGCAGCACTCATCATCAGCTCAGGAAAATTAGTGAAATATACTTCCTTAATCATCGCAACAGGTTCATTTTCGGTTGAAATTTTCATTTTTCATAAAGGTATCCTGCCCTCATACGCAGAAAATGATAATATTAGTGTATATTTACTTGTATAATTGTATTTTCACCGTGGTACGCATAGGTACGTTCTTAGCATTGTGACTTCATATTTTTACACGATGTATTTAAATTCGCAGTACATTATATTTCTACAAGGACGTGTTATAAGATAACAATTCAATGAATAAATTCTACGAAAAGTATCACGTCCCTTGAATTTATATTACTCAATACATGAAGATAGCATACCTAATCTAAACTATGATGTCTCGTTATCTTAATAACAGCTCTTTACGTATATCCTAATGTGATAAATTTAAAGAACAAACATGTAATATGTTTAAATATAAAGTTCTGTCCTTAACAGTCATCCAAAGAATGCTCCCAATCCTTATGAATTACGTTTACAAGTACAATCTGTAACATTCGCTTAGCTCGCCTCAATTGATCAACTGATGCGCTTGGCGTGCTATCTACAGTACGCCCTGTATATTACAAAGGCAGTTACGGCGGAATAACCGAAGCACGGAGAATATTTTATGGATAGAAGTGTAATAAACTATATTACCGGTATTAAATATTCATAAAACTATTGAATAGGGCAGGCAAAACAATATAACTACGACAGGGATATCAAGACATGTGATCTGACCTATTTGTAAGGAATGCGGCGAAGCTGTAGAGTCCACTATTACTTTATTATATTTTATTTACCTAAAATTCGCAGCTCATATCCCTAGGATGTTTTCAACATTGAGTTGCTAGAACAGTGGAATTTTGAGCTTAGAAGATGAGAGAGCGAGTTAAAACATGTACGTCCTGACAGCAACGTATAGATTGTGCTTCTTTGATTGCTATAGTAGCTGCATCTGTGGGTCCGTGGTAGAGTGTCGGCCTCCGGATCCCAAGATAGCGGGTTCAAACCCGGCAGAGGTAGTCGGATTTTTGAAAGGCGGAAAAAAGTCCATTCGACACTCCATGTCGTACGATGTCGGCATGTAAAAGATCTCTGGTGATACATTTGGTATTTACCCGACAAAATTAATTAAAAATCTCAGCCATAGACGCCCAAGAGAGATCGGGTTTACTCTAGGTCCGCTAGATGGCAGACAGAGTAAACCGGAACGTCGAAATTGACGAGCAGACAGCCAGATGGCGTCAAATCGAAATGTCTGCAAACGGTAGCTGAGGCCATACGATTATTATTATTATTATTATTACTGCTATAGTGACCACTTGCAGCCCTTCATGGACTTCAGGTACTCTAAAGTTGAGCCTGTGTTTAATTTTACCTTCTGGGATACCGCTCTGCCTCAGATACTTTTCACATTCCTGTAACCACCTCGGCCTTGTTGACTTTGGTTTGATTCAATTCATGATTCTGTGTTAGTCGGTCGTCTGACACCCTGAGAATGTGTCCGTAGAATCGAAGTCTTTTCTTCCCAATCGAGCTGCGATTGGTTCTATATTTCTATCGTATCTGCCCGTCAACCTATCTGTTACCTAGGGTCTTCCTTAATAAATCCTGCGTCCCACTTTTTATTTCCGCAGTTGTCTGACTTGTCCCTGTCTAACCATGGTCAAGTTTTCTGACGGTTATAATTCCTCCGTTTTAACAACTGTGTTGTAGTGTCTCAACTTGGCTCCCAAACTCGTTGTTCTCTTTTATTTATGAGATGGCATGTCCGGTGTAACTACCGTATCCTGACGTTAATAGCTTCCTCTTCTAACCTAGATAGCTAAAATGTTTCTCGTATAATCTTCCCATTATTATTATTATTATTATCATCATTATTATTAATCCTGGCAAGTTATCCCCAACTAAGGAGCACGTTTGAACTTATTAACACATTTTTGGTTTTTCTTCTTCTCTTCCAATGTCTCTTCATCCTCTCGCTGTGTTCCTTTTTACATTTTTCAGACCATTCTGCATTTACTAGTGCTAGTTGCTTTACGTCGCACCGACACAGATTGGTCTTATGGCGACTATGGGACAGAAAAGGGCTAGGAGTGGGAAGGAAGCGGCCGTGTCCTTAATTGAGGTACAGCTCCGCATTTGCCTGGTATGAAAATGGGAAACCACGGAAAACCATCTTCAGGGCTGCCGATAGTGGGGTTCGAACCTACTATCTCCCGAATACTAGATACTGGCCGCACTTAAGCGACTGCAGCTATCGAGCTCGGTCATTCTGCATTTAGTCGGCTGGGCTTTACAGAAAATGTGTATGTGAATTAAGGTTCTGAATGTTATTCTATCTTTTATTCTATCGAGCTCGATAGCTGCAGTCGCTTAAGTGCGGTCATTATCCAGTTATCAGGAGATAGTGGGTTCGAGCCCCACTATCGGCAGCCCTGAAGATAGTTTTCCGCGGTTTCCCATTTTCACACCAGGCAAATGCCGGGGCTGTACCTTAAATAAGGCCACGGACGCTTCCTTCCAATCCCTAGGCCTTTCCTATCCCATCGTCGCCATAAGACTTATCTGTGTCGGTGCGACGTAAAGCAAATAGCAAAACAAAAAAATCATTTAGGATCCTCCGATTTCTTTTAACCATTTAGTGTGATTTTACATTGATATGGTTAAGTTTAAAATTTTCTTTGTGAGCCTATTATTGTGTTGTATGTTGGGTATTCATCCCGAAGGCTGGTTTGATCCTCCACAGCTCCACCAACAGCTGTCATAAATAGCCTAGGCGTCGCTGAAGAAGCGTACTCGGGAAATGTGGAGTGAAGTAGTTTCCCGTTGCTGTCCTCACCGAGCCAGAAGTTGCTATTATATACCAGTCTGCCGAGCCCATTGAAATGCATGGATCAGCCGACCCTATCAACGATATTTTCACACCTTCATATTGTCAAACTCAAGAATGAGACTGAGACAGTTCGATGAAAGTAACAAATTTATTCTAGCCCATACCAGAAGACTTAGACTTAGTGCACTGTAAACACTACATCTCGCCAGGAAGAGCACAGAGCCTATTACTATCCATTCTATAAAGCGACAATAAAATTGTAATCGCCGTTCCCTGGCTGTATCTGTGAGTTTTTCCGTAACTTGATAGATTTCATGTTATTTCTTTTCCATCCAAATTCCAATTTTCGCATTTTGGTCCTATCATTTTTCTGAGGATTTTTCTTTCTTGTTTTTCGATCATCTTTATTCGAGATCTGCCACCAAATATAATAGTTTGAGATGCATAAACGCTTCTGTTGTAACTACTGTTCTAAATGCCGTAATTTTGCCTTGTTTATGTAGTTCTTTTATTGTGTCTTTTCCAAGTAATTTTGTATGCTCTTTGAAGATTTTCAATTCTTTCTTTGTTATCTTGCATATTTAACCCTGTTGGTTCAATAATTTTACCCAGATACTTAAATTTGTCCACTTGAGTGATATTTCCATATTTGGTGGTTAATGGTTGATTGTTGATACCTGATTATTATTATTATTATTATTATTATTATTATTATTATTATTATTATTTCACTCGCCGTGGTGGTTCATCTATCAGGAGACGGGCTATTGTCAAGTTCTCCCGACCTTTACTACTGTGACAGGAAGGTTCTTGTCATGCGGCAGGTGTTTGCAATGACACCTTTCTGCATTTGTGGAAGTGCATTAGCGATGTCCAGATCCTGCAGGTGTTATTGCAGCTTACTGTGCACAAGGTCAGTGGCAGAGATGACTAAAGGCCTCACTGTTTCCACGTCCATCTCCCACAGTTCTCGAACTTCTGCTGCGAGATCAGTGTACTTTTCAATCCTCTGGGCATGCCTTCAAAGGTCTGGCTAACACTACCTCTGGTCCACAAAATAAATAAATAAATAAATAAATAAATAAATAAATAAATAAATAAATAAATAAATAAATAAAATAGCTCACCAGAGTTAAGAACCACGTGGTCCATCGTAGGCCTAAACGAAGAAGAATAAATAAATAAATAAATAAATAAATAAATAAATAAATAAATAAATAAATAAATAAATAAATAAATGCGTTATTTCTTTCGCTGACACTATGCCAATTTAACGTGTCAGACTTGAACCAGTTTAAATGTAATCATTGAAGGTGTAACTACAGGGAATTCAATATAAAATTAACACCACACTCAACGCACTATAATCACAATTCAATGAAAATATATTTAGAAGCAGAGCCGGAGAGTCGTGTTGTTGACTCAGCACAGGCTGCTTGGAAAAGGAATAAACAGGAGTAATTTTTTTTCGTCGACCGTAATGACATATTAAATATTCTCTGAAACTCACTTCAATACTCCTACAATGTTTGCCCGAGTTGACATTTCATTTTAAGAGCAAAGTACTTTCTAGATGCAGAGATAGCCTGCGCTTGGCTTTCCTAATTTATTTGTAGTGAAGTTCTTATTTGAACAGGTGGATGGAAGAATTACATCTGACATCATTTTATTAATTATTTTTATCCACTCTCTCTCTCTCTCTCTCTCTCTCTCTCTCTCTCTCTCTCTCTCTCTCTCTCTCTCTCTCTCTCTCTCTCTCTCTCTCTCTCTCTGACCGAGCGAGTTGGCCATGTGGTTATGGGTGCGCAACTGTGAGCTTGCATTCGGGAGACAGTGGGATCGAACCCCACTGTCGGCAGCAGAGGATTTCCATTTTCACACGAGGCAAATGCTGGGGCTGTATCTTAATTATTGCCACGGCCACTTCCTTCACACTCCTAGCCCTTTTCTACCCATCATCTGCATAAGACCTAACTGTGTCGGTGCAACGTAAAGCAAATTTTAAGAAAAAAATCTCTGTCTCTGAAAAGCTTGAATTGGGCTCTGTCCGAATCACGGCTACGAATTTTGACGTAGAATACGTACAAAATGATAATGTGTTAGTATTACAAATTATCAGAGATATTCACGAAATAATAAGCCTCCGTGGTTCAGGCGGGAGCGCGCCGGTCCATGAACATTGGGTCCCGTGGTTCAAATCCCAGTCATTCCAAGCGAGATTTATGCTGGACAAAGCGGAGGCTGGACAGGACGTCACAATCCGCTGACCAATGCCAGCACATGCCCGGAATGGCCTATCTATTGAGTGTTCTAAGTTCCTTGCTAATTACTGGTAAAGCAGAACTATGGTGTTAGTGGTACTAATCACAGGCGCCGCTCAGACCCATGGTATTCCTTATATAGTGGTACTAATCACAGGTAACATAGACCCATGGTGTCCCTCACATAATGGTACTAATCACAGGTAACATAGACCCATGGTGTTCCTCACGTAGTGGTACTAATCACAGGTGCCGCCCAGACCCGTGGTGTTCCTTACATAGTGGTACTAATCACAGGTAACACATACCCATGGTGTTCCTTACATAGTGGTACTAATCACAGGTAACACATACCCATGGTGTTCCTTACATAGTAGTACTAATCACAGGTAACACAGACCCATGGTGTTCCTTACATAGTGGTACTAGTCACAGGTAACACAGACCCATGGTGTTCCTTACATAGTGGTACTAATCACAGGTAACGTAGACCCATGGTGTCCCTCACATAATGGTACTAATCACAGGTAATATAGACCCATGGTGTTCCTTACATAGTGGTACTAATCACAGGTAACGTAGACCCATGGTGTTCCTTACATAGTGGTACTAATCACAGGTAACACAGACCCATGGTGTTCCTTACATAGTGGTACTAATCACAGGTAACGTAGACCCATGGTGTTCCTTACATAGTGCTACTACTCACAGGTAACACAGACCCGTGGTGTTCCTTACATAGTGGTACTAATCACAGGTAACGTAGATCCATGGTGTTCCTTACATAGTGGTACTAATCACAGGTAACACAGACCCATGGTGTTCCTTACATACTGCTACTACTCACAGGTAACACATACCCATGGTGTTCCTTACATAGTGGTACTAATCACAGGTAACACAGACCCATGGTGTTCCTTACATAGTGGTACTAATCACAGGTAACGTAGACCCATGGTGTTCCTTACATAGTGTTACTACTCACAGGTAACACAGACCCATGGTGTTCCTTACATAGTGGTACTAATCACAGGTAACGTAGATCCATGGTGTTCTTTACATAGTGGTACTAATCACAGGTAACGTAGACCCATGGTGTTCCTTACATGGTGGTACTAATCACAGGTAATCTCATTGTTCGAAATCAATCATCTCTTGGTCGCCCCTTACGACAGGCAGAGGATATCGTCGGTGTATTCGTCTGCGTCCCTCACCCGCAGGGGTTAGAATGACATGTTTCTTGAAAGAACATCATCAGATTATATCAAATCACACTAAAATATATTCAAAAATTTGTAAACATTTATTTACTCTATGCTAGAGTGAGAGCAGTGAGAACTTCATTAAGGTAAGTTTTTAAACTGAAGTTTTTGAGGACTTAGAAAAAACATCATATTCCGTCATTCCGCCTTATACGGATTTTGTTTGGCTTTGTTATGGAAGTTAGGATCTTGGCACCATTCCAACTAATACATATTTTACTGTGCCGCATTGTGTAAGACAGGAATTTGTCCGACTCGTTGGCTGAATGGTCAGAGTACTGGCCTTCGGTTCAGAGGGTCCCGGGTTCGATTCCCGGCCGGGTCGGGGATTTTAATCGCTTCTGATTAATTCTTCTGGCTCGGGGACTGGGTGTACATGTCCGTCCCAACACTCTCCTCATCATATTCAGACAACACACTACACTACCAACCACCACAGAAACACGCAATAGTGCTTACATCCCTCCATAGAGGGTTGGCGTCAGGAAGGGCATCCGGCCGTAAAACAGGGCCAAATCCACATGTGCGACGCAGTTCGCACCCGCGACCCCACAGGTGTGGGAAACAGCGGCAGGAAAAGAAGAAGAAAGAAGAAGATTGTGTAAGACAGGAATTTGTCTCCATTCCATCCAACGCCGGTTTAACAGTGTCCTACCCTGGAAACGTCCGGCTCCATGGCTCCATGGGTGCCGGGTTCGATTCCCGGCAGGGTCGGGAATTTTAACCATCATTGGTTAATTTCGCTGGCACGGGGGTTGGGTGTATGTGTCGTCCTCATCATCATTTCATCCTCATCACGACGCGCAGGTCGCCTACGGAAGTCAAATCAAAAGACCTGCATCTGGCGAGCCGAACATGTCCTCGGACACTCCCGGCACTAAAAGCCATCCGCCATTTCATTTCATACCCTGGAAACAAGGAATTAGTCTTCTATCCGTCTAACATAGGTTTAACTGTACTAATTCATTCTAATATATACTAAATCTCGTTGTGCCCCACAGCGAACGATAGGAATTTGTCTCCATTTCACTATGCCCCATTGTCTCACTGTGCAAGACAGAAATTTTCCTCCATTCTGTTTAACACAGGTTTTACTCCATTCCTTCTAACGGAACTGCCATTGTGCCCTGCCGTCCGCGGAAAACAGGGATTTTCCCAATACCTTCTTACGCAGGTACCAACCAAGAAAACGGGATCTCGAGTCTATTCCGCCTCACACCAACTTCACTACACCCCTCATCCCAGAAGAAAGGAACATCACTCGATTCTATCTCATACAGATTTGGCTGTGGGTGTTGTCGAATTGGTCCGACTGCTAGCACAGGGGGTGGGGTCGAACTGGTCCGACTCTTAGCGCAGGGGATGGGGTTGTACTGGTCCGACGCTAACGTATCAAAACCAAGGATCGAAGAAACCTTATCATTCGATCATAGATTTTACAAACTATCTCAGTAAAATGACACAGGACAATATATTAAACTAGCAGTTACCCAGGGCTTTGCTCTCGTGCATTTCGTAATTTGATAAAAGTAAACGTTCCCCGCTACTGTATTAAGACATTTTCTGAAAATTCCTAAGGTATAAAAACTGCCTGCAAAATTTAGTTTCATTTACCCCAGTACCTCTTTGCAAACCACGTTTGTGGTATTGCCTTTTGAGGCTAAGATGACTAGGCGACTGGCAGAGCTAACTCATACGACATACAACTGTCGATGCGAAAAGCAGCCCTCTCTCTAGTCGAATAGAAAAAAATTACATGCTTTCTTAAGGAGAGTCCAAATACCAATTTCCATGTCTGTAACATCTTCAGGTTTTGAGGTATCAGTATCCAAATAAAAAGAATTCAACCCCTTTTTCAGCCTTTTTAACCCCCCTTTTGTTTTTTCGAAAACAAAACACACATGTTTCTTTTTTTTAAGATTATGAATACCAAGTTTCACGTCTATAACATGTAACGTTTTTGCTAGATATACCCATTCTAAAAATCCACCCCCCCCCCCTTTTTCACTTCCCCTTAAATGAATTTTCCGAAAAAAATTATTCTCCTTTACATTTACAGGAGATATATGTAGCAGCCTTTCGGCCTTGTCAAGTAACAAACAGTATATATGTAGTGGCCTTTAGCTTAGGTTAGGATCGCCTCTTTTGACCCGATTGTGTCTTCTCATCTTTCGTATATTTAAATCCCTCAAGAACGACTAACTTAAAGCCACTCTCACTCAACATGGAACACATTTTACACTTCTACTAGTACTACACTACACTACACTGAGAACTGACTAGAGTCTACAGAAATGAGGCAGTTTTTGAGAGGTGGGAGGTTAGCTCAGTAACCCATTCGGGAATTCCTGCCAACTACCGGTCGGACCAGTTCAACCACAAATTTTACTCGACGCAACGAACTGAGCGTATTCTACCCACCTCACCTAAATACAAACACTCGAATTGAGGGACTGACCAGACAGAAACTGCTTCCCCAGCTAACACTCGAACTGAGGGAATTGATGTTATGTGCCTTGAAAAATATCATTAAGTGTTGGTTTGTTACAAGCCTACAAATTAAAAACTACTTTATATGAGTCGCCTTTAATAAAAACCAATCTGTCCATCTCACCATTTTCACCGAGCGAGTTGGGTTTGAACCCCAGTGTCGGCTGTCCTAAAGATGGTATTCCACGGTCTCCCATTTTCACACCAGGCAAATTCTGGGGCTGTACCTTAATTATGGCAACGCCCGCTTCCTCCCCACCCCAATCCCACCGTACGATTTATCTGTGTCGATGGGACGTAAACCAAAATTGTAAAAAGAAATTATTTTTGAGTGACGAGGGACTTCGACAACATTCGATCTGGCCACTGTAAATGAGCACTTCCGAAGTTGACAAAAATGACTAGATTTATATCTGGACTCCGCGGTCGACATAAAATATTCACAGGTTTTGATCATCTTCAAAGCCTGTTCCTCAACAAGGGACGGATATGGCGCGTGTATTTCGCGCATGACGTTCCCGGTTCACACTCTGTGTAGGTTGACAGGCGACGAGGAACAGCATTACTAAATTTCCCAGAGGAGCGGGAGCATTTTCCTTAGATAAGAGATGACCCAATTTTAAGCACATAAAAGCCGAGGCAAGACGTGGAAGCTAAGTGCAGTCGGACAGCGCTGGGCTCGTCCGTGGAGACTTGTGACCGGGGAGGTCACGTTTTATATCACCGCTACAATATACGACAAGGAGGAGCGTAAGCTACTCGTTCTAAACTGAGATGAGTTGGAGTAAAGTGCTCGAGATCTGGGCTATAGGCCTACTGCCCCTGTCTCGCAGATGGAATAAGGATGGACACAGAGTAACCTATCTATGGCCTCCGTGGCTCAGACGGCAGCGCGTCGGCCTCTCACTGCTGGGTTCTCTGGTTCAAATCCCCGTCACTCCATCTGAGATTTGTACTAGACAAAGTGGAGGTGGGGCAGGTTTTTCTCCGGGTACTCCGGTTTTCCCTGTCATATTTCATTCCAGAAACACACTCCACTATCATTTAATTCCATCTGTCGCTCAATAATCATTGCCCCAGAGGAGTGCGACAGGCTTCCGCAGCCGACACAATTCCTATCCTCGCCGCAAGATGGGGGTTTCATTCATTCCATCCCTGACGCGGTTATTATCTGGAAAACAAGTTGTAGGTTTTTCACAGAGTAAGCTACCTATGATGACAGGTTCTGTACCCCTTGGGAGCAGATAGTACCGAACTGGACCGACGGTCAAAACACTCCAGTGGGTTCGAAGCCCACTGTCATCAGCCCACAAGGTTGTTTTCCGTCATTTCCCATTTCACACGAGGCAAATGCTGGAGCTCTTCCTAATCAAGGCCACAGTAGCTTCCTTTCCACTCCTAACCCTTTCCTGTTCCATCGTCGCCATAAGTCCTATCTATATCTGTCTGACGTAAAGCAAATTAAAAAAATATATACGTAGGAAAGGAGTTAATAGATCACCATCACATTTGGGCCATTGAGAGAAAAATCACGTAACCAGCAACTGCAAGAAACGTTATTCTGTGAGAGAGAACACAATTCTCAGACAAAACTTTCTTTACATCGGTCTGTTTTCAGGAATGGTTTTTATGTATGGGAGTGAAAGCTGAATGAATCCATGATGTATTATTAATAAATTGGAACAGACACGAAAGTAGCGAGAATGATTGCTAGCTCGTAACCTGTAAGTTTACCAGCCTGTCGAAATTAATCCAAGATTAAGGAAACACTAGAAAAGAAAAAAATATTTAATAACAGAGTGATGACTGAAAAGCTTATAGCCGGGCTGAGAGGTCAGACGGTTGAGGTGCTGGCCTTCTGCCCCCAACTTGGCTCAGTCCGGTGTTGATAGAAGGTACTCAAATACCTCAGCTTCGTGTCGGTAGATTTACTGACATGAGAAAGAACTCTTGCAGGACTCGGCCAGTAAAGCCAGTAACATTAATTATTATTGAAAAGCTTATCAGTTCTATTCAAGATAGAAGATAGAAAAGCTGTGGATACCCGCAATAAACATTATTACGTAGATTCAATTGTTTCTGACAAAAATGTACTTACGTAGAACTTATGCAGCGTGGGAAAAATACAGTAAATAATAACTAGAGGACTCGTGCTGCTCCCCAACATTCGTTATAAACAGATCAGATAACTCGTCCTGATATGTCTGTCGTAGTCATATTGTATTGCCTGCCCTTTCAATAGTTTAATGAACATTTAATAAAAAGCGCGTTATGATATGCCGCAGTTCATAGTTAGAATTAATCCATTCTGACGTCGTCATACCGTCTGTTTGGTAAAAATCTATCCACATATTCGCTATTTTTATCCTGCAGTACTTGATGTAAAGCTTAGTATTTTGCCGTACAAGGCAATGGTATTCTTAATCGCAGTTCTTCTATATAGAACGGTTGTCTTGTGAGCTCATAGGTTAATCTCGAAGGGGCGGTTTTTGCCACAAAGATAACATTTTTAAGATGCTTGCCCTTCACTCTTTCTAGTGTTTCTAGATTATCCTTTCATATGTGTTCCCAGATGATGTCTAAGACGTATGCCATGATGGGTTCTGTTTGTTCGTAGACTTTTCTCACTTAGCAGTATGTGAGTTATTAGGAACTCTCTGCCATCTGTTGAAGATACCGTATTTGGAAGCTGCAAAAAGTTAGAGAGTCAAAGAGTATCTAGAAATAAATAGTATTCTTCCGTGATCAGAAGAAGTGTATACTCTCTGGCTTGACAGGTAGTAATCAAACATGGCTGCATGCAATGACATTACTAAGGATTAAAATCACATAGCAAAGTAAAGTCATCTCCGTACAGGCCATGAAGGCCCTTGGAGTAACCTCGGGCACTTGATGGGGTAGAGTGGTTAGCACTAAGCCCGGCCGCCTTTGCCCACAGGAATTAACCTGGTACTTATTTTGGTGTATGCTGAGTGAACCTCAGGACCATATTTACCTCCGTAAGTCGAAATCTCTTTTCTTAAATGTTTCGACTTCCTGACGGGGAATCGAATCCACGTCCTTCCGGGTGAACCGAACACGCCTTTACCGCCTCGGCCAGACAGCCCCTGAAAATCACGTTGTTCTACTTCTACCACTTTTCCCCACACCTGTGGAGTCGCGGGTGCTAACTGCGTCGCACATGTGCATTTGACTCTGTTTTAAGGCCGGATGCCCTTTCCGACGCCAACCTTATATGGAAAGATGCAATCACTATTGCGTGTTTCTGTGGTGGTTGGTGGTGTAGTGTGTTGACTGAATATGAAGAGGAAAGTTTTGGAACAAACACAAACACCCAGCCCCCGAGCCAGAAGAATTAATCAAACACGACTAAAATCCCATGATTCATGGTGTGGGTTACTGTAGTCATGTCCTAGTTCGTGAACCATGGGCAACGGCTGAGTGGCCTAGCAAGTGGTCCTGAGAGTCGGGATACCAGTTGCTATGGAATGGGAGTGGGCATCTCGGACATATTCTGAGTCATGGCCCTCCTTGTGCTCAGGCGGCTAGGACTATACAATTCACCGGCGGTCCATAACCCGTTCGAGGTGAGATCCTCACTTGGACTATGTGCAAGTAGGGTAGCATCCTGCTTCATGAATTTACCGAGCTCAGAACATTTTAAGCAAGCCTCGGACCTATGGGAGTAACGTAGTCCCACTCCCATTTGACAGGCGAGGAACTCCTTGGAAACAACTTCGCGAACGAAATGGAATTCGATGGAGAGCTATCAATATTAATGGGGCTTATGGAAGAAAGAAAGTAGAACTGGCTGAGTCAGCAAAGAGGATGCATCTGGATGTGCTAGGAGTAAGGGGAGATAACGAGGAAGAGATAGGAGATTATAAAGTGCACTTGACGAGTGTTAGAAACGGAAGGGCAGAGTCTGGGGTAGGGCTCTATATCAGGAATACCATTGCACGCAACATAGTTTCTGTTAGGCACGTAAATGAGCGAATGATGTGGGTAGATTTGTAAGTTGGAGGAATTAGGACGAGAATTGACTCAGTGTATTAACCATGTGAGGATGCAGATGAGGATGAAGTTGACAAGGTTTATGAATCATTGAGTGACATCGTAGTCAGGGTAAACAGCAAGGAAAGGACAGAGCTAATAGGATATTTCAGTGCGAGATTTGGAAATAGAACTGAAGGATACGAAAGGATGATTGGTAAATGTGGGGAAGATATGGAAGCTAATGGGAATGGGAAGCGTGTGCTAATATGGGTTTAGCAGTTACGAATACATTCTTCAAGTATAAGGCTATTCACCGCGACACATGGAAGGCTAGGGGTATCAGATCCATAATAGACTATATCTTAACCAACTTTGAATTCAGGAAATCTGTTAGGAATGTACGAGTTTTCCGGGGATTTTTCGATGATACAGACCACTATCTGATCTGTAGTGAACTAAGTATCTCTAGTCCTAGGGTAGAGAAGGTGAAATCTGTCTGAAAACGAATAAGGGCAGAAAATCTCCAGGACGAGGAAATTAGACAGAAGTACATGGATATGATTAGTAAGAAGTTTCGAACAGTAGACAGTAAGCAGGTTCAGGATAGAGAAAGTGAATGGGTGGCATACAGGGATGCTGTAGTAGAAACAGCAAGGAATGCCTAGGAACAACTGTTTGTAAAGATGGTAAAAGGCGAAAATCTTGGTGGAATGATGAAGTGAGAACAGCTTGTAAACTTAAAAAGGAGGCTTATCAGAAATGGCTCCAAACAAGGGCCGAGGCAGACAGGGATTTGTACGTAGATGAAAGAAACAGAGCGAAACAAAGAGTTGTTGAATCCAAAAAGAAGTCGTGGGAAGATTTTGGTAATAACCTGGAAAGGCTAGGTCAAGCAGCAGGGGGACCTTTCTGGACAGTAATAAGGAATCTTCGGAAGGGAGGGGAAAAAAGGAAATGAACAGTGTTTTGAGTAATTCAGGTGAGGAGGGAATATTTTGAACATCTTCTCAATGTAAAAGGAAATCATCCTGGTGGTGTTACGAACAGCCAAGCTCATGGGGAGGAGGAAAATGATGATGGTGAAATTACACTTGAGGAAGTGGAAAGGATGATAAATAAACTCCATTGTCATAAATCAGCAGGAATAGAAGAAATTTGATCTGAAATGGTGAAGTATAGTGGAAAGGCAGGGATGAAATGGCTTCATAGAGTAGTAAAATTAGCATGGAGTGTTGGTAAGGTACCTTCAGATTGGACAAAAGCAGTAATTACACCTATCTATAAGCAAGGGAACAGGAAGGATTGCAACAACTATCGATGTATCTTATTGATTAGTATACCAGGCAAAGTATTCACTGGCATCTTGGAAGGAAGGGTGCGATCAGTAGTTGAGAGGAAGTTGAATGAAAACCAGTGTGGTTTCAGACCACAGAGAGGCTGTCAGGATCAGTTTTTCAGTATGCGCCAGGTAATTGAAAATTGCTACGAGAGGAATAGGCAGTTGTGTTTATGTTTCGTAGATCTAGAGCAGGGCCATCCAAACAGCGCTCCCCGAGCGCTAGCGCTCTGGCCGCGCTCCAAGCCAGTGCTCCGAGCGCTTTGGGGAAGGTGGGTGGTGGGAGAAGCTTGGCTGGCTGAGCGAGCGGTCTGCCCGCCGCGCCGAAGAGAGCAGTCGATCTGTCAATCGTAGTCTAGTCTACAGTGACTCTATACATATAGTGTAGTGTCACTGTAGTCTAGTACAATGCGCTTTGTTAACAGCGTGTAACTAAATAACTAAATCAGTTTCGCAGTTGTCATGGCTGAACATCATACAAAAAAAAAAAAAAAAAAGGAGCGGTGAAGCAGCAGCCTTCAAAGCAGAATGGGAAATTTCATGTTTCTGTACAGCTTATAAAGGCAATGCCAAATTTTTAGTGTGCCACCGAGATTTAATGTGTTTTAAAAAAGCACAATTTGGAACGGCACTACAGTGCCAACCACAGGGATGATTACGGTGATTTGACAGACGCCAGTCGCCAATCGAAGTTGGAAGAATTGAAAGAAAATTTCAAGCAGCACTGTTCTGTAAATATTATTGCTTTTAATTTTTAAATGCTTGTTTACAAACGGGAATGAAGAAATGATTGAATTATCTGAAAAATACTAAAATTGTGACTTGCCGTATTTTTGTCTGACAGATGATTGAGGAGAGCGAGGTTGGTGGACCCATTTTACGAACAAGCTACAAATGTTCGCCGCGAATTGCCAAAGCTGGGAAACCCTTCACGGAAGGGAATGTAATCAAGGAGTGCCTAATGGATGCGGCGGCATGTCTTTGTCCTATGGAGCTAGTTGAGAAATTTGATAAAATCTCTGTTTCTCCACAAACTGTGGCTCGCAGAATAGACGACATGGCCGTTGATATGGAACAGCAATTAATGGAGAAGGCAGCAAATTTTGTATAATTTTCCATCGCCCTCGACGAATCAACCGACATTGCGGAAAAAGCTCAGCTCGTTATTTTCATTTGAGGGGTGGATGACGATCTTCGGGTTACCGAGGATTTCCTAGACTTGGTAGCTCTCAAAAACACCACTATCGGTTTCGATATTTTCCAAGCAGTGGAGGGTGTTTTTGAGTCAATGGGATTAAAATGGGAGGGGTTGACGAGTGTAACGACGGATGGAGCTCCTGCTTTACGTGGTCTACGCACGGGGTTCCTCAGCTACCGTATGTAAAATTAAACATGGCTGAGTGCAGTAGTAACCTAATGGCGGCGATCCAGTGCTTTATACACCAGGAGGCAATCTGTGCAAAAGTCGCCAAGCTTAAAGACATAATGGAAACAGTTGTGCGAATGGTAAATTTTCTTCGCTCCCATGAACTCATGCACCGTCAATTGAAAGAGTACTGGGCGAGTTGGCCGTGCGGTTAGGGGCGCGCATCTGTGAGCTCGCAATCGCGAGACAATGGGTTCGAACCCCACTGTCGACAGCCCTGAAGATGGTTTTTTGTGGTTTCCCGTTTTCACACCAGGCAAATGCTGGGGTTGTACCTTAATTATACCTTAATTAAGGCCACGGCCGCTTCCATCCCATTCCTGGGCCTTTCTTGTCCCATTGTCGCCATAAGACCTATCTGTGTCGGTGCGACGTAAAGCAAGTAACAAAAGAAAAAAATCAGAGTTCTTGGATGACATCGAAGCGGAGTATCCGGATATCCCGTACCATGCAGAAGTAAGATGGCTGAGCCATGCGAAGTACTTCATCGAGCTTTTTGCTTGCGGAATGCAATAGATGCCTTTTATGACATGAAAGGGTGGCCCGAAGTTCTTTTGCGTGATCCTAAGTGGGTGGTGGATTTGGCCCCCTTAAGTGACTTTACTGCCCATCTGAATACTTTGAACACTTCGCTTCAGGGCGACAAGCACATTATCTCCGATTTGGTGGAAAAAATTCAAGCGTTCCAAAGAAAATTGATTTTGTGGGAAAACCAGTTGCGTGCAAGGAACACAGGACATTTTCCATTGCTTGAAACAGTGAAATACGGTGTCGACTTTGAAGAGTATTTGCAGGTAATTCGCCAATTACAAAATGAGTTTGAAAAGAGATTTTCAGAATACAGAACTCCAAGCGGTGTTAGATGTATTTGTTCGACCATTTTCTCTTAGTGCAGACAGTGCTCCACAGCTATTTCAATTAGAGTTGCTTAAAGTGCAGTGCAATGTTCGTCTTAAAGACCGCTTTGTAATGTCACGAAGTTTAGAAGAATTTTGCAGCGGCTTTCCGCAAGAAGAATACCCCCTTTTGTATAAACATGCATGTAAAGTTCTGTCAATGTTCGGCTCAACGTGCATTTTTGAGTGTTCCTTTCGGTTCTTAAGTTTACCAAAAGTAAACATCGTGCAACGATAAGCGATAGAAACTTGCGCAATTGTTTAAGAATAGCTGTGTCCAGACATATTGTAGGCCTACTCAATTTGGAGATGATTGTTTGCTCCAAAAGTAAAAGCTCGTGAAAACGACTGACCAAAAGTCACTCAATGTCTGTACTATCTGTTCATATCGGTAAAACGTTGTTGAATTTTCCTCTTAGATATGTTCAAATTTCAGTTTTGAATAAATCACATTACTGTATTCTTTACTTAGCACTTGATTTCGTTTCCTGCATATTCCATACATCGGAGTACCTTTCGATTTGTAGATGCGGTATATTTTTATGGCAAAATAGCCCTATCAATATGATGGCAACAAACCCACAAAAGCCGTCAGACGCAAGACTGTACGTACGTATCTGGTCAGCGCGGTCCGAACATCGTCTGTCTCAGGTCTCCTCGCTGCCGAACTGTAGTAGTGGTAGGGGAAGGAGCGCTAGTCTGACTGCCCAGTGCTCCCCGAGCGCGGGCGCGCTCTCGGAGCGCAATGGCTGGATGGCCCTGATCTAGAGAAAGTATATGACAGGGTACCGAGGGAAAAGATGTTCGCTATACTGGGGGACAATGGAATTAAAGGTAGATTATTAAAATCAATCAAAGGCATTTATGTTGACAATTGGGCTTCAGTGAGAATTGATGGTAGAATGAGTTCTTGGTTCAGGGTACTTACAGGGGTTAGACAAGGCTGTAATAATTCACCTTTGCTGTTCGTAGTTTACGTGGATCATCTGCTGAAAGGTATAAAATGGCAGGGAGGGATTCAGTTTGGTGGAAATGTAGTAAGCAGTCTGGCCTATGCTGATGACTTGGTCTTAATGGCAGATTGTGCTGAAAGCCTGCAGTCTAATATCTTGGAACTTGAAAATAGGCACAATGAGTATGGTATGAAAATTAGCCTCTCGAAGACTAAATTGATGTCAGTAGGTAAGAAATTCAACAGAATTGAATGTCCGATTGGTGATACAAAGCTAGAACAGGTCGATAATTTCAAGTATTTAAGTTGTGTGTTCTCCCAGGATGGTAATGTAGTAAGTGAGATTGAATCAATGTGTAATGAAGCTAATGCAGTGAGCTCGCAGTTGCAATCAACAGTATTCTGTAAGAAGGAAGTCAGCTCCCAGACGAATCTATCTTTACATCAGTCTGTTTTCAGATCAATTTGCTTTACGGGAGCGAAAGCTGGGTGGACTCAGGATATCTTATTCATAAGTTAGAAGTAACAGACATGAACGTAGCAAGAACGATTGCTGGTACAAACAGGTGGGAACAATGGCAGGAGGGTACTCGGAATGAGGAGATAAAGGCTAATTTAGGAATTAACTCGATGGATGAAGCTGTACGCATAAACCGGCTTCTGTGGTGGGGGTCATGTGAGGCGAATGGAGGAGGATAGGTTACCTAGGAGAATAATGGACTCTTATGGAGGGTAAGAGAAGTAGAGGTAGACCAAGGCGACGATTCTTAGACTCAGTTTCTAACGATTTAAGGATAAGAGGTATAGAACTAAATGAGGCCACAACACTAGTTGCAAATCGAGGATTGTAGCGACGTTTAGTAAACTCACAGAGGCTTGCAGACTGAACGCTGAAAGGCATAACAGTCTATTATGATTATGTATGTATGTATGTATGTATCTATGTATCTATGTATGTATGACTAAAATCCCCAACCCAGCTGGCAATCGAACCCGGGACCTTCTAAACCGAAGGCCTCAACCCTGACCATTCAGCCAATGAGTCAGACCCCTTAAAATCACATATATCAGAATATTAATGAAAGTGTTAGTCGCTTAGCAACCTGCTAAGTACAGAATGTACTGCGGGTTAGGGTAAGCATTCGCCTGCAATTACTGGAGTGATCATTTAATGATTTGATTTTATGATTACTCAAAGTTGGCTGAATTTTGAGACCTATCAATGTCTCATGACTCACCGGCAGGTAATTGCGGACCGAGCTCGATAGCTGCAGTCGCTTAAGTGCGGCCAGTATCCAGTATTCGGGAGATAGTAGGTTCGAACCCCACTGTCGGCAGCCCTGAAAATGGTTTTCCGTGGTTTCCCATTTTCACACCAGGCAAATGCTGGGGCTGTACCTTAATTAAGGCCACGGCCAATTCCTTCCCACTCCTAGCCCTTCCCTATCCCTTCGTCGCCATAAGACCTATCTGTGTCGGTGCGACGTAAAGCAACTAGCAAAAAAAAGTAATTGCGGAGACAATAAAACAGAAATGAAGCAAATCGGCCCAGTAGAACGGACGGACAAATTTGCCAAAGCTTTTTTTTTTTTTTTTGCTTTACGTCGCACCGACACAGATAGGTCTTATGGCGACGATGGGACAGGAAAAGGCTAGGACTGGGAAGGAAGCGGCCGTGGCCTTAAGGTACAGCCCCAGCATTTGCCTGGTGTGAAAATGGGAAACCACGGAAAACCATTTTCAGGGCTGCCGACAGTGAGGTTCGAACCTACTATCTCCCGAATACAAAGCTGTTTTTAGTAAACTCTTTTAATATACAGGGTGTTTCTATATTCACATTACAGACTTTAAGGGCTTGCAGTGGGGACCAAGACAGTTAAGTTTAGTATAGGAACTTGTGTCCGGAAACGTATCGTATTTCCGCTACCCTTGAAAAACCCACCACAGCACACGTTCAAATCTCCAGCACTGTACGCGCAACTGACCAAAGTACGTACGTTATTGAACGATCACGTGATGTATCGTACCCCTTCAGGTTTGCTGACATTCACTTGAGTGTGTCATCCGCACGGAGACGTGTTGTACTTTAGTTCATGCTACAGTACAGCAATAATTCTTGACTACGTACACAGCAGTAAGCTGTACGTACAATAATTCATCTGCACCAAACTTTTGAGCAGTAGTGGATAGGTCGTGGTGGCCCGATTTCTTGGCCTGCACGTTCACCCGACTTGACACTGCAAGACTACTACCTGTAGGGTCACATGGAAAGTTGATTTATGAGACACCAGTGGAATCAGAGGAAGATCTATTGGCACGTGTTATGGCTGCGGCGGATGTTTGAGGATCGGGGATATGTGATCGTGTGTAGGAGAACATGGTACAGAGGTACTGTGTCTGTGTTGACGCCGCTGATCGTCGCATGGAGCCCCACCTGTAATTGGACCCAGACGACAAGCAACAGGAGACGGCAGAGCGCCGAAAGTAGGTGGAACTGTGAACGTGAGCTGTGGTGGTTTTTTGCGGATAGCGGGAAGATGGTACGTTTCCGGACACAAGTTCCTATGATAAATTTAACCGTCTTGGTTCCCACTGCTAGCCCTCAAAGTCTGCAATGGGAATTTAGAAACACTCTGTATACAGTAGATGTTATAGGCTTTACCTCCCACTAACGGGCAAAATAAAACGGGCGCGGAAAATATTTGTAAGACTGACGAAGAACTGACCCCTGTTAATGAACAGGAGAACTGGCTATCACAGGAAATGCTGGAAACCATGATTTCAATGCACCAAGGCTTGCTGTCACATGTCTGCGCGTACGTCGCTGTGTCATTACGTGTGTGAGTGAGAGGAGTAGACGTGTTTAGTGACCTGTTGAATACTTACGATGCAGCGTGTATTCATTGTCGACTGTTATGCGGAGCACGATTCGTGGAAAACCTGTGCGGAACTGTTCGCGCAAAAGTTTAAGCCTGGAAGTGTTTCGCCAAAACTTCCAGCAAAGTCTGCAATGCAAAACTCAGTGACAAAATGGCACGAAACGGCTATGTAGCGAAGAAAAACCGTAAGTATCCGAAAAGAGTTAGAACAGCGGAAAACATTGCTCGAGTCAAGGAAAGCCTGGAACGAAGTCCGAGGAAATCTCAACGTCGTTTATTGGTGCAAGTAGGAATTTGTCGAAACATTATCAGGAGTACCCGCATTTGTATCCTTACAAATTGACTGATAATATCCCCGATCTAACCGGTATTCAAACCAGGGACCTTCAAAACCAAAGGATGCTACGCTGACCATTTGGCTTCTAAGAATGAAAATATCAGTTAAATTAAGGGAGGGGCCAATTAAGGTAAGATAACAAACGACTTCCTTGTGCTTCATCGTATTCATATCCGGCCTTTGGCCACAGGGGTCCCGGGTTCGATTCCCGGCAGGGTCGGGAATTTTAACCATAATTGATTAATTCCGCTGACACAGGGGCTGGGTGTATGTGTCGTCTTCATCATCATTTCATCCTCATCACGACGCGCAGGTCGCCTATGGGAGTCAAATCAAAACACCTGCATCTGGAGAGCCGAACTTGTGATCGAACACTCTCGGCACTAAAAGCCATACGCCATTTCATTTCATCATATTCGTAAGAGAAAAACGAGCTGGCGTGGAAGGGGTCAAATAGGAATGATAAATGGACGGACCTGTCAGAAATAAACTGGATCAATATGACAGGTGAGACCTTTTCTGAAGTGTTGAATCTCTGAGGTAAACGTTCGTGGTGACGACTCAAGGGCAACCACTGGGGTCCAAACATGTGGACATACGCGAACATTGAATTATATTATTATTAAAATAAAACGGTTTCATCAGCACACAAATTTTTAGCTCATAACCGGTTTTCAGACACCAACCTTTATGGTTTTCGGAGACGCCGAGGTGCCGGAAGTTAGTCCCGCAAGAGTTCTTGTACGTGCCAGTAAATCTACCAACACGAGGCTCACGTATTTGAGCACCTTCACATACCACCGGACGGAGCCAGGATCGAACCTGCCAAGTTGGGGTCAGAAGGCCAGCACCTCAACCGTCTGAGCCACTCAAACCGGCTTATTTAAAACATTTAAATCCACATGGGTGTGTCGTCAAGATAACATGAGCCCAGGTGAAATAAACATTAGAACTTGCGTTTGATTTTAATAATAAGTTAATAATAATAATAATAATAATAATAATAATAATAATAATAATAATAATAATAATAATAATAATAATAATAATACAACTTGTTACTTTTTTAGCGTCGTAGTGTTATTGGTCAAATAACACAACCACCAGCACCGTTTTAACATAATGTGTGGCCTCCGGAGAGGCTTGGTGCAGGTTTTTGTTGTGACACCCTTAGGCGACCTGCGCGTCGTAATGTAAACTCGTATCCTCATCCTGAGGTGGTGCAGCTCATATCACGCACACCCCCAATGGAGGTAAGCGGCAGGTACTATTTCAACCATATACCAGCCCTTCTGGCATTCTTAAATTTTTGGCAGTACCGGAAATCGAACCTGGGCCCGCGAGGACGGCAGGTAATTACACTAACCGTTAAGCTACGGAGACGGCTCTTGGTATTTTATGGTGAATTATATTCCAATTACTAGCTCAAACATGCACTTCAATTACAGGAAAATGCAGATTCCTTACACCGTTCAGAAACGGATTAAGAGTTGAACGTACACACAGTTGCATGAAAATGCTGTGATGATTCATGTCTCAGCGCCATATTCACATACATTTATGGGCACATTAGTGCGAAAACCTAGCTGTCAGAAGATGATGAAGGAACTCCGTACTTCAACATTCATGTTTAATACGTAGCGCGTCTTTTGGCCACCTGGATTGTGATTCAGTCGAATAGGGCAATCTATATTTGGCAAAAGAAGTAAGTTTGAATACATTCCATTTTCTCGAAAAATTACTGTGCGATTTTCAAGATCATCACAGCAGTAAATTTGTAATACCCGTTAATGTTAAGTCTGGATATAGAAAACAAGAGTATTTCCATTCAAGAAACAAAGTACCACACCCTGGAGAAGTATTGCAATTTGGATGGCGAGCCCCTTCGCAATATAACCGGGAGTGAGAAATGTCGATATCTTCACGGGTTATTTGAGGTGACATCTTAGTTGAATGATCCTGTATAATGCCAGCTTATAGTCAAGAAGTAACGTGTCTACCTCTTACTCGGACGCCGTCGGTTGAATTCCCGGCCAAATCAGCGCTTTTTACCTGATTCTGAGGACTGGCTCGACGTCCACTCAGCCTACATGATTAGTTAATTTCGGTGAAATAGCAGCCACGAGCAGTCACACTGACCACGCGACACCTCCTAATCTGCAGGCCTTCACTTGATATGGGGGACTATCTTGTAAGTGTTGAAAGAATTACGCGTGATATCTAGCGCTCAATGGTTCGAACAAAACCGAAAAATCCACGACGACTTGACATATGAAACAAATTTACACCACAATTCAGAGGACAATCCAGAAAAGTTGTTCTGGTGTAAATTCCAACCCCAGTGAGCTCATTGGGAAACTACGATGCTTAAGATCTCGGGTACAAATGCCCAGATCCCTACTCGCCCAAACATCCACTCTACAGGGTCCAGCCAACTCAATTCCGTTCCGAAAATTACACCAATTCCATACCCATCTGTTAGAAAATGTTCAGAAATTCACTCAAGGCTTCAAGGGCTATAACTTGCTATCGAGGCATGTGATTGTGTCATTTTATGGCTTCAAAAGTGACCATATTGTGATTGAATGGAACGAATGCCATTAACACGAAATAAATACTCACATCTCTATCCTTAGCGCAAACAGATGATCTACTCTTTCTACAGCATTCACCATCATCATCATCATCATCATCTGTTTACCCTCCAGGTTCGGTTTTTCCCTCGGACTTAGCGAGGGATCCCACCTCTACCGCCTCAAGGGCAGTATCCTGGAGCTTCAGACTCTTGGTCGGGGGATACAACTGGAGAGTATGACGAGTACCTCGAACAGACGGCCTCACATGCTATGCTGAACAGGGGCCTTGTGGAGGGATGGGAAAATTGGAAGGGATAGGCAAAGAAGAGGGAAGGAAGCGGCCGTGGCCTGAAGTTAGGTACCATCCCGGCATTCGCCTGGAGGAGAAGTGGGAAACCACGGAAAACCACTTCCAGGATGGCTGAGGTGGAAATCGAACCCACCTCTACTCAGTTGACCTCCCGAGGCTGAGTGGACCCCGTTCCAGCCCTCGTACCACTTTTCAAATTTCGTGGCAGAGCCGGGAATCGAACCCGGACCTCCGGGGGTGGCAGCTAATCACGCTAACCACTACACTACAGAGGCGGACTACAGCATTCATAATCAGGGAATAATCAACAGATAGGTACAGCACATTATTTACAATTTTATTTACGTCACATTGACACCGATAGATCTTATGGCGGCGATAGAATAGGAACAAGCTAGAAGCTGAAAGGAATCGACGGTGGCCTTAATTAAGGTACAGCCTCCAGCATTTGCCTGGTGTGAAAATGGGAAACCACGGAAAACCATATTCAGGGCGGCCTACAGTGGGATTCGAACCCACCATCTCCCGAATACTGGATACTGGCCGCACTTAAGTGACTGCAGCTATCGAGCTCGGTCCTCCAGCATTTTGCTGGTGTGACTATCTTTAGGGCTATCGACGGGGGGGGGGGGGGGGATCGAACCCACTTTCCCCAGGATGCAAGCTAACATATACGTGATTCTAAGCGCATAGTTACACGTTCGGCCAAATTATTATTATTATTATTATTATTATTATTATTATTATTATTATTATTATTATTATTATTATTATTATAGACCGTCTCAGTGATCTTTTCGATTTATGAGTTGGTATCTCCTGGTACCCACAGAATAAACGAGTCGAAAATTTAGACTTCTCTACCAATCACGGATAACCAAAAATGGGGGTGGGAGTATGGATTTATTCTAATCCTTAAAATCCAAAATACTGAAAATATTCCGAACAACCAATTATTGTAAATAATTAATTAAAACATAAATCACTTGCATATACCCCCAAAACCTTTCATAGATGTATCATTTAACAATTAATCATACTTGATATTACAAAGCATTTCCTAGACTTCAGCCAAGTCATAAGATTCTGAGGTACAACCCGCTCATCTACAGTCGCTAAAAAATGAGGCTATCAGCGCAATAGTGGCCTAACCAACATCATTTCATGAACTGCAATATCTGCCTCTAACAGTCCTCCATGGCCTAAACCAGTGTCTACAGTGACCAAAGCCACCTGCCACCAACATTCACGATGTGACAGCACAACAACATAGTTGTACACCGTATTCCGGTGTCATAAAGGGCTATTATAGGCCAATATCACACTACATATAAATGTTGGTTAGGCCACTATTGCGCGAATAGTCTCAAATAAGAATGAAAAAACAAAAATCCACAGCCTGTTTCCACTCATTCGACCGGGTCAGGAATAGAATGAATGAAGCCCCCATCTAGCGGCGAGGATAGGAATTGTGCCGTTTGCCGAAGCCTGTCGCAATTCTCTGGGACAATGATTAATGAGTGACAGATGAAATGAAATGATATTGGAGAATGTTGCTGGAATGAAAGATGATAGGGAAAACCGGAGTACCCGGAGGAAAACCTTTCCCGCCTCCGCTTTGCCCAGCACAAATCTCACATGGAGTGACCGGGACTGGAACTACGGAACTCAGCCACGGAGGCTCTAAATAAGAGTGAGCACATGGTAATGTGTAAGTTCCTCACAGTCATACTTTTCTCAGAAAAAAATAACATATAGATATAAATTTGTGTATGGGACGGGGGGTTATCTTCATGGGAGAAGAATATATTTTGACACTGATTACAATAAAGTGTGATAGAATATTAATTGGGAAGAACATAAAATACCACGCGCTTCTTCATTATTGAGTGACTATACTTCCTTACTAATTCCTCCATGTATCGTTTTCATGTTCACCTTCCTTCGATTTTATTTCCCACATTCCTTTGATGATATTACATTATTTTCTTCTTTCTTAATCTGGTTACCCTCCAGGGTTGGATTTTCCCTCGGACTCAGCGAAGGATCCCACCTCTACCGCCTCAAGGGCAGTGTCCTGGAGCGTGAGACATTAGATCGGGCATACAACTGGGGAGGATGACCAGTACCTCGCCCAGGCGGCCTCATCTGCTATGCTGAAGAGAGGCCTTGGTGGGGGTGCGAAGATAGGAAGGGATAGACAAGGATGAGGGATGGAAGCGGCCGTAGCCTTAAGTTAGGTACCATTCCGACATTTGCCTGGAGAAGTAGGAAACCACGGAAAACCCACTTCCAGGATGGCTGAGATGGGAATCGAACCCACCTCTACGCAGTTGACCACCCGAGGCTGAGTGTACCCCGTTCGAACCCTCGTACCACTTTGCAAATTTCGTGGCAGAGCCGGGAATCGAACCCGGGCCTCCGCGGGTGGCAGCTAATCACACTAACCTACACCACAGAGGCGGACATCACATAATTTTACGGTAACAAAAAGTTGAAATTCTCTTTTAACTTAAGATGCAACTTTCTTATCCATTTATTTGCCTATGATTTTCTTGTTCCTTCACAGTATTTCGCTAGTTCCATGTCTTTATAGTCTAACATTCATTGATTTCCTAGCTTTCTTTTCTCGTGGATTTTCCCTTTTCTCACATCTACCACAAGCTGGTCCCTACCACTTCCCCTCTTAGTTGAATTTATCTCCTTACTGCCATTTTCCCTAACTTGATTTACAGAATTCTGCTGATTTTTTCTTGCTCTTATTCTCTACAAGTGGACAGATTACCTAATGTTAATCCCTTAAAACAATAATATTCGTTATCTATAAGTGACTAACTATGAATTAAATAAAATTGCATGTTTGATGTTTTGTTTTTGGTAAGTTTAATATTTTGAGATACATGTGATAGGTAGCAGTTCAATTATATCGTCTACTATGACCCGCTAGATTGTAATGAATTTGATAACTTCCGTAACTTTTTCATGCCACCAATTAGCCGTTTAGCAGAACTGTGAAAATGAGCCTATTTGAAATTTTCCCCTCGCCAACGTAACAGAAACGAACCCAAACTATCAACATCATCATCATCATCATCATCATATGTTTACCCTCCAGGTCCAGCTTTTCCCTCGGACTCAGCGAGGGATCCCACCTCTACCGCCTCAAGGGCAGTGTCCTGGAGCTTCAGACTCTTGGTCTGGGGATACAACTGGGGAGTATGACCAATACCTCGCCCAGGCGGCCTCACCTCCCACGGTGAACAGGGGCCTAGTAGGGGGATGGGAAGATTGGAAGGGATAGGCAAGGATGAGGGAAGGAAGCGGCCGTGGCCTTAAGTTAGGTACCATCCCGGCATTCGCCTGGAGGTGAAGTGGGAAACCACGGAAAACCACTTCGAGGATGGCTGAGGTGGGAATCGAACCCACCTCTACTCAGCTGACCTCCCGAGCCCTCGTACCACTTTTCAAATTTCGTGGCAGAGCCGGGAATCGAACCCGGACAGCTAATCACGCTAACCACTACACCACAGAGGCACCCTAACTATCAATAATCGTAATAGTTAAGTACACAATCCACAAAGTACTGCAACATAATCCGAGAACAGGTGGCAATTCTTCTTGAATTTTCCACCCAAGTGAAGTTTCAAAACCAAACAGTATTCCATACGCTTTCGACAATTTCCAGGCAAAAATTACTTGTCTAGAGGAATTTACGCTACTTCAACACTTTACTGTAAGTTATAGAAATGTTTAATTTTAAATAATTAGATGGGAAGGTGATTTAATTTCCTACCTTGACAGCTGAAGAGCGATGATGCAGCCCAGAGTATAAAATATCCATTCCACCAATCCATCATCCAGTCGTGTTCTGGTTTATTTCACACACTCATCAGTCAAAAAATCCGATAGAGAATAACAAATATTACAAGGAAGCACTAGAGTCAGTAAAACACAAGACTACACTGAACACTCATAATGATGGAACAAATACTGGATATAGCAGTAAAAATAAAAATTCACTTAAATTATTAGAGTTCTTTGACGTGTACAAAGAGTGTTCTATATTTCAATCGCGTTGACATTTTTCTCGGATAATAAACAAGGCTGAAGTTAAGTTTCACTCGCTCTTGTTAGCCGTCAAATTACGCTCCCGCGTCGTGGAGAATCCGCCGTCCCGTGATAGCGCTGCGCGCTTCGTGCGATCGCCCGACACACTACCGCATTTGTAGACCTAACCTCCTGCTAGCCATCGACCGGAACTCCACAGCAGTGTTCGTTCGCAGCCTAGCAAGAGAATCTAGACGAATGGGAGTTCCGAGCTTGTACTTGGCCGCCTGCAATACCTTCGTACGCATGGTCACGACACTGTTGTTACAATGTCGTATTTCTATTCAGCTGGAATTAATTATTGCACACGTGATGGCTCACAAATCTATTCCCGTGTTCATCATTAAAATAGCTGAGGATAGAAGTAAATGTACTCAGTTAAGTCTGTTCTGCATGTAAGACTCCTTCAGACTGGTATTACACTATCAATGAAATTTGTCAAAAATATTCAGTGCAAAGTTAATTTTTATAAAATATTATAACATACAGTCATTGCACCATTACGTGAAGGGCAGTTGTATGCATGGCTGCTATTAGTTTTTACTTATATTGTAATGACAAAAGTTACCATAAAACGTACCGGTATGCTTTAAATTAAACCAACACAGGAGCGTACACCACAAGTTCTACATCAGTCTCTTTGTTCATAATACAAGTTTAAAACCCACATGAATTTAGGTTATCTCACACGGCTTACCAGAAAAATAAAGGAAATTGCTTACAATAATCAAAATTAAATGAATGGGAAGAAATATAATGTCAAAAGTATATTTTCACGTCAAAAATTTTGCACCCTTCCTGTATGGTAGGGTCTTTCGTGGCGCCATGGTGACACGGAGATTAAGCAAAAAGAAAAAAAGGACGATCAACAGAAGGAAAAGAGATAATACTGTATTCGCTCTTTGCCATGGAGTCGTCAAAAATAAAGTTGTAATAATCTTCCTTTAGAGAAGCGAATGTGGTGATTTAAAATAAACGGAGTCAGTTCTAAAATATGTGTGGTCTAGAATTAATATATGATACAGTAATGGGTTTATTTCTTTTTTTGCTAGTGACTTTACATCGCACCGACACAGATAGGTCTTATGGCGACGATGGGATAGGAAAGGCCTAGGAGATGGAAGGAAGCGGCTGTGACCTTAATGAAGGTACAGCCCCAGCATTTGCCTGGTGTGAAAATGGAAAACCACGGAATACCATCTTCAGGGCTGCCGACAGTGGGATTCGAACCCACTATCTCCCGCATGCAAGCTCACAGCCGCGCGCCCCTAACCGCATGGCCAACTCGCCCGGTAATAGGTTTATTTATCGCCCCCCTATGTTTAAATACGCTTTCTTTCTTTCTTTCTTTCTTTCTTTCTTTCTTTCTTTCTTTCTTTCTTTCTTATTCCGTTTACCCTCCAGGGTTGGTTTTTCCCTCGGACTCTGCGAGG
Organism: Anabrus simplex; assembly: GCF_040414725.1. Lineage (NCBI taxonomy): Eukaryota > Metazoa > Arthropoda > Insecta > Orthoptera > Tettigoniidae > Anabrus > Anabrus simplex. The sequence continues at coordinate 61,493,758 of NC_090273.1, read as the reverse complement.
GATCCCACCTCTACCGTCTGAAAGGCAGTGTCCTGAGCGTGAGACATTGGATCGGGGATACAACTGGGAGGTGGACCAGTACCTCGCCCAGGCGGCATCACCTCCCATGGTGAACAGGGACTTTGTGGGGGACGGGAAGATCGGATGGGATAGTGACAGAAGATGGGAGGTATCTTGCCATCCTCCACAAGGCCTGTTCAGCATAGCATAGCAGGTGGAAGAAAGAAAGAAAGAAAGAAAGAAAGAAAGAAAGAAAGAAAGAAAGAAAGAAAGAAGGAAAGAATATGTCTATGGTTTTGGTATCATTCTTGGGTCGATGATCGTTAACAGGACACGAAAGTTTTGAAAAGTAAATCATTTCTAGACAACAAGTCGGACGACATTGTGATATGAGTTGGTCCCAGTTTAACGACAGGATGCCCTGTCTGACGTCAGCTCTTTCTGGAGGGATGTATTCACTATTACGTGTTTCTACAGTAGTTAGTTATGTCATACGTCCTCTGTAGACGGAGGAGTGTACTAAGACACAAACACCCAGTCCCCGAGCCTAAGCATTTTTTTGCTATTTGCCTTACGTCGCACCGACACAGATAGATCTTATGGCGACGATGGGACATGAAAGGCCAAGGAGTGGGAAGGAAGCAGGTCGTGGCCTTAATTAAGGTACAGCTCAGCATTTGCTTGGTGTGGAAATGGGAAACCACGGAACACGGAAAACCATCTTCAGGGCTGCCGACAGTGGGGTTCGAGCCCACTATCTCCCGGATGCAAGCTCACAGCTGCGTGACCCTAACTGCACGGCCAACTCGCCCGGTCCTAAGAAATTTACCGTACACAGTTAGAATCCTCATCCCGGCCGGGATTTGAACCCGAGGCCCTCTGAACCGAAGGCCAGTACCGGACACGTTGTAATTACCAGTTACGTAATATTAATAACAACAGGCATGGTATCGTCCTTTGTGTTGAGTAATCCTGTTCCACAGAGCTGAAGCCAGTGCGTGCGTCTTGTTTGGCCAGACTGTCAACCAGATCATTGTATGGAAGTTCTCAGTGTCGTTTCACCCACAAAAGTGACATATTTTCCGCGCGATTTCATGACAGACGATAATTCTAATATTTCATAGATGTAGGAGTGTGTTCGTATCTTTCTTCGAGGATGTCCGAATTTCCTAATTAGCACTTCGAGAGTCTCAAATAAGTATCTTATGAAAATTTCTGGATTGTGAGTAATACAGTGCCTCCCGGATGGTGACAAGTTCACCAGTGTAGATGGATAATAATAATGGCGTATGGCCTCCGGAGAGGCCTGGTGCAGGTCTTTTTCTAGCAGACGGCCTATTAGGCGACCTGCACGTCTCTAAAGATGAGGCCCCTACCTAGCATAATTTCTAATGTTGAATACGCCACACACACCCAGCGCCCGAGCCATTGGAATTAACCAATTAAGGTCAAAATCCCCGACCCGGCCTGGAATCGAACCCGGGACCCTCTGAACCGAAGGCCAGTACGCTGACCATTCAGCCAACGAGTCGGACAGTGTAGATGGATGATTCAACGGGAATAGAAAAATGGACATATTCTTGCGTTTTCACGCAAAAATATGCAAAACCAACTGAATTTGTAAACTTTGCACCGTCGGTATAAATGTGTATGTAGTTTGACCAGGTAGATTCAATAAAATCAATTACGTGTTTATTTGGAGTAGGTTTTTCTGCTAGGTACTTCGGGACATAATACGTGGAAGTTGGAGATATTGAGCAGGCGTAGTTAAACTGGAATGCCGGAATTGTGTGGGACTTCAAAGTCAAGGGCAGACAGAACTTCAGTTCTCTGAAACATTCTAGAAGTAGAGGTGGATGTTTTCCATAATGGTCGCCATACTGGTTATGGAGAAGGCGTAGGCTCTTGAATAACGGTGATCCTCCAGAGTAGAACGTTGAAAAAGGAATTTTGTTGCCAGTTGTTTCCTTCTCAAGTGCAGGGCTAGTTCATGAGCTTCGACTTGTAGAGCATTTGTAGGCGTTGACAACGTAGCACCAAGACATACTCTGAGAGCACGAAATTGTAGGACATTTAATTTATCCAAAAAATGCTTTGGAGCGTTGTTGTACAACATTCTGCCATAGTCAATAACGGTCCGTATCAAGGAGCGGTAAGGAATTAGCAAAGAGCCTGGAGGAGTGCCCCACCAAGTGCGGGTTAAGAAACGAAGGACGTTCAGTGCACGTAGTGCGCGTGTCCGGATGTAAGTAATATGTCCACTCCAAGTTAGTTTGCTATCCAAATGTATCCTCAGGAGGCGGACAGTAGACTTCAAAGGAAAACAATATGGTCCAAGTTGAATTGTAGGAGACGGAAGAACCAGTTTCTGTTTGGTGAATATAGTTACTGATGATTTTGAAGGAGGAAGTGCAAGTCCACTCTGTGTAGTCCATTCTTGAAGACATCGTGACGCTGTGTGCAGACGGTGAAGAGTAATTGTCAAATTTATTGAAGATGTGTAAATGCAGACGTCATCAGCATATTGCAAGACACGGATGGCGGGACTAAATATTGCGTCCAAGTCACAGGTGTAAATAGCATACAGTAAGGGACTTAATACACTGCCCTGTGGGAGGCCATTAGAGACTGTACGCGGTCCAATAAAAGTAGGGCCGTTCCGAATGTATATGGTGCGTCGCAAAAGTCGCAATCCCGAAGATAAGAGTTCTTGGTAGTTTCAATGTTGCTAACTTACGCAGCTGTAGAGATACGTCCACATTGTCGTAAGCAGAACCAATGTCCAAGCAAAGTGTGGCCAGACAACCCCGAGTTAGAAATGTACGCTCGATGTCAGTGGTGAGTATGCTGAGATGATCCATGGCTCCGCGTCCTCATCGAAATCCATGTTTTCCAGAAACCACTCTAATCTGTTTTTGACCATCCGTTCTAGTGTTTTAACGAGGCAAGAGGATAAAACTATTGGTCTGTAAGATGTTGCATCTTGAAGATCCTTACCGGGCTTTAATATGGGTACCACTGTTTAAGTAGTCCAGTCTTCCGGTAGTGGGTAGTGGGCAATGTGTCCATATGGCATTAAAAATCTGGACAAGGAGGAGTTGAGCCGCGAGAGGCAATTTACTAAGCATGGAGTATTGTATGTTGTCCTTTCCCAGGCAGTATTGTTACAGTCTTTAAGAGCCCGCTGAAACTCATGCAGTGTAAATGGTTGTATGAGGAAGTGATTGGGATCGTTGCAGACGTCATCCATTGTATCTATGGATAGAGGCACGAACAGAGGTGTAATAATGTCAACAAACTGTTCTCCCACATCTGCAAGGTTGTACAGAAAGGATGTAGTGTGGCTATCTTTCCGGAGGCCTCTGATTTGCGACCATATCTTCATTAATCTTTATTAATACGTTCACAGAAACTCCTCCAACTTTGACCTTTTCGTTGTTTCAAGTAACGTTTCACTTTAGCATTCGTCTGTTGGTACAACACATAATTATTCAAAGTAGGTTGGTGTCGGTACTGGTTAAAATCTTGCTTACGCCTTGCAATCATCAGTGAACATTCTCGGCCCCACCAAGGGGTTGGAGGTCCTCTTTTAAGAGTGTATGGGTGCTTTTCAGGCATTGAAAGTTGCAGAACAGTTTCATATGCAACTGGTTTCAAACTCCCGTTGCTTAACAGTCGACCCGTGTGCAGAGGGTCTTAGTCTTGATGTCCTTATTCCGAGTGCCCTCCTTCCATTGTTGCCAAAAGTCATTTTCGCTACTTTCTCTACTTTTACTTCCAATTTATGAAGAAGGCTTTATCAATCACCAAGCTTTCGCTCCTGTTCTACAGGATCGCTCTGAAAACAGACCGATGTGAAGATAATTTCGTACGAGAGACGACTTTCTTCGTATTAGAAAAGCGCTGTCAGTAAAGACGGCGAACTGCATTACCTTGGCCACACCTAGATTCTCTTTGAGTTGCTCTACTACCATCCTGGGAGTAACTTATACATGTCATAAGCACTCGGAATGCCTACTTATATCAGTTTCGTATCCCCTGTCACAACAATTGAAGGGAGGTTTCAGAAAACTTAACATCTACAAAATTATCAATTTTGAAATATTGGTGCACCAGCCATACCGTCGCTTGCTGGTACAAGTAATACACAGACAAGAGATAGCAAATACCCTTAAAATATCATTAAAATAAACAGCAAGATACTCACCAAACTTATGAAGCAACTGGAGGCAACCCAGGGACAACGTGGACCGAAAGAAATACTTTTTGGCACGGTAAAAAAACGGAAGTTTTGAAAGCAATACAAAAGTTATTTACTTTGTGAAACAAATGATAATTTAATTGATAATACTTTTCTGAAAGAAAAGTTACAATTAATCGAGACAAGAACCTACAATTTTTTAAAACCTATGGTGCACCTTTAAAAGAAAAATTAAATTAACCAAGAAATTAATAAAGTAATTAAATTGAAACTGCATTAAATAGTCAATGATCATTTGCCATATAAGTGAGGGACGTCCTCTAAATTGAAAACAACAGCAAATTGAATGAATGGCGTATGGCTTTTATTGCCGGGAGTGTCCGAGGACATGTTCGGCTCGCCAGGTGCAGGTCTTTTGACTTGGCTCCCGTAGGCGACCTGCGCGTCGTGATGAGGATGAAATGATGATGAAGACGACACATACACCCAGTCCCTGTGCCAGAGAAATTAACCAATTAAGGTTAAAATTCCCGACCCTACCGGGAATCGAACCCAGGACCCCTGTGGCTAAAGGCCAGCACGCTAACCATTTAGCCATGGAGCCGGACAACAGCAAATTAAAATTAATTGATAAATTAAAAGAAGAAAAAATAACAGAATAATAAGTTTAAAAATTGTCCACGGACTAGATTTACTGGCTGAAGGCTCAGAAGAATAAATATCTTATTCCTTTCAGATAGTTACCTTTGAAATTATGATTAAGTTCACTTTTCACAGGATTTCCTTCCGTTTAATTTACCATACAACGAAGTAAGGGGAGGCCACGAGATTCTTCCAAAGAACCGGATCTCAAAGGACACTACAGGATGGTAAATTAACGCAAACGGAACGCATGTCCAAAGGCAGAAATGGGACACTATGATTGGTTAACATTAAATAGGTCACAATAACGACCTAAAAATTCACCACACTTCACAAAATGGTAAGAACAAAGCAGCTCAATATATTGGGGACACGCCCACACTAATTAATTATCAAATCATCAAGAATTAAGAGCAAATCCAGCTCTAATCATAAGGAACACGCCCACATCAAACAATTATCCACCAATAATTAAAACAATCATCCCCATGGACAACGGTTGCCATGGAGACGACAACATGTAAAAGAGCCACAAAAGCATAAATGAATAATTACATTAAGAAAAAGGAAAATCAGAGAAAGAAAATTTAAAGGAAGAAAGAGATTCCGATCGCCGGAGAAAATCCCGTGGTGCCAATCATTTTAGTGGATGACTTCCTGTTAGAAATTCAATGCCATCCAATATAAGATATCATTAAAGTATATGTCATAACACTTAAACATTTCGCAGAAGAATGTAGAAACTTTAACAGGTTTTGAGATTTCTCCCTCCCATACGAAGGTTTAGACTGTGTAGCCATTAAGTCAATTACATATTCATGTTTCAAAATGTTAAAGTTCAATTAATCTGAAGATTCATCAAATATTAATATCCACAGGACGACTTTAAATCCGCCAAATTAAATAAGTTTAAAAGACATTTCTCTCCAGCTCCAGGAGGAAAAAATAAACTTGTTGAAGATAACTTACTTGAGTCCTTAAAAAGTGCTAACTCTTGGCGTCAGTAGAGATCTTATTACTCACTCAACTGCCAGAAATCAGGAAATAGTAAATGAATAAACAGCGGACGTCCACTCCCAGGTAAATAATTAAAAACTCGAGGGCATTAAGCCCTCATCCATTACGAACTATCCTGGCACGGTTAGCTGAATAGACACTCTACACACAAGCCACTGCATTGCACGACCAGTCTCCATCATGGCTAACGATAGACTCAAAGCTCACCAGCAAGGCAACACGAAGCAGAAGAGGGCAGGAGAGAAGACGAGACTCGAAAGAAAGACTCACTCTACAACTGGTCCAGCACAGGACCTCAAAATAACTGGAGAAAGGAGGGAAATACATAATATTTTAACGACAGAATATAACTCCACGGGTGGAGAGGATTCAATTAAACTTAGTGATATAAGCCGCACAGAAAATAATAATAATAATAGAACCAAGTCGGAATTAATTTCCTAAGTGACACAGATTTCAAGGCAAGATAGCCGGGCCGAAAATGTAGTGGGGAGACACTAAGACACGTCCACTCGGGGAAAATTGGTGTATTCTTACGTTTCAGCACCAGCTGAATTCATTGGCGTAGTCGAAACTTAGCTAAAAGGTGGATGAAGTAACGGAGTTTTCACGAATCTTAACATCTACCGGCAACGGCCTTTTACTTACTGAAACTTGATATCTATACATTTAAAACGCAAGGCGTTCTTTCATGTAAATCGCCAACAGTCTCCCACTCGACCGATTTTTAGGAAATCTGATGTGATGAAGATATTTGAATTCAAACCTAAATCTCAGAAAGTTTTTAAGAAGAAGCTTCCTTTCGAAATGACTGGCGTCCGTGTGTTGCAATATTAGAAGGGTCAGTTATCCCTGAATTAGTAATGTAAAGAACATGGATACAGTTGTGGCACATCCATTCTTAATCACGTTAGTCAAAATAACAGTTCTGATATAAAGAAGTTACAGAAGTACTTCGATGTGTCTTCACAAGAAGCGTTTACATTTTATTAAGGCACGCACCGGAATTGTCAGAAGAATGGAGGGGATAAAGCAGCGTCTCTGTATTTTGATGAAGAAACTTCACATTAGTCCGCCTCAGTGGTGTAGTGGCTAGTGTAATTAATTGCCACCCGGAGGCCCGGGTTCGATTCCCAGCTCTGCCACGATATTTGAAAAGTGGTACGAGGGCTGGAATGGAGTCATCTAAGCCTCGGGAGATCAACTGAGTGGAGGTGGGTTCGATTCCCAACTCAGCCATCCTGGAAGTGGTTTTCCTTAGTTTCCCCACTTCTCCTCCATTCAAATGCTGGGATGGTACATAACTTATTGCTACGTCCGCCTCCTTCCCTCTTCCTTGTCTATCCCTTTCAATCTTCCTATCCCCCCACAAGGCCCCTGTTCAGCATAGCAGGTGAAGCCGCTTGGGCGAGGTACCGGTCACCCTCCCCTGTTGTATCGCCGACCCAGAGTCTGAAGCTCCAGGACACTGCCCTTGAAGCGGTAGAGGTGGGATCCCTCCCTGAGTCCGAGGGAAAAACCAACCCTGGAGGGTAAACAGATAAAGAAGAAGACATGATCAAAATATTCCGACGAAGTGCGGGATCGAACCTTGGACCTTCAGTCTAATGCTCTCCCAGCTAAACTATTTCGGCTGCAGAATAGACAGCGACTCATTCTGCACGGTTGCTTAACAAAGCCTAGAATTCCATTGTAGTATGATCAAAATTCTCCACCGAAACACAGGACCTTTAGATCCTCAGTCGAACGCTCTCCCAGCTCAGCTATATCGGCTACCAAACGGTCTACTCATCCAACGCTGCTTAACAAACCATAGAATTCCATTGTAATATGACAGAAATTTCCTCCCAAAACGCGGCGTCCAACCACTGACCTTTAGATCTTCAGTCTAAAGCTCTCCCGCCTGAGCTATATGGGCTACGAACGAAGCCAGCGGCCCTCTTATCCAATGTTGCTTAACAAAGCCTAAAATTCCATTGCAATATGATCAAAATTTCCTGCCGAAACCCGGGATTGAACCAGGGACACTTAGATCTTCAATCTAACACTCACCCATTTGGGCTATTTCGGCTGCCAAGCAACATTGCTGCCAACTCATCCAACGTTGCTTAACAAAGCCAGAATTCGATTGTAACATAATTAAAACCTTATGCCGTAATCAGGAATGGAACCAGGGATCATTAGAGCTTGAGTCTAACGCTTTCCCGGCTGCCCTATTCCGGCTGCGATGCAAGTATACGGCCCACTCATCCAACGTTGCTTAACGAAAGCCTATAATCCCATTGTAATATGATCAAAATTTCCTGCCAAAATCCAGGATCGAACCTGAGACCGTTTGATCTTCAGTCTTTCGCTCTCCCCGATGAGCTACTTCGGATACAACGAACATCCGCGGCCTACTCATCCATCGTTGCTTCACAAAGCCTAGAATTCGAATTCAATATGAACAGAACTTACTGCCGAAACCCGAGATCGAACCAGGGACCTTTACTTCTTCACTACAACGCTCCCACAGATGAGCTAGTTCGGTTACGAGCGCAGTCAGCAGCCGACTCATCAACCGTTGCTTAACGCAGTCTATAATTCCATTGTAATATGATCAAAATTTCTGCTGAAACCCGGGATCGACCCACTGAGCTTTTGACTTTCAGTCTAATGCTCTCCAATCTGAGCTATTTCAACCTTCGAGCGAAGTCGAAGGCCCAGTTATTCAAATTTGCTTAAAATGGCCTACAATACCATTTTGAACCAAGTATATGTGCACCATCGTAGGTCGGTAATGCCTTTCAGGCTAAACCAGAGGTACTCCTGAAGCCTGTGGTAACGTGATGGGGAGGGCCCACGTAAAATAAATGGTACTTGGTCTCCAGGTCCACCTCTGTGGTGTTGTGGTTAATGGGATTAGCTGCCACCCCTGGAGGAACGGAATCTATTCCCCGCTCAGCCACGAAATTTGAAAAATTATACGAGGGCTAGAACGGGGTCCACTCAGCCTCGGGAGGTTGGGTTCGATTCCCACCTCAGATAACCTGGAAGTGGTTTTCCGTTGTTTCCCACTTCTCAACCAGGCAAATACAAGGATTGTACGTAATACAAGGCCACGGCCTGGGTGATGTACTTATCATTATCCCCAGTTGTATCCCCGACCCTATGTCTCACACTCCAGGACACTGCCCTTGAGGCGGTGGAGGTGGGATGCGTCGCTGAGCCCGAGGGAAAAACCAACCCTGGAGGGTAAGCAGATTAACAAAGAAAGCTGGTGTTCATTCTAACGCTCTCCCAGAATCCCTACTTCTACTGTGCAGCAAGTGCGGCCCAGTCATCCAACATTGATTAATAAGCCTAGAATTCCATAGGAATATGATCCAAAACGTGTGCCTTACCGAGTATCAAACCACGGTCCATTAGACTTTCTGTGTAACGCTCTCCCAGCTGAGCTATTTCGGATGCGATGCAAGCTAGAGGCCCACTCATCCAACATTTTTTATCAAGGCCCAGAAATCCATTGTAATATGATCAAAAACTTGCGCCGGATCCAGCGACCTTTAGATCTTAAGTCTAAACCTCTCCTAGGTGAGCCATTTTGCGCTACGAACGAAGCCGTTGTACCACTCATCCAACGTTGCATATAAAAGCCTAGAATTCCGTTCTAATTGGACCAAAATTTCCTGCCGAACCCCTCGATCGAAACAGTTACGCTTCGATCTTCAGTTCAACGCTCTCCCAGCTGAGCTATTTCGGCTACGAACGCAACGAGCTGCCCACACATCAACCATTGCTTAACGAAGCCTATAATTCCATTGTAATATGATGAAGATTTCTGCCGAAAATGGGGATTGAACCATGGACCTCTAGATCTTTAGTCTAACGGTCTCCCAGCTGAGCTATTTCCGCTACGAACGAAGCCGGTGGCTCAGTCATCCAACGCTGCTTAACATGGCCTGGAATACCATTTTAAACCAAGTATATTTACACGAGTCTGCCAAAGAAGGGGTAGTGGTTAGTGTGATTAGCTGCCACCCCCGGAGGCCCGGGTTCAATTCCCGGCTCTGCCACGAAATTTGAAAACTGGTACGAGGGATGGAACGGAGTCCACTCAGCCTCGGGAGATCAACTGAGTAGAGGGGGGTTCGATTCCCACCTCAACCATCCTGGAAGTGGTTTTCCATGATTTCCCACTTCTCCTCCAGGCAAATGCCGGGATGGTACCTAAATTAAGGCTACGGCCGCTTCCTTCCCAATTTCTTGTCTATCCCTTCCAGTCTTCCCATCCCTTCACAAGACCCCTGTTCAGCGTAGCAGGTGACGCCGCCTGGGCGAAGTACTGGTCATCCTCCCCAGTTGTATCCCCCGACCCAGAGTCTGTTGCTCCAGGGCACTGACCTTGAAGCGGTAGAGGTGGGATCCCTCGCTCAGTCCGAGGGAAATCCGACCCTGGAGGGTAACCAGATTAAGAAGTAGAAGAAGAAGAATATTTGTACGATCGTAGGTAGTAACGTCTTTCAGGTTGAACCAGAGGTACTCCTGAGGCCTGTGGTATTGTGATGGGGAAGGCCCACGTAAAATAAATGGTACTTGGTCTCCAGGTCCATCTCTGTGGTGTTGTGGTTAATGGGATTAGCTGCCACCCCCGGAGGCACGAAATCTATTCCCGGCTCTGCCACGAAATTTGAAAAATTGTGCGAGGGCTGGAACGGATTCCACTCAGCCTCAAGAGGTCAACTGAAATGAGTGGGTTCGATTCCCACCTCATATATATATCAACAAGGCAAATGTCGCGATTGTACGTAATATAAGGCCATGGCCTGGGTGAGGTACTGGTCATTCTCCCCTGTTGTGTCCCCCGACCCCAAGTCTCACGCTCAGGACACTGCCCTTGAGGCGGTAGAGGTGGGATACGTCACTGAGACCGAGGAATAATCCAGCATTGGAGGGTAAGCAGAAAGAAAGCTGGTCTTCAGTCTAACGGTCTCCCAGCTTCGCTATTTCTGCTGTGGAGCAAGTGTGGCCCAGACATCCAACGTTGATTAATAAGCCTAGAATTAAATAGTAAATTGATCCAAATTGTCTGCCGAACCGAGTATCGATCCAGGATCCATTAGATTTTCAGTCTAACGCTCCCCCAGCAGAGCTATTTCAGCTGCGATGCAAGCTAGTGGCACACTTATCCAACCTTGCTTAACAAAGCCCAGAAATCCATTGTAATATGAACAAAACATTGCGCCGAAACCCATGATCGAACCAGGGACCTTTAGACCTTCAGTCTAACGCTCTCCAATCTGAGCTCTTTCGGCGGCGATGGACGTAGAGGCCCACTTATCCAACGTTGCATAAAAAGCCCAGAATTCCATTGTAATGTGATCAAAATTTTGTGCCGATACACGGGACCGAGTCAGGGACCTATAGATCTATAGTCTGAAGCTTTCCCAGCCGAGCTATATCGGCTACTACGAAGCCAGCGGCCCACTCATCCAACGTTGCTTAACGAAGCCTGGAATTGCATTGTAATATGACCAAAATATCCCGCTGAAACCCGGCAACGAGCCAGGGACCTTTACATCCTCAGTCACACGCTCTCCCTGCTGAGCTACTTCGGATACGGAGACAGCCAGCGGTCCACTCATCCATCGTTGCTTAACAAAGCCTAGAATTCCACTGTAATATGATCCAAATATTCTGCTGAAACAAGGGAGAGTCCGCCTCTGTGGTATAGTGGTTAGTGTGATTAGCTGCCACCCAAGAAGTCCGGGTTCGATTCCCGGCTCTGCCACGAAATTTGAAAAGTGCTACGAGGGCTGGAACGGGGTCCACTCAGCCTCGGGAGGTCAACTGAGTAGAGGGGGGTTCGATTCTCTCCTCCGCCATCCTGGAAGTGGTTCTCCGTGGGCTCCCACATCTCCTCCAGGCAAATGCCGGGATGGTACCTAACTTAAGGCCACGGCCGCTTCCTTCCCTCTTCCTTGTCTATCCCTTCCAAACTTTCCAGCCCCACACAAGGCCTCTGTTCAGCATAGCAGGTGAGGCCGCATGGGCGAGGCACTGGTCATCCTCCCCAGTTGTATCCCCGACCAAGAGTCTGAAGCTCCAGGTCACTGCCCTTTAGGCGGTAGAGGTGCGATCCCTCGCTGAGTCCGAGAGAAAAACCAACCCTGGAGGTAAAACAGATTACGAACGAACGAACATAGGAGAGATCCAGAGTCTTTTACTTCTTCCCTTCAACCCTCTCTAAGCTGGGCTATTTCGGCTAGGAAGGAGCCAGCGCCCCACTTGCCAACGTTGCTTATCAAAGAATAGAATTCCATTGTAATGTGACCAAAACTCTGCCGCATCCGGGGATCGAACCAGTTACCTTTAGATCGGCAGACTAACACTCTCCTCACTGGGTTATTTCAGCTACGATCGAAGCCCAGTCATCCATTGTTGCTTAACAAAGCCTGGAATTCGACTGCAAAATGAACTAAACTCGTCACCCTCACAGTTGTATCCCCTGACCCAGAGCCTGAAGCTCCAGAACAAACTCCTTGAAGCGGTACAGGTTGGATTCCTCGCTGAGTCCGAGGGATAAACCGACCCTGGAGGGTAAACCGATTACGAACGAATGAATATGAACAAACTTACCTGCCGAAACCCGCGATCGAACCAGGGACTTTAATGTCTTCCGTCTAATTCTCTAGCACCGGAGCTACTTCGGCTTCGAACGAAGCCAGCGGCTCACTCATCCAACGTTCCTTAACAAAGCCTAGAATTCGATTGTAATATGAACAAAATATCGCGATGGACGTAGAGGTCCACTTATTCAACGTTGGATATAAAAGCCTAGAATTTAGTTCTAATTTCACCAAAATTTCCTGCCGATACCCTGGAGCGAAACAGTTACGTTTAGATCTTCAGTCTAACGCTCTCCCAGCTGAGCTATTTCGGCTGCGAAACAAGTGTGGCCCAGTCATCCAACGTTGATTAACAAGCCTCGAATTAACTAGTAATATGATCAAAATTCCCTGCCGAACCGAGTTTCGAAGCAGGGTCCTTTAGATCGTCGCCCTATTTCGGTTACTATCCAACCCTTTATAACAAAGCCCAGAATTCAATTGCAATATGATCAATATTTTGTGCCGATACCAGAGATCTACTCAGGGTCCTATAGATCTATAATCTAACGCTTTCCCAACCGAACTATTATGACTACGATCGAAGCCGGCGGCCCTCTCATCCACAGTTTCTCAACGAAGCCTAGAATTCGATAGCAATATGAACAAAATTTGCTACCCAAACCCGGTTTCGAACCAGGGACCTTTAAATCTTCTGCCTCGCGCTCTCCCAGCTGAGCTATTTCGACTACAAACGAAGCCTGCGGTCCACTCACCCACCTTTGCTTAACGAAGCTCATAGTTCCATTGTGATATGATCAAAATTGCATGCCGGAACCTGGGTTCAAATCATGGACCGTTAGGTCTTCAAACTAAACCTCTCCCAGTTCAGCCATTTCCGCTACCAAACGAGCTGCTCATCCAACGCTGCTGAACAAACCATAGAATTACCGTACATTATAATATGATCAAAATTTCCTGAGGAATGCCGGAATCGAACCAGAGACATTTAAATATTGAGTCTAACGCGCTCCAAAGTGAGCTATTTTGGCTACGAATGAAGCCAGTGGCCCAGTCATCCAATGTTCTTTAACATCGCCTAGAATACCACTGTAAACCAAGTATATTTACACGAACGCAGTTCGGCGTCCGCCTGTGTGGTGTCGTGGTTAGCGTGATTAGCTGCCACCCAAGAAGTCCAGGTTCGATTCCCGGCTCTGCCACGAAATTTGAAAAGTGCTACGAGGGCTGGAATGGGGTCCACTCAGCCTCGGGAGGTCAACTGAGTAGAGAGGGGTTCGATTCTCTCCTCCGCCATCCTGGAAGTGGTTTTCCGTGGGCTCCCACATCTTCTCCAGGCAAATGCCGGGATGGTACCTAACTTAAGGCCACGGCCGCTTCCTTCCCTCTTCCTTGTCTATCCCTTCCAATCTTACCCATCCCCCGCAAGGCCCCTGTTCAGCATAGCAGATGAGGCCGCCTGGGCGAGGTATTGGTCATTCTCCCCGGTTGTATCCCACTTCTCCTCCAGGCGAATGCCGGGATGGTACCTAACATAAGGCCACGGCCGCTTCCTTGTATCCCCCGACCAAGAGTCTGAAGGTCAGGACACTGCACTTGAGGCGGTAGAGGTGGTATCCCTCGCTGAGTCCGAGGGAAAAACCGAACCTGGAGGGTAAACAGATGATGATGATGATGATGATGACGTAGTTCGGTAATATCTTTCAGGTTGAAGTAGAGGTACTCTTGAATCCATTGGTAATGTGATGGGGTGGACCCGCCTCGGTGGTGTATTTGTTTTTGTGATTAGCTAATACCTCCGGAAACGACCTGGGGGAGTCTCTACGAACATCTTGAGACTCTGGCTAGAAACGGGGGTGTGATGCGAATATATGAACTCACCAAGAGAGTTCACTTAGCCTCTCACACCTCAATTCTCCAAATCCTACCTACGCGTGGTGCCCCTGTTAAGCTGAGCAACCCAGTGGAAGGTTGGGTTTACAACCCCAGCGGGAAACTGGGTCAGTGAGCCAACAGGAGTGGAGGACAGTGGAAGGCAACGGGAAACCACCACTGTAATTTTCCCAAGAAAACCCCATGGCTTTGCTCAATTCAAAATATTCCGGAGTTTCAAGTTCCCCAGTCGGATCTCCGGGGGGAACTACGTTGAGAGAAGCCTCAAGAAATGTGCGATGCTGCAAGGAACAGTACTGTTTAGGAACTTGGAATGTAAGATCCATGTATCAAGGAAAGCTGGATATAGTCAAACGAGAAATGAAGAGACTGGGCATCGATATACTGGGAATAAGCGAAGTGAGATGGATTGGTATTGGTGAATTTGCTACAGATGAGTACATGGTATACTATTCTGGACATGAAAACCAAAAGAAAAATGGAGTTGCCCTCATAGTTAGCAACAGGGTGCGTAAAACTATAATGGGGTGCAATTTTAAAACTGATAGAATGATGTCTGTACGTTTTCAAGGCCAACCTTTTAACATCACAGTCATACAAATTTACGCACCAACCACTGAAGCTGAAGAGGAAGATATTGACCAGTTTTATGAAGACTTACGAGAATTGCTACAGTTAACACCAAAGAAGGATGTCGTCTTCATTATTGGCGACTGGAATGCCAAAGTAGGAAATCAAACTGTAGATGGAGTAACGGGAAAATTTGGCCTTGGCACAACAAATGAAGCTGGACAGAGACTCCTAGAATTCTGTCAAGACAACTCACTGGTCATTACCAACACACTGTTTCAATTGCCCAAACGACGCCTATACACCTGGACCTCGCCAGATGGTAAATGTCGGAATCAGATCGACTACATACTCTGTAGTCAAAGGTGGAGGAGTGCTGTACAGTCATCCAAAACAAGGCCTGGGGCTGATTGTGGATCAGATCACGAGCTCTTAATTTCCAAATTCCGGCTCAAATTAAAGAGGATTGACAGAGCTAAACCATCAAGCAGATATGACCTAAATAGCATACCTCTTGAATATACAGTAGAGGTTAGAAACAGATTTAATGGATTAGATTTAAGAGATAGAGTCCCAGAAGAGCTATGGTCAGAAGTACGTTGTGTTGTTAAGGAGACAGCGGAAAAGCATATTCCCAAGAAAAAGAACAAGAAGAAGGCCACATGGTTATCGGGTGAAGCACTACAAATAGCAGAAGAAAGAAGGAATGCAAAAATCAAAGGGGAAAGATCGAAAATGTCTAAATTAAATGCAGAGTTTCAGAAACTAGCTAGAAGAGATAAGAATGCCTTTTTGAATGAACAGTGCAAGGAAGTTGAGGAAAATAACAGACTGGGTAAGACAAGAGATCTTTACATAAGAATTGGAGACATCAGAGGGAAATTCCAGGCTAAGATTGGAATGATAAAAGATAAAAATGGAAAAGATCTTACTGAAGCAGAGGAGATTAAAAAAAGGTGGAGGGAATATGTAGGCAATTTGTATAGGAAAGATGGGAATACTCCTGATGATGAAGTTACTCTGTTGTCAGAGCCAGAACCAGATATCTTAGAAAGTGAGGTCAAGTGGGCCCTAGAGAGTATTGCAAACAATAAGGCAAGTGGTTATGATGGAATCCCTGCAGAACTGTTCAAAATCCTAGGAGAGGATGCTGTGAAAGTGCTACATTCAATATGTCAGCAAATATGGAAAACCCAGCAGTGGCCAAAAGATTGGAAAAACTCAGTGTTCATCCCAATTCCAAAGAAGGGCAGCGCTAAAGAATGTTCAAACTACCGAACAATCGCACTTATATCGCATGCTAGTAAGGTTATGCTCAAGATCCTGCAAAATAGGCTTCGGCAGTATGTAGATCGAGAACTACCTGAAGAACAAGCCGGTTTCCGCAAAGGCAGAGGAACCAGAGATCAAATTGCTAATATTCGCTGGATTATGGAGAAAGCAAGAGAATTTCAGAAAGACCTATACTTATGCTTTATTGACTATGCTCAAGCCTTTGACTGTGTCGACCACAATAAATTGTGGCAAGTACTCAAGACTATGGGAGTACCAGATCATCTTATTTGCCTTATGAGAAATCTCTACTCTGATCAGGAAGCTACGGTGAGAACCCTATATGGAACAACTGAATGGGTCAAGATTGAGAAAGGTGTACGTCAAGGCTGCATATTGTCACCTTACTTATTCAACTTATATGCAGAGTATGTGATGAGGAATGCCAAATTAGATGAAACAGAAACTGGAGCTAAAATTGGTGGGATACATATAAATAACCTTAGATATGCTGATGACACCACCCTGTTGGCAGAAAGTGAAGAACAACTTAAGTATCTACTAATGAAGGTGAAAGAAGAAAGTGCAAAAGCTGGACTAAGGTTGAATGTCAAGAAAACAAAGATCATGGCAACTAAACCTATCACCTCCTGGCATATAAATGGTGAAACAATGGAGGTTGTTCCTAGTTTCATCTACTTGGGCTCCAAAATAAGTGCTGATGGCGATTGCAGCCATGAAATTAAGAGACGCTTGCTCCTTGGGAGGAAGGCAATGGCCAACCTTGATAACGTTTTCAAGAGTAGAGACGTAACTTTAAGAACGAAGATTCGTATAGTGAAGGCTATGGTCTTCCCAGTAGCAATGTACGGAAGCGAAACCTGGACAGTAAGAAAGGCTGAGCGCCGAAGAATAGATGCATTTGAACTATGGTGTTGGAGAAAACTCCTTAGAGTTCCGTGGACTGCGAAGAGATCTAATAAGTCCATATTACAGGAAATCAACCCAGGCTGTTCACTGGAAGGTCAAATACTCAGGCAAAAACTAAAGTACTTCGGTCATATCATGAGAAAACATGATTCACTGGAAAAGACCTTAATGCTGGGGAAGACTGATGGTAACAGGAGAAGAGGGCGACAACGGATGAGGTGGATTGATGACATCAAGGAAGCCACGGCTCTCAATTTAGAAAGACTTCGGAAAATTGTATACGACAGGAAGAAATGGCGCACTTTGGTCTATGGGGTCACGGAGAGTCGAAAGCGACTAAACGACTAACAACTAACTAACTAATACCTCCGGAGGCCCTTCATAGGATGTTTTACAATTGAAACAGACCGTAAGAAGTTCGAGAGCATCAAAGATCTACTGTGAATAATATGCTGTGTAAAATTTACTAGCTTTTGTCCAGACTCGACTATCATGGAGAACGTGTTTTAATTTTAATTTTTACTTCTAAGTGCGTCCGCCTCTGTGGTGATTAGCTGCCACCCCCGCAGGCCCGGGTTCGATTCCCGGCTCTGCCACGAAATTTGAAATGTGGTATGAGGGCTGGAACGGGGTCCACTCAGCCTCGGGAGGTCAACTGAGTAGAGGTGGGTTCGATTCCCACCTCAGCCATCCTGGAAGTGGTTTTCCGTGGTTTCCCACTTCTCCTCCAGGCGAATGCCGGGATGGTACCTAACATAAGGCCACGGCCGCTTCCTTCCCTCTTCCTTGCCTATCCCTTCCAATCTTCCCATCCCTCCACAAGGCCCCTGTTCAGCATAGCAGGTGAGGCCGCCTGGGCTAGGTACTGGCCATTCTCCCCAGTTGTATCCCCGACCAAGAGTCTGAAGCTCCAGGACACTGCCCTTGAGGCGGTAGAGGTGGGATCCCTCGCTGTGTCCGAGGGAAAAGCCGACCCTGGAGGGTAAACAGATGATGATGATGATGATGACTTCTAAGTGCAATATAAAAATTTTTATTGTGTGTGACCTTTAAGGTCTAAAGATCTGTATGTGGTCACACGAATTTTTTGTAGAGCTTTTTATGCTCTACACTTCTTACACATGTGCAGAGACCGGCAGGAAAGGTGGAACACTTCAATTTCCTATGTAAAATGTTTTTTTTTTTTCGATATTCATTTATATTCTACAAAAGCTAGATATCTGGCTAAAGAAAACACCAAATCTTGTTTTGAAACACGCATTAACTCACTATTTTCGTTAGATTTTGCAGTTCTTGCATTTTTTCTTTTCAGTTGATTTTTGTCATTATTCAATTTATCACCATCGATTCCCGCCTCTGGCACGAAATTTCAAAATTGGTACGCGGGCTGAACTGGGTCCACTCAGCCTCGGGAGGTCACTTGAGTAGAGGTTGGTTCGGTTCCCACCTCAGCCATTCTGGAAGTAGTTTTCCGTGGTTTCCACTTCTTCTCTATGACTTTCAATCTTCCCATCCCAGACAAAGGCCCTGTATAGCATAGCAGTTGAGGCCGCCTGGGACAGGTACTGTTCATCCTCCCCAGTTGTACCCCCGACCCACAGTCTCATGCTCCAGGACACTGCCCTTGAGGCGGTAGAGGTGGGATCCCTCGCTGAGTCCGAGGGAAAAACAAACCCTGGAGGGTAAACCGATTAAGAAGAAGAAGAAGTATAATGCTTTCCCATTTGAGCTATTTCGGCTTCGAACGAGGCCAGCGGCTCACTCATCCAAACTTGCTTAAGGATACCTATCATTCCATTTTAATTAGATCGAAATTACCTGCCGAATCCCGGTATCGAACCAGGGACGTTTAGATTTTCAGTCTTACGCTCTCCCTGCTGAGCTACTTCGGATACAACCAAAGTCAGCATCCCACTCATATTACGTAACTTAACAAAGCCTACATTTCCATTGTAATATGATCAAAATTTCGGTTACGTCTCAAAACTCACGAGTTTCAAAACTCACGGGCTAAAATTAGTTACAAATAGTATTAAAACTCACCCGCCTCTGTGGTGTAGTGGTTAGCGTGATTAGCTGCCACCCCCGGAGGCCCGGGTTCGATTCCCGGCTCTGCCACGAACATTTGAAAAGTGGTATGAGGGCTGGAACGGGGTCCACTCAGCCTCGGGAGGTCAACTGAGTAGAGGTGGGTTCGATTCCCACCTCAGCCACCCTGGAAGTGGTTTTCCGTGGTTTCCCACTTCTCCTCCAGGCGAATGCCGGGATGGTACCTAACATAAGGCCACGGCCGCTTCCTTCCCTCTTCCTTGCCTATCCCTTCCAATCGTCCCATCCCTCCACAAGGCCCCTGTTCAGCATAGCAGGTGAGGCCGCCTGGGCGAGGTACTGGTCATTCTCTCCAGTTGTATCCCCGACCAAGAGTCTGAAGCTCCAGGACACTGCCCTTGAGGCGGTAGAGGTGGGATCCCTCGCTGTGTCCGAGGGAAAAGCCGACCCTGGAGGGTAAACAGATGATGATGATGATTAAAACTCACGACTACAAACTGGTAGCTAAAGTAAACATTCTAATGAGTCTCAAAATTCACGACTCCGGACAGCAGGTGCTTGCGATGACCGCAGGAGGGATGAGGTACGCGGAGACTCACGCTTCCCTTACGACAGGCAGGGGATACTGTGGATGACATTCTGCCACCCCAACCCACAGGGGAAAAATAATGGATGGTGAATGAAAGAGACCATGGTGTATTATTATTATTATTATTATTATTATTATTATTATTATTATTATTATTATTCATCTGTTTACCCTCCAGGTTCGGCTTTTCCCTCGGACTCAGCGAGGGATCCCACCTCTACCGCCTCAAGGGCAGTGTCCTGGAGCTTCAGACGCTTGGTCGGGGGATACAACTGGGGAGTATGACCAGTACCTCGCCCAGGCTGCCTCACCTGCTATGCTGAACAGGGGCCTTGTAGGGGGATGGGGAAGATTGGAAGGGATAGGCAAGGATGAGGGAAGGAAGCGGCCGTGGCCTTAAGTTAGGTACCATCCCGGCATTCGCCTGGAGGAGAAGTGGGAAACCACGGAAAACCACTTCCAGGATGGCTGAGGTGGGAATCGAACCCACCTCTACTCAGTTGACCTCCCGAGGCTGAGTGGACTCCGTTCCAGCCCTCGTACCACTTTTCAAATTTCGTGGCAGAACCGGGAATCGAACCCGGACCTCCGGGGGTGGCAGCTAATCACGCTAACCACTACACCACAGAGGCGGCTATTATTATTATTATTATTAAAATATTTTGCTATTGTGTTAAAGCTAATATAATGCATTGTTTACCTTTAACACACATTTATAATAACGACGTGTGGCCTCCGGGGAGGTCTAGTGCAGGTCTTTAGAGTTGACGCCGTATAGGTGAACTGCACGTGTGTAAGGATGACGCCCTACCTTAGATGAAATATAATGCTGAAGTCGGCACGAACACCCAGTCCCCGAGCCAAAGGAATTGTAACTCATGAAAGTTAAAATCCCTGACCCGACCGGAAATCGAACCCGGGACCCCCTGGACCCCTTGGACCAAAGACCAACATGCTAACAATTTAGGCAAGCGCCGGGCGACATAAAATTAAAGTAGCTATATTGCCCGCTGCTAGTCAGTTTGTAGTACTGGGGACTTAGTTCCATTATGCAGCCAGAAGGCGGCATTTACTTGAATAGGGAATGTTATTTAGAGATATTAAAGATCAAGACAGTTAATTCACTAATTTACTGTAGTTTCAACACTTGGAGATTAATTCGGGAAAAAAGGCGTATTTTTTCCGTAAGAGTTCATCTATTCGTTTTTTCTTCAATAGATTGTCTACCAGACACACTTAAACCGAAAAACATTACTCGTGACGCATCCGATTATTCTGTGCGATATAACGGAATGATATTAGAAAATGTCCGCCTCTGTGGTGTAGTGGTTAGTGTGATTAGCTGCCACCTCCGGATGCCCGGGTTCGATTCCCGGCTCTGCCACGAAATTTTAAAAGTGGTACGAGGGCTGGAACGGGGTCCACTCAGCCTCGGGAGGTCAACTGAGTAGAGGTGGATTCGATTCCTACCTCAGCCATCGTGGAAGTGGTTTTCCGTGGTTTCCCACTTCTCCTCCAAGCCACGGCCGCTTCCTTCCCTCTTCCTTGCCTATCCTTTCCAATCTTCCCATCCCACACCAAGGCTCCTGTTCAGCATAGAAGGTGAGGCCGCCTGGGCGAGGTACTGGTCATTCTTCCCAGTTGTATCCCCGACCCAATGTCTCACGCTCCAGGACACTGCCCTTGAGGCGGTTGATGTGAGATCCCTCGCTGAGTCCGAGGGAAAATCCAACACTGGAGGGTAAACAGATTAAGAAAGGAAGATATTAGAAAATCATTCCATTATTTAAATAATTGGATGGAATTTATTCGATTATTAAAAGTATTCCATTATCCCATCACTAATAGGATGGATATTATTATCCATTCAAAGAAGAACTGGCCCTGTTCGTGAGTTTTGAGACTGGCCCAGGTAGAGAAACCTGTTTTTACTAACCTCTTCCTGGAATTCGTGAGTTTTGGGACTCGTGAGTTTTGAGATTCGTGAGTTTTGAGACGACACGCAAAATTTCTGGCCGTAACCCGGGATCGAACCAGGGACCTTTAGATCCTCAGTCTAACGCTGCTAAAGAATATACTCACCCTGCGCTTCTTAACAAAAAATAGAATGTCATTGTAATATTATCAAAAATTTCTGCCGAAACCAAGGACCTAACAAGTGAATTTTAACTCTTCAGTCAAACGCCCTCCCAGCTGAGCTATTTTGGCTACAAACGAAGCCAACGACCCACTCATCCATCGTTGATTCACAAAGCATAGAATTCCATACAATGCCGAATCTGTGGTGTAGTGGTTAGTGTGGTTAGCTGTCACCCCTGGAGGCACCGGTTCGATTTCCGGCTCTGCCACGACAATTGAAAAGTGGTACGAGGGCTGAAACGGAGTTCACTCAGCAGGTGAGGCCGCCTGGGCGAGGTACTGGTCATCCTTCGCAGTTGTATCCCCCAACCCAGAGTCTGAAGTTCCAGAACACTAAATGTGAGGCGGTATAGGTGGGGCCCCTCGCTGAGTCCGAGGTTAAAACCAACCTTGAAGGGTAAGCAGATTAACAAAGAAAGTTGGTCTTCATTCTAACGCTTTCCTAGCTTCGCTACTTCTGCTGCGGAGAAAGTGTGGCCCAGTCATGCAACGTTGATTAATAAGCCTAGAATTCCATAGTAACATGATCCAAAATGTATGTCGAACAGAATTTCGAACCACGGTCCATTAGTCTTTCAGTCTAACGCTCACCCAGCTAAGCTATTTCGGCTGCGACATAAGCTATAGGCCCATTCATCCAATGTTGCTTAACAAAGCCCAGAAATCCATTGTACAATGAACAGAATTGTCTCCCGAATCTCATGATCGAACCTGGGAGTGTTAGATCTACAGTCTAACGCTCTACCAGCTGAAATATTTCGGCTACTAACGAAGTCAGCAGTCCGTTCATCCAACGATCTTTAACAAAGCCCAGAATTAGATTGCAATATGGTCAAAATTTTGCGTGGAATCCCGGGATCAACCAGGGTCCTTGAGACCTTGTCTAAAAAACTCCTAGCTGAGCTTTTTCAGCTAAGAACAAAGCAATTGGCCCACGCATCCAACGTTGCATATAAAAGCCTAAAATTCCGTTGTAATTTGACAACATTTCCTGCCCACACCCGGGATCGAACGAGCGACCTATAGATCTTCAGCCTAACACTCAGGAACTCAGCTATTTCGGCTACGAACAAAGCCAGTGGCCCACTCGTCGAACGTTGCTTAACAAAGCCTAGAATTCGATTTCAATATGAACAAAATATACTGCCCAAACCCAGGATCGAACCAGGGACATTAACTACTTCAGTATAACGCTCTCACCGCGACGGCGGCGCTGTCGTCCAACGTTACTTAACATGACCTAGAATACCATTTAAAGCAAGTATATTTGCACGACCGTAGGTCGGTAATGTCTTTCAGGTTGAACCAGAGGTACTCCTCAAGCCTATGGTAATGTGATGGGGAGGGACCACGTAAAATAAATGGTACTTGGTCTGTTGGTCCGCTTCTGTGCTATCGTGATTAGTGTGATTAGCTGCCACCTCCGAAGGTCCGGAATCCATTCCCTGCTCAGCCACGAAATTTGGAAAATTGTACGAGTGTTGGAACAAGGGCCGCTCAGCCTTGGGAGGTCAACTGAAATGAGTGGGTTCGATTCCCACCGCAGATATCTTGGAGTGGTTTTCCATGGTTTCCCACTTCTCAACCAGGCAAATGCAAGAAGTGTACGTAATATAAGGCCACGGCCTGGGTGATGTACTGGTCATTCTCCCCAGTTGTATCTCCCGACCTAATGTCTCACGCTCCAGGACGCTGCCCTTGAGGCGGTAGAGGTGGGATACGTCGCTGAGCCCGAGGGAAAAACCAACCCTGGAAGGTTAGCTGATTAACAAAGAAACCTGGTCTTCATTCTAACGCTTTCAGCCAGGCCCATTCATCCAATGTTGCTTAACAAAGCCCAGAAATCCATTGTAATATGATCAAAATATTGCGCGGAAGCAGGGATCGCACCAGGGACCTTAAGATCTTCAGTCTTACTCTCTCCCAGGTGAGCTATTTCGACTGCGAAGCAAGTGCGGCCCAGTCATCCAATGTTGCTTAACAAAGCCTAGAATTCCATTGTACTATGAACAAAATTGTCCCGCAAAGCCCGGGATCGAACAAGGGAGCGTTTCATCTTCAGTCTTACGCTCTCCCAGCTGAACTATTTCGCCAAACAACGAAGTCAGCAGTCCGTTCATCCAACGATTTTAACAAGGCCCAGAATTACATTGCAATATGATCAAAATTCTCTGCGGAATCCCGGGATCGAAGCAGCGTCTAATAGATCTTCAGTCTAAACCTCTCCTAGCTGAGTTATTTCGGCTGCTAAAGGAGCCCCTGTCCCACTCATCCAACGTTGCATATAAAAGCCTATATTTCCGTTCTAATTTGACCAAAATTTCCTGCCGAAACCCCGGATTGGACCAGTTACCTTTATATCTTCAGTCCAACGCTCTCCCACCTGAGCTATTTCGGCTACGACCGGAGCAACTGTCCCACTCATCCACCGTTTCATATAAAAGCCTAGTACAACGTTCAAATTTGACGAACATTTCATGCCGAAACCCAGGATCGAACAAGTTACCTTTAGATTTTCAGTCCAACGCACCCTTAGCAGAGCTACTTCGGATTCGAAGGAAGCCACCAGTCCACTCCTCCATCGTCGCTTAACAAAGCCCAGATTTCCATTGTAATATGATCAAAATTTAGTGCCGAAACTCTAGATCAAAACAGGGAACTTTAGATCTTAAGTCTAACGCTCTCCCAGATGAGCCATTTCCGCTATCAAACGTCCCACTCATCGTCAAACACTCTCCTGGCTTGTTTATTTCACCTAAAATTGCAGCCAGTGGCCCACTCGTCCATTGTTCCTAAATTCGACAGCAATATGCAAAAAAGAGTTCACCCTCCCCAGTTGTATCACCAGACCTAGAGGCTGAAGCTCCAGGACACTGTCCGTGAGGCTGTATAGGTTGGATTCCACGCTTAGTCCGAGGGAAAAACAGACCCTGGCGGGTAAACCGATTACGAACGAAGGAATATCAACAAAATTACCTCCCGACACCCGCCATCAAACCATGGACCTCTAATTAGAACATGTCTAATGCTCTTGCAGCTGAGCTACCTCGGCTTCGAACGCAGTCAGCGGCTTACTCATCCAACGATCCTTGACAAAGCCTAGAATTCGATTGCAATATAAGCAACGTTGGGTGCGTGGTACAACGGCTTCGTCATTATAATCCATATGTTTACCCTTCAGGTTCGGTTTTTTTCCTCGGACTTAGCGAGGGATCCCACCTCTACCGCCTCAAGGGCAGTGTCCTGGAGCTTCAGACTCTTGGTCGGGGATACAACTGGGGAGTATGACCAGTACCTCGCCAGGCGGCCACACTTGCTATGCTGAACAGGGGCCTTGTGGAGGGATGGGAAGAGTGGAAGGGACAGGCAGGGAAGAGGGAAGGAAGCGGCCGTGGACTTAAGTTAGGTACCATCCCGGCATTCGCCTGGGGGAGAAGTGGGAAACCACGGAAAACCACTTCCAGGATGGCTGAGGTGGGAAACGAACCCACCTCCCGAGGCTGAGTGGACCCCGTTCCAGCCCTCGTACCACTTTTCAAATTTCGTGGCAAAGCCGGGAATCGAACCCGGGCCTCCGGGGGTGGCAGCTAATCACGCTAACCACTACACCACAGAGGCGGACAATATTCGGTCTTTCAAATTTAAAAGGTTAGCCCGATTTTTTCAAATTACAACGGAATTCTAGGCTTTTATATGCAACATTGGATGAGAGGTACAACAGCTTGTTTCGTAGCCGAAATCGCTCAGCTGGGAGAGCGTTACACTGAAGAACCAAAGGTACCTGGTTCGCTCCCGCGTTTCGGCAGGAAGTTTTGGTCAAATTACGACGGAATTCGGTAGGTTGTAGCCAGTAGGAAGTAATATTCGTTCTTTGATTGTTAATTATTTAGCGTAAATTTGGTCAAATTACAAGGGAATTCCACGTTTGATGAGTGGTACAATGGCTTAGCTAGTAGCCGAGATAGCTCAGCTGGGAGAGCGCTTGACTGAAGAGTTAAAATTCACTTGTTAGGTCCTTGGTTTCGGCAGGAAGTTTTGGTCAAATTTCAACGCAATTCTGTAGGTAGCAGCCATACGTGGTAATATTCTTTCTTTGAATGCTCGAAGCTTGGCGTAAATTTGGTCAAATTAAATCGGAATTCTACGATTTTATATGCAACATTGGGTGAGTGGTACAAGGTCTTCGTTTGTACCCGAAATAGCTTAGCTGGGAGAGCGTTAATCTGAAGAACTAATGGTCCCTGGTCCGATCCCGGGTTTCGGCAGGAATTCGCGTCAATTTGCAACGTAGTTCAGTAGGTAGCATCCAGTGGGAAGTAATATTCGTTCTTTGATTGTTAATTATTTAGCGTAAATTTGGTCAAATTACAAGGGAATTCCACGTTTGATGAGTGGTACAATGGCTTTGTTAGTAGCCGAAATAGCTCAGCTGGGAGAGCGTTAGACTGAAGGTCTAAAGGTCCCTGGTTCGCTCCCGGGTTTCGGCAGGGAGTTTTGGTCAAATTACAACGTAATTTTGTATGTAGCAGCAGTAGGTGGTGATATTCTTTCTTTGAAAGCTCGAAGCTTGGCGTATATTTGGTAAAATTAAATCGGAATTCTAGGCTTATATACGCTACGTTGTATGACTGGTACTATGTCTTTCCTCGCAACCGAAATAGCTCAGCTAGGAGCGTGTTGAGCTGAAGATCCAATGGTCCCTGGTCCGAGCCCGGGGTTCGACAAGTGATTTTCCTGAATTTGCAACGGAATTCAGTAGGTAGTAGTCAGCAGGTAGTAATATTCGGTCTTTCAAATGTAAAAGGTTAGCACGATTTTTTCAAATTACAACCGAATTCTAGGCTTTTATATGCAACATTGGATGAGTGGTACAACAGCTTGTTTCGTAGCCGAAATAGCTCAGCTGGGAGAGCGTTACACTGAAGAACCAAAGGTCCCTGGTTCGATCCCGCGTTTCGGCAGGAAGTTTTGGTCAAATTACGACGGAATTCGGTAGGTTGTAGCCAGTAGGAAGTTATATACGTTCATTGATTGTTAAATTTTTAGAGAAAATTTGGTCAAATTACAATGATTTCCACGTATGATGAGTAGTACAATGGCTTCGTCAGTAGCCGAAATAGCTCAGCTGGGAGAGCGTTAGACTGAAGATCTAGAGGTCCCTGGATCGATCCCGGGTTTCGGCAGGAAGTTTTGGTCAAATTACAACGTAATTCTGTATGTAGCAGCAGTAGGTGGTGATATTCTTTCCTTGAATGCTCGAAGCGTGTAAATTTGATCAAATTAAATCGGAAATCTAGGCTTAGTCCGCCTCTGTGGTGTAGTGGTTAGCCTGATTAGCTGCCACCCCCGGAGGTCCGGGTTCGATTCCCGGCTCTGCCATGAAATTTGAAAAGTGGTACGAGGGCTGGAACGGGGTCCACTCAAACCCGGGAGGTCAACTGAGTAGAGGTGGGTTCGATTCCCGCCTCAGCCATCGTCGAAGTGGTTTTCCGTGGTTTCCCACTTCTCCTCCAGGCGAATGCCGGGATGGTACCTAACTTAAGGACACGGCCGCTTCCTTCCCTCTTCCTTGCCTATCCCTTCCAATCTTCCCATCCCTACACAAGGCCCCTGTTCAGCATAGCAGGTGAGGCCGCCTGGGCGAGGTACTGGTCATTCTCCCCAGTTGTATCCCCCGACCATGAGTCTGACGCTCCAGGACACTGCCCTTGAGGCGGTAGAGGTGGGATCCCTCGCTGAGTCCGAGGGAAAAACCGAACCTGGAGGGTAAACAGATGATGATGATGATGATGATTCTAGGCTTATATACGCTACGTTGTATGACCGGTACTCTGTCTTCCCTCGCAACCGAAATAGCTCAGCTAGGAGCGTGTTGTGCTGAAGATCCAATGGTCCCTGGTCCGAGCCCGGAGTTCGACATGCGATTTTCCTGAATTTGCAACGGAATTCAGTAGTTAGTAGTCAGTAGGTAGTAATATTCGGTCTTTCAAATTTAAAAGGTTAGCCCGATATTTTCAAATTACAAGGGAATTCTAGGCTTTTATATGCAACATTGGGTGAGTGGTACAAAGTCTTCGTTTGTACCCGAAATAGCTTAGCTGGGAGAGCGTTAATCTGGAGAACTAATGGTCCCTGGTTCGATCCCGGGTTTCGGCAGGTATTCGTGTCTATTTGCAACGTAGTTCAGTAGGTAGCATCCAGTGGAAAGCAATATTCGTTCTTTGATTGTTAATTATTTAGCGTAAATTTAGTCAAATTACAATGGAATTCCACGTTTGATGAGTGGTACAATGGCTTTGTAAGTAGCCGAAATAGCTCAGCTGGGAGAGCGTTGGACTGAAGATCTAAAGGTCCCTGGTTCGATCCCGGGTTTCGACAGGAAGTTTTGGTCAAATTTCAACGCAATTCTGTAGGTAGCAGCAGTAGGTGGCGATATTCTTTCCTTGAATGTTCGAAGCTTGGCGTAAATTTGGTCAAATTAAATCGGAATTCTACGATTTTATATGCAACATTGGGTGAGTGGTACAAGGTCTTCGTTTGTACCCGAAATAGCTTAGCTGGGAGAGCGTTAATCTGAAGAACTAATGGTCCCTGGTTCGATCCCGGGTTTCGGCAGGTATTCGTGTCTATTTGCAACGTAGTTCAGTAGGTAGCATCCAGTGGAAAGCAATATTCGTTCTTTGATTGTTAATTATTTAGCGTAAATTTAGTCAAATTACAAGGGAATTCCACGTTTGATGAGTGGTACAATGGCTTTGTAAGTAGCCGAAATAGCTCAGCTGGGAGAGCGTTGGACTGAAGATCTAAAGGTCCCTGGTTCGATCCCGGGTTTCGACAGGAAGTTTTGGTCAAATTTCAACGCAATTCTGTAGGTAGCAGCCGTCATCATCTGCTTACCCTCCAGGTTCGGTTTTTCCCTCGGACTTAGCGAGGGATCCCACCTCTACCGCCTCAAGGGCAGTATCCTGGAGCTTCAGACTCTTGGTCGGGGGATACAACTGGGGAGTATGACCAGTACCTCGCCCAGACGGCCTCACATGCTATGCTGAACAGGCGCCTTGTGGAGGGATGGGAAGATTGGAAGGGATAGGCAAAGAAGAGGGAAGGAAGCGGCCGTGGCCTTAAGTTAGGTACCATCCCGGCATTCGCCTGGTGGAGAAGTGGGAAACCACGGAAAACCACTTCCAGGATGGCTGAGGTGGGAATCGAACCCACCTCTACTCAGTTGACCTCCCGAGGCCGAGTGGACCCCGTTCCAGCACTCGTACCAATTTTCAAATTTCGTGGCAGAGCCGGAAATCGAACCCGGACCTCCAGGGGTGGCAGCTATTCACGCTAAACACTACACCACACATGCAGCTCAGGTAGCAGCCGTACGTGGTAATATTCTTTCTTTGAACGCTCGAAGCTTGCCGTAAATTTGGTCAAATTAAATCGGAATTCTACGATTTTATATGGAACATTGGGTGAGTGGTACAAGGTCTTCGTTTGTACCCGAAATAGCTTAGCTGGGAGAGCGTTAATCTGAAAAAGTAATGGTCCCTGGTTCGATCCCGGGTTTCGGCAGGAATTCGTGTCAATTTGCAACGTAGTTCAGTAGGTAGCATCCACAGGGAAGTAATATTCGTTCTTTGATTGTTAATTATTTAGCGTAAATTTGGTCAAATTACAAGGGAATTCCACCTTTGATGAGTGGTACAAAGGCTTTGTTAGTAGCCGAAATAGCTCAGCTGGGGGAGCGTTAGACTGAAGATCTGAAGGTCCCTGGTTCGATCCCGGGTTTCGGCAGGGAGTTTTGCTCAAATTACAACGTAATTCCGTATGTAGCAGCAGTAGGTGGCGATATTCTTTCCTTGAATGCTCGAAGCTTGGCGTAAATTTGGTCAAATTAAATCGGAATATACCGATTTTATATGCAACATTGGATGAGTGGTACAAGGTCTACGTTTGTACCCGAGTTAGCTTAGCTGGGAGAGCGTTAAATCTGAAGAACTAATGGTCCCTGGTTCGATCCCGGGTTTCGGCAGGAATTCGCATCAATTTGCAACATAGTTCAGTAGGTAGCATCCAGTGGGAAGTAATATTCGTTCTTTGATTGTTAAATATTTAGCGTAAATTTGGTCAAATTACAAGGGAATACCACGTTTGATGAGTGGTACAATGGCTTCGTCAGTTGCCGAAATAGCTCGGCTGGGAGAGCGTTAGACTGAAGATCTAAAGGTCCCTGGTTCGATCCCGGGTTTCGGCAGGAAGTTTTGGTCATATTACAACGTAATTCTGTATGTAGCAGCAGTAGGTGGTGATATTCTTTCTTTGAATGCTCGAAGCTTGTCGTAAATTTGGTCAAATTAAATCGGAATTCTAGGCTTATATACGCTACGTTGTATGACAGGTACTGTGCCTTCCCCCGCAGCCGAAATAGCTCAGCTAGGAGCGTGTTGTACTGAAGATCCAATGGTCCCTGCTCCGAGCCCGGGGTTCGACAAGTGATTTTCCTGAATTTGCAACGGAATTCAGTAGGTAGTAGTCAGTAGGTAGTAATATTCGGTCTTTCAAATTTAAAAGGTTAGCCCGATTTTTTCAAATTACAACGGAATTCTGGGCTTTTATATGCAACATTGGATGAGTGGTACAACAGCTTGTTTCGTAGCCGAAATAGCGCAGCTGGGAGAGCGTTACACTGAAGATCAAAGGTCCCTGGTTCGATCCCGCGTTTCGGCAGTAAGTTTTGGTCAAATTACGACGGAATTCGGTAGGTTGTAGCCAGTAGGAAGTAATATTCGTTCTTTGATTGTTAAATTTTTAGCGAAAATTTGGTCAAATTACAATGATTTCCACGTATGATGAGTACTACGATGGCTTCGTCAGTAGCCGAAATAGCTCAACTGGGAGAGCGTTAGACTGAAGATCTAAAGGTCCCTGGTTCGATCCCGGGTTTCGGCAGGAATTTTTGTTCAAATTACGACGGAATTCTTTAGGTTGTAGCCAGTAGGAAGTAATATTCGTTCTTTGATCATCATCATCATCATCTGTTTACCCTCCAGGTTCGGTTTTTCCCTCGGACTCAGCGAGGGATCCCACCTCTACCGCCTCAAGGGCAGTGTCCTGGAGCTTCAGACTCTTGGTCGGGGATACAACTGGGGAGAATGGCCAGTACCTCGCCCAGGGGGCCTCACCTGCCATGCGGAACAGGGGCCTTGTGGAGGGATGGGAAGATTGGAAGGGATAGACAAGGAAGAGGGAAGGAAGCGGCCGTGGCCTTAAGTTAGGAACCATCCCGGCATTCGCCTGGAGGAGAAGTGGGAAACCACGGAAAACCACTTCGAGGATGGCTGAGGTGGGAATCGAACCCACCTCTACTCAGTTGACCTCCCGAGGCTGAGTGGACCCCGTTCCAGCCCTCGTACCACTTTTCAAATTTTCGTGGCAGAGTCGGGAATCGAACCCGGACCTCCGGGGGTGGCAGCTAATCGCGCTAACAACTACACCACAGAGGCGGACCGTTCTTTGATTGGAAATTTTTAGCGTAAGTTTGGTCAAATTACAATGATTTCTACGTATGATGAGTAGTACAGTGGCTCCGTCAGAAACCGAGATAGCTCAGCTGGGAGAGCGTTAGACTGAAGAGCTGAAGGTCCCTGGTTCGATCCCGGGTTTCGGCAGGAAGTTTTGGTCAAATTACAACGTAATTCTGTATGTAGCAGCAGCAGTAGGTGGTGATATTCTTTCTTTGAATGCTCGAAGCTTGTCGTAAATTTGGTCAAATTAAATCGGAATTCTAGGCTTATATACTCTACGTTGTATGACTGGCACTATGCCTTCCCTCGCAACCGAAATAGCTCAGCTAGGAGCGTGTTGTGCTGAAGATCCAATGGTCCCTGGTCCGAGCGCGGGGTTCGACAAGTGATTTTCCTGAATTTGCAGCGGAATTCAGTAGGTAGTAGTCAGTAGGTAGTAATAATCGGTCCTTCAAATTTAAAAGGTTAGCCCGATTTTTTCAAATTAGAACGGAATTCTAGGCTTTTATATCCAACATTGGATGAGTGGAACAACAGCCTGTTTCGTAGCCGAAATAGCTCAGCTGGGAGAGCGTTAGACTGAAGATCTAAAGGTCCCTGGTTCGATCCCGAGTTTCGGCAGGTAATTTTGGTCAAATTTCAACGCAATTCTGTAGGTAGCAGCCGTACGTGGTAATATTCTTTCTTTGAATGCCCGAAGCTCGGCGTAAATTTGCTCAAATTAAATCGGAATTCTACGATTTTATATGCAACATTGGGTGAGTGGTACAAGGTCTTCGTTTGTACCCGAAATAGCTTAGCTGGGAGAGCGTTAATCAGAAGAACTAATTGTCCCTGGTTCGATCCCGGGTTTCGGCAGGTATTCGTGTCTATTTGCAACGTAGTTCAGTAGGTAGCATCCAGTGGAAAGCAATATTCGTTCTTAGATTGTTAAAAGTTTAGCAAAAATTTGGTCAAATTACAATGATTTCCACGTTTGATGAATAGTACAATGGCTTCGTCAGTAGCCAAAATAGCTCAGCTGGGAGAGCGTTAGACTATAGATGTGAAGGACCCTGGTTCGATCCCGGGTTTCGGCAGGAATTCGTGTCAATTTGCAATGTAGTTCAGTAGGTAGCATCCAGTGGGAAGTAATATTCGTTGTTTGATTTTTAATTATTTAGCGTAAATTTGGTCAAATTACAAAGGAATTCCACGTTTGATGAGTGGTACAATGGGTTTGCTAGTAGCCGAAATAGCTCAGCTGGGAGAGCGTTAGACTGAAGATCTAAACGTCCCTGGTTCGATCCCGGGTTTCGGCAGGAAGTTTTGGTCAAATTTCAACGCAATTCTGTACGTAGCAGCCGTACGTGGTAATATTCTTTCTTTCAATGCCCGAAGCTTAGCGTAAATTTGGTCAAATTAAATCGGAATTCTACGATTTTATATGCAACATTGGGTGAGTGGTACAAGGTCTTCGTTTGTACCCGAAATAGCTTAGCTGGGAGAGCGTTATCTGAAGAACTAATGGTCCCAGGTTTCGGCAGGAAATCGTGTCAATTTGCAACGTAGTTCATTAGGTAGCATCCAGTCGAAAGCAATATTCGTTCTTTTATTGTTAATTATTTAGCGTAAATTTGGTCAAATTACAAAGGAATTCCACGTTTGATGAGTGGTACAATGGGTTTGCTAGTAGCCGAAATAACTCAACTGGGCGAGCGTTAGACTGAAGATCTAAAGGTCCCTGGTTCGATCCCGGGTTTCGGCAGGAAGTTTTGGTCAAATTACAACGTAATTCTGTATGTAGCAGCAGTAGGTGGTGATATTCTTTCTTTGAATACTCGAAGCTTGGCGTAAATTTGGTCAAATTAAATCGAAATTCTAGGCTTATATACGCTACGTTATATGACTGGTACTACGTCTTCCCTCGCAAGCGAAATAGCTCAGCTGGGAGAGCGTTAGACTGAAGATCTAAAGGTCCCTGGTTCGATCCCGGGTTTCGGCAGGAAATTTTGGTCAAATTTCGACGCAATTCTGTAGGTAGCAGCCGTACGATGTAATATTCTTTCTTTCAATGCCCGAAGCTTGGCGTAAATTTTGTCAAATTAAATCGGAATTCTACGATTTTATATGCAACATGGGGTGAGTGGTACAAGGTCTTCGTTTGTACCCGAAATAGCTTAGCTGGGAGAGCGTTAATCTGAAGAACTAATGGTCCCAGGTTTCGGCAGGAAATCGTGTCAATTGGCAACGTAGTTCATTAGGTAGCATCCAGTCGAAAGCAATATTCGTTCTTTTATTGTTAATTATTTAGCGTAAATTTGGTCAAATTACAAAGGAATTCCACGTTTGATGAGTGGTACAATAGGTTTGCTAGTAGCCGAAATAGCTCAGCTGGGAGAGCGTTAGACTGAAGATCTGAAGGTCCCTGGTTCGATCCCGGGTTTCGGCAGGAAGTTTTGGTCAAATTACAACGTAATTCTGTATGTAGCAGCAGTAGGTGGTGATATTCTTTCTTTGAATACTCGAAGCTTGGCGTAAATTTGGTCAAATTAAATCGAAATTCTAGGCTTATATACGCTACGTTGTATGACTGGTACTATACCTTCCCAAGCAACCGAAATAGCTCAGCTAGGAGCGTGTTGTACTGAAGATCCAATGGTCCCTGGTCCTAGCCCGGGATTCGACAAGTGATTTTCCTGAATTTGCAACGGAATTCAGTAGGTAGTAGTCAGTAGGTAGTAATACTCGGTCTTTCAAATTTAAAGGGTTAGCCCGATTTTTTCAAATTACAACGGAATTCTAGGCTTTTATATGCAACATTGGATGAGTGGTACAACAGCTTGTTTCGTAGCCGAAATAGCTCAGCTGGGAGAGCGTTAGACTGAAGATCTAAAGGTCCCTGGTTCGATCCCGGGTTTCGGCAGGAAATTTTGGTCAAATTTCAACGCAATTCTGTAGGTAGCAGCCGTACGAGGTAATATTCTTTCTTTGAATGCCCGAAGCTTGGCGTAAATTTGGTCAAATTAAATCGGAATTCTACGATTTTATATGCAACATTGGGTGAGTGGTACAAGGTCTTCGTTTGTACCCGAAATAGCTTAGCTGGGAGAGCGTTAATCTGAAGAACTAATGGTCCCAGGTTTCGGCAGGAAATCGTGTCAATTTGCAACGTAGTTCATTAGGTAGCATCCAGTCGAAAGCAATATTCGTTCTTTTATTGTTAATTATTTAGCGTAAATTTGGTCAAATTACAAAGGAATTCCACGTTTGATGAGTGGTACAATGGGTTTGCTAATAGCCGAAATAGCTCAGCTGGGAGAGCGTTAGACTGAAGATCAAAAGGTCCCTGGTTCGATCCCGGGTTTCGGCAGGAAGTTTTGGTCAAATTACAACGTAATTCTGTATGTAGCAGCAGTAGGTGGTGATATTCTTTCTTTGAATACTCGAGGCTTGGCGTAAATTTGGTCAAATTAAATCGGAATTCTAGGCTTATATACGCTACGTTGTATGACTGGTACTATGTCTTCCCTCGCAACCGAAATAGCTCAGTTAGGAGCGTGTTGTGCTGAAGATCCAATGGTCCCTGGTCCGAGCCCGGGGTTCGACAAGTGATTTTCCTGAATTTGCAACGGAAATCAGTAGGCAGTAGTCAGTAGGTAGTAATACTCGGTCTTTCAAATTTAAAAGATTAGCCCGATTTTTTCAAATTACAACGGTATTCTAGGCTTTTATATGCAACATTGGATGAGTGGTACAACAGCTTGTTTCGTAGCCGAAATAGCTCAGCTGGGAAAGCGTTAGACTGAAGATCTAAAGGTCCCTGGTTCGATCCCGGGTTTCGGCAGGAAGTTTTGGTCAAATGTCAACGCAATTCTGTAGGTAGCAGCCGTACGTGGCAATATTCTTTCTCTGAATGCTCGAAGCTTGTCGTAAATTTGGTCAGATTAAATCGTAATTCTAGGCTCATATACGCTACGTTGTATGAATGGTACTGCGCCTTCCCCCGCAGCCGAAATAGCTCAGCTAGGAGCGTGTTGTGCTGAAGATCCAATGGTCCCTGGTCCGAGCCCGGGGTTCGACAAGTGATTTTCCTGAATTTGCAACGGAATTCAGTAGGTAGTAGTCAGTAGGTAGTAATATTCGGTCTTTCAAATTTAAAAGTTTAGCCCGATTTTTTCAAATTACAACGGAATTCTGGGCTTTTATATGCAACATTGGATGAGTGGTACAACAGCTTGTTTCGTAGCCGAAATAGCGCAGCTGGGAGAGCGTTAGACTGAAGATCTAAAGGTCCCTGGTTCGATCCCGGGTTTCGGCAGGAAGTTTTGGTCAAATTTCAACGCAATTCTGTACGTAGCAGCCGTACGTGGTAATATTCTTTCTTTCAATGCCCGAAGCTTGGCGTAAATTTGGTCAAATTAAATCGGAATTCTACGATTTTATATGCAACACGGGGTGAGTGGTACAAGGTCTTCGTTTGTACCCGAAATAGCTTAGCTGGGAGAGCGTTAATCTGAAGAACTAATGGTCCCAGGTTTCGGCAGGAAATCGTGTCAATTTGCTACGTAGTTCATTAGGTAGCATCCAGTCGAAAGCAATATTCGTTCTTTTATTGTTAATTATTTAGCGTAAATTTGGTCAAATTACAAAGGAATTCCACGTTTGATGAGTGGTACAATGGGTTTGCTAGTAGCCGAAATAGCTCAGCTGGGCGAGCGTTAGACTGAAGATCTAAAGGTCCCTGGTTCGATCCCGGGTTTCGGCAGGAAGTTTTGGTCAAATTACAACGTAATTCTGTATGTAGCAGCAGTAGGTGGTGATATTCTTTCTTTGAATACTCGAAGCTTGGCGTAAATTTGGTCAAATTAAATCGAAATTCTAGGCTTATATACGCTACGTTGTATGACTGGTACTACGTCTTCCCTCGCAAGCGAAATAGCTCAGTTAGGAGCGTGTTGTACTGAAGATCCAATGGTCCCTGGGTGAGCCCGGGGTTCGACAAGTGATTTTCCTGAATTTGCAACGGAATTCAGTAGGTAGTAGTCAGTAGGTAGTAATACTCGGTCTTTCAAATTTAAAAGGTTAGCCCGATTTTTTCAAATTACAACGGAATTCTAGGCTTTTATATGCAACATTGGATGAGTGGTACAACAGCTTGTTTCGTAGCCGAAATAGCTCAGCTGGGAGAGCGTTGACTGAAGATCTAAAGGTCCCTGGTTCGATCCCGGGTTTCGGCAGGAAATTTTGGTCAAATTTCAACGCATTTCTGTAGGTAGCAGCCGTACGAGGTAATATTCTTTCTTTGAATGCCCGAAGCTTGGCGTAAATTTGGTCAAATGAAATCGGAATTCTACGATTTTATATGCAACATTGGGTGAGTGGTACAAGGTCTTCGTTTGTACCCGAAATAGCTTAGCTGGGAGAGCGTTAATCTGAAGAACTAATGGT
This sequence comes from Anabrus simplex, assembly GCF_040414725.1. Classification (NCBI taxonomy): domain Eukaryota; kingdom Metazoa; phylum Arthropoda; class Insecta; order Orthoptera; family Tettigoniidae; genus Anabrus; species Anabrus simplex. Next base: position 61,456,900 of record NC_090273.1, on the reverse strand, counting down.
CCCAGGTTTCGGCAGGAAATCGTGTCAATTTGCAACGTAGTTCATTAGGTAGCATCCAGTCGAAAGCAATATTCGTTCTTTTATTGTTAATTATTTAGCGTAAATTTGGTCAAATTACAAAGGAATTCCACGTTTGATGAGTGGTACAATGGGTTTGCTAGTAGCCGAAATAGCTCAGCTGGGAGAGCGTTAGACTGAAGATCTAAAGGTCCCTGGTTCGATCCCGGGTTTCGGCAGGAAGTTTTGGTCAAATTACAACGTAATTCTGTATTTAGCAGCAGTAGGTGGTGATATTCTTTCTTTGAATACTCGAAGCTTGGCGTAAATTTGGTCAAATTAAATCGGAATTCTAGGCTTATATACGCTACGTTATATGACTGGTACTATGTCTTCCCTCGCAACCGAAATAGCTCAGTTAGGAGCGTGTTGTGCTGAAGATCCAATGGTCCCTGGTCCGAGCCCGGGGTTCGACAAGTGATTTTCCTGAATTTGCAACGGAATTCAGTAGGTAGTAGTCAGTAGGTAGTAATACTCGGTCTTTCAAATTTAAAAAGTTAGCCCGATTTTTTCAAATTGCAACGGTATTCTAGGCTTTTATATGCAACATTGGATGAGTGGTACAACAGCTTGTTTCGTAGCCGAAATAGCTCAGCTGGGAGAGCGTTAGACTGAAGATCTAAAGGTCCCTGGTTCGATCCCGGGTTTCGGCAGGAAGTTTTGGTCAAATGTCAACGCAATTCTGTAGGTAGCAGCCGTACGTGGTTATATTCTTTCTCTGAATGCTCGAAGCTTGTCGTAAATTTGGTCAGATTAAATCGTAATTCTAGGCTTATATACGCTACGTTGTATGAATGGTACTGTGCCTTCCCCCGCAGCCGAAATAGCTCAGCTAGGAGCGTGTTGTGCTGAAGATCCAATGGTCCCTGGTCCGAGCCCGGGGTTCGACAAGTGATTTTCCTGAATTTGCAACGGAATTCAGTAGGTAGTAGTCAGTAGGTAGTAATATTCGGTCTTTCAAATTTAAAAGGTTAGCCCGATTTTTTCAAATTACAACGGAATTCTAGGCTTTTATATGCAACATTGGATGAGTGGTACAACAGCTTGTTTCGTAGCCGAAATAGCTCAGCTGGGAGAGCGTTAGACTGAAGATCTAAAGGTCCCTGGTTCGATCCCGGGTTTCGGCAGGAAGTTTTGGACAAATTTCAACGTAATTCTGTACGTAGCAGCCGTACGTGGTAATATTCTTTCTTTGAATGCTCGAAGCTTGGCGTAAATTTGGTCAAATTAAATCGGAATAAACCGATTTTATATGCAACATTGGATGAGTGGTACAAGGTCTTCGTTTGTACCCGAAATAGCTTAGCTGGGAGAGCGTTAAATCTGAAGAACTAATGGTCCCTGGTTCGATCCCGGGTTTCGGCAGGAATTCGCGTCAATTTGCAACGTAGTTCAGTAGGTAGCATCCAGTGGGAAGTAATATTCGTTCTTTGAATGTTAATTAATTAGCGTCAATTTGGTCAAATTACAAGGGAATACCACGTTTGATGAGTGGTACAATGGCTTTGTTAGTTGCCGAAATAGCTCAGCTGGGAGAGCGTTAGACTGAAGATCTAAAGGCCCCTGGTTCGATCCCGGGTTTCGGCAGGGAGTTTTGGTCAAATTACAACGCAATTCTGTATGTAGCAGCAGTAGGTGGTAATATTCTTTCTTTGAATTCTCGAAGCTTGGCGTGAATTTGGTCAAATTAAATCGGAATTCTAGGCTTATATACGTTACGTTGTATGACTGGTACCATGTCTTCCCTCGCAACCGAAATAACTCAGCTAAGAGTGTGTTGTGCTGAAGATCCGATGGTCCCTGGTCTGAGCCCGGGGTTCGACAAGTGATTTTCCTGAATTTGCAACGGAATTCAGTAGGTAGTAGTCGGTAGGTTGTAATATTCGTTTTTTCAAATTTAGAAGGTTGGCCCGATTTTTTCAAATTACAACGGATTTCACGGCTTTTATATGCAAAATTGGATGAGTGGTACAACAGCTCGTTTCGTAGCCGAAATAGCTCAGCTGGGAGAGCGTTAGACTGAAGATCTAAAGGTCCCTGGTTAGATCCCGGGTTTCGGCAGGAAGTTTTGTTCAAATTACGACGGAACTCTTTAGGTTGTAGCGAGTAGGAAGTAATATTCGTTCTTTGATTGGTAATTATTTAGCGAAAATTTGGTCAAATTACAATTATTTCCACGTATGATGAGTAGTACAACGGCTCCGTTAGTAGCCGAAGTAGCTCAGGTGGGAGAGCGTTAGACTGAAGATCTAAAAGTCCCTGGTTCGATCCCGGGTTTCGGCAGGAAGTTTTGGTCAAATTACAACGTAATTCTGTATGTAGCTGCAGTAGATGGTGATATTCTTTCTTTGAATGTTCGAAGCTTGTCGTAAATTTGGTCAAATTAAATCGGAATTCTAGGCTTATATACGCTACGTTGTATGACTGGTACTATGCCTTCCCTCGCAACCGAAATAGCTCAGCTAGGAGCGTGTTGTGCTGAAGATCCAATGGTCCCTGGTCCGAGCCCGGGGTTCGACAAGTGATTTTCCTGAATTTGCAGCGGAATTTAGTAGGTAGTAGTCAGTAGTAATAATCGGTTCTTCAAATTTAAAAGGTTAGCCCGATTTATTCAAATTACAACGGAATTCTGGGCTTTTATATCCAACATTGAATGAGTGGACAACGGCTTGTTTCGTAGCCGAAATAGCTCAGCTGGGAGAGCGTTAGACTGAAGATCTAAAGGTCCCTGGTTCGATCCCGGGTTTCGGCAGGGAGTTTTGGTCAAATTACAACGTAATTCCGTATGTAGCAGCAGTAGGTGGCGATATTCTTTCCTTGAATGCTCGAAGCTTGGCGTAAATTTGGTCAAATTAAATCGGAATATACCGATTTTATATGCAACATTGGATGAGTGGTACAAGGTCTACGTTTGTACCCGAATTAGCTTAGCTGGGAGAGCGTTAAATCTGAAGAACTAATGGTCGCTGGTTCGATCCCGGGTTTCGGCAGGAATTCGCATCAATTTGCAACATAGTTCAGTAGGTAGCATCCAGTGGGAAGTAATATTCGTTCTTTGATTGTTAAATATTTAGCGTAAATTTGGTCAAATTACAAGGGAATACCACGTTTGATGAGTGGTACAATGGCTTCGTCAGTTGCCGAAATAGCTCAGCTGGGAGAGCGTTAGACTGAAGATCTAAAGGTCCCCGGTTCGATCCCGGGTTTCGGCAGGAAGTTTTGGTCATATTACAACGTAATTCTGTATGTAGCAGCAGTAGGTGGTGATATTCTTTCTTTGAATGCTCGAAGCTTGTCGTAAATTTGGTCAAATTAAATCGGAATTCTAGGCTTATATACGCTACGTTGTATGACAGGTACTGTGCCTTCCCCCGCAGCCGAAATAGCTCAGCTAGGAGCGTGTTGTACTGAAGATCCAATGGTCCCTGGTCCGAGCCCGGGGTTCGACAAGTGATTTTCCTGAATTTGCAACGGAATTCAGTAGGTAGTAGTCAGTAGGTAGTAATATTCGGTCTTTCAAATTTAAAAGGTTAGCCCGATTTTTTCAAATTACAACGGAATTCTGGGCTTTTATATGCAACATTGGATGAGTGGTACAACAGCTTGTTCATCATCATCATCTGTTTACCCTCCAGGGTCGGCTTTTCCCTCGGACACAGCGAGGGATCCCACCTCTACCGCCTCAAGGGCAGTGTCCTGGAGCTTCAGACTCTTGGTCGGGGATACAACTGGGGAGAATGACCAGTACCTCGCCCAGGCGGCCTCACCTGCTATGCTGAACAGGGGCCTTGTGGAGGGATGGGAAGATTTGAAGGGATAGGCAAGGAAGAGGGAAGGAAGCGGGAAGGAAGCGGCCGTGGCCTTATGTTAGGTACCATCCCGGCATTCGCCTGGAGGAGAAGTGGGAAACCACGGAAAACCACTTCCAGGATGGCTGAGGTGGGAATCGAACCCACCTCTACTCAGTTGACCTCCCGAGGCTGAGTGGACCCCGTTCCAGCCCTCATACCACTTTTCAAATTTCATGGCAGAGCCGGGAATCGAACCCGGGCCTCCGGGGGTGGCAGCTAATCACGCTAACCACTACACCACAGAGGCGGACACAACAGCTTGTTTCGTAGCCGAAATAGCGCAGCTGGGAGAGCGTTACACTGAAGATCTAAAGGTCCCTGGTTCGATCCCGCGTTTCGGCAGTAAGTTTTGGTCAAATTACGACGGAATTCGGTAGGTTGTAGCCAGTAGGAAGTAATATTCGTTCTTTGATTGTTAAAATTTTAGCGAAAATTTGGTCAAATTACAATGATTTCCACGTACGATGAGTAGTACAATGGCTTCGTCAGTAGCCAAAATAGCTCAGCTGGGAGAGCGTTAGACTATAGATGTGAAGGACCCTGGTTCGATCCCGGGTTTCGGCAGGAATTCGTGTCAATTTGCAATGTAGTTCAGTAGGTAGCATCCAGTGGGAAGTAATATTCGTTGTTTGATTTTTAATTATTTAGCGTAAATTTGGTCAAATTACAAAGGAATTCCACGTTTGATGAGTGGTACAATGGGTTTGCTAGTAGCCGAAATAGCTCAGCTGGGAGAGCGTTAGACTGAAGATCTAAAGGTCCCTGGTTCGATCCCGGGTTTCGGCAGGAAGTTTTGGTCAAATTTCAACGCAATTCTGTACGTAGCAGCCGTACGTGGTAATATTCTTTCTTTCAATGCCCGAAGCTTAGCGTAAATTTGGTCAAATTAAATCGGAATTCTACGATTTTATATGCAACACGGGGTGAGTGGTACAAGGTCATCGTTTGTACCCGAAATAGCTTAGCTGGGAGAGCGTTAGTCTGAAGAACTAATGGTCCCAGGTTTCGGCAGGAAATCGTGTCAATTTGCAACGTAGTTCATTAGGTAGCATCCAGTCGAAAGCAATATTCGTTCTTTTATTGTTAATTATTTAGCGTAAATTTGGTTAAATTGCAAAGGAATTCCAAGTTTGATGAGTGGTACAATGGGTTTGCTAGTAGCCGAAATAGCTCAGCTGGGCGAGCGTTAGACTGAAGATCTGAAGGTCCCTGGTTCGATCCCGGGTTTCGGCAGGAAGTTTTGGTCAAATTACAACGTAATTCTGTATGTAGCAGCAGTAGGTGGTGATATTCTTTCTTTGAATACTCGAAGCTTGGCGTAAATTTGGTCAAATTAAATCGAAATTCTAGGCTTATATACGCTACGTTGTATGACTGGTACTACGTCTTCCCTCGCAAGCGAAATAGCTCAGTTAGGAGCGTGTTGTACTGAAGATCCAATGGTCCCTGGTCCGAGCCCGGGGTTCGGCAAGTGATTTTCCTGAATTTGCAACGGAATTCAGTAGGTAGTAGTCAGTAGGTAGTAATACTCGGTCTTTCAAATTTAAAGGGTTAGCCCGATTTTTTCAAATTACAACGGAATTCTAGGCTTTTATATGCAACATTGGATGAGTGGTACAACAGCTTGTTTCGTAGCCGAAATAGCTCAGCTGGGAGAGCGTTAGACTGAAGATCTAAAGGTCCCTGGTTCGATCCCGGGTTTCGGCAGGAAATTTTGGTCAAATTTCAACGCAATTCTGTAGGTAGCAGCCGTACGAGGTAATATTCTTTCTTTGAATGCCCGAAGCTTGGCGTAAATTTGGTCAAATTAAATCGGAATTCTACGATTTTATATGCAACATTGGGTGAGTGGTACAAGGTCTTCGTTTGTACCCGAAATAGCTTAGCTGGGAGAGCGTTAATCTGAAGAACTAATGGTCCCAGGTTTCGGCAGGAAATCGTGTCAATTTGCAACGTAGTTCATTAGGTAGCATCCAGTCGAAAGCAATATTCGTTCTTTTATTGTTAATTATTTAGCGTAAATTTGGTCAAATTACAAAGGAATTCCACGTTTGATGAGTGGTACAATGGGTTTGCTAATAGCCGAAATAGCTCAGCTGGGAGAGCGTTAGACTGAAGATCAAAAGGTCCCTGGTTCGATCCCGGGTTTCGGCAGGGAGTTTTGGTCAAATTACAACGTAATTCTGTATGTAGCAGCAGTAGGTGGTGATATTCTTTCTTTGAATACTCGAGGCTTGGCGTAAATTTGGTCAAATTAAATCGGAATTCTAGGCTTATATACGCTACGTTGTATGACTGGTACTATGTCTTCCCTCGCAACCGAAATAGCTCAGTTAGGAGCGTGTTGTGCTGAAGATCCAATGGTCCCTGGTCCGAGCCCGGGGTTCGACAAGTGATTTTCCTGAATTTGCAACGGAAATCAGTAGGCAGTAGTCAGTAGGTAGTAATACTCGGTCTTTCAAATTTAAAAGATTAGCCCGATTTTTTCAAATTACAACGGTATTCTAGGCTTTTATATGCAACATTGGATGAGTGGTACAACAGCTTGTTTCGTAGCCGAAATAGCTCAGCTGGGAAAGCGTTAGACTGAAGATCTAAAGGTCCCTGGTTCGATCCCGGGTTTCGGCAGGAAGTTTTGGTCAAATGTCAACGCAATTCTGTAGGTAGCAGCCGTACGTGGCAATATTCTTTCTCTGAATGCTCGAAGCTTGTCGTAAATTTGGTCAGATTAAATCGTAATTCTAGGCTCATATACGCTACGTTGTATGAATGGTACTGCGCCTTCCCCCGCAGCCGAAATAGCTCAGCTAGGAGCGTGTTGTGCTGAAGATCCAATGGTCCCTGGTCCGAGCCCGGGGTTCGACAAGTGATTTTCCTGAATTTGCAACGGAATTCAGTAGGTAGTAGTCAGTAGGTAGTAATATTCGGTCTTTCAAATTTAAAAGTTTAGCCCGATTTTTTCAAATTACAACGGAATTCTGGGCTTTTATATGCAACATTGGATGAGTGGTACAACAGCTTGTTTCGTAGCCGAAATAGCGCAGCTGGGAGAGCGTTAGACTGAAGATCTAAAGGTCCCTGGTTCGATCCCGGGTTTCGGCAGGAATTTTTGGTCAAATTTCAACGCAATTCTGTACGTAGCAGCCGTACGTGGTAATATTCTTTCTTTCAATGCCCGAAGCTTGGCGTAAATTTGGTCAAATTAAATCGGAATTCTACGATTTTATATGCAACACGGGGTGAGTGGTACAAGGTCTTCGTTTGTACCCGAAATAGCTTAGCTGGGAGAGCGTTAATCTGAAGAACTAATGGTCCCAGGTTTCGGCAGGAAATCGTGTCAATTTGCTACGTAGTTCATTAGGTAGCATCCAGTCGAAAGCAATATTCGTTCTTTTATTGTTAATTATTTAGCGTAAATTTGGTCAAATTACAAAGGAATTCCACGTTTGATGAGTGGTACAATGGGTTTGCTAGTAGCCGAAATAGCTCAGCTGGGCGAGCGTTAGACTGAAGATCTAAAGGTCCCTGGTTCGATCCCGGGTTTCGGCAGGAAGTTTTGGTCAAATTACAACGTAATTCTGTATGTAGCAGCAGTAGGTGGTGATATTCTTTCTTTGAATACTCGAAGCTTGGCGTAAATTTGGTCAAATTAAATCGAAATTCTAGGCTTATATACGCTACGTTGTATGACTGGTACTACGTCTTCCCTCGCAAGCGAAATAGCTCAGTTAGGAGCGTGTTGTACTGAAGATCCAATGGTCCCTGGGTGAGCCCGGGGTTCGACAAGTGATTTTCCTGAATTTGCAACGGAATTCAGTAGGTAGTAGTCAGTAGGTAGTAATACTCGGTCTTTCAAATTTAAAAGGTTAGCCCGATTTTTTCAAATTACAACGGAATTCTAGGCTTTTATATGCAACATTGGATGAGTGGTACAACAGCTTGTTTCGTAGCCGAAATAGCTCAGCTGGGAGAGCGTTGACTGAAGATCTAAAGGTCCCTGGTTCGATCCCGGGTTTCGGCAGGAAATTTTGGTCAAATTTCAACGCATTTCTGTAGGTAGCAGCCGTACGAGGTAATATTCTTTCTTTGAATGCCCGAAGCTTGGCGTAAATTTGGTCAAATGAAATCGGAATTCTACGATTTTATATGCAACATTGGGTGAGTGGTACAAGGTCTTCGTTTGTACCCGAAATAGCTTAGCTGGGAGAGCGTTAATCTGAAGAACTAATGGTCCCAGGTTTCGGCAGGAAATCGTGTCAATTTGCAACGTAGTTCATTAGGTAGCATCCAGTCGAAAGCAATATTCGTTCTTTTATTGTTAATTATTTAGCGTAAATTTGGTCAAATTACAAAGGAATTCCACGTTTGATGAGTGGTACAATGGGTTTGCTAGTAGCCGAAATAGCTCAGCTGGGAGAGCGTTAGACTGAAGATCTAAAGGTCCCTGGTTCGATCCCGGGTTTCGGCAGGAAGTTTTGGTCAAATTACAACGTAATTCTGTATTTAGCAGCAGTAGGTGGTGATATTCTTTCTTTGAATACTCGAAGCTTGGCGTAAATTTGGTCAAATTAAATCGGAATTCTAGGCTTATATACGCTACGTTATATGACTGGTACTATGTCTTCCCTCGCAACCGAAATAGCTCAGTTAGGAGCGTGTTGTGCTGAAGATCCAATGGTCCCTGGTCCGAGCCCGGGGTTCGACAAGTGATTTTCCTGAATTTGCAACGGAATTCAGTAGGTAGTAGTCAGTAGGTAGTAATACTCGGTCTTTCAAATTTAAAAAGTTAGCCCGATTTTTTCAAATTGCAACGGTATTCTAGGCTTTTATATGCAACATTGGATGAGTGGTACAACAGCTTGTTTCGTAGCCGAAATAGCTCAGCTGGGAGAGCGTTAGACTGAAGATCTAAAGGTCCCTGGTTCGATCCCGGGTTTCGGCAGGAAGTTTTGGTCAAATGTCAACGCAATTCTGTAGGTAGCAGCCGTACGTGGTTATATCCTTTCTCTGAATGCTCGAAGCTTGTCGTAAATTTGGTCAGATTAAATCGTAATTCTAGGCTTATATACGCTACGTTGTATGAATGGTACTGTGCCTTCCCCCGCAGCCGAAATAGCTCAGCTAGGAGCGTGTTGTGCTGAAGATCCAATGGTCCCTGGTCCGAGCCCGGGGTTCGACAAGTGATTTTCCTGAATTTGCAACGGAATTCAGTAGGTAGTAGTCAGTAGGTAGTAATATTCGGTCTTTCAAATTTAAAAGGTTAGCCCGATTTTTTCAAATTACAACGGAATTCTAGGCTTTTATATGCAACATTGGATGAGTGGTACAACAGCTTGTTTCGTAGCCGAAATAGCTCAGCTGGGAGAGCGTTAGACTGAAGATCTAAAGGTCCCTGGTTCGATCCCGGGTTTCGGCAGGAAGTTTTGGACAAATTTCAACGTAATTCTGTACGTAGCAGCCGTACGTGGTAATATTCTTTCTTTGAATGCTCGAAGCTTGGCGTAAATTTGGTCAAATTAAATCGGAATAAACCGATTTTATATGCAACATTGGATGAGTGGTACAAGGTCTTCGTTTGTACCCGAAATAGCTTAGCTGGGAGAGCGTTAAATCTGAAGAACTAATGGTCCCTGGTTCGATCCCGGGTTTCGGCAGGAATTCGCGTCAATTTGCAACGTAGTTCAGTAGGTAGCATCCAGTGGGAAGTAATATTCGTTCTTTGAATGTTAATTAATTAGCGTCAATTTGGTCAAATTACAAGGGAATACCACGTTTGATGAGTGGTACAATGGCTTTGTTAGTTGCCGAAATAGCTCAGCTGGGAGAGCGTTAGACTGAAGATCTAAAGGCCCCTGGTTCGATCCCGGGTTTCGGCAGGGAGTTTTGGTCAAATTACAACGCAATTCTGTATGTAGCAGCAGTAGGTGGTAATATTCTTTCTTTGAATGCTCGAAGCTTGGCGTGAATTTGGTCAAATTAAATCGGAATTCTAGGCTTATATACGTTACGTTGTATGACTGGTACCATGTCTTCCCTCGCAACCGAAATAACTCAGCTAAGAGTATGTTGTGCTGAAGATCCGATGGTCCCTGGTCTGAGCCCGGGGTTCGACAAGTGATTTTCCTGAATTTGCAACGGAATTCAGTAGGTAGTAGTCGGTAGGTTGTAATATTCGTTTTTTCAAATTTAGAAGGTTGGCCCGATTTTTTCAAATTACAACGGATTTCACGGCTTTTATATGCAAAATTGGATGAGTGGTACAACAGCTCGTTTCGTAGCCGAAATAGCTCAGCTGGGAGAGCGTTAGACTGAAGATCTAAAGGTCCCTGGTTAGATCCCGGGTTTCGGCAGGAAGTTTTGTTCAAATTACGACGGAACTCTTTAGGTTGTAGCGAGTAGGAAGTAATATTCGTTCTTTGATTGGTAATTATTTAGCGAAAATTTGGTCAAATTACAATTATTTCCACGTATGATGAGTAGTACAACGGCTCCGTTAGTAGCCGAAGTAGCTCAGGTGGGAGAGCGTTAGACTGAAGATCTAAAAGTCCCTGGTTCGATCCCGGGTTTCGGCAGGAAGTTTTGGTCAAATTACAACGTAATTCTGTATGTAGCTGCAGTAGATGGTGATATTCTTTCTTTGAATGTTCGAAGCTTGTCGTAAATTTGGTCAAATTAAATCGGAATTCTAGGCTTATATACGCTACGTTGTATGACTGGTACTATGCCTTCCCTCGCAACCGAAATAGCTCAGCTAGGAGCGTGTTGTGCTGAAGATCCAATGGTCCCTGGTCCGAGCCCGGGGTTCGACAAGTGATTTTCCTGAATTTGCAGCGGAATTTAGTAGGTAGTAGTCAGTAGTAATAATCGGTTCTTCAAATTTAAAAGGTTAGCCCGATTTATTCAAATTACAACGGAATTCTGGGCTTTTATATCCAACATTGAATGAGTGGACAACGGCTTGTTTCGTAGCCGAAATAGCTCAGCTGGGAGAGCGTTAGACTGAAGATCTAAAGGTCCCTGGTTCGATCCCGGGTTTCGGCAGGGAGTTTTGGTCAAATTACAACGTAATTCCGTATGTAGCAGCAGTAGGTGGCGATATTCTTTCCTTGAATGCTCGAAGCTTGGCGTAAATTTGGTCAAATTAAATCGGAATATACCGATTTTATATGCAACATTGGATGAGTGGTACAAGGTCTACGTTTGTACCCGAATTAGCTTAGCTGGGAGAGCGTTAAATCTGAAGAACTAATGGTCGCTGGTTCGATCCCGGGTTTCGGCAGGAATTCGCATCAATTTGCAACATAGTTCAGTAGGTAGCATCCAGTGGGAAGTAATATTCGTTCTTTGATTGTTAAATATTTAGCGTAAATTTGGTCAAATTACAAGGGAATACCACGTTTGATGAGTGGTACAATGGCTTCGTCAGTTGCCGAAATAGCTCAGCTGGGAGAGCGTTAGACTGAAGATCTAAAGGTCCCCGGTTCGATCCCGGGTTTCGGCAGGAAGTTTTGGTCATATTACAACGTAATTCTGTATGTAGCAGCAGTAGGTGGTGATATTCTTTCTTTGAATGCTCGAAGCTTGTCGTAAATTTGGTCAAATTAAATCGGAATTCTAGGCTTATATACGCTACGTTGTATGACAGGTACTGTGCCTTCCCCCGCAGCCGAAATAGCTCAGCTAGGAGCGTGTTGTACTGAAGATCCAATGGTCCCTGGTCCGAGCCCGGGGTTCGACAAGTGATTTTCCTGAATTTGCAACGGAATTCAGTAGGTAGTAGTCAGTAGGTAGTAATATTCGGTCTTTCAAATTTAAAAGGTTAGCCCGATTTTTTCAAATTACAACGGAATTCTGGGCTTTTATATGCAACATTGGATGAGTGGTACAACAGCTTGTTCATCATCATCATCTGTTTACCCTCCAGGGTCGGCTTTTCCCTCGGACACAGCGAGGGATCCCACCTCTACCGCCTCAAGGGCAGTGTCCTGGAGCTTCAGACTCTTGGTCGGGGATACAACTGGGGAGAATGACCAGTACCTCGCCCAGGCGGCCTCACCTGCTATGCTGAACAGGGGCCTTGTGGAGGGATGGGAAGATTTGAAGGGATAGGCAAGGAAGAGGGAAGGAAGCGGGAAGGAAGCGGCCGTGGCCTTATGTTAGGTACCATCCCGGCATTCGCCTGGAGGAGAAGTGGGAAACCACGGAAAACCACTTCCAGGATGGCTGAGGTGGGAATCGAACCCACCTCTACTCAGTTGACCTCCCGAGGCTGAGTGGACCCCGTTCCAGCCCTCATACCACTTTTCAAATTTCATGGCAGAGCCGGGAATCGAACCCGGGCCTCCGGGGGTGGCAGCTAATCACGCTAACCACTACACCACAGAGGCGGACACAACAGCTTGTTTCGTAGCCGAAATAGCGCAGCTGGGAGAGCGTTACACTGAAGATCTAAAGGTCCCTGGTTCGATCCCGCGTTTCGGCAGTAAGTTTTGGTCAAATTACGACGGAATTCGGTAGGTTGTAGCCAGTAGGAAGTAATATTCGTTCTTTGATTGTTAAAATTTTAGCGAAAATTTGGTCAAATTACAATGATTTCCACGTACGATGAGTAGTACAATGGCTTCGTCAGTAGCCAAAATAGCTCAGCTGGGAGAGCGTTAGACTATAGATGTGAAGGACCCTGGTTCGATCCCGGGTTTCGGCAGGAATTCGTGTCAATTTGCAATGTAGTTCAGTAGGTAGCATCCAGTGGGAAGTAATATTCGTTGTTTGATTTTTAATTATTTAGCGTAAATTTGGTCAAATTACAAAGGAATTCCACGTTTGATGAGTGGTACAATGGGTTTGCTAGTAGCCGAAATAGCTCAGCTGGGAGAGCGTTAGACTGAAGATCTAAAGGTCCCTGGTTCGATCCCGGGTTTCGGCAGGAAGTTTTGGTCAAATTTCAACGCAATTCTGTACGTAGCAGCCGTACGTGGTAATATTCTTTCTTTCAATGCCCGAAGCTTAGCGTAAATTTGGTCAAATTAAATCGGAATTCTACGATTTTATATGCAACACGGGGTGAGTGGTACAAGGTCATCGTTTGTACCCGAAATAGCTTAGCTGGGAGAGCGTTAATCTGAAGAACTAATGGTCCCAGGTTTCGGCAGGAAATCGTGTCAATTTGCAACGTAGTTCATTAGGTAGCATCCAGTCGAAAGCAATATTCGTTCTTTTATTGTTAATTATTTAGCGTAAATTTGGTTAAATTGCAAAGGAATTCCAAGTTTGATGAGTGGTACAATGGGTTTGCTAGTAGCCGAAATAGCTCAGCTGGGCGAGCGTTAGACTGAAGATCTGAAGGTCCCTGGTTCGATCCCGGGTTTCGGCAGGAAGTTTTGGTCAAATTACAACGTAATTCTGTATGTAGCAGCAGTAGGTGGTGATATTCTTTCTTTGAATACTCGAAGCTTGGCGTAAATTTGGTCAAATTAAATCGAAATTCTAGGCTTATATACGCTACGTTGTATGACTGGTACTACGTCTTCCCTCGCAAGCGAAATAGCTCAGTTAGGAGCGTGTTGTACTGAAGATCCAATGGTCCCTGGTCCGAGCCCGGGGTTCGGCAAGTGATTTTCCTGAATTTGCAACGGAATTCAGTAGGTAGTAGTCAGTAGGTAGTAATACTCGGTCTTTCAAATTTAAAGGGTTAGCCCGATTTTTTCAAATTACAACGGAATTCTAGGCTTTTATATGCAACATTGGATGAGTGGTACAACAGCTTGTTTCGTAGCCGAAATAGCTCAGCTGGGAGAGCGTTAGACTGAAGATCTAAAGGTCCCTGGTTCGATCCCGGGTTTCGGCAGGAAATTTTGGTCAAATTTCAACGCAATTCTGTAGGTAGCAGCCGTACGAGGTAATATTCTTTCTTTGAATGCCCGAAGCTTGGCGTAAATTTGGTCAAATTAAATCGGAATTCTACGATTTTATATGCAACATTGGGTGAGTGGTACAAGGTCTTCGTTTGTACCCGAAATAGCTTAGCTGGGAGAGCGTTAATCTGAAGAACTAATGGTCCCAGGTTTCGGCAGGAAATCGTGTCAATTTGCAACGTAGTTCATTAGGTAGCATCCAGTCGAAAGCAATATTCGTTCTTTTATTGTTAATTATTTAGCGTAAATTTGGTCAAATTACAAAGGAATTCCACGTTTGATGAGTGGTACAATGGGTTTGCTAATAGCCGAAATAGCTCAGCTGGGAGAGCGTTAGACTGAAGATCAAAAGGTCCCTGGTTCGATCCCGGGTTTCGGCAGGAAGTTTTGGTCAAATTACAACGTAATTCTGTATGTAGCAGCAGTAGGTGGTGATATTCTTTCTTTGAATACTCGAGGCTTGGCGTAAATTTGGTCAAATTAAATCGGAATTCTAGGCTTATATACGCTACGTTGTATGACTGGTACTATGTCTTCCCTCGCAACCGAAATAGCTCAGTTAGGAGCGTGTTGTGCTGAAGATCCAATGGTCCCTGGTCCGAGCCCGGGGTTCGACAAGTGATTTTCCTGAATTTGCAACGGAAATCAGTAGGCAGTAGTCAGTAGGTAGTAATACTCGGTCTTTCAAATTTAAAAGATTAGCCCGATTTTTTCAAATTACAACGGTATTCTAGGCTTTTATATGCAACATTGGATGAGTGGTACAACAGCTTGTTTCGTAGCCGAAATAGCTCAGCTGGGAAAGCGTTAGACTGAAGATCTAAAGGTCCCTGGTTCGATCCCGGGTTTCGGCAGGAAGTTTTGGTCAAATGTCAACGCAATTCTGTAGGTAGCAGCCGTACGTGGCAATATTCTTTCTCTGAATGCTCGAAGCTTGTCGTAAATTTGGTCAGATTAAATCGTAATTCTAGGCTCATATACGCTACGTTGTATGAATGGTACTGCGCCTTCCCCCGCAGCCGAAATAGCTCAGCTAGGAGCGTGTTGTGCTGAAGATCCAATGGTCCCTGGTCCGAGCCCGGGGTTCGACAAGTGATTTTCCTGAATTTGCAACGGAATTCAGTAGGTAGTAGTCAGTAGGTAGTAATATTCGGTCTTTCAAATTTAAAAGTTTAGCCCGATTTTTTCAAATTACAACGGAATTCTGGGCTTTTATATGCAACATTGGATGAGTGGTACAACAGCTTGTTTCGTAGCCGAAATAGCGCAGCTGGGAGAGCGTTAGACTGAAGATCTAAAGGTCCCTGGTTCGATCCCGGGTTTCGGCAGGAAGTTTTGGTCAAATTTCAACGCAATTCTGTACGTAGCAGCCGTACGTGGTAATATTCTTTCTTTCAATGCCCGAAGCTTGGCGTAAATTTGGTCAAATTAAATCGGAATTCTACGATTTTATATGCAACACGGGGTGAGTGGTACAAGGTCTTCGTTTGTACCCGAAATAGCTTAGCTGGGAGAGCGTTAATCTGAAGAACTAATGGTCCCAGGTTTCGGCAGGAAATCGTGTCAATTTGCTACGTAGTTCATTAGGTAGCATCCAGTCGAAAGCAATATTCGTTCTTTTATTGTTAATTATTTAGCGTAAATTTGGTCAAATTACAAAGGAATTCCACGTTTGATGAGTGGTACAATGGGTTTGCTAGTAGCCGAAATAGCTCAGCTGGGCGAGCGTTAGACTGAAGATCTAAAGGTCCCTGGTTCGATCCCGGGTTTCGGCAGGAAGTTTTGGTCAAATTACAACGTAATTCTGTATGTAGCAGCAGTAGGTGGTGATATTCTTTCTTTGAATACTCGAAGCTTGGCGTAAATTTGGTCAAATTAAATCGAAATTCTAGGCTTATATACGCTACGTTGTATGACTGGTACTACGTCTTCCCTCGCAAGCGAAATAGCTCAGTTAGGAGCGTGTTGTACTGAAGATCCAATGGTCCCTGGGTGAGCCCGGGGTTCGACAAGTGATTTTCCTGAATTTGCAACGGAATTCAGTAGGTAGTAGTCAGTAGGTAGTAATACTCGGTCTTTCAAATTTAAAAGGTTAGCCCGATTTTTTCAAATTACAACGGAATTCTAGGCTTTTATATGCAACATTGGATGAGTGGTACAACAGCTTGTTTCGTAGCCGAAATAGCTCAGCTGGGAGAGCGTTGACTGAAGATCTAAAGGTCCCTGGTTCGATCCCGGGTTTCGGCAGGAAATTTTGGTCAAATTTCAACGCATTTCTGTAGGTAGCAGCCGTACGAGGTAATATTCTTTCTTTGAATGCCCGAAGCTTGGCGTAAATTTGGTCAAATGAAATCGGAATTCTACGATTTTATATGCAACATTGGGTGAGTGGTACAAGGTCTTCGTTTGTACCCGAAATAGCTTAGCTGGGAGAGCGTTAATCTGAAGAACTAATGGTCCCAGGTTTCGGCAGGAAATCGTGTCAATTTGCAACGTAGTTCATTAGGTAGCATCCAGTCGAAAGCAATATTCGTTCTTTTATTGTTAATTATTTAGCGTAAATTTGGTCAAATTACAAAGGAATTCCACGTTTGATGAGTGGTACAATGGGTTTGCTAGTAGCCGAAATAGCTCAGCTGGGAGAGCGTTAGACTGAAGATCTAAAGGTCCCTGGTTCGATCCCGGGTTTCGGCAGGAAGTTTTGGTCAAATTACAACGTAATTCTGTATTTAGCAGCAGTAGGTGGTGATATTCTTTCTTTGAATACTCGAAGCTTGGCGTAAATTTGGTCAAATTAAATCGGAATTCTAGGCTTATATACGCTACGTTATATGACTGGTACTATGTCTTCCCTCGCAACCGAAATAGCTCAGTTAGGAGCGTGTTGTGCTGAAGATCCAATGGTCCCTGGTCCGAGCCCGGGGTTCGACAAGTGATTTTCCTGAATTTGCAACGGAATTCAGTAGGTAGTAGTCAGTAGGTAGTAATACTCGGTCTTTCAAATTTAAAAAGTTAGCCCGATTTTTTCAAATTGCAACGGTATTCTAGGCTTTTATATGCAACATTGGATGAGTGGTACAACAGCTTGTTTCGTAGCCGAAATAGCTCAGCTGGGAGAGCGTTAGACTGAAGATCTAAAGGTCCCTGGTTCGATCCCGGGTTTCGGCAGGAAGTTTTGGTCAAATGTCAACGCAATTCTGTAGGTAGCAGCCGTACGTGGTTATATCCTTTCTCTGAATGCTCGAAGCTTGTCGTAAATTTGGTCAGATTAAATCGTAATTCTAGGCTTATATACGCTACGTTGTATGAATGGTACTGTGCCTTCCCCCGCAGCCGAAATAGCTCAGCTAGGAGCGTGTTGTGCTGAAGATCCAATGGTCCCTGGTCCGAGCCCGGGGTTCGACAAGTGATTTTCCTGAATTTGCAACGGAATTCAGTAGGTAGTAGTCAGTAGGTAGTAATATTCGGTCTTTCAAATTTAAAAGGTTAGCCCGATTTTTTCAAATTACAACGGAATTCTAGGCTTTTATATGCAACATTGGATGAGTGGTACAACAGCTTGTTTCGTAGCCGAAATAGCTCAGCTGGGAGAGCGTTAGACTGAAGATCTAAAGGTCCCTGGTTCGATCCCGGGTTTCGGCAGGAAGTTTTGGACAAATTTCAACGTAATTCTGTACGTAGCAGCCGTACGTGGTAATATTCTTTCTTTGAATGCTCGAAGCTTGGCGTAAATTTGGTCAAATTAAATCGGAATAAACCGATTTTATATGCAACATTGGATGAGTGGTACAAGGTCTTCGTTTGTACCCGAAATAGCTTAGCTGGGAGAGCGTTAAATCTGAAGAACTAATGGTCCCTGGTTCGATCCCGGGTTTCGGCAGGAATTCGCGTCAATTTGCAACGTAGTTCAGTAGGTAGCATCCAGTGGGAAGTAATATTCGTTCTTTGAATGTTAATTAATTAGCGTCAATTTGGTCAAATTACAAGGGAATACCACGTTTGATGAGTGGTACAATGGCTTTGTTAGTTGCCGAAATAGCTCAGCTGGGAGAGCGTTAGACTGAAGATCTAAAGGCCCCTGGTTCGATCCCGGGTTTCGGCAGGGAGTTTTGGTCAAATTACAACGCAATTCTGTATGTAGCAGCAGTAGGTGGTAATATTCTTTCTTTGAATGCTCGAAGCTTGGCGTGAATTTGGTCAAATTAAATCGGAATTCTAGGCTTATATACGTTACGTTGTATGACTGGTACCATGTCTTCCCTCGCAACCGAAATAACTCAGCTAAGAGTATGTTGTGCTGAAGATCCGATGGTCCCTGGTCTGAGCCCGGGGTTCGACAAGTGATTTTCCTGAATTTGCAACGGAATTCAGTAGGTAGTAGTCGGTAGGTTGTAATATTCGTTTTTTCAAATTTAGAAGGTTGGCCCGATTTTTTCAAATTACAACGGATTTCACGGCTTTTATATGCAAAATTGGATGAGTGGTACAACAGCTCGTTTCGTAGCCGAAATAGCTCAGCTGGGAGAGCGTTAGACTGAAGATCTAAAGGTCCCTGGTTAGATCCCGGGTTTCGGCAGGAAGTTTTGTTCAAATTACGACGGAACTCTTTAGGTTGTAGCGAGTAGGAAGTAATATTCGTTCTTTGATTGGTAATTATTTAGCGAAAATTTGGTCAAATTACAATTATTTCCACGTATGATGAGTAGTACAACGGCTCCGTTAGTAGCCGAAGTAGCTCAGGTGGGAGAGCGTTAGACTGAAGATCTAAAAGTCCCTGGTTCGATCCCGGGTTTCGGCAGGAAGTTTTGGTCAAATTACAACGTAATTCTGTATGTAGCTGCAGTAGATGGTGATATTCTTTCTTTGAATGTTCGAAGCTTGTCGTAAATTTGGTCAAATTAAATCGGAATTCTAGGCTTATATATGCTACGTTGTATGACTGGTACTATGCCTTCCCTCGCAACCGAAATAGCTCAGCTAGGAGCGTGTTGTGCTGAAGATCCAATGGTCCCTGGTCCGAGCCCGGGGTTCGACAAGTGATTTTCCTGAATTTGCAGCGGAATTTAGTAGGTAGTAGTCAGTAGTAATAATCGGTTCTTCAAATTTAAAAGGTTAGCCCGATTTATTCAAATTACAACGGAATTCTGGGCTTTTATATCCAACATTGAATGAGTGGACAACGGCTTGTTTCGTAGCCGAAATAGCTCAGCTGGGAGAGCGTTAGACTGAAGATCTAAAGGTCCCTGGTTCGATCCCGGGTTTCGGCAGGGAGTTTTGGTCAAATTACAACGTAATTCCGTATGTAGCAGCAGTAGGTGGCGATATTCTTTCCTTGAATGCTCGAAGCTTGGCGTAAATTTGGTCAAATTAAATCGGAATATACCGATTTTATATGCAACATTGGATGAGTGGTACAAGGTCTACGTTTGTACCCGAATTAGCTTAGCTGGGAGAGCGTTAAATCTGAAGAACTAATGGTCGCTGGTTCGATCCCGGGTTTCGGCAGGAATTCGCATCAATTTGCAACATAGTTCAGTAGGTAGCATCCAGTGGGAAGTAATATTCGTTCTTTGATTGTTAAATATTTAGCGTAAATTTGGTCAAATTACAAGGGAATACCACGTTTGATGAGTGGTACAATGGCTTCGTCAGTTGCCGAAATAGCTCAGCTGGGAGAGCGTTAGACTGAAGATCTAAAGGTCCCCGGTTCGATCCCGGGTTTCGGCAGGAAGTTTTGGTCATATTACAACGTAATTCTGTATGTAGCAGCAGTAGGTGGTGATATTCTTTCTTTGAATGCTCGAAGCTTGTCGTAAATTTGGTCAAATTAAATCGGAATTCTAGGCTTATATACGCTACGTTGTATGACAGGTACTGTGCCTTCCCCCGCAGCCGAAATAGCTCAGCTAGGAGCGTGTTGTACTGAAGATCCAATGGTCCCTGGTCCGAGCCCGGGGTTCGACAAGTGATTTTCCTGAATTTGCAACGGAATTCAGTAGGTAGTAGTCAGTAGGTAGTAATATTCGGTCTTTCAAATTTAAAAGGTTAGCCCGATTTTTTCAAATTACAACGGAATTCTGGGCTTTTATATGCAACATTGGATGAGTGGTACAACAGCTTGTTCATCATCATCATCTGTTTACCCTCCAGGGTCGGCTTTTCCCTCGGACACAGCGAGGGATCCCACCTCTACCGCCTCAAGGGCAGTGTCCTGGAGCTTCAGACTCTTGGTCGGGGATACAACTGGGGAGAATGACCAGTACCTCGCCCAGGCGGCCTCACCTGCTATGCTGAACAGGGGCCTTGTGGAGGGATGGGAAGATTTGAAGGGATAGGCAAGGAAGAGGGAAGGAAGCGGGAAGGAAGCGGCCGTGGCCTTATGTTAGGTACCATCCCGGCATTCGCCTGGAGGAGAAGTGGGAAACCACGGAAAACCACTTCCAGGATGGCTGAGGTGGGAATCGAACCCACCTCTACTCAGTTGACCTCCCGAGGCTGAGTGGACCCCGTTCCAGCCCTCATACCACTTTTCAAATTTCATGGCAGAGCCGGGAATCGAACCCGGGCCTCCGGGGGTGGCAGCTAATCACGCTAACCACTACACCACAGAGGCGGACACAACAGCTTGTTTCGTAGCCGAAATAGCGCAGCTGGGAGAGCGTTACACTGAAGATCTAAAGGTCCCTGGTTCGATCCCGCGTTTCGGCAGTAAGTTTTGGTCAAATTACGACGGAATTCGGTAGGTTGTAGCCAGTAGGAAGTAATATTCGTTCTTTGATTGTTAAAATTTTAGCGAAAATTTGGTCAAATTACAATGATTTCCACGTACGATGAGTAGTACAATGGCTTCGTCAGTAGCCAAAATAGCTCAGCTGGGAGAGCGTTAGACTATAGATGTGAAGGACCCTGGTTCGATCCCGGGTTTCGGCAGGAATTCGTGTCAATTTGCAATGTAGTTCAGTAGGTAGCATCCAGTGGGAAGTAATATTCGTTGTTTGATTTTTAATTATTTAGCGTAAATTTGGTCAAATTACAAAGGAATTCCACGTTTGATGAGTGGTACAATGGGTTTGCTAGTAGCCGAAATAGCTCAGCTGGGAGAGCGTTAGACTGAAGATCTAAAGGTCCCTGGTTCGATCCCGGGTTTCGGCAGGAAGTTTTGGTCAAATTTCAACGCAATTCTGTACGTAGCAGCCGTACGTGGTAATATTCTTTCTTTCAATGCCCGAAGCTTAGCGTAAATTTGGTCAAATTAAATCGGAATTCTACGATTTTATATGCAACATGGGGTGAGTGGTACAAGGTCATCGTTTGTACCCGAAATAGCTTAGCTGGGAGAGCGTTAGTCTGAAGAACTAATGGTCCCAGGTTTCGGCAGGAAATCGTGTCAATTTGCAACGTAGTTCATTAGGTAGCATCCAGTCGAAAGCAATATTCGTTCTTTTATTGTTAATTATTTAGCGTAAATTTGGTTAAATTACAAAGGAATTCCAAGTTTGATGAGTGGTACAATGGGTTTGCTAGTAGCCGAAATAGCTCAGCTGGGCGAGCGTTAGACTGAAGATCTAAAGGTCCCTGGTTCGATCCCGGGTTTCGGCAGGAAGTTTTGGTCAAATTACAACGTAATTCTGTATGTAGCAGCAGTAGGTGGTGATATTCTTTCTTTGAATACTCGAAGCTTGGCGTAAATTTGGTCAAATTAAATCGAAATTCTAGGCTTATATACGCTACGTTGTATGACTGGTACTACGTCTTCCCTCGCAAGCGAAATAGCTCAGTTAGGAGCGTGTTGTACTGAAGATCCAATGGTCCCTGGTCCGAGCCCGGGGTTCGGCAAGTGATTTTCCTGAATTTGCAACGGAATTCAGTAGGTAGTAGTCAGTAGGTAGTAATACTCGGTCTTTCAAATTTAAAAGGTTAGCCCGATTTTTTCAAATTACAACGGAATTCTAGGCTTTTATATGCAACATTGGATGAGTGGTACAACAGCTTGTTTCGTAGCCGAAATAGCTCAGCTGGGAGAGCGTTAGACTGAAGATCTAAAGGTCCCTGGTTCGATCCCGGGTTTCGGCAGGAAATTTTGGTAAAATTTCAACGCAATTCTGTAGGTAGCAGCCGTACGATGTAATATTCTTTCTTTCAATGCCCGAAGCTTGGCGTAAATTTTGTCAAATTAAATCGGAATTCTACGATTTTATATGCAACATGGGGTGAGTGGTACAAGGTCTTCGTTTGTACCCGAAATAGCTTAGCTGGGAGAGCGTTAATCTGAAGAACTAATGGTCCCAGGTTTCGGCAGGAAATCGTGTCAATTTGCTACGTAGTTCATTAGGTAGCATCCAGTCGAAAGCAATATTCGTTCTTTTATTGTTAATTATTTAGCGTAAATTTGGTCAAATTACAAAGGAATTCCACGTTTGATGAGTGGTACAATGGGTTTGCTAGTAGCCGAAATAGCTCAGCTGGGAGAGCGTTAGACTGAAGATGTAAAGGTCCCTGGTTCGATCCCGGGTTTCGGCAGGAAGTTTTGGTCAAATTACAACGTAATTCTGTATGTAGCAGCAGTAGGTGGTGATATTCTTTCTTTGAATACTCGAAGCTTGGCGTAAATTTGGTCAAATTAAATCGAAATTCTAGGCTTATATACGCTACGTTGTATGACTGGTACTATGTCTTCCCTCGCAACCGAAATAGCTCAGTTAGGAGCGTGTTGTGCTGAAGATCCAATGGTCCCTGGTCCGAGCCCGGGGTTCGACAAGTGATTTTCCTGAATTTGCAACGGAAATCAGTAGGTAGTAGTCAGCAGGTAGTAATACTCGGTCTTTCAAATTTAAAAGATTAGCCCGATTTTTTCAAATTACAACGGTATTCTAGGCTTTTATATGCAACATTGGATGAGTGGTACAACAGCTTGTTTCGTAGCCGAAATAGCTCAGCTGGGAAAGCGTTAGACTGAAGATCTAAAGGTCCCTCTTTCGATCCCGGGTTTCGGCAGGAAGTTTTGGTCAAATGTCAACGCAATTCTGTAGGTAGCAGCCGTACGTGGCAATATTCTTTCTCTGAATGCTCGAAGCTTGTCGTAAATTTGGTTAGATTAAATCGTAATTCTAGGCTTATATACGCTACGTTGTATGAATGGTACTGTGCCTTCCCCCGCAGCCGAAATAGCTCAGCTAGGAGCGTGTTGTGCTGAAGATCCAATGGTCCCTGGTCCGAGCCCGGGGTTCGACAAGTGATTTTCCTGAATTTGCAACGGAATTCAGTAGGTAGTAGTCAGTAGGTAGTAATATTCGGTCTTTCAAATTTAAAAGGTTAGCCCGATTTTTTCAAATTACAACGGAATTCTGGGCTTTTATATGCAACATTGGATGAGTGGTACAACAGCTTGTTTCGTAGCCGAAATAGCGCAGCTGGGAGAGCGTTAGACTGAAGATCTAAGGGTCCCTGGTTCGATCCCGGGTTTCGGCAGGAAGTTTTGGTCAAATTTCAACGCAATTCTGTACGTAGCAGCCGTACGTGGTAATATTCTTTCTCTCAATGCCCGAAGCTTGGCGTAAATTTGGTCAAATTAAATCGGAATTCTACGATTTTATATGCAACACGGGGTGAGTGGTACAAGGTCTTCGTTTGTACCCGAAATAGCTTAGCTGGGAGAGCGTTAATCTGAAGAACTAATGGTCCCAGGTTTCGGCAGGAAATCGTGTCAATTTGCTACGTAGTTCATTAGGTAGCATCCAGTCGAAAGCAATATTCGTTCTTTTATTGTTAATTATTTAGCGTAAATTTGGTCAAATTACAAAGGAATTCCACGTTTGATGAGTGGTACAATGGGTTTGCTAGTAGCCGAAATAGCTCAGCTGGGAGAGCGTTAGACTGAAGATCTAAAGGTCCCTGGTTCGATCCCGGGTTTCGGCAGGAAGTTTTGGTCAAATTACAACGTAATTCTGTATGTAGCAGCAGTAGGTGGTGATATTCTTTCTTTGAATACTCGAAGCTTGGCGTAAATTTGGTCAAATTAAATCGGAATTCTAGGCTTATATACGCTACGTTGTATGACTGGTACTATGTCTTCCCTCGCAAGCGAAATAGCTCAGTTAGGAGCGTGTTGTACTGAAGATCCAATGGTCCCTGGGTGAGCCCGGGGTTCGACAAGTGATTTTCCTGAATTTGCAACGGAATTCAGTAGGTAGTAACAGTAGGTAGTAATACTCGGTCTTTCAAATTTTAAAGGTTAGCCCGATTTTTTCAAATTACAACGGAATTCTAGGCTTTTATATGCAACATTGGATGAGTGGTACAACAGCTTGTTTCGTAGCCGAAATAGCTCAGCTGGGAGAGCGTTGACTGAAGATCTAAGGGTCCCTGGTTCGATCCCGGGTTTCGGCAAGAAATTTTGGTCAAATTTCAACGCAATTCTGTAGGTAGCAGCCGTACGAGGTAATATTCTTTCTTTGAATGCCCGAAGCTTGGCGTAAATTTGGTCAAATTAAATCGGAATTCTAGGCTTATATACGCTACGTTGTATGACTGGTACTATGTCTTCCCTCGCAACCGAAATAGCTCAGTTAGGAGCGTGTTGTGCTGAAGATCCAATGGTCCCTGGTCCGAGCCCGGGGTTCGACAAGTGATTTTCCTGAATTTGCAACGGAAATCAGTAGGTAGTAGTCAGCAGGTAGTAATACTCGGTCTTTCAAATTTAAAAGATTAGCCCGATTTTTTCAAATTACAACGGTATTCTAGGCTTTTATATGCAACATTGGATGAGTGGTACAACAGCTTGTTTCGTAGCCGAAATAGCTCAGCTGGGAAAGCGTTAGACTGAAGATCTAATGGTCCCTCTTTCGATCCCGGGTTTCGGCAGGAAGTTTTGGTCAAATGTCAACGCAATTCTGTAGGTAGCAGCCGTACGTGGCAATATTCTTTCTCTGAATGCTCGAAGCTTGTCGTAAATTTGGTCAGATTAAATCGTAATTCTAGGCTTATATACGCTACGTTGTATGAATGGTACTGTGCCTTCCCCCGCAGCCGAAATAGCTCAGCTAGGAGCGTGTTGTGCTGAAGATCCAATGGTCCCTGGTCCGAGCCCGGGGTTCGACAAGTGATTTTCCTGAATTTGCAACGGAATTCAGTAGGTAGTAGTCAGTAGGTAGTAATATTCGGTCTTTCAAATTTAAAAGGTTAGCCCGATTTTTTCAAATTACAACGGAATTCTGGGCTTTTATATGCAACATTGGATGAGTGGTACAACAGCTTGTTTCGTAGCCGAAATAGCGCAGCTGGGAGAGCGTTAGACTGAAGATCTAAGGGTCCCTGGTTCGATCCCGGGTTTCGGCAGGAAGTTTTGGTCAAATTTCAACGCAATTCTGTACGTAGCAGCCGTACGTGGTAATATTCTTTCTCTCAATGCCCGAAGCTTGGCGTAAATTTGGTCAAATTAAATCGGAATTCTACGATTTTATATGCAACACGGGGTGAGTGGTACAAGGTCTTCGTTTGTACCCGAAATAGCTTAGCTGGGAGAGCGTTAATCTGAAGAACTAATGGTCCCAGGTTTCGGCAGGAAATCGTGTCAATTTGCTACGTAGTTCATTAGGTAGCATCCAGTCGAAAGCAATATTCGTTCTTTTATTGTTAATTATTTAGCGTAAATTTGGTCAAATTACAAAGGAATTCCACGTTTGATGAGTGGTACAATGGGTTTGCTAGTAGCCGAAACAGATGATGATGATGATGACGAAGACCTTGTACCACTAACCCAATGTTGCATATAAAATCGTAGAATTCCGATTTAATTTGAGCAAATTTACGCCAAGCTTCGTCAGTAGCCGAAATAGCTCAGCTGGGAGAGCGTTAGACTGAAGATCTAAAGGTCCCTGGTTCGATCCCGGGTTTCGGCAGGAATTTTTGTTCAAATTACGACGGAATTCTTTAGGTTGTAGCCAGTAGGAAGTAATATTCGTTCTTTGATCATCATCATCATCATCATCTGTTTACCCTCCAGGTTCGGTTTTTCCCTCGGACTTAGCGAGGGACCCCACCTCTACCGCCTCAAGGGCAGTGTCCTGGAGCTTCAGACTCTTGGTCGGGGGATACAACTGGGGAGTATGACCAGTACCTCGCCCAGGCGGCCTCACCTGCTATGGTGAGCAGGGACCTTGTAGGGGGATGGGAAGATTGGAATGGATAGGCAAGGAAGAGGGAAGGAAGCGGCCGTGGCCTTAAGTTAGGTACCATCCCGGCATTCGCCTGGAGAAGAAGTGGGAAACCACGGAAAACCACTTCCAGGATGGCTGAGGTGGGAAACGAACCCACCTCTACTCAGTTGACCTCCCGAGGCTGAGTGGACCCAGTTCCAGCCCTCGTACCGCATTTCGAATTTCGTGGCAGAGCCGGGAATCGAACCCGGGCCTCCGGGGGTGGCAGCTAATCACGCTAACCACTACACCACAGAGGCGGACCAAGGTCTTCGTTTGTACCCGAAATAGCTTAGCTGGGAGAGCGTTAATCAGAAGAACTAATTGTCCCTGGTTCGATCCCGGGTTTCGGCAGGAATTCGTGTCAATTTGCAACGTAGTTCAGTAGGTAGCATCCAGTGGGAAGTAATATTCGTTCTTTGATTGTTAATTATTTAGCGTAAATGTGGTCAAATTACAAGGGAATTCCACGTTTGATGAGTGGTACAATGGCTTTGTTAGTAGCCGAAATAGCTCAGCTGGGAGAGCGTTAGACTGAAGATCTAAAGGTCCCTGGTTCGATCCCGGGTTTCGGCAGGGAGTTTTGCTCAAATTACAACGTGATTCTGTATGTAGCAGCAGTAGGTGGTGATATTCCTTCTTTGAATGCTCGAAGCTTGGCGTGAATTTTGTCAAATTAAGTCGGAATTCTAGGCTTATATACGCTACGTTGTATGACTGGTACTATGTCTTTCCTCGCAACCGAAATAGCTCAGCTAGGAGCGTGTTGTGCTGAAGATCCAATGTTCCCTGGTCCTAGCCCGGGGTTCGAAAAGTGATTTTCCTGAATTTGCAACGGAATTCAGTAGGTAGTAGTCAGTAGGTAGTAGTAATATTCGGTCTTTCAAATTTAAAAGGTTTGCCCGATTTTTTCAAATTACAACGGAAATCTAAGCTTTTATATGCAACATTGGATGAGTGGTACAACTGCTTGTTTCGTAGCCGAAATAGCTCAGCTGGGAGAGCATTACACTGAAGAACCAAAGGTCCCTGGTTCGATCCCGCGTTTCGGCAGGAAGGTTTGGTCAAATTACGACGGAATTCGGTAGGTTGTAGCCTGTAGGAAGTAATATTCGTTCTTTGATTGTTAAAATTTTAGCGAAAATTTGGTCAAATTACAATGATTTCCACGTACGATGAGTAGTACAATGGCTTCGTCCGTAGCCGAAATAGCTCAGCTGGGAGAGCGTTAGGCTATAGATGTGAAGGTCCCTGGTTCGATCCCGGGTTTCGGCAGGAATTCGTGTCAATTTGCTACGTGTTCAGTAGGTAGCATCCAGTGGGAAGTAATATTCGTTCTTTGATTGTTAATAATTTAGCGTAAATTTGGTCAAATTACAAGGGAATTCCACGTTTGATGAGTGGTACAATGGCTTTGCTAGTAGCCGAAATAGCCCAGCTGGGAGAGCGTTAGACTGAAGATCTAAAGGTCTCTGGTTCGATTCCGGGTTTCGGCAGGAAATTTTGGTCAAATTACAATGTAATTCTGTATGTAGCAGCAGTAGGTGGTGATATTCTTTCTTTGAATACTCGAAGCTTGGCGTAAATTTGGTCAAATTAAATCGGAATTCTAGGCTTATATACGCTACGTTGTATGAATTGTACTATGTCTTTCCTCGCAACCGAAATAGCTGAGCTAGGAGCGTGTTGTGCTGAAGATCCAATGGTCACTGGTCCGAGCCCGGGGTTCGACAAGTGATTTTCCTGAATTTGCAACGGAATTCAGTAGGTAGTAGTCAGTATGTAGTAATATTCGGTCTTTCAAATTTAAAAGGTTAGCCCGATTTTTTCAAATTACAACGGAATTCTAGGCTTTTATGTGCAACATTGGATGAGTGGTACAGCAGCTTGTTTCGTAGCCGAAATAGCTCAGCTGGGAGAGCGTTAGACTGAAGATCTGAAGGTCCCTGGTTCGATCCCGGGTTTCGGCAGGAAGTTTTGGTCAAATTTCAACGCAATTCTGTAGGTAGCAGCCGTACGTGGTAATATTCTTTCTTTGAATGCTCGAAGCTTGTCGTATATTTGGTCAAATTAAATCGGAATTCTAGGCTTATATACGCTACGTTGTATGACTGGTACTGTGCCTTCCCCCGCAGCCGAAATAGCTCAGCTAGGAGCGTGTTGTGCTGAAGATCCAATGGTCCCTGGTCCCAGCCCGGGGTTCGACAAGTGATTTTCCTGAATTTGCAACGGAATTAAGTAGGTAGTAGTCAGTAGGTAGTAGTATTCGGTCTTTCAAATTTAAAAGGTTTGCCCGATTTTTTCAAATTACAACGGAATTCTAAACTTTTATATGCAACATTGGATGAGTGGTACAACTGCTTGTTTCGTAGCCGAAATAGCTCAGCTGGGAGAGCGTTACACTGAAGAACCAAAGGTCCCTGGTTCGATCCCGCGTTTCGGCAGGAAGGTTTGGTCAAATTACGACGGAATTCAGTAGGTTGTAGCCAGTAGGAAGTAATATTCGTTCTTTGATTGTTAAAATTTTAGCGAAAATTTGGTCAAATTACAATGATTTCCACGTACGATGAGTAGTACAATGGCTTCGTCAGTAGCCGAAATAGCTCAGCTGGGAGAGCGTTAGACTATGGATGTGAAGGTCCCTGGTTCCATCCCGGGTTTCGGCAGGAATTCGTGTCAATTTGCAACGTAGTTCAGTAGGTAGCATCCAGTGGGAAGTAATATTCGTGCTTTGATTGTTAATTATTTAGCGTAAATTTGGTCAAATTAAAAGGGAATTCCACGTTTGATGAGTGGTACAATGGCTTTGCTAGTTGCCGAAATAGCTCAGCTGGGAGAGCGTTAGACTAAAGGTCCCTGGTTCGATCCCGGGTTTCGGCAGGAAGTTTTGGTCAAATTTCAACGCAATTCTGTAGCTAGCAGCCGTACGTGGTAATATTCTTTCTTTGAATGCTCGAAGCTTGGCGTAAATTTGGCCAATTTAAATCGGAATTCTAGGCTTATATACGCTACGTTGTATGACTGGTACTATGTCTTTCTTCGCAACCGAAATAGCTCAGCTAGGAGTGTGTTGTGCTGAAGATCCAATGGTCCCTGGTCCGAGTCCGGGGTTCGACAAGTGATTTTCCTGAATTTGCAACGGAATTCAGTAGGTAGTATTCAGTAGGTAGTAATATTCGGTCTTTCAAATTTAAAAGGTTAGCCCGATTTTTTCAAATTACAAGGGAATTCTAGGCGTTTATATGCAACATTGGATGAGTGGTACAACAGCTTGTTTCGTAGCCGAAATAGCTCAGCTGGGAGAGCGTTAGACTGAAGATCTAAAGTTCCCTGGTTCGATTCCGGGTTTCGGCAGAAAGTTTTGGTCAAATTTCAACGCAATTCTGTAGATAGCAGCTGCACGTGGTAATATTCTTTCTTTGAATGCTCGAAGCTTGGCGTAAATTTGGTCAAATTAAATCGGAATTCTACGATTTTATATGCAACATTGGGTGTGTGGTACAAGGTCTTCGTTAGTACCCGAAATAGCTTAGCTGGGAGAGCGTTAATCTGAAGAACTAATGGTCCCTGGTTCGATCCCGGGTTTCGGCAGGAATTCGTGCCAACTTGCAACGTAGTTCAGTAGGTAGCATCCAGTGGGAAGTATAATTCGTTCTTTGATTGTTAATTATTTAGCGTAAATTTGGTCAAATTACAAGGGAATTCCACGTTTGATGAGTGGTACAATGGCTTCGTTAGTAGCCGAAATAGCTCAGCTGTGAGAGCGTTAGACTGAAGATCTAAAGGTCCCTGGTTCGATCCCGGGTTTCGGCAGGAAGTTTTCGTCAAATTACAACGTAATTCAGTAGGTAGCAGCAGTAGGTGCTGATATTCTTTCTTTGAATGCTCGAAGCTTGTCGTAAATCGGAATTCTACCCTTTTATCATCATCATCATCGTCATCATCATCGGTTTACAGGTTCGGTTTTTCCCTCCGACTTCGCGAGGGATCCCACCTCTACCGCCTCAAGGGCAGTGTCCTGGAGCTTCAGACTCTTGGTCGGGGGATACAACTGGGGAGTATGACCAGTACCTCGCCCAGGTGGCCTCACCTGCTATGCTGAACAAGGGCCTTGTGGAGGAATGGGAAGATTGGAAGGGATAGGCAAAAAAGAGAGAAGGAGGCGGCCGTGGCCTTAAGTTAGGTACCATCCCGGCATTCGCCTGGAGGAGAAGTGGGAAACCACGGAAAACCACTTCCAGGATGGCTGAGGTGGGAATCGAACCCACCTCTACTCAGTTGACCTCACGAGGCTGAGTGAACCCCGTTCCAGCCCTCGTACCACTTTTCAAATTTCGTGGCAGAGCCGGGAATCGAACCCGGGCCTCCGGGAGTGGCAGCTAATCACGCTAACCACTACACCACAGAGGCGGACAGGTAGTAGTCAGTAGGTAGTAATATTCGGTCTTTCAAATTTAAAAGGTTAGCCCGATTTTTTCAAATTACAAGGGAATTCTAGGCTTTTGTATGCAACATTGTATGAGTGGTACAACGGCTTTATTAGTAGCCGAAATAGCTCAGGTTGGAGAGGTTTAGACTGAAGATCTAAAGGTCCCTGGTTCGATCCCGGGTTTAAGCAGGAAGTTTTGGTCAAATTACAACGGAATTCTGCAGGTAGGAGCAGTAGGTGGTCATATTTTTCTTTGAATGCTCGATGCTTGGCGTAAATTGGATCAAATTAAATCGGAATTCTACGCTTTTACGCGCTACGCTGTGTGACTGGTACTATGCCTCCCTTCGCAACCGAAATAGCTCAGCTGGGAGAGTGTTAGGCCGAAGATCCAATGGTCCCTGGTCCGACCCGGGGGTTCGACAAATGATTTTCCTGAATTTGCAATGGAATTCAGTACGTAGTAACAGTAGGTAGTAATATTCTATCCTTGAATTTTCGAAGCTTAGAGTAAATTTGGCAAATTTACAACAGAATTCTACGCTTTTATATGCAACATTAGATGAGTGGTGCAACAGCTTCTTTCGTAGCCGAAAAAGCTCAACTGGGAGAGCGATAGACTAAAGGTCTAAAGACCGAGCTCGATAGCTGCAGTCGCTTAAGTGCGGCCAGTATCCAGTATTCGGGAGATAGTAGGTTCGAATCCCACCGTCGGCAGCCCTGAAAATGGTTTTCCGTGGTTTCCCATTTTCACACCAGGCAAATGCTGGGGCTGTATCTTAATTAAGGCCACGGCCGCTTCCTTCCCACTCCTAGCCATTTCCTCTCCCATCGTCGCCATAAGACGTATCTATGTCGGTGCGACGTAAAGCAACTAGCAAGAAAAAAGGT
This sequence comes from Anabrus simplex, assembly GCF_040414725.1. Lineage (NCBI taxonomy): Eukaryota > Metazoa > Arthropoda > Insecta > Orthoptera > Tettigoniidae > Anabrus > Anabrus simplex. The sequence goes on along the minus strand of NC_090273.1, from coordinate 61,425,564 downwards.
ATAAATTTCCCTGGTTCGGTCCCGGGTTTCGGCAGGAAGTTTTGGTCAAATTTCAACGTAATTCTGTAGGTAGCAGCCGTACGTGGTAATATTCTTTCTTTGAATGCTCGAAGCTTGGCGTAAATTTGGTCAAATTAAATCGGAATTCTACGATTTTATATGCAACATTGGGTGAGTGGTACAACAGCTTGTTTCGTAGCCGAAATGGCTCAGCTGGGAGAGCGTTAGACTGAAGATCTAAAATTTCCTGGTTCGATCCCGGGGTTCGGCAGGAAGCTTTAGTCAAATTACAACGTAATTCTGCAGGTAGCAGCAGTAGGTGGTAATATTCTTCTCACAGTTACGAGCGAGACATCGGGAAGTGCAGACGTGTGAATGAGCTGAGGTGCGCAATATGGGAATAACGATACAGCAATACAGGCTAAGAATTGGAAGATGGCATGGTGCAAGGCAGGGTTGGAAGGAAGGTGGAGTTGAGAGAGGAAGAGAAATTAGTGGTTATAAAGTACTGTTGGAGATTATGTTGTGTGCGACGGTTATTGCGACGCTGCTGGTGGTAGGAGGTATAGAAAAGAGTCCGGGTCCAAACCAGGGACCGTTCGGCTGGGAGGAGCTTGAAGAGATCAAGAGAGTGGTGAAGGAAGCAAGCAAAGGAGAAGAAATTAAGGAAATGATGCAGGAACACCAGGCAACCCAAATGAAGGAGATGAAGGACTTAAAAAGTTTTATAAAAGAAGAAATTGGAGGTGTAAATGACAAGTTAGCGGAGATAGAAGATGAGGTAGAGAGCTTGAAAAAGAAGGTGGTGGTACTGGAAGAGGAATTAACAGCAATGAAGAGAGAAGTGAGGTTAGCGAGGAACGAATCGGCAAGAAAAAATGTGTTTGTGTATGGTGTACCTGAGGAAGGAATAGAATCAAAAGTGGAATTAGTATTGAAAGTGGTGGACATAGTTTCGAACAAAATGAAGATAAACTTTTCTGAAGTTGATATAGATGATATATATAGAGTGGGAAGGAACAAGGGACATAGACCGGTGAAGTTAAGATTAATATCAACCCTGATGGCTGATATACTTCTGAGGAATGCTGGAAATTTGAAAGGATCGAACATTTATTTGAAGGCTGAGATAGAGAAAGAAGATAGGATGAGGTTGGAGGTCTATAAGCGGCATATGTGGCGTGCTAGAGTGGAGGGATTGCGAGTCAAGATAGTGGGGAGGTGTCTGGTTACTTCAGGCAGAAATTGGTCGCGATCGTGGACACAGGAGGAACTGCTGAGGATGGAAAAATGTGAGGAGGAAATGAGTTGCAGAAATCGAGAGCAGGGCGACATCAGTACGGAGAAGGAAGAGAGAAGAGGGGACTGCGGTGTCAGCGGGCAGGTAGCGAAGACAGCAGAGTCCTTGGTGAGTCAGAACAGCCCAGGAAGGAGTGAATCAACAAGTAGGACACTAGACCGAAGTGAAGTGGATACAGGTAGTGAAGAGGTGACGGGAAGGGAAAGGAGTCAGGCTAGTGACTTAACCTCCCCAAATAGGAATAATGCAGAAATAAACCTGGAGAGAAAGCAGGCGTTAAATAAGGCGAGATCCTTAAGTTTAAAAGATCTATGGGGTGGGAAAAAAGGCTCTGGCACGGAAAAGGGGAAGGATGGGGGTGAGAAGAAAGAGAGGGATGGGGTGGAGCCAAAAGGAAGAATCACGAGAAGTAAGGGGGGAAGTGGTGAAATGCAGAAGTATAGGGAGGGAGGGGGAGGAAATAAATAACTAGATATGGTGATAGGGATGCTGAATATTGAGGGCTTGATGGGGAAGTTAGGGAATAAGGAAATTGTGGATTTAGTGAAAGATTTTGAGATTATTGCTCTAGTAGAGACGTGGTTAGGGAAGGGGGTTGAAATTACATGGGATGGTTATAGAGTAGTTAACGTGTTAAGGGAAAAAATAGGGAAGAGGGGCCGAAACCCAGGGGGCATAGTAGTTTTAATAAGGAATGAGATAGCTGAATGGGTGGAGACGTTACAGACTAGGGTAGAAGGGGTAGTGTGGTTGAGAGTAAAAATGGGGAAGGGGGCAGCGGAAGCAATTTGTCTGGCACTGCTTTATAACCATCCGAGCGATTCAGTGTATGCAAATAAACATTTTTTTGACGAACTGATTGAAGAAATAAACACAATTAAAGGAATGTATGTAGAAGATGGGATGATTTTATTGGGGGATTGGAATGCGAGAGTGAGCAATAGAGTACCGGTATATGGGAAAGAAGTAAAAGTAGACGGGATACTGCAAAGGAAGAGCAAGGATAATGTTGTAAATAGTTATGGAGAAAGGTTATTAGAGTTATGTGCTCTAGAACATTTATTTATTTTAAATGGGTGGATGAAGGGGGATAGTGTGGGTGATTTGACGTATATTACAACAAATGGAGGGAGTGTGGTGGACATAGGAATAAGCTCAGAGATAGCGTTAAGGAGAATCATTTTTGAGGTGTTAGAATATGGGTTGACAGAACATATGCCTATCAAAATAAAATTGAGAACTTTGGTTGCTGATGAGAAGGGAAAGATGGAGGAAAGTAAGGAGAGGTATAGGAATGGAGGATGGAAGTATGTATGGGATGATAATACCAAAGAGAAATTAAGACGGCATTTGAAAGAGGAGGGAGATATATTAAGGGTAGGAATTGAAAGGGCGGTAGAAGGGAATGATATGGATAACGTGTTAAAATTAATTGAACTCCCTGTATGGAGGGTGGGGAAGAAAGTGAGGAGAAGGGTAGAGTGAAAAAAGAATAAAATGAATGGATGGTTTGATGAAGACTGTAGGAGAAAACGTGAGGTTGTAATGAGAGCCCTAGCGGAGTTTAGGAAGGAGGGTACGCAAGAAAATTTTTTTTTTTTTTTTGCTATTTGTTTTACGTCGCACCGACACAGATATGTCTTATGGCGACGATGGGATGGGAAAGGCCTAGGAAGTGGAAGGAAGCGGCCGTGGCCTTAATTAAGGTACAGCCCCGGCATTTGCCTGGTGTGAAAATGGGAAACCACGGAAAACCATCTTCACGCAAGAAAAAAGGAAGGAATATTGTAAATTGAGAAGGGAATATAAAGAGGTATTGAATGAGAAGAAGAGAGAATGGAAGGAGGCGGAAGCTGAAAAAATAAATATATATTGCAGAGAGAAGAAATTTGAGAGGATTTGGGAGTCAATAAACAAGATCAGAAGAACGAAACCGGAGGGGAAGGGAGATAAAATAGGAGAAAACGAGTGGGTTAGGCATTTTAAAAGGCTTTTAGAAGGGGAGAGGAAATTGGGTAGAGAAATAGACAAGTCACAAATTGGAAGGGAACTGGAAGTAGGCATTACAATATTGGATGGGGAGATAACAAGGCAGGAGGTAATTACAGTATTAAAAAATGCTAGACCCAAGGCTGCAGGAGGTGTGAATGGTATTTCCAATAGTGTATGGAAAGAGGTAGGGGCAAATGAACCGATGTTGAGAGGGATAGTGAAATTCTTTAATAGGTTGCTGGAAACGGGGAAATTTCCTAGAGAATGGAGGATGGGGGTATTATGCCCTATTTATAAAAATAAAGGAGCTAGTAGTGATCCAAACAACTATAGAGGAATTACACTCCTAGACTCGCTGTCAAAGGTGTACACAGGGGTTTTGGCGAATAGGATAACAAATTGGGCGGAACAGTACGGTAGGATATCTGAGTTCCAAAATGGATTTAGGAAAGGATGTAATACAGTTGATAATGTTTGGATTCTGGACACTTTGATTACAAAGTATGTGAGGATAGCAGGGCGTAAATTATTTATAGCAGCGATTGACTTAGAAAAAGCCTTTGATACGGTCAGTAGGGAGGCGCTATTTTTGAGATTAGGGGAGGTTGGAATGTCGAAAAAAATGAGGGTGGCAATTGAAACTATTTATGAGGAAGTGTTTGTGATGATTAAATTGCAGGATGGAAGGTTGAGTAAGTGTTTTGAATCGAAAAGCGGGGTGAGACAGGGATGTAAGCTATCCCCGATATTATTTATATTATTTATAAATAATATTTTAGAGGGTCATGGTGGAGACGCATGGCATTGCCCTTGGGTAGGGAAAATGGAGGTTCCGGGGTTGCTATTCGCGGATGACCTATTGATTTTGGCTTTGACGGCAAATGGTTTGCAGAAAGGGTTGGACAAGGTAGTTGAATATACTAGGAAATGGTCTCTCAGAGTAAATGTAAGAAAGACTCAGATATTGGTGTGTAGGAAAAGGGGTGGGAGAAAGAATAAGGAAGTCTGGAGGCTGGAGCAGGAAGAAATTAAACCAGGGGGAAAAATTGAGTACCTAGGTGTAATAATTAGTAAGAATGCTTCTTGGAAAAATCAGTGTAAGAAGGCAAAACTTAAAGGAAGAGGAGCGCTTGCGGTAGTAGGGGCATTAGAAAAGAAATTTCCAGACGTTAAATACAAAATTCAGAAAACGGTGTTTAAATCACTGGTAATGGGCAAAATGCTATTTGGGGTTGAAGTATGGGGAATGGAGGAAGATAGGAGTGAACTAAACCAGGTGGTGGCGAAATTTAGCAAGATCATGATGGACCTACCGAATTGTACAGCCAATGCCGGGGCCAGATTAGTCTGTAAAGAATCGATAGAGGTTGAAATAGCTAAGAGGGTGTTCAAGTACTGGATTAGATTGGAGGAAGGGAAGGGTGGGGCGTTAGTACAAGAAACGTTTAATTTTCAGAAAGATATGACGAATGAAGGTTACTGGGTGAATAAGTGCAAAAAATGGTTACAAAAGATTGGATTGGGGTTATATGGAGAGGTCTGGGGGGATGGTAGGAATAAATGGGTATGGGAAAGGATAAAGGGAAGACTACTAGATATGGAAAGACAGAGCTTAATAGGGGAATGTAGAGAGAGAGTCTCTTTATCAGTTTTAAATAAATTGGTGGAAGTAATAAACCCGAAAACGGAGTTTGAGGGTAGAAGGGATAAGAGAGGTTTGTATTGGTGGTTATTGGGTGTTCCGAGGAATAGGGGATGGGTAGGTAGTGAGAATAGGGATAGATGTGTGTTATGTGGAGAGAAGTGGGAGGACCTGCATATTTTTAATCAATGCCGACCTTTGGCGGAGATAAAGATCAAACTACTAAGTAAGAAGGAGCTGCATATGGTAGGGGAAAGCTATAAGATAACATCTTGGTTATGTAGAGAGTGGGAGAAAGGAACGAATATAACGAAATTCTTAAATGTGGCCAGAGCTATATTTATAAAGAAATTGAGGGAGTAACAGGGGTTGTGCAGATAATGTGGTTTGTGCTGAGGGAGAAAGAGGGAAGGCATTCTGCTCAGGGGAATGGATATCCGCCCTGAGCAAATGCGGGAAGGGTATCATGATAATCATGATATCAGAAGAGGGGGCTTTAGTGTTAGGGGAAAGGGGGAGAGCACCTTGCCCTGTGGAAAGGTGATCCGCCTGGGGCAAAGGGAAAGCCTGAGAAAATTAGGTAAGCGTTGAGAAAAGGGGAGGTTGAGTAGGTTTGAGGGTAGTGTAAAGCTTAGTAAAAAAAAAAAAAAAAGCGAGTTGACTGAGTGAACTAATGGACTTGGAATGGAGTACTGTCTGTTGGTGTGTAAATGAGGAGTGGAAAAAAAAAGGGATTGTTTGTGAGGAAGAAGTATAAAGAAGGTATATGTGATAGATATTGAGATAGATTAAGTGGGAATGTAGTTAAGGAGAAAATGTGGGCAGTATGTAAATTATGAAAGTAGGTAAAAAAAATTAAATGGTGTAGATGCCTTGATGAAGGGTGTAAAATTGAGGGATTCTTGATGTTTATGTATTAAGTTTAATGTGTAATAGTAATTTAGATAGATTAAGGGGGACTGTAGTTAAGGAGAAAATGTTGGAAGTATAAAAATTAAGTCCAACGGTTTGAGGCAAGTGTGGTGTTGTAGATTGTGAAGACTGAGTGAACTGATGGACTTGGAATGGAAACTGTCTGTTTGTGTGTAAGTGAAAAAAAAATTGTTGATGTTTAAGTCTTAAGTTCAAGAAGGTGAGATGTAGTGGGCGGGAATAGTGCGAGAGAGGAGAAGGTGGCGTATCAAGGGAAGAGGGACGGGTTGGGGCTTGACCCAACCCAAAGAAGCTAGGCTTTAGCATGTCTGCACGGCAAGAAAAGAAAAAGAAGAGGGAAGGTAGTGAGCTGACAATGAACAGAGAAGGTGTGACGTATATAGCGGAAGTGTGTGACAAGCCATGTGATGGGTCCGGTTTCCGCCAAGCTGGCTTGGCACACATGGTAGGTAAGGAATACATTGTCAGCAGGTGTAGGTGAGAAATAAGATCAGTTCTCACGTGGCGAGGCTGGTCCCTGCGATCAACGGGTTGGTGGGCATGTATTCCATACCAGGGCTGACGCAGAGACCGGTCTACTATATATATTTTTTCTAGGTGGTTGGTAGGAATAGGGGAATAGGGAAATAGGGTAATTTGTAGTGCAGTGCTTCCTGCACGTTTGCCGGCTATCCGCGTGCGTGTGGGAGGACACTGAGTAGATTTAGAGGTAAATAATTTTGCTAAGTAGTTTTAGGAGAGATGTAGTCGCTCTGTCTGTCTTTATTACCTGTAAAGCCGATGGTGTATTCTAGGGTGGGTAATAAAGATATGTATGTATGTATGTAGCCTATGTATGGTAATATTCTTTCTTTGAATGCTCGAAGCTTGGCGTAAATTTGGTCAAATTAAATCGGAATTCTACGCTTTTTTACGCTACTTTGTGTGTCTGGCACTATGTCTTCCTTTGCAACCGAAATAGCTCAGCTGGGAGATTGTTAGGCTGAAGATTCAATGGTCCCGGTTTAGACAAGTAATTTTCGTGATTTTGCAGCGGAATTCAGTAGGTGGTAGTCAGTAGGTAGTAATATTCCGTCTTTCAAATTGAAAAGGTTAGCCCAATTTATTCAAATTACAACGGATGTCTAGGCTATTATATGCAAAATTGGATGAGTTGTAGCCGAAATAGCTCAGCTGGGAGAGCATTAGACTGAAGATCTAAAGGTCCCTGGTTCGATCCCGGGTTTCGGCCGGTAGTTTTGGTCAAATTACAACGTAATTCTGCAGGTAGCAGCAGTAGGTGGTATTATTTTTCTTTGAATGCTCGAAGCTTGGCGTAAATTTGAACAAATTAAATCGGAATTCTACGCTTTTACGCGCCACGTTGTGTTACTGGTACTATGCTTTCCTTCGCAACCGAAATAGCTCAGCTGTGGAGTGTTAGGCCGAAGATCCAATGGTCTCTGGTCCGGGCCCGGGGTTCGACAAGTGTTTTTCCTGAATTTGCAACGGAATTCAGTAGGTAGTAGTCAGTAGGTAGTAATATTCAGCCCTTGTTCGTACAGCAGAAGATTCCTTTCTTACGATCTCGGAAGTGTTTGCAGACAGAGTGATCAGTGCTGGTCTATTTCCCCCACGTTCTCCAGATTTAACAGTGTGTGATTTTTATTTGTTGGGGTAAACTGATAGAAAAAGTGTATCGAACAAATCCTTATACATTGGAGGTACTGAAAGAAAACATTGCGAATGAAATCAGAAAGATTACAATGGCAGAACTCATTCGCGTCAGCAAGAATGTGGTTACCCGATACAATGCCTGTTTAACCCAGGAAGGAGGACACTTCCAGCATCTTTTTAAGGTAAGTGTTGGAACAGTAATGGAACTATCCGGTTTCACTCCTTCCCCAAATTCTCAACCGTATATTGAGAGATTCAGCCAGTTTTCACAGCAACCACATAGCACAACAAAGGGACATTCGTCTTCGTTTTTAAAACATTACTTACAAGTTCACCACCTTCTCGATTCGCAACAACATTGCTTGTCCTGACGCTTTCTCCCATCTTTGATTTTACACTTTCAAATCAAATTTATTTACACTTTAACAAGATATATTAAACAGAATTTCAAACACATTTTAATTTCTTTCTCTCAAGAAAACGTGTAAGGATGTTCACTTTCCAACCTATTCTGGTAACTTTGGTACCTTGCAAGTGGGGACCACGAGATGGAGACTTTGGAACAGATACTTTGGTATTTCGGGGGGTAACGTCTAGTGTTGCGCCTTTACGTGGGCGTATGGAAGAGAAACACATCTCTAAGGGATAGTTGCGTTCCATTGACCGGATGAATTCTCCAGCAGCAGTTTTCACCTTCACTACTCGTACTACATTGTCCTTACCGGCGAACACCTATGTCACTCTCGCTAATGGCCAGTCCATTCTCTTCATGTTGTCAATGCCGAACAGCATAACATCTCCACACTTTATCTCTTCTCTCCTCCCCTTCATGTCTCCTTTCTTGTGAACGAGTTGTCCTATATATTCCAGTCTGAATCTCTTCCTCAATTCTTCTGCAAAGCGTTGTTAGTATTGCAGAATTTTTGACAAATTAATGTTATCAATGGAATCGAGATCTGGCACTCCCAACCTTTTGATATCTTGTATGTACATTGAGGGTGCCAGAGCCATAAGGTCTTTCTGGTCATCTTATATGTAAGTCCATGGTCTGGAATTTACAACCGCTTCGCAGTCAATAAGAATCGCTATCATTTTTTCATGGTTTACAAAAGCATGGCCTAGTCATCATCATCATCATCTGTTTACCCTCCAGGTTCGGTTTTTCCCTCGGACTCAGCGAGGGATCCCACCTCTACCGCCTCAAGGGCAGTGTCCTGGAGCTTCAGACTCTTGGTCAGGGGATACAACTGGGGAGAATGGCCAGTACCTCGCCCAGGCGGCCTCACATGCTATGCTGAACAGGGGCCTTGTGGAGGGATGGGAAGATTGGAAGGGATAGGCAAGGAAGAGGGAAGGAAGCGGCCGTGGCCTTAAGTTAGGTACCATCCCGGCATTCGCCTGGAGGAGAAGTGGGAAACCACGGAAAACCACTTCCAGGATGGCTGAGGAGGGAATCGAACCCACGTCTACTCAGTTGACCTCCCGAGGCTGAGTGGACCCCGTTCCAGCCCTCGTACCACTTTTCAAATTTCGTGGCAGAGCCGGGAATCGAACCCGGGCCTCCGGGGGTGGCAGCTAATCACGCTAACCACTACACCACAGAGGCGGACTAGCATGGCCTAGTACCCATCGAAACAACCTTTTGACCATCTGAACGACTCGTTCCCACCCCACCAGGCTACAGTGGGTGGGTTGAATCTCCATTCAATTTTCAAAACTGATGTTTCTTCGGTTGTTTTCTTCCAGTCAAGTGTCTTGAGTAAATTCTCGGTTCCACGGAAGTTTGTGCCATTGTCGCTGTTAGCATACGGTCTAACCCGTCTAGATATGAATCGTCTCAATGCCAACATAAAACTGGACACAGAGAGTGAGCTAACTAATTGATAGTGAACTGCCCTGACAACAGCACATGATTTTGTATTACCTCTTAGGTGCAATGGACCCACTAGATCATTTCCGATCACTTGTTACTCGAGCTTCCAGAAGTTCCACAGGTTCTGTTTCAGCATTGTTTGATTCAAACCTTCTACATGTGGCCAGAATGCTACGAAATGTCTTCCTTCCCTCGATGACCCAAAAGTGTTCTCTAAGTATAGATAACAAGATCTGTACTCCTGCATGAGAAGCTTTCAAGTAAAGCTGTTATTTCATGTTCAGGTGGCAACAATATGGGAAATCCAAAGTCTTCTTCATAGTTTCTTCTCACTATGTTGGTGCGGATTCTCAATAGCCCCTCTCTATTATGGAATGAATACATTGATTTGAAGTCTTATCTCTCTCGCTTTTGAAACGCGTCGTTCTGTACAATTCTTAGCAGTTTTATTTCTGCATTCTTTATTTCTGTCGACATAAGCTTGTCTTCTTTGCGTTTAGCGTTGTTAAGGAACCGAAGTACCCAAGTCACCATGCGTACAATTCTTGAATATCTCGAGAAATATTTAAGATACCATTCTTCTCCAGATGAGGGTGATGCAGACCTTTTCTTGGTTTATTTCATCTTCATTCGGCTGTAGTGAGTTGTGAGCCACTCGTTCTCATCATATCTTAACCACTCCGGCCCCTGCCACCATCTGGATTCGATTAACCGTTTCACACTACAGCCTCTTGAAGGCAGATCAGCTGGGTTATCTTGACCTGGGATATGTCTCCAATCTGCACTGTCCGAGTCGGCACGTATTTCTTTAACCCTGTTCTTGACAAAGGTCCACCACTGTTCATTATTCTTGATCCAGTAAGAACAGAAGTGGAATACGTCCAATAATACTCCTTCAGATGTAACGATTTGAGACTCTTCTTGACCTGTAAGGCCATTCGTACCCCTATGCAACATGCCATTAATTCTAGTCTAGGGATTGTTGTGTTCTTCAGAGAGGCAACTCTTGATTTACATTGCAGCAGTTGAAACATTGGATTAGACCGCCTGGTGGACATGATCGTTAAGGCGTTGAAGTCTAAGCGGTTTGACACCGAGGTTAGCAGGTTCGAGTCTCGTTGGTCGAAAAAATTTCGCCATGAGAATGTTCGCTGCCATGGTAGGAGAGGTGGTGATATTATCACTAGATTGCGTGCCAAAAGCCTGGATTAAATTCCAAACCTCTCCTCAGTGCTCATGTGGAGTGAGGGAATATTACGCTCTTGATGGTGATTCGTCCGTCGGATGGGGACTTTAAGCCTTGAGCACACCCCTTTGTGCTATTCGACAGGAGTAGGCTATGTGCCGGCATCGGGTTTCACCCTTTCCCTTCCTACTACCATAATCACATCATTCATTTCATCTCATTGACTCTAATGAGGTTGACGTCAGGAAGGATATCCAGTCATAAAACCCGCCACGACAGATTCATCTGACCTCATACCCGACCCCACAGAGAAACGGGACAAGGGTTGGACAAACAAACAGTTGAAACATTACATTGGCATTATCTTTAGACCGTAGGTATACCGCAACCACATACGAAAACTTTGAAGCACCGCAGAAAATATTTAACGAGCATGAGTAATGTTCTGCAAAGATCATCTACGCACTCTTAACTTTGTTAAGTATGGTAGCTCTTCAACCCCTTGATGAATTCCCTGTACACCTCCACTGGAACCTCATTGTCCTATCCAAACTTGGTTTTACAACTTTCCTGCAAGAATAGCTTCGGACAAAGGGTAACAGGCTAGCTAAAACCTATGGGGTCAAACACTCCTTGTGCAGTAGACAACAAAATTCTTCGTGTAATTACATCTTGAGGCTTGTTAATTCCACTTACGTGACAAAACAGTGAACTTTGTCCCATCAGAGTCTGAACACAGACAGCGGCCTTATACTTTCTTCCAGATGTTTAAATTAAGTATTTTCCCATCCTCTTAATTTAAATTTTCCATCAGCCATTATCTGCGTAGCCTTATCAATAAACTTTTGTAGCTCTTCTTCTGAATTAACAGATGTGACATAGTTGTCTACATAAAATGTTCGTCTCAGTTTTTCAGCAATGTCCTTCAGCTGTGGTTTGTATTGATGCAAATGATGTTGTATGACATCCCGTAAAAAGAAGTGGGCTGGAGTTTATTGCAAATGGTACTCTACAATGTCTCAAAATCTTGATCTTCTTCTCATTCACACTCTCCCACCAGAGAAATCGCAGAAAATATCTGTCCTCTGGATTGACAGACATTTGCATGAAAGCTTGTTTAATATCAGAGATGACTCCAATTCTTCTTAATCTAAAGTCCAGCATTTCTTTTGGAATCAAGTCTAACAGGTTTGGACCCTTTGAGGGATTGTCATTCAAAGAACAGCCATTCTTTGGTTTGCAAGACGCATCAAAAACAGGCCTAATATTAGTTGTAGAGTTTTTCTTAAACACTCCTCTATGAGACAGGTAATACGCTGAACAATTCTCTTCTTTTCTTGACACTTCTTCAATTTTTTCTTCTTCCAGCCAACCCTTCAGTACCCTATTGTAATCTAGTAACTTATTAGCAGTTCTGAGTTTGGAAGTTGTAGATAGTAATCGTTTCTCAGCAAGGAGCCTATTATCTGGTAACTCTTCCCTACCCTGTAACCAAGGTAGACGGATTTCATAGCGCCCCTCATAATTCCTCTTCATAGTTTTTCAAAGTCCCATAACCACTGCTTCCCCCTTTTCATTAGTCTGACTTTCAGAAGGATAAAGAATCCCTAAAACATCCAATTTCCATAGCTCTGGTAAATTATTGGTTTTTATCAGCAAGGTGGTTAACATCACAGCATGGTTAGGTTACCCGAGTCGTCTTTCCATTCGTCCTATCACAACCCATCCTAGTAGAGTTTCCACTGTTGTGAGCCCACATTCCATTTCTTCAACATTTCCAGTGTAAAGCATCGCCACAACGTCAGCACCTAAGAGTATCTCAATTGTTGGCTGTCCGTTTCCGACATCAGTTATTTTCATTCAACGTTGGTTCAGCTCTTCCAAGCAAGCCGTAGACGACATTGGAGATATGGATCCACATATTATGGGCTGGTCTAGTACCTCAACTTTGCTAGCGTAGTTTCCTTCCAAGCACTCTAATGAGATGCTGTAACATCGGTACTCCGTTTTCTTGGTTGAGCATTCACCAAATAAGACGTGTTTTACCACCCCAGTATTTACATGTCAACACCTCATTTCTTCTGCAATCTTCTTCAAGATATACGATTGTTATGAACCTGAGTCAATTAGCACCCTTAATTTTCGCTTTCTCCTATTTACAACGAGATTTACCATGAGTTTTTGAAGAAATACCTCTGAGGTACACTGGCTAGATAAACACGTTTTGTCGTCTTCATCACATTTATCTTCTACAGATAAATTTTTCTGTGCATTTTATAGATTTGGAGACATGATTGTATAATGTATTTTGGCGCAGATTAGGCAACATACTCTCTGCTTGCAGTCTTTTGTTCGATGGCCATGTTTTAAACACGCGAAACATCGTTTCCCTTTTCTCACCAAGTCGTGCTTGTGGCTAAGGGATAATTTTTGGGCATGAAAACATTCCTTACTGTCATGAGTTCTATCATAGAACAGACACACAACAGGACTCTTCTTCTTCTCACCAGAAATTCAATCTGCTGAAGTAATCATAACATCATTGTCATTAACTTGCTCTTCGTTGTTCTCCTGTTACTTGAAATCTCCACGAAATTTAAAGCCAGGTTTTGCTAGTGTTATTCGTTCCTCACCCTCAGCTCCACACCGCAAGAATGCTAAAATATGTTTCAATCGGTCTTCATAGTTTCTACCTTCTTCGTTCTCTTGTTCGACTGCCACAGGTTTCCTTAACAACACGCGAAGTAGATCTTCTGGAATACAGGATTCCACAAGTGGAAATAGCATCGCTGCGTATTTATCTGACGTCATCCCGAATGATTCCAATGCTCTCAGGTGTGCTTTTAACTTATCGTAGAGATGATCTATTTCAAGCTTGGTTTGGATCTCAGTTAAATTCTCTCACGTAATATTCGGTTAACAATTCTTCCTTACCGAATCTATTTTTTAAGCTTTCAATAGCTTTGTTAAAATTTTCAGCAGATGTGGCGAAACTATTTACAAACTCTCCAGCCCGTGAACCTTCTACTGTAGCCTGAAGCAAATACCGAAATTTATCTGCTTCTTCCATTTCCCTGTCTTCATCAATTCTTTTAAACTGGTTCCAAAAACTCAAAAAATATTGTTTCAGCTTTATTTTATGAAGTTTAAGTTTCATCCTACTCGAGCTTAGAGATGAAATAACCGACTGGGCATCATTGACTAGTCCTATTTGAACTCATTTCGTAACAAAGGTTTCCATCTTCACATTGTCCGACTCGTTGGCTGAATGGTCAGCGTACTGGCCTTCGGTTCAGAAGGTCCCGGGTTCGATTCCCGGCTGGGTCGGGGATTTTAACCTTCATTGGTTAATTCCAATGGCCCGGGGGCTGGTTGTTTGTGCTGTCCCCAACATCCCTGCAACTCTCACACCACACATAACACTATCCTCCAACACAATAACACGCAGTTACCTACACATGGCAGATGCCACCCACCCTCATCGGAGGGTCTGCCTTACAAGGGCTGCACTCGGCTAAAAATAGCCACACGAAATTATTATTATTATTATTATTATTATTATTATTATTATTATTATTATTATTATTATTATTATTATCTTCACATTAACACGATCCACTTTTTCTCTACATGCTTCTGCTATGTTATATTATGTTTTAAAGTCAGCATTTTCATCATCTAACATCAAGGTGGCCATTCGCTCGTCTAGTTTATTAAGATCGCCACATAACCTATCTAACGTAGAAAACTTTAATTTCATTATTTCCTCATTCGGATTCTCAGAATCTATTTCTTGTGTAAAACTGTCATAAGTTTAATAAAGCATGCTCTCACCACTTTACGTTTAAGTACTGCCTTATTTCTTCCGTTACGATAATAGACCTATAATAACCAGATTGTGACTCACCAGTATCTGCGTTATTAAATCAATCAATCAATCAATCAATCAATCAATCAATCAATCAATCAATCAATCAATCAATCAATGAATCAGTCAATACTGATCTGCATTTAGGAGAGTCGCCCAGGTGGCAGACCTGTTGGTTTCCTAGCCTCTTATTAAATGATTTCAAAGAAATTGGAAATTTATTGAAGTTGGTAAGTTATTCCAATCCCTAATTCCATTTCCTATAAACGAATATTTGCCCCAATTTTTCCTCTTGAATTCCAACTTTATCTTCATATTGTGATCTTTCCTACTTTTAAAGACACCACTCAAACTTATTCGTCTACTAATGTCATTTCACGTCATCTGTCCACTGAGGGCTCAGAACATACCACTTAGTCGATCAGTTCGTCTCCTTTCTCCCAAGTCCTCCCTGCTCAAACTTCGCAACATTTTTTAACGCTAGTCTTTTGTCGGAAATCACCCAGAGCAAATGGAGCTGCTTTTCTTTGAATTTTTTCCTGTTCTCGAATCAAGTAATCGTGGTGAGGGTCCCATACACTGGAACCATACTCTAGTTGATGTCTTACCAGAGACTTATATGCTGTCTCCTTTACATCCTTACTACAACCTCTAAACACCCTCATCACCATATGCAGAGATCTGTACCAGGGGCGTATTCTCCTTGAATGCAAGGCATTCGTTGCATGCGTTCTGATAACACAAAGAACTGTGTGATGTACGATTTTAGGTTGTTTCAAGTCAAATATTAACTATTTCATCTCTCAGAAGTTCAAAAGGTTCGCGCAACTGTACTGGTTCCGTTGCTTGACTACGTGTGGTGCTGGTGTAGTCTCGCCGTCTACTCCACTCTAGGAAGAAAGAGACAGCGGATGGAGGAGTTAAGGATGTAAGGCATTCAGTCTTAAAATTGCATTCGGTGGCAGACGTAGTTCTGAAACCCTCCGAACGATGTCGCTGCAATTGAAACTTGGTCAGAATTTGTCACCCCATACCCGTGCTATCCTCTGCCATCTGTTAGCAACTTGGAGAAAGTCGGCATCTTTACAGCGAACGGGACCCACAGATTACCCCCCACCCCCACCCCAGCGAGAACCCAATGTGACGAAACTGACCAATGCCACTGGGGTGACTTACCTCCAGTGCTTGAGTTGTGGCTAACTATTGAGTTAATTCATTGTGTTTTCGGTGTTTTATTATATTTTGCGCACATGTGGTATTAACGATGGATGAGTCTAAAACGGATATACTTGTAAATCAGTTTGAAAAGCCATTTACTGGCCGTTCGTTTGATGAAAAGATTCAAATAGTTAAAGCCGGGAGACCTCTACCTTCTCTCGTAATTTCTTCTTCTTCTTAATCTGCTTACCCTCCAGGGTTGGCTTTTCCCTCGGACTCAGCGAGGGTTCCCTCCTCTACCGCCTCAAGGGCAGTGTACTGGAGCTTCAGACTCTGGGTCGAGGATACAACCGGGGAGGATGACCAGTACCTCGCCCAGGCTGCCTCACCTGCTATGCTGAACAGGGGCCTTGCGGGGGATGGGAAGATTGGAAGGGATAGACAAGGAAGAGGGAAGGAAGCGGCCGTGGCCTGAAGTTAGGTACCATCCCGGCATTTGCCTGAAGGAGAAGTGGGAAACCACGGAAAACCACTCCGAGGATGGCTGAGGTGGGAATCGAACCCACCTCTACTCAGTTGACCTCCCGAGGCTGAGTGGACCCCGTTCCAGCCCTCGTACCACTTTTCAAATTTCGTGGCAGAGTCGGGAATCGAACCCGGGCCTCCGGGGATGGCAGCTAATCACACTAACCACTACACCACAGAGACGGGCCCTCGTAAATTTAAAAACAGAACACAAGAATTGTGCACGCCCGTTCACTCCAGAAACTTACAGTAAAACTGTTTGGCTCGAGTTCACCTACATGTAATTAGGGTGAGTAGAATTGAAATTTACTTAATACATTGTGTTAACTGCATGGTTACTAGTTGCATGCCTCAGTGGAGATTCCAGGATACGCCACTGATCTGTACCCTTTATTTACTATTCCATTTATGTGATTACCCCATTGAAGATCTTTCCTTACATTAACACCTAGGTACTTACATCACGTCGGGGTCACCAAATCATGTTGGAACAGCAATGAAACTACCCGTTTCACCCCTTCCCCAAATTCTCAACCGTATATTTAGAGATTCAGCCAGTTTTCACAGCAATCACATAGCACAACAAAGGTAAATTCGTCTTCGTTTTTAAAACTTAACTTACAAGTTCAACGCCTTCTCGATTCATAACAACATTGCTTGTCCAGACGCTACAGTAAGATTTCATATATTAAGATTGAATACACGTTTAAAGCAGGGCGGCCGCGCGCGACGTAAATTCGGCTGAGGCAGCTGCCGTAGCGCAGAGAACAAACACCGTGCGTTCGGTCTGAGTTTATATGAGAAACTCTTTACCGCTTCCCTCCGTTAGCAGTGAAACATGCATCAACCCACCGTCGCTGATTCAGTTATTCAGTTCTGAACATTTCATGTAAAATGAAATGAAATGACATGTGTTTTAGTGCCTGGAGTGCCCGAGGAAATGTTCGGCTCGCCAAGTGCAGGTCTTTTGATTTGACTCCCTTAGGCAACCTGCGCATCATGATGAGGATGACATGATGATGAAGACGACACATACACCCAGTCCCCGTGGAGGTGAAATTAACCAATGATGGTACTTCTTCTTCTTCTCCTCCTCCTTTTCTTCATGGGGCCTCTAAATATTAGTTCCTAATTAGAGTTGACCTCTAAGATCTTTTGCTACCATGTTTTTCCTTCATTCCCACCTATATGTACCTGCTCCCTTCACAAAGCTGCAGGTTGTTCTTATTGGGTCTTCCTGGGTGTTTTCTCTCTCTTCACCTGGTAGTCCTAGAGTGGAGAGTCTGATTCTACCCATCGCCTCACATTCGAAAAGTCTGTGTTCAGCTGTTTCCTCTGCTTCATTGCATTTCCTACATATATTGTCTCTTATTACTCCAATTTTATGTAGGTGTTTTTTCAGATGGCAGTGTCCTGTCAACAGTTCTACTACCCATCTTATATTTTCTCTGCTGAGTATCAACAGTTCTTTAGTATGCTTCTTGTTTGGTCCTTTTATCAGTTCCTTTGCAAGCCTGCATCATGGAGTATTTTTCCAGTTTTCCATTTGTTCCTTTTGTATCCATTTTTCTATGTAGTGTCGGGCTTGTCTATAGGAAATCCCGCAGACAGGTTCTGGGCCTACAAAATGTGTTCCACCGGGCGAGTTGGCCGCTTTCTTCCAACAGGCCTATCCTATCCCATCGTCGCCATAAGACCCATCTCTGTCGGTGAGACGTAACGCCCCTAGCAAAAAAAATGTGTTCCTGCCCCTTTCCTGGCCAGCTTATCTGCCTTTTCATTTCCTTCTATACCTGGATGCTCTGGTACCCATATTATTTTGATAATGTTGTACTTTGAGAGCTTCAGGAGAAGTGACTGGCAATACCAGACAATTCTGGATATTATCCGGACTGCCTCTAGTGCATTAATGGCCGCTTGGCTGTCCGTAAAAATGAACATGTTCTTATTCCTAACCAATGATGGTTAAAATTCCCGACCTTGTCGGGAATCGTGGTGTAGTGGTTAGTGTGATTAGCTGCCATCCCCGGAGGCCTGGGTTCGATTCCCGGATCTGCCACGAAATTTGAAAAGTGGTACGAGGGCTGGAACGGGGTCCACTCAGCCTCGGGAGGTCAACTGAGTAGAGGTGGGTTCGATTCCCACCTCAGCCATCCTAGAAGTGGTTTTCCGTGGTTTCCCACTTCTCCTCCAGGCGAATGCCGGGATGGTACCTAACTTAAGGCCACGGCCGCTTCCTTCCCTCTTCCTTGCCTATCCCTTCCAATCTTCCCACCCCTCCACAAGGCCCCTGTTCAGCATAGCAGGTGAGGCCGCCTGGGCGAGGTACTGGTCATACTCCCCAGTTGTATCCCCCGACCAAGAGTTTGAAGCTCCAGGACACTGCCCTTGAGGCGGTAGAGGTGGGATCCCTCGCTCAGTCCGAGGGAAAACCCGAACCTGGAGGGTAAACAGATGATGATGATGATGATATTGAAAATGAAAAAGGAAAAACCTACAACCTGTTTTCCAGTCAATGACCGGGTCAGGGATGTAATGAAGGAAACATATATAGACTATTATTACGATGGGGTCGTCACTCCCAAAGTGATATATTAATGAATGATAGATGCTACTAAATGAGAATGGAGAGTGTTGCTGGAATGAAAGATGATAGGAAAAATCGAAGTGCCCGGAGAAAAACCTGTCTCGCCTCCGTTTTGTCCAGCACAAATCTCACATGGAATGACCGGGATATGAACCACGGTATCCAGCGGTGAGAGGCCGGCGCGCTGCCGTCTGAGCCACGGAGTTACACTCTTTTTGAATAAGAGAGAGGGTGGGGGAGATGTCGCGAAGGAATCCCACTGTCGGCAGCCCTGAAGATGGTTTTCCGTGGTTTCCCATTTTCACACCAGGCAAATGCTGGGGCTGTACCTTAATTAAGGCCACGGCCACTTCCTTCCCATTCCTAGGCCTTTCCTATCCCATCGTGGCCATAAGAGCTACCTGTGTCAGTGCGACGTAAAGCAAAATAGCAAAAAAAAAAATGTCGCGAAGAAAGAAAGAAAGAAAGAAAGAAAGAAAGAAAGAAAATATATTTAGGAAAATTTAGGACCACAGAAGACTTCAGACGGGACATGGAAGAAGATAAATGAGGACCTGTACAAGTACACCGAAAATATTAACGACACAATGTGAAAACGAATGTTGAAATTTTATAGGTCCGCCTTTGTGGTGTAGGGGTTAGTATGAGTAGCTGCCACGCCCGGAGGCTCGGGTTCGATTCCCGGCTCTGCCACGAAATTTGAAAAGTGGTACGAGGGCTGGAACAGGGTCCACTCAGCCTCGGGAGGTCAACTGAGTAGAGGTGGGTTCGATTTCCACCTCAGCCATCCTGGAAGTTGTTTTCCGTGGTTCCCACTTCTCCTGCAGGCAAATGCCAGAATGGCACCTAGCTTAAGGCCACGGTCGCTTCCTTCCCTCTTCCTTGTCCATCCCTTCCAATCTTCCCATCCCCCCCGCAAGGTCCCTGTTCAGCATAGCAGGTGAGGCCACCTTGGCAAGGTACTGGTTATCCTCCCCAGTTGTATCCCCCTACCCAATGTCTCACGCTCCGGGACACTGCCCTTGAGGCGGTAGAGGTGGGATCCCTCGCTGAGTCCGAGGGAAGAACCTACCCCGGAGGGTAAGCAGATTAAGAAAGAAAAGCCTATAATGAGTATGGACGAAAACCGACTGAAAAAAAGCAGTAGCGGCGCTAAGAAGCTCGGAGTATGCCCGCAATAACTGAAAATAGGCCCCCTTGTTTCCTGATAAGGAAAGTTGCAAGGTTATTCCGTAGTACAGGGTTATATATTATTACAAAGAACAACAACGATGCAACGATGATAATAATAATTTCGTTTTCAAATGCGAAAGAATTAAAATACACTTACATGGTACGAGCACACACACAAGAAATGCATATTTCAATTATACTAACCAAAACACTCTGACCGTCACAATATTAAGAAATAATCTCTTTCCTAGGACCAAATGATTCACAACTCAACCCTCCATTGTAAACCTACTTAGCTACACTGACTGCCAAGAGTTATAAACAGGCTCGAAACTTCAGTACCGCTATTTTGAGTTTAGATAAGGAGCATGTCTTGTTATCGCCACTTCGCTGACTACTGGGTTCTCACAACTGGCTAATTACTTCAAACGCCTTGTTGATTGTTGTGAGTGGTAGCAAGCGATGGTTATTATTGGAACAGGTTGGGAAACACACATTCTTTCATAAATAACTACCGTACTCCTATTTATATAGGAAGCTCTGCACTACGAACGGCCTAAGTCTTGAATGAAATGAAATGGCGAATGGCTTTTAATGCCGGGAGTGTCCGAGGACATGTTCGGCTCTCTAGGTGCAGGCGCCCTGCGCGTCGTGATGAGGATGAAATTATGATGAAGATAACACGCACGCCCAGCCCCAGTGTCAGTGAAATTAACCAATGATGGTTAAAATTCCCGATCCTGAAGTGGATTCGAACCCGGACCCCTGTGACCAAAGGCCAGCACGCTAACCATTTAGCCATGGAGCCGGACAAGTTTTGAACAATCCACTGTAATACAAATAATATTGTGTTATGTGTTGTAGCTTTATCAATATTTAAAATCACTCTTCAGCAACTGAATTAAGAAACAGTCATGGGCTCCTCACAACCCATGGCCCCCGCCCTCCTGCTCCGCGGAGTCTTCGGGGTCCTTATCACCGCCACTGAACAAACGTAATTTTGAATATATCCTTGACTAAAGGGTGGGGGAGGTCAAGAAGGGCACAGAAAACATTTATATCTCAGCAGATTTGAACCACATCTTCAAACAATTACAAGAGAAATTGCTAAAACGCTAGCCCGATAATATTCCATCAACAGAGGAAGATGAGGAGCGAAAAAGTGAAAAGCTTCTGCAAAAAAAAAAAAAAAAAAAAGGTCTGGCCAGAATACCTTAAGTTCCACGCGATCTATAGAGGTCAAAATCGGAAGGAAAGAAAAATGATTATGGTAATAAAAGTGATAATATTGCCCATTTTGTTGTTATGTGGATGACATTTGATTAGTTCCTTCGAGAGTAACTCACAGACAATCGTATTCAAGTAGCAGCACATGAAACAGAGCTGTAAGGGAAGCTGGGTCTGCAGAAGCCTTCCATTTAGCTTCAGTTCGGAGACCGTGTTTACACAAGGCTGCTTGCATATGTATGGCCGAGGCGCATGCTGGGGGAACTTGCGACAATTTGTCGATAGTAATAAGAAAGTTAACCGACTCTTGTGTTTATTCATCTTCACAGAGGAAAAACGTGAAAGAATTGGAGCGATTTAAATATTCACATGCCGCAGTCAGTTATATGACTTGGAGAAATCAGTAAATACGGCTACAGCATCATTCTCATTCCGAACATTACATAAATAAGTATCCCGGTGTGAAACTGAACCATGGTACAGCAACCGGCCTCAATAGCTGATCCACCGGCTCCACCTAACACGAAGTTAATAATTTGTTAATGTTAAAAACGCTTCTTATCAATCAAAGTAGGGTCCCCACACTACGAAAAACGTAAAATTAAGCAATTTCCTTAATTGTGCCGAAAGTTGAAGGGCTAAAGGGCCGGCAAAGGTTTCAAATTATGAGTCTTGGATAACTTTATCAAACTAACAAAAAATTCGAAAATCACTTCCGACCTAAATTCGATTTTTTTCTTTCTGATTACGGTTGCCTAGTTGTACTTCCTCTTAAAAACAACAATCACCACAATCACCAAGCCGCGTAACCACGGTCTCAGACAATATAGACTTCACTCCTTAACGATCAGTGGGCTGCCTGACCGAGGCGATAAAGGCGTGCTTGGTTCACGTGGGTTCGATTCCCCGTCAGGAAGCCGAACAATTTCCACTTCCGTAGGTGCATATGGCCATGAGGTTCACTCAGCCTACACAAAAAATGAGTTATTCTTCTTCTTCTAGCTCTCTTCCCACACCTGTGGGGTCGCACATCTGAATTTGGCCCTGTTTTACGACTGGATGCCCTACCTGACGCCAACCTTATATCACTATTGCGTGTTTCTGTGGTGGTTGGTAGTGTAGTGTGCTGTCTTAATATGAATAGAAAAGTGTTGGAACAAACATAAACACCCAGTCCCGGAGCCAGAAGAATTAATCAAACACGATTATAATCCCCGGCCCAGCCGAACCTGGGACCATCTGAACCGAAGGCTTCAACGCTGACCATTCAGCCAAACACCAAAAATGAGTACATACCAGGTTTAATTCCTAGGGCGAAAAGCGGCCGGACGTAAAGCTAACCACTCTACCACTCCAAGTGCCGAGGTTACGGATAGTGGAAGCCTTTACCTTCCATATCTCCCGGGACCTTCATGACCTGTACGGAGATGAATCCTTGCTTTGCTTACCTTAACGATCATGGCTAGCAGGATGGCAGGTACGATATCAACTTTGGTAACAATGAAAATGAAAATCCACAGCCTGTTTCCAGTTATTCGACCGGGTCAGGAATGGAATGAATCCTCCATCTAGCGGCGAGGATAAGAATCGTGCCGGCTGCCGAAGCCTGTCACACTCTTCGGGGGCAATGATTATTGAACGACAGATGAAATGAAATGGTATTGGAGAGGGTTGCTGGAATGAAATATGACAGGGAAACCTGTCCCGCCTCCGCTTTGTCCAGCACAAATCTCACATGGTCTAACCGGGATATGAACCACGGAATCCAGTGGTGAGAGGCCGACGCGCTGCCGCCTAAGCCACGGAGGCTACTCTTTGGTAACAATATTCTCTTCAATAAAATGTAGCTAAGAGAATGAATGCCACGAAGTGTCAAACTTCAGTTATTACAGTATCAAGCTAAATCGACGTCAGTAAGGCAACGAGGATGAACAGTTAATATTTTATTATTATTCTCTTTTCGTATAGGCCGACTAAGGGTCACGATATCCAACTATTGCGGATGGGGTGGGTTTTGATGTTTGCCCAGTAATTGCGCATCCTCTGGCTCAGTTGTTCTTTCTTCTCCTTTGTCCAGAGGGTACCTTTCTTCCTTCTTGGAGGTCTGTCCTGGAACCTCGTTTGTTTAAGCATCCTCCAGAAAGATGTTCGGTCTTTCAAGTCTCGTTCTAGTCCTCCCAGTTCCTGCAGTTCTTTGTTTACTTCCGTCAACCATGGCGACTTGTTCTTCCTCTTTTGCTAGTAAACAAGAATCTGGTTGGTCAATCTAGCATGATGCATCCTGTAGAAATGTCCGTAAAATGCTAGGCGTCCCTTCCTGCCCACATTCATGATTTTTTCACAGTATTTTTTCACAGTCTCAGGAAAATACTCAATGGAAATGCCTGTGAGAAAACTAAGATAATGGCTTTCTGTAGCAAGGAACCAGTAAGAAGCAAGGTCTGCTTAAGTAACAACATTTTGGAAAGAGTAAATGATTTTAAATATCTCGGCTACAAACTGTCTTTATTTGAAGAACTGGACATTCCTCAGAAAATTTCCAAATTCAACAGATGTTTGGAAATCATCAATACAGTTCATTAGTCATCATTAGTTCAAAAACACACCCATACAAGAATGTACAAAACCTTGGCAAGACCTGTACTTTGCTTTGGAAGTGAAGCGTGGACCCTGAGGAAATGCGATGAAAGAAGAAGAATAACTACAGCTGAAATGAAATACATGCGGCGAACAACAGAAGTACAGAAGTGCTGAATGATCTTAAAAGCACACCTATATTGGAATACATCTATAAATACCAGAGAAATTGGGTAGAACACCTAAACAGGACGGACAGAAGCAGAATCCCCAAAGCAGTCAAAAACTACTGCCCCGGTGGGAAGACATCTCTGGGACGCTCCAGGAAGACATGGCGTGAAAATGCAAATCTTTTATATAGACCGTAACAGTTCTTCTATAGGACTAATACATGAAAGGATGATGATGATGATGATGATGATGATGATGATGATGATTTTTTACAGTATGGTTTTGTATTCATTCCCTTCTTGACTGGTCCTAATATCTGCCTCAATATTTTTCTCTCCTGGATTTCGAGCTTGTCCATGAGTCCCTTCCTGTTACATATTAGACATTCTGAAACATGTAAGGCTTCAGGGCGAATGCCTGACTGGTAGTGCTTCATTTTAGTGTTTCGGGAGAGATACTTTTTATTGTAGGTGTACTTGGTCTGTTGGTATGCCAGATCTAGCTTATTAACTCGAGTTGATAATGCTACTCCTTCGCAGAGATTGAACTCCAGCCATTCTCCCAGGTACTTAAACCTGTTGGTTTTCTTGATCTCTCCTTGCTCCAGATGCAGTGTACACGAAGATTCGCTAATGTTTTTGATGTAGTGTGTTTTTTCTCAAGTGAAATGTGTAGCCCTAACTTTGTTGCTTGTTGTCTGAGAACATTTAGTTGTTTCAGTGAGTTAATATTTTATTATTATTATTATTAACAAATACATCGCAGTTGGAAAATTGGTAGGCTCCAAGCTGTTCGCTTCATTCATCTACAACTAGTCACCTTTTTTTTTTTTTTGCTAGGGGCTTTACGTCGCACCGACACAGATAGGTTTTATGGCGACGATGGGATAGGAAAGGCCTAGGAGTTGGAAGGAAGCGGCCGTGGCCTTAATTAAGGTACAGCCCCAGCATTTGCCTGGTGTGAAAATGGGAAACCACGGAAAACCATTTTCAGGGCTGCCGATAGTGGGATTCGAACCTACTATCTCCCGGATGCAAGCTCACAGCCGCACGCCTCTACGCGCACGGCCAACTCGCCCGGTAACTAGTCACCTAATAAGGAAGAACTCACACATTAGATGCAGTTTCAGGGAATTAGTAAGAGGGCAGGGCAATTCGTTTGTATATAAGCGAGAAGTTCGTTAGGAAGAAAGTTATTCTTTCCAGTGTAGACTCAGATAAATATAACTTAAACGCTCTTCATTATGTCGAACACACAAGTTGAATATAAATATCAAGTGTAACCTCGCAGTGGAGACAAAGCAGGACATCATTAAGATAAGTTCAGGAATTTATGTTTCTACATATTAAACAGAGATAAACATAAATGTTACTTTTAAATATTTGAGTGTGACAATCGAATCTGATGATATTCTTTTAAGATTGAAACATGTCATTCCTTGTTTAATGGTGTGTATTTTTATTCCTTGACTAATAATTTTTTTACAAGTATGTTATAGTGTAATATTTATAAGCGA
Organism: Anabrus simplex; assembly: GCF_040414725.1. Classification (NCBI taxonomy): domain Eukaryota; kingdom Metazoa; phylum Arthropoda; class Insecta; order Orthoptera; family Tettigoniidae; genus Anabrus; species Anabrus simplex. Next base: position 61,400,180 of record NC_090273.1, on the reverse strand, counting down.
AAAGGGCGCGCGGGAAATGAGCGACAGGGATATGCTACCTTTTCTCATTATTTAAAGAATTTGCTTCAAATTATAGGCAATTTTGTGAATTGTTTGAGCAAAACTAGTCTAGATATTTTGTAAAAATGAGTTTATTGAGGAAAACAAGAGAACAAAATTCTTTTTATCGTGGTTCCATTTAAAATTCTGAGCGTGCTCACCTGGGCCCCATAAATGACCCCGGGAAAATATTGCCCATTTCACAGTTTAGAAGGCCCCTTTCACCAAAAACTTAAGCAGTTATTATAGTGATGGAGAGACAAGGATAGGGAGGGGAAGGTGCCGACCGTGGTCTCAATTATGATATAACCCCACCATTTGCCTGGTGCGGAAATGGGAAGCCATGGAAAACAATATTTAGGGCTGCTACTACTGCGGTTCGAACCCACCATCTCCCTAATGCAAGCTATTAGCAACACGGTTCGAAACACACAACCAGATCACTAGATATTTGCAGCTATTTTTACCACGGGGCCCTTAGCTCAATCCTGGCATTCCTTCCACTTACTTGTGCCAGGCTCCTCACTTTCATCTATCATATCCGACCTTCCATGTTCAACCCTTGTTTTTTTCGATCCCGACGCTATTAAGTTTCTGAGGTCTCTTGAGTCTTTAATTTTCACGCCCTTCGTGGTACTTGTCTTCTTTTGGCCGATACCTTCATTTTTCGAAGTGTCGGATCTCTTCCATTTTTCTCTGTGATTAGTGCTATATAGAGGATGGTTGCCTAGTTGAACTTCCTATTAAAAAAATAAATCACCACTACCACCAACTCCATGCTATAATTATCGAAGTATAGTCCTTATTCAACATTTTGAAAATCTTGCCCTACTAAGATTGATGTCTTCCTCTGTGTATGTAAAAAAATCTGATGAGTAATTAGTTGAGGGAGAGGTAATCTCTTAATTGAAAACTCTCAGACATTAATTATTTGGGTATTATCAACTGTCAGAGGGTACGAGTGAAGAGAAACAAAAGGTGAGATTGCCCAGCCTCTCTAATTAACAGGAAATGGATTGAAGGAAAAGTTCAAAGGGGGCTATGCCACGGTCAAAGCCACAAGTTTTGACGCAGAATACTAACAGTGTGATAGGCATTGTCCAAATAAAGTCTCTAGCATTATCACCATCATCACCATCATCATCATCATCATCACCATCATCATCATCATCACCATCACCATCATCATCATCTTAGCGTTTCTCCCGCAATAGAGCAGGGTCCGCAAGCCAATGCCCACTTAGTTCTATTAAGATGAACATAGCGGATGTCTTCTTGAAGGTGATCAAGCCAGCGTCCTTCAAACTCGTCACCAGAGATCCCAAACGACCATCTGTACATATAGAATTCTGAGGAATTTTTATATCATTTTAAAATGTTATTTTTAATTTATGCATGCATTCTTTATTGTCAAACTGATAAAAGTCCACAAACGACGAATAAACAATTATACAGTACATGTTTCTTATATACGATTAAATTTGCTAAATGCTCATATGGCCAAGCAAACTGACTAGCAGTTGTTACTGACTAAGAAACAGTAAGGGAAGGAATTATACCTGTGAGTCTTGTGTTTCCAAAACTTGTGCAGGAATAATATAGAACTCTGAAGATTAGGACAAAGTATTTCCAAACGTGTCTCAAGCACAATGAATGCTTCAGCATTCGCACCCGCTCCTAGATCCAGTCATTCACCCCCGCATGCCTTAAGGACAAATGAAGCTATTGGTATCACAAGGAGCAATCTTCACCTTCCTGTATTTTGCAGTAGGAGTCACTTTCATGTAATACATGTCTGTCCACTCTACATGACTGGTTTCAATCAGTCAATCACTACTGGTATGCATTGAGGGCAGTCGCTCAGGTGGCAGATTCCCTATCTGTTGTTTTCCTAGCCTTTTCTGAAATGATTTCAAAGAAATTGGAAATTTATCTAACATCCCCCTTGGTAAGATATTCCGATCCCTAATTCCCCTTGCTATAAATGAATATTTGCCCCAATTTGTCGTCTTGAATTCCAACCTTATCTTCATATTGTGATCTTTCCTACTTTTAAAGGCACTAATCCAACTTATTCATCTACTAATGTCATTCCACGCCATCTCTCCACTGACAGTTCGGAACATACCACTTAGTCGAGCAGCTCGTCTTCTTTCTCCCAAGTCTTCCCAGCCCAAACTTTGCAACACTTTTGTAACGTTACTCTTTTGTCGAAAACTACCAAGAAAAAATCGAGCTGCTTTTCTTTGAATTTTTTCCAGTTCTTGAATCAAGTAATCCTCGTGAGGGTCCCATACACTGGAACCATATATATTTGGGATCTTACCAGAAACCTGTATGCCGTCTCCTTTGCAACCTTACTACAACCCCTAAATACCCTCATAACCAGGTGCAGAGATCTGGACCCTTTATTTACAATCCCATTTATCTGATAACCCCAATGCAGATCTTTCCTTATATTAAGACCTAGGTACCTACAGTGATCCCGATGGGAAATTTTCAGCCCCATCAACGCAGTAATTAAACCTGAGAGGAATTTTCCTATTTGTGAAGCTCACAACCTGACTTTTAACCCCGTTTATTACCATACCATTGCCTGATGTCCATCTCACAACATTATCGGGGTCATTTTGCAGTTGCTCACAATCTTGTAACTTATGTATTACTCTATACAGAATAACATCAACCGCAAAAAGCCTTATCTCTGATTCCACTTCTTTACTCATATTATTATTATTATTATTATTATTATTATTATTATTATTATTATTCGTGTCAGAACACTTAAAATGATTGAAGTTAATGTAATAATAATGCAAAATATTTACATGATACAGTATAATAATGAATTGACAGTTCGTTCACACTTTTGCCGCCTAGAAGTTAGCAACATCGATTACATTTTGTGTAGCACTAATCAGGTCCTCCACAGTACTCCGTACGGAAACCCCATTTCACCAAGTCATTCCTGCATTTAGTAACACCTGAACGTAATCTATTGAGCGATCTCTATGTGGTCCATTTCTTTGTGAATCCAGCGGGAAGTTTTTCACAGGGTGTAAGCCATCCCTCAGGGCTGTTAAAACTTGCACGCCAGAGATCAGTTCGGGAATGCTGTGGTGTCCCGACAAGAGCCTCTGTTGTTCTGAGAAAGCTGTTCCTTGATTTTAGTCGTGGGGTTTCTGGTTGATATCCATATAAAGAATGTGCTTGAGAAGTTTGCACCTTGTACATCTCACGTTTTGGCGCTACCTCTCTGCCGATGTCAGGAGGTGCAATACCAGCAAGGCAATAAAGCTTGTCAAGCGGGGTGGGCTTTAAGCACCCGGTGATGATCTGTCAAGTATCGTTAAGAGCGACATCTACTAATTTGGCACGACTAGATCGAGACCACACTGGACTTGCATATTCCCCGGCAGAGTAACAGAGTGCAAGGGAAAATGTTCTTACAGTTGTAACCGTCCAGGCTTCTCCAGCCCTACTAATTTAATATAACATCATTTTACGCGATATCATTTGATATCAAATTTATCCGCCATCGGCAATTATTTGTAATAACATATTTATTCAACGTCAATCATTTGTAATCAAGGCTTTTTGGAATCATATTGTATATATGATAACATCGTTTTATTATTTAAATTATTATATTATGTAGGATAAGAATTCATTATGTTGTAAATACGGTCAATATGTTGAGACATAGTTGTTTTCATTTCATCTCATGTTTGTGTATACGGAGGGTTATTCTTGAAGCTTGGGATTTTGCGTTAGTCATGGGTTTATTTTATGACCAAGGCTAGTAAACAGCGACCCGTGCGCGAGGCTTGCAAAGCTGGTCAGCTATATCATCGCCACGCCTTCTGGACTTGTCGAGAAGGAAGAGAAGGGGAGTTGATGCTTCGATCTATCGAATCAGATACTTCGTTGTATATGAGTTTTGAGATTGAACTGTTACCAAGAGTGGGGGTGAGCCCGGATATATACTGATTCTCAACACGAGAACGGCACCTAACTAAGTACTACTTCTACTGTGAACATCTACTTTGAACGACGTGATGTGATTTTTGAAACAGTGTGTGGTCGCTCCGCGACATAGTTACTTTTGTACAATGTGTTGTCGCTGCGGTAATGTTATCGGATCTACGAGAAACGAAGCAAGCTTATGGCTTGTGTGATATTCAGTAAATATTGTGAACGAAGAACTATGTTTAGTTCAAGTCTACGGAATTTTGGTACAAGTCTGTACCGTATAAATAGTATAGCTCAGTTGGATTGAGATTTCTACTAATATGGAAAAATTCATATCTCTGAATTTTCTCCTCATACGATCAACGCTGATCAGTTTTTACAAGTATAGAGCCAATGTCTAATTTAAAGACTAGGCAAGCAGGGAGTGCTAGTCCAGATAGCCCGTACCATATCAAATAAGGAAGGAAGGATGTCCATGGAGCAAAGTCTACATCGAGAAGAAGAGAACGAGTAACCACGGAAACCAGATGACTTCATCGGAAGCTGCAATTGGTGATCTTCAATTAGATAAAGCAAGCAATGGTAAATTCAGTAAATTATAAATTCCTCCACGCTTTAAGGAAACTTTTCCGATTCATCTCATTTTTTGTATAATAAATTCATTTGTATTTTATATTGCGTTAATTTTCTTTCTTAAGCGATACTTAATGGTTAATTATTTAAAATAATACCCCTGTGATTTAAGTGTAAGTCTCTATGCTAGTAAATATAAATTTTGGTTTACAGTTTTATTTAAAACTGTAACCATGGCGCCCAAACATTACATAGAGAAATGGGAAACCATGGAATGTTAATTGTTTCTATTTGCGTGGCAATTTGCGGGCAAGTCACAAATAGTTTATTTAATATTCATGTGTCCCAAGATAATAACTTTCATCTCCCCAAGTGTTTTGACGAGATGGAACAGTTACACAGTGGTGTGGTTAGCTCCCCGTGTTGTGCCCGTTAATTTCTTCTTAATGTTGTTTCTGGCTGCCACTTTTTGTTTGGTATTCAGGCAATGCCTCCTGTAAGCCGGAGCATGATCGACGGTGATTCCTAGATATTTTGGAGACGTGCATTGTTCTAGTGTAATTCCTTCCCAGTTAATATTAAGGGTTCTTGCTGCCTGTCTGTTTTAAGGTGAAAAGCGCAAGTCTGAGTTTTACTGGGATTTGGTCTCAGGTGGTTCTCCCTATATTAGTCGGACAATTCTGTCAATTCCTTAGTAAGTGTCTGTTCAACATTTTCAAAATAATGAGCTTGGGCAAGTTTGGCACAATCATCTGCATAGGTGACACTCTGCGTTCCCTCAGGTAATGGTTGATCATTAGTATAAACGTTGAACAGCGCGAGAGCAAGCACGCTCCCCTGGGGTAATCCATTCCTCTGCGATACCCATCTGCTTCTTTGTCCTTGAAATTCAACAAAGAATCTTCTATTTTCAAGGATATTCCTTATGAAGCAAGTAAGTTGATAATCTTTGGTAGCATTATACAGTTCCATAAGAAATAGACTGTGATTTACTGTATCATAAGCCGTTGTTAGGTCTATAAACACAGCTCCTGTAATCTCTTTCCTTTCGAAACCATCTTCTATGTGCTGTGTTAGTTTCAACACCTGAGACGTGCAACTCTTTCCTGATCTGAATCCAGCCTGTTGTGGTGTGTAGACTGCCTCTAGCTTCTCCGATATTCTGTTCAGAATGAGCCTTTCAAGAACGTTATACAAATAACAGAGGAGAGAGATAGGACGATAACTAGTAGGATCATCCTTATCCTTTCCTGGTTTACGAATAGCTTTAAGTTCAGGTTTCCTCCACAGTTTAGCAATCTTACAAGACTGGATACAGTTGTTCAGCAGATCTGGCAACCAACACTTAGTTATCGGCCCAAAGTTCTTAATCTGCTCAACTCTTATATCATCAAGGCCTGCAGCCTTCCCAGTTTGAAATTTACTCAGGGCGAGATCTAACTCAGCCTGAGTAAAAAGTCGTAGCAAGGTAGTAGTTTATTTCTTATTTGCTATTTGTTGGTCATGCTTCCTGTCGTTCGCATTACTTTCCCAATTGACATTTGGTAAATTGAGATCTCCCACTACAATAACATTCATTTCCACGTCGTTTCCCACATAGCTGATTATCTTATCAAATAATTCTGAATCCGTGTCAGCGCTACCCTTTTCCTGTCTGTACACTCCAAAGACATCAAATTTTATATTATCTTTAGAAATGAGCCTTACACCTAGAATGTCATGTTTCTCATCTTTAACTTTTTCGTAGCTTACAAATTCTTCTTTTACCAGAACGAACACTCCACCTCCTACCATTCCTATCCTATCTCTACAATACACACTCCAGTTCCGTGAGAAAATTTCTGCATCCATTATATCATTTCTCACTCATGATTCAACTCCTATTTACAGTATCTGGTAAGCATATATATTAAATTACTTAATTCTATTCCTTTCTTTACAATACTTCTGCGGTTCACCACAAACGTTTTATGCCATCCCTACTTGACTTCCAGATCCCTGTACCCTTATCACCGCTCCCTGGACCACTCCGTTTCCCTGAATGTACCTCCTTATAACACTTCTAAACAAGTTTCCTAACTTATCCGTACCACTGCGGTTTAAATGAAGGCCATCTCAGCATAGATCCCTATCTCCTACCCACCTTTAGGATCTAGAATCTCACTCCCAGTTTCCCACATACCATCTCCATCGTCTCATTTAAATCCCCAATAACCTTGCAGTCAGTATCCTTCCTACACATTATTCCACTGATAACAATCTCCACTTCCTTAAACTTCACCCGAGCTGTATTAAGCAGATCCCACACATCCCGCAACTATGTTGGTTCTTATACCTGCTTGCCTTACGTTGTTGGTACCAACGTGAAGCATTACCACCTTCTCCTTTCCCTCCTCCTTCTGTTCTACTTTCTTCAATATCTGCTTCAACCTAATTCCTGGATAACACTATACCCTGGTTCCCTTTACTCCACACACTTTCCCCACATGTCTAACAATGGAATCGCCCATGACCAGAGCCTCAAATCTACCCACCTATTTTGCTCCCCTCCCCTCTTGGTCAGCCCTAACTTTACTGACAGCTGCAGAAGCTACTTCCTCCTCCCCTCCCCCCCACGGCCATGATCCTGTTTCACCTGTCTTTACCTATCCTCTACTCTACATTTCCCTTTCCTAACTTTTCCCTTCCTCCTACTTCTCAGCAACAATTCCCTGTCCCTCATCTTCCCTCTGTTGTTCTACCTGGAGTGACTCGTACCGATTTCTCACAGACACCTGTCCTGAATTCTGATCGTAAATAGAGCCCTTAGCCTGCAATCTCCTTCCCCCTTAGAACATTCGACCACCTGTCTTCTACAATTTCCCTTATTTTCTTATGTATACAGAAAACAGGTTGTATGCGAATAATAAAATTTAAAAAACAAACACATTCATGATTATTACTTAATTATTAGATATTTTAAATTTTATTTTGGACATTGTCCCTATTGATACAAACTGAACGATTTTCGTGCATATTGCTCCTTTTTATATCAACATGCGTGGAGATATATATTTCTGTTAATAACATATATAATTGTGATATCTACATTCTCTATTTGAATATAAATGCCATTAAAATATTATTTATATTCTTTACACTAAACTGAAAGGCCAAGAATAGCACTATAAGGTACGTTTATTTAAGACTGTTAGAAAAGTGACGGATAATGTTATCTGCAAGGAAAATACACTTAATTCATAAGGCTAGTACATTCTCAGCCTTGGCTTATTACGGCAATAGTGAGAATCAACACACACTGAGGAAGATATAAATTGCACAACATTTTCCTGATTTTGTCAGAATATTTGTGTCTTCTTATCATCCCTACGATTTTCAACAGGGGGGTTGGCTGTTTGTGCATATGTTTTAGCTATAGTTTCAACACGCTTTCCGGAAACATGAAGGATATTCAGAAAAGCTTGCTTACATGCAGAAACTTTTGTACTTTTACTGTTCCGAACATAAAATTTAGTATGAAATCACTTTCCAATATGCTTTTCATCTTTTGGCTTCCTCCTCTTCCTCCCCCTCTGCACAGGTTATTATTAGCTCAGCTTTTTAGCAACAGTTGTTTTCCATTTCCTTTGTTCCTGGCTCCATTTTCTCGCTTTTGTGATTGACAAAGCTGTGAAGTTTTGTGGCATCGTATCTATAACAGAAAGTTGCAGCTTGTTTTGATTATACCAGGTGGCTCTCGAACGCCATACTTTCTGCTTATAAATGTCCCGCATGCACAAGTGATGAGTGGGATGTCTACCAACTGATTTTCACAGGGGAACTACTGCCAGCGGGCAGGTTACGTCAGAATATGAAGAGATAAGGACAGCAGTGTCGCTCACAGCATGTTACTAAGCGCTACCGGTCAAATGCACCCCTTGCATTAGTAAACATCGTTTTCGACCGCATAGTTCTAGGCTGGTGTATGGTACAGCCGCACTATATTTGCTGTCTGCATATCGGCAATGGCTAGTGTGTTCAGCAGCGCCGAATACACAGACATTATTTTAATGTGGATAACCTGGTCGGAATGCAACAGAAGCTCCAAACAGATGTATGCCTTCTACACACGTACTTCACCGAACAGTATTAGTTTTTGTTTCATACATGCAAGTATTTTATCTAGTGAAATGTCTACACGTGTATAAATTAATAAGTTATTAGATTTCCTTGTCTGCTTCTTTGGCGTGTCTATAAACAGTAGCGGTGATTAGGGGGTGGGGTGAGGAGGTACTGTCGCCCCCCCCCCACTTTGTGGAATAAACATTACATTTCTATTCCAATTTAGCCAGCTGGAACTAGGAATTCTTTTAAAAACAGCTGTTTGTACAAACCTTTTTATCTTATCTGCTAATTCCTTCGTTAATTTTCTTTAATTATTAACATAATTATTGACGGAAATACGCACAAAATGCTGTTCGTCGCGGCAAACCAATTTGTATAGCACTACGGCAAATAGTGGAGACTTTGCATGTGCTGTGAGGTAGGGTAATAGGGGTACAATTTTTTTTTTTTTTTTTTTTTTGGGCCAAGGTCGTGGCCACTTGAGTTATAATTCACCCGCTTGCCGCGTGTATTCGTCAGTCTGGCAGTCTCTTTAATGGCTCTTGGTTTCTTAGTGTGTGTTTAAATACAAAATGATTTTTAATTGCATAATCATGCCGTACTTCTATTTAATTGTACCGGGCGAAATGGCAGTGTGGTTAAGGGCGCGCAGCTGTGAGCTTGCACTCGGGAGGTAGTGGTTTCGAATCCCACTATCGGCAACCCTGAAGATGGTTCTCCGTGGTTTCCCATTTTCACACCAGGCAAGTGCTGGGGCTGTACCTTATTTAAGCCTACGGTCGCTTCCTTTCCACGCGTAGCCCTTTCCTGTCTCATCGTCGCCATAAATACTATCTAGGTCGGTTCGACGTAAAGCCAATTGTAAAAAAAAATATTCTGTTGTAAATGTATTTCAACGGTTGATAATACCAACGTTCCTTTCACTGGGCTACATTACTTCTTTGTGTTATGTTATTTATTAAGTAAATGTATTTAACTGTTCCGTAGTATGTGAGACCTGGTGAAAATGTGATTATGCAGCATTGAATCAAATTTTCAAAAGAAAACTATTATTACGAATAATCCACGGGGCAGGTTAATTACATTTACATATAACATAATAAAAACGAATGAAGTTAGTCCGGTTAAAGTAAGGTTGGTATTCGCTCGCGTTGAAATTACAATTAAATATAAAACTTTTTTACAATTGACTTTACGTCGCACTGACACAGCGGGAAGGAAGCGGCCATGGCCTTAATTAAGGTACAGCCCCAGCATCTGCCTGGCATGAAAATGGGAAACCACGGAAATCCATCTTCAGGACGGCCGACAGTGGGATTCCAGCTTGCGCAACCGTAACTCCACGGCCAGCTCGCCCAGTAAAATTACATAGAAGTATGGCATGATAATGCAATTAAAAATAATTTAGTATTTGAATACACACTAATGACCTAACAGACACTAAAGTGACTGCCAGACTGACGAATGCGCGCGGAAAGCGGGTGAATTATAACTCAGTGGCCACGACCTTGGCAAAAAAATTTACCCCTAATACCCTTCCTCACAGCACATGCAAAGTCTCCACTACTTGCCGTAGTGCTATACAAATTGGTTAGCCGCGACGAACAGCATTTTGTGCGTACTTCCGTCAATAATTATGTTAATAATTAAAAAAAATAAACGAAGGAATTAGCAGATAAGGTAAGAAGGTTTGTACAAAGAGCTGTTTTTAAAAGAATGCCTAGTTCCAGCTGGCTAAATTGGAATAGAAATGTAATGTTTACTCCACAAAGTAGGGGGGGGGTGACAGTACCTCTTCACCCCCACCCCCTGATCACCGCTACTGTTTGTAGATACGCCAAAGATGCAGACAAGGAAATCTAATAACTTATTAATTTATACACGTGTAGACATTCCACTAGATAAAAGACTTGCATGTATGAAACGAAAACGAATACTGTTCGGTGAAGTACGTATGTAGAAGGCATACATCTGTTTGGAGCTTCTGTTGCATTCCGACCAGGTTATCCACATTAAAATAATGTCTGTGTATTCGGCGCTGCTGAACACACTAGCCATTGCCGATATGCAGACAGCAAATATAGTGCGGCTGTACCATACACCAGCCTAGAACTATGCGGTCGAAAATGATGCTTACTAATGCAAGGGGTGCATTTGACCGGTAGCGCTTAGTAACATGCTGTGAGCGACACTGCTGTCCTTATCTCTTCATATTCTGACGTAACCTGCCCGCTGGCAGTAGTTCCCCTATGAAAATCAGTTGTAGACATCCCAGTCTTCACTTGTGCATGCGGGACATTTATATGTAGAAAGTACGGCGTTCGTGAGCCACCTGGTATAATTTGTTCGTGCACCTTCATGTAGTTTCAAAACACCGAATATACCTCTAATGCATACAAATCCGACAAATTTGCAGGGCAGTCTCACTTCATAACTCCATTGAAACAATATGGCTGCGGAACGGAAAGGGCTGATTGGTGGTTATGGAGATTGTCCCACTTGATTCCAACAGATGGCGGAGTTGTTCTGTTTGAAAGAAATGTTGTACTCGCATGCCCTGACACGGTAGGATTTTGTTCTGTTTTGGGAAAAACAACATATTTTAATAGAGGGCTAGTAGTACAATGCAATGGTGTCAGTAACTCAATTTAGACGAAAATTGGAGATTGCTCCTTTTGATACCAATAGCTTTAAATTGAACGGAGAAGGGATTGGAAACAACAGTTATATAACTTTCCGGTTCAGCACGGAATTACCTCCCAAGTAGTTCTGTATAAGGGAAAAGGCCAAAAGTGTGACCATCGCAAAGTGTATTTTTAAATTCAGTTGGTGAGTGAATTTGGAAAATTTTGAATTTTGAATTAGAATTTTGGTGAATTTTGTAAAGTGTGCAGTTTGAAAGTGAGTGTGGAAAGGAAGTTTGTTCGACAACAGGATCTTAAATGAGAAAAAGATCTGAAAGCTGTAACGAGTGCGAAGAAGAACAAGTGTTCCTAAGTCCTTCAGGGGAAAATGCTTGCACTCATTTTAATAAAATAACGAAATAAGTGTACTAAGTGAATTAAAGTCACTTATGCATATTTAACAAAGCCGAGCTTTGCGCCAAATTCCATCGCATTCGTACGGGCATGTGAAGTTCTGCCTCCGACAGTGAACGAAGTAAATCGTATAAATGTCCACAAGTGACAAATAAAACATTGTATATTTTTCTTATATATGGTTAAATTTAGTAAATATCTTGCATGACCAGTCACACTGACCAACAGTTGTTACTGCCTAAGACACGGTTCGAAGAATGTCTTTGGCGGCACCTTACAGGGGTCTTCCTTAAGCAATGGATTAGTCGGGGTAGGCCAATATCCGTCCGCCTGAACGTAATCCTTCAGAGTTTTAGCTTTGGGAACATGTAAGATCATGGTGTGTGCGGTCCCCATAAACGATATGGGTACACTACGAGTACGCGTGTTCAGTGCCTGTGATGCAGCGAGGGGTGTTCCAACGAATGCGTGATTACATACGACATGAGGTGGAAGGCTGCATTGCAATGGATCGTAAAGCCAGTTATTAAAAAACTTCGAAAATGAAGCCATTGGCCAAAGAAAGACAAAGCTCACGAATGGCGTGAAAATGAAAGACTCCCCAGGCCTTGACACTAAATACCATCGGGGTCAGAAAAGAACAAGTGTTGACCAAGGGAGGTTGGATAGGATAGATGAAAGTTGGAAGCCTGGCACAAGTAAGTGGAAGCCAATGCCAGGACTCAGCTAAGAGCTCCGTGGTCGCCAACCCTCGCTCCCCAATTTAAGAGCTACTGGGGTGGTAGGTGTGCTCAGTTGGGAACTTGCCTCTCGACGCTCGGCCGCCTTGACTTTCAAACGCTCCCGATAAACCTTTTGCGATTCTTAAGCCGCTCTACAGTACCCTAAGAAATGCTTTTTCGATAGTTTTGAAGCCATTTATTGTCCACATATCGGGAGATTTTGCGAAAGAAAGGAATTCTTCGCACCGCGATTTTCTCAGATGCCTTCTATTTTATTTTTTGCCGTATACTTGTTGAACTCACTGAGACAACCCGGACGAGCTACCATGCCGGAGAACAAAGCTACCCTAATGTAATATCCACATATTTACATTCTTCCAGCACGTGTATACCACAAGAACACTCTTGTACGAGAAGCAAATAAAATAAAGGCCAATAAATCACTTTCGATTCACCAAGGCATCCATAGAATCGCTTCAACCCGACTGAAATCCAGACACCTCCTCTGCTGCTGCCTCAAAAACTGATGGAAGAAAATTGCTCTGGATCGCGAACCTGGAATTAAGAATGAACTGCGAAGGTCCCTGGTCAATATACATCGACCTTCGACTCTACACAGCTCCCACCCGGATTTCATCTTCCAGCGCCCTGCTATGCCAGGCGCGGAAGAAGTGGCTCTGCGATGCATTCTTGGTGCGTACGGCCTTCTCCCAGCTGTGACTGCGGAGAAGAATTCCAGACAAAGCGACATCACCTTCAGGTACCCACACAGAGCCTACTAACAGCGTCAACGACGGCTATTCAGTTAATCTATTTAAGTTAATCTATTAATAATAATGGCGTGTGGCCTGCGGACAGACCTGGTGCATTTCTTTCGAGCTGACACCCTTAAAGGAGACCTGCGCTACTGTGAGGATGGGGTCCTACTTTAAATGAATTCTAATAATTATTAAGACGGCACGAACATACAGCCCCCATCACCCTCCCGGCCCAGAGGAATTAACCAGTGAAAAATAAAGCCCCCAACCCGATCGAGAATGGAACCCGTGGCTCCTTGAACCAAACGGTAGCATGCTACCCATTTAGCCATGGAGCCAGACAACCTATTAATTTATATATTTATTCATATTTTGTTTCCTTTCTGTTTTTGTATTTCTCTTTATCTTTTCTGCATTGTCTTCTTCTTTCGCTTTATATTTGTATTCTGTTTTTTTAACTTGTTCGTTGTGTCTTCATCGCATTCCTTCTTCTTCAATTTGTGCGCGGCTTAACTTTCAGCATGAAAAAAATATTTTTTGTAAATAAATAAATCGTACCGCATTCGGGAGATAGTGGGTTAGAAATCCACTGTCGGCAGCCCTGAAGATGATTTTCCGTGGTTTCCGATTTTCACGCAACCTGGCACTGTACCTTAATTAAAGCGACGGCCGCTTCCTTCCCATTCCTTGCCCTTCTATATCCCATCGTCGCCATAAGACCTGCCTGTGTCGCTGCGGAATAAAGGAAATTGTAAGAAAGATAATCCTACTGAGATCAGACTCTTGTTTTTAAATGTAGTGCTCCTTCCTCTTCACATGAAATACTGAACAAAGCCGTCGGAAGTGTTGTCTGGAAATGATTTCAAGTTTAATACTCTTATGTTTTTGTAGCACTCAGGGGCTCCTGACTATAGATGTATTCTACGTGAAAATTCATCGCCCGCTTTCTTTGGCTGTACAGAGATCGCAGGTGTTGTCTTCAGTTTGAAACTTGGACGAGGTAACGACATCAGCTAAACAGTTGGCTGGTCGCTAAAATTAAATTAAAACTTGAGAATTTAGAGTCAGCTACTGGAAGAATTTAAAGTCTTAAAGTCGGCAATATATTAGTAGATCGAAACTGAGTGTTGAGAGAAAACGAAACAGTTGGTCAAAGAAACAAATGTGAGGAGATGGGGAGAAGTTTTCGCAACCAACTGAGCTCGACGAGGAGTACTTCTTATTGCAGGGTGTGCAATCGTTCTCGCTCGATCATTTCCATCAGTGCTAAAGGCTCTGTTAGGAACCCATCACATGGCAATAGCTTTTAAAAGACAGCCCAATAACTTAGGTTATTTAAAATCTTACAAAGTTAACGCATGTTCATTTTATCTCTTTATTTCTTTTAGAATAGAATACTCCCATCCCCTCCTTCCGGATGACCAGGAACTAGAGAGACAGTAATCATTTACTGTAACCCAAATTATTGTTTGATACATGCATGACTTTCTTGTTACAATCAATTTATCTATTCCAATTACACCTAATCACTATTTACACCCAGAGTGAAAATTGTGGTTTAAAATAAATGTATTTATTTTTGTCCTAGACGTTAAATGTTATAATGACAAGCCAACATACATGGCGTTCGTAGACCTAGAAAAGGCATTCTATAATGTTGATTGGACCAAGCTATTTAAGATTCTGAAGGTGATCGAGATCAGATAACCTGAAAGGAGGATTATTTACAATCTATACGAAAATCAGTCTGCAGTGATAAGAATCGAGGCATTAAAAAAACAAGCAGCAATCCAGAAAGGAGTGAGGCAAGGCTACAGTTTGTCCGGTAAAGAAAACCAAAGAGGAATTTGGAAAGGGAATCAAAGTCTAAGGAGAGGAAATCAAAACCCTGAGATTTGCCGATGATATCGTTATTTTATCTGACTCTGCAAAAGATCTGAAGAAATTGCTGAATGGTATGGACAGTGCCTTGGGGAAGGAATACAAGATGACAATAAATAAGTCCAAAACAAAAGTAATGGAGTGCAGTCGAACAGGTGATGCAGGGAATATTAAATTAGGAAATGAAGTCCTAAAGGAAGTAGATGACCATCGTTACTTGGGTAGTAAAATAACCAGTGATGGTAAAAGTAACGAGGGCATAAAATGCAGACTGGCACAAGCAAGGAAGGCTTTTCTTACAAAAAGAAATTTGTTCTCCTCGAACATTAATATAGGAATTAGAAAGATGTTTCTGAAGACTTTCGTCTCGCGTGTGGCATTGTATGTAACTGAAACATGAAGGATAACTAGCTCAGAGAGATAGAGAATAGAAGCTTTTGAAATGTGGTTTTACAGAAGAATGTCGAACGTGAGATGGGTAGATAGAATCGCGAATGAAGAGATACTGAATCGAATTGGTAATCGATTTGGCTAATTTGACCAGAAGAAGGGCACAACTTACGATAACCAGGTCTTCTAAGCTGGTTCTTTAGGGAAATGTAGGTGGTAAGAACGGCAGGGGCAGACCAAGATACGAACATGACAAGCAGATTAGAGCAGATGTAGGATGTAGTAGTTATGTAGAAATGAAAAGTTTAGCACAGGATAGGGTGACATGGAGAGCTGTATCAAACCAGTCTATGGACTGATGACTCAAACAACAGCATAGTCTAGGACAGGGATGGCAAACCTTTACCAACTAGTGTGTCAATTAAGGTTTTGCTTATCGCTTTTCACTGTATAGTGTGTCATCGGTTATTTTCCTTTAAAATCATCATAAAACCCCATCGTTTGACTTAATTTAGGTATTAGATTGTACTACATATAAATCCATTCGACTGAACGTTTCATGATTTTATTTAGCAAACATCACTGAAAAATACATTTTAAAATCAGGTAAATTTTAGGAATAAGGTTTATTTATAATTTAATTTGTAATAAAATTAGCTTAGATCTTTAATGAAACCAAACAAACCAAACCCCACGGCGTAACAGCCTCGAAGTGCTGTGGCGTACCTAGCGACAACTCCTCAGCCCAAAGGCCCGCAGATTACGAGGTGTCGTGTAGTCAGCACGACGAATCCTCTCGGCCGTTTTTCTTGGCTTTCTAGACCGGGGCCGCCAACTTACCGTCAGATCGTCAATATTGTAATCACTAGAGCCTGGAAGTTAGGCAAAATGTCTTTTTTATTTGTCACATAGGCACAAACATGTTACCGTACGTTTGGGAACGGTAGGACCAGTTTTTTAAATTTATTTTGCCTTTTATGTCTGTTTTAGCTTCAGTTACCTATTTCATAGTTTAATGGCTTTTTTGAGTTGTTGTGGATATTTTTTGCTGTTATTTATTGCACCCAAAACCCTACGAATCTAAAGGGTATATTATATATTTAAATTAATCAATGGAAAGAAAAGAAAGTACAATTCCAATGTACCGTGTTAATAATAGAGAACCAAGCGAGTTGGCCGCGCGGTTACGAGCCCGCAGCTGTGAGCTTGCATCCAGAAGATAGTGGGTTCAAACCCTACTGTCGGCAGCCCTGAAAATATTTTTCCGTTGTTTCACATCTTCACACCAGGTAAATGCTGGGGCTGTACCTTAATTAAGGCGACACTCCTCAGATAGAAAGATATTTTTACCTAATGCATGGATTTTCACGAAACGTTATGGGAATGTTACCTACATAAAAGTAGAGATATCACGAACATTTGTTTCATATACAATTAATAATTTTTACAAAACATTTTTGAAAATTTTAATTCCATTTTTTCATGAAATTTAATTAACATGTTAATAATTATTATTAAAAAATGCGCACATGCCGTGCAGAATACCATTACAATACATTTACATTACATACACATTACTTTTCTTTGCTATAAGCTACGATGGATTTCTGTCTATTACTGCATTTTACAATATGGTGTCCATCACAGAATTCCAAGCACAACTCACACACACATTCGTCATTTGGTTCGTGAAATAATTTGTTGCAGCACACCTTGTGGTGGAAACCATGGATCGCCAATCTCGTCGTCACGTGTCGCATATCATGATTAGCTTCCATCCAGGTCCTGTCTTGCATAGCAGATGTTGCATAGAAGTCCTCTGGTATGTTGTTTTTCTTCTCATGCAGATCTTGTATAAGCTGTTTTAAGCTGGTACTAGCTTGAAATATGAGCTCGCATCTCAGATCCTCTATTAAGAAGGTCTCCCTGGTAAGCTCATACACTAGCCTCGATCTTGCATTCTGCGGGACTCCTAAAATTCTCTTTAGGTATCTAGCCTTTACTCGCTCCAATTCTTCCAGCTGTTTGTACGTGAGGTATTCTGCCACTAATTTTAGGCCATACGTCAGAACAGGTAGTATCTTTAACCTAAACAAGTCCATAGCTGTGCTGATCGATAGTTGTGTGATGTTCCTGATTTCATTCATAGCCCTAGTGGCCGCCACTGCTCTAGATCTTATATGTAAACTGAAACTCTTTCCCGTTGTTTGAATTGTGATACCTAGATATTTAAAATTGTTAGCCCTCTTGAGTAGTTTGCCATTGCATTTGATGTTCTCTGCTTCAGTGAGTCTTCCTCCTTTCCTAAATACTACCAATTCCGTCTTCTCTTCGTTTATCTGGATGTCGTTTCTCTCTGCCCATTCACATAGTGTGTTTAGCGATACTTGCAGTTTATCTATATCTGTCGCTGCGATGGCCATGTCATCAGCGTATACGTATGTGCTTGTTCCTGCCATTCCTTTGGTGACATCGTTCGTCAGAACATTAAACAGGATAGGGCTGAGTGGATCGCCTTAGAGGACACCGTTCGTCTGCGACAGCCAGTCAGATATGCCTATTCCATCATCTATCTGTATGTAGAATTAACATGTTAATGTAAATTCGTAATTATGTACATAGATAATACTTCTTTTAAAAGCACTACGTATCGATTTTTCTGTACATAATTTATATAAGGAGATATATCGTACTAAAGTTTGTGTAATTTTTACGTTCTAAAATGTTAGACTTGAAAATCCCTACTACTTGAAAAAATTCTGCAATCAAAAAATTTCATATTCATGTTTCTTAATATAGCTGTGATTCATATACCATACAAATTTTGTTACATTTGGCAGAATATTATGGGAGAAAAATGGGATTTAAATGTAAAATTACAATTGGCAAACAAAGCATTAATTACAGTGATAAATTATTTGAATTCAGCGGAATAACTTCGTGACAAGAAAAAAGAAACTTAATTCTTTCCATTTCAGTCATTAAAATTCATCAAAATGACCAAAATATCGATTTTTATCTTCTAAATGTCGCCTTAAAGCTAAGGCCACTTCCTTCCCACTCGCAGCCCTTTCCTATTCCATCGTCGTCATAAGACCTATCTGTGTCGGTGAGACATAAAACAAATTGTAAAAAAAACAAAAAATAATTAAGAAGACAATTTCATTTCAACTTAATAAGATCATTTACAGAAACAATATTTTAATAGTAAGTACTTCTCTACTGAAAACTCACTCGACAAGGCAAATGGTCGAGAGGGTTGTCAGATCCCGTTCCTGCTACGTAAGCTTAAGTTGTGGCGGTTATGTGAGGTGAATGGAGGACGATAGGCTACCTAGGAGAATAATGGTCTCAATCATGGAGGGTAGGTGAAGTGTTAGAATCAGTTTTTAATGATTTAAAGATAAGAGTTATAGAACTTCAGAGAACTAGAAGATTGTGGCGGAGTCTAGTAAATTCACAGAGGCTTGTAGACTGAGTGCTGAAATACGTTTATGATGATGTACTTGTAGGTACAGTCAAGAGCAATTATTTACTTTCAATACTGTAATAACTAATTTTTATTACACCTTTATTGTTAATGTATCACAAAAGAACAAAGATACACTGTGATAGTACATATATCACACCCCCGAATTATATGTAGAAGTTAGAGATATTATTGTCAGTATTCGATTTGTATTATTATTATTATTATTATTATTATTATTATTATTATTATTTCATTTGTATATTTTGCCATTTATATTGGTAAGCTGGAAGATATCCACATATGTAGGTATGAGTAATTTGTTTTGCACGAGTGGGAAAACCTTGCTTTAATAACTCTGGTAATTTGAATGAGTCATCTGGCTACCCCAGTGTCTGTTGTGATGTACTTGTGTCAGGAAATTCCATTTACTCATGTATATATCCCAGCCTGATGAGATAAGCTTGTTGTTGTACCAGGAAAGTTTGGTGATTCATGAAAACTCCCCAGAGTTTGTTATTGTCTTGGGAGGAAGAAGTAGTTCAGGGCTTGGTCTTGAGATGAGATCACTCATGATTGGCTGGCAAGCACCAATCCAGACGTCTCATCTGAGAGGAGGGGGATGTTGATGTCTATAAAGGTTGGTCATACGGCGGCAACCAGAGGATGGTATGAGGAGATTGTAAGAAACATTGTAAGGGTGATTGTAGAGGTGATTGTAAAGGAACGAGAAGGAAGATAACTACAACTACAACTACAACTGACGCACTGTACGGGAAGGAAGTGGTGCTGATACACGGTACGGGAGTGACACGGCAGCAATGGACTGGACTTCAAACGTTCGTGGAGCGTAGTCGTGTTATGTTTGTGGAGAGTGCTTGCGCATTAAGTATTGCAGCACTTGTGGCGGCCTAGCATTATATGTTGGTGAAAGCTATCTCAGACTTTCCATAAATTTATATGTTGAGGATCGACAGACGTGTGTATATATCTTTACAACAAATGTTAAAATATGTGAACACAGTAGTACAAGGTACAGTATCTGTGTGATGTGATAACTGCCGATTATGAGAATCGGTAAGTCGAATTGATATAGAGACAGTGAAGGGTGTTTATCTTCATACATGTACATTGTTCATCGGACTATCTGCAAATGGTAGCTTAGTTCTCGCTTTCGTTTTCCCACGGTTTTCATTATTGTTGTTGTTGTAAATATGGAGTCTTCCAGCAATATTTTATGTGTGTATTATATGTATAATGTTGTATGTTGATGAGGTGCTCATGCACGGAATTTGTTCAGAATATAGTTAGCTAAATTAGAATCAGTGTTATTGATAAACCTAGGTGCAGTTCCTACCGTATTAGTCGTTTTCAGGAGGTTAGGTAAGGCCTGCAGCAGATGTACCAGTACGCAGCATTATGTACACGCCCTGGGACATAAAGTTTATCATGCTCTTATCTAAATTCGAGGGATCCATTCTGGTGAACTCTGGCGCCCATACTACGGACATTTTGGTTAATTATGCTTATTAATTTTATTAAGTTTTTGAGCAATTTTATTTATATATTTTTATTCATATTTATATTTATCAGTAGTCATCAACTTATTACAATTGGCGCCCAACGTGGGGCTGAATGATTGGTACATCTGTTAGGCTTATAAGCGTAGGTGCACTTGTCAGGTGTGGTTGGAATTCTGCGAACTATGTCAGTGAAGTGTTTTATATGTACGTGATATGTATGTTGGAGTATGAAGAAATGTTGTAGCGAGTCCAGTATCATAAAATTGAGAAGTAGAGATGTTGTTAAAGTTGCTAGTACTATGAATCAGGATAAGAGAAGTCAAAAGAATTCCACCACATTGAGTTTATCGAATTTAAGTGAGAGTAGCGAAATGGCTGATAGTAGGAAAGATCAATCGGCAAAGATGGGTGAGGAACCGAGTAACCCGTCTCAAACTCAGAATGTAGGGGATCAAGGGGCGACCTTAACTCTTAGTATGCTTCAATCACTATTTAATCAGTTCAGTAAAGAGTTGAAGGGTGAATTTAACAGTAAAAGTGATGTATTGTCCAGTAAAATAGATAATAATAATGTTGAACTGTCCAGTAAAATCGATAATAATAATGTTGAACTGTCCAGTAAAATCGATAATAATAATATTGAATTGTCCAGTAAGAGTGATAGTCAGAGTAAAGAGTTGAAGAGTGAATTGAGTTTTTTAAGTAATGAAATATACAGTATTAATAGTGAATTAAATTCAGTTAGTACGGAATTGTCCAGTAAGATTGAGAATCAAAGTAAGGAGTTAAATTTAGTGAGTGTTGAATTGTCTAGTAAAATTGATAGTTTAAGCAGTGCTGTGAATGGTAGAATAGATGAATTAAACCATAAGTTTGACCATCAAAGCAGGGAAATTCAGGAAGTCAATAATAAGGTTGAATCTCAACGCTTGGAATTGACTGAGAAAATTGAATGCCGATTTAATGTAGTTAGGAAAGAATTTATTGAAAACAGCAAGGAATGTGATAAGAGAATAAAAATAGTGGAAGATAAAGTCGAAGAAATAGATAGAATTAGATCCAATCAGAACATTTTAGCGAAGCGTATAGATGAGAAGGATGAGAAATTGGAGAAAGACCTTAAGTCGGTAAAAGATGACCTCAAGTCAGTAGAAGGAAATGCCAGAATGGTAGTTGAAGAAGGAATTAAAGCATGTCATGTAAAATTAAGGCAGGAGATCAGTCAAATCCAAGTAGGTAGCAGCATATGTAATAGGTACGTATCTTGTACGAAGGACTCTGAATTACCCAAGTTTAATGGTCGGCAGTTTAATCCGATGGAATTCTTGAAAACGGTGGAGAAACGGTTTTCCAAGAATCTTGACGATGGTTTGATTGATTGGAGTATGGTTGATGAGATGTTGGATATTGCATTTGTTGGTGAAGCGAGATCCTGGTTTCAAGTTTACAGACAGGGTATTTCGAGTTTGGAGGAATTTAGGGAGAAATTTAGTTCTAAATTTTGGAGTGAAGCTATTCAGGGAAGGGAAAGAGATCGCGTGCTATTTGGCAAGTATAAACCTCAGGAAGGTGTATCTATGACGGAGTATTTCTTGGCGCATGTTCTGATCAGCCAGAATATTGAAGGTCTAGCATCGGAGAGAGATACAGTCCGCCAGATGTTGAGGCATTTTCCTGAGAAGGTCGGATTAGCTGCATGTATGCAGAATATTGTTACGATCAAGGAATTAGAGCAGCTGTTAGAGAGGTTTGATGCTTTGGAAGGGCAGGGGAGGACTAGGCAAAGTGAAGGTAGGAATTACGGGGATAATGGGAGACAAGGTAATCAGCTAGGAGGAGATAGGAATAATCAGAATTTCAGTCATTCTAGGCAAGGGAATCAGGGTGGTAATTCCGGAAGGGGAAACAGACAGTCTAATCAGGGAGTTAATCACCAGGAATATTATGGCAGAAGACCTAATCAAGGGGAATCAGAAAGTAGGGGGCGTACGGATCAAAGACCGCCAGATCAAGTGCCGAGACATGATAATAGTGAACAGTCCACGTCAAGTAATTTAAACCGGAATCGGACTTCTTAGTTGGGTCAGATAGGCAGTCCGATACCGAAATTCCTATTCACGTGATGAAACAGGTAAGTTACAAGGTAGACGTGAAAGAGGAATTATTGTATGACCATGTGTTTTGTGTTCAGGGAGATTTTGAGAATAGGGGGCGTGATGAAGGTAAGAAAGCTGTGTCAGATGACTTACTTTGTGCTAGTGGTGATGGTAATAGCGGTGTTGCGATCGATAATCTTGTGGAAGTTTCTGAAATTGAAAGTGAAGTTTTTTGTGAAGTTGATGAAGGTTGTTTAGTAAGTGAAGTGTGTTCACAGAGTATACATCATGAGGATGTTTTTGTTGATTTAAGTGTACGTGAGGAGAGTAAAGTTAGGTCCATTATGTGTGAAAATGGTGACTTTGAGATTAATGAAACTTCTGATAAGAGAGTCGAAAGTAGCAGTGTTGGTGGCATGAAAGTGGTGCAAGTAGTAGCTGATATGGAAGGTGGTGAAGATGACTTGATTGTTGAGTCATTAAGTAGTAATGACAGCAATTTCGAAGTGTATTATGGTAAGAATTTCTGTAATCGAGTGAGCGTGAGTGAGAATGAAGTGAGTATGTTTGACAAGCGAGTGCGTAATGTTTTATTTAATTCTGAGACTTGTGTGAATGATTTGAATGACGTGCTGAGTGATATCGATGTGGAATGTGTGAAAAAGTATGTGATTTGTTTGCTTGCATTAATTATGGTTTTGTGGAAAAGTAAACATTGTGAGATTCCCGCGCATTTCCGAAAGAGGGATTTCTTTTTTATGCATGTTCCGAATGAAAGTTTGTATGATTCTTGTGTGACTGGATGGTATGAATGTTTGTGTGTGAGATAGAGTGTATTCTAGACGTAGTTAGATTTTATTGCGGTACGCATTCCTCGCTTATCGATGCCAATGTTAAATTTATGCATAAGTTTTTTCAATTGTATCAGGGTCCGTATACTGTGGACAGTAGAATAGGCAAGTGTGCTTATAGGCTCCTAACCGCTGAAAATAAGGTCCTTGGGACATTTAATATCTATAGCCTTCGCAGATATAAGAGATAGGATCTGCACCTTGGAGGTATATATTATCAATTTTAATGTACATGTACAGTAGCAAGAAGGGATTGTGTTCGATGGTATATGAAACAATCGGAGTTGTGTGTATATAGCCATATTATTATTATTATTATTGTTTGGACAAATTGTATTTCGTGTGTGCGAATACAATGCAGTAGACGCAATGTATATATCATTATTACAGTAAATTAAGAGTTCAGTTATATAATTTATGAAGTTCTGTTTTATGGTGAATCATAATATATGATATCATCGATTCACCAAGGGGGCGTTATGTGATAGTACATATATCACACCCCCGAATTATATGTAGAAGTTAGAGATATTATTGTCAGTATTCGATTTGTATTATTATTATTATTATTATTATTATTTCATTTGTATATTTTGCCATTTATATTGGTAAGCTGGAAGATATCCACATATGTAGGTATGAGTAATTTGTTTTGCACGAGTGGGAAAACCTTGCTTTAATAACTCTGGTAATTTGAATGAGTCATCTGGCTACCCCAGTGTCTGTTGTGATGTACTTGTGTCAGGAAATTCCATTTACTCATGTATATATCCCAGCCTGATGAGATAAGCTTGTTGTTGTACCAGGAAAGTTTGGTGATTCATGAAAACTCCCCAGAGTTTGTTATTGTCTTGGGAGGAAGAAGTAGTTCAGGGCTTGGTCTTGAGATGAGATCACTCATGATTGGCTGGCAAGCACCAATCCAGACGTCTCATCTGAGAGGAGGGGGATGTTGATGTCTATAAAGGTTGGTCATACGGCGGCAACCAGAGGATGGTATGAGGAGATTGTAAGAAACATTGTAAGGGTGATTGTAGAGGTGATTGTAAAGGAACGAGAAGGAAGATAACTACAACTACAACTACAACTGACGCACTGTACGGGAAGGAAGTGGTGCTGATACACGGTACGGGAGTGACACGGCAGCAATGGACTGGACTTCAAACGTTCGTGGAGCGTAGTCGTGTTATGTTTGTGGAGAGTGCTTGCGCATTAAGTATTGCAGCACTTGTGGCGGCCTAGCATTATATGTTGGTGAAAGCTATCTCAGACTTTCCATAAATTTATATGTTGAGGATCGACAGACGTGTGTATATATCTTTACAACAAATGTTAAAATATGTGAACACAGTAGTACAAGGTACAGTATCTGTGTGATGTGATAACTGCCGATTATGAGAATCGGTAAGTCGAATTGATATAGAGACAGTGAAGGGTGTTTATCTTCATACATGTACATTGTTCATCGGACTATCTGCAAATGGTAGCTTAGTTCTCGCTTTCGTTTTCCCACGGTTTTCATTATTGTTGTTGTTGTAAATATGGAGTCTTCCAGCAATATTTTATGTGTGTATTATATGTATAATGTTGTATGTTGATGAGGTGCTCATGCACGGAATTTGTTCAGAATATAGTTAGCTAAATTAGAATCAGTGTTATTGATAAACCTAGGTGCAGTTCCTACCGTATTAGTCGTTTTCAGGAGGTTAGGTAAGGCCTGCAGCAGATGTACCAGTACGCAGCATTATGTACACGCCCTGGGACATAAAGTTTATCATGCTCTTATCTAAATTCGAGGGATCCATTCTGGTGAACTCTGGCGCCCATACTACGGACATTTTGGTTAATTATGCTTATTAATTTTATTAAGTTTTTGAGCAATTTTATTTATATATTTTTATTCATATTTATATTTATCAGTAGTCATCAACTTATTACAACACTATACAATCCATTCCAGAATCCAAGAAAATCATCATCAGCAGTCGGTTTACTCAGTGCTGAGCGTCGTGACCTTATTCTTCACTTCGTTAGTAACTGCATCCTTAACGAGATTTTTCCATCCTGAGCGGTCTTCAGCTCGTTTTAAGATATTGTGAAGAGGTAGACCGGTGATCTCCTTTGCTTGGTGTAACCATTTACATGTTGTTCTGCCTCTTTGTCTGGTGCCTTCAATTTTGCCTTGCAGAATGCTATTTTCTAAATTGTCTCCTTCTCACCTCAAAATGTGTCCCAGGAACTGGGGGGTAACTTTCATTAACGCGGGGAAACAAACGTTTTGTGATGCTAAGTTCTTCTATAATGGAGGCGTTTGTTCTTCTTTCTGTCCATGATATACGGAACATTCTCAGCCAACACCGCATCTCAAACGGATCTATTCGGTTCTTGTCACTAGCCTTCACAGTCCAAGTCTCACAACCGTACAGAAAAGCAGAAAACACCAGTTAATTCCACCAATCTAATATATATATCACTTTGTTTCTTGGTTCCTAAAGCTCTTGCTAGTCATCGCAAGTCTTACAGGGTGTCTTGGATGGCATCCATCTTAAGTCCAACAGGGCGCTACGTACTTATGTATAATATCATTTCAAAGACTCAGGGTGTACGAACACGGCCAGAATTCATGTTCATTGAAGTAAATATTAACAGACAAAAGGTGATGATTTCTGTCATACTCAAACCGCCTGGTGTAACAGATATGACCGAATTCGAAACGTATTTACTAGACTTCCAGACTATTTATGACCGGGAGGGTTGGCCGTGCGCGTAGAGGCGCGCGGCTGTGAGCTTGCATCCGGGAGATAGTAGGTTCGAATCCCACTATCGGCAGCCCTGAAGATGGTTTTCCGTGGTTTCCCATTTTCACACCAGGCAAATACTGGGGCTGTACCTTAATTAAGACCACGGCCGCTTCCTTCCAACTCCTAGGCCTTTCCTATCCCATCGTCGTCATAAGACCTATCTGTGTCGGTGCGACGTAAAGCCCCTAGCAAAAAAAAAGACTATTTATGAACACAAAATAATTATGGGTGACCTTAACTCTAACCTACTTAACACGACTCATGACAGTAATCCAATAGTAGACTTGTTTACTACTTGCAACGTGACTATTCTCCCGCTACAACCCACGAACCACGTGTATGCAACAAACCGTTCATCACACACACTCATCGATCTCATTATAACGAACAACCCAGGTAAAGTAATAACCCATGGGTAAACCCCTGTGCCATCCATTTCGACCCACGACCTTATATATTTATCGTATTTCTTCAAAGTGCCTAAATACAAACCCAAGTACATAACTGTCAGAAATACGAAGGACTTAAACTTTGACTACTTGAAATTTGACGCTTATCAACTACCGTGGGACGATATACGGAGTCTAAATGATACTGACGCTAAAGTTAACTTGTTTAATACGATGGTAAAGAACTTATATGACAGACATGCCCCCAAACGTCGAATAAAGGTTTCTCGCCCTTCTTGTCCATGGTTAGATGATGAAACCAAGAGAATGATGGCCCACCGTGACTCTTTATTTCGACATTATAAGCAAACCCTAGATGACACAGACTTCGAACCTTACCGCATCTTAAGAAATCGCACAAAGCAATTACTCAGAAATTAAAAATGTACAAATTTCCGGAATTTAACTAACAACATAAATTCTAATCGTGCATGGGACCAACTTAGAGCTCTGGGAATAGGAAGACATCAAGAGAGACAGACAACTCCTGACATACCACTTGATGAACTGAACGATTACTTTAGAAGAACAAATATTCAACCTACCCCAATTAACTGCACCGACTCAGCGCCCTCCCCTCCAGCCAATCCACCATTCACATTTCACAGTGTCACAGAAAATCAGGATAAAAAGGCTTTGTACTCTATTAAATCAAAGGCCACAGGTGTAGATAATATTCCAATTACTTTTATACATAACATCATGGGTGCTGTCCTGCCTATACTGACGCACATACTGAACT
Organism: Anabrus simplex; assembly: GCF_040414725.1. NCBI lineage: Eukaryota > Metazoa > Arthropoda > Insecta > Orthoptera > Tettigoniidae > Anabrus > Anabrus simplex. The sequence continues at coordinate 61,372,772 of NC_090273.1, read as the reverse complement.
ACTGTTTACTAAACGGAACTTTCCCAACTGTCTGGAAAACAGCCTATATTATACCGGTACCTAAGAGTTTAAACCCACAATCACCCTCTGACTATCGTCCTGTGTCCATACTCTCTGCGTTTTCTAAAGCAATATGTGTCGCAATATGTGTGATGAAATCCAAGAATATTAAAAAAAACCTTCCTATTTTTTATTTCTAAACGTTGGTAGATACGTAACTCGGAAATAAATGCATACAACAGTAGTTGCCATGCCCCAATCTCAACGGAGTAACCGGAGACCGGTTCCGATGAGGATTTTAGCCCGCCGACCGAATAATTAGGTCTTGAGTGCTATTTCCTCAGATGAACGGTTGTGATCAAGGTTCTTAAACACTACTAAAGGTTGGGCCCAACGCGAGCCGAGCTGCTATTGGTTAACGATATGACGTCACAGTAGGAGCAAAGCAGCCTAGCCCACAGCGCGCAAATCAGTAGGAATCTCATATTATCAACAAACATTACAGTTTCTCAGAACTAATTGCAGACCAGACAACGATTACTGCTGTTATAAGACTGAAAAAGAGTACAGCATAGTAACTTTTCATTATTTCCATTACGAATAAGCCGTAAATGTAACGTGACGGTGACCAACGCTTAAAATTTATTAACATTTCCAAGTTCCTCTATTTAGTTTGAGGAAGGTTACGCGCTTTCAAATCTGTAAACATAGTCTAAATATTTAGAGATATGAAATCTTTGTCATATCAAATCTTTACAGCAGAAATTCCGTTATGGAACTAGCATATGTTAACATACGATATACTGACTCACTTCCGCAGGTATCGAGTTTAAAGCTTAACACATATTATAACAGCAGCAGAAGTAAGTTCATATTCGGAACCATGCATAGATAGTGCTGGAAAACCTGCAACCTGTTTTCCAGTCTTTGACCGGGTCAGGGATTTAATGAATGAACCATATATAGCCTATTATTACAATGGGGTCGCCACTCCCAAAGTGATTTATTAATGACTGATAAATGCTATGAAATGATAATGGAGAGTGTTGCTGGAATGGAAGATGACAGGGAAAACCGGAGTACCCAGAGAAGAACTTGTCCCGCCCCAGCTTTGACCAGCACAAATCTCACATGGAGTGACCGGGATTTGAACTACGGTATCCAGTGGTGAGAAGCCGACGCGCTGCCGTCTGAGCCACGGAGGCTCCGCATAGATAGTCTACTTTTTAAAAATTAAACAATAAGAAAGAACAGGAAAAACACTTCATTAGAACACAGTCCTACCTGTGAGATTAGATGTCATGAAGTGGTTGCTTTTGAAGATGAAATCCACTGTTGTGCCTTTCGCCGATGAGCTGCTATGAATTTTTCAGTTCTTGTCCGAATGTTCATTTGTCGTATGCGTATAAATATTCTCGTTCTAACATACATTTTTAATATTTCTGGTGGTACAGCGGGGAATTTACTGCTAATTATTTGAGACACTTTGCGTATAATATTAGGTATGCGTCACAGTTCAGCACGTCCGTGAGTGTCCCTGAAAATTAACTCAAATTCCTTTATTTGGTTTACCATTCTAACGATGGAACGAGTAGACCTCCCCGAGATAACATTTCTATCCATCCCACAGGGGCTGTACCAGAAGAAATGTAAAGCATTTCCCCAGTGGGACTGCGCATTGACCTGTCATATTTTCTTTCACGGTCGGCGATGTAGGCGGCGAGGTACCGAAATCCCTCTGCTGAACAATCAGGTGTCGCTGTAGATTGCGGTGAATCTTTTTTTTTTCTATCGCTTTACGTCGCACCGACACAGATAGGTCTTATGGCGACGATGGGACAGGAAAGGCCTAGGAATGGGAAGGAAGCGTTCGTGGCCTTAATTAAGGTACAGCCCCAGCATTTGCCTGGTGTGAGAATGGGAAACCACGGAAAACCATCTTCAGGGCTGCCGACAGTAGGGTTCGAACCCACTATCTCCCGAATACTGGATACTGGCCGCACTTAAGCGACTGCAGCTATGGAGCTCGGTCGTTGAATCATTAACGGCACGGTTTTCTATCGCAACGATACTGTACTATGAACACATAAATTTCACTCCAGCTAGTTACACTGTTCACGCAACTAACGAAAAGAAAATAAGTGCACCTCACTGCACGAAACACAGCAACTTAACAGGGATCTCACAGAAACGAACTACGACACACACTACGCAAAATACAGTGGGCCATTATATAAACCAACAGCAATATACGGAAAGAAATAACGTATAGTTATTACATGGAAATCATTTCTTTATAAGACAATAATATATAAACAACGAAATGAGATACACGTGCGGTTGTATGCTACACAGTCACGGTGCTCCTGTGATGACGTCACGAGCAGAACGAGGGAAAACTAACATCTACTGCGCAACCAATCTGGGCCACCCGTGGGTTGTGATGAACAGAACGGAATTGAGTGGAGGGGATCCTATGTAGAGAGATCAGAGCTGGTGCCTAAAATATCTGAATGAATAAAATGAGGTCTGAATTAGTGAAGGGATTATTCGAGAACAAAATGTCGAAGAACTCGATTGTTAAAAGTTCTCGAGATATCTTGAATCCTGATAAAAGTATTCGAATACTCCGTCCAAGGTACAGTATTCACTATGATCCTTGCATTTACTGCTCAGTACTAAATAACATCCGAGAACAGTGAGGATAATAGCGCCATCTCTGAACGTAACTCAGAACTACCTGTGTATTCACGATGGCGATGGGGGTTCAGGGGGTAAAGAGAGTAATGCGCATCATGTATTGAGATGTCAACATTGTAACATTATTAGAGAAAAAGGTTTAATTTCTGTGAATAAGATTATTTAATTAATAACTCAGCAGATTCATTATACACAAGCTTGTACTGTGAATATTTCGAATTTCTACTCGTAAGGTACCCGTATTTGTAATTATAGTCTGTTCGCTGAGAATCACAGAAACTTCGCTAACTGTAGTAATGACTCCCGTTGGCAACCTGCGCGTCGTAATGAGGATGAAATGATGATGAAGACAACACATACACCCAGACCCCGTGCCGTTGGAATTAACCGGCCGGGAATCGAACCCGGGACCCTCTAAACCGACAGCCAGTACGCTGACCGTTCAGCCAACGAGTCGGGCAGTACAAACTACCGAGTGTGAGAAGAAGGACATACAATCGATCGTATTATTGGTACTGTACTCTTACAAAATGAAAACATAAAAATGGACAATTAATCAATCAATTAATGACTACTGATCTGCATTTATGGCAGTAGCCCAGGTGGCAGATTCTCTATCTGTTGTTTTCCTAGAATTTTCTTAAATTATTTCAAAGAAATTGGAAATTTATTGGTAAGTTATTGCAATCCCTAACTCCCCTTCCTATAAATTAAAATTTTCCCCAATTTGTCCTCTTGAATTCCAATTTTATCTTCATAGTGTGATCTTTCCTACTTTTAAAGAAACCACTCACACTCATTCGTCTACTAATGTCATTCCACGCCATCTCTCCACTGACAGCTCGGAACATTCCACGCCATCTCTCCACTGATAGCTCGGAACATTCTACGCCATCTTTCCACTGATAGCTCGGAACATTCCACTTAGTCGAGCAGCTCATCTCCGTTCTCCCAAGTCTTCCCAGCCCAAACTTTGCAACATTTTTTTTACCGCTACTCTTTTGTCGGAAATCATCCAGAACAAATCAAGCTGCTTTTCTTTGTATTTTTTCCAGTTCTTGAATCAAGTAATTTTGGTGAAGGTCCCATACACTGGAACAATACTCTATTTGAGGTCTTCTTCTTTCAGTAAACCTGTCCTTAGACAGGTATTAACTCTATGTCCTCCATTTCTCTCTGTCCTGAGCATCTTCCTTCATTTGCTTGTAACTTCTTTCTCTCTTCACATCTGTCAGCATTCCAAACTTTGTTCGTCCACTCCCTCTTTATTCCTTCAACTATTCCGTCAACGATTCTCTGTAAGTAGACATCATCGTAAAGTTCTTCTCCTCTCCTACCCTGCTCAGCACCACCTCATTTCTCACTCTATCGGTCCATTTCACTTTCCCCATTCTTCTCCATAATCAGATTTCAAAACTTTCTAAATCATTTTGTTCTTTCTGGGGTCTTACCAGAGACTTATATACCCTCTCCTTTACATCCTTACTGCAACCCCTAAACACCCTCATAACCATGTACAGAGATCTGTACCCTTTATTTACAATTCCATTTATGTGATTAACCCAATAAACACCTAGTTACTTACAGTGATCCCCATAAGGAACTTTCACATCATCAACGCAGTAATTAAAAATGAGAGGACTTTAAGATCTAACCTGCAAATATTCCATTCGTAAAAAGAAACCGCACTGAGCCACGTGACTGAACTTCTATTTTCAATAAATATCAGAATAAATGATACAATAATAGACAGATATGACTCATACATAAACAATACAATCGAAGTACATTGTATTCAATATTTCGGAGGAGGTTATGATTTGTAGGGAGTGGGGCTTCCGAAAACAAAACTATAGTAACTTTGTTTTTTACTTTCAAATAAGTTAGGTTTCATAGAAATAAAGTTTGAAATAGTTTTTTTTTTTTAAGTTGCTTTACGTCACACTGACACAGATAGGTCTTATGGTGACGATGGGACAGGAAATGTCTAGGAATGGGAAGGAAGCGGCCGTAGCCTTAATTAAGGTACAGCCCCAGCCTGATGTGAAAATGGGAAACCACGGAAAACCATCTTCAGTGCTGCCGACAGTGGGACTCGAACCCACTATCTCCCGAATACTGGATACTGGCCGCACTTAAGAGACTGCAGCTATCGAGCTAGGTTGAAATAGTTTTAGAGTAGTATCTTTTACAACCCAACGGATGAAGTAAAAAGGTAAATTCATAGCGGCCTGATGGGCAGAACATGCGTTAACACGTGCGTGCAGAGCGACACAAAGATTTCTGTCATTTGTTTAAAAATGGAGGTAACAATATGCTGCACAGTAAATATTTAAAATATTCAGGGGTTTGATTTTTTAAAATCTTGTAGGGGTTGGATAACATAAAAATATTTCTATGCGTTTATTTAAATGGATTTTTATAGTGAAAAATGTATTAAGAACATAAAAAGAAACAATCCGTACATCTCACCAAAATTGACATTTCCATTTATATTTTCAGTAAATTTGTTAACTATATTCATATTTAATGATGGCACAAGTTTTATAGGTTAAGTTCACTTATTTATTTTGCACATCCTTGTTTTTATAATATTTTAATTTATTGTAGGCTATTTCAAAACCCGTATATGCTGTTTAAACCTCCCCCCTGGGTACGGCAGTGGGTTGATTTCCTCCATATGCGTGTCAAAGTCCTCGCCTTCACTTGGAAACGATGAAACATGTACACTAATTATAAACTGGCCCGTAATCCGGTCTAACTCCTATATTTTTCCCTCTTCCTTCACCACATGGTCGAAACATCTCTGTCACTTGTAAGCTGTTACATGAGCAAGTCCTTCTTTAACTAAGACATGCATGTCATTTAAGCTAAAAGTTGTGTTGTGCGTTGCTACGTAACCTTTAACAAGACTCCAGATTAATTCTATGGGGTTCAACTCGCAATCTTAGAACAAAAAATCTATCCTTCTTTGCTAAAACATAACCATCATAATTGTTTTTCAGTAACTTGGCTATTTGAAGAGGTTCGACTTCGACTGCCCGGACGCTACTCGTAATTTTTTTAAATGACCGTACGCTCAGTTAGACTTGGTGCAATATTTTCCACACGAAACGCTCGTTACAAAATGTAATAAATAAGTTTACAATAAGAATACAATATTCTTGATTGCATTTATTTAAGTTAAAAAATAATAAGATAGGAAGTTTTGGTTAAACAATGGGGCAGCACCCGTAGAAAATGGTAATGCGTTTTTTCCACGTGTATTTGTTTACTTCGGGCATGAGGTTACGAAAATAAATTCAAACATTTTCCTCTTTTTCTTTCATCTACTTCCTGTCTACTGCACTTGGCGGTTAAAGCATTGAGTCAGTCTCTTTATGAAGTTTAGACTAGTACGAACAAAGAGTGTCATTCATTTGTTTAGGTAACGATTTGTATCGTATTAAGATAATTTTCTTATTGAAAATTATTTAGTGTTACATTTCCTTCGAATATTTAGTGGATTATGATGCCAGGTTCGAGAAGATCTGAAGTTTGGAACTATTTCCAAAAGGCACATGTAACGTGTTTTGTATGTAAAAATTTCTTTTAAATATCTCGTAAATACTACAAACTTATAATTACACTTGAAAACACTTCACCCAACTTTGGTTCTACGACCGTGTAGTAGGCGTGGATGGTACACTATCACAGCCATCTTCTAGTAGTACATTAGAATTAAACACGCACCACAAGGAGCTGAACTGCACGAAGAATCTACAATTATTCCTTCCCCTCCTACGAAACCTCGCTGTCAACGTTAATTGAGGTTAACTGGAAATACTGGAAACGTTCTTTCTTACGCTAAAAGGAAAGACATTGACTTGTGCATCATTAAAATTATTACAGTGGACTACCAACCTCCCCTTTAGTTGAAAATCGTGGTTTTGTGGAGTACATTGAGAAACTGAGTCCTTTGTATACATTACCGGGTCGGAAATTATTATCCTCTGAATTACTGCCAGAACTGTATGACAAAGTTAAGTTAAATGTTGTGTCTATGTTAAATCGTGTGAACAATGTCACTATTATCACAGACATGTGATTATCAAACAGCAATAAATCTTTTATTACTGTCACATGCCACTTCATTCCTGAGAACAAATTAAATTCAGTAGTTTTAGCGACTAGGGAGCTTCAAGAAGCGCATACGGGAAAGAACATTGCAACAATTCTGCTTGCCATATTTGGAAGACTGGAAAGTTACGAATGAGATCACTACTATCGTCTCGGACAATGCAACTAACATGAAGAATGCAATTAATGAGCATCTGAAGTAATATCATCATCCATGCATTGCCCAAGTATTAAATTTAAGCGTGAATGAAGCTATCAGTCAAAACGAATTGCTCGCCGAGTGCAGACATTTAGTGAGCCACTTCAAACACAGCAATTTAGCATGCAGAAAACTGATGCAATTTCAAGAGCAAATGGGACTGCCTGTTTTCAAGGTCAAGCAGGATATCAGTACGAGGTGGAATTCTAGCCTCATCATGATCGAACGGTTCCCGAAAGTGTTCCCGATGGCCAGAGTTCACACAACACGCCCTTCGTGGCCCTTACTATTTCTTTGGCCGACACCTTCATTTTTTGAAGTGTCGGATCCCTTCCATATTTTTCTCTCTTATTAGTGTTATATAGAGGATGGTTGCCTATTTTTACTACCTCTTAAAACAATAATCACCACCACCACCTTCGCTGAGGCATAGCATTGCCTCCACTTTCTTGCGTCAGGCTCTTCATTTTCACCAATCCTATCCAACCTCCCTTGTTCAATACTTGTTCATTTCCAACCCCGAAGTTATTAGGCTTCGGAGGTCTAACCAGTCCTTAATTTTTACGCTCTTAGTGGCCCTTGTCTTTCTTAGGCCGATACCGTCTTTTTTCGAAGTGTCGGATCCCTTCCATCTTTTTCTCTGATTAGTGTTATATATAAGATGGTTGCCCAGTATAATAATAATAATAATAATAATAATAATAATAATAATAATAATAATAATAATAATAATAATAATAATAATAGCCTAAAAATAATAATGGCGTGTGGCCTCCGAAGAGGCCTGATGCCGATCTTTCGAGTTGATGCCTGATAGGCGGCTTGCGTGTCTGTGAGGATGGGGCCCTACCTTTGATGAATTCTAATGATGAAGATGGCATACGCACCCACCCTCAAATCAAACCTGGGACCCCCTGGGCCAAAGACCAGCACACTTCCTGTTAAAACAATAATCACCAGCATCACCACCGCTCACAAACCTAGTCCTGTCGTATCCCATCGTCACCATGGGACTTGTATGTGTCGGTCCGACGTAAAAGCAATACCATTGTGCAGAAGTGAGAACCTAACCCAGATTCTTCCAGTCTACGAATTATTAGGCTGAGTGTTTTAGCATGCTTGATCAACAGCTCAAACAGATGCCGCACTATTTCATTCTTTCCATTTTTACCTTTTAATAGCCAATGTATAAAAGTGTATCTCTATTAATGATGTGCATCCCACATTGCGGTAAGCCAGACCATTACACTGAGTATTGGTCACCAAAGCAATTAATAACTGTTCGCTGAATTAGCCCCTAAACATTAGATCTATCAGAGCTAATGTAGTGGTGGTGAATTGAAATGTAATTGTGGTATCAATCCCTCGGACAGATTTACTGCTATACATCGGTAATGTCCGGGTAAACATCGGCTCCTGTTCTAGTTGTCATCGCTCTAACAGAGCAGACTTCATCTCATTTCGGCGATGATGCCAGGAGTGATGAGAGTGATACTCGCCTGGCTAAGAAAATTAGTATTAGAGAGGTACTATGTTATCCAGTGGGAGCTAATATAAAACATCAGTTTTCTAGATTGTGGAAAGCGAAGCAATACTAGAAAACATCTGAAAAGAACTCATTTAATTAGTAACAGACTATACCGAAACAGAAAACATGTCATTGTTTATTTATTTATTTATTTATTTATTTATTTATTTATTTATTTATTTATTTATTTATTTATTTATTTATTTATTTATTTATTGAGCGTACGGCTTTCCGTATGGGGAGTGTACAAGGATATGTTCGGCTCGCCTAGTGCAGATCTCTCTATTTCACACCCATCGGCGATCTGTGCTTCTGGGTGTGAGAGTGGTAGTGGTGGTGGTGGTGATTATTGTTTTAAGAGGAAGTACAACTGGACAACCATCCTCTACATAACACTGATCAGAGAGGAACAAATTGAAGGGGTTCCGGCACTGCGAAAAGTGAAGGTATCGGCCAAAGGAAGATACAGGCCACGAACGGTGTGTAAATGAAAGTCTCCCTAGGTCTCGCAACCTAATATCGTTGGAACTGAAAAAGAACAAGAGTTGACCAAGGGAAGTCGAATGGGGTAGATGAAAGTGAAGAGGCTGGCACAAGTAAGTGGAAGCAATGTCAAGACTCTGCTAACGACCCCGTGGTCGCCAACCCACGCTTCCAAGCTCAGAGCCCCTGGGCCCCTTTAAGTCGTTTCTTCCGACAGGCAGGGGATAACGTGGGTGCTATTCTACCACCCCCGCCCCCAAGGGGTTCTGGATGTGGGATGATTATCATAAAGTGGCAGGGAGAGGGTGAAACCCGCTGTCGGCACATAGTCTTCTCCTGTCGAATAGCACCAAAGTGTCTGATCAAGGCTCAATCTCGCCATCCGACGGAAGAATCACCAATAATATGTGCCCTCACTCCATATGAACTCTGCAGAGAGATCTGGAACTGAACCCAGGCTCTTGGCACGCTATCTAGTGATTAGAAACTGAATACCACCACCTCTCCTACCTTGCTGACCAATACAGTATTCTGATGACGATTTTCTTCAACGAACTGAACTCGAACGGCTAACCGTAGTGTCAGAATATAAAGACCTGACGCCTTAGCGATCATGGACACCAGGCGGCCTCATTGGTCCTAATAACAGAATAACATGTTTCGTCCCTGGAAGAACATCATCAGGTAATATCAAATCATACTTTTAAAAATTTAAGAATGGGAGAATATTAAGAATAAGTGTAATAACCTAATAACATTTATGTTACAAGTCTGTGTCCAGTGCCTAGATAAATGTGCCCAGGACTTGGATTCTAGCAACCGAGTGTGTATTTTATTTATTTATTTATTTATTTATTTATATGCAAAACCACTTTTTCATTAAATTCCCGGCCTGAAGGCCCGTAGAAACCCCCACAGTTCCTCCTTCGAGTCAGGTACAGTAGTTTCCCGTTGAGCTGTGAGCTTGTCCTCCGGAGATGGTAGGTTCTAGCCCTTCAGTCAGCATACCTGAAGATTTTGCGTGCTTTCCAATTCTCATATCAGGAAAGTGTCTTGATGGAAGCCACGGCCACTGACTTCACCATTTTAACATCACTCCTTGCCCTAGAACAGAAATTCGGCGAGATTTTCTCCGTCATAGACTTCACGTCCACCTGTTAAACGAGACTAGGGAAATCCTCTGCCGTACTGAAGATCCTTCTCAATAAACAGACAAGAAATCACTGTGTATTTTTTAAGAATACATTGAGCATGCTCAGTATATTTCTGAGAAGCAGAGTACTAGCCACAGACTACTTATGTATGCCTTCAGGTTGAGTATCCATTTGCGGCGGTTGGTAAACAAGGTATTTTTAACCAGTATGCGATTTTAGAGTGTAACGATTACAGAAGTTCGCCTCTGTGGTGTAGTGGTTAGTGTGATTAGCTGCCACCCCCGGGGGCTCGGGTTCGATTCCGGGCTCTGCCACGAAATTTGAAAAGTGGTACGACGGCTGGAACGAGGTTCACTCAACCTCGGAAGGTCAACTGAGTGGAGGTGGGTTCGATTCCCACCTCAGCCATTCTGGAAGTGGTTTTCCGTGGTTTCCCGCTTCTCCTCCAGGCAAATGCCGGGATGGTATTTATATGCAAAACCACTTTTTCATTAAATTCCCGGCCTGAAGGCCCGTAGAAACCCCCACAGTTCCTCCTTCGAGTCAGGTACAGTAGTTTCCCGTTGAGCTGTGAGCTTGTCCTCGGGAGATGGTAGGTTCTAGCCCTTCAGTCAGCATACCTGAAGATTTTGCGTGCTTTCCAATTCCCATATCAGGAAAGTGTCTTGATGGAAGCCATGGCCACTGACTTCACCATTTTAACATCACTCCTTGCCCTAGAACAGAAATTCGACAAGATTTTCTCCGTCATAGACTTCACGTCCACCTGTTAAACGAGTCTAGGGAAATCCTCTGCCGTACTGAAGATCCTTCTCAATAAACAGGCAAGAAATCACTGTGTATTTTTTTAAGAATACATTGAGCATGCTCAGTATATTTCTGAGAAGCAGAGTACTAGCCACAGACTACTTATGTATGCCTTCAGGTTGAGTATCCATTTGCGGCGGTTGGTAAACAAGGTAAGTATATTTAACCAGTATGCGATTTTAGAGTGTAACGATTACAGAAGTTCGCCTCTGTGGTGTAGTGGTTAGTGTGATTAGCTGCCACCCCCGGGGGCTCGGGTTCGTTTCCGGGCTCTGCCACGAAATTTGAAAAGTGGTACGACGGCTGGAACGAGGTTCACTCAGCCTCAGGAGGTGAACTGACTGGAGGTGGGTTCGATTCCCACCTCAGCCATCCTGGAAGTGGTTTTCCGTGGTTTCCCACTTCTCCTCCAGGCAAATGCCGGGATGGTACCTAACTTAAGGCCACGGCCGCTTCCTTCCCTCTTCCTTATCTATCCTTTCCTATCTTCCCACCCCCTGTTCAATATAGCAGGTGAGGCCGTCTGGGCGAGGTACTGGTCGTCCTCCCCAGTTGTATCCCCGACCCAATGTCTCACCCTCCAGGACACTGCCCTTGAGGCGGTAGAGGTGGGATCCCTCGCTGAGTCCGAGGGGAAAACCAACCCTGGAGGGTAAGCAGATTAAGAAGAAGAGGAGGAAGAAGAAGAAGAATAACGATTGAAGGAAATATCCAGTTACTGAAACAACAGCGACTCCGTAATTCTCGTATCCATTCGACTAAAGAGCACGGCCGTACTCGCTATCAGTAACCGCCTCGGTAACCCAGTATTTTACTAACCTATACTGAGTTGTTTTTAACACTACAGGAGTTATGAAGAGGGCAAAAAGTGATGTTATCTGTGCCTTTTCTGGTGAGACCTAATGTTTACAATGCACTATAGGCTACAACAAATTTGTTACTTTCATTGACTTGTCTCGGTCTCATTCTTGGCTTGATAATATAAAAGTGATAGATATGAAGGATGTTAATAACGTCATTCCTTATGCAGACACTCCCTGTTATGAATGGTGTGAAAACATCAATCATAGGGTCGGGTGGTGCGTATATTTCAGTGGGTCTGGCAGACTGATATGTAATAGTAATTTCTGTCTCGGTGAAGAAAGCAACGGGAAACTATAGCGCACCTTATTTTCCTAGTATTCCTCTTCAGTGACACATAGACCATCTACCGCATCTGATGATGGAGCTGTTGAGGATCAAACTAGCCTTCGGAATGAATACTCAATAGACTAGATAACGAGTTCGCAAAAAGCGGTACGTGTGGGAAGAAACACAAGACATCTAAGTGATGATCCATTTCACCTTCGTTAGCATGACGGTCCAGTAGGTGCTGACAGATTCTCAGACGATTGCGCTTCTGCTCTTCATTGAGTTGTTTTGGATCCCATCTCGAACAGACTTTGTGAAAGTTAAGTCTGTTATACATGATTTCATATGCAGAATCATGACTAATGTGCATATGGTTTGCCACATCATCAACAGTCACTAGTCTGTAATTAAGGATCATATCACGCACTGTCCGGCTAAATGGTTAGCGTGCTGCCCTTTGGTCGCAGGGGTCCCGGGTGCGATTCCCGGCAGTGTCGGGAATTTTAACCATCATTGGTTACTTTCGCTGGCACGGCTCGGGAGTCAAATCGTAAGACCTGCACCTGGCGAGCTAAGCATGTCCTTGGACACTCCCGGCACTAAAAGCCATACGCCATTTCATTATATCACGCACTTGTTCTATATTGTCATCAGTTACGGCTGCAGATGACGCCCGGATCTTTCCTCATCCTTCACGCTCGTGCGACCACTTTTGAACGGTTCAATTCACTGGTAAATACTTCACTCTGGCAAAACATTGTCGCCGTATTGTGCTGAGTCTTCTATTTCAACTCCTGATGAATCATCTATATGTTTTATTAGCTTCACTAATTTCCCTCCAGTTATATTCAGAAGATTATCAAATGTACATACAATATTCTAGGCCTTGAAAACATTAAACAGTACATAACCCATGTCTAACACGTATGCCAGAAATGTAAGATGTTTTCACGAATATAACTCCATAATACTGAAAATTTTGTCTTAATCTATAATGTGGCTAACTGATGTGTAGCCGTCATTCATAGGTCAGGTTTTGTGATTGCAGCAGCAGTGCCTACTAGTGGAGATAAGTGGCAGCTTCCAATAGCATAGGAGAAAGACCCCTTTAAACAACAACAACAACAACAACAGTCATCATCATCATCATCATCTCCATCTCCCTCTCCCTCTGTGGATCAGTGACAGAGTATCGGCCTTCGATTCGCAAGATACCTGGTTCAAACCCGGCAGAGGTAGTCGGAATTTTGAAGGGTGGCAAAAAGTCCATTGGAGATTCCATGTCGTACGATGTCGGCATGTGAACGATCTCTAGTGACACATTTGGTGTTTACGCGACAAAATTAAATTTCAGTCAGAGACGCCCAAGGGAGAATCCGGTTTACTCTGCCATTTAGTAGGCCTAGAGTAAACCGGAACATCGAAACTGACGAGCAGACAGCCAGGTAGCGTCAGTGGTAGAGTGTCGGCCTTCGTATCCCAAGATAGTGGATTCGGTCAACGGTAACTAGAAGGGAGGCAGTAGGTGTCACGCGCAGTCGGCCAGGAGCGTGTGACGTCAGCGGACTCCTGTCTGCCAGGCACTGTAACTTCCCGTAAATCAGTGAGCGATCGGCCCCGCTTATCTTCCTTATCACAAATACGATTACGTTGTAATATAATGTTTTCACATGAAAACCACTACGATGTTGCATAAACTATTGTTTTTATTATTTTGTTTGATTGCTTTTGTAAACATTGCAGACCTACTTTGAAAGCCTTTTAAAAAAATGTTCCAGTATACCGGAAATTTGTCCTTCGACTGATATCCAAAACCCAGGTGGAGTTGAAAATTGTGACAACCACCGTTTTATTGTTGTTTCACTAGGGAAAGGGTATTTTAGAGTTTGCCCTAGTTACTTGAAAGGTTTTAAAATAAGTACGATACACGTACAGATTAAATAAATCAAACCTTAACAATAAAGAAACGTGTAACAATCAAAAAATGATATTAAGTGATAATGTCTTCATACACAAGATTAAATACCACAAGTTGTTACTTCCCTGTGCTAACATTATTATTTGTTTTAATTAATTTACTAACAAAAATCTGGTCCGTCAAGTCCGGCTTTCATTCACTGATCTCTTGAGTACTCTCTTTTTATTTATACTTAGGTCTGATGATATCTATCAGTTCTTTCATCACTATTGGACACTTCTTTTTAACATTTGCGTGGAACCTTTGAAAAATATGCCAGTTCGCAAACAATGTCGAACCACTGGGGAGATGGATCCATCAGGTCTCCTCTAGACAAACTCGAGATCTAGTCAGAGTTCCTAATACTAACGCTTTTTCCAATTTTTCCTCTGTAGACTAAGCTAGTGGCGATTCTTGTTTTCGAAAATTCGGTATGCAATCTACCCCGCCAACATTTTCAACAAGTCCTTAGGCCCTTAGGCGCAATCCCGTTTTCTCAACAAGTTTTACCGTTTCATAAAATAAATCACTAATGACGGTCTGGTCGACATGATAGTAACTCGGCTGTTTTCATTTACCAATTAGACTTCTTATTTTAATAACCTGCAAATTTGCATGCGGGCCTCTAAATGCATCTTCGACATTATCGTAGCATATACCAGGTTTAATCTTCGTCTCGTTAAAGCTTATCACTACATCTCTTTTAAAATGATAATTCATAATATTTGCTTGCCTCTTTAGTAGGTTAAAACTGATATACAAAAACCCAGGTGGAGTTGAAAATTGTGTCAACCGCCGTGTTATTGTTGTTTCACTAGAGAGAGGGTATTTTAGAGTTTATCTAACAGATGACAAAGCTGTTTTTGGAGATACACCAAATTGTAACTGCTCTTGCTACATCTTCAGTGACCAGTGTGTACATATTCCCTTCAATAAACATTGTTTTTGACATTAAGAAAAACTTCCTCATATATTTTTAAAATTTCCACCAATTTTGTTATTTTGTGTTGGGCTTTTTTTAGATCCTTAGTAAGTAATTTGATTCTTTCTTTTAATTTTTCATTTTCGACCATCACACCAGCCAGTTCACACTTCAGGGGCAAGTTGTCTTTAATTTGGCTTAACTGTTCGTTAATTTGCCCTTCCTGAGGAATATCATCAAGCTCACTTGATTCATCTACATATTTGTTTCTTAGCGATTGCAGAACTTTTCTACAATCCCGCCTTTCGGCACGTGTATTTCTCTCAGAATTTTCTGTTGATGCAGAAAGTGCGGGTATGTTTTGGGAAGGAACCGTTCCTTTCTCAACAAGTGCTTAGGGAAAATGCCGAACAGTAAACCTCTTTCAAAATCAGAGGAAAGAAAATCCTCGGAGCATATACGTGCGATTTTACGGTTCAGTATATATATCTACTCATTGTTTGTGCAGTGTTGGATCTTTTGGGTATCTATGAAAGGATATCTTAGGCGTGTTTGCGTTGTTGGGATGGTTTGTACAGCTTTCAACCGCACAGCACGGCATATGAATAGAACAAGCACAATATATACACTGGAATTCATCTCACTCACCAACGATACGCACGAGTTCAGGAATTTCAAAACATTCGCAAACCTCGAAAGCAATTAAATAATTAAATAAACAATGTGCAGACCACTGATGAACAGCGATACACCGAACTTCAATGCTTAGAATGAAAACACTGACACCATAGAGTATATAGACTGACATTAACGCACAAAACAATGCGTAGTGTAATGGGAGAGAGAGTCTAGTAACGTCACGACCACGGCAGTCTACTGCACATCCGTCTCGTGACACCTACCGTCTGACGATAGGTGTCACGCGCAGCCGGCCAGGAACCTGTGACGTCAGTGGACTCTAATCTGCTCGGCGCTGTAACTTATTGCAAATCAGTGTGCCGAGCGCCCCGCTTATCCTCAGACATGTTTACGTTGTAATATAATATTTTCACATGGAAACCACTAAGAAATTGCATAAAACTATACGTTTATTTTGTTTGTGTGCTTTTGTAAATATTGCAGACATACTTTGAAAGCGACCAGGATAATGCAATATTTTGCTAATATGTTTAAATATATTTTTATGTGTTCCAATATAACGGAAATTTTAGTATTTACAACTCCAGTTTCTTGAAAGAATTTAAAGTACGTACCCTATACATGTGTATTTCTCTCTGAATTTTCTGTTGATGCAGAAAGTGTGGGAAATTTTTGGGAAGGAACTGTTCCTTTTTTTCAGCAAGTGACTAACAGTTCACATTGTAATTTTTTTTCAAAATCAGGGGGCAGAAGCTGTACGAAGCATATACGTGTGGTTTTAGAGTTTAAAAATATTTTATTTTACAAAAATCGACCCACTGTTTGCGCAGAGTTGTGTGTTTCGGGAACTATAAAAGGATAACTTACCGTTAGGATGGTTTGTGCGGCCTGTAATGGCACAGCACGATTTTAACAGTACCTACACGACATATACACCGAAATTAACTTCACTCACGAACGATACGCACGAGTTCACATTTTAAATATTCGCAAACTTCGAAAGTAATTAAATAATTAAAGAAACGATGTGCAGATTGCAGATGAAGAACAATGCACCTAACTTCACTCCTTAGAATGAAAACACTGACACAAAGAATATATAGACTGACATAAACGCGCAAAAGAATGCGTAGTTTAATGGGAGGGAGAGTCCTGTGACGTCACGACTACGTCAGTTTACTGCGCACCCGTCTCGTGGCACCTACTGTCTCTTATTTAGTTATCGTGGCAGCCCCGAAGGCCTACAGATTACGAGGTGCCCTGTGGTCAGCGCAACGTATCCTCCCGGCCGTCATTTTTTGCTTTCTAGAGCGGGGCTACTATCTCACCGTCAGATAGCTCCTCAATTGTAATGACCGACCCTCACATCCGGGTAAAAATATCTGAGCTGACTTCCGGGTAAGAGGCAGACATGCTACCCGTACACCGTGCAGTCGGCATTTATATAGGAAAAGGTCATGAAGGCTTTTGGAGGGTAAAGGCTTCCAACAGCCGTAACCTCGGCACTTGATGGGGTAGAGTGGTTAGCTCTACGCCCGGCCGCCTTTGCTCCCAGGAATTAACCTAGTACTCATTTTTGGTATAGGCTGAGTGAACCTCAGGGCCATGTGCACCTCCGGAAGTGAAAATTTCCTTTCTTAAATTATACGACTTCCCGCCGAGGAATCGAACCAAAGACCTTCCGCTTGAACCGACCACACCTTTACCGCCTCGGCCAGGTAGCCCCTAGATATATATAATAAAATAGCGTTCCATTACAAGGTCTTGCCTGTTCTTTGTCTAGTGCTGAAATAAATTTCTTTGTACCGGCGGTATTAAAACTGATTAACAACGTGCAACATTCCGGCTACAGTTTGAGAACTCTTTAATAGTGTTCTCTTTTTCAGTTTATGTGAGTGTAATAGCAGGACATCCGCGTACGTGTTAAACCCTAATTCATGTTAGCCTATTAGCGTCACCATATAATATATTGTGATATGAACATAACAGTAACGTACACTAAACCCTTTCAAATCAATCTTTCTAATTGTGCACTGCAAGATAGGACCAATCAGGTGGAAAGCCTCGCCTGGTTATGGTCTCCAACTTTGTAATTGCTGTGACAGAAGCTCACACAATCACACTCTGCTGTAATGAACCGCCTACCTCCATTACAGAGTGATTATCTCCACCAAGCACCTCGGAACTCTGAACATCACCAGACTCGCAAATTGTCCCTCTCCGGCCGGTCTGCGTCCACTTTCAGTGACGAACGTGATTAACGATGATATCGGTAGAACACGTGGAGACTCTGAGCTATGGAGCATATATAGAGCACAGCCAGAAGCAAGATCAGCATTTTGATGTTCAATAAGATATAAGCGTCAAAAGAGGAGTGGGGCAGGATTTCATACTTTCACCGCTCTCACACAACCTCTATGCCGATTACATCTTCAAAGAAGCCTTGCATGATATTGAGCTAGGTGTGAAAGTAATTGGAGTCGTCACAAAAATATTAGATTTGCAGATGATACCTTAATTATATGCGACAACATTGCAGTCTTCAAGGACTGCTCAGTAGAATTCATTCCAGTGGATTAAGATACAATCTGTCTTCCTTACTCCCTTTAACCTCCAGGGTTGCCCTCCTGTAGGCGGGGGAGGTAGAATAGCACACACGGTATCCCCTGTATGTCGTAAGAGGTGACTTTTAGGAGCAACCACGGGCCCTGAGCTGAGTCCTAGCAATGTTTCCACTTACTTGTGCCAGACCCCTCACGTTCATCAGTCCAATCCGACCTCTCGTGGTTAACTTTTATTCTTTTCCGACCCCGACGGTATTAGACTACTCGAGGCCTAGGGAGTCTTTCATATTCACGCCCTTCGTGGCCCTTGTCTTCCTTTGGCCGATACTTTCACTTTTCAAAGCGTCGGATCCCTTCCATTTTTTCTCTCAGATTAGTGTTATATACAGGATGATTGCCTAGTTGTACTTCCTCTTAAAACAATAATCATCACCACCACCACCACTCCAAGGTTGGTTGTCCCCTCGGACTTGCCGAGGAATCCCACCTCTACCACCTCAAGGGCAGTGCCCTGAGTCGGAGGGATACAACTCGGGAGGAAGACCAGTAACTCGCTCAGGTGGCCTCACCTGCTATGCTGAATAGGGGCCTTGGTGGGAAAGGGGGAAGATCGAAAGGGATAGACAAGGAAGAGAGAAGGAAATGGCCGTAGCCTTAAGTTAGGTACCATCCCGGCAGTTGCCTGTAAAAGAAGTGAGAAGCCACGGAAAACCACTGCGAGGATGGCTGAGGTGGGAATCGAACACCCGTCTACTCACATGACCTCCCGTGGCTGAGTGGACCCCGTTTCGGTCCTCGTACCACTTTTCAAATTTCATGGAATCGAACCCAGGCCTCCGGGGCTGGCAGCTAATCACACTAAACACTACACCACAGAGGTGGACCAAGATATGATCTAAACATCACTTTCACATAAACCAAGTTCATGGTATTAGCAGAACCAACCATGAATAAGTCTGTTCACATAGCTTGGGAGCACATAACAGACAACCTGGCCCTGAAAAAGAGATCAGACGCCGTACTGAGATTTCCAGTTCATCTTTCTACAAGATGAAATCATCTAAACCTCAAACCTCAAACCCGACCATCGTATGTGTCAATGAGACGTGGTTGTCCAGCAAAATTAATGACTCAGAAGTGTTCCCTGACTCGCTGATATTGTTCCGTAAGGACCGAACCCACCGCTCTGCAGGGGGAGTTCTAATTGCAGCCAAGCCAGAATGTAATCCAACTCGAGTTCATCACCTGGAGACAGCAGCCGAAGCACTGTGGGTGGAAGTGACGTGCAACAAACGCAAATTCCTTACTGGATCAATTTATCGCGCCCCTAAGTCGTCGCCGGAAATGAACAATGAACTAATCCTCTCTCTCGAGCGTGTGCAACATGTACAACAAAATTACGATGCCATTTATATTGTCGGTGATTTCAACTTAGAAATTACGTGGTCCAGAAATGCTGCACCTGTTCCAAATAACCCCCTCGCCAATAAATTCCTTTCCGCTTTCTATGATTTTTTCCTTCATCAATTAATGTTCGAAGCCACGCGTATTACGCAAACAACACATTCAACCCTTGATCTTTTCCTAAGTAATATACCACAGTCCGTCCAATCTCTTTATACTATTCCGGGATTCTGTGACCATCAGGCAATCCTCGCAACACTGATCCATATAAAACCATCCCCCAAACTCCATACCAGAACAGTTTATAATTTTTCCCGAACAAACTGGAACGATCTATCCACTTTACTATCCAACCGCCTCCCCGTTCTCACCGCAGATTTCACCGGCAGTGCTGACATTAACAAGATATGGAACGACTGGAAGAAAATTTTCTTTCAATGCGTAGAAGAAACCACACCAACAGTAAATATAACCAGCATACGGAAATCTCCATGGATTACCAAGGAGATAGTGCGAGGAATTCGAAAAAGGGACCGCCTGTACCAGAAATGGAAAAGAAATCCAACCGATTATGAGTGGGAGAAATACAGGCTGGCTAGGAACAAGGCTAAACAATCTATCAGAGATTCCTACGATTCTTACATCCACAGTCTCAACACCAACTCCAAGGAACTCTGGGCTCTTCTCAGAAGTAAAGGTTGCAACAGAGCTCCATCTGTATTTAAACATAACGGTACGGCAGTCTCCACACCACAAGAAATTGCAGACACCTTCAACAGGAAATTTAAAAGTAACTTCTCCGTCCCTACTGAGGAAGAGAACATGCTATATTCAAGGACAACATCTACCCCTCTCTTCCCTCTAACCAACCTGTATTTCTCAACGAATGAAGTAAAGGAGAGCCTTCTGAAAACAAGACCTCATGCCGCGACCGGGCCGGACCGAGTGCCAGCAAGAATTCTCAAGAATTGTGCAGTCGCCTTGGCGCCTTCGCTTTGCGCTCTCTTCAACTATTCCATTAATACCGGGTCTGTACCTTTGGAGTGGAAAGAAGCCAACGTAGTGCCAGTTTTCAAAGATGGAGATAAGGAAAACGTAGATGATTACCGCCCAGTTTCTATAACATCAGGGGTCTGTAAATGTATGGAACGTCTAGTTGCTAAATGTATGTTGGATTTTCTCAAGGAGAGAAACCTTCTGAACTCAAACCAGCACGGCTTCATTCCGGGAAAATCCTGCACAACACTTCTAACAAAAGTCATTGATGACTGGCAGTTCTCTTTGGAGCAGACTGATGTCTCACAAATAGACTGTGTGACTCTGGACTGGAGCAAAGCTTTTGACCAGGTGTCACGTCAAAGACTTCTGTTGAAACTTAGCAACTACGGCATTCAGGGTAAACTGCTGTCATGGTTGAGGTCATTTTTGGTGGGTCGAACGCAATGTGTTGTGTACGGAGGAGCCAAATCAGACCAAACCACAATTACTTCTGGAGTAATTCAGGGCAGTGTGATAGGGCCCCTCCTGTACACGATTTATGCTCTCGACTTACCGGATTGTGTAAATTCGACCATGGCGCAGTATGCCGATGACACAGTCATTTACAGAGCCATGAAAAACAGTGATGATATTGTACAATTCCACTCGGATCTGGATAGTACAGCTCTGTGGTGTGAGGTAAATAGATTGTATATAAATATTAAGAAGTGTAAATATATAAGACTAAGCAGAGCTAAACAACCACTCCAGAACCAACCTACTCTATGTGGAATCCAACTGCCGACTTCTAACTCCATCAGACTGCTCGGTATTCACATTACGGACAATCTGAAATGGAATAAACACGTGGAGGAAGTGAGGTGTAAGGCATACCGGGCGCTAGGTTTCGTCCGTAGATGTCTCTCGGGAGGAAGAAGTAAAGCCCTACGAACGGCTTATATTTCCCTTGTGCGGCCCATACCTTCCTTCCTGGCATCCAACTACAGCGGAAAATATGAGGAAACTAGAAGGTATCCAGCGAAGAGCAGAACGTTTAATTAACAAACACATCCCCTTAAACACAGCCAGGTCATTGCCACCAGTTAACTCGTTATGTACACAAATAGATGTAGCCTTCCTTAGGAAATCCCTGACAGACAACACACACCTCTCCCCTTTCCACCGCCTGCAGCTCAATTACCGCTCTATTAAAAGAGGCCAAGGAGTTACTCTTGTCCCTCCCTTCGCTAGAACAACCTCATATTTAAATGGGTTTTACTCAAGGGCTGTTCGTACGTGGAACCTTATACCATCTGAGGTAAAGCTACTTCCTCTTCCTCACTTCCTCCGCGAAGTAAAGAAAATGTATATGTAAATATAAACCTATATGTGATGTATATAACTTGTATAAATCAGAATTGCAAGAAGGATGGGTGCAAGTACAGGTGTATGTGGGCGAATGTGTATGCGTGCGCGTGTGTGAGTGGTTGTGAATGAGTGTGTATACAGGGGTCTGAGTGAGAGTATAAATGGCTGGGTGTTTTTAGTGTAATGTAAATATGTAAATTTAAAATTGTCTACATAAGTTTGTATGTAAATATTCAGTAGAGTTTATGTACACATGTGGAGATGGAGGCACTTCCGTGTATGTGGGGCTTGCCCTTTCTCCATCTACCACCCCTAAATTGTACATGTACAATTTAAGGAAAATAAATAAATAAATAATAATAATAATAATAATAATAATAATAATAATAATAATAATAATAATAATAAAAGACGTTGAGATGTTAAGTCTGGTCAACACTGCTTTATGGAGTAGAGACCTGGACTGCCAGAGCTTCCTCCATGAACAGATTAGAGGCCTTTGAAATGTGGTTATATAGGAGAGTGCTCAGAATAGCCTGGACAGATTTTCTAACCAATAATGGAGACACAAAGCTGAGCCCGAGCTGGCAAAAAAGCATCAAAGCCAGGAAAACAGCTTCTGTAGGCCATGTTCTAAGACAGGCATAGTCAATCGAGAGCGAAATGCCTTCGGAGCCAGTTTACTCTCCGCTCTTGAGGAACGAGAGCAGCTTAGCGAGCAAGTAGCGGAAGTGCATGACGTAGTACGTACTGCAGGCCAGTGGCGCAAAGGTATAGCACATCTTTCTGGACAGGTTAGATTGCGACACGATACGCATTAACTCATATGAGGTGACAGTAGTGTGTTTCCGTCTTTATCCTCACACCGCCCGACGCTCAAATCTAGTCGGTTAACTATGGGAGAGAGTTCAGCACAGCGTAGGCCATCGACGCCAACAAGTTTCAAATCTTCCTGGGAAGAGGAGTATTTAATAGTTCAAGAAAATAACACAGCAAAACGTTTAATATGTAATAAGATATTGAATCACATTGAAAAACATTAGAAGAATATAAAGTTTTAATGCCACTTATAATGACTTTGAGAGTAGATTTCACGATATTGAGGCATTAGAAAAGGATCTGCAGGTGTTCGCTATGCCTTTCTCAGTGGATGTGCAAACTGTTAGACCAGAACTGCTGCTAGAACTGATTGACTTACAGTGTGATACTCAAATGAAAGATAGGTTTGCAAACACAAATAGTTTTACTGAATTTTATGTTAGTTTTCCACGGGAGATTGTACACATTTAATGCTCACCTTCTTCTTTTAAATATATTCGGATCAACTTATTTATGTGAACAGATGTTTTTATTAATGAAGATTTGTAAATCTAGACACAGAAGTAGGCTCACCGATGAAAACTTGAAATCTGTTTTGCGACTTGCCAGTACGCAAACGATAGTACCAAATATTGATACAGTACTATCTAAACGAGCCCAAATATCCCGTGAAGGAGTACACCAGAGATATTTCAGTTCGCGTGTTTAATTCGTTATCATAGCCATAAATGCGATACAAATATTGAAATGCATGTTAATGAGAGTAAGGTAAGGGTTAATCTGCCCGAAGGCAGGTCCGAACCTCCGCAGAGGTATTCCTGAGCCGGAGTTTACGTGCGGTAGGGTGGCCAGTTCCTTTCCGCTCCTCCATTCACTTACCCCCACCAACAGCGCGTGGCGACCCATCCAACTCCTGACCACGCCCAATGTTGCTTAACTTCGGAGATCTCACGGAATCCGGTGTTTCAACATGGCTACGGCCGTTGGCTAATGAGAGTGCAAAGATTATTATTATTATTATTAGTATTATTATTATTATTATTATTAGTAGTAGTAGTAGTAGTAGTAGTAGTAGTAGTAGTAGTAGTAGTAGTAGTAGTAGTATTGTTTTCGAATGGGTCTACTATGGACCACGTTAAGCATTATTCATTTACGGTTCTTCCTCTTTCGATCGGCCCAGTACTTCTTCATCCTTTCGGAGTGGGCTTCTTTATGTTCTCGTGACCAGTTGTTGCCGGTCCGTTTTTTGCTACTTTGATCTTGGAATCCCTTAATTTTGTTGATGATTTTTCTGTATTCCTGTCTGTTGTATACTACCTGCTGTGATATATTATTTTCTTTCATATCCTCCTTGACCCCTTTAAGCCAGCTAGTTTGTGTCTTCCTGTTCTCCATGTATTCCAGAATTCGCTTGGCTGTTCTCTCTGGTAGCATTCTTTTAATGTGTCCGT
The DNA here is from genome assembly GCF_040414725.1 of Anabrus simplex. Taxonomy (NCBI): domain Eukaryota; kingdom Metazoa; phylum Arthropoda; class Insecta; order Orthoptera; family Tettigoniidae; genus Anabrus; species Anabrus simplex. The sequence goes on along the minus strand of NC_090273.1, from coordinate 61,348,549 downwards.
AGAAGTAGAGTCTTCTCTTCTTGAAGGATGTTGTGAGTTTTTCGGTCCTTTTGTATAGTTCCTCATTTGGTCGCAGTCTAAATTCTTGACCCACTTTCCTGGGCCCTAGTATCTTCCTCAAGATCTTCCTTTCTGTCTTTTCAATGTTTTCTATTAAGCCCTTCCTGTTCAGTGGAATGCATTCGATCGCATATAGACTTTCTGGTTTGATGACAGTGTTGTAATGTCTGATTTTTGCAGTGAATGAAACTGATTTTTTATTGTAGACATTTCGACATAACTGGTATGCTGCTTCCATCTTTCTTGCTCTTTCCTGTAATGCTATTCCTGGTAGTCCTGTTGGGGTTATCCATTCCCCTAGATATTTAAACTTCTGTACTCTTTTAATTGTTACATATTTGGTGACAATATTTTGTGTCGGATCCTTTTTGTCCTGAATCATCAGTTCCGTCTTTTCGAAGGATATCTGAAGTCCCGTCTTTACAGCAGTCTCTTGAAGTGTTTCAATTTGTACCTTGGCTGTTTCAGTGTCTTCTGCCAGTATTGCCATATCATCTGCGAATGCTAGACAGTCAATTTTGACTCCAGATCTTCCCAGTGATATTCCATTTTCCACCCCTAATTCCGTCAGTCTCTTCCTCCACTCTCTGACCACTTTTTCAAGTATAACATTAAGCAGGAGTGGTGACATCCCGTCTCCTTGTCGGACACCTGTTTCGATCTTGAATGGTTTTGACAACATACCCATAAACTTAACCTGTGATGTAGTGTCAGTGATGGTTTCTTTGATTAAATTTCTAGTTTTTTTATCTATCCCAAACTCTTCTAACGTTCTTATCAAGGTTGCTCTGTCGACTGAATCATAGGCTTTCTTAAAATCCACAAATACAATCACTAGATTTTTGGCTGTGAGTGTACGTAGTTGTATTATGGAGATTAGGTTGAAAATTTGCTCGCTGCATGATCTCCCTTTCCGGAATCCTGCCTGGTATTCACCAAGTTCTTTTCCTATTATCCCTTCAGTCCTGTTTTGTAGTGCCTTGGATATAATTTTAGAGGCAACTGGTGGCAATGATATTCCTCTGTAATTGTTAACGTTTGTTCTGTCTCCTTTTTTGTGCAGCGGGTGTATTAATGATGTCTTCCATTCCTTTAGGATGCTCTCTGTCTGCCAAATCTCCTCAAACAGTGCTTCTAGCCGAGTCACTAAGTGTTCTCCGGCATATTTCAATAACTCTGCAACTATTGAATCTTCACCTGACGTCTTATTGTTCTTCAGTCCTGTTATTATTCCCCTGATTTCTTTATTATTATTATTATTATTATTATTATTATTATTATTATTATTATTATTATTATTATTATTATTATTATTATTATTATTATTATTATTATTATTATTATTATTATTATTATTATTATTATTATTATTATTATTATAAAACCTGTTTTTCATATGGTAACATTTCCGAGTAGCAAGTATAGTAATCGCCGCGTAAGGAAATACCCCAGAAAGTAAATATCGCCGCCCGAAGCTCTTCTTTTCTCTTTTTTGTAATGGCTGATCACTGCTGCCAACCTGCCTGGTTACATATTAAAATCACCAGACATAACCATAACAAACTAACCTCAATGTAAACACCGATAATGAATGTGTCCCTACCCTAGTAAATGCTAAAAGTTAAGATGAAATAAATCAAGATATTCATAATTAAGTCGGTTTCCACGCTCAATGAGGAATTAAGGAAATAAACACACTTTCTCACTCAAATTAATGTTACATGTATCTGTCTTTATTTTGATATACAGTAGGCGTACTAACCATATTCTTGAAAAGAGGGGCGTGTTAAACGATACAATTTATTTAATAAATCTTTGCAGTGTGATTTTCGAAAGTTCCAGACATCCAATGACTTCCCTTTCTTTTGCGCGAACATTTCCTTCTCTCTTCAATACCGGTAACCAGTAAGGAGAGAGATTACTGGGCATATTTTCAGCCTGCAGGCTGGTTATATCTTCAAGCTTACCAGGAAACATATAGGAATACTAATGTGCCAAGCTCCGTGAACGGAAATTAGGTCAGCTTTCAAGTTCACTGCGGATTTGAAAATAATAATGTAGTAAGTTCTACTGCCAAAAAATTTCGTCCCGCAAGTTATTTCATGTACCGGTAGATCTAGACATGACACTGGCGTATTTGAGCACTTTCAAATACCGCCGGACTCGAACCCACCATATAAGAACACTAATGTGCCAAGCTACGTGAACGGAAATTAGGTCAGCTTTCAAGCTCACTGCAGAATTGAATATTACTTCTACTATCTACTTCTATCGTTTTCATATACGCCGAGGTGCCAGTATTTCGTCCCGCAAGAGTTCTTTATGTACCGGTAGATCTAGACATGAGGCTGGCGCATTTGAGCACTTTCAAATACCGCCTAACTCGAATCCGCCAACCTGAGCTAGTCATACATTCTCTCCTTCACTTGCTTAAATTAATTTAAAAAATCCTGCCTTTATTCTGATGTACGCATTACTATAACTGCATTCTTAAAGGAAGGGGGGTCGTCGCCATAAGACCTAGCTGTGTCGGAGCGACGTAAAGCAAATAAAAAAAATAAAAAAAAAAAAGAAGGGGGGAGGGAATATAGATTGTATAATTCATTGCGATTTCTGCAAGTTCAAGGACTTACCACATAAGACATATCTGTCCTTCCTTTTAATAATAATGCTAACAGCTTTACATCCCACTAAGTACTTTTACGGCAATTTGGCATTTGAAAAATATTTTCAGCTTACAAGTTGGTGTATCTCAAGCTTACAACATTACAGAAACCAATGTACAGGAGCACTATGAGTCAAACAACATTACCAGATTTTTACATATACATTGCCTTAAATCACATGAAGACAGGTTGTGAGGCAAGAATGGGATAGGAAAGAGGGCTAAGATTTCAAACGTTTAAAATGTACATAAGCGTACAGACACAGCACTAGCCTGAAATGAAAATGACGGGCGAAAAAAAAACTTCAGACCTGCCGAGTGTGGGGTTCAAATTCATCACCATCTCCTGATACCAAGCTCACAGCAATGTGATCAAACTGCACAGCCAGTTCACTCAGTTTCCTATGACGCGTAATAGGCCTACCACATGGGCGACCCACTTACCTGTATATGGATCTTCAGTTCTTCAATTATACATGTATGCAAAAACATTATGCACCTTAGTAAAAGGTACTTCCCTAGTTGGTTCTCTGATTGGTGCACGTATAACAAATATGTTTGGGAAGAAATACTTTTATTTTATATTTATTTATATCATAAAGAAGTAATGTTGTCATAGCAAAAAGAATATGCAACGAAAAAATGAATCCAAAGAGATAAACATTATTTACTGTATTAAATATTAGTTTATTTACATGTTAAGCGATATGTAGCAGTAATAATAATAACAACAAACATGTGCAATATGGAAAAAGGAAATAAATACAAGTAAATATAATTTACAACATTTAGAGCCATTCCATGGTCACTGAATTACAAAGCAGGGGTATGAATAAACAAACATAATAAACATGAATACTAATATTTAAAAAGCAAAAAGCAAAGTCATCTCCGTACAAACCATGAAAGCCATTGGAAGGGTGGAAGGTGAAGGCTTCCACTATCCATAACGTTGGCACTTGGTGGAGTGGAGTGGTTAGCTCTACGCATGCCGCCCTTGCCCCCCAGTAGTTAACCTGGTACTCGTTTATCATACGCAAAACATTCCTTCCAAATTACGTTAAACCCCTGTCACTCATTATTATTATTATTATTATTAAATTGCAAATGGGAAATATCCCGGTGGCAACGGTCACTTACAGTAATGTAATAATAAAGTAAAGTTAACATAATTACCCAACAACAACAAACAAAAAAACAAACAAGCAAAGAACAAGAGTACAAAAAGCAGATATATGGAAGGAAAATATTGCAAGCATTACTGCTAGTTTAATATTCTAAATCGAGCAACATCATATACAAATTCTCACACAACTTAAGTATTTATAGTGCTTAACAATATGGCTTACAATATTATAGGTTGACCTTACTACTAGCTTACCATTATAAGTGATAATAAAGTGAAGTTAAACCGTAATTACCCTACAACAACAACAAATACTAGTAATTTAACTTTCTAAATCCAGTGTCATTATATACATATTCGCACACAACTTAAGTATTTCCAGTACTTAACACTACAAATTACAATACTACAGACTGAACTTGCTACTAGCTTAACACTACAAGTGATGATAAAGTTAAAACCTACTACCCAACAACTACAACAACTCAAGTATCGGTACAAAAAGGAATTCCATAAAAAATATTACAAGAAATACTACTAGTCGTTTTAAATCCAGCATCATGTACAGTTTCACACACAATTTAATTATTTCCACTATGGCTTACAAAACTATAGATTGAGCTTACTACTAGCTTAACGTTACAAGTGATAAAAAATAAAGTTAAAAACATTGTTAATTAACCAAGAACAACAACAATTACAAAAACATGAGTACAGCAAGCAATTTCCTGGAAAGAGAATACCACAAGTAAAAACCTCCCAGTTTCACAATCGAATCCAAGCAGAAAATCACAAATTCAGTGCCCATAATTTACAACTTTTACTTTTCACTTTACACAAACACTAATGGTCTTCTTAAATGACTTGATACCAGAAGGGAATCTATCAAAGACTGCTGCAGGTAATTTATTCCAATCCCTTACGATCCTGTTGACGAAGGAAAACTTGCCCACATCCGTATGCTGGTTTTTATGCTTATGATAATTTCTCGATAAGTATGAGGGAGGTTCCAAATTATTCCTAATACAACTCCAAGCAGCCCTTTCCGTATAGCTCTTATAAAGACCACACAGGCGAGCTCTAGTTCTTCTAGATTCAAGACTTTCCCAGTTAATGGTATTCCTCCTATTCCCAGTTACGAAACGCATCGCTCTTCTTTGAACTTTCTCTAGGGAATTTATTAAACCCATCCTGTACGCATCCCAGCATGCAGATCCATATTCGAGAATGGGCCTTACGAAGCATTTATAAGGTTTATTTAAACCTACTAAGGTGGTGAACACATAAATAAGAATTCCAATGAAAGTATTTTCCTTCTGGACCTTCATGTCAGATTTTTTTAAAACAAATTTTTTTCACTATAATATGATTTATCTATAGAGTGAAACCGCTATGCAGTGTGCGTCTCACAGCTATCGAGATGGAATTGGTAATGTACTATGTATCTGTAGAGCCTATATACAAGACTTTTTACAATTACCTCTAAAGTGACATTTCAGCTGTGTGACAACGCTAAAAAGACTATGGACTTTGAGATTGGCATTCCTGAAGAGGGTTTTCTGCACTTTCCCATTTTCACACATTGATTCAAGAGTCTGTATTGGCTTGTGACAAAACCACAGTATTCTTCCGAAAACCACTGATAGGGACAGGTTTGGTTGTGATCCACCGAAAACAAATTATAATGACCGGTTAGGTTGTGATCCACCGAAAACCACTGATTGTCACAGGGTTAGGTTAGGTTCGACAGGAATTGTACTCGAGCGACTGTTGTCATTGAAAGCACTGCCGTGATGACTGAAGGCAATAAACATAAAACTGAATCCATTGATCTACAAAGTTTTCATTCAGTAGATACGCTAGGAACTGGCGAACCAACACCGTACCGGTACATACAAAGTTTACAGGAATCAACAAAACAGGATATTAATTCGTGGTACTCACTGTTCTTTAAAGAGAAGAAATATCCAGTCAACAATAGCTGCAGTGAACGTGGTTTTTCACTATTACTGTCCGGCCCCATGGCTAAATGATTAGCGTGCTGGCTTTTGGTCACAGGATGCGGGTTCGATTCCCGACAGGGTCACGAATTTGAACCACCGTTGGTTAATATCTCTGGCACGGGGGCTGGGTGTATGTCGTCTTCATCAACATTTCACTATTATTGTGTAAAATAGAAACTTACTAGTTTTGACAAGTACAGTATGTTCAACAGCGACTCATGAATGATGACGGGCGGGATGTCCAACCTCACTAATCTATGTTGACGATGTATTTCATGGTAAAGACAGCTGCCTCTGTGAATCAGTGGTAGAGTGACGGCCTCCGGATCCCAAGATAGCGGGTTCAAACCCGGCAGAGGTAGTCGGATTTTTGAAGGGCAGAAAAAAGTCCATTCGACACTCCATGCCGTACGATATCAGCATGTAAAAGATCTCTGGCGACACATTTGGTGTTTACCTGACAAAATTAATTAAATCTCAGCCAGAGACGCCCAAGAGAGTTTCGGTATACTCGGTCTGCCATCTAGTGGGCCTAGAATAAAACGGAACGTCACAATTGACGAGCAGACAGCCAGATGGCGTCAACTTGAAATGTCTACACACGGTAACTGAGGCCATACGATTATTATTATTATTATTATTATTATTATTATTATTATTATTATTATTATGGTAAAGACGAATTACTTTGCAATGCTATCTGTCTTAATGGTAATGTACTATGTACCTGTACTAATGTTGGCTACTGAGTGCATGATTCGAAGCAGTGTATCGATTCATTCAAGTGTCCGAGTGAATCGATTCACAGGAACGGCAAGCTCACGGCACACAAATCATGCACAATCACGGCTCAGTGAGCCACATGACACACACGGCTCCTTATCGGCATAATGGACACTGGCGGGGAGCCGAGCTTCCGTTGCAGCGAGACACAGTGAATCATGGCACACTGAAAGAATCGTGCATAGTCACGGATCAGTGAGACACAACACACACACACGGCTCATTATCGGTACACTGGACATTGGCGGGAAGCCAAACTTCCTCTGAAGCAATACATACAGAGTCATGGTACACTGGAAAAATCATATGCTACAATGGACTCTCGAGCTCAGCTCATTTGAAAATAATACCCACTCGCATTCACTGTCCTCTTCTTACAGGGAGTTTTAAATAATAGATGGATTTATTTGCAGTGTTAAAAAGATAGTCAGAACATAATTCCAAAGTACCTAGCTTGTAAGTAGGTAGGCAATTAGGTTATTCTAATTACCGTATTAGTTTAATCAATCGGTATTTTTATAACTAGTTGACGTTCGACAATTACTTAAACTCAGCTCTCTAGCCTCCACGCCTGTCTGAATGGCTCAGACGGATGAGACGCTGGCCTTCTGAACCCAACTTGGCAGGGCCGAGCTCAGTGCGATGGCATTTGAAGGTGCTCAGCCTCGTGTCAGTAGATTTACTGGCACATAAGAGCTCCTGCAGGACTAAATTCCAGCACGTTGACATCTCAAAAAAACCATAAAAGTTGTTAGTGGGACATAAAGCCAATAACATTATTATTTAGCCTACCCTATGACTATGAGTTATGCTCATGACCACTCGAAATTGTCTCAGTTTGTATGTCGCATCATTGCACAATGCTTCAATAATCAAATCACCAGGTTACCAGTATACGTGGACAGTGAGTATGTAAGTAGACTGATGCAATAGCTTAAATAAATTATGTTTAATCAGAAAACCAGTGGGCTACTGTCCATCTCGCGTAGCCTATACAAAATATGACGATTTAAAAAAAGCCTCTGCCGATAGAAAAAGACATTTTCAAAGATGACCCAGTTAGTTGGCCGACTCGACAATCTTCTTCTCAGTGTGTTTCACTTCATTTCTCCACATCTCTGCTGTCACCTGTAGAATATATTGAAGTATCACAACTTGACAAGTATATTATAAACTCCACTTGCCTATATCCAATAAATAACATTTCCACTTGGCCTACCTGATCAAGAGATTCTTTCCACACAGCTGTAGCTCTGTCCAATCCATGACCAGGTCTTGAAGCCACTGTTTTGTTATAATACTGTTTTGCCACAGACCATGCAAATTCGATGGCATTGAAAAATGAGTGGTATGGAGGAAATCGTAGGACAGTATGGCCTTCACTGTGCAGCATCTCGTCAACAATGTACCTGGTTTTAAAGAAACAGAGAAATATTATTATGCATACATGAAAGTCAACAACATGAATGTAAACAATATTATCTAAACTTATGTTTAGGTGCTTCTGTACCTCTTTAAGTGACTTCGATTCATATTACACAACCTTTGCAGCTCATCTTATGTAGCATAATCTTGATTTCTCTTCAAGTTTGTAGCATCAAATCAGCACCTGTAAGAATTTTAAGTTTTAGTTTGAAGTTATTTCTTCTAAAAAAAAGTATTCCCTAAAAATATGAGATCCTCTTCAAGGATAGGCCTATTAATTGATAAAAAATGTGATTTCTGTTGAATGATACAAAAAGATGTCTGATTTTAAGTGAAACCAACTACTGTGTAGCAAAGTCACCTGATGATGAAGTCAATGAATTACTACTTACACTACTTTATCCTAACATCTCTCATGAATGTATTTCCATTAGTAGGCCTATATCTGGATTAGAAGTCCACGATCACTTGCATTAAAGATATAAGTATAAACACCCATTTCAATACCTTAGAACAAATGTAATTGCTGCGAACACTGAACCTATATCAGGCAGTAAGAAATAAGAAGCTTGGAAGGTGTTCAACAGTCAGGTATCAAGCACCGATTCAGGTGGAGATTGTCGAATGCAGAATAAACATAATAAATAGGCCTGCAATACAAGTAATTTACTGATAAAAATATCCAGTAATATTATATGAAAATACACTGGGGAAGTTTTGATTGAAGTACCTCTCTAAGGTTAATCATTGGCCTAAAGTGAATACCTGCAAGTCTTTTTAATAACCAAGAGATCCCTTGACAGTGGAGAAGTCAAAATCAAAAACCACGTACAGAACCCAATGAGCGGTAAGTTATAATGCCACTACCGATCTCGTGCCAGTCAATTTCAATCAATCGGGCACCACTGACTTGCACTTAGATCAGTCGCCCAGGTGGAAGATGTAGTTTCAGGGATAGGCCTAGTATTTTCTTCAATAATTGCAAAGAATTTGGAAATTTATTGAACATCTCCCTTGGTAAATTACTCCAATCCCTAACTCCCTTCTTAAAAAAAACAAAAACAAATATTTGCCCCACTTTTCATCCTCAACTTTATAATTGTACTATGATCTTACCTACTTTTAAAATACCACTGAAACGTATTCGTCTACCAATGTCATTCCACACCACCTCTCCACCGACAGCTCGGAACACACCACTTAGTCCAGCCACTCGTCTCCTTTCACCCAAGTCTTCCCAGCCCAAACTCGACAAAATTTTTGTAACGCTACTCTTTTGTCAGAAATCACCCACAACAAATCGTGCTTCTTTCTTTTGAACTTTTCCAGTACTCAAATCAAGTAATCCTAGTGAGGGTCTCATACACAGGAACTGTACTTAAGTTGGGGTTTTATCAGAGACTTACGTGCCCTCCCCCTTTACATCCGTACTACAAACCCTAAATACCCTCATAACTATGAAAAGAGAGATCACCTCACTATAATAAAATGAAGTAAAATAAAGTAAGAACATACCAGGTATAAAGCCATCTTTCTTTCCAGCATGAACAATAACCAGTCTTCCTCCCTAAGACACAGGTCGACGAATTACTCCTTGAACATCATGTCCAGATTTGTGTGGTTTATTCCAGGAGTATGTGGGCGACCCTGAAAGAGAAATGCACATTTGAAACCAAAGACACCTGATGAAGATAAATTATTCTAAGATTTTTAAATAAAATATAACATATATATTCACCACTACCCTGTAAGAATACACACACAGAAATATATTACATACACATACACCGTACGTCAACAGGAATACACAAAGGTTAAGTCTACAAACCGTATCGAAGTCGACACAAGACATGGTATAGGCCTACATGATTAGGTTAGGTTAGGTTCAGAATGAAATACTGCTCCATTTGAACTGATTGTCATTATGTCAGAAACTTATCATAGAAACAAGATAAAAACGAACACTTACCCCAGTTAATAATGAAACTCTTGCCATTAGCTTCGTATCACTGCGACTGATACCTTCTTCGTCGTAGTTCGTGTTTCAATTGCTCGTAGCAATGTACAAGCATTTCTTGACCTGATGTTTGTAAAGGACGTAACCTTGCTTTCCTTTTCGGAGGAGTTCTTGCAGATTTTTCTTCCTTATTCCTTCTTAGACATCCCAATCGAATTCTGTTCGTATAAGTATGGGACGAAATAGGAACGTAATTAATAAAATGTTGTGCTCATCATTTCACACAAACTATGTTATTAAATGCATTATCCGAACATGCCACAATTCTACTTACCTGGTATTAGCCAAATAGATTTACAATCCCACAGAAAAAGAAAATATTCTTTAAATATTCTCGCAAATGTATCATTAGTGACTTTAATACCAATGCGGTGGCAACACGCAATTCACGCTAGAACAGTGATTGAACGTTGCCAACGTGCCAGATTAACGGTAAATGTAAGACGTCGTATCGGCAAGTAGGGTCCCTAAACTGTATGGTTACCGACACTGAAAAAGACCCAACAGCAAGAAAAGTTACTATAAATCAATACTTTAATATTACAGGGGAGAAAGGGTAAGGTTGCACCCTTAGGGTACGTCCTTACACGGGGACGACTATACAGTACGGCCACGGTATGCAACCCGCCTGTCCGCTGCTCTCTTGTCACGTGACAAACACTCGTCCCGAGCGGAGGAAGTAACAGCGGTTCCCTAGGGCAACTACGTGATGACGTCTGTTCTACGAGGTAGAAAGTACGGGCTTTTACACCTCATATTACAAGGAAAGAGTAGCTGCTACACCACCGCTGCCATGGCTCCAAAACATCAAAGACTTGCATCAACAACACCGAACAACTCTTCGAGTTAGCTAAAGAAAGGGATGCTTTCTCCAGGGTGATCGCCAACGTCAGAAGGACCGTATGTGGCATTTCAAGAAGAAATAGAAGAAGAAGAAGAAGAAGAAGAAGAATATGATGAAGAAGGCCTAATTACCTTAATTTTGGGGTCAGAGTACGTCTATAATTTCTGCATTGTACTTGGTTTGAAACCGGAAGTGGATTAAGACAAGACACTGCCTTTCGCCGACTCTATTCACAATATAGAGAGGGGTCCAAAAATCTGTGCACACTGTTTGATAGTCCATATCTTCTGACAAATTTGACTTGCAGTTACAATTTATGGCGCTGAAAGAGAGTTGTGTTATTTTTTCGAAATGACTGCCCGCAGTTTCCAAACAACTGCAGACCGAAGTACAGCTATCAGTGTATCTGCCAGAACGGCAGCACAAGACGCTACGATTTTTTCACGTGGCTCGTTGACTGTAGCTGTTTTTTGTCTATACACGTCATTCATGACGGTTCCACACAGGTAAAATCCCAGTGGTTTCAAATCAGGTGACCGATGTGGGTATTCATTAGCTCCTCTTCGACCTAACCACCGTCCAGGTAGAAAGTCATCCAGGTACAACCTGACATCCCGATGGTAATAAGGCGAGGCTCCATCTTGCTGCAGGTAAAGTATTTCATCACCATACAGGGTTTGGATGGCAAATCAAGATACATCTGACCAGTCACAGTGCCCCCGATGAAGAAGGGACCAATCAAACAACGCGATGATATACCACACCATACATTAATCCCCGGTAGATTCACTACCTTTTCCACATGAACGTGAGGATTTACAGGAGACCAGTAGATGCTATTGTGGCGGTTCACAGTACCTTTAATTTTGAATTGCGCCTCGTCAAACCACAGAAATTACCTTGCAAATTCTCATCTTCGAAAATCATGTGCTCAAACAATTCACGGTATTCTGTCCTTCGATCCAGGTCGTCCTCGTTCATCGCGTGTAGCAGTCTTGGAATGAACAGTTTCCACTTTGCTCCCCCTAAGAATGCGCCTCACTCTTGATTGGCTCGCCCAGGTTTCGCGCACTCCCTGGTTCACTGATTTTTGCGATGATTTGGCGAAATGCTTTAACATCGCAGCACTGGACTCTGGACTTGTAACAGTTCGTGGTCGACCGGGTCTTGCCTTGTGCACATCGTTAACAGTTCCGTCGGCTTCGAACTTGTCACGAATACGAACTTTTGTTCGGCGTGTTGGTGGCCCGTGTTCCAAATTATTTCTGCCACTTCCGTTGAACCTCGTGAATGTTCTCGTACTCCCAGAACCACTTCAATACACCCTTGCTTTCTACAAGTCATAGCCATTGTTATTACTCGTCTGTCTTCCGATGTACTGGCGGGCTCGCTCTAACACTCGAAATCGCCACCTTGACTTCTTACTTGCCTTATTTCCTGTTGTTCCCTCTGGAGCATAGGGCATTCGCATAATTTCTCCACGCAGTACGGTTCCTGGCCATTCTCTTAACTGCATGCTAGGTCTTGTCCACCTCGGTGATTTCCTTTTCGATCGTCCTCTTATTGCTGTTGAAGAGGTCTTCCTGAAGATCACAATAAAGAAACCAATTGTCTTTATCCTCTTCATGCCAAAGGTCTTCATGAGGTAATCCGTCTGGTTTTTAATTTCGCTTCAGTTTCTATAATCAAATTAAGAAAAACGAGTGATTAGCCCACTGCTTCCGAGTGCCTTGATGGGGCTGCCATCTTAACACTGAGGCACCAGGCTGTTTTTTGTCGGGGTTTCTTCCCTTAGCCCTTGAAGTTCTCACTTATAACTGCAAGGCAGCAGTTCCTGTTCTACTTACCCCGAATAGGAGGGTTGTCTCTTCCACCAGTTCCACCATTCCGAAAGCCCCTTCTCCGCCTTCACTGCCGTTGATTCTTCACCGTAACCCAGGCAAGGGAACCTTACATGGGACTACCAGCCGCGTCAGCAGGACCAAGGAAAGAGGTGTTACTCTTCTATCGCTCACCCCTTGTCCTGACTTGTGACAGGCAAAGCCTGGCTTCCCAAATATTGGGCCCAGGTTAGTGGGGTTCATCGTCACCTATACACAACAAATTTAAGAGTTACACAATATTTCCACGTGAGATTATTAAGTTTTAAGTCTGTTTGTTTTGAAATGATTGAATTACAAACAGTTAATACCGTTTTTGGACATCTTTGTATATTGGAGACCTGATACGGAAGACTATAAAAGTGAAGAAGAAGGAAGAGTAAGTATAGGAGGCCAGAAAACCACCTATATCAAGTTTGCTGACTCCCCGGTATTGCTTGGAGAAGAACACTATCCAAAGTAGAAAACGAATGCAAGAGTATGGAATGAAAACAAACACAAGAAAACTGAGGTATTGAGAGTATATGACAAAGAAAATATAAAACGAGAGGAGCTATTCAGTAAAATACGAGGGTATCATTTCTCGTCCTTATCAGCCTATGCCTGGCATTCCACAAGGTTCACTACTGGGACCTTTGTGTTTCCTTCTATTCGTTAATAATCTGCCATCACAAATCCATACGAGCAACTACCTGTTCTATGCTGGTGACCTCAAACTCTATAGGGTAATTGAAAAGATGAGTGACTGTGAATTGTTACAGTCTGATATAAATAATATTAGTGATTGGTGCAAAAAGTGGCATTTAATCCTAAATATTTCAAAGTGCAGTGCAATATCCTTCACGAGAAAATATCAAATTAATGTATTCAGTTATCACATAAAGGATCAAAAAGTAAAGCTTGTTAATAAAATTAACGATCTTGGTTTTATTTTTAGTAATCAAAATAATCAAATTTCAATGGGATGTGTTAAATATCGTTAACAAGGCATTCAAAACGTTAGGCTTGCTCAAAAGAAACTGCAAGAGTTTTAAATCTTTTGTCCCATTGAAAACCCTGTATTTCTCGCTTGTACGATCTAGTCTAGAATACTGCTCTGAAGTGTGCATTCCTTCACCGCAATACTTAGTTAATACCTTAGAGCGAGTACAGATCAGATTCTCAAAGTGGATCAGTAAAACGTGTTTGGGTATCAAGCTGTCATCGATAGATAACGATTTGTTTTGAACAAACATTCGTATTGAGTCTATTAGAACTGGGCGCAGGTATGTCAACGCACGTTTCATACACAAATTATCCCAATTTACTCCAGTTGCTACCAATTCATGTTACTTCCCGCAACACCCGACAGGCTGTCACCTTTCACTTACCCAGGTGCAGAACGGAATCACAGAGGAACTCTTGCTTTATGCAGGTCCTAAGATCCCTGAACGAAATTAGTGGGATGGTGGATGTATTTCACTCGTCAGCTAGTTAAATTCGCAGACGTCTTATAGACGCTTCATAGACATCGTGTTCCTTGTATCTTGTTCTGCGCATTTGGTAACTGAGAGTTATACTTCCTTCCTTCCTTCCTTTCTTCCTTCCTTCCTTCCTTCCTTCCTTCCTTCCTTCCTTCCTTCCTTCCTTCGGTCATTTCAAAAGTATAAACACTTTTCTGTTTTCATGTTGTTTATTCTTCTTTGTGTGTTTTGTAACTATGTAGATGTTATATCTTGCTTAGTTATAATTAGTAGTGGTAGTAAGTGCTGTTATTTATTATATCATCTGTAATTGGAGAACTAATAACTCTGTTGATGATAAATAAACAAATCAAATCAAATGAACAGGTTCCACTGTACAGATATTTGGGGAGCATGCTATCCAACAAATGGATGAGTTATTTAGTTATCTAAGTTATATTGTCTGCGTGTGTCTTGCGTAGCTGCTGTTGGCCTATTGCAGGCATTTTAACATTAGGAGTAAATCTGAATTATTCATTACATAAAATATATGATGGTTTCTCATGTATGTTGTTTTTAGTTGCGGAAATGGTTCCATCGACAAGTACAGTGTGAATGTACTTGACAAAAATTAACAATTAAATGTCACAGTGTAATTTAATAAATAATGCTCTAAACATGTCAAATTTCGTAGAAACTTTTGATTATGATTTTTCACACAATAATTTGATCGTTATATGTATTTTGATTCTCTTAAGTATCTTGTTTTCCTTCGGGCTGCCGTTATCTCGAATTTAAATTACTTAAATGTAACTTCAAATCCTTGTATTTTGGAAAAAAAACATACCATTTGAAATCGCGATATATCAACAGTTTGTCAGCGTATCTATACTCTCATCAAGTATCGATATCAAATGTGATATCGATATTATAGTAAATCGGAGCGTCCTTACCCGTTCCACATTCGAAGTCGCTAAGTTCCCTGGTTCCACCCTTTCTGCAGTTATCTCGTAGCAATGAGCAATACTGAGCCCTCAACCACCTTTTGCAGCAGCGGCAGCTTCATAGTGCCATCCTTCTGTAAAGGATGAATCTCCTTTCCTCTCGTAAAAGGCGACTAAAAGAGAACTCAGCTCCTTTCATCTTGGGAGTGTGGGTTGGCAATCAGCTGAAACTAACATTGCCTCCACTTACTTGTGTACCGGGATTGATAGCTGCAGTCGCTTAAGTGCGGCCAGTATCCAGTAATCGGGAGATAGTGGGTTCGAACCCCACTGTCGGCAGCCCTGAAGATAGTTTTCCGTGGTTTCCCCTTTTCACACCAGGAAAATGCTGGGGCTGTACCTTAATTAGGGCCACGGTCGCTTTCTTCCCACTCCTAGCCCTTTCCTGTCCCATCGTCACCATAAGACCTATCTGTGTCGGTGCGGTGAAAAGCAACTTGCAAAAAAAATTATTGTGTCAGTCTTCTCATCTTCATCATTCATATCTGACTTCTCTTGGTGAAATCTTGTTCTTTTCCGACCCCGACGGTGTTAGGTTTGCCGGCTCTAGCGAGTCTTTAATTTTCACGCCTTCCTTGGCCATTCCATTTCCTTTTCAAATAACTTTATTCTTCGAGGTGTCAGGCCTCTTCCATTTTCCTTCTGATTCCTCACTTGTACTACCTCTTAAAACAATAATCACCACTAACACCTCCTTCATAGTGGCATCTAGGCTCTAGTTAATGTGTCGAGAAGAGTATCCGGATACTTTTCATCAGAAAGAGTACGAGTTGACAATTTTTCACAGCTCCAGCGAAATGCGAGCTTTCATTACAATGTTGATTTACGACCACATACCCTCCCTGACGCCAACTGTGTGGAGCGATGCAATCTCTACTGCGTGTTTCCGATAGTCGGAAATGTTCTGCGTAGATGAAGATGTGTGTTAAGAAATTCACAAATACACAGTCATTGTTGCCGAACATTAGTATCGGTAAAATTTGATCATTCTGTGTGTCTTAAATAGAAGATAAGATCATTCTGAAGCGTGCGAAAGCGTAAATATAGCGAATCTTCCGTAAATATAATTATTAAAATAAATATACATACTCTGGACTACTTCGCAGTGCGCACACCAAATTCTTCACTGGCACTGCGCTTTATCGTAACCCCTTTTGTTACCTGTTGAGGTCCAGGACTGGTACAAAAGAATGTCGAGTGTTATGTCTGTGAAGTCTGAATATCTTAGTGATGCAGATTTCAGAGAGAGATAAATATCACATGTGTTACGGTACTGAATGTATATTTTTGACATTTTTGTCTTATGGCTGGGGGTCATACGAATACTTGTGTAACGGGACGTGACAAAATGTGTGACGGAAGTGTTACCTAGCAACCGTGCAGGCTGCAATGTAAGGTATGGATGGATAGCCAGACAGTGTTACCTAGCAACCGTGCAGGCTGCGATGTAAGGTATGGATGGATAGCCAGACAGTGTTATCTAGCAACCGTGCAGGCTGCGATGTAAGGTATGGATGGATAGCCAGACAGTGTTACCTAGCAACCGTGCAGGCTGCAATGTAAGGTATGGATGGATAGCCAGACAGTGTTACCTAGCAACCGTGCAGGCTGCGATGTAAGGTATGGATGGATAGCCAGACAGTGTTACCTAGCAACCGTGCAGGCTGCGATGTAAGGTATGGATGGATAGCCAGACAGTGTTACCTAGCAACCGTGCAGGCTGCAATGTAAGGTATGGATGGATAGCCAGACAGTGTTACCTAGCAACCGTGCAGGCTGCGATGTAAGGTATGGATGGATAGCCAGACAGTGTTACCTAGCAACCGTGCAGGCTGCGATGTAAAGTATGGATGGATGGTCAGACAATGTTACCTAGCAACCGTGCAGGCTGCAATGTAAGGTATGGATGGATAGCCAGACAGAGTTACCTAGCAACCGTGCAGGCTGCAATGTAAGGTATGGATGGATAGCCAGACAGTGTTACCTAGCAACCGTGCAGGTGTGATGTAAGGTATGGATGGATGGTCAGACATTGTTATCTAGCAACCGTGCAGGTGTGATGTAAGGTATGGATGGATGGTCAGACATTGTTATCTAGCAACCGTGCTGGTGTGATGTAAGGTATGGATGGATTGTCCAGACAATGTTACCTAGCAAACCGTGCAGGCAGTAATATAAGGTATGGATGTATGGTCAGACAATGTTATCTAGCAACCGTGCAGGCTGCGATGTAAGGTATGGATGGATGGTCAGACAATGTTATCTAGCAACCGTGCTGGCTGCGATGTAAGGTATGGATGGATGGTCAGACATTGTTACCTAGCAACCGTGCTGGCTGTGTCTTATGGCTGGTTGCCATCTCAAATTTGCGTCCGGCTAAATGGCTAAATGGTTAACGTGCTGGTCTTTGGTCACAGGGCTCCCGGGTTTGATTCCCGACAATGTCGGGAATTTTAACCATCATTGGTTAATTCCCCCGGCACGGGGACTGTGTGTATGCGTCGTCATCTTTTCATCCTCATCACGAAGCGCAGGTCGCTTACGGGAGTCAAATCAAAAGACCTGCACCAGGCCACTCCAGAGGCCACACGCCATTATTATCTAAAATTGACATCCGTTGAAGAGTGACCATGACCAGGAGACTTATTTATGATCATTTGATTCTCGCAAAGGTGTTTCCTTTTTCGACAATTTGCCTTACGTCGCACCGACACTGATAGGTCTTTTGGCGACGATGGGATAGGAATGGACTAGGAGCGGGAAGGAAGCAGCCGTGAATTTAATGAAGGTACAGCCTGGTGTGAAAATGGGAAACCACGGAAAACCAGCTTTAGGGCTGTCTACAGTGGGGTTCGAACCCACCATCTCCTGAAGATAAGCTGATAGCTACGTGACACAAACCACACTGCCACTTGCTTGGTATCTGGTTTCTCTGTGTACTTACGGGGATAAACGAAAAATGTGGAAAAATTAGAATTCGTCATGAATGAAATGAGGGGAAGATGATTTATTATAAGTGCTACTGATTGAAAATTCGCGATACTTATTACTAGCGTAAACAGAAAATGCTCCGACTAAAGCATTTATATATTCCAAATTGTTATTAATACTTAATGTTGTTAAATCTGAAAGTGAATATTTTCTATTTTCTATTGTTGTGAGTAGGTCCCCAAGTCTTCCTAGGTACTAGTTAACATTTAGAGAGGAGTATCTGGATACTTTTCAGCAAGATATTAAAATTTGTTGACAAAAAACATGAGCTCCAATACAATAGTAGGAGTCTTCTTCTTCTTCGTCTTCTTCTGCTTCTTCTGTTTACCGTCCAGGGTCGGTTTTTCCCTCGGACTCAGCGAGGGATCCCCCCTCTACCGCCTCAAGGTCAGTGTCCTGAAGCTTCAAACTCTGCGTCGGGGTATACAACTGGGGAGGATGACCAGTACCTCACCCAGGCGGCCTCACTTGCTATGCTGAACAGGGGCCTCAATAGTAGGAGTAATTAACAAATAATATACAACTCGCCCTAATAAAATGTCGGAGTAAATTTTCTTTTATCAGAATATTTGTCCTATTTTCTTTTACATATTTCTCTGATCATTCCCAAATGTCTATAAATTTATCAGGAATCGATTAACGGAATTAAACCAAAGAACTTCACAAGAGCTAGTCCAACTCTTTGGCTGAATGGTCAGTGCTCCGGGGTAATCTGTGGAAATCAGAGGCGAAAGAAGATGCTGGTGGTAATGGCTCTATCTACGATAGTCAAAGACGAATTTAAAATTTTAAAATAAAGGTTATATTTCTTTTCAGATCTTAAATTTCAACAAATAACAATCTTTCGGGTACATAGGTAGTTGATAAAAAAAATAGAAAAACCAAGAATTGGTAATTTACAATTTTGAGCTTCAAACATCATCAATTTACAAGGCCCTAACATCACAAATGTTGCGTTTAGTCAGATAGATAAGGAGAGATATCTCCCAAAACACAATTTTCAAGAGCACTTTGCTCCAACGGTTATAAGTTACGGCTTTCCAAAGAGATCACACAAATATCTGTTACATTACCACAAAAGAGCTTACATGCTCTACAAATTCTACCAAGGAGACAGCGCTCCCGAACTCTTACGGCCTACTCAAGGCACCCGTTAACTATTACAAGACGGGAACGAGCGTATCTACTCAATACAATTACACCTTCAGGCCTCTCTAAGCACAACCTGCAATTTACAATACATTTTAATTTACACAGGGGTATCTAGTACCCATTCTACTGGATCTTCGTGACACAGAACAGGTTAAATTACTGGTCCAAACTCAAACATATATGGAGGCGTTCACTTACGCTCCTAGAAATAAAGGTTAAAACCCTACTTGGGCTTGCACTCCGACGATGCAGAGGCTAATCCCATACTACTGAGGTGACTAGAAGGACAAATTAATTTATGATTTACAGGAGAAAATCAGTTACAAAATCGTAGTCACCTCAAGATTACAGTCTAAGTCTTTACGACTTACATGAAATTTTACATGGGAAAGAAGAAAGTTTACATTTTATAAAAATTGACAGTTACATAGTTAATGATTGGAACCTTCCCCTCGAGTCAGCTTGTAGAGATAACTACAGAGATAAAAAACTGGTGGCCATTACCTGGGCTGATGTTCTGCCTGCCGAAGAATGAGGACCCCTGACTCCTCTCTTAACACACACACTCAGTAATTCGGCGATCAATAAGACAAATTAACTTAAAAAAGCAACAGTCTTTATACCCGAGAGGAATTTTCTAGAAGGCCCTGGACTAAATCCGTACACGCCCTCTCATTTTTATTGGCGGATAAAATAGATACAAGAAACGTTTGATTGGCTGAAAAACAAATACATGAAATTTCTGATCGGTCAGAAACCAACGCTAGCGGGATGAGTAAGAAGTGTTGCAAACCTTGAAGTACCAAAAATAAGAAAAGTCAATTTAGTTCAGAAAACCTATAAACACAAAATTTCCTCAAATCTCTAATTATTCCACTTTGCACCAGATTGCAAGACCTCAGTTCTTTAATAGAGGCATCTATGGAGAAAAGTGCGAACTTCCTGTGATACACCAAATCAAAATCAAGAAATCCAGTCAGTTTAGGAAACTTTAAAATAATATATTACTCCATCATTTAATAGTGACATATTTTGATCAACGTCCCAACTTCTTGCATTAGGTATTTCAATTTTTATGTGAGAGGTAGCGTTCTTTGATGCTTTTCATTTAAATTCACGAGGATGAGGCGAACCTCCCGGTACAGTCAGCGTTAAAACCTTCGGTTCAGAAGTCCCGGGTTCGATTCCCGGCCGGGTCTGGGGCTTTAATCGCTTGTGATTGATTCTTCTGGCTCTGGGACTGGTAGTTTGTGTTTGTCCCAACACTCTCCTCTTCATATTCAGACAACACACCACACTACCAACCACCACAGAAACACGCAATAGTGATGACATCCCTCAGCGTAAGGTTAGCGTTAGGAAGGGCATTCGCCCGTAAAATAGGGCCAAGTCCACAAGGCGTTGAAAAAGCTATAGAAGAAGAAAAAGAAGAACTTCACAAGAGTTGGACGGTGTCCATATTACGAAACATGTAACAAAAGACAAGCTAAAGAGCAGTGCTCGTGCTGGTTAGCGGGCTCCGACAGTGTAAGATGAAGACTCGTATTTTACGCCATAACTTTAATTTCTCGAAAAACAGCAAAAACCGCAAAAAATTAGGTCCGTAATCTCATAAAATATAAAAGCGTAATCATTCTAAACAACCAGAAGTATCAAATTTTACCGATATTAAAGTGTGCTGTGAACAGGTCCTGAAAACAGAGGAATTGACTATACGTACATCCTGGGCCCGGCCGGGAATCGAACCCGTGGTCCTTTGAATCGTAGACCAGTATAAGTCAGCCAAAAAGTGTTCCGCAAGCTACATTTTGCTCTAGGGTACATCAAGAGGCGGATGGAAAAATATTATATCCATCAAGCAAAATGCAGCAGACGAATTAACGCTTGTATTTATATTAATTCAAAATAACATATCTGCAGTCATTCCATCTCTTTACTCAGCTCTTGGGCTGCACTGTGTAGGCTAAACGATGACTTCAACAACATGCGAGACCATTCTCTTTAAACTCCAAACACACTTTAGATGGAGATGTACCCGCGAGGTCATTAGTGGGGACTGTGTCCACTTCGAACAAGAGTCTATAATTGCACGTAATGGGAGAGGTTTATGAAGTACGAACTTGTTCTTTCATTCGCCTCACCCGCATGTTTTTTTTAAATGCGAAGAACAAGAAGTAACAGAACGAATCTCTCCAGTTGCTACTGAAACTTTTATGCGCCAGCAAGGATTATGCGGGTTCTTTACTTATCTAACGATCTCTCGACAGCGCTAAAAATATTTCTAGAACGAACTCCAGATTGAAACAGCCTAGGAAAATAATCTGTTTGTCTTGATTTGGTTCTGCGAGGAATATTAATGCTTTATTTACCTGGCGGTTTACTCCTACAAGACTTCTTAACTTCTTTGTGATATTCTTTCTTTCTTCCATAAAATATTATTATCACTTTCTTTCTTTCTTTCTTTCTTTCTTTATTTCTTTCCTCCTTCCTTTATTTCTTTCTGTCTTAATCCGTTTACCCTCCAGGCTTGGTTTTTCCCTCCGACTCAGCGAGGGCTCCCATCCCCCTGTGGGCGGAGGTGGTACAATAACGCCCACGGTAACCCCATGGTGACTAAAAGGGGACCCAGGGTTTCTGAACTTTTGCACGTGGGTTGGCGACCACGGGGTCCTTACCTGAGTCTTGGCATTGCTTTCCACTTGCCAGGCTCCTCACTTTCATCTATTCTTTCCGACCTCCCTTGGTCAACTCTTGTTCATTTACGACTCCGATGGTATTAGAGAACTCGAGACCAAGGGAGTCTTTCATTTTCACGCCCTTCGTGGCCCTTGTCTATCTTTGGCCGATGCCTTCATTTTTCGAAATGTTGGATCCCTTCCATTTTTCTCTCTGATTTGTGTTATATAGAGGATGGTTACCTAGTCCTAGTCATACTTCCTCTTAAAACAATAATCACCACCACCACCACTTTGAACAGGATTATTTATTATTTGTATATTTACATTCCATCTACTACAGTTTACACTTATCTCATTTGTTAATAAAATATATGCAATACCCGGCGTTACCCGAGTAATTTTAGGATTTGTATTACCTGTTAGTTACGTGAGAAGCTATTTTTTTTTTAGATTTATTTATTATGACATTGATTAATATTTAAAGAAATGTTTTGTAGTTTAAGAGTTATTGTTATGTGTTTGAATTGTAAGTTTTTGTTTTACATTATATTGTTTCGCGTTTATAAAATTGTCCGCCTCTGTGGTGTAGTGGTTAGTGTGATTAGCTGCCACCCCTGCAGCCCCGGGGTCGATTCCCGGCTCTGCCACGAAATTAGAAAATTGGTGCGAGGGCTGGAACGGAGTCCACTCGGCCTCGGAAGATCAACTGAGTAGAGGTGGTTCGATTCTAACCTCAGCCGTCCTCGAAGCAGTTTTCCGTGGTTTCGGAATTCTTCTCCAGCCAAATGCCGAGATTGTACCTAACTTACGGCCACGGCCGTTTCCTTCCCTCTTCCTTGCCTATCCCTTCCAATCTTCCCGCCCCCTCACAAGGTCCCTGTTCAGCATAGCAGGTGAAGCCGTCTGGGCGAGGTACTGGTCATCCTCCCCAGTTGTATCCCCGACCCAGAGTCTGAAGCTCCAGAACACTGCCCTTGAGGCGGTAGAGGTGGAATCCCTCGCTGAGTCCGAGGGAAAACTAAATCTGGAGGGTAAACAGATTAAGAAAGGAAGTTAATAAAACTCCGGCCTGTCGCAGTCCGGATTGTTTGGGCAGTAGATGATCCTTTCAAATAAAGTTTAAAAAATTAGTGATGATTTTATGTATTTACGCGTCGCCCCATACTTACGATGTACACGGTTCCAGCTGTTAATCAGCCTACGGACCTCAACATCTTTGGATTCAGCACTAATGATGCTCAGTTTGGACATTATTTTCGATTATATTTGTATCTCACCCCGTCTCAGCCCCTCCTGATAGTAAGTCATAAGTGTAGCAAGTTCGACTGAAATCTCTCCAGTGGTTTACGAGGAGATGTAAAACATACATAGATACGTACAATGACATTTATATACCAGGTGGCTCCCGGACGCCGTACTTTCTACTTAGAAATGTCCCGCATGCATAAGTGATGTGTGGGGTGTCTACCACCTAATTTCCTTTCCACGCGTAGTCCTTCCCTGTCTCATCGTAGCTATAATTCCTATCTGTGTCCTTGCGACGTAAAACCAATTGTAAAAAAATTTTCTACTATTTTGCTTTACGTCGCACCGACACAGATAGGTCTTATGGCGACGATGGGACGGGAATGATCTAGGAATGAGATGGAGGCGGTCGTGGCCTTAATTAAGGTGCAGCCCCAGCATTTGCCTGGTGTGGAAATGGGGAACCACGGAAAACCGTCTTCAGGGCTGCCGGCAGTGGGATTCGAAACCACTATCACCCGGGTGCGAGCTCGCAGCTGCGCGGCCTTATCTCCACGGCTAGCTCAGCCGGTAAAATTAAATAGAAGTACGGCATGATCATGCAATTAAAAGTTATTTAGTATTTTAATACACACTAAGGAACTAACAGACACTGAAGAGGCTGCCAGACTGACGAATGCGTGCGTCATACGGGTGAATTATAACTCAGTGTCCACGACCTTGGCAAAACATTATACCCCTACTACCCTTCCCCACAGCACATGCAAAGTCTCCACTACTTGTCGTAGCGCTATGCAAATCGGTTAGCCGCGACGAACGGCATTTGGTGCTTATTTCCGCCAAACATTATGTTAATAAAATTAAAGAAAATAAAGGAAAGGATTAGCAGATAAGACGCAAAGGCTTGTACAGATAACGTTTCTCATCATCATCATCTGTTTACCCTCCAGGTTCGGTTTTTCCCTCGGACTTAGCGAGGGATCCCACCTCTACCGCCTCAAGGGCAGTGTCCTGGAGATTCAGACTCTTGGTCGGAGGATACAACTGGGGAGTATGACCAGTACCTCGCCCAGGCGGCCTCACCTGCTATGCTGAACAGGGGCCTTGTGGAGGGATGGGAAGATTGGAAGGGATAGGCAAGGAAGAGGGAAGGAAGCGGCCGTGGCCTTAAATTAGGTACCATCCCGGCATTCGCCTGGAGGAGAAGTGGGGAAACCACGGAAAACCACTTCCAGGATGGCTGAGGTGGGAATCGAACCCACCTCTACTCATTTGACCTCCCGAGGCTGAGTGGACCCCGTTCCAGCCCTCGTACCACTTTTCAAATTTCGTGGCAGAGCCGGGAATCGAACCCGGGCCTCCGGGGGTGGCAGCTAATCACGCTAACCACTACACCACAGAGGCGGACGATAACGTTTCTTTTAAAACTAACTGGCTGTGAGCTTGCCTCCGGTAGATCGTGGGTTCGAATCCCACTGTGGGCAGCCCTGAAGATGGTTTTCCGTGGTTTCCCATTTTCACACCACGCAAATGCTGGTGCTGTACCTTAATTAAGGCCACGGCCGCTTCCTTCCAACTCCTAGGCCTTTCCTATCCCATCGTCGCCATAAGTCCTATCTGTGTCGGTGCGACGTAAAGCAATTAGCAAAAAAAAAATATCCTAATTCCAGGTGGCTAAAGTGAATATGTAATGTTTACTCCACAAAGTGGCGAGGGGCGGGGGCGACGTTCCCTTCTCGCCCCACCCCCTAATCGCCGCAACTGTTTGGTAACACACCAAAGATGCAGAAAAGGAAATTTAATAACGTATTAATTTATACACGTGTAGACATTCCACGCGATAAAAGAGTTGCTTGTATGAAACAAACACGGTACTGTTCGGTAAAATACTTGTGTAGACGGCATATGTCTGTTTGGAGCTTCGGTTGCATTCCGACCTGGCAGTCCAGTTAAAAGTAATGTATGTGTATTCATCGCTGCTGAACACACTAGCCATTGTCGATAAGTAGACAGTAAATATAGTGCGGCTGTACCATACACCAGCCTAGAAGTATGCGGTCGAAAACGATGTTTACTAATGCAAGGGGTGCATTCGACCGGGAACGCTGAGTAACATGCTGCGAGTGTGACTCTGTTTCTTATCTCTTCATATTCTGACGTAACCTGCCCGCTGGCAGTCGTTCCCCTGTTAAAAGTAGGTGGTAGATACCCCACACATCACTTATGCATGCGGGACATTTATAAGTAGAAAGTACGGCGTCCGGGAGCCACCTGGTATATTTCACACGTTCTGCTCTTATATTTATTATTATACATGTACATAAATTACAAGGAAAAAATTGCATTAAAAGGAGAATTAATTAATTTAAACCCAATATTATTTATTTACAACTTTAACCTCTTGTTTTATCACTGGTAGGGCTGACAATACATCAGGAAGAGCACTCCTCGAAACTGCAGCCGGTGGCAGAACTTTACTCACAGGTAGCATTTCTAAGTAATTCTGTTATGAAATATTTTCTCGACTTGCAAAAGTTTCTCGTCATTTCCTGCCCACTCTCGGCTTCTGTTATTCCACAGAGAAGTTGAGGTCCTGAACATGGCAGTCTCAGTCCCCTGAGGACTAGACCCGACACGGAAATGGCTGTAGAGACGCTAAAAGCATTGTTATGTTACAAGTGGTCATATGTTTCGCCGTAACGGCTGCTCTTGCCTCCTTCTGTAACTTGTGTTGACAAGCGCTATTGTCGGTGAGTTCTCATCATCATCCCTCATTGGATCTCTGGTAGAGCATCTGCCTGTTGCCAAGATCTCTGCTTCAGACCCGGCACAAGTACGCTGTTCGAATTTTGAAGGCAGGCAGATTAACCCTTTATAAGGCGGTGGGACCTAAGCTTTTTTGTCATTTCTGGGCACTGGGAG
Organism: Anabrus simplex; assembly: GCF_040414725.1. Lineage (NCBI taxonomy): Eukaryota > Metazoa > Arthropoda > Insecta > Orthoptera > Tettigoniidae > Anabrus > Anabrus simplex. The sequence goes on along the minus strand of NC_090273.1, from coordinate 61,322,312 downwards.
TTTATTTCCCATGTATTGATGTGTGCTGCACTCTTGGGAATATCTGTGGAACTATTCTGATCTCCTTGGAATCTTTAGCTTCTTTGGAAAACATCTGAATAGCGATATTGTGCCAGCGCAACGCCTGTTGTGCACAAGATTTATGAAGTGACTGAAAATAAGGTAAGAAAACAACATTTTATAAGTCTATATACTATTTACATGAATTTTCTTTGTTTATTGTTCATTTTTCTCATTTGTTATGAGATTATTTACTTCCTTTTAGCAATTGAAGAGTTCTGAGATATAAATTTCTTTCACATTATACGTGGGAATATACTTCCCATAGCCCACATAGGTGTCCGAAATATTTCTGCTAAATAAAAAGTGAACTAACTGAACTGAAATTGTGTCCGTAGGTGGACCATGGGAACTATGTTCCCACTTCTGAGTGGCAGACAGCAGGCGGTGTGAAGTAAATTCCTATCTTATTACTGACCTCCTGAGCACTGGATTGTCTTTCTTTTTTTTTTTTAGAAACGAAATTTTCACTTCAGGAGGTGCAAATGTAGTGTGACCAACCTTCCCGCATTTTCAGGTATTTTATAAATGTCCCGCGCAGAAAGTCATTTGTCCCGCAGTTGTTTCGTTTTCTATCTGAACGAATTTTCGTGTTATTGTCATCGATACGAATTTTCACAACATGCACTTTCCTGTCATCTAGCTTCAACTAAGCATAGCATAACCGTTGTCAACAGTATGCTCTTTGAAAGTGCAAACATGCAGGTTATAGCGTCTTTGGATAAGTGTTCCGGATGTACCTTCCCACTTCCCAGGTACCGTTAGTCCTTGGCATGGCGTGGTGTGGTGTGGCCATTCTGTAGCAGGAAGCGCATCAGCATAGAAGTGTTGTATTAAACGGTGTTTCTCTTAAAGATTTGAGTTTTTTTTTATGGATTCGGCGTCGGATAGTGATGACTGTATCTCTACCTTGCCTCAAAAGAAATCCACCATTCAAACCCAAGAAGGCAAACATAAAATATAAACGCGTATATGCATATAATGTAAAGTGGAAAACCAACTCGCCATACTTATCTGCTGATCGAAGTGATGTTCACAAGACGTTTTGTAAACTCTGCAAGAAGATATTCAGTATATATCATGGATGAAGGGTCTTCAACCCACAAACCGGAAAAGAAAATTGTACAATAAAGATGAATGAAATGTATTTTTCTACGTTATTACGTCAGTAAGAGTACTTACCCTTGGCCAAAAAATAGGGACTGTGGAAACACAATGAGTTTGAAAATAGTGATTTTTTATCGTTTTAAGATTACTGCTAAAAATGTACATGTCTCCCAAATTTGTGAAAGGTTCCCCATTTTTTACTCTATTGTCCCTCATTCATTCCTTCAACACTTGTTCACCCTGTTCATATGGCCCTGAGGTTCACTCAGCCTGCACCAAAAATTAGTAGCAAGTTAATTCCTGGGGGCAAAGGCGGCCGGGCGTAGAGCTAAGGACTCTACTCAGCGCCGAAATTACGGATAGTGGAAGCCTTTACCTTCCACCCCGCCAAGTATCTTCATGGCCTGTATGGATACGACTTTGCATTGTTTTTGTTTTTAACTAGATATAATCTCTCTTTTCTTTATTTTCACTTATTTTTTCTTCAAATCATCTCAGGTTTCTACCTTATCAACTTGTGACTTCCCCTCTTGGAGAACAATCATCAAATGAGAAATGCAACCATTCAAGCTAAGGGCGCCAATCTTTAAGTTGAAGACTTAAAGATAAAAATTTATAATCAAGCTTGGACGGACTCTTATCACAGGGGTGAGGTGATAGTACACTAATCATTAAGTAGGAGAATTAGAAATCAAAAGGCTAATTAAGGCAGATTAATGAAAGTGAACTAGAAAAATACTATTTATTATATTTAATATGAATGACGACGGTTTAACGAGAACTGAATTTAAATTAGAAAATGAATTTAATAAAAAATTGAATGACTCTACTTCGCGAAAACTTGCAATATCTTTAACTCGCTTGCTCACCATGTCGTCTTGTTCTGCTGGTCCTTGGAAAGCTTCCCTCCTTGTAGCTGGAACATCACCGGTCGTCTTTGATATCTCTTCATCTGCAGCTCAGTACCATTCCTGCCTTACAAATTGCACCCACCACTAATTGGAAGATGACTTCAAAACTAACACTCCCTATTATGCTTTATCCCATAGCTTGGAGATAAGCCCTATGTCACAGTTAGAAGAACCACCTTGGGTTATATGGAGAGGATACTCAATTAAGAATCCTTCCAACTTTACTGATAATGTTCTCTGAAGTTTCATTTCTATCTAGATTAAAACTATCTATTGACTTAGACTGGTTCAAACCGGTCTTGTAGCCGTGCTGTACGTACTTCCTCATGAGAGTGGCTATACACCCCTCATTCAGAATTTCTAAGTATCGAGACGCAGAATCAAGTAGAAAATCAAGTAGAAGCTGTAGAATAACTCGTAGAATAATGTAGAGAGCGAATAAGACGTTGTAGAGAGCGACCCCCAGGAGCTCCAACACGTCCTTTTATAACCTTCTCTCGCGCTAATTACAGGCCGCTACAACGTGGTCCAATCAGATGACACTTCTCTCCCCACTCCAGAAATTAGAGTTGACGGGCCATATCCATGATATCAACTGTTCTTCTATTCGTCCTTTCACTCAGTATCCATGGCAACATGACGCTCCTTTGAAAATATAGGCGTTGATCAGTTCGAATAATTCTGGTCGAAATACGGTAGCTTACGTTAGGACGCGTGAACACGTGCTCGCTTTTCTCAGAACTTGATGTCTAAATTGGTCCTTCCTTCCTCCTCGGTGATGTGGCAAGATAACTGAAATCTACTGCAAGTTAATTTTAACCAACTGTCGCAAGAATCTAAGTGAATATTAGGATATTCAGCCCTCGTTTATAAGTCGTAGTTACAAAGTAATGAAATGATAGTGAGCAAATGATTAAACATGAATTATAATACAATTACATACCAAATAAATATCATGACGTTAAATTCCTGAATTAATTACACATAATAAAATTAACATAATTACACTGTAACGTCTGGAACGTTACATACGCCCCCATGAGTTCTTAACAAATATTACATGAGTTGAGAACTCACACACTTACTCCCACATTGACTTGAAATACCTCTATTACCTGCCCATAACGAGCGACATTATTTTCATACACTTAATTATATCTCACTCTTTTCATATCTCTCTTAGACTGCTTCCCATTGCGACTGTCTGTTATTTCAGTTCATCTTGAGGTTTAGATGCTAAATTATGCCCATCATGAGCAACTTTTCACTTTTGTAAAAAAAAACAAGATTACCCTAGAGAATATAACATAATATATACAATTCAGATTACAAACTCTGCCGAGTGTCTATCTGTCCTTTGACTCCCCATCTTTCCGACATTCTGTGCTAGATAGCAGTAACACGTTCTCTTCCAATCTTTTACATTAAAAAAATGGAAAACATATGATACAAACAATTTACACTTTTATCACTCTTTCGAATGTTTCAGCCTTATCTTGAAGCATGATGTAAGACACTTCACACAAATACACACGTGATTTAAGCTCACGGTAAAATTATTGCAAGTTAGAAATGCACATACGGGAAAATTAATTATTTGCCGTCGTCAGCTTTAATTAGCCTTATGTAACATCTCAGAAAACAAATATATAAAATTTCATGGCCTCACATACAGAAAACAGATGATCTATCGTCAGTAAACGAGCGTAAATCTACCGCTACACACAAAACATCTCCCTAGTTTACAAACACGACTAGGAAATACCACCACAATTGAGACGTAAACACATACCGCTCGTAGTCTGACATAACAAGTAGCAACTTCCCCGAGTTACTGACCTATATCTCACAATCCGGTTCAGCCACCTCACACGACAGGTATCTCCTTAAGCTACTAATGTTATATGAACCATTCATTACGCTCTCGCCATCCGCTAACTTGTAAGCACAGGGTCCAAGTTTACGATGTACTTTATAAGGGCCTTGATATAACAGAAAAAATTTCTTAGTTACCTTATCCTCACTGTTTGACAACATGGGAACTCTCACCAAAACCATATCACCTACTTCAAAGTTATCCAGTACCTTACGTTTCTGTTGCCTTTTACGATTATCTCCAGATTTAATCAGGTTCTCCCGTGCCAGTCGTACGTAAAATTCAGCATTACGAGGCGGTTCCTCAGGCAAACCTAACACTCTCACTACGCTCTCGCATTCAATACACAAACGTATTGATCCATCAGACTTAGGCACGACAATTAAGGGATTAACATATTGACTGTTTGATAATTCAATCACGTCGTCTGCTAACATAGCTTGAATTTGATCCTCTACGGCTTTTGCATATTTGTGTGGTATCGGATATCGCGGTCCGCTGAATGGAGTCTTATCCAGCACAGAAAAAGAATGTTCATACAGATGGGTAACACCAGGTTTCTCGGAGAAAATCTCCACGTGTTCACATAACACTTCAAATAACTTGTCCTTCTGGACTTCATTCAACTCATTTCTACTTACGGCTTCTTTCAAGCCACATATTTTATCCTCATGAATCCACAACTGACACAACTTCAGGCCCTCACTAGCCTCTTCATTTACTTTAGAAACCTCTTTCATTCTCCACACTGTACTAACTTCCGTTTTCCTCTGAATTTCCTCCTCAAACTTGACCTTAATATCCTCATTATTCCACCTCAAATTTAGCACTAGATCATTGTAATTTAACTGAGCCAATTTTAACGTTAACCAGTCAGATCCCAAGATAAGATCAAATATTAAATGCGGAATTACCAAACATATCTGAACGCTAATAAAATTATTAATACAGATCGGGACAGCTACTTGTTTACAAATTTGCTTAGACCTCTTTCCAACAGCCGTAATGATGAAAGTAGACTTAACAGGCATTTCCTCCAACTGAATACCCTGTTTCACTAATGACTCATACCACTGAGAACTAATACATGATATTTGGCTACCAGAATCAATCAAAACTTTAACCCACGCCCCCCAGACTTTCAATTTAACCACGGGATTGACTACTTTATTACTTGAATCTCCATTATTCTGCTCGGGTTCATACAACAAATCGTCTCTAACATCGAGGTCATATGGTAACACTTTCATGGCAAGACACTTCGCTACCTTCTTACTAGGCTGGAATTCTGACCTAACATTACAGCCTCTCGTTAGTTTAAAGGTTCCCTTTGTGTATTGACGTTGGACTCATTAGTACATTGCTCTTGCCTCCGTTGGGAATTTCCTGTCCTATATTCAGATGCTCCTCTCCTGCTGTTCTGCTGAGGTCTGAACTGATTGCGAGTTTCGTGATTCTGTGTACTACCGTTATGTCTCATTCCGTTGTGATGACTAAAGTTCTGAATATTCTCCGTTCTACTCCTAAGGTTACCTAAAGCATCAAAACTGCCTAGTAGGTTCTCCATCTCCTGAATAGTTCCAACTTTTTGCATACAGGCCGCTTCTCTCACCCTGTCCGGAAAATGTCTCAAAAGTAGTCTTACTACATCAGACCCCTCGGTTATACCATCTAAGTTCTGACAAATCATGACATGTGCCAGGAAGTACTCGGTCATAGTAACTCCCTCATGCTGTTTGTACCTCCCAAATACCACCCTTTCTCTCTCCCTAGCTTGTATCGCTTCATTCCAGAATTTCTCTCTAAATTTATTTCTGAATTCTTTCAGGTTCGTCATCGTCTGCCTATATACCATGAACCAAGACCGAGTTTCTCCTACAAAAGCATGGTCAATATTTTCCATAACGTCTTCCCAGTCCATAGACCCTTCCTCTAGACGCTTTTCAAACCGTTTCTCTATCATCTTAAGGAAATCTAGCGGGTTCGTTTGTTTCCCATTAAATTTAGGTAGTTCAATTTCCCTAATGTAGCTATTTCCTAGACATTGCCTTCCCGTGAAAACCTGTTTATCCTTTGCCACCTGTTTTAACTTATTTTCTGCTTTTTCCATCCGGCATTCTACATCTTTGTCTCTCCTATCAATTTCTCTCTCCAAATTAACCTGCTTCTCTTTCAATGTCCTAATTTCAATCTTATTCTCTTCCGCTATCGCAAACCTTTCTTCACTTGCCCGGGTCTCATCTTCTATTCTAAGCTTTACCGTGTCAATCTCTTGTTGAACGTGGTCTTTAAATACCCGTATTTCCCCTCTTTGAGTCTCAACTCTCTTATCAATACTAGTGACCTGCCTCATTACTTCCTCCCTAGTAGAGTTGTTTTCCTTCCCCATTAATTCCAGGAATTCACTTCTCTGTTCCGCAAACTTTTCTTCTACCTTTTTCCCTTGCCGTACATATTCACTTTCCTGGTCCTCTAATCGCTTATTAAAATGTTCATTTTTTACCACCAGATCGCGTAACTGCCTACTGTGTTCGTCCATTCTCCGATTCGCTTCCTCCTTATTTTCCCTCATCTCCCTACTTAATTCAGCTTTAGTTTGCTCTAACTGTTCTTTAAGTTCAGATTTAGTTTGTTCCAATTCATTTTTTATTTCAGTTTTACTGTCCTCTATCTTACTTAACATTAACTGCATCATTCCCATTAACTGATCATTATTATTACTTTCATTGTTAGTGTTGACTTCCGCTTCGCCCCCCATCCTACTATCATCTGACTCCATACTGACTTCTTTCCGTTTGCCTTCACTCTCCATACTACTTACACTTCTATCTTCAATTTCCTCTACTAGACTACACAACTCTTCCTCTGAACTCAATACATTATTGCCTTTTATCGCCCGTCCACTACGCAACATCCTCTCCTCTTTCGTCTGATCAGCCATGACCCTTCCCACAATCAAACACTCTTAATGAAACGTGGATATCCAAATTTTGCCCATAATACGAATTCTGATATCGTTACTGTCATTAACTGCTCCGTACTTAATGATTTTCTCGCCACACGTTGGAGCGGCATTTATGTGACTTCCCCTCTTGGAGAACAATCATCAAATGAGAAATGCAACCATTCAAGCTAAGGGCGCCAATCTTTAAGTTGAAGACTTAAAGATAAAAATTTATAATCAAGCTTGGACGGACTCTTATCACAGGGGTGAGGTGATAGTACACTAATCATTAAGTAGGAGAATTAGAAATCAAAAGGCTAATTAAGGCAGATTAATGAAAGTGAACTAGAAAAATACTATTTATTATATTTAATATGAATGACGACGGTTTAACGAGAACTGAATTTAAATTAGAAAATGAATTTAATAAAAAATTGAATGACTCTACTTCGCGAAAACTTGCAATATCTTTAACTCGCTTGCTCACCATGTCGTCTTGTTCTGCTGGTCCTTGGAAAGCTTCCCTCCTTGTAGCTGGAACATCACCGGTCGTCTTTGATATCTCTTCATCTGCAGCTCAGTACCATTCCTGCCTTACAAATTGCACCCACCACTAATTGGAAGATGACTTCAAAACTAACACTCCCTATTATGCTTTATCCCATAGCTTGGAGATAAGCCCTATGTCACAGTTAGAAGAACCACCTTGGGTTATATGGAGAGGATACTCAATTAAGAATCCTTCCAACTTTACTGATAATGTTCTCTGAAGTTTCATTTCTATCTAGATTAAAACTATCTATTGACTTAGACTGGTTCAAACCGGTCTTGTAGCCGTGCTGTACGTACTTCCTCATGAGAGTGGCTATACAACCCTCATTCAGAATTTCTAAGTATCGAGACGCAGAATCAAGTAGAAAATCAAGTAGAAGCTGTAGAATAACTCGTAGAATAATGTAGAGAGCGAATAAGACGTTGTAGAGAGCGACCCCCAGGAGCTCCAACACGTCCTTTTATAACCTTCTCTCGCGCTAATTACAGGCCGCTACAACGTGGTCCAATCAGATGACACTTCTCTCCCCACTCCAGAAATTAGAGTTGACGGGCCATATCCATGATATCAACTGTTCTTCTATTCGTCCTTTCACTCAGTATCCATGGCAACATGACGCTCCTTTGAAAATATAGGCGTTGATCAGTTCGAATAATTCTGGTCGAAATACGGTAGCTTACGTTAGGACGCGTGAACACGTGCTCGCTTTTCTCAGAACTTGATGTCTAAATTGGTCCTTCCTTCCTCCTCGGTGATGTGGCAAGATAACTGAAATCTACTGCAAGTTAATTTTAACCAACTGTCGCAAGAATCTAAGTGAATATTAGGATATTCAGCCCTCGTTTATAAGTCGTAGTTACAAAGTAATGAAATGATAGTGAGCAAATGATTAAACATGAATTATAATACAATTACATACCAAATAAATATCATGACGTTAAATTCCTGAATTAATTACACATAATAAAATTAACATAATTACACTGTAACGTCTGGAACGTTACAAACTTTTTCCTACAAATGCGACAATCCACGCCATACGAAGCCGGCGTGTTCAAGATTTCTGGTGACACATTTGGTGTTTATCACAAAAAGTTATTTAAAACTCAGTCAGCGATTGCTCAAGAGAGAACCGTTTCTTTTCCATCTTGTGCAGTAACATGGAACGTTGAAAATGACATGCAAGCAGCTTAGATGGCATCAAATCAAAATTCCTTCATATTGTACTTGGAGCCATACGATTGATATTATTTACATTGACGCTTTCACGGCCCGCAATTGGGCTTTTGCAGTGTCAGAAAGCAAGGTGAAATTGTTTGCATTTCGCAGAGAACTTGGCTCCGCGCCTTCAGGAGAAAATCTCGTCTGTTCACAAGCAGGACTTCATTAATAATGAAGGTTTGAATCACCGCCGTCTCAATCCTATATACAGATTGAGACGGCGGTGATTTGAATCTAAGTGAACCGGTAAGTGTGATATGCTCAAAAAAGCCAATTTTCGTTTCTGAACTTAAAAAATCTCCATCTTTCCTGAAGAATTTGGTGTATTAGTTATTGTGCTGAAGTTATATTTGAGGCAATAAAATTAGGTTTAAACATAACTTTTCACGCTGAATATCATTACATGCCAGCTACCAGTCAAATATTCTTTTTAGATTTTTCCTAAGTCATATTCTTTTAATATTGTGTACCTTATTCTCCGAAACTACCACATAAATGTATTTGAAATTTGGTAGTCTGTTAGACACTATATAGATATGCTGGTGGAAGAAAATTCAATCAGATATCTTGATTAGTTCGTGGAGGCCAGCCTGAAAGAGTGTTACAAATTTTACAGTTTTTTACTAGGATAAAAAAAATTCTCAACTCCTGTAAATGATATGACAATAATTTTACCTCAGCAATTCAAAAAATGTTTATACATTATGCATGCAAAGTTTCTTGGGTCTGATTTGAGTATTTCCTCAGAAAAAGGTACCTCAGTTAAGCAAAGTTTTAACAGTACTTTCTGACACAAAATATTAAACAGGGAAGTTTCACATTCTGCCCAAATAATGATGAATGAATTCTGAATATATCAAAAGATTGTTCAAGGAAATAGCTATTTTAGTTTCTGAGATATGAAACTAAACATCGGAAGGTAATTTTTTTATCTTTTCATAATTTCCAGTTCCCTTAAGAGAGCTCTACCGTTGGTCTATAGTAAGTGGTACTCTCATTCGTCACTAGATGGCTCACTATGCGCTAGCCTTCCCAGCTCCAGTTAAGATGTTTCTTCTTCCATCGTATGTGCGTGCGAAGTAAACAGCGAGGACATCAGACAAACCAGGGATCATACAGAACGATGCTCCGCACAAAAGTTATAGATAGGAGAAGTCATCGGTGAGCTGGTGTAGGAAGTGGCCACAACCTGGTTATAATGAAGTATTCTCTCAGGATTAAGAAAATTCAGAAAGAGAAGTCGGCGGGTGCAAAGTGGGTCTCGGTCCACAAGTGGCCCCGGCTGGTCCTTGGTCCGACAGCTCTGCACTCCAACCGGCCGACAGAGCAGAGTAGGGGTGTCTACGGCTCTGTATTCGGGAGATGGAGAGAGGCTGGTCCTTGGTCCGACAGCTCTGCACTCCAACCGGCCGGCAGAGCAGAGGAGGGGTGGTCACAGCTCTGTATTAGGGAGATAGAGAGAGGCTGGTCCGTCAGCTCTGCACTCCGACCGGCTGACAGAGCAGAGGCGAGGTGGCGACGGCTTTGTATTCGGGAGGTGGAGAGAGGCTGGTCCCCACCCTCGGCTGTCCTGAGAATAGTTTTTCATTCTCCTGCACTAAGGTGAATACCGGGACAGTTCCTAGATTGGCCATGGCCCCTCACCTTCTCCGAGCATCTCCTTCACCGTAACAAATCCCGGCCTGCGAGACGACGCCACCGTCTAAGAGGCCCGCCTCCCCCTTCAGAGGAGGAATGAGAATATTTAGCAGTAGTGGTTGTAAAAGCACCGAGCTGGTGGCTGTGCGGTTTGGTCACGTACCAACAACTTGCATTCGGGAGAGAGAGTTTTTACATGGTTTCTCATTTTCACATGATGCAAATTATGAATCTGTACCTAAGGCCACGTTCGCTTCCTTCCCACCCCTGCCTCTGCCCTAACCCATTGTCGCCATAAGACCTGTCCGTGTCGGTGAAATGTAAAGCAAATAGTGCTTTATTAAAAGAAAGAAAAGGAAAAGCAGACAAGAACCTGAAAATTGAAAGTGTCTCACAACACTATGCGCAAGAGACAAATTAAAGCATAAAAGCTGGGACCTTTGGGGGCTGCAAATCACCGCCGGATGGCTCCTTAACTGTAGACTTCACAACAGGCAAATTCTGGGACTGTACCTTAATTAAGGCTACGGCCGCTTCCTTCCAATTCCTAGGCCTTTCCTATCCCATCGTCGCCATAAGACCTATATGTGTCGGTGCGACGTAAAGCAAAATAGCAACAAAAAAAGAACTGTAGACTTCGAACCAGAACTCAGATCCAGGTAAAAATCCCTGACCTGACCGGGAATCGAACCCGGGGCCTCCGGATAAGACACAGGCTCACTACCACTACACCGCGCCGCCGGCTCCTATACGTTATACCCACAATACATTTAAAAAAATTCATCATATAGGTTACCTTATCCAACTAAACCAAACGAATCCAAACCAAACCCCATGGCACAACAGCCCCGAACGGCCACGGGCTACAAGCGACCGCTGCTCAGCCCGAAAGTCTGCAGATTGCGAAGTGTCGTGTGGTCAGTACGACGAATCTTTTCGTCCATTGTTCTTAGATTTCTAGACTGGGGCTGCAAATCACCGTATTGTGATGTCACTTGTGATACCCTTAAATTCCTGGTTAAAGCTACAGGTTGATCTTGAGAGAACTCTGAGAAATGTGACTTGAAGTCTTAATATATTAAGCCTACTGCTGTATATTACAGCATAAATTGTATGTCAGAACTGTTCCTTGGACGAAATTTCGATCCTGGATTTCTCTTCAGAGTTTTCATCTTGTAATGTATGCAGTTTTGAAATATGGAATGCAAATTTAACTTATTTGAAGAAGGAAAAAAAAAGATGAGGGCATCTTGTCATAACCTACCATTCTGTTTAACCTGCCAATATCTTCATCAATTATTTGCTGTTTCTTAATAAAAAGTGGTAACATCACCCAGTATGCTCGCAACTTTTCTACTATACGAACAGTGAAACCTCTAGTGGAAGAATTTTGAACGTTTTTTTCGTCAAATGTCTCTGTTGTCAACTTATGTGCTCCCTCTGGTGAGGGAATAGGCAATTAATTTTCAAGAGAAATTTTGTAGTCATTAGTTGGTGAAACTGAATTGCTTATAGATTGTTTTTGGTGTTCTAAGGTTATCAGCACCTCTGTCTCTTCCCGCTGGCTAAAAATGTTAACCAATAAGGAATTTTTGAAATTTATTTAATCAACCAATGGAATTTGTGTGTGTGTGTCCAGGACTTCGGCCAAGAGAATTCTGGAACCTTCCTCTCCGCTATAAAGGCTGGGACCTTTTGGGGCTGCAAATCACCGTCGGATGGCTCCTTAACTGTAGACCTCGAACCAGAACTCAGATCCAGGTAAAAATCCCTGGCCTGGCCGAGAATCGAACCAGGGGCCTCCGGATAAGAGACAGGCTCGTTACCATTACACCGCGGGGCCGGTAGCTTTACCTTATACCTAAAATGCATTTCACAACATTATATAAATTCATTTTATTGTTACTATTGTCACGAAAAGGCCAAGCAGATAAATTTTGCAAGATTTCATAGGAAACTTAATACATTCTACAACACTGAATCGAGACGTAATATTCTGAAATTCCCTGAGAGACAATGTACATTACAACAAGCATGCGAGCTAAAATCGCAGCAGTAACAGTGCAGGTACTGGGGATTGTAAGCGAGAATCATTAATTCTCCCTTCCCTGGTCGTGATAATGGAAATAATGAGAAATTAGTACTTTGACAAGAGAAATTAGCTTAAGCAGGCTGAATAGCGAGAGGAAAGGAAAAAAAAGGCGACCAGGAATCAATAGTGGGAGAGTTAAATGCAGATCTCGAGCCAGCTCCATCCTCGGGCATTACTTCGGCTCGGCTGCGTCTTAATCTTCTCTTGATTGTTCTCGTTACGTCACACTCCCGGCATGCAACGCGTATCCTTCTTAACTCAGCACAGATAAACAGCCTCTCGACGTATGCTAGACTAAATTGGATTAATTCAAATTAGCGTGATAAACTCGTAAATGTTATGTAAACAGGTTCAAGGGAATCCATGCTTTTACTCCTGAGCTCACGTCCTGAGTTATGGAGAATTGTAATCTTAAAAGACGAACGACTGATTATTGATTCAATCTTCACTGATTAATTCATTCATTCGTACATTTTTGGCGAGGCGTTGAGTGAGGCAGTGATTAAATACGTCTTTTAACGAATCAGTTAGCTGGAAAGTGATTCGGTAAGGGAGTGCGTAAATTTGTAAGTAAAATAATGAATGAGTTTAGGGATCAATAAGACGTGATTGTGCGTAGAAAAAGTTGTTTAAGTGAGTGATTTGGTTTATTATTATTATTATTATTATTATTATTATTATTATTATTATTATTATTATTATTATTATTATTATTATTATTATTATTATTATTTCACCAGAGGTACACCAACTCCATACATTTAAAACAAGTGCCTTTTAAAAGGCCATCTGTAATACGAACAGTGAAACTTCTAGTGGAAGGAGTTTGAACGTTTCTCGTCAGATGTCCCTACTGTTAACTTATGTGCTCCCTCTGGTGAGAGGATGGACAATTAATTCTTAAGATAAATTTTGTAGTCATTACCTGGTAAAACTGAATTGTTTGTAGATTGTTTAAGACCTGAAAAGAAACAAAAAACAAGGAAAGAAATAAAATTTCAAATTTTAGAGTTTCAAATTAAAATTGGATCTTTTATCTATCTATCCATCTATTAATGCCCGCACCTTCCTACACCTTTAAAAACCACAGTATCTCCGTACCAATAATAATAATTCGGGATAGACAGAAATATTAGAAACATCATTGAACAGACACTTACAAGAACAGTGTCTGAAGTGATATTCATGGGCAAAATATCGGAGCCCTTTGAAATAAGAACTGGGGTCCGGTATGGGGACGGACTATCCCCTACCCTTTTCAATATTGTCCTAGAAAAGATCATTAGAGTGAATGGAAACCTGATGTAAAGGACATCCAACTAGCTACCAAGAAAGAAAACCGAATTATAGTCAAGTGTCTCGCTTTCGCGGACGACATTGCCATTATTACAGACAACAGAAGTGAAGCGATATACGCAGTGGAAAAACTACATAAAATTGCGCATAAAACCGGACTACAAATCTCTTAGGAGAAAACCCAGTATATGGGAAGACGGCAGGAAATAACTCCCCTTTAATCACACAATACGGTAATATCACACTAGTAAGTCGTTTTAAATACCTTGGTGAAACTACACAGTCCTTGGGACTAAACCGGATCGCCAATGTACAAAGAATCACTGGCCTACAAGCTAACGTGGGCTGACTATAACAAGAAAATCATTTCGATAGATGCAAAATAACCGATGCAGCCGAAACAATGGTGATCGACGGTGATTCTAAAATTAAGGGCATAGAAAAACAGGAAAGAAAAATTCTTCGGAAGATTCATGCGGCAGTCAAGACAAATGGCATCTGGATGAAGAGACCGCAGAACGAACTCTATGAAAATAGAAACACCATTACAGATGAAATCAGAGAACGCCGAGCGAAGTTTTACACACAGATTTACAGAATTGACCACTCCAGATCGTCAAAGGAACTACTTAGCATCGTATCAATGAGTAAATGTGGTAAGGAATGGCTAAAAGAGGTTCAGAGGGAGCCACAACAGATCAACGTAGCGAATGTCGAGGAACGCACAGAGTGCCTAAATAAAATCACAAATGTAAAATTTGAACAAGAATACGACAACCTGGGAAAAAGAGGACAGAGGAACGGAGGGGGGAAGCATTCAAAGAGGGTGACGAGCTTTTGGGAAGAAAAGAGGAAAAACGCCCGAAGATGACATTATGTATTCAAGGTTAATCGCTCTCCTTAAGGGGAACAATCGTGTAAATAATAATAATAATAATAATAATAATAATGGCGTGTGGCATCCGGAGATGATTGGTGCAAGTGACGCAATATAGGCGCTCTGCGCGTCTGTGAGGGGGGAGATGATTTATAATGTTGAAGTGACGTGACTACCCAGCATTAAGGCAGGAAATTAAGGTTAAAAGCCACGAGCCGGCCGGGAATCGAATATGGGACACCTTGGACGAAATGCCAGCGTGCTAACCATTTTGTCACTAATCCGGACATTGAGTGATTGTTTTTTACGTCCCACTAACTACTACTGTCCCGCAGGAGTTCTTTTACGTGTCAGTAAATTTAGGACACGAAGCTGACATATTTGAACACCTCCGAATAACACCGCACTGAGCCAGGATGGAACCTGCCAAGTTGGGGTCAGAAGGCCACAGCCTCAAGCCTCTGAGCTACTCAGCCTGGCATAAGAGAGTAAATTACTAGTGAATAAAAGAGTGACTGTGTGAATAAATGCAATAAATACATGAAGGATTGTGTACGTAAGTGTGCAAATTTCGAGTAAATATAAGAGTAATTCTGTAAGGAAAGGGATGAATACATGAATGATTGTGTAGGTAAGTGTGTAAATTATGAGTGAACGAGGGAGTGATAAGGTGAAAAATGGATTAAATACTGATTGATTGTGTAGGTAAGTAGTTGAGTATACAAGTGAATAAGTTAGTGATTGTGTGTAAAATTGGATGAATGCGAATGAATAAGTGACTGATGTGTTGATTATTTATTGTTTTAAGAGTAAGTATAACTGGGCAGCCATCCAGTAATCAGAGAGGAAAAATAGGAGAGGAAGGAGCAGCAACTTCGAAGAATTATTGTATCGGCAGAAGAAAGGGAAAGCCCACGGAGGGTGTGAAAATGGAAGACTCCCTGGGCCTCGAAAACCTCGTACCGTCCGGTTCGGAAGAGAACAAGACTTGACCAAAAGAGGTCAGATAGGAAAGAATTGAGGAGCCTGACGCAAGTAAGGGTAAGCAATGCCAGACTTAGCTAGGGGGACCGTGGTCGCCAGCCCACGCTCCAAATTTCAGAGCCCCTGTTTCTTTGCGGTGTTTTGTGATTAAGGGGGTGAAATTCGGGTAACTACCCTGATTGCAATATCATTAACTCTCGCACTTCCCACAAAGCTAGATGACAAATGTGGTTCAAGTTTTTATTTTAAACTAATTCGGTAAATTAAAGATGTTTATTTATTTATTTATTTATTTATTTATTTATTTATTTATTTATTTATTTATTTATTTATTTATTTATTTATTTATTTATTTATTTATTTATTTATGCAATGAGTATGGTATGAAAATTAGCCTCTCGAAGACTAAATTGATGTCAGTAGGTAAGAAATTCAACAGAATTGAATGTCAGATTGGTGATACAAAGCTAGAACAGGTCGATAATTTCAAGTATTTAGGTTGTGTGTTCTCCGAGGATTGTAATATAGTAAGTGAGATTGAATCAAGGTGTCGTAAAGCTAACGCAGTGAGCTCGCAGTTGCGATCAACAGTATTCTTTAGGAAGGAAGTCAGGTCCCAGACGAAACTATCTTTACATCGGTCTGTTTTCAGACCAACTTTGCTTTATGGGAGCGAAAGCTGGGTGGACTCAGGATATCTTATTCATAAGTTAGAAGTAACAGACATGAAAGTAGCAAGAATGATTGCTGGTACAAACAGGTGGGAACAATGGCAGGAGGGTATTCGGAATGAGGAGATAAAAGCTAATTTAGGAATGAACTCGACGGATGAAGCTGTTCGCATAAACCGGCTTCGGTGGTGGGGTCATGTGAAGCGAATGGAGGAGGATAGGTTACATAGGAAAATAATGGACTCTGCTATGGAGGGTAAGAGAAGTAGAGGTAGACGAAGGCGACGATGGTTAGACTCAGTTTCTAACGATTCAAAGATAAGAGGTATAGAACTAAATGAGGCCACAACACTAGTTGCAAATCGAGGATTGTGGCGACGTTTAGTAAATTCACAGAGGCTTGCAGACTGAACGCTGAAAGGCATAACGGTCTACAATGATAATGTATTTATTTATTTATTTATTTATTTATTTATTTATTTATTTATTTATTTATTTATTTATTTATTTATTTATTTATTTATTTATTTAATGTTAAGAAGGAAGCCATACTTTTCAGTGTCAACTCAGTTAAATGTAACTTTAAAACTTTTCAATCTATCGAACGCATAAGTTAAATATAAATGTTATGCTACAACACATCACATTATTAAACAAGGGATAAAAATACACAGTGTTAAACAAAGAATGGCACGTTTCGTTCTTAAAAGAACATCATCAGATCCTACCGAGTCACACTCAAATATTTAGAAATAATATTTATGTTTATCTGTTTAATACTTCACTTGTTCGGTAGACGCCATAACGATCGTGGTTACCTGGTTGGCAATTCACTACAGTTTTGATATAACAGAAATTTGCGCACATTACATGAGAATTAGACTTGTTTACTGCAATTCTATTGTTGTTGTTTTCATGGCCGCCGTGCAAAACATAAAAATAGTATGATCCGGGACTGAGCCTCCGTGGGTCAGACGGCAGCGCGTCGCCCTCTCACCGCTGGATACCGTGGTTCAAATCCCGGTCACTCCATGTGAGATTTGTGCTGGACAAAGCGGAGGTGGGACAGGTTTTTCTCCGGGTACTCCGGTTTTCCCTGTCGTCTTTCATTCCAGCAACACTCTTCATTCTCATTTCATAGAATCTATCAGTCATTAATAAATCACTATGGGAGTGGCGACCCCATCGTACTAATAGCCTATATCTGCTTCATTCATTCCATCCCTGACCCGGTCAATGACTGGAAAACAGGTTGTAGGTTTTCATTTTCTTTTTCAGTATGATCCGGGAACTAATCATCTAACCAGAGCCAAGCATAACTGACTTCGGGTACAGGTGAGAAAGAATCACCCTTCTTTATACACTCTACTTCTGGCACGTAAGAAAAGAGAGTAGCAAGAGGAGGTACAACAAATTGTTACAGAAGCTGATACTGGAAGAATGATACGTGGTACTAAGCCACAGTTCCAGCCCCACAGGCATGCAACAAAATATTGAAAACATCCTAGAGATAAGAACTAGGAATTTTAGGTAAAGAAAATATAATAAATTGGCTTTAAAACTGAGTCAGAATACTTACAAATCCAAATCCCTCTCTTTCGGGGTAAAACTGAGAAACTACAGCACACTAGTTACACCAGCATATCTCTATTCAGCGAAGACACTTTCTAAAATAGAAGACCCCTTAATTGAGAAAAAGAAGAAAGTTCCGCAGGAAGATCTTAGGACCAAAGAAAGTCGCTGGAGAATTTACCTTCCATCTGAGGTGGTGGTGGTGGTGATCATTGTCTTACGAGGAAGTACGACTAGGCAACCATCCTTCCAACAAGGAAGTGTATGAAAGGATTGAGAAGATAACCACCAAAATGAGGAGGTGGATATCGACATTTTACGGACATTTGAAGAAAATGAGCCCAGACAGACTGGCATGTAAATTAATTACTCTTCAAGAAAAATGGGAAAACTCATCCCCGTTGGTTGAACGAAGTGCATAAAGATCTCAATGAAGGAGATATCACGCCCACAGGAATTCAAAATAGAATATCTTCAGACAGAAAGTTGCGGAACTGAGGGATAATCCAGAGAAACAACCTGCTAAACCACGGAACATCTCGAAGGAAGAACGGCAAAGGAACAGCCAATGGTTAAAGAACCTTTGGAGAGAATGTAAAGAGGAGGGTATTACCTCTAGGAAGAAACGTGGGAGCTGGTGTATTCGTAGCCCAAAGTTGGCTGTATCGAAAGAAAGAAAGAAAGAAAGAAAGAAATTATGAAAATATATTTTTTATTTATCCTAAAAATTACATTCCTTTCCTTAATCATCATTATCTGGTCGATTAGATCAGCAGTTTGCCTTTCTTTTACCACTGCGAGCGCTAATGTGAGTCAATGCATTGTTTCACTGAAACACCACTACGAGCGCTAATGTGAGTCATGCAGAGTTTCACTCAAGCTCTTATACTGTAACAAATAGCTTAATATGATAATAGTGGAAACTCCTGCGAGAAACTGGCGATAACACTTCTGCGTGCCATTTACCGGTTCGAGAGGCTAACTACACTTGCTACTGCTGTCAGCTGTGTATGTTACAAGTGTCTCATTTGTACGTCAGATTGTTTTATGCTTATTATGCATCACTATTTTGGAAATGGCAGGAAGAGAAGTTATTTGTGCTATGTAGGCAATGCATCTGTGAAAATCCTAAAATCTACAGTTTTCATCCTATCATTTTAGAATTTTGATCATTTAATATCAGTATCAGCATGATATAACATACAAAGTTTCAAGTTTCTATCAATAACATTTTTTGAGATATTCATAAATTTATCAATTTTTTTTAACAATTTTCGATGTATTTATAAAATGCTCCTCATGCCAAACGGCTCAACAGATCTGGCGTAAAATTTAATATTGGTTTTAAAAGACCAATATAAAAAAAGTGATATGTGGGTTTTGACAAATTTTAATTACACTGAAAGGAACAAATTATTTCACATAGGCATAACTTTTTTAATGTATTTTATGATGATCATGATGAGAAAAAACTAGATTGCCACTGAACTATTGGATGTGTTTTAAAATTTGCACATCAGTTTGCTACTATGTTGTATCTGAAACTATCCTAAAAGTTTCAAGTAGATTGATTGAAAACTGTGGCATGAGGAGCATTTTGAATCTTGAAAAGTGCTGGAAAATAAATTCTGAGGAAAAAGAGATTGAAATTTTAGAGATGAACAATAGTCCAGTACCTGAATCTAGTTGACTTAAAACTCCCCAGAACCATATGTTGGACCCTCTGCTGCCTTCTTCCTGGCCTCATTAGCAGTTTAGAGAGTTTTAGTTTCCTTCGGGCTGTTTTGAACCCTTGTCGCCCAGACACTCCACTGTGGTCCATTCTACGCTTGTCCCTCATTACACTAATTTTCTGTCCTGAGCTGCTAACTTTAACACCCCTAACACTAACTTTTAGTTTCTCACTTGCTTCACAACCCATGTTGAATTCAACAATTGCTGATGTTACAGCAGTCTCCAGTTCTTTATTTGACATAAACACTTCCTTCCGATACTTAGCCCAAATTACATTATGCATTCCCCGGACATAATATTTGGTGTGGGGATTTTAACTTCCCCTACTTGATCTTGTAAAATAGTACTTACATTCTTATTCCAGTTAAAAATGTCATTGTTTCGCTTTATCCAACACTTGACTAGTCGTTTCTTCCGGCGACGACAAGTCTCAATTCTTCTGCCCATTATGTACACTGATAACACAACCTCACAAATCCCAACCTCAAAACCTAAGCTGCTTGCTGTTATTGTTTATGGATCATTTATAATACACTTATTACAAATGTAACATTTAAGAAATTACAGAAAAGCAGAGTAGGACTAAAATACGAATGATAAACACAAAACGTGAGATCACAACTCTTTGTTTACATTCAACACATGGACAAGCTCCATCCTTGAAATAAGCACAAATTCCACTCGATATATCGATAGTCCATCAGAATAGCCTACATAAAGACCCACAGCAACAAAATTTCTTACATTTAACCCGCACGCTCAATTCAAAATCTTCGAAAAACGAGATATTCATGAGAATAGTGTCGATGGGCGACAACGCCCACTTGCACCGGGTCATTTAAATGGCCACTAAGGGCTTTAAATGGCTGATATTTAAATAAAACAAAGCTCAAAAATAAAGTACAAGGTATAAACATTATGAGAACGTAAAAAACTAAAAATGGATTTTTTTCACAATTTTAACCGAATTTCACCGATACATTGCCTTAATATGATAATAGTGGAAACTCCTGCGAGAAACTGGCGACAACACTTCTGCGTGCCATCTACCGGTTCGAGAGGCTAACTACACTTGCTACTGCTGTCAGCTGTGTATGTTACAAGTGTCTCATTTGTACGTCAGATTGTTTTATGCTTATTATACATCACTATTTTGGAAATGGCAGGAAGAGAAGTTATTTGTGCTATGTATTTGTGTTTTAATTACAAAAGACAAAGGGATCGCAAGTCATTTTGCAAATTTCCTAACAAACAAAAAAAGTGCTGTGAGCACAGGCCTATCTGTTAATGTTTACATGACTATTTTTTCTATTTATGTGAACACACTTCTGTAAAACATTGTTATTATTAAATCTATGCATTTAATCGTGAAGAGCAGAAGGGCACATTTAGATGAAAAACGAGGACCAAAAGAAAATGCAGAAAAACGCCTGAGGGTATTGAACCAAGGATCATGTCATAGAAACAATTATGAAAATAAGTTAATTTGGCTATAAATTTGCATCAAAAAAGAAAACGAGTAATGAAACGAGCGGTTTTAGGCTGTTTTTTCCGGAACTGCATTTAGGCCAGAAGTGATTTCCGAAATTTGTTGTTTCTTTGTAATTTTAATAGAGCTATCCAAGATTCACAATTTGAAACTTTTATGGGCCCGTTAGCCCTTCATCTTGAAAAAACTGGTTAATTTTAAGTTTTTCGTAGAAAAGGGACCCATACTTTGTCTA
Source organism: Anabrus simplex (assembly GCF_040414725.1). NCBI lineage: Eukaryota > Metazoa > Arthropoda > Insecta > Orthoptera > Tettigoniidae > Anabrus > Anabrus simplex. The sequence continues at coordinate 61,301,052 of NC_090273.1, read as the reverse complement.
CTAAGAAATGTTTTCTCAACACTAAAAAGCGGGCAAGTTATCACATGACACAGGAGAAGATATCACAAAAATCATATTTACAAGGATGAAGGTCACCTATGAACTAGGGTTGGGCACTATGTCCCTGTTTCGGCACACTGTGCCGGTGCACAGTTATGTTCCGCTGTTCCAGAACACCGAGTGTCAATTGTTCCGAAACATTCTCAAGCGAGACGGAGACAGTGACTCGCTGTCCCGTCAGAAGGGCCACTATGCACTGCCGTTCGCCTACTAGCTGAACTGCGCAGTGTAGAGAGAACTTCGAGCGGCAACATTACATGCTCCGCGCCAGCGGGAATGTGCCTGTACGGAACGTGCTGTGTGGTGTGTGCCTGTGTGTAGTTATGGCCATGTCCAGCATAAAGCTGCACGGAACGTGAACGAACAGTCGGAACGCTGAAATTCGTGCCCAATAATCACGTTTAAAGGCTGCTTTTAGGTTAAGATTTTTCCGGTCGATATGAAATACACATAATACGGTTACAATGGCGGTGCAGGTGTTTAAAAGTAACTAATTCAAGAATGTTTTCACCAGTTGAATGTATTAGCCTGTACTGTGAGTAATTAGGGCCAGGGTAAAACTTCACGGCACGTGAGAAAGCAGTCGGAACTCTGAATGAAATACTCACCCAAAATATCATATCTAAATTTTCTTTTTAGTATAAGAATGTTTTTATTCGTTCTGAAATACACCTGTCACGATTACACTGGCAGAACAGGCGTTTATAAATGTCACAATGTTATTTTCACCAATTAAAAGTGTACCGGGCGGTACACCTCCGCTCCGCTAATTCAAACATTGCGCCAGCTGAAACTCCTCTACTGGAGGAAGCCTGAACTTTAACTACAGTGTTAATTCTCTTGTAAATTTTGAAGTGTTCTGAACTGTGTCGTTTTCGATGTATTTTTGTTTTGCCTGTAGTAAGAAGTGTGAACATTCTCTTCTAGATGGCACTACTGAAGGACTACAATTATGCACCCTAGTGCGAAGTGAAAGAACTGTGTTTTTGGAGAAATTTTGTGTTCATAAGTTTGTTCTTTGTTAAATTTCTTTCAGTCATTGTTTAGGTTGGCTGTATAACCCTTCACTTTCCGCCAGTTTTGAATTCGACCAATGAGTAATTTTTGTAATTAATTTCCCACCAATCCTGGTTTTCTTCTTCAGTTTTGACTTGTAATCTTTTGGCCGTCCAATAAAATGCTTGTGGGCGGGTGTTATCATTCATGAAAGGTCTCGAATGTTCCGCGAGGGTACATAAACTGCTGATTTTAGGGTCTCTGCGCCACGTCAGTAACATCCATCAGTGTGTAAATTATGTAGCAGGGGGCGGGTAGCGCCTCTTTCTTCGGGCAGCGGTTCACCAATAAGGTAATGGCCTTTTAATAACTTCCTTTCTTGCTAGCTCAGCAGTTTAACTCTCGGGGCAGGTTCGATACCTTTTACCATGTAACCTTCCTCTAAAATGTAAAAGACTCTTGCTATAAATTCTGTCTTTTTAATCTACAAATTGGGATAGAGAGTGCCTAACCCTCTCGAGCTCCCTTTCATTTTGTTTTGAAGTGACTACGTTTTCATAACAGTTTCCCTTCTACTCGTAATGTCATAAAGTTTTCTATCGTGTCACCTCCGTAGAATGGGATTAGCCCTTGCATAAGTGGCCTAGGGCCAAATTAGGTTTTAATAAAGTATATTCGGAGTGCCAGTTTCGCCTCCACTCAAGTTTGTATTTTGGGGCCTCGTAATTTTCCTGTTTGTTTACTAAATCGGCCTCAGTAGGTTGGGTATTTTTACCCCTGTGTGTATGTCCTTAAAGGACAACTTGAAGGTGGAGTTTGGTGTGGCCTTTGATAGGCTGGAACTTTGAGAGCGGGTTGCTCTTCCAAAGAAATTTGTTTCTGTGTGCCTCGAGGAGGCTTTTGCTACGTAATTGGGAGCAAGTGCTCTTGAGCATGATTGGGGTCTTCTGCCCCTTGGTTGAATCTTGTATACGGGTAAAGTTGGGCTTACTGCTCAAGAATTGTGTGTCTGGCTCTCGGAGCCCAAATCTTGTAACTCTGTAATTGTACATTCTCGATTTGTTGTTAGGCTACTGAGTACCTGTTATATTTGTTATTTCTTGATCTTGAAAAGAAAATATAACCTTGTTAAATTTTAAATTAACTTTAATTTCGTAGATTGAGACCTATTCATCCCAGCACCTTCTTTCACCTCTAACTACCACGATAACACCGTAACAAAAAGTATACTCGCACAGTTGAAGAAACAGTCGTCAGTGCTCTATTCACGTACACAATATACAAGCGGAACACGAAAATAAAAACTGTGGCATGTTTAAGCTTGAAATGTCTCGTCATTGTGCAGGTTGAAGGTCCCTTTGCAGAGAAAATAGAACATAAATTGCATTTCACTCTGTCCGGTTTTATTCTAGTAAAAAATTCCTAAACAGGACTCCGATGCGATATTATGCAAAGTTTACCGTCTTTCGCACTTCTCTTTGCACTTCGAATTCCTTCCCTCTCAACTTCCATTTACCTTCTTTAATATTTCGAAAATTTCCCTCAACACATTCTCGGGGATTGACGTTAAAAATTAATTTGGACTTTAAGGAAACTTTTAAGCTCAAGAAAAATATAGGTCATCGGTTTGGAATTAAAGATATAACTGGATGAAAAAATGTTTACACTCCAGCACAGGGCGGCACACAGCCGGTATCGAGTCAGACACAGCCAAGGCCAACTATTCTATCTAGTGCGGCCTTGACACAGCACGTTGGGTACAGGCACATTCCAGCTGACGTGGAGCATGTACTGTTGCCTCTCAAAGTTCTCTCTACGACGCAGTTACAGTCCTGTGTCCCGTGTCCCGACACTTTGTACCGAAACACTCCGCCTCAAGCTCCTAATGTTGCGGAACAACTGAATGTTCCGGTCTGCCCAACCCTACTATGAACCTGGTGACCAGAACTTCAATTTATACATCCAAATATACGAAATGAAGAAGTATGCCTAATGTTACTTGCACTAAATCAAATGTAGGAAAATAAACGACCGTTTTTTCATTAAATCATAAACCAATTAAGAGTGTTACACAAAGGAAGTACAGTATGTCAGATGTCCTATGATATAACATACTATTTACGTCTCATAACACTTTATTGAAATTTATTTAATTCACATTTGTGACAATAATAAGTTTCCAAAAATCCTGGTTGATTTGGGTCATGAGGTCACCAAAGAAATCCTAAAAAAAATTTAATAACATTAAGAAGAAGAATAAGAAGAAGAACGAGAAAAGTACACCATGAAACTATTATCTCAGGTTGCGTACAAAGGCTGAAGATTTGTTATTCTTACAGTGCGTAAATGTGTGTTATATCAAAACTGTAGTCAATGGCCCGCCAGGTGACCATGACTGTTGAAGTCTACGGTACATAATCTGACACCGTGGTCTTACCTACAACTCCTGAACACAAACAAGACTGTATAGGAGCATGCACTCAGTATAATGTGAAAGAAGATTTAACGGTTTAGTTAATAGAATTTTATATGAAAATTAACAAAGAAATAACGAAATGTTTACGAATTAAATTGTAAACAATCTGTGAAGCAATTTCTTTTTTGAACCCATAACAACATCTTTACAAGACCATAAACTTGTTTCTTGTATTATATTTTCTTCTGATAGATTTTTCTTTTTACAATCTGCTTTACGACGCAACGACACAGATAGGTCTTATGGCGACGATGGGATAGAAAAGGGCTAGGAGTGGGAAGGAAGCGGCCGTGTCCTTAATTAAAGAGCAGCCCCAGCATTTGTCTGGTGTGAAAATGGGGAACCACGGAAAACCATCTTCAGGGCTGCCGACAGTGGGGTTCAAACCCACTATCTCCCAAATTCAAGCTCACAGGTACGTGCCCCCTAATTGCACGGCCAATTTGTTACATGCAATCGTGTTTCCTGTTTAGGTGGTGGCTGAGATATTCGATTCCCTTACATCGACAACACTTTCTTACTTGGAAGCGGTATCCCTTTGGTCTCAAACTAGCTGCAGAGAAGTCCAGACTTATATCTGAATGATTTAAAACCGTTTGAAATAAACAGCGAGACCTTGGATGATATCAGAATTAGTGCTCACTTAACACACTGTAATTACGACAGTCGTCTTCGTCGTAATCTGTTTACACTCCAGGGTCGGTTTTTCCCTCAGCGAGGGATCCCACCTCTACCGCCTCAAGGGCAGTGTCCTGGAGATTCAGACTCTGGGTCGGGGGATACAACTGGGAAGGATGACCAGTACCTCGCCCAGGCGGCCGCACCTGCTATGCTGAACAAGGGCCTTGTGGGGGGGGGGATGGGAAGTTTGAGGCTGAGGTGGGAATCGAACCCACCTCTACTCAGTTGACCTCCCGAGGCTGAGTGGACCTCGTTCCAGCCCTCGTACCACATTTCAAATTTCGTGGTAGAGCCGGGAATCGAACCCGGACCTCCGCGGGTGGCAGCTAATCCCACTAACCACTACACCACAGAGGCGGACAATTACGACTACCATCTAAATTATATCTAAAACATAAACTGTATTTGCATATGAATATGAATTACTTTATAATAATTTAGTTTCAGGCTGTCTGTTTTAATTCTTCTGTATAACTAAGAATGCTGTTTGGGGCGGGCAGGTTGGTCCCTGCCAAGCATTGAGGAAGGATCTATCCTCTCTACTACTTCAGATATCGTAAAACATTACTTATCGAGTTCGATAGCTGCAGTCGCTTACTGTAAGTGCAACCAGTATCCAGTATTCAGGAAATAGAGGGTTCGAATTCCACTGTCGGCAGTCATGATGATGGTTGTCCGTGGTTTCCCATTTTCGCAGCAGACAAAAGCTGAGAGTGTACCTTAATTAAGGCCACGGCCGCTTCCTTTTCACTCCTAGCCCTTTAGTGTCCCATCGTCGCCATAAGACCTATCTGTGTCGGTGCGACGTAAACAACTTTTGAATTTTTTTTAAACATTACTTTTCTATGATTCCAAATTTAAGGGTTCGTCTTGTATTTTCATGGTCTGGCCTGCATATTATAATTTTTGTGTAACAGCCATCCAAGCATTTCTCATTTTATAGCCTTCATTTATACTGAAATGTCATACAAAAGACACTTTCGATACATTTTTCACTTGAAAGGAGAAAAAATATCATGTGTATGAGCATTTAAGAAACAGCTACTATTTTAATATTAAGGGATAAATTTCATAGAAATATGTTCATAGAAGTGCGAGAAGGTTGGGAGATACTTGCTAGAAACCCTCAATCTGGAAAAGAGTTAAACAATGGAGTTTCCACTCACTGATAGCCACCATGTCAACATGGCAAAGTAGTTTGTCTCAGAAAATGATTAATTGTCGGAATAAGTAGGACTCTGTGAAGAAATACGGCATACACTTAAAACAAATATACTTCCGTTGTGTATGATAATTCGCCTCATTTGTTTCGATAACATTAATGCTGCTTATTATTTATTAATACGAGATCAATCTTAGCCCACATGGAGCACCCGTAGAGTAGAGATAAACCTTCAGTAACGTAGAATTAAATAACTTCTTCCGAGCCACCTCGACAAGTGGCCACATTCTACGAAGAAACCTAACTGGCAGCAGAAATATATGAATGAGCCTAATTTGATTTATTTAAAAATGAAGTTTCCTGAAGGGAACCATAATTTAATTTCAGCATAATGGGACGAAAGGCAGATAATTTCACGACTGAAGAGGCCTAAAAAGATTGAATATTTTAGTTTGAACTACTTTCAGTATTCCGTTGTAAATAATCTGAACGGGGTCCGCCACTGTGGTGTAGTGGTTAGTGTGATTAGCTGCCCCCCCCCCAGCGGTCCGGGTTCGACTCCCGATTGTGCCACGAAATTTCAAGAAGTGGTACGAGGGCTGGAACAGGGTCACTCAGCCTCGTAAGGTCAACTGAATAGAGGCGGGTTCGATTCTCACCTCAGCCATCCTGGAAGTGGTTTTCCGTGGTTTCCCCACTTTTCCTCCAGGCAAATGCTGGGATGGTACCTAACTTAAGGCTACGACCGCTTCCTTCCCTCTTCCTTGTCTATCTCTTCCAATCTTCCCATCTCTCGCAAGGCCCCTGTTCAGCATAGCAGGTGTTGCCGCTTGGGCGAGGTACTAGTCATCCTCCCCAGTTGTATCCCGCCAACCCAGAATCTGAAGCTCCAGGACACTACCCTTGAGGCGGTAGAGGTGGAATCCGTCGTTGAGTCCAAGGGAAGAACCGACCCTGGAGGGTAAGCAGATTAAGAAGAATCTGAACTCTTAGATTCAGATACATCCAAGGATTGCGAGCTTTTGGATCAAAGGGGATGCGATTCAACAAACTGATCTTGTGGACAATTCAGCAGATTGTTTAGCTTGAAGGTGTGGGAGAACCGTGAAACGTTCTGTCCCGTGAAAAATCCTCTGTGGTATTATTATTATTATTATTATTATTATTATTATTATTATTATTATTATTATTATTATTATTATTATTCCCGGGATTCTGTGGAACACAGAGGTGTAAGGAGGTGCCGGGGTGATTGGATGGACAGAGAAAATATCGAAGCATAATATAAAACACTAAAAATTTGAAACTGCATTTTTTTCCTTTCCTTTTTCTGATTTTAAACGTGATAAGCCAATAACAGTGGATATAGTAATGGTGATTTGGAAACCTAAAACAATCAGGTACTATAGACATAATGATTTCGAAGAGATTTTTTCGTTCACAGTTACACTATTACAAGGAGCACTTTTGCTCCACTCAGTTAAACTCTAGGAGAATGAGCTCCAACATTTGAATAATGCCAGCCTCTCAAAAACACAAATTTCTAATCCAAATTTTAAATTAGATTCCTTTGACAACAATGTTCAGTGTCATTTTAGTTCGACAGTCAGATCCACAATAATTAACAGAAGCAATAAGTGCCCATTCTAAATGGCCTTAGTGATCGAAAGAAAAGGTTTAAGAAATCGGCCATAAACAAAATAAGAGGAGGTGAAACACTTGCACTCCTTTTGAAATATACTTGAAAACACTTAGGATCCTATGTGGTTTGTGTCTCTACAGAGGCTAAGCCTATACGACAGAGGGTGACTAGACAGAGAAAAATATTTTCCAAAAGAAGAGATAACATTTAAAGTTTCACAAAATCATAGTCACCCCAATGCCAAGTTGAATGCGAATTAAAAGAGGGTAAACACTCTTTATTCCCTAAGTTTTATTCTTCTCCGCAGGGATTCGAATAAAGTCCTTAGACTTGCTTGAAAATTCATATTTAGATGATGAAAAATGAAATGAAATGGCGTCTGGCTTTTAGCACCGCGATGTGTCCCAGGACTTCGGCTCGCCAGGTGCATGTTTTTTGATTCGACTCCCGTAGGCGACCTGCGCGTCGTGATGAGGATGAAATGATGATGAAGACAACACATACACCCAGTCCCCGTGCCAGGGGAATTAACCAATTATGGCCTGTCGGGAATCGAATCCAGGACTCCTGTTACCAAAGTCCAGCACGCCAACCATTTAGCCGTGCAGCCGGACGTACTTAGAATATGATATTAAAGTTTAGAAATTTACGTTAAGAATTAATTTTGAAACCTTCCCACTCAAGTCAGATTTCTGGAACTACCACATAATTAAAAGATGTCTGCCATTACCTTGAGCCGGTGGGCCTTCCAACGGCGGGCAAGTCTTTCCTCTGCCTCCACTACGTATGCACTTTAGACCTCAAGACTGGAGCGATAAAAAAGACAACATGGCCCTAAAGTTCCCAGCTTTTATAGCAGAGGGAAAGGTTCCAGAACTCTCTAGGCCGAAGGCCTGTACACATCCTCAATTTTGATTGGCTAATCGAATAAATATCCAAAATTTCTGATTGGCTAATAATTTCATGAAGAAGGAAGAGATAGAAGTTCTAGTAACGTTAGAACACAAAAACAATTTACAAACACTTCAGTTTTAAAAACTTAGAAATACAAAAAATCCTTTAAAAATTAATGGTCCGTCCTCTCACCTGAAGGAGCACGTAAGTCGATAGTAGAGACATATGAAGATTAAATTTCACAACTTCTTCTAATACACAGTTCAAGGTTCACATCACAGATGACCTTTTAAAAGGCGCTCAATTTAAATGTACTTTCTGTACTATTATTATTATTAGCATATTCTCCCAATAATGGAAGACGTTAAGCAAACAACTCAATCAAGCTTTCTTTGGGTTCTTCTTGTTCTTCCAATAGGCTTTCATTCTCTCTGAGAAGGCTTGTTTACGTTCTTCCGACCATTTCGGTCTGCACTGTTTTTGCTTTGGTTGCTCTGATGTAACTTCCCACTTGTTGACTTTGTGTCTGAAGGTGCCTCTTTCTAAAATGTCTGTTGCACATATGTTTGCGTTTTTGAGGTCCTTTAGAAGTTCGTCCAGCCAAGGTGTTGAATTCTTAAGTGAGCTAACATAATTTAATATTCTTTTTGACAGTCGATTTTCTGGTAATCTTGTGAGGTGTCCAAAGAATTTCATTCGTCTTTTCTTAATGTCAATTTCAATGTTTGAAACTTTTTCTGTTGTTTTGATTGATTGTAGCCTGTAACCATCTTGGGTATATCTTGCTCCTAGGATTTTCCTGATGATCTTCCTCTCTTGCTTTTTTATTTCTTCTAATTCTTGTTTACTATTAAGTGACAATGTTTCACTTGCGTAAAGGACTGTTGGTTTTATGACTGTGTTGTAATGCCGAATTTTTGTCTGTCTTGACATGCATTTTTTGTTGTAGATGTCTTAAACTAACCCTAATGCCTTCTTGACTTTTTGGAGACGGTTTTTCTGTGAGATCTTCTCAAGGCCTGTCGGTTCGATGAATTCTCCGAGGTATTTAAAGTACGAGACCCGGTCGATTTTACTGTATTTTGTTCTCAGGCTCGTGATATCTGTCTTTGAAGAGAAGAATTTAGTTTTCTCAAATGAAATCTGTAGTCCCACTTTTTCTGCAGATTCCTTAAGTATCTCAAGCTGCTTGATGGCAGTCTCCTCATCCTCTGTTAAAATCGCCAGATCGTCCGCAAATGCAAGGTATGGTACGTAGAGGTTGTTTTTGGGAAAGCCCAATCGGATCGGTTTCCAAGATTCACGTTTCTTGAGTTCCTTCTCCCATTCTTCTATAACCTTGTCTAGGACGACGTTTAACAGAATAGGAGAGAGTCCATCACCTTGTCTCACACCTGTTTGAATGTCGAAGGGTTCTGAAATTTCTCCCATAAATTTCACTTTAGATTTTGTGCCCGTTAGTGTTTGTCTTATGAGTTCTAGGGTTTTGGGATCTAGTCCTCTCTCTTCTAGAATTTGGAATAGTGAGGGTCTGTCTATCGAATCATATGCCTTTTTGAAATCTACAAATGTGCATACTGTAGGCTTTTGTCTGAGGGCTCGTAGTTTAAGTATGGTTTTGAGGTTGAAAATTTATTCTGGGCATGACCTGTTTGGTCTGAATCCTGCTTGAAATTCTGATAATTTGGGTTCTAATTGTTGTTGTGTTCTATGCAAGAGACAGGCTGATAGTATTTTGTATGTGACTGATACAAGTGAGATTCCTCTGTAATTGTTTACGTCTAACTTGCTGCCTTTTTTATGTAGTGGATGGATTAGAGCAATCTTCCAGTCATCCGGGAGCTTTTCGGTTTGCCAAATGTTTTGGATTATTTGTGTAATTTCTCTAAGTGAATTTGGGCCTAAATTTTTCAGAAGTTCAGCTACAATTCCGTCTTCCCCTGATGCTTTGTTATCTTTAAGTTTCTTGATATGTGAATAAATTTCTTCTTGAGTTGGTGGTGACGAATTTTCCGGTATGATTTCTGGCTATACTTTCGGGAATCTCTTTTTGGGTTCTGGACAATTTAAAAGCTGTGAAAAATATGTAGCTAATTCTTGGCAGTTTTCCTTATTTGTCAAGGCTAGTTTACCATCGTGCTTCCGAAAGCAAATGTTCTGTGGGGAATATCCTTTAATTTGGTTCGCAAAGGTCTTGTAGAAATCGTGTGTGTTGTAATTTTTGAAGTTGTCTTCAATTGACTTCAGTTGGACATTGACGTATTTCCGTTTATTTTGTCTTAAAATCTTGGATACATGCTTGCGAACTTCGAAGAATTTCTTCTGTGTTTCTTCTGATTTGTTACAATTGTAGTTTTGAAATGCCTTTTTCCTTTCTTCTTGTGCGGTCTCACATTCTTGATTCCACCAAGGATGTTTTGGTTTCTTGCGAAGAGGGATTAGGTCCTTCGCCGTTTCGATGATTTTAGTCTGGAAATTCTCCCAGCTCTCTGCAGGTCGTTTTTCCCATTCTTCTGAAATTTTGGAGTCCTTGATTTTGTGCAGATCAAATTTTGGAATCACCGATGTTTTCCTGTTGAATTTCCCTTTGGGTGTGAATTTAATTTTGATTCTGCTTAAATAATGATCCGAATCGATGTTAGCACCTCTGCGCACTCGCACATCATGAATTTCCTTTTGGTAATCATATGATATTGCCACATGATCAATCTGAAATTCTCCTAAATGATGGATGGGTGATCGCCAAGTTTTTTGCTTTTAGGGATTCTTCCGGAGTGATGTTGACAAAATTTTGAGGTTATTTTGTTGGCATAACTCAATGAGGCGTGTGCCATTTTTATTGGTGAATCTGTGGACTGAATAGTCTCCCACTGTCCTCCTGTATTTGTATTCCCTGCCACGCTGTGCATTGAAATCACCGAGTAGAATTTTCACATCGTTTTTAGGGATTTTGGCCATTTCTGTTTCAAGTTCTTCCCAGAATCTTTCTGTTTTTTCAGGATCCTTTTTATTGTCTCCATTTGTTGGTGCATGCACATTAATAAAGGTGTATTTTTTGTTTGTATGCCTGATTCTTAAGGTCATAAGCCTATTGTTGATGGGTTTCACCTCTATTACTGAATCCAAAACTTTTTTGTCTACACAGAAGGCCATTCCTAACAATGCTGCTCCTTTACCAATTTTCTTGTTTGTTCCACTTTTGAAGATCCTATAATTATTGTAATCCATCGTTTCTGAATCGGTGAAGCGTGTTTCTTGCAGGGCCAGAATTTGGATTTTCTGCTTTGTAAGTTCTGTTGTGAGATTGTGCGGTTTTCCTGTTTGAATCAGTGTCTGAATGTTGAATGTGCCAATGAAAGTGTGAGTCTTACGTGGAAGTTTATCAGAGCACTCCGACTTGCTCTCTCGTATTCGCCCAAGCTCCCCAGATTCCGAATGCTTGGTTGCCACTTTAGAGTGGGTGGATTGTCCACCTGGGGTAATTTTGTCTTTACTTGTACGAGTCATGTCTGCTTGTAAGCAATCTTCTAGCTTTCGCTAGTGGTGTAGAACCAGGGATTGTTAGTTCCTGGAGCATATTTACAGCCGCACCTCTGGTGATCAGACGCTAACCACTTGCCGCTTGCTACAAGTCAGACGCGAAGTGGATTTGATTCGGTTCTTCCGCCCTCTCTGCCATTGGGATATGTCCTCTTCTGCCGTCGAGGCCGTTGACCATTTCTCTGTTTACCTCAGTTGATCCGCGGGTGCTTGTTTGGCTAAGCCTTATTCACACCTGTCCTGCATATCTACAGGAGCTTCCCCTATCAGCCATATGGGACGCGCCGTGTCGGGGTTGAGGGCCCCCACCCCAGTGTCTTACTCAGGGTTATGCCTAGCTCATACCCGGGCACGGGTACAATTATTATTATTATTATTATTATTATTATTATTATTATTATTATTATTATTATTATTATTATTATTATTATTATTATTATTATACCGACTTTCCCCGCGTGTGTGAACTGTGTCGGACAAGGGATTTGGCCCTGTTCTACGGCCCGACCCCCTTCCTGACACCAGCCCTATGTGGACGGATATATTCACTACTGCGTCTTCCTGTGGGGTAACAAACTGAATAAATCATAATTTCATTATCATTCTGTAATGAGCCACCGGAGGCCACAGGTCCCTTATACCAATATACTCAGAAGCTATCTCTGGACATCCACCGAGAGTTTGTCCGTGGAGTTCGGCTTCATTCAGTATACCTAGTGTCCTAATCCGGAAGAAGGGAGGACAGACTAGGCGTTCCTGAACAGACGTACTAATGAAATGATGAGTGAGATCGTTTCCCATTGCCTTCCCCACTGGGCCAAGAAATTGAATTGCGTAACATCAATGCGTCAAGTCTGAAATGCACGTGCAAACCAACCGTATCAGCGATACTTCCACACTGTTCATCACAGGGGTTGACAGCATAGCGAATGAGAAAGGTCAATTAAAGTAACACACTTGCTCTAGCTCATGCCAAAAGATAGAATACACTGTAAACAATATATCCAGAAATGGATCCGGGATAAAATTTAAATACAATTGGTGTTAATTTCTGCTCCAAACCTTTCCCACTTGGGAGATTAAACTGGAGTGAATGAATCCTCTCAGTACCGTAGAAAACTTGAAAGAGGTGGTTGGAGAGCTGTTTTCAGCGCATATCTCCAACACCACCATTATTACTTGGTCATGAAAGAGAGCACGTGGATATAAATCAGAGCTAAACGCTTCAGGTTTAAAATGGAACGAGAAATGCGCGCACAGCTCATGCTGGAAATAGGAAAATGTAAATACAGTAAACATTTTGCATTTGGTTTTCAGAGTGTGAAACCCCTCTGATAAAAAAGGCATCATGCTGTCAAATTGTTTATGATAACGAACCCCGCTTTTGTTTGTTAATATGGCCACACGCACTCACAATAAAAATTAACTCAGCAGCACCAAAGAGTGTAGATATGAAATGTGGCGCTCACTCAACGGATATAACGTTAATATTTCACGGGCTGATGGTTGGGGATTCCACTGATTCTAGAGTTAGCAGCATTATTCTGGTTATGCTTTTGAGGCAACGATTAATTACGCGTATTAATTATGACTGTTGCGCTTATTTGTAGAGAATGAACGTGACGTATTTGGTGGGAGCAGCCAAATACGGCCATCGGTGACTTCCTATTGACTGAAATTGAACACCTAGTACTCCATGATGACAGCTTATATTTTGTTTAGTAATCTGAGGGATTTTCAAGCAGATGCATTTTCTAAATTATTTCATCCATCGCGATATGCAAAATTCCGTCTCGGTCCATTGACTTCCCATTTCCTGCTACACAGTACATGCTGCGTAGCACTCAGCCGATCCAGCTTCTGTGGTACCAAGTTTCAAGTTTCTAAGATGCCTGTTGGTGCCTCATTCATTCACGTCTATTTTCATCGTTATACCTTAATACAGATCGCTCCAGACCGACTTGCCTTTCTTAATATACCAGATAAGTAAGTCTACTAAAACCTCAAAACCCTGCGGCAGTTACAACAGTGACAGCCAATTGTTTCTACCTCGGTCCTGTTAAATGCATTGTTGTACCTCCTTCACTTGAGCCCAAATTAGCTGGACGATAATGACGTAGAAGTCAGGGGTGCTGAAGCAGATACGGAAATAAGCGAACACTTGCCAAGTAAGTATGTCTTCAGTTGTTTCACTGATGAATGATGAACCCTCAAGAACTTAAGGCCACACTCGGGAGATAAAAATATATTTTTACCTAATGCATGGATTTTCACGAAACTTTGTGGAATGTCACCTCCATAAAAGTAGAGATATTACGAACATTTCTTTCATATACAATGAATAGTCTTTTCAATTTTTTGAAAATTGTAATTCAATTTTTTCATGAAATTTAATTAACATGTTAATGTAAATTCGTAATTAAGTAGATAATACTTCTTTTGAAAGCAATACGTATCGATTTTTCTGTACATAATTTATAAAGGAGATATATCATACTAAAGTTTGTGTAATTTTTATGTTCTAAAATTTTACACTTAAAAATCCCTACGACGTGAAAAAATTCTGCAATCAAAAATTCTATACACAGGTTTCTTAATATAGCTGTGATACAAATACCATACATATTTTGATACGATTGGCAGAATATTATGGGAGAAAATGGAATTTAAACGTAAAATTACAATTGGCAAACAATAAATTGTTTGAATTCAGCGGAATAACTTCATGACAAGAAAAAGGAAACTCAATCCTTTCAATTTCAGTCAATACAAAAATTGACAAAAATGACCAAAACATAGAGTTTTATCTCCGGAGTGTCGCCTTAATAGTTTCAATTGTTTTTGGTCTATCTGAAATTAGTGTCATCAATTTCTCGAGACCATTGTAACCATCACAACAAGTGTTCCTCTATGTACAGTAGGTCAGTAGCGCCATCTTCTCACTGTGCGCTTTCTTCCTGTAACTAAGGCCTTGAAAAATTCTCGTATCAGGTGAACCCCATTCTATACTCAGTCCACAAATAAAATCTTTGGACTGGCCGAAAGAAGAACTCGGTGCCTTAGAATACGAGACAGGTATGCTACCTCTACCCCACAGGCCTGGCTAATAATAGTGTTGTTTGAGTCATCAGTCCATAGACTGGTTTGATACAGCTCTCCAAGCCAACCTATCCTGTGCTAATCTTTTCATTTCTACATAACTACTACGTCCTATATCTGCTCTAATTCGTACTTTGGTCTACCCCTAACATTCTTACCACCTACACTTCCCACATAAAACCAACTGCACAAGACCTGGGCGTCTTAAGAGGTGCCCTATCATTCTATCTCTTCTTCTGGTCAAATTTAGCCAAATAGATCTCTTCTCACCAGTTCGATTCAGTATCTCTTCATTCGTGATTCTATCTACCCATCTCACCTTCAGCATTCTTTTGTAACACCACATTTCAAAAGCTTCTATTCTCTTTCTTTCTGACCTAGTATCCTCCATGTTTCACTTCCATACAATGCCACGCTCCAGACGAAAGTCTTCAAAAACATTTTTCTAATTCCTACTGTATATCAATGTTCGAGGTGAACAAATAATAATAATAATAATAATAATAATAATAATAATAATAATAATAATAATAATAATAATAATAATAATAATAATAATAATAATAATCAAATAATATACACGAGGTCTCTTTTTCCTAATTCGTGAACCTTGCCATTCTTTTGTGGATAGATTCACTTTTATTTCGATTTATCAGAACTCTTTATCTCCCCAGTGGTGCGATAATATATACCCAGCTTGCATTCGTGAGATAGTGGGTTTGAACCACACTGTCGGCAGCCCTGTCCGTGGTTTCCCATTTTCACACCAGGCAAATGATGGGGCTGTACCTTAATTAAGGCTAGCCCCCTGTGGGTGGAGATGGTGGAATAAGACCCACGGTATCTCCTCCCCGTGGTAAGAGGCAACTAAAAGGGGCCCCAGGAGCTCTTAACTTGGGAGCATGGGTTGGCGATCACGGGGTCCTTAGCTGAGTCCTGGCATTTCTTTCCCTTACTGGGGCCGGGCTCCTGACTTGCATCTATCCTATCCGATCTCCCTTGGTCAACTCTTGGTGTTTTGCGTCACCGACGGCATTAGAGCTCTCGAGGCCTAGGGAATCCTTCATTTTCACGCCCTTCGTCGTCTTTGTCTTTCTTTGGCCTATACCTTCATATTTGGAAGTACCGGATCCGTTCAGTTTGTTTCTCTCCGATTAGTGTTATATAGAGGATGGTTGCCAAGTTGTACTTCCACTTTAAACAATAATCACCACCACCACCACCTTAATTACGGTCATGGTCGTTTCCTTTCCACTCCTAGCCCGTTTCTATCCCATCACCGCCATAAGAGCTACCTGTGTCGGCACGAGGTAAAGTAAGTTGTGAGCTGAGTGGCACAGACAGCTAAGGCGCTGGCTTTCTGAGCTCAAGTTAGCAGGATCGATGCTGGTTCAGTCCGGAGGTATATGAAGGTGCTCAAATAACTCAGCCTCGTGTCGGTAGATTTACTGGCACGTCAAAGAACTCCTGCAGGAGAACATTCCAGCGCCTCAGCTTCTCCAAAATCCGGAAAATTAGTAGTAGTAGTTATTATTATTATTGTTTGAGTCATCTGTCCATAGTCTGGTTTGATGCAGCTCTCCATGCCAATCTATCCAGTGCTAACTACTGCATCGGCTCTAATCTGCTTGTCATATTCTTACCTTGGTCTACTCCTACCGTTTCTACCACCTACACTTCCATCAGAAACCAACTGAACAAGTCCTGGGTGTCTTAAGATGTGTCTTATCGTTCTACCTCTTCTTCTCGTCAAATTTATCCAAATCGATCTCCTCTCGCCAAGTCAGTATCTCTTCACTCGTGATTCGATCTCTCCATTTCACCTTCATCATTCTTCTGTAACACCATATTTCAAAAGCTTCTATTCTGTTATCGCGGCGTGAAATCAATAACTTTATTATAAAAATGCGTTAGACATAAAGGACTGGATTTCAGATTTGCTATCATATTTCGTAAAATCAATAAATTTATTACAAAAACATGTCAGACATAAAGGATTGGATTTTAGATTTCTACCATTTTCTGTCCGCCTATTGCCACTTCTTAATGGATAAACAGTATTTTTGCATCTGTCACTCGGTAAAGCCCAGAGCAAAATGCATCTTCCACCAAAGTCGCAGTATGATCTATGGAAAATCACTCACTCAAATAACTCGAAATCTATGCCCGTTCGTTCAGCTGACGGCCAGCCTAACCCATTTACGCGTAAAAGTTCAAATAACTTCTTGCTTGCTTAAATGCACTGAAAAGGGGAAATATACGAACAATTTACAAAAGAAACGAATACTGCGACAGTGGACCACGAACAATTTTATTTACATATACATAAGGCTAGGCCATGAGCAAATGCCTACTAACTTCTATGACACTGTTAATATAACAGCCTATGCCGCAGAGCTCGGCAAGAACCAGATGCTGAACGCTACCTCGCGACGCTAATGCTACGAGCTTGCGGCTGGCGGTCGCATCCCACCTTCATGTTATCGGCTTGAGTTCGATCCCACGACCCTGTAATCCTATCCCCTCTCACCGTAAGCTCATCACGACACGACGTTACACGGGTTAGCTAATAAACATGCCATGTCCCATTATAGCTGCAACCATTACCGGCTTCTCCTCAAGTAATCGTCTTACTTATAACATTATTAGTGGTAGTTGCAGTAATAGAATTTTAAGGACTGTCTATTCCCTGCTCTCTTCACACGATTTACTTTCATAAAATCAAATATTTTCAAAAAGATTTCTTTATTTTCAGAGAAGAGTACTGGTGGTTTATTGGAAAAACTTGCCTGTATGTATTGAACCTGTTTAAACATATTTCAATGACATGAAAACCCCATTGTATTAAGGATTCAAGGCAGTAGACAGGTTGAGTGTTCATAGCTCCCAAACAGTGCTGAGATTTGGTAGAATTTTCCAATGAATGATTTCTGAAAGACAGATCGGTGTACGATATGTCCACCCTGCAAGGACTGTTAACACCCACGTGCATTAAATTCCTGCGCTCAGATGCATCATAAAAAAGCACGGACGCATTTTGCTGGCTTTCCTCGCATTTTTTGTTTTTCTTTTGGTTGTTTTTGCTGTTTTTGAAAGCAAGTACATGAGAGTCCCAGGGCGAAAACTATGCCCTTTTATACTCATCTGCGTCCGAGAAATATCTGATGAGTCGGAAAAATCTCCATTGCCTCTGCCATGGAGGCGGTATTTTCCCCATGTGAGAGAAAAGAACCTCATCGATAAAAATTCATGAATTCATGAATTTTGTGACAAGGGATAGGAGGGGGGATGTTCACGTTCGCTATTTTTTTTTCCTATTTACTTTACGTCGCACCGGCACCGATAGGTCTTATGGCAACGATGGGACAGGAACGAGAAGGAATGTACAGCCCCAGCATTTGCCTGGTATGAAAATGGGAAACCACGGAAAACCATCTTCAGGGCTGCCGACGGTGGGATTCGAACTCACTATATCCCGGATGCGAGCTCACAGTTGTGCGCCCCTAACCGCACGGCCAACTCTCACGGTAAGCTCACCTTCGTAACAAATGGTCCTTATGAGGGATATACTATTTTGATGTTAATTGATGAGAGTTATGTTATAAATTCGAGAGTCAAGAGTAACGGCCGAGAGGATTCGTCGTGCTGACCACACGTCACGTCATAATCTGCAGGCCTTCGGGCTGTGCAGTGGTCGCTTGGTAGGCCAAGGCCCTTCAAGGGCTGTTGCGCCATTGGGTTTGGAATGATATAAATTTGGAATAGGCCGCGTATTGTTGTGCTTCTTTCAGAGTTACCATGTGGGGCATCTTTGATCCAGTCTTGTGCCGCACCAATGACAGCGTCAGTAGACTAGGGGGGAATATTCTTTGACCTAAGCTGTACCAGTGAGAGTCTGCATTACCCAGTAAAACATGAGAATGCTGACTTGTCAATTCCACGTGGAGCAATAGGCTGGATTGCGATAATATTCGCAGCCGAATTCAAAGAAGCAATCAATCAGTCATTACTGATTAGCATTTAGGGCAGTCTCTCCAGTAACGGATTCCCCTGTCAGTTGTTTAGCTAGTCTTTTCTTCAATTATTCCAAAGAACTTGGAAATTTCTTCCTATTATCCCAATCCTTAATTCCTATAAATTAATATTTGGCCCAATTTGTCCTCTTGAATTCCAAATTTATCTTCATTTTATGATATTTCCTATTTTTAAAATCTCCACTCAAGCTTGTTCGTCCACTAATGTCATTCCCAGCCATCTCTCCAATAACAGTACGAAACATACCAGGCGGCTCGCGAGCACCGTATTTTCTACTTATAAATGTCCCGCATGCACAAATGATGAATGGGATGTCTACTAACGGATTTTCAGAGGGGCACTCTTGCCAGCAGGCAGGTTACGTCAGAATATGAAGAGACAACAACCGAACGGTTGCTCGCAGCATCTTCCTCAGCGCTACCCGTCTAACGCAACACCTTGGATTAGTTAACCTCGTTTACGACCGCATAGTACTGGGCTGGTGTATGTACTAGCGTACAGCAGCACTACATTTGCTGTCTGCATATCGCAATGGCTAGTGTGTTCAGCAAGGACGAATACACAGACATCATTTTAATCTGTGGAGAATCTGGTCGGAATGCAGCCGAAGCTCACATAAGGTGTGACTGTCTTTTCGCCGAACAGTGTTAGTTTTTGTTTTTGTTTCATACAAACAACTCTTTTATAGAGTGGAATGTCTACCCATGTATAAATTAATAAGTTATTAAATTTTATTTTCTGCATCTTTGGCATATTTACAAATGCACCTTGTTATGGAACGTGCGCAGTAAAATGACTGCTATTTTTGTTTCACAATATCCACAATACAGCACATTGTAGCACTCCTCCAAAAACAAGTGATTAGGCATCCCATGCATCATTAGTGCATGCGGGACAGTTGTAAGTAGAAAGTACGGCGCTCACGGGCCGCCTGGTATATATGTCATGGAAACATCAGCATTTCTGGTACGCACAGCAAAAACAAACAGATACCTTTGTATTTACCGCCTAAGCATACGTTATGCTGTAACATAGTTAAACAATGGCAATCACGAGTTCACTCTCTAAATGTAACGTCTGCGAAACAAGAAGTGGGCATTGTGACCGCGTTAAAACTATTACATGAGCTATAATCTGTACATAATGTGTCGTATTGTACTATTGCGTATTTTCTAAGTGCAAGGAAAGCGGGAAGATCTTGCGTATGCGGTGGAAGGTTCAAACCCGGGCTGAGGGTACTTTTTAACTTCCTGTTTGTAATTTTGACCTCAATGTACGTTCAATATCCTCATTTTATGTATATTTTCAATGAATTACAGTGCATGTGGCCCTACGAAGGACCAATTTGACATCAGCATTGTATGCGGAATAAGAAGTAGGTGTTTAACGGTCTCCAGCAGAAGTGGGAGTTTATGGCAGACAAAATAAGTTATAGGTAGCGTGTGCCTATTAGATGACCCTCGAAGAAATACAATCCGATAAAGCGATCACCCAAGATTCCACACCATGCATTCACTTACCATAGTACCTGATAGGCTGCCTGTCGCACCCTGTGAGGATTGTCAGGACTCCAATAGTACATGTGGTGGTTGACGGTTCCATTATTGCGAATCGATATTCGTCCGAGAAGAAGGTTTTTGGCAGGAATGCTACGTAATTTTCCACATTTCCTAATAGCCACTTACAAAAATTCATTCGAGCTTCGAAATTTCGCCCTTGAAGCTCTCGGTGTAGCTGCAGCTGGTAGGGGTGATATTTGTGTGTATGCAGTATTCGGCATACAGACGGCTGATTGATGTTCAACTGTTGTGCAATGACCTGTGCACTCGTTACTCGTGTATGGATTATTGCGAGCTCTGTCCAGGACTGCCTCCTCATTCTCTTTCTTTCATTCTTTCTTTCTTAATACGTTTACCCTCCAGGGTTGGTTTTTCCCTCGGACTCAGCGAGGAATCCCACCTCTATGGCCTCAAGGGCAGTGTCCTGAAGCATGAGATTTTGGGTTGGGGGATACAACTGGGGAGGAGGAGGACCAGTATCTCACCCAGGCGGCCTTACCTGCTATGTTGAACAAGTACCTTATTGGGGGGATGGGAAGAGAGAAGGAAGCGGCCGTGTCTTAATTTAGGTACCATCCCGGCATTTGTCTGGAGGAGAAGTGGAAACCACGGAAAACCTCTTTGAGGATGGCTGAGGTGGGAATCGATCCCCGTCTACTCAGTTGACCTCCAGGGGCTGAGTGAACTCCATTCCAGCCCTCGTATCAAATTTGGTGGCAGAACCGAGAATCGAAGCCGAGCATCGAGGAGTGTCAGCTAATCACACTAACCACTGTACCACAGCTCCTCGTTCTTACCAGATGTTACAGTTTTCTCTCGGACAGGTGGTAATATTTGAATCACGTCTGTTGTCCCTACACGACCTTTAACAATGCTGAAAGTCTTTGCAGTCGGATGTCTCCTGTCGGGATACCTTTCCTGGTACAGACGTACTGCCTGGCACGCATTTTTCCTTGTTTCCACATAGGTAAGTAGGATATGTCCACATATTTGTGCATGGAAAATATGACGAATGACTGAAATGACTCATTCAAGCCGTATAGCAGGGGCTTGCAGACTGAACGCTGAAAGTTATAACAGTCTATAATGAAGATGCACGATGTAACTACAAGAACAACAGGCTAAAAGTTGAATCGCATTCTTCATCCTTGGACAGTATTGTAACTTGTATTCTCGAAACTGCTCTGTGTGTACTGATGATAATTTTTTCTGCCCCGTACATTCATAGTAAAAATGATAACAAAGTGTTAACACTCACAACGGGCAAATTTACTCTGTGACACGAGAATAATTATACCTGATGCCATGGGCTGTAAACGCCCATTCACGCTAACATAGGCGCAAACACTGTGTCAGTGATGTGATGCCGTGTCACTAATATGGAAGTAACAAACATGTCAGTCATTATTTCATTCTCCCCCTTTTCCGAGAACAGTGTGGATAGCTGTTGCGTATGGGAGAGGGTAGAATATTACACCGAGTTTTTCTCAACAACCCGTATGTTCTGAGGAAATTCCTAGGAAGCAAAGAAAGAATTCACTCATTAACAAGAGACAAGAAAGGGGAAACAATACTAGACCTATCTAGATTTCCCAGGTTACGACCTTCTGGAGAATCACCTTGATAATCGCTTCTTGTGTTAGAGTTGCGGTGTTTACTGTTTTAAGAGGAAGTGAAACTGGACAGTCAGTTCCTAAAATGGAGGAATAGGTCAAAGGAAGACAAGACCCACGAAGGGCGTAAGAATGAAAGATTCCTCTGGCCTCGAGGTGGAATAAAACAAAGAGTTGACCAAGGGAGGTCGGATAACATAGATGACAGGAAGGAGCCTGGCACAAGAAAGTGGAAGCAATGCCAGGACTCGACTAAGGGCCCCGTGGTCGCAAACACCCCCCCCCCAAGTTAAGAGCCCCACGGGCTCTTATGATAGACAGAGGATGTATGTATGTAGGTCCTACCCTTGCCCCGCTTCTCTACGGGTCCGAGTATGAATTGAGATTAATATTCGCAGCGAGTTTTTACGGCCGGATGCCCTTCCTGACGCCACACTCATCAGAAAATTCAGTGAGATAAATTACGTGAAATATGATAGTAGGCAGGGAGAGGGTAAAACTCCGTGCCAGCACGTAGCCTAATCCTGTCGAACAACACGAAGTTGTCTGCTCAAGGCTTAACATCACCATCCGACAGACGGATTAACATAACCAGTGTCATATCCTCTCCATCCATATGATCACTGCGGAGAGGTTTGGAATTTAATCCAGGTTTTTGACACAGAATCTAGTGATTCTAGTGATTCTCCTACCCTGCCGGCCAACATTCTGATTGTGAAAATTGTTTCCACCAACGGGATTCGAACCAGCAAACCACAATATCAGACCATAAAATATTGACGTCTTTACGAACAGGTAAATTCTTTGCCATTACGTTCTTTAATTTATTTATTTATTTATTTATTTATTTATTTATTTATTTATTTATTTATTTATTTATTTATTATGTATTTATTTTTTATGTATTTCTTTATTTATTTTATTAATTTATTTATTTATTTACTTATTCATTTATTTATTTATTTATTTATTTATTTATTTATTTATTTATTTATTTATTTATTTATTCATTACAATTTGCTCTATGTCGCACCGACACAGATAGGTCTTATGGCGACGTTGGGTTAGGAAAGGGTTAGGAGTAGGAAGGACACGACCGTGGGTCTAACAAAGTACAGCCCTAGCATTAACTGGTGTGAAAACGGGAAACCACGAAAAACCATCTCCAGGGCTGTCGACAGTAGGGTTCGAACCCACTACCTTCCGAATGGAAGCTCACAGCTGCATGCCCCTAAGTGCACAGTGTACTCACTCGGTACTCCGGAACACATTGTCAACCTAGAATAAGCAGGGATATGACAAAACTTACAGCCGAGGTAGCATTATTTTAAAAAGAAATATTACAGGGAGAAATTCCAGGAAGTAACAAGAAAATTTGAGGTTATCATTAATGAAACGGGAAAGAATGTCCAATGGATAAATTCTTCAAAACGCAAGACGATGTCATCATACACCGGAGGAAAAATAATCCAAACACCAAGAAGGTTGGTAGGCGTGTTTATACATCTGAAAGATGACGTTGAATGAAATTTCCCGCAAATCGTATTTGCGTGGCACTAGTAGCGACCCCATACGTTGTACATCAGGTTTGCTTTAAATACGGGCTGTACTGTGCAAGAGCGTTAGTTACCCGTTAGATTGGACGGAGTGACTGTGAGTGGGTCAAGAATGCCTTTATGACGACGAAGAGTATCAACAGCTCACTGCGGTTGAACGAGGTCGTGAAGGCGGATGTTCCTTCCATGCTATTGCAGAACGACTTGGCAGAAATGTCTCCACTGTGCATGCGTGCTGGCAGCAGTGGTCATCACGAGGAGGTACGCTAGATAGAAGACCGGGCTCCGGACGTCCCCATAGGACCACCGAGAGGAAAGACCACCGTAGTGACTTCGGTAGTGTCAAGCGAGAGCTCAGTGGAGGAAGGAGTGGAGGTCCGTTGTGTTTCCCGATGAAAGCCGGTTCTGCCTTGGTGCCATTGATGGCCGTGTGTTCGTTAGAAGGAGGTCAGGTGAACGCCTGCGTTCCACCTGTCTGCGGCGTCGACACACTGGCCCTACACCGGGAGTTCTGGTCTGAGGAGCAATTTCCTATGACAGCTAGAGCACTCTCGAGGTAACCCCACGCAACCTGACTGCAGATGTGTACATCAATCTGGTGATTCGACTGTCGTGCTGCCATGATTCGTGAACAGCATTCCCGGGAGTGTTTTTCAACAGGATAATGTTACGCCCCCATGCCTCTGTTAACACCCAACATGCTCTAAAGAGTGTCGACATATTGCCTTGGTCAGCTCAATACCCCGATCTGTCCCCAACCGAGCACGTATGGGACATCACTGGACGACAACTCCAGCGTGATCCACAGCCGGCACAAACCATCCCTCTGAGACCGACCAAGTGCAACAGGCATGGAACTCCATCTCACAAGCTGGCATCCGGTACCTGTACGACACAATGCATGAACGTTTGCATGCCTGCATTCAACAGTCAGGTGATTACACCGGTTATTAATGGGCCAGAATGGCACATTTGCGATGGTTTTTTCTTGCGCGGATATTAACCTGTAGCCCTGTACCTTAATCAATTAAATATCCCACCTCGACCAATATATTGCCAAAATTTCCGTATTATACATTCCTTATTTCATGGTGTTTAAATATTTTTCCTCCAGTGTATCATTAAGATACCATTCGAATTTTACAGTGAAACTGTAGGAGTGTGCTCTTCAAGAGACATGAAATAATCCGTTCACACCTCATGAATTGTCTGACTTCAATCAGCGTGCTTTCTTTTGTTGTCACTTGAGTATACCGGTAACCCTTGGATGTGCCTCTTAAATGAAATCATTAGCAAATTTATCAAGGATAATTTTCCGAATTTACAGCCTAAAACATGCTCTATTCTAATAAATTAGGAACGACTATAATGCCTTTCGCTCACGGAAAATTTTTATTTCGAATTTATTGTATATTAAATTAATTTTATAAAATTTATGTTGCTCTCGGTCAAATTTAAGTTTTATAAAACGTTTGATAAAACTTTTCGTAAAAAAGGACATGTTCTATTCCGTAAAATTAATTTTGCGAAACGAACCAATTACCGAAGCTGTCATGACGACGAGAGAAGATTGTGAAGCTCGTCCGTAAACATCAACAAACACTTCTAAAAAGGCAGGATCCGGGTGGACTAAGGAAGCTGTTAGTGTTTGTATGAGGTTAAATGCCTATGTATCAGAACAGAAATGCAAGAAGGGAGGCAGAAAACTCAATCGCCGAATTTGTGTCAAACGTTCGGCCGAACACAAGCCAGGCTAATGTGAAGGCGAAAATAAACGGGCTTTGAGCTCAATCTTTGGCATCACGTACTCATCTTAGTTCAGAATTTAGTTCGTAGATGGCCATCCTGCTGCTTCCACGGATTTTATAAAATAATTTTACCGTGAATAACACAACTTTTTCCGTCATATTTTTTATAAAATTAGATGCACAAGAGATTTTGCGAAACATTTTACCGTGGACATTGGGCATAAAGAACAAAAGATTCCATATATCGTCAAGAAGGAGCTATACTTTCCAGTGTCAACAAAAGTCTGTCTAAGTCTGTCAAACACTGAAATATTACACTATAAAATGCCTGTAAAAACATATTATTAAGGAAAGAATGACGTTTCGTTCGACAAGAATATCCTCAGATTCTATCAATCAAATCACTTTAAATCATGCGTAAATATGTGCAATACTGTTTACGTAGCGTAAACTTGTCAATGATTGACAGTTTGTGGTCAAGTATTAACAAATAATGAATGTGTTAGTATTCACCCGTCACCGTATTAAATTACTGAAGTGTATCTGTACTTATATACGCTGCTACAGTGTAGTCCGTTGCTTTTAAACGCGTTTGAGCCAACCTGCTGAGTGAGGAAGTGGTTTGTAAACGTTTGACATCAAATTCTGTGATTGAAGGGAACGTACTACGCTGTAGCAGCGTACATAAGTACAGATACATTTCAGTAATTTAATACGGTGACGGGTGATTACTAATATAGTCATTTTTGTCAATATTTGTTCATAATATCTCCAGCCCTCAATCATTTACAAGTTTGCGCAACGTAAACACTACTATACGTATTGTAACTTTTTGGGGAGGTAAATAAATAAGACAGAACCTGGTAGCTTCCTTTTCTAAGATTTATTAACTAAGCACTAAAACTACACATTTACACACACACACACACACACACACGATTGCCGAGCTCACAACTTACACAAGTACTCAGGACACACACTTACACGGTTCGCACTCTTTCTCTCTCTTAGTTTCTCGTGTTTTATCTATAATGACACACATGCAGAGTCTTCGATCACTTACAATATACTCAACCGTTCAGTCACACTCGCTAGCGCTGTCACTGCCCGCTATCCACTCAGTCCGTCGAATTCCACTCACAGCCCCATGTCGGCACCCAGCGTTGTCCTGCACACTGCACAGGACAGGCCACGACCTCTTCCAGCAGCTGGTCCAAGACACTCATGCTCTCGACGACAGGTACACAGAAACGAGTCCTCGGCTCCAACAGACTGACACCTCAGCCAAAGCTGTCACTAACACACTAACTGCAATGGACTCACTACACCAACTAACTCGCGCATCACTTAAATACCTGGGCCCGCGCCATCTGGATGCTTCCAGAAGGCATGCACTTCCCAGAGTGTTCCCGAAAGCGAATAGCTTCCGCGTGCCGACCAGATTCTTCCTTAACGCCGGAGGCGTCCAATGAGCGAGGAAGACGATCCAGATAGCTGCGGCGGGGGCGCTGACCAATCCGCAGTTGTCTGTCCTCCACTTGCTGACGAGAGTAGGGAGAGGGTGCGACTCCCTTGGTGATGAGCGTGCGGTCGGAGTTGGCTAGTTTGCGCTACTTCACATGATTGCACTTTGGCATGGTGGACGCAGCGGCTCACTATGCCACAATATACAGGATGCCGCAGGTGGAATGGTCAATATTCAGCGATATAACAGGAACGACCCTTTCAAGCAGAAACTTCATATAGACATATGACCTATTCCGAATGGTTTTCGAAATGGAACGCATTTAATGTAGATTTGTTTTTGCACTAGTAGCGCCAAACCCTTTGACCTTTCGAAACGGGTACAAGTTTTTCGCGTGTAATGCTTGCCATACACGTGTTCGTGGGACATTAATACGTGCAGAATGTCGTCGTGAGCTGGTAGCAGGACTACGCTGCACCATAATGTGTGTCGGTCCTGCAAAGATTGTTTAACTGCACGCTCAGAAGAAAAATGGCAACTTGGAAGAAAACCTGTTTCACGCAATGTGCTGAAAACTCTGATAAACACTCTACGACCAGGAATTCGACGTGTCGGAAAGCACCGACGGTATTTATTGACAGCAGCAGGAGCGCTACCATCGCAGAAAACGTAAACCTACACCATATTTGCATATTATTCATTAGTGTTGATGTGTGTCATTTTAGTCAGCGCGTGTACAAACACAGTTAACAGATACTTCTTTCTGATACACTCTCAGTCCCTCCCGTTACTTCACTCACAACACAATTGACAAGTGCGTGTTCAACATACTAGTCTAATGGCAGAAAGACGCCCCAAGCAAAGAGGTTGAAAGCAACGAGGAAGGTTCGGCTAGAATAAAACGTCGAAGAGTTTAGGTAGTAAGACATACGCGTGTGCCACTAGCCCAAAAACAAGTGTGCATTAAATGTTTTCTATCTTGAAAACCATTCGTAATAGGACATATGCCATTTAAGATTTTACTTCAAATAATCATTCCTGTCATATCCCTGAATATTAACCATTCATCCTGGGACACCTTATATACACATGATTTCAAGTGATTTGATAGAATCTGATGATGTTCTTGTAGAACAAAACATAGAATTCTCTGTTTAATAGTGTGTATTTTTACAGTAATTTTTATAGTAATATATGGTGTGATTCAGCAGCCCCTTCCAATATCGTATGCTGCAGCCCAACTAACGTGCACGTGGTTGTAGAGGTTCTATTCCCTTGCAGGAGGGTTTTATGGTACTACTGTTCAGCGAGCACATTCTACACACAATTCTGAAACCTAGCGAAATGTTATATCATCAGTTCGCAAAACATGACTCCTTGAAATAATGTAGCAACGTCCTTTAACCATGTAACTCTGTTAATGTGTTGTGCCTCGTGACCGGATGTAACGAAGAGGGGAATCAATGCATAAAACTAGGTAACAGCGTAGTGATGAATGATTGTCTTAAGCACCGAATCGGTCGGTGTATGTACTCTGCTCTCGTCGTACTACTACGTAATGGATGTGGTTAGGCGTTCGCCCAGCAGTCGACCGAATGTGCCAGCTGCGGTTAGAATCTTGCATCGTTCAAATGTTTTTGCATAGGTACGATGTTTGAATATGTAAACATAGACCCACGTTTGCCACATTCAAACAGTAGAATGATGCTCTTATTCAACTTGTGCCCTGCTGGTTAGGGCCTGAATGTACTGTGATCTCTGCTGCCACTCGTCATATTTTCCACAGAGGAATGCGTTTACATGCTCCTCATTTATATGGAGGCAAAACAAAACGCGTGCGAGGCACGACGTTTGTACCAGGAACGGAATCCCGGCAGGCGACAGCCGGCTGCTACGACATTCTGCCGTGTTGAAAGACGCCTAAGGACAACAGGCGTGATTTCCAACCAGCCACCAGTTTGCGATAGGCCCGTTACATCGGGTGAAACAGAAGAGGCCGTTCTGCAGGCAGCTCGTAATAATCCATACATCAGTATAAGAGTGACTGCACGACAGGTGAACACCAGCCAGCCGTCCGTCTGGCGAATACTCCATGAACGTAAATTTCACCCACACCATTTTCAGCTACACCAGGAGCTACATGGGCGGGATTTCGAAGCTCGAATGGAGTTTTGTCGGTGGCTATTAGGCAGGCTGAACAATGATGGAGCATTCGTATCGCATATCCTGTTCTCGGAAGAATCGCACTTCCACAATAATGGGAACGTCAATCGCCACAAGATGCACTATTGGAATCCGGACAATCCTCACTGGGTGCGACAGGTGGCCCATCAAGTACGATGGGGAATGAATATTTGGTGTGGAATCTTGCGGGATCGCCTGATTAGACCTTATTTCTTCGAGGGCCAATGGACCGACCCACGCTACCTGCACTTTCTGCGTCGGAAACTCTCACTGCTGCTGGAAGATGTCCCCTTGCACGATCGTTTGACGATGTGATTGCTACAGAATGGAGCTCCACCACATTCGACTTTGCCCGCTCGTAACCATCTGAGCGAGGAACTGTCAGGGAAATGGATAGAACATGGAGGCCCTGTTACTTGGCCCGCCAGATCACCGGATTTAAGGCCGTTAGACTTCTTCTTGTGGGGAAATTTGAAGAACGTAGTTTACACTCAAGCGCCTGAAAACCCCGACCAGCTCCGGCAACTCATCACGGATGCCTGCCGAGCAATTACACCTGGAATGCTTCAGCGCGCAAGATGATATATTGGACACCGGGCCCGAATGTGCATAAACCAAAACGGTCATCACATCGAGCATTTGCTGCGATAAAACATTGTCAGGGCAGTTGTGTTCCTATTATTTCCGGTCTGTATGTGTCCGGTCTGCTAACTTATCGGCCCTTCTTAGGGCCAAAAACACATTCATTCACATACAATTTTCATGAAAATGGGTATTGAACTTACATTGCGTGCGGTACGTATTAAACAAATATTTAAAACATTTGTAATCTTCGCCCTGGACTCGAGCCTCCCACCTGACATGTAAGCACGCTCCACCACGCCTTTACCAACTACACTGCGGTTCCGTACGAAACACTGGGCAGTTTATAGCAAGTATTAGATTTACTGTGGTCCCTGTCAATTTAGTGTTTCGCCGGGGTGTCAGGTTCATATGATCTAGAAGGCAGCCGCATGTATTCCAGTGCTTAATACGAGTATAATATTAGGGCGTCCTACCATGGTGAGGCGGTAAATACCAAGGTATCCGGTTGTGTTGTCTGAGCATACCGGCAGGGCAGATGTTTTCAGGACGGAATGAATATTGTGGGTTGCATAAAACTAGATTGAATGGGGCGGCTGAATAACGCTGTATATTATATTGAATTTGTGTGTTTTACAGAGTGATAAGCTTTTAAGTTACATTTCATGCACCTTCACTTAAAAATATTCAACATTATGATCATTTAATTTCCAGTCTCCATGCAGCAAAAAACAAAGATTCTTTCTTCCCTTTATATGAATATTACATTCTTTCATCTCCCTCTGTGAGAACACGAGGCTTTCTCTGCAGGTTATTTCTTCTTCAAATATGTTACGTTTAGTTCTAAGCAATCCTTTTCATCAACCTTTAATGTTTCTTTACAAAGGCTTCGTTTCCCATTGATTGTAACTGCGAAGCCCCTCACTTGGCGAGAACGTCGGAAATAAATTGAAGAAATCCTGCAGGGCTGTGGAATGAAGAGGATTAAAGCGGGACTCTGAAGTAGTTAAAGAACATTTCTTGCAATCTACTCTGCACATCAAAAGAGATCCGCACGCATTTCACAACTTGCAGTACGATTCATCTCCTCTGCATTATCACAGGGGTCCTTCAGTTCTCATTAGACAGCATCACTGGCAGAGTGGTTAGCGGGTTCGATTCTGGTTTATTCAAGAGTTTGCAAATGCTCTCTAAATCTGGTTACCCTCCAGGGTTGGTTTTTCCCTCGGACTCAGCGAGGGATTCCACCTCTACCGCCTCAAGGGCAGTGTCCTGGAGCGTGAGACATTGGGTCGGGGGATACAACTGGGAAGGATGACCAGTACCTCGCCCAGGCGGCCTCACCTGCTATGCTGAACAGGGGCCTTGGTGGAGGATGGGAAGATTGGAATGGATAGACAAGGAAGAGGGAAGGAAACGACCGTGGCCTTAAGTTAGGTACCATCCCGGCATTTGCCTGGAGGAGAAGTGGGAAACCGCGGAAAACCAGTTCGAGGATGGCTGAGGTGTGAATCGAACCCACCTCTACTCAGTCGACCTCCCGAGGCTGAGTGGACACCGTTCCAGCCCTCGTACCACTTTTCAAATTTCGTGGCAGAGCCGGGAATCGAACCCGGGCCTCCGGGGGTGGTAGCTAATTACACTAACCACTACACCACAGAGGCGGGCGGCGAGTAGTACAAATCATGAAAAGATAGAAATTTCACGATCATACCATCTTCAAATTAGTCTTCTTTCTTTCTTTCTTTTCTTTCTTTCTTTCTTTCTTTCTTTCTTAATCTGTTTACCGTCCAGTGTTGGTTTCTCCCTCGGACTCAACGAGGGATCTCACCTCTACCCACTCAAGGGCAGTGTCCTGGAGCGTGAGACTTTGGATCGGAGGAAAAAACTGGGGAGGATGACCAGTACTTCGTCCTGGCGCCTCACCTGCTATGCTGAACAGCAACCGCGTAGAGGGATGGGAGACTGGAAGGGGTAGACAAGGAAGAGGGAAGGAAGCGGCCGTGACCTTAAGTTAGGTACCATTGCCTGGAGAAGAAGTGGAAAATCACGGAAAACCACTTCGAGGATGGCTGACGTGGGAACCAAACCCCCTTCTATTCAGTTAACCTTCCGAGACTGTGTGGACGTTGTTCCAGGCCTCGTACTACTTTTAATGGTGGTGGTGATTACTGTTTTAAGAGGAAGTACAACTACGCAACCATCCTCTATATAACATTAATCGGAGAGAAAATATGGAAGGGATCCGACACTTCGAAAAATGAAGGTATCGGCCAAAGGAAGACAAGGGCCAGGTAGGGCGTGAAAATCGAAGACTCCCTAGGCCTCCATACGTAATACCGTTGGGGTCGGAAAAGAACGAGAGTTGACCAAGCGAGGTCGGATAAGATAGATGAAAGTGAGGAGCCTGGCACAAGTAAGTGGAAGCAATTACAGGACTCGGCTGAGGGCCTCGTGGTCGCCAACCCACGCGCCTTTTAGTCGCCTCTTACGACAGGCAGGGGATACCGTGGGTGTTATCCTATCGCCCCCACCCACAGGGGGATACCACTTTTAAAATTTCATGGAAAGCCGGGAATCGAACCCGATCCTCTTGGAGCGGCAGCTATTCATACTAATCACTACACCCCAGAGGCGGACTTCAAATTAGTTTTACAGATATTAGACCGTGTAATGCACATTGAGTTGATGAATGAATTCCCATTTTCTACAACTGACTGTCACAATGAATAAACATTGTGATCAAGGCTAATCTGTTTGTTAGGTCATCTGCCCAGAGGTTGGTTGGATCCTCATTTAACATCACCATCATCATCGTTAGTGTTCTTCCCTAGGGCTGGCCTTCACATGGCAGCTCTCCATGCAATCCTTTCACCTGCTACCTGCTACCCTCTGCTACGATCCTGATTGCAGCGGCGGGGGTGCTGGCCAATCCTCCTGATAAGGAACATTTACCACTTACAAGTATTCTACCATAATTTTCAGGTTCATGGCCTCCTGATATATTACAATGTCCGGGCACATGGCCTTTTCAAGTAGAAACGTAATCTACTGCAATGCAGTCGAGATCTCTTTAAATTCACTTGGCTGAATTCTATAAGTCATTTCGCCTGAAGTATTGCCCACAATGACGAAGTGAGTAGCCAACGAACCTTCAACAAACATAACACAATAGAGAAGTTTCCGAGAGACGGAGACTGAATTGTGTTTACCGCAAGAAATTGTGTGGCTGCAGTGGCACATTGTCTCATAACGAACAAACGACAGCACACACTGTGATTCCTTCAACATAACGGCGACACACTTAGAGAAAATTATTTCCGCTCTTCTGTTCCAAGAGTAAAGGAATTAGATTAAAACAGACAGACCGCAAATAGTATCATTGTTGAAATGAAAGATTAGATTAAGACACGGCACATTCTCGTATGGGTTGCACAAAACCAGATTGACTGGAGCGGCTGAATCACGCTGTATATTATATTGAATGTGTGTTTTACAGAGTAATAAGCTTTTAAGTTACATTCCATGCACCTTCACTTAAAAATATTCAACATTTATGATACTAGTACCGTCTATTCGTAGTGCGAAAGACATAAAAACACAGTCCATAGATTGGCGTAAATTTGAAAACAGTCGCTCTTAAAAGTAACCGGTGATTTTATCTACCATAGTCGTGACAGCCTGCTAACCCAATGAGCCAACAACAGATTACACGGCGTAGGTCAGTAGTTTCCAAAGTGTGTGCCGTGAAACCCTGGGAATCCGGGGTTCCTCATTGGGGTGCAGCGGAATGGAGGATATTATTTTTCTACCGACTGGACAAAAGACAATACAATACAATGGATTTATTTTGTCTGGCAAGATCAAGGCCATTAGACCCTCTCTTCCATCTAACCGGATCCCGTGAGATCTCCGAAGTTAAGCAACATTGGGCGTGGTCAGGAGCTGGATGGGTTGTCACGCGCTGTTGGTGGGGTAAGGGAATGGAGGAGCGGAAAGGAACTGGCCACCATACCGCACGTAAACTCCGGCTCAGGAACACCTCTGGGGCGGTTCGGACCTGCCTTCGGGCAGAATAACCCTTACCTTCCATCTAACCAGAAAATACAGTATTTACATGTGCAAAATTAAAATAAATATATTTACAAATGAAACATCTTGCAACTACTAAACAATACAATATTATGATAAAAATAAAAAATAAAAATAGGAAGAAATAGGATGATGATGATGATGATGATGATGATGATGAAGATGATGAAGATGATTATTTACACAATTATGACATGATTAGATAATTTCTATTAACCTTGGTAATAACGGTGAAATTATATAAAATCTATAGTTTGAGGAAGGCTAAATCTACAACATTTCCATAACATACGAATAACAATTTAGGACTTCATCTACGTGTTACTTAGTAGGTATCGGTGACAAAGTTGCCTAAAACTAGCAGGTGAGGCTCCTCTGACAGAGACGGGTAGTGTATTCCATTGTCGTGCCGAAGAAATAACAAATGAGTTTGTGTATCGTGTGGTGCGGTGAGGTGGAATAGATAGGAGTGTATCAGATTTTGAACGTGTTCCGAAGCTGTGATTTTGGATGAGAGGTGGTGAAATTGACTGTACAAGTAGGGAGGTGAGCATGAGGAGAGTATTCGATGAAGAAGGCATAAAGCATGAAGATTACGGCGGTGTTTGAATTTTAGCCAACCGAGTTCATGGTAGGGAGGTGTAACATGGTCAAAGTAACGTAGATCACATATATAGCGAACACAGACGTTTTGCGCGCGTTGTAGTTTGTCGTTAAGAGTAGCAGTCAGCTCGTTGTACACGGCGTGACAGTAGTCGAAATGAGGTCATACCAGAGTGCAAATGAGGCGTTCTTTTAATACTCGAGAAAATATGTTGCGGAATCTTCTAAGTAAGTTAAGTGCCGCAGATACTTTCCTGGAGATGCTGGTAACCTGCTGCTTCCAAGAAAGATGTTCGTCTATCATAACACCGAGATCTTTGACAGATTCACTGAAATCAATGGGTGAATTTTGTAGGTAGAGTTTTGGTAAAGTGAAGTTGCTTATGATTTTTGAACAAAGCCTAGGATGTGGAATTATTATAGCTTGACATATTACTTTATTTAATCTAAGTCCATGCATGTCAGTACATTTACAGATTTCTTGTAAGTCTGTATTGAAATTTTTAATTTCATCGGTTAGTCTTTCCGGTTCACAGTGCAAGTATAATTGTATATCGTCAGTATGCATGTGGTGTCTACAGTTGTTTACCGACGACGTAATATCATTGATATATACAGAAAATAGAAGCGGTCCTAGGACAGACCCCTGTGGAACAGCAACCTCTACGGATCGTCAGGATGAATATTCATTATTGTTATTTCTTAAACACTGCAAACGACCGCCGAGGTATGAATTCATCCACTGAAGACTGTTTGACAAGAACTGGAGTTTAAATAGTTTGGAAAGTAGTATGTCTATGTCAGAATATATCTATAAGTCTTACGAGGAATAGACCCTTGTTAATGAACAGGAGAACTGCCCATCACAGAAAATGCTGGAAACCGTGATTTCGATCCACCAATCGGTTGCTGTTACATGTCTGCGCGTGCGCATTTCCCACATGCTCTCAACACATGAAAGTTCGTCTGGACGCTTTAGTGCTTGCACAACAGTAAATATTTAAGGATACAGATGCAGGTCCTTTTTTTACAACGTTTCTACATGACGATCTCCTAATTCCAACTTGCACAGATAAAAAACATTGTGATTTCGTCGGCCTTCGTTCCAGGCTTTCCTTCACTAGAGCAGTATTTTCTGGTGTTCGAAGTTTTTTCGGATAGTTACAGTTTTTATTCACTACACAGCCCATTTCACGCGATTTTGCCACAAGTTTTGCATTGCAGACTTTGCTGGAGGCTTTTCCAAAACACTTCCATACACTTGCGCGAACAGTTCCGCACAGGTTTTCCACGAATCGTGCTCCGCATAACACTCGACTATAAACACGCGCTGTTTTATCGTAAACACCATTTTGCGCTGCATTCAACTGGTCACTAAACACGTCTGCTCCTCTGACTCACTCGCACGTAATGACACAGCGACGTACTCGGGACAAAATTTCCTGTAATGGGCAGTTCTGCTGTTTATTAACAAGGATCAATTACGTGTTGATCTTATGAATATTTTCCGGACCAAGTTTGTTTTGCCCACACTGCATTTCTTTTCACTTTGCAATTCATGGCATCTAGCGATCCTACTGCATCCCAGTATCTTAACTAGAGTGGTAAATTATTTACCTAAAGCCTCTACTAGATAGCGTTATGCAATAATTATACACATTCCTGAAGGTTCTAGGAGCTCGCCGAGCTTTCTCGGTATGCAATAATTTTAGATCAACAGGCTGTAAGTTTCACATGATGTAGAGTTAGTGCTCGGGCATTAAATCAACTGAATGATTTTCTGATTAACCAAGTTTCTAATTCAATTGTTTGGTAGCAGATAACATAAAATGTTAGAGAAATGTTTCCCTAAAATGTACTCTCTTTCTCACGCTTAACCAGTATGACCAAATGTGCTTGGAACATCTTGAAGGAATGCTAAATTAGTAATAGAAGACGCAACAATCAGTTTAATCAATGACTATTTAAGCATCGTGTACAATTCATTATTTTGAGTTTGTTTCCATTTTTATTTCATTATTTCAAAATGTTTACGTTTTTTCCCCTAGTCAGTTATAGTGCATTTATATGTAATTGTATTTTTTCAGGTTTTTAAGTGGCATGTTGTATGTTTACCAGTCTATGTTACTTTTGTGTGGTCATTTTAATGAAATAATTGGATTTTCGAAATTATGATTTCTCAGAAGAAGAGAATTATGCTTTTCGAAACAAGTACGATGTGAAAAAAGCATTAAATTTATCCCAAAATATTATATTGAATATTTACAAGTCGGATTAAAATTAAATCCCTTGATTCACATCGCTCTTGTCATGAAGCGTTTCTATAATTTATTAAATAATATTCTGCCGAAATTGTATGGGACTTTATCCCCAGTTTCCTATTTGTTGATGTACCCGGTGCCCCTCTAGCCCTGTACATTCTACTTGGAAGTGTCCCGCATGCACTAGTGATGAATGGAATGCCTGATCACTGGTTTAGAAAAGGGTGCTATAACATGCTGTATTTCAGATTTGAAACGAATGGCAGCCATTTTACTACACACATACTGTAACAACGGTGAATTCGGAAATATGCCAAAGGTGCAGAAAGTGAAGTATCATAACATATTAATTTACACACGCAGGGCCTACAGACATTCCCATCTACCAAAAATTTCTTGTGTGTGGTAAAAGAAATGGCGTATGGCTTTTAGTGCCGGGAGTGTCCGAGGACATGTTCGGCTCACCAGGTACAGGACGTTTAATTGGACCCCCGTAGGCGACCAGCGCGTCGTGATGAGGATGAGATGATGAAGACAACACATACACCCAGGCCCCGTGCCAGCGAAATTAACCAATGATGGTTTAAATTCCCGACCCTGCCGGGAATCGAACCCGGGAAGTCAGGTGACCATTTGTAAACTCCTGCGCATGCCGTCTGGGAGCTTCGGCTGCACTCCAATGAGATCCTTCATAAATTAATTATGTCTATGTATTCGTCGTTGTTGAACAGACCAGCCATCGTCGTCATGCTGACAGCAACTGCAGTGCTATTCTACCGAATACCAGCTTCCTACTCTGCGTTCGAAATCGAGGCTTACTAACGGGAGGGGGTGCATTAGACGGGTAGCGCTGAGGAACTTGCAGCGAGCGGCCGTCCGGTTGTTATCTCTTCGTATTCTGACGTCACCTACATGCAGGTAACAGTACCCCTGTGAAAATCAGGTATAGGCATCCCATTCATCATCAGTACATACGGGACACTTATAAGTAGAAAGTACGGTGCTTGCGGGCCACCTGGTACATACTGTACAATTGAACACTGAAAATGGAAAAGGACGGAAGTGCCACAATTGTGAATTGTCGTATAATGTTGAAAGCATTTATTACCAGACAAAGTAGGGGTCCCCACACTACGAAAAACGTATAACTAAGCAATTTCCTCAAAAGTAGTGAAAGTTGCAGGCCTAAAGGGCCCGGAAAGATTTTAAATTGTAAGTCTTGAACAGCTCTATCAAACTAACAAGCAAATTTCGAAAATTATTTCCGGCCTAAATGCAGTTCTGGAAAACAGCCTAAAATCGCTTGTGTCGTTACTCGTTTTCTTTTTTTTTCACATCCTACCCAAATTAACTAATTTACACAATTTTTCTGTAATGTGTTCCTTGGTTCAATTCCATCAGACGTTTTTAAATATTTTGAAAAATGTCCACATTGAATGTAGTTATAAGGGCTTAAGTGAAACTCTGCAATGACTCACATTAGCGCTCGTAGTGGTGCGTAAGTGAAACGATGCATTGACTCACATTAGCGCTGGTAGTGGTAGAAAAAGGCAAACTGCTAATATAATCGACCGGATAACCATTATTAAGGATAGGAATGTAATTTTTTGGAATAAATAAAGAATATGAGCCGATTGGAGAAACGACTAGTTTTAAGCCTTACACAACCTCTACCTAAACAACGGCTAAATCGAGCACGATCTTCCATGGCATAAACAATGTTCAGCCGATGTTTAACTGGACATCGTTTAAAGTTTCAATATTGGTTTGAAAATGGAGATAGAAATATCTTTCATGCAAATCTTTGCTTGTCGCAACCAATGAAATTCGTCGGTGCGCACGCCAAACGTCAGTCAGCTGTTTGTCTTCCTACACATTACTAAAATATGGCTAAGCATGAGCATGACTTGCCCAGAGATAAGAATGTCGCTTTCGGTGGAAATTAAATCTCATAATATTATCGACACTAAAGCGACACGCCACCGCACGAGGAAATGCAGCTTTGATTATAGTGTTGATACGGTGAGTGTAATATACTCGTAAATAGCTTCGGCGAAGAGAATATGAAACAATAGTAGTGTGTAACTGAATGTGTTGTACGGGCCACATAAATGTATCTTGCATTCTGGAGATTGTAGGTTCGAAACGCATCATCGGTACCCCTGAAGATTGTTTTTCCATAGTTCCCTATTTTTACACCAGACAAATACTAGGACTGTCATTATGGCCACGGCTCTTCTTCCCCAGTCCTCCTCTTTAAATAATAACCACCACCATCACCACCACTTGATTTTCCCTATCTCATAGTTGCCGAAAACTTATCTGAATTAGCGTGATGATTATATATATATATATATATATATATATATATATATAATAACCACATACAACCTACTTTTTAGTTTTCACTATTGTGTGTGCTTACTTGGCAGTAAATAAAAGTGAATCCCTCCCCGTTGATGTATGTAACAGCCCTCTGACGAATGGGACAAGTAATTCTGACATGTATGTAGTCGAAATTATCTATAATTCCATGGTAATTACCCCATGTATAATAAAATATATCGGTTGCCAAGAATTGTATTCAGGTTGACAGTTACCGGACTGTCCCTTTGTCAGTCTATAGAAACAAGTTTCCCGAAATGAATTATCTACTGCGATTTCGCAGCGGGCGACCCACAGAGAGGCCGTCGGACTAACCTTTCTTCCCGAAATCGTCTCAACATGATAATACAAATTACATGTTTCATGGTACGTAACTCCTATTGTGATTCGCTCCTCTCTTTTGAGGTTAAACAGTATTCTCGGCAGTTTTTAAACATGACTGGTTGAACATCGGTTTTAGACAGTGTCTAAGTGATAAATAACGTCTCTGCAATGCGGCAGCCATACTTAGGCATTGTTTAACCGTAGACATCGTCTAAACACCGTTTCTGCAATCGGTCCTATATTTTCTTACTTTATTATTTTTTATTTACCTTAAATTCGTAGCTCATATCACTAGAATATTTTCATCTCCTTGGAAAATTTACAAGAGTAGTAAAGCAGGCTTTACCAAACGTGTGCCTTCAACTACTTTAACCCTAACAGATGGATCCTCAACCTCGTCAGAGATAGACACAGTAAAGGCACTGCTCGAAAAATTCTTTCCGGATGATGTCTCGGATTCTGATAATGATGAACAACAGAACATCAGATTGATAAACTCGAACTTTAGGGCTCCTAACACACAACCGGAACTTGAATTTGCAGACCATGAAGTAGAGGATATTATAACAAAAATTAACGGTAAAATGTGCCCAGGACCCGATGGAATTGATGGAGCAATAGTTAAAAGTATACACAATACCCTACCAAATTTTTGAAAAACTATTTTCAATAATTGCTTGCATTTCGGATGCTTCACTAAAATATGGAAAAACGCCAACGTAATAACAATTCCTAAAGCAGACAGAAGAAAACTGCAGTCAGTAGAAGGATACCGAGGGATCAGCTTACTATCAATCCCTGGTAAATGTCTGGAAAAACTATCTATGGAGAGGTTAAACTACTTTCTTCAAGCCAATGGGCAGGTACCATCACAACAATACGGATTCACAGCAGGAAGATCCACTACAGATGGAATTAAAGCAGTGTCAGATTTTGTTCACCAGTGTAAAAGACTTGGACTGAAAAGCTGTCTTCTAGCTCTAGATTTTGTAGGCGCTTTCGACAATGCATGGCGCCCTAGTATTCTAGCTCGCTTACGGGAACAAAACTGCCCTTCAAACATTTTTAACATCATTAAGGACTTCTTACAAGATCGTACAGCCCACTTCACCCTGGGAAAGACTTCAACCTCAAAAGCCATCACAAAAGGATGCCCCCAAGGTTCGGTCGCTGGTTCCACTCTGTGGAACGTCATCATTAGCGGCTTAATCGTACAGCTATCAAATGAGCCCGATCTGGATATAGTTGTTTATGTTGATGATGTTATGCTCATGTTCAGAGGTCCTTCTCATTCTCATATCCTTTCTACGCTTCAGACAGCCCTCGAAATCGTGTGGAATTAGTGCGAAAAACACAAACTTGAAATATCTATGGAAAAGTCAGTACTAATGCCAATGCATATCAGGAAGAAGGAAGAGTATAGCAGTCATCCTTCCGTTACAGCTTGGGATCTCAACGTTGTGTCGAAAATGAAGTTTTTGGGAGTAATGCTGGACAACAAAATGGACCGGTACCGGACATTAAAATAATGCAAATCCGGAACAACTTATTCAGATGTTCCAAAGCGACTTGGGGCATATCTTATCATCATTTGATGACGATATATAATCATGCTATTCTACCCGTCATATTGTATGCCGCAGAAGTATGGAGCTTCTCCATATCAAAAAGAGCCAAATTGAAATTGCAACAAATACAAAGATATTTTCTCATATTTGCAACAAAGGCATACAGAACAGTTTCAAACAATGCTTTGCAAGCTATAGCCCGCACAATGCCCATAGATGCAGCCATTATTTTACACAACAACATCAAAGCCATCTCCAGAGGTCAGCCCACAAACGCAGTAGTTCCTTCACCTAAACGAACTGAAATCCAAATAAGATCAAGAAGAAACCATCCTAGAGAGAATCATATAAACATAAATACTTCAGGAGCTGTAGATAAAGCAGACGTCCTCATCTCCACAGACGGATCGAAAACGCAAAACCATGCCGGAGCAGGAATGGTAGTCGAGAAAAACTCGAAGGAAATCTTCATTCAAATAAAAAGGTTAGATATCAATTGCTCGGTATTCCAAGCCGAACTATTAGGCATCATGATGGCTGTGGAATGGATAGAGCTACATAAAAACTATTCTTCAACTTATGCTATTCATGTTGACTCAAAAGCTGCAATTTTTGCCGTAGCTA
The DNA here is from genome assembly GCF_040414725.1 of Anabrus simplex. Taxonomy (NCBI): domain Eukaryota; kingdom Metazoa; phylum Arthropoda; class Insecta; order Orthoptera; family Tettigoniidae; genus Anabrus; species Anabrus simplex. The sequence goes on along the minus strand of NC_090273.1, from coordinate 61,259,903 downwards.
ATAAGAAAACTACCAATCCTTTTGCCACTCAAATCAGAGACAAACCTATTACCCTCAGCAAAACGAACAAGATTACTCTTCACTGGATTAAAGGACACACAAGACTTCGGTGGAACGAGAGAGCTGACTATCTAGCCAGGATTGCTGCCAGCTATAAATCTACAATAGACTACAAATCACCACCTATAAATTATGCCAAAAAAGTATCAACTGAATACTATACAACAATTTGGAACTCCATATATACCAGCTCCGAAGATTTCTTCCATACAAAATTATTCATTCCTAATATACCACACAGACTGTCCTCATCACTCTGGCCCAACTTCATAACCACCCAGTTTATTAAAAATCATGGTCGCTTTAAATCCTATCTCCACAAAATGAATATAATGGATTCACCACTCTGCAGCTGCCCGGCAAAATCTCCACAGACTGCTCGACACCTGATGACTGAATGCACCAAATACTCAAGAGAACGACCAGCTGTGCTACGATCAACTCCCCTGCCAACGATTGTGAAATACCACTGGAACACTATCCAAGTAACAGAATTCCTCAAGAAAATCTTCCATTCACTTCAATAATTTATTCATATGTTGTTATCATAACTGTAAATATCCCGTGATATACCTGTAGGTGAAACACGGGTTGTAAATATATTAGCTAAATAAAAAAATTAAAAAACATTGAGTTGCTTGCTTGAAGAGCTAGAACTGTGTACTTTATTTTTGACTTTGCTCGGAATTGGCTGACAGGAACATACGGCATAACATTGTTGAAGGCTGGAATTCCGGAGACGCACAATATGAACTTCCAGCCTTCACCAATGTTATGCCGTATGTTCCTCTTAGCCATTTCCGAGCAAAGAAAGATAATTCACCACGGTGGGACTTGCACGATGTTCAATTTTCACTCTTCCGTTACTTTGTTTGGACTTTTACTTTTCATATTTAGCCCTACATTCCCTGTCAATCCGCAATACTACTTGTACCGTCCTCGGATCCCTCTCCTTGTCCGGCATTCCTCTTACGGAGAGTTAAGGCCTGGGCATTCTCGCATCAAGTTGGGCAGCTGTGGTCTATTTAATAAGTATTATTGTATTAGTGGAATAGGAATTGGTTCTATGGATTCGTTTCTCAATAATAATAATAATAATAATAATAATAATAATAATAATAATAATAATAATAATAATAATAATAATAATAATAATTGGTACCAATCATCTATCTACCATTCATAAAGTGTTCAAACTTCCACCATAGAATATTGCAATCGAGCAAGTTGGCCGTGCTGTTAGCCTGCATTCGGGAAATACTGGGTTCGAACACCACTGTCGTCAGTCCTGAAAATAGTTTTCCGTCGTTTCCCATTTTCACACCAAGCAAACCCCGGGGCTGTGCCTTAATTAAAACCACGGTCTTATCCTTTCCACTCTCAGCCCTTTCCTATCCCATCGTCGCCTTAAGACCTATTAGTGTCTGTGCGACATAAAGCAAATTAATAATAATAAGAAGAATTTTCTTCGCTGAAAATCTAGAGACTGCCACTACACAGATAGAGATTTTCCAAGAAACAGCAGAAAAGACAGGACGACAAATATCCTTTGAGGAAACTAAGTACATGAACATACTGTAGATCCCAAAGAACCAACATGGACAATGAAGACCCAATATGGTGACATAAAGAGAGTCCACAAATTCACATATCTAGGGGAAATACTGACTCCTAACAACAACGATAAGTCATCTATCGAAGAAAGAGCAAAGAAGATGGAGAATGCATTCAGAATATGCCAGGAAACTGATAAGTCCAAATCCCTCTCATCAAGCCAAACTCAGACACTATAATACCGTGGTGAAAACTGAATGCCTTTATGCAGCCGAGACAATTGCCAGAAATGGTATGACCGAAATAGAAAAGTAAGAGCGTAATTTTCTGAGGAAAATTCTGGGAGCCAAGAAAGCAACAGGAAGTGAGTTTACCTTCCGTTTGAGATCAAATCAAGAGCTGTATGAAAAATGTGAGAACGATTAAACCTAGAGAAGAAAAAGGCGATTGACTTTCTATGGACACCTTCTATGGACGCTGTATGCTGGCACAGCGCTCCAAGAGGGAGGTGACGACAACATTAAACTCCAATATGACATAACCCATAGCTTGGAATGAACCAACCTCTGGGCATTCTCTTGTGAACTTACAACCTGACTTTTCATCCCGTTTTCCATCATTCCATTGTCTGCTGTCCATCCCACAATTTTGCCAACGTCTTTTTCCAGTTGCTCACAAACTTGTAACACATTTACTACTTCATACAGTGTATCATCATCCGCAAGAAACCTTATCTGTATAATTCCAGTTCTTTACTTTTATATATAAGAAAAAAGAGGTCCAATGACACAGCCTTGCGGGACCCTCTTAAACATTACTGGTTCATACAATGCTTCACCTATTCTAATTATCTGAGTCCCATTATATCTTACCTTTTCTTTGTTACACTGAATAAATTACTCCTGAAGTCTTCTTCTTCTTCCTCTTTATCTGTTTACCCTCCAAGTTCGTTTTTCCCCTCGGAATCAGCGAGGGATCCCACCTCTACCGCCTCAAGGGCAGCGTCCTGGAGCTTCAGACTCTGGGTCGGGGGTAAAACTGGGGCCTCACCCGCTATGCTGAACAGGGGCCGTGCGGGAGGATAGGAAGATTGGAAGGGATAGACAAGGAAGATGAAAAGAAGCGGCTGAGGCCTTAAGTTAGGTACCATTCAAGCATTAGTCTGGAGGAGGAGTAGGAAAGCCACTTCCAGGATGGCTGAGGTGGGAATCGAACCCACCTCTACTCAGTTGACCTCCAGAGCTGAGGGGACCCCGTTTCAGTCCTCGAACCACTTTTCAAATTTCGTGGCAGAGCCGGGAATCGAACCCGGGCCTCCTGGGATGGCAGCTAATCACACTAACCACTACACCGCAGAGGCGAACACACTCCTGAAGTCAATAAACAAAAATCACAATATCCACTTTCTAATTAGTATATTTTTAGTTGCTTTGCACCATTACTTATCATTCGTACTTAAAAGTTAACAATAACACCTCCCAGACACCCACACCATTGTGTGTTGCCTCCTATTTTGGTCCGATAGGGCCAATGCTCCTTGTTGTCGCTCCCTGGAGATGGGCCAACGACGCATGTTCTCGCTAGAAACACCCACCTATACATCAAAACGATAATAAGGCCTTCCTTTAAGCTAGAAATATGACGTCGCAGCTCACTGAGGCACTGGACCCTATTAAGTGAAACTACTTGTACAGGAATTTTCGAACAGATACTGAAGACTTGAAATTCCAAAACGGAAAATGCATCATATACTGAGAAAACAAATATGCTGACGCCTAAAGAAGCTAAGTACCAACGTCATTCTATACCTATACCGAATGTTAGTCAACGTCCAGGCAAAACTACTTATTCACAATTTACTTACTGTATGACCAGCGGTAGAGAGCTGTCCTGCCGAACTGAAGTTGGCAGGTTCGAACTCAGCTCAGTGCGGTGATATCTGAAGGTGCTGAAATACGTCAGCCTCGTGTCGGTTGATTTACTGGCACGTACAAGAACTCCGACAGGAAAAAGTCCGGCACTCCAACGTCTCCGAAAACCGTACAGTTAGTTAATAGGACATGAAATTATTATTATTATTATCATTATTATTATCATCATATGTGAATAAGCCTATTAAGACTGCGCAAAATACTTACGGGCATGCATTTGCCTTCTTCTGTGCCCATATTTTTTTCATTATTTTACTGTGGGCTTCCTTTCTGTCTTCAGACTAGGTTGTTCCAGTCTCCTTCTTTGGTCTTTCCTCTTGGGCCATTTGAGAATTTAGGAACTGAGGATTACCCTGTTTTGGACATCTGCTGGTGTAATTCATGCCTGTTTTAAATCGGTTTTGATTTCGCCAATCCATTTTATTGTATCTGCTTTAGCTTTACCCCTGTTTTCATAAAATTTAGCTATTTTTTGGTAAGTTTGTCTGGATGCATTCTTTTAATGTGTCCATAGAATCTTAGCCTGCGTTTCCTAATGTCACTGTGAATATTTAACTATTGGTTGACTTCCTGTCTCAGGGGCGTATTCTCCTTGAATGCAAGGCATTCATTGCATGCGTTATGATAACACAAAGAACTGTCTGATGTACGATTTTAGGTTGTTTCAAGTCAAATATTAACGATTTCATCTCTCAGAAGTTCAAAAGGTCCGCGCAACTGTACTAGTTCCGTTGCTTGACTACGTGTGGTGCTGGTGTAGTCTCGCCGTCTACTCCACTCCAGGAAGAAGGAGACAGCAAATGGAGGAGTTAAGGATGTAAGGCATTCATTCTTAAAATTGCATTCGGTGGCAGACGTAGTTCTGAAACCCTCCGAACGATGTCGCTGCAATTGAAACTTGGTCAGAATTTGTCACCCCATACCCGTGCTACCCTCTGCCATCTGTTAGCAACTTGGAGAAAGTCGGCATCTTTACAGCGAACGGGACCCACAGATTACCCCCCAGCGAGAACCCAACGTGACGAAACTGACCAATGCCACTGGGGTGACTTACCTCCAGTGCTTGAGTTGTGGCTAACTAATGAGTTAATTCATTGTATTTTCGGTGTTTTATTATAATTTGCGCACATGTGGTATTAACGATGGATGAGTCTAAAACGGATATAATTGTAAATCAGTTTGAAAAGCCATTTACTGGCCGTTCGTTTGATGAAAAGATTCAAATAGTTAAAGCCGGGAGACCTCTACTTTCCCTCGTAAATTTCTTCTTCTTCTTCTTCTTAATCTGCTTACCCTCCAGGGTTGGCGTTTCCCTCGGACTCAGCGAGTGATCCCTCCTCTACCGCCTCAAGGGCAGTGTACTGGAGCTTCAGACTCTGGGTCGGGGGATACAACTGGGGAGGATGACCAGTACCTCACCCAGGCTGCCTCACCTGCTATGCTGAACAGGGGCCTTGGTGGAGGATGGGAAGATTGGAAGGGATAGACAAGGAAGAGAGAAGGAAGCGGCCGTGGCCTGAAGTTAGTAGTAGTAGTGGAGGAGTAGTGGGAAACCACGGAAACCACTTCGAGGATGGCTGAGGTGGGAATCGAACCCACCTCTATTCAGTTGACCTCCCGTGGCTGAGTGGACCCCGTTCCAGCCCTCGTACCACTTTTCAAATTTCGTGGCAGAGCCGGGAATCGAACCCGGGCCTCCGGGGGGTGGCTAATCACACTAACCACTACACCACAGAGGCGGACGCTCGTAAATTTAAAAACAGAAAACAAGAATTATGTACGCACGTTCAATCCAGAAACTTACAGTAAAACTGTTTGGCTCGAGTTCACCTACATGTAATTAGGATGAGTAGAATTGAAATTTACTTAATACATTGTGTTAACTGCATGGTTACTAGTTGCATGCTTCAGTGGAGATTCCAGGATACGCCACTGTCCTGTCTGCCTCTAAGTTGCTATTGTCGGTCAGTGAGTTTGGGGCATAGAAGTTTTCTTATGAGTTTGCGTTTCTTTTCTCACTCTCACTCTGAGGAAGACTGTTTTCGATAGAACTGGACAAACTGTACGCCTTAGAAGTGATGCACAGCCAACTGTTTTCAATTTTCCTGAACATTTACCGCAAGTAAGGATTTACCCATATTGTTATTTATTTGTCATCATTAATCTGACGGTTTAGCTGAAATAATTGACGTGATCTTATAACAATCTTAGATAATGAAGTCTGGAGAAGTTCTAGGCCTTATTACATCAGTAATAATTATGGGTTTCAGACACTGGAGTGGTGGGAGAAGGGAAAGTGTGGTGGGTGTTTTAGGCTATCCCATTATAATGTTTGTGGTATTTGGGGCTCTTTTAAGGGGTGTTACATTATTATGATGATGACCATCAATGTTGCTTTGCTAGCTGAATTTAATTAAAGAGGTCTATAATAGTTATTTAGGGTAACAATTTATGAGCTGGAACGAAATCATAAAACCATAACCTTAATTTACTCTATTCAATGTCATAGGCTTGCAAGTGGCGAGGGTGTTTTGATCACATTTCCCCACCCTTTCATTGTTACACCCCTAGTTTCAGGTCATTTTCAGCCAGTAGTAATTTTTTTCGTCCATTATTATACACTAATTTTGTATTGCTATCCCGGAGATTTACTGACCTCAGAATGACGTGTCAGTGATCCCAGTGTCCTTATGCTTCGAGTGAACATGTCTCTATATTTTTAATTATTCCAATGCGCCATTAATTGCGATTTAAAATTGACTATATTATCATTGCTTCCCCATAAGGAGAGCTCTAGGGTGGGTACGCCAACATGGCGGACCGCGCGCTCAACTTGGCGTACTTTCTCCTGCAGCGGAGAGCTGCCATCAGCGATCCATGTATAGAGATCAGTGGGCGAGACACGCTTCAGTAGATTACGCTTTTGTAAGCGACTGCCCGTGTGAACGCGGTGTAGTAAGCTTGCCTATGACGTCAAACATCTTACAATTCGGTCGTGAAGGAATCAAGCATGTTTGATTTTCTGTTGTGACCCACCTGGCTTTGGTGAAGCAAGATGTCTAGTCAGGTTGTTTTAGCTTTAGTGACAATTACATTATACGATTTTTGAAACTGTTCTGTACAATCCAACATTAGATGAGTATCGAGATCGTAATAAGCGGGCAGCAGCGGTTAAGCGAATATCTGATACCAGGATTTGGACCAAAGGAAGTGATAGTGAAATTTAAAATTTTGAGACGTTCTTTTTGTTAGGAATTGAAGAAAGTTTCTGATAGTGAGAGATCAGGAAAGTCTATCGATGAAATCTAAAACTTTAAAGTTACTTGGTTGATGAAAATGAACTATTTTCATTCGACCTTACATGCAACAGAGGGACACTCACTCAAATTACAACGCCCACTGCCTCCCCTACCATCTCCTTCGACTGCTTTTTCTTCACTGTAAGATGCGAAATACTTCATTCGCTAAAATTGAACACATAACCACTAACTCGTCCATGGCCACGTCTCGACTTGACTATTTCGTTCTTTCCGTGTGAATGGATCACGCTTTCCATCAAGCATAAACCGGTGTGAAGCAACCACGAAACCGTGATTGGCTCAAACGTGTCACGCCCCATGGGACTGGCTGCATAAGGAATAGCCTTATTAGCACCGCTTATACCTCAGTTACTTTCATGTTGTCAAAACCAAGGATAAGACTGAGACAGATCAATGAAAGTAACGAACTTGTTCTAGTCCGCATCAGAAGACACAGTGCACTGTAAACACTAGATCTTTCCAGCAAGGACAATGTTGTTTTCCTTGTACATGTCGTGAATTCTCCGAAAGTCTGCGGCCATCCAATCTCGCCTACTATTGTTAGCTTGTCTTTCATATTATTATTATTTTATGTAATCGAACAGCACTTTTACAGAGCAGGTTAAATCAGTACATCAATTCTTCCTATGGCCCTTCTTCCTCTCCGCACACATCTGTTTCCTTTGTTCTGATTTCTGTTTCCGCAGCTGTTATATGTTATGTGGCTGCTCTCTTTTCCTTTCTTGTTTATCCCTGAAGATCACTTTTCGAAATTTGTCGCTAAACAACTTCCTGTTATGTATCCTTAATGTAAACCAAGCTGATTGTAATTTGAGCTTTATGATTTTATTACAAATTTGTTTTGTCAGTCTGTCATTGTTCATTCTGTTCAAATGTCTGAAAAGCGATGATCTTTTACGCACGATGTGTACTATATTCTCCACATGTACGTATATTTCTTTACTAGATCATGCCCTGTTATATTCTGCATCTGTTGTCCTTGGGCCAAGACTGCTTCTAGCTAGCCTTCTTCCTATGTTCATAATTTTATTTATTTCACATCTCCACGTTAGTTTTATTGTTTCGGCTCGATACAGAGCCTCAGGTCTCACCACTGTATTGTATTATTTAATTTTGGTGTCCCATGGCAATACCTCTTTTTTATACATTTCTAGTGATCTGGAATTCTACATTCACCTCCTTTGCCCTTAGCTCCAAACTGTGTTCTTCGTTGTTGTTTGTGCTTATCCAGTCACCTAAATACTGTATATATAAAGGAGTTGACCTTTTTGATTTTGTTTTGATTTATGATTATTTTATCAGGGCAATCTTTAACGTCTGTTTTAAATTTCTGTCTTTGGGAAGGAGATTTTTAAACCTATTTTTCCTGCTTGCTCTCGATTTTGATTTTGGCGTTCTCTGGTGTTATTTATTTATTTATTTATTTACTTATTTATTTATTTATTTATTTATTTATTTATTTATTTATTTATTTATTTATTTATTCGCTGGGCCATCGAGGACCACGCTAAGTCTTGTTATATTTGGCAGTGAACTTTCCTTTCCTTTGAAGCCAGAATTTCCTTATTCTTTCAGAGTGGGCCTGTTTGCGTTCCTCTGTCCAAGGTTGTTCGTCAAGTTTAGACCGTTAGTCAATATCCTTTTACGGAAAAGACCTCTATTATTATTATTATTATTTGAGATTCCTAGTAAAACTTGGTCTACTCTTAGCAGGATACGATCGGGCCATGGTAACTGCGGAGGTTTCCACTACAAATGGAAAATAATTCCTAAACCTAACTGCAATTGTGGTGCATCTAAGCAAACCATCCAACATATTATCACCGAGAGTCCCTAAAGAAAGTGGCGACATCAGTGATTTTGCTTGTGCGTTTCCAGAGACAAAATAACCTGAACATAAAGATACAGTTTGTTTTCCAAAATCATATACGTATGTATTGCATTTGTAAAGGCATACGCTAAATTCTCCTTCTACTGCTTCTTCTTCGTTATGCCCAACTAAGGAGAGCGATTGAATTTATTTAGCTGATATCCTTGCCCTTCTTCTTCTTCTTCTTCTCCTTCTTCTCCTTCTTAATCTGCTTACCCTCCAGGGTTGGCTTTTCCCTCGGACTCAGCGAGGGATCCCACCTCTACCGCCTCAAGGGCAGTGTCCTGGAGCTTCAGACTCTTGGTCGGCGGATAAAACTGGGGAGGATAACCAGTACCTCGCCCAGGCGTCTACACCTGCTATGCTGAACAGGGGCCTCTGTGGCGGATGGGAAGACTGGAAGGAATAGACAATGAAGAGGAAAGGAAGCAGCCGTATCCTTAAGGTAGGTACCACCCCGGCATTTGACTGGAGGAGAAGTGGGGAACCACCGAAAACCACTTCCAGGATGGCCGAGGTGGGAATCGAACCCACCTCTACTCAGTTGACTTCCCGAGGCTGAGTAGACCCCGTTCCAGCCCTCGTACCACTTTTCAAACTTTCGTGGTAGAGCCGGGAATCCAACCCGGGCCTCCAGGGGTGGCAGCTAATCACACTAACCACACCACAGACGTTGCCTTTTTCTTCTCCCAAAATCTCTTCATCTTCCCGCTGTGGCTCTTTTTGCGATCTTCTGACCAAGTATTGTTGGTGGTAGTACTTTGATGATGTTTAAGCGGTGATTGTCGACTAGTTTTCTGAACTTAGATCTGTCTAACACAATGTCATCGGTGATGCCTATTTGATGAAGATCCTTTCCAACTTGCAGCAGCCAATTGTTTTTTTTATTTTCATTGACAGGACAAGGTTCAGAATTCTTTTGGTCAATCTCTTATTACTCGTTCGGAGAATATGTCCATAACATTTGAAACGTTATTTCCTAAATGTGTCTGAGATTTTCTCTGGGTGTTGGTACAGGTCATGAGATGTCCTTATCATCCAAATTCTCCCCTGCGCAGACTAGTCAAAAAACTTCCTTAACCGGGCAAGTTGTCCGTGCGGTTAGGGGCGCGCAGCTGTCAGCTCGCATCCGGGAGATAGTGGGTTCGAACCCCACTGTCAGCATCCCTGAAGATGGTTTTCCGTGGTTTCTCATTTTCACACCAAGCAAATGCTGGGGCTGTATTTTAATTAAGGCTACGGGCACTTCCTTCCCATTCCTAGGCCTTTCCTGTCTCATCGTCGCCATAAGACCTATGTCTGTCGGTGCGACGTAAAGCAAATAGCAAAAAGAAATCCTTAAAGTTTTTCTTTCCTTCTCTCCTACATCTTCAATCAGTCATCAGTGTTTCAGATACGTATAGTGCTTCAGGCTTGATTACAGTGTTATAATGTCTTAATTTTGAATTTTGGGATGTAGATTTGTAGTATATCTGCTCCAGGTGAGTGTGTATGCTCTTTGCATTACCTTCAACCTTTTAGCATGATGGAAATGTCAGCTGATATGTGCTAAATTATTATTATTATTATTATTATTATTATTATTATTATTATTATTATTATTATTATTATTATTATTATTATTATTATTATTATTATTATTATTATTATTATTATTATTATTATTACCGGTATTATTATTATTATTATTATTATTATTATTATTATTATTATTATTATTATTATTACCGGTATTATTATTATTATTATTATTATTATTATTATTATTATTATTATTATTATTATTGTTACCGAGTTTTTGTGGTAGTTAAGCATGAAAGAAGGTGCTGGGTGGTGAATAGGTCTCAAGCTACTAAAGAGAAATTAAATTTTAAAATTTAACAAGGTTATATTTTCTTTTCAAAATTAGGTAACAACAAATAGAACAGGTACTTAGTAGCCGAAATACAACTTGAAATGTACAATTACAGGGATTAAAGAATTTGGGCTTCGAGCCCTGAAAACACAATTCTTGAGCAACTAGCTCAACTTTACGATATACCAATTTCAACAAAAGGGGCAGAAGACCCCACTCAAACCCTGGAGCCCTTGCTCCAAATTACACAGCAAAGCCTCCTCGAGGCATACAACTCTCAGTTTTAGAAAAGAGCCACTCGCTCTTAAAGTTAAGCCTCTCCCAGGCCACACCAAACTCAACTTTCAAGTCGTCCTCAAAGGACATATACACAGGGGTAAAATACCCAACCTACTGAGGTCTATTAGGTGAGAAAAGATTAATACATGACCTCTAAAATACAACTTGAGAGGAGGCGAACTTGCACTCCTAATACACTTTGCTTTTAAAACCTAATCTGGCTCTGGGCCACTAACGCAAGGGATAATCCCATACTACAGAGGTGACTTAGAGAAGAACACTTTACATTACATAAACGAAGAAAAGTTTGAGAAAATAAGTTCACCTCAAAACAAATGTGAGTGGGAGCTCGAGAGGGTTAGCACTCTCTATCCCATAATATAGCTTTACAAGAGAATAGAAGAAAAGAGTAGTTACATTTTAGGAAAAGGTTACATGATGGAAAACGCTTCGAACCCGCCGCGAGAGTTAAACTGCCGATCTAGCAAGAAAAGAAGTTATTAATAGGCCATTACCTGGTGTTGAACGGCTGAAGAAGAAAGAGGCGCTTCCCGCCTCCTGCTATGTACTTAATACACTGAAAGATGGAACAGAAGTGGCCCGGAGACCCAAAAATCAGCAGTTTAAATACTCTCGCAGAGAATTCTAGGCGTTAGGGGAAAGAAAACACCCTCCCACAAAGATTTTATTGGGTAGGACCCCGCAACAGATACAAGTTGGGGGAAGATACCCCTGATTGGCCAGAAATTCATTGAAGAAATTCGTGATTGGATACATTCAAAGCAAGGGGAAGAAAGGGGTAAATATTGCCAACTTAAACAATGATAGAAATAAATTTAACAACGAACAAACTCCTGAAATTAAATTTTCTCCAACAAAATAGTTCTTTGACTCCGCACTAGGTTGCACTATTGTTGATCTTCAGTAGTGTCCTCTAGAAGAGAAAGTTCACACTTCTTAATACAAGCAAAACAAAAGTACATCGAAAATGACACAGTTCACAAACTCAAAATTTTCCAGGTAGTGACATCTTCTGAGAAATTTGGAAATTAAGACCGTAGATAAAGTTCAGATTTCCTCCAGAAGAGGAGTATTAACTGGCGCAACTTTTAAATAAACGGTGTGGAGGTGTACCGCCCGGTACAGACCTCCCCCCCCAAAAGGTCCTCCAAGGGGTAACACAGAAGAACATAAACTTTTGTTTGAAATAAGTTCCAAGTTTTGATGTTGAGATTAAGATAACTTGCAGAAGTATTTGAGAAATTTCTTAAGTCGGTTCCAAAATTTTGTTGTTGCAGGTGAATGAAAGTCTTTATGTTTGTAGAATTTGAATTTCTGAAGATAAACTTTTAATGCTTAAAAGGTGAAGAAAAGTTTTTGCAATGTCCACCAAATATTGTTGTTAAATTCCCAAATGTAATTATTGTTTATGGTGACTGTCCATGTAGTTGATGTAGATTGAGTCGGATGGCCAGACCGGCCGTTGCAGCTTGCGTCCAACGGAGGCCGCTCGGACCCCTCAAGTACCCTGAGATACCGCTCGCCCGCACTATGAGGGGAGCAGAGGTGTTGAAGTACGCCGCGCCCGCGGTGAACAGATACAGGCTGCGGGCATGTAGCAGGTCGTGCGCCGCACATCAGCCTTGGCCGGGAGGTGAGCTCCGGCTCGCCGTGCACATGTCGTCCTCGCTGGAGAGGAGGGGGCCCATCCCCCTCCCCAGTCGCTGCGCGGCGCTGCGCGGCTGCGGGGGCGCTGAAACATTAAAGCTAGGCGGCAGAATTGTGTTGGACAATTATTTTCTTTGAGGGTACAGGCTTGTAGAGAGAGTGAGGGGCCAGCGGCGTGCAGATATTCATGGTATTCATTAAGCCACTGTGTAAGGTGGAGCAGGAGACGGGAGCGTGGTAATGGCCGTGGCAAGAACAGGATGGCAGTTTAACGGATCGGGGTGGGTTTTACAAAAGGCTTACATCTAAAACCAAAATATTACAGAAGGGGCAGAATGCCTTAAAAGTGAAACTCAAAAAAATATAACCTTCATATCCTTTCAAAATAATATGGAGCAAGTTAACACAGAAATTACACCGGTTTCACCTGGGACAGGTGAACTCTAAATATCCTCTCGGTGGCTGGATTACTTAGCAATAAGGTAACCGGCGTAAGAAAATCGAGAATGATACAAGGCCCATGAAATCTGGGGGCAAGCTTGCCCGCGGGAACAAAATTTTTGACCATAACCTGGTCACCTACCTTCAAAGTGGTGGGTCTCCGTCCACGATCATACCTTTCCCTAACCTTTTCATGAGACACTTTAAGATTAGCTTTAGCCTTCTTCCAAAGATCTTTAATATTATCCGGATCTATTGTCTCGGGTAGAATGTCATTCAAAGACCAGAGGTTAGAGAGCGGCGAGTTGGGAACAAACTTGAACATCAAGGAAGCTGGAGTAAACTTGTGAGATTCATGAACCGCCGAATTCAAAGCAAAAGCTAACCAATGCAGGGACGTGTCCCACCTAGAATGATCTTCATGATGATAGGCAATAAGTGCGGACCTGAGATTACGGTTAACCCGTTCAGCCAGAGATGGTTGAGGGTAATAAGCAGATGTAGTTACATGAGAGATGGACAAGTCAAAACAGAATTTACGAAACAGATTTGATGTAAAAGCTTTAGCATTATCAGATACAATGTATTGGCACGGACCAAAAGAAGCAAAAATAGAATTTAGGCAAGTAATGGTGGACTGAGCGGTAGCCAGCTTAGTCGGAAATAACCAGGAAAATCTTGTAAAACCATCTACACACACAAAGATGAACTTGTTGGCATTACCCTTTGACTGGGGGAAGGGTCCCACATAATCAATATACAGGCGTTCCATGGGGCGCGACGCTTGATGAGAAGACAAAAGGCCTACTTTAGTGGACATGGTGGGTTTACTGAGCAAACAAGATTTACAAGCTTTTACAAGTTCACGGATTTCGCCGTCCATACCTTTCCATATGAACATTTCACGAATCTTTTCACGAGTTTTAAAGATTCCAAGATGCCCCCCCAATGGGGTCTCATGATAGTATTTGAAGATCATAGGTACAAGAACCGCTGGAACAACAACTTTCATCAACTTATCATGCCTCGAAGGGCAACATAGAACACCATTCCTCAGAACATAAGGGACAGCAGGTTCCCCAGAAGAAAGGGTTTCCATTATAGGAGCCAGCGTCGGATCTTCACGTTGGTATTTCTCAATATCCCTAAAAAGCATGGGAGCATCTGTTAAGATGGCATTAACACCAGATAGTATGGACTCGGAAGGTGATGAACTATCGACCGGTTCGTGGGTTTCTACGTCGTTATGAAACATACGGCTGAGTCCATCGGCAACAACATTTTCAGTACCTCTGATATGCCGTACATCGAATTGGAAGGCAGAAATACGGATGGCCCAACGGGCTATACGACCTGTACGACGCGGCCTACCTAAGACCCAGCTTAAGGCTTGATTATCTGTCTCCAGATCGAATTTGACGTGTTCCAGATAGAGACGGAACTTTTCTAAGGCGAATAAGACTGCCAAACCTTCAAGCTCATAGATGGAATACTTGGCTTCTTGAGCCGACAATGTCCTAGACGCATAGGCGATGGGTCGCCTCCCTAGTTCAGTCTCTTGAAGAAGGACTGCAGCTACTGCTGACGACGACGCGTCGGTTTGGACGATGAATTTCTTCGAGAAATCAGGCATAGCAAGTACAGGGGCATTACAGAGAGCTAATTTCAGATCTTCAAAAGCGGCTTGTTGAGAAGGCCCCCACTCGAATTTGATGCCTTTCCTACGAAGAAGGTTTAAGGGCGCCGCTCTATTAGCAAAATTAGGGATGAACTTCCTGAAGAAATTCACCATGCCAATGAACCTGGCGATACCTTTGATGTCCTTAGGAGGTTTAAAATCACGGATGGCCTGTGTTCTAGAATGATCGACAGCTACACCATCAGGTGACACAATATGCCCTAGGAATGACATAGAGGGCTTAGCAAAGGCAACCTTGGACAACTTAACAGTTAACCCAGCCTTACGAAGGCGATTGAGAACTTCTCGCAGATGATCTAGATGTTCTTCAAAGGTTTCGGAAAATACGACGACATCATCCAAGTAGTGATATAAGTACTCAAATTTGATGTCAGAAAAGACCCTATCTAGTAGCCTAGTAAGCACAGCTGCTCCCGTGGGGAGCCCGAAAGGCACGCGGTTGTATTCGTATAAATTCCAGTCCGTGGCAAACGCTGTAAGGTGTTTAGACTCTTCGGCAAGGGGAATTTGATTATAGGCCTGATTCAAGTCCAAGATGGTGAAGAACTTGGCCTTACGAAACCATGAAAAGCAAGAATGAAGGTCGGGAAGGGGCACAGATTGTAACACCACCTTCCGATTGAGAGCCCTGTAATCAATGACAGGCCTGAAGCCTCCTTGGGGTTTCGGGACTAGAAAAATAGGCGAAGAATACGCTGACTTAGAGGGCCTAATAATACCATCTTTCAACATCTGAGCGATGATTTCTTTCAGAGCCTTCATTTTAGGTGGAGATAGCCTATACGGTGGAAAACGGACAGGAATCGAATCCGTGACCTCAATTTTGTATTCAATAAGGTCAGTAACACCAAGAGTATCAGAGAACACCTCGGGAAACGACTGACACAGTTTGCGAATACTATCAGCCTGCTCCTCAGGTAGATGTCTAAGGTCTAACATCATCTCATCCTGGGTAGGCGAAATAGACGAACATGACACAGAATTACACTTTAATAGAGGGATTTTACAATTGGACGCAAATTTGAATGTGCACGACCTACTCTGGAGATCGAGCACAAGACCAGTATGAGAAATAAAGTCAGCTCCCAATATAATGGGGCAAGACAATTGCTTGGCCACAAACAATTTAATTTTCCATGTAAATTTGAAAATCCGAATTTTGACCAGTAAGGAACCTAGAATTTCTAATGGAGATGAATTAGCCGAAACGTATTGAACAGGAGAAGAGACATAGTCAGGGAGTTTACAAACAGATTTCAATTTAGAATACCAATCAGCCGAAATAATGGAACAAACACTGCCTGAATCTAAGAGAGCTGTTATAGGCTCGTTATTTAACTCAATCTTAAGAAAAGGAACAGGTGCGGGGGTATCCGCCGCAATCCTAAGACACTCTTTAGGGCATTCAAAAGATGAATTTGAAGGGTGGTCGTTCTCTGCATTTACAACCTGTTTACTAGGGGCTGAGTCTCGGGAAGAGGGATTAGTCGGCTCAGCCGACGCCACTAGTCACTTTTTATTATTGGCATAGCTGGAATTTGCACCAGAAGTTGAGCAGGAGGGGGTGCTATTTGAGTTTGGGCAATTCTTGGCGATATGTGAGAAGGCCCCACACTTAAAACAGCCTTGTGATGACCCTACTCCATTCCTTGTCCCACTTGACTTGATCAGAGGACACTTATTCCGCAGATGGTCAGGCGACCCACAAGCATAACATTTACGGGGATTGACTGGTCGGCGAGGTGGAGGCCGAGTGTTACTAAAGGAAGGCGGGGGTTCTTTCGCCACACGCAAGGAATCGGCATACCTAACTCCTTCCGCAGAGACGGCTAATGCTTCCAGTTCAGAGAAGGTTTGCGGGCACGCCGCGAAACACAAATATGACCTGTAGGGTGGTGAAATCCCTTCAACAATAGCTTGCACGATCTGATCCTCAGGGAAGTGGAGAGCAACCACCCTAGTATAAAACTTAATATCTTGGATGAAGTCTGCCAGGTTTTCATCCAAGCGCTGTACCCGATAATAGTATTTCTGAATAAGGGAGGACCTGGCCCTAGCCGGGATGAAGTTAGCTAGCAAATGGGCGTGGAAATCCTCAATAGAAGATTGCTCGGCAATGGCTCTAACTATTTTGTCAGATAGAACACCAATAGCATAAGGATAGATAATTTGCAAAATTTGACATGGGGAAAGAGAAAACACAAGGGCATGATCCTGAAATTCCACTAGAAATCTTAAAAATGAAATTACGTCACTGGTGGTGTTGACGGAAAACTTAGAGATACCTCTAAGCAACATTGCCAATGGATGAGGCAAGCTGCTGAACCCAGGTGTCATAGTCGTTAAAGGTTTCAATGGCAAGGAAGTTAATTCAGCACGTACATTGTTCAACGATGTGCGGCGTTCAGACTCGTTGTCCAATGGGGCAGAGATAGTTTGAGCAGCAACGGTTATCCTATTGCCTTCTCCCTGAGGAGGCTCTTCCTCGTTACCTACATTCACCGTGGCGGGTTGATCAGTTTTGGGAGGAGCTCCGCCGGTTAGCAATTGAGTGACCTTATTAGACAATTCAGAAATAGTTTCAAGGAGCGTATTAGCTTGCTTCCTCTGAACGTCATTCACCTTTAGAGACAACAGATCGTTAACTCTATTTGCAAAGTGATACAGCCTGCCTTGCACACGCTTAATTTGATTAGGAGATGGATCGTTTTCATCAAAAAAGCTGACTACCGATGCTAGCCCAGTAATATTCTCGACAATCGTGGAAAGAGAGTCATCAATTTCTTTCTCTCCCAAATTGGGGATGGAAATGGGCAAATCAAGGGACTCTCTAAGCTTGTTAGTGTCTATTGCAACCGTGCCTCCAGATTGAACGTTTCTGATAGTTAACTCATATATCAACTCCTCTTTGCGCAAGTAGTTAAGGAGGAGAACATCGCGAGGGCCGGGCATGATGACAGAACAATTTTGAAAAACTCAAAAAATTCCAGCAACTGAGAAAATTGTTAGAGTTCGAATCAAAGCAATGTTTAGCCGTCAAAAGGGGCTAAATTTGAGACCCATTCAACCACGCTCTGCTACCACTTGTTACCGAGTTTTTGTGGTAGTTAAGCATGAAAGAAGGTGCTGGGTGGTGAATAGGTCTCAAGCTACTAAAGAGAAATTAAATTTTAAAATTTAACAAGGTTATATTTTCTTTTCAAAATTAGGTAACAACAAATAGAACAGGTACTTAGTAGCCGAAATACAACTTGAAATGTACAATTACAGGGATTAAAGAATTTGGGCTTCGAGCCCTGAAAACACAATTCTTGAGCAACTAGCTCAACTTTACGATATACCAATTTCAACAAAAGGGGCAGAAGACCCCACTCAAACCCTGGAGCCCTTGCTCCAAATTACACAGCAAAGCCTCCTCGAGGCATACAACTCTCAGTTTTAGAAAAGAGCCACTCGCTCTTAAAGTTAAGCCTCTCCCAGGCCACACCAAACTCAACTTTCAAGTCGTCCTCAAAGGACATATACACAGGGGTAAAATACCCAACCTACTGAGGTCTATTAGGTGAGAAAAGATTAATACATGACCTCTAAAATACAACTTGAGAGGAGGCGAACTTGCACTCCTAATACACTTTGCTTTTAAAACCTAATCTGGCTCTGGGCCACTAACGCAAGGGATAATCCCATACTACAGAGGTGACTTAGAGAAGAACACTTTACATTACATAAACGAAGAAAAGTTTGAGAAAATAAGTTCACCTCAAAACAAATGTGAGTGGGAGCTCGAGAGGGTTAGCACTCTCTATCCCATAATATAGCTTTACAAGAGAATAGAAGAAAAGAGTAGTT
This sequence comes from Anabrus simplex, assembly GCF_040414725.1. Lineage (NCBI taxonomy): Eukaryota > Metazoa > Arthropoda > Insecta > Orthoptera > Tettigoniidae > Anabrus > Anabrus simplex. The sequence continues at coordinate 61,241,377 of NC_090273.1, read as the reverse complement.
ACATTTTAGGAAAAGGTTACATGATGGAAAACGCTTCGAACCCGCCGCGAGAGTTAAACTGCCGATCTAGCAAGAAAAGAAGTTATTAATAGGCCATTACCTGGTGTTGAACGGCTGAAGAAGAAAGAGGCGCTTCCCGCCTCCTGCTATGTACTTAATACACTGAAAGATGGAACAGAAGTGGCCCGGAGACCCAAAAATCAGCAGTTTAAATACTCTCGCAGAGAATTCTAGGCGTTAGGGGAAAGAAAACACCCTCCCACAAAGATTTTATTGGGTAGGACCCCGCAACAGATACAAGTTGGGGGAAGATACCCCTGATTGGCCAGAAATTCATTGAAGAAATTCGTGATTGGATACATTCAAAGCAAGGGGAAGAAAGGGGTAAATATTGCCAACTTAAACAATGATAGAAATAAATTTAACAACGAACAAACTCCTGAAATTAAATTTTCTCCAACAAAATAGTTCTTTGACTCCGCACTAGGTTGCACTATTGTTGATCTTCAGTAGTGTCCTCTAGAAGAGAAAGTTCACACTTCTTAATACAAGCAAAACAAAAGTACATCGAAAATGACACAGTTCACAAACTCAAAATTTTCCAGGTAGTGACATCTTCTGAGAAATTTGGAAATTAAGACCGTAGATAAAGTTCAGATTTCCTCCAGAAGAGGAGTATTAACTGGCGCAACTTTTAAATAAACGGTGTGGAGGTGTACCGCCCGGTACAATTATTATTGCTAGGGGCTTTACGTCGCGCCAACACAGATAGGTCTTATGGCGACGATGGGATAGGAAAGGCCTAGGAGATGGAAGGAAGCGGCCGTGGCCTTAATTAAGGTACAGCCCCAGCATTTGCCTAGTGTGAAAATGGGAAACCACGGAAAACCATTTTCAGGGCTGCCGATAGAGGGATTCGAACCTACTATCTCCCGGATGCAAGCTCACAGCCGCGCGCCTCTACGCGCACGGCCAACTCACCCGGTATTATTATTATTATTATTATTATTATTATTATTATTATTATTATTATTATTATTATTATTATTATTATTATTATTATTGCTAGGGGCTTTACGTCGCGCCGACACAGATAGGTCTTATGGCGACGATGGGATAGGAAAGGCCTAGCAGATGGAAGGAAGCGGCCGTGGCCATAATTAAGGTACAGCCCCAGCATTTGCCTGGTGTGAAAATGGGAAACCACGGAAAACCATTTTCAGGGCTGCCGATAGTGGGATTCGAACCTACTATCTCCCGGATGCGAGCTCACAGCCGCACGCCTCTAGGCGCACGGCCAACTCGCCCGGTATTATTATTATTATTATTATTATTATTATTATTATTATTATTATTATTATTATTATTATTATTATTATTATTATTATACATCATGCTTTCTCTTGTTTTAGAAATTAGTTGAGATATTTTAAGATAAGAGACCAGTTCCTAAGCTGGTGCAAAATTAAAATTTTGTCGTTACGTCACACTGGTTCATAAGTGACAATATAGATATTGTCCATAGGAATTTGATATTCCTAACCCAAAATATAGATGTTGTGTTTACGTTTGAACTGAGTTAAATAATGCGCTTCTTGCATTCTCACCGCCTTAGCAAAAATTCTTATATTTATGCCCTTTTCATCTTCTTCTTCCTCCTCCTCTTCTTTTGCTTCTTCGGCGATATTCCCGTCAGGTTGTGAGGTCCGCCTTCCTCCACCTTAATCTCCTCTTCACTCGATATGTAGCGTCGCATGGTTTGACACCTCTCCATCAGCACTGGCCAGATGTTCGTACCAGCGCAGTCTCGTCTCTCTCACTTTTGTCGGTGTTGGGATGAACTGGCAACTTCATTTCTTAGGTAGTCCACTCGTGTGACATCCAGCTAACATCTTAGCATCTCCATCACATGAAGCATGTGCTCATCTTTCTTCTTCACAGGACAACATTCCGCTACTGAACGAATGACCATGCTTTACACTTTAGGTTCTAAGTAAATTAATGACCAGTGTATAACAATAATTAGACCTCAGGCTTTTAAGCAGTAAACTGATTAAGAAAGAAAGAAAATTCCTTTTGAAATACCTGCTATTCGAACCCAGCGATTCAATTATGAAGTCATATAATTTCGAAACGTATACACAAGAGAAAAGCCTCACTTTTAATTCGTAGGCTGGTGTAAACGTGTTGTGGAATAGCAGACGCTAAAATCACATAGAATTATGTTACATTAGCAAGCATAATAACGCGTTCCACTGAACATGTTCGACGTACTGTTGTGTTAAGATAATTAGGTTGCAGATCGCGTATTTATCCAAGAACGAACATCAGCAGGCTGACTAGCATTCATATCGAGGGAGAAGAGTTCAAGTATTCTTCAACAGGAGCAATCTCGACACAAGCTTTAAAAGAGAACAGTTGAAAAATTACAGTAATGTCAACCCATTCGGTCCCCCGATTTGCAGGTACTGAAGATGTCCCACTTGTGCAAGGCACCCCATAAAAATTAATGACATTGTTAAGACACTGGAGAGGCTCCTTTCAGATTTATAAAGAAAATCCTATTTAACATCTCACTATCTCCCTAACGCAAGGTCACAGAGCGTGGATCGAACCGCGGAGTCAACCTGTTCAGGGTGTGCAGACCGACATTGGTTTTCCTGCATTTAGTACCTACTGAAACAGTAAAAAGTTAAATATATTTTTATAATTATAATTAAGATTTATTTATTTATTTATTTATTTATTTATTTATTTATTTATTTATTTATTTATTTATTTATTTATTTATTTATTTATTTATTTATTTATTTATTTAATATCCTAACCTATGAACCCTATTTTACATACTGTAAGTATGTTAGGGTTATACTTTTGGTCATTTTTTAAATTTTTGTTCCTTGACACAAAATTAGCAAATTAAATTATTGAAGATGTGGAGAATGAACTTAAGAAACTGTTTGTAACAGCAGGATATAATGGCTTTGAGTGTTCCACATTACAGTTGTTTAGGCAACACTTCAGTTCAAATCTTGCCCTTCCAAACATGGCACAGTCGAACAGTAAGAGGTGAGAAGAACCACATAAACGCAAATAATCGCCTGCAATGCTAATTTTAAAGCGTATAACTTTTCATGGCCGGAGAGAAACTGAGTGAGAATATATTCGGGCACTAATGATTTGCGCTGGAGTTGGCTATACTGTATATGTCAGGGAAAAAAATTGTTTTGTGACAGCTCCTTTTGTAATTGATACCCAGAGGTTGTTCCACTGTCTTATTAGATTTGTTTTCATTTGTGCATTTGCATAGCTTGGGGGTCATTAATTATAGGTAATTTCTTTGTTGGATGAGGATGCTGCTTTTTTGAGGATTTCGGACTTTTCATTTCTAGGAGAATCGGTGTGTCCGTTTCTACCATCAAGGTAATTTGCCGCAGACTAGTCAGCCGATCCCAGTGGTGATCAGTTCCAGCGATGATAAAAATAAATTCACCCTGGATTTTGATGGGGATCATATAACAAATATGGACACGGTGAGGTCAACTAAAAGCTACAAATAAAGCAAGGTGAAGAATGACGTCAATTTTGGAGGAAATTTTATTGTTAAAATAAACAAGAAAATATGAAAAAAAAAGCAAAAAGTATTATGATCCAAATTTTTACATGACTCAGAATTTTTCTTTCAGCTTGATAAATTCCATCTTGAGAATCAAAAAACATATTACAAATATACAATGTATGCCGACACACATACTTAACATATCAAATCAAATCCTCGATCCATTTTTAAAACATTGACTTGCGTGCTCGTACCACGCACCTGGCTTCATTTTTGTTAACACCTTCAAATGTAGATAAGTACATTTCTCTTTCCTGCACACTTGACATTGCAGTGGGGATCTCTAACCTCAAGAAAAGACGTGATTTAATGCGCAGAGGGGAGACGAAGAAACTAATCTTACTGTACAATTTATAACACGTTGATTGGTAAAACATCCTACGCACAATTAAATACACCTCGAATCATGAGAAATCTCATGAGCACAACAAACGACGTGGATCGGAACCACACAAAATAAAATCACATAAATGGCAAATATACACAATCAATGACACAAAAAAATGATTTCATATTTTCCAGGGCTCACCAAGAAAGCATGCGGTATTCACAGAACTGTCATTCACTCACAGCCTCGGTGGAAAATATAAGGAAGCATAATTTTACACTTTAAACAACACATCATATTCAACGTATGTTCCTGAAATGAATTACATAACACAAAATCAATCAACTGGTGGACTTTATAAAGACACACACAAATCAACGTGGATTCTTGAAATAAATTACATGACACAAATTCATAAAAACAACAGGGTAGGCTTTAACTTTCAACACATAATCCAACGTTGGTTCCTGAAATAGATTAATTAACGCAAATTATTCCTCACCGCGGCAATACCATGAAAGAAAAGCCAAAAGAAACGTCGCGATATAATACACCTCGTCTACTGCAACACGTAGTGACATGGACAAAAACCCAAATAAATCATCACGAAGTATAGGCCGCTAAAATAAACTCTCCTCGGTATACGCACATATCACCCTCGCCAACACACGACGGAATGACTCAGAACGGAGATTCAGTCTCCCAAAATAATGCAGCAATCATCAAAAACATAGGGTCCAACACTTAACACACGCTGCTCAACAGTCTACATGAGGCAAGTCTCAAAAACACGAAGATACAGGCTTTTCAAACGAGAAACGCTTCCTCTTACTCAAAATCACACTAAGCCATATCATTTGTCCTAATGTTGCCAAAACTGAATAAGAACATGCAATGATGTCGTCTAACATTCGCTCGCTTGAAAAGAAACAAGACCGCGCTGGTCACAAATCAAAGCACCCGCGCTTGTAGAGTTAAACATGAATAATAAAGTGGCCAACACTGTAATAAATATCATAATCTGAAACTAGGACATTGCCACCTAGACAATCGATCATATCTGAACATCGGAAAGATACTGAAATATCTCAATCTTGGAACCCGAGAAACTCGCATTAATAATAAATTTACAGAAAATTGGTTCTAATTATTCGGAACATGGAATACGAAACTGGATTCGAGGAACTCGTGGATCAGTTAATAATTTGCACTCATCTTGATATTCAAAATAGTCGTGGAGATGACGCTATCAACATTTATGGATCCAAACTCCACCGTCTCACATTCTCAATCACACATCATGCAACAAATCCCAGAAAACCTGAAGGCATGTTTACGTACGCTTTGAGCTACCATTAATACTAATTTAATCTAGTTCTTTCTGACTTTAATTTGAATCCTTATTTACATTTGCATGTAAGCCCCGAGACGTAAACTGCGTCTCAAATATCAAAGCAGAACAAATCAAAATAAATGAAGCTAAAATAAGAAACAGGCTCGTATAACGATGTTAACAACTCATCCAATAAATCTGAGTAAAATGTAAGAAAGTAAGCTGTGACCTTATTCAAACTGTCCACATTTACGTTACAATTGTATTTACATTAACAAGCTTCATAACAATTACTTTAAATAGGACGTAGTCCTTCCAAACTAAAGCTAAATTTGCTGAAATTAAATTTCAAAACTAACCTGTCCCCTTTTGCAACATTAAATCACGTTCACACTCACATAATTACACTGAAAATGCTGTACTCATCTATTTCGTTGACTTATTGCCGCCAGCCTTTCGGACAGCCGGCACCCCATCGTTTTAGCCAGCCATATCGAAAGTGGTGCCTTCAGTAAAGAACTGGGTCAGCCCTTGGGTTTCCATCCTCCTGGCGTTGAACTGGAGATCTTGTAGTCTCCGTCGCTATTCCTGTATCTTATTTGAAACATCCCCTCGTTCATGGTGTAGAAACCTGTGTCAAGATTAACCCACCAGTTACTAGAATACTACAGCCGGGGTAATTTCCACTGACCGTGAAACCATTTCCCATTCGGTTGCGGAACAACATCTCTTATCTAATCCCGTAACTAGGTCAAATATTTCCCATTTAAATGCTGGATTGGAAATTACTGAATTTTATGTCCTCGTAAAATCTGTTTACACCGGCAAGCTACCAAACCTGGAATGACTATCTGAAAACTGTTCTTCCCTCCTGAAATCGAAAAATAAAAGCCATTTTCAAAAGTTTAACATCTTGAATATTTGAAATGCACACTGAGCGCCTTAAACCGAAGTCAAGTCCCCACACGATCAAGAAAGATAAGTTCTGACCCGCAATCGCGTGAATAATACTTCTCTCGATGTTACCTGCACAGAATCTCGCCGAATAATAGGATAGCTAGCCCACGCTTTTATCAGTTCGTCCTCTCAGATGCCGCTGTATCCTCGATCGCGGCCATCAACTACATAGACCAATGCCTCGCCAAATGAGGGTGACGCTATCATATCATTGGTCCAGCACATCGCGCTCGTGATGCTTACTTCAAACGTACATTTCCAGCTCCTGTAGCCTCTCGCCGGGCCTCCGAAGTGTTGTCCGTTGGTCTGGCCGTTGGAGCAGTGTTGCCAACTTAGCAGATTTTCCGATAAATTTGGCGGAATTAGAAGACTGTCGGCGGAGAAAAATATCATTTAGCGGACAGCGGATTTTTTGGCGAAATTCTAGATTTATTATAGCGGAATTTAGTGTTTTATCAATTTTACGTTTTTTAAAATTTGTACTCCAGTCTTTCTCCGAGCTATTCCGTATTTCTTATCAGGAGCTGGCAGTCACATGAGGAAAACGTGTTATTGGGATTTGATGTTATGAGATCATGGTATCATAAATTTGTAATGAGTGGGGAAAGGTTACTTATCTCTTAGTTGACGAATAACGACAGATAATGAAACTGTGAGAAAGTAGCATTTATATTATATATGTTATGAAGGAAGACCTTTTAATGAACTGGCCTGTTTTGTGTGTGGACCTTGAAGTAGGGGATTCACCTAGTTTGCACCCGGCACTAAAACGCCTACAAGTTTTAGCTTGATGGCTCGCAGTGAAACTCACATATCAGGTGAATGCAGACATTTACTTTTTTATTATTCTTATTCTTATTCTTATTCTTATTCTTATTTTTATTCTTATTCTTATTATTGTTGTTGCTGTTGTTGTTATTGCTCATTTTTATTATGCATTATTTGAGATCGGATTTCTTGGCGGAAGTTTAGCGGATTTTTAGTAGTATTTAGCGGATCTTGAAAATATAAGTTGGCAACACTGCATTGGAGTTCTATTGTTTCCTTGTTCTTCTTTGTGTACGTCATGTCGAAATTCCTCCTCCTAAACTTAGCTTCAAGCTCCCTGCAGAAATTGCGACATGGGCTGCTGAATGTAGATGTTCCCGGCCAGTTACTAGTATTTAATAAAAATGAATTATTATCTGTACATTCGAATAAATGACTGATTAAATAAATGAGAACTTCAATAAGGGCTCAACAGTGTGTCCTTGGATCCAGGAAAGACAAAAGTGGCGGCACTCCTGTGTTCTAGATTTTATACTGGCAGCTATTGGGTTGACATTGCGTTTGTCGTTGATTGTATTCAATGCAGCCTGCGAGTCATTAATAATTAATAACACATAAGGCAGTAATGCACCTCGTTCAGAAATTCCAGTACCTGGGAGAAATTCTCACCCCGAATGCAAATGTGAAAAAACCTAAAAAATCCCTACAGATTGGAAAACAGTGATCATACACCCAATACATTAAAAAGGAAGTAATACATCCAAATAATTATTGAGAAATCTCTCTCTCCTTCAGGTTACCTATAATATCCTTTCGATTAGAATCCTGAACCGTGCAGAGCATCAACTGGACCAACAATCAGGTGAACAGCAAGCTGGATTTAGAAATGGAAGGTCGTGCGCTGAGCAAATTCTTAATTTAGAGAACGCAATAACATACTTCCGTACCACAGCAAACAAAAACTAAGTGATCACATTCGTTCATTTCAAAAAAGCATAGGACAGTATAGATCGAGAATCACTCCTTAATGTTTTATTAGAATTTAGACTAGATCAAATAACAAGAAATAATATCAAAGAAACACTTACCGAAACTATAGCTAATATAAAGTTTATGAGTGGATATAGTCAGGAATTTCCAATAAATACAGGAGTGCGAGAAGCGGATTGGGTATCTCCATTACTTTTCAATTGTGCTCTTGAAAAGGTTGTCAGAGAATGGAGGAAAACAGGTGCACCATCTCACCATTTAGGACCTAAGAATAAAGGTATAAAAATTGACTGTCTACCCCTTGCTGATTATATGGCACTTATAGTCGAAAACTTACCATATGCACAAAAACAACTTGATATTCTTTAAGAACAAGCAGCAAAAATCGGATTTCAAATAGGCCTTATCATACTAAAACACTAAATATATGACTGACATCAAAAATGCACCATAAGAACTTATCATTGGCAACGTCCGGCTCCATGGCTAAATTGTTACTGTGCTTATCTTTGGTCACAGGGGTCCCGGGTTAGATTCCCGGCAGGGTCGGGAATTTTTACCACCATTAGCTAATTTCGCTGGCACGGGGGCTGGGTGTATGTGTTGTCTTCATCTTAATTTCATCCTCATAACGACGCGCCGGTCGCCTATGGGTATCAAATCGAAAAACCTGTACCTGGCGAGCCGAACATGTCCTCGAACACTCCCGGCACTAAAAGCCATACGCCATTTCATTTCATTGGCATAAACAAAATCTCAAGGGTGAATGAATTCAAATACCTACGTGAATGGATTACAGAACATTGTAATGAAAGGAAATCTACAACTTCAAGAATTCAAAACATGGAAACTGCTTTCCAACTAACAAGAACCGTTTACAATAAACAATGTCTTTTCTGGAACAATAAGATACGACATTAAAATACAGTAGTTAAATCAGAAGCACTCTACGCTGCGGAAACTCTCAAACTTCAAGAAAATAATTGAAGGAACAATTAGATATGAAACAACGAAAAATCATGATAAAAATTTTAGGACCAAGGATCATAAAAGGAACTCGTTACCCTAAACCTAATAGTGAAATATACAAGCACATGTACAAAATTACAGATGCAATTCGAATGCGACGAATCCGATTTGCAGGGCATTTGGAACGAATGAACCCTAACAGACTTGCACATCAAATTTACACATTTCTACAAAACAAGGCCACTAGACCAAAGTGGTACAAATTATTAGAGAAAGGCCTCACCGAATTAGAATCGCCAAATCTACAAGTTCGAAAGGAAATACAAAACATCATTCAAACACGAGGATTTGAGGAACAAGAAAGGAAACCCACACGATCGGTATGGTCGGAGGACCGAGACGAGCACAATCATTGAAGATGAAAAACTACTGGGCAAAAAGGAAGGCCAAAAAATGTTGATTCCGCATGACCTTAGGTGACCCATTCGCGAAGAAAAAGAAGAATAAGAATAGTGGAAAAGATGGAAATGGCCTTCAGACTATGCCATGGGACTTACAAATCCAAGTCTATAATCATCCAAGCAAAATTAAAACATTGTTGTATGGTGGTCACAGCACAGTGGCTATATGCGGCGGAAACTATCACGGAAGTAACGGACCGAGTAATTGAAAAAACGGGAAAGGAGATTCCTCAGGAAAATCTTAGGTCCAAACAAAGTCACTAGATTCGCAACTAATGTTCCGATTCAGGCCAAATCGAGAACTTCATGAAAGTTGTGAAGATAACAACTACTATAAGGAAAATAAGACTTGCACTTTATGGGCACACTAAGACGATGAATCCAAAGAGATTGGCGCACAGAAAAAGAAATTGGAAAGCAAAACCTTTATGGCTCAAGGAGGTTCACATGAACTTGGAAAAAGTGAGGATCCTTGACAACCTTTAGGATGTAAATTACGGGAATGAGGGATGCACCAGAGAAACTCGTCAAGTCACGCAACATCTCGGTTGAAGAGTGACAAAGGAGAAGTCAAAGACAAGAACATCCGGAAGGAATTTGGTAAAATTCCAAATTCTTTGCAATTATTTAAGAAAATGAATAGGTAAACAAACGTTAGGGAATCTGCCACCTGGTCGACTGCCCTAAATGCAGATCAGTGGTGATTGATTGATTGATTGATTGATTGATTGATTGATTGATTGATTGATTGATTGATTGATTGATTGATTGATTGATTGATTGATTGATTGATTGATTGATTGATTGATTGATTGATTGATTGATTGATTGATTGATTGATTGATTGATTGATTGATTGATTGATTGATTGATTGATTGATTGATTGATTGATTGATTGATTGATTGATTGATTGATTGATTGATTGATTGATTGATTGATTGATTGATTGATTGATTGATTGATTGATTGATTGATTGATTGATTGATTGATTGATTGATTGATTGATTGATTGATTGATTGATTGATTGATTGATTGATTGATTGATTGATTGATTGATTGATTGATTGATTGATTGATTGATTGATTGATTGATTGATTGATTGATTGATTGATTGATTGATTGATTGATTGATTGATTGATTGATTGACAGAAGAAAATTGCGCACTTTGATCTATGGGTGTCAACCAGAGTCGGAAGCGACTAAACAACAACAACTTAGAGCACTTCCCGTGAGGTACATTCCCTCCATCAACACAGTAATGAAATGTCTTCAGCTCCATGAGTATCACTTTCCCTGTCAGGTGGTGATGGTGATTATTGTTTTAAGAGGAAGTACAACTAGGCAACACTAATCAGAGAGAAAAAGTGGAAGGGGTCCGACACTTCGAAAAATTAAGGTATCGGCCAAAAGAAGACAAGGGCCACGAAGGGCATGGAAATGAAAGACTCCCTAGGCCTCCATACGTAATACCGTCGGGGTCTGAAAAGAACAAGAGTTGACCAAGGGAGGTCGGATAGGATAGATGAAAGTGAGGAGCCTGGCACAAGCAAGTGGAAGCAATGCCAGGACTCAGCTGAGGGCTCCATGGTCGCCAACCCAAGCTCAAACGTTCAGAGCTCTGAGGCCCCTTTTCGTCGCCTCTGACGACAGGCAGGGGATACCGTGGGTGTTATTCTACTGCCCCCACCCACAGGGGGCCTTTCGCTGTCAAGCAACACCGCACACGGAATACCACACTCTGATGATAACGCCCTGCGACACCTGTAGTGTTGAATTTGTTTAAGACAACGATACATCAACAACTTCAAACTTCCCATGTACATAAATGGCAATAAATCTTGTTCGCACGCGCGTTTGGCAAATGCACGGAGACAGTTCATTAACGACACAGCGGACATAAAATCAATGTCTACCTCAAAGCGAAGCTCGGATCATTTAAATAAACAGCATCGTTTATTTCCTTTCTTTTCCTTTTATAATGCTAGTAATGTGGGGGGAGGAAGTCGTTATAGAGTCGTCTGTTCAAACTAATTGAGGCAAACAGTCGTTATTTCCAAAGTTCCAATATGGGGTGATTTTCTTTCTTTTAAGAATTCTGACATATCGAGCGTCTTGTCACTGTTTAAAGAGAAGTAGGCGTAGGCAGTGTCGTTAACTTTAAAGGGCGCGAAAACATCGAAAATAATGTATTTTATTTCGTCATCTATATATTAAAAGAGTTTACTTAAAACAGATTTGGCAAATCCGTCCGTCCGTTCTACTGGACCGAGTTGTTTCATTTCTGTTTTATTCCCTCCCGAATCACCTGCCGGTGAATCATCAGGCATTGATAAGTCTTCATGATCAGTAAACTTAGAGTAATCCTAAAATCAAATCACAAAATAACCACTCCAATAATTTCAGGCGAATGCTTACCCCAGCCCGCAATACATCCTGTACTTGGCAGGTTGCTAAGCTACCAACACTTGCATCAATATTCGGATACTAGCAAATGTGCCCGTGCTTCGCTAGGGTATTCTACATTGTATACGGATTTCTCCGTAAATTACTGTAAATGCAGTGAGTAAGACTATATTAAATTGCACCTACAAACGCCTCGTTGAGTGTTCTACGTGGTAGGTCCTATGACATTTTCCCGTACCTCCTATATTTATCGGTTAGATTCAGTTAATCATTGAATGGGGTGAAATTTGGTACAGTTTTCACATACTACTTTACTTTTTGATACTCATGTGACCCTGGAATTATAAAATTTTGCGAACATATGACCACTGGTCATGTCAATGTGCGTGCCCAATGTCGTGATTGCATCTTTCCTATAAGTGTGCCAAACGATAACATACATGTGTAAAAGGTAGAAAATTAACTAGAACTCGAGAAATCCAGTACTATTTAACGAATAAGGGATAGAGATACGACAAAATGTCATAGGCCCAAAGTTGCAGATCTCTCCAAATTGAAACGCGATCTTTTGTGATACGACTTACGGTTTAGCCACCTATTATTCCGAAAGAAAGGTCTGCACCGTCGTTAAAATTGCATCCATATTCCGATATTTTCCGGGACCAAAAGTTATACATATGCATAGCCTGGAAATTGTATTTCCTCAAAGAAAAAATTGTCCAGGTTTCGGGATTAGCACTCACATATATGCGGAGTAATTAAGGAAGAAAGTAATACAGCTAAGAAAGCTGACATTAGTAGAAAATAAGATTATAACTTAGGACAGCGGGATGAGTACAAATATGTAAATTCCAAGTGAATGTATTGGAAAATCAAATGTCCCTCAATCAATTATGCTGGTATGAGTTATGGATATAAGAAAGCGGTAACAGAGGAGAAACTTAGGCGCAGGGATTCTTAGGTAAACAGATAAGACGACTAATGGTGTTATTACTTAAGCTATTCGAGGACGGTTATAACCTCAAACGATATTCCGCCAATATCTCGCAGAATGTCCGATTGACCCCTCTCTTGTTTTCTACCCAAGCAACAACCACGAATTTACAGGAATTATGACGAAAATGGCAATACGTTACTTCCCTGCTGGCATGCAATCAGAGACGTTGCCATGGTAACCTGTAGGTTCGCTGTCGGTCTGTCGGTCACTAAATACAGAGCATGATACCCGCAGAAAATAGTAAATCTCTCCGTCATTTGAAGAGTAAGGTAATTATGAACATAACGAAAGTTGTTTATAATGAAGATGCGTCTCACAAACGGTCCACGGAGTTTACAGAAAATCAATAGTATAAGAGAAAATGGAGGAAAACCGTTCTGGTTTTCCTATAAACCCCCCGTCTATTCAAAGATTTTAAAATGATATGCATATCAAAACCTTCATCGGGATGAGTATTCTCTAAATATGAAGTCTGGTTGAGATCCATCTAGCTGTTTAGCCGTGATTGCGGAACAAACAGACAAACAGACACGAAAAATAAAAATCACTGATTCGGTCTTGAGTTGACCTAAAACGGATAAATATCTGAAAAATTGGCAAAACAAACGAAATTACAGACAGAGGACCCCCTACAACTTTATTTATATAGATATGCGATTTTCATCCTTAGTAATGTGATTGCACCCATATTTGACTACTACTCGTCAAGCCACAGAGAATAAACATCCTCTGATCATGGAAGAATACTATTCTCTGCTAGATACTCTCTGATTATCTGACCTTCCCCTGCTTCTGAATATACTCAACAGATGGCAGAACGTTCCTAATAACGTACATGCTGCTAAGAGAAAACAGTCGGTGTACGTACAGACGAGACGAGAAGGTATCAAGTTGACTGGCCTTCTGTATGGCCATTAATAAAGCGCAGCGACAAACTCTTGAAAAAGTGGGTGTCTACTTACCCGAAACATTATTCAGTCAGTATGCTGCACTATCTCGGGCAAGATCGTTTGAAAATGTTAAGATACAAAGACGCCCGAATGGTCGAAGCACAGGGAATATTGTATGGAAAGACGTGTTATACACTGCATTATGAATGAACCCATTATTAGAACCTGTGACAATGAAGTTCGGTGAATGGAGTCAGAACGGTCGATCCAGCGACACACAACGCTGCACCTGCGTAGCAGCAGGTTTTGACCACCTGCTCCAAATGTTGTTCAGTTGAGCATCGTGTGTGTGCCGTGTAAGACCTGTTTAACACAGTGCGCGTTTAATGCGTTGGTTCTGAACAGCGAAGAGGAACGACCAAACCATCAATGTACAGTTTTGTTTTAAGCTTGACAAGACACCGAAAGAAACGCATGCGATGCTGGTACGTATTTATGAAGATCAAGCACTGTCCTTGAAGTGTGCGTACGAGTGGCTCGCCCGTTTTCGAGGAGGCCGGGAAAGTGTTTGTGGCAAAAAAAGAAAAGGAGGTGGTGTAACTTGGACATACCCCATACTCGCCAGATCTCAATCTTCCAGACTGCTTCCTATTCCCACAACACAGACTCGCTTTGAAAGGAAAGATATTTGACGATATTCCTGACATCCAACGAAACCTGACGAGGGTTTTGAACACCATCCCGAAGGAAGCCTTCTTGCAAAGTCTCCAGGACATGTATCGCCGATCTCAGCAGTGCATAGTTATGGGAGGGGACTAATTCGAAGGACAGTAAGGTCACTGTCGTGCATTGTTCATCTATGTTGATAGTACAGGACTATTCATCGAACGTTCACAGGTTATATGTAACGGTATTAAATGTTCATGTCCGCCTCTGTGGTCTGGTGATTAGTATGATTAGCTACCACCTCCACAGGCCCGAGTTCGATTCTCGGCTTTGCCACGAAATTTGAAAAGTGGTACGAGGGCTGGAACGGGGTCCACTCAGCCTCGGAGGTCAACTGAGTAGAGGTAGGTTTGATTCCCACCTCAGCCATCCTGGAAGTCGTTTTCCGTGGTTTCCCATTTCTCCTCCAGGCAAATACCGGGATGGTACCTAACTTAAGGCCATGGCCGCTTCCTTCCCTCTTCCTTGTCTATCCCTTCCAATCTTCTCATCCCCTCACAAGGCCCCTGTTCAGCATAGCAGGTGAGGCCGCCTGGGCGAGATAATGGTTCTCCTCTCCAGTTGTATTCCCCTAACCTAGAGTCTCACGCTCCAAGACACTGCCCTTCAGGCGGTAGAGGTGGGATCCCTCGCTGAGTGCGAGGAAAAACCCAACCCTGGACGGTTGACGGATTAAGAAAGAAAGAAAGAAAGAAAGAAAGAAAGAAAGAAAGAAAGATAGATAGATAGATAGATAGATAGATAGATAGATAGATAGATAGATAGATAGATAGATAGATAGATAGATTAAAATGAAAACCTACAACCTGTTTTTCAGTCTTTGACGGATCAGGGATGTAATGAATGTACCATATATATGCTATTATTACAACGGGGTCACCAATGCCAAGGTGATTATTAATTACTGATAAATGCTTTGAAATTAGAATGGAGAGTGTTGCTGGAATGAGAGATGACAGGGAAAACCGTAGGACCCGGAGGAAAGCCTGTCCCACCTCCGCTGTGTACAGCACAAATCTCAGATGGAGTGACCAGGATTTGAACCACGGTTACCAGCGGTGAGAGGCCGACGCACTGCCGTCTGAGCCACGGAAAGAAAGATTAAATGTTTATATAAAAAAATACGTCGCCATAAGACTTATCTGTGTCGGTGCGACGTAAAGCCATTAGCAAACAAAATGTATTGGAAAGGGCAGGCAAACAATATGCCTGTCGTAGTCACATCAAGACGAGTTATCTGACCTATATACAGTATAACGACCGCTGCGGAGCATCACGGGCCCGCTGGTTTATTTTATCTTTTATTCGGGTCCTTGGCTGAATGGTCAGCGCTAGTGCTCTTCGGTTCAGAGGGACCCGGCTTCTATTCCCGGCAGGATCAGTGATTTTAACCTTAAATTATTTAAAAAACCTGCATCGGGGATTAGGTGTTTGTACTGTCCTCAACATCCCGGCAACTCAAACACCACACACAACGTTATCCTCCACTACAATAACACGCAGTTTCGTACAGACGGCAGATGCCATTCACCCTCGTCGGAGGGTCTGCCTTACAAGGGCTGCACCAGGCTATAAATAGCCGCACGAAATTATTATTACTATTATTATTATTATTATTCCGGGGTATTCTATGGAACACAGAGGTGAAAGAAGGTGCGGGTTGTAATGGGCCTAGCTACGACAGTCAGAAATGTTAAAATAAAGGTTATATTTATTTGCAGATATTAAATTTTAACAAACTATTCACTTGGTGAAAGAACAAGATTTCAGCTACAGAGCTAGTTTGGTACAAAATCAACAAACAGGAAACCCAAGAATTGGTAAGTTACACTTTTGAGCTTCAAGCTCATAATTTACAAAGATCCCAGCATCACTAATGTTGCGTTTAGTTAGGCAGACAAGGGGAGAAATCTCCCAAGACACAATTTTCAAGAGCACTTTGCTCCAACAGTTACAAATTACGGCCTTCCAAAGGCACCACTCAATATTGCCCAAATAGCTATTACATTACAAGAAAAGAGCCTCAATGGTCTACAACTTTACCCAGGAGACTGCGCTCCCAAACCCTTACAGCCTACTCAAGGCAACCTTTAAGTTTTACATAGGCAATTAGAGCATCTTCGCTCAATAAAATTACACTTTCAGGCCTGTCTAGGCACAACCTACAATTTAAAGACCATATCAATAGCTTTTTAACTTTACACAGAGGTCTCTAGTACCCATTCTACTGCGCCTTTATGGAAATTAACAGGTTCAATTACTGGCCCCAAAAACAAAATGAATGGAGGCGCACACTTGCGCTCCTTGAAATCAAGAGGTTTAAACCCTACTTGGGCTTGTGGCCCGACGATGCAGAGGCTAATCCTAAACTACTGAGGTGACTAGATGGACAAGTTAAGTTACAATTTACAAGCGAAAACGGTTACAAAACCATAGTCACCTCAAGATTAATGGAAGGGGTATTCGAGAGGGTAACGCACTCTATATCCCCGGTTTTCAGTTTAAGTACTTGTGACTAACTTGAACTTTTACATAAGCAGAAAGAAAGGGTTTTCATTTTAGAACTTTACGGTTACATTATTAAAGATAGGGAACCTTCCCCTCGGGTCGGCTTACGGAGATAACTACTGAGTTAGAAATATGGTGGCCATTACCTTTGCTGGTGTTCTGTCTGCCGATGAATGAGGCCCCCGCCTCCTCTCTTAGCACACACACGATCAATAACGCGACGATCATTAAGTGAAGTTAGCTCGAAAAGGCGTCAGCTTTTATACCCTAGAGGAAGGTTCGAAAAGGCTCTGGACTAAATCCGGACACACCCTCTCATTTTTATTGGACAGTCGAAAAGTTACAAGAAGCCAATGATTGGCAGAAAAATAAATACATGAATTTTCCTATTGGTTGAAATCCCAAGTCGTCGGGAGGAGCTAGAAGTGTTGCAACCTTAGAAATATCAAAACAAGGAATAATAGATTCAGTTTAGAAAGCCTGTTCAGCATAGCAGGTGAGGCCGCCTGGGCGAAGTACTGGTCATCCTCCCGAGTTGTATCCCCCGACCCAGAGTCTGAAGCTCCAGGAAACTGCCCTTGAGGCGGTAGAGGTGGGATGCCTCGCTGAGTCCGAGGGAAAACCGATCCTGGATGGTAAATATATCAAGAGGAAGAAGAAGAAGAATATTTTTGAGATTTTGATTTAATATCATACAATATAACTTTCACCAAGGAACAATAATTACACACACATATATTGCAATAAAATAGATGTACGGAGTGATTATACAATTAAAAATAATTTAGTAATTGACTACGCACTAACAAAGTAACAGACACTAAAGAGATTGCCAGACCGACGAATAGACGCGGCAAGCGAGTGTCCATGACCTTGGCAACGATATATCGCTAATACCCTCCCTCACAGCACATAGTACACGATGCTGCGCGAGTCTCCACTACCTGCTCTCGCGCTGAATTGAATCGGTCAGTCGCGACGAACGACAATTTGAGCGAATTTCCGCTAAAATTTTGTTAAAGAAATTAAAGAAATTAAAGAAAAGAATTCTTGAATCTGTTCTTCCTTTGATGCCTGAGCATTCTATTTTGGTCGTGGAGAGCTTGGTTTCAGTCTTATCCTTGGTCTTGACAATATGAAAGTGACTGAGATATGCTAGGGGCTTTACGTCGCACCGACACAGATAGGTCTTATGGCGACGATGGGATGGGAAAGGCCAAGGAGTTGGAAGGAAGCGGCCGTGGCCTTAATTAAGGTACAGCCCCAGCATTTGCCTGGTGTGAAAATGGGAAACCACGGAAAACCATTTTCAGGGCTGCCGATAGTGGGATTCGAACCTACTATCTCCCGGATGCAAGCTCACAGCAGCACGCCTCTACGCGCACGGCCAACTCGCCCGGTGACTGAGATATGAGCGATGCTAGTAATGTCAATCCTTATGCAGCAGCCCCTGCTATGAACGGTGTGAAAATGTTGCTCATAGGGTCGGTTGGTGTATGCACTTCAGTGGGCTTGGCAGACTGATATGTAATAGCAACTCTGGCTCGGTGAGTAAAGAAACGGGAAACTACCTCACTCCTCATTTCCCTAGTACGCCTCATCAGTGATGCCTAGACCATCTATGACAGCTGATGGCAGAACTGTTGAGGATCCCACCAGCGGCATCGCTGACGGACTGAACATACATACGGCACATCTGCGCTTGTGTTAAACCATCTCACTCGGTTTATCCGAGTATGTCTTGTTTTTCAGGAACATGCAAAAGGTTATTTGTGCCAGGGAGAGACTTACCTGTTAATGATGCCATGCACTCGACGACTTTTTCAGAGAACTACATTTTCATGTGCGACGGAAATGGTTGGAAAGAGGGAGAATAAAACAATGCTTCTAAAGATAAAAATGCCTCAACCATTTTGTCTAAACAAAGGTATATGCTAGCATACCAGCGGTAATTTATTCCCAACTCGACCACTGTCTGTAGCTAAAGTACGCCGATTTTACATGTTGGTTTTAATGAGGACCAAAGAGCTCAACAGCAACTTTCTCCGTTAATTTTTGCATCCATTTTTTCCAATGACCATGACATTCATTAGATTTTTATGTTGATTTCATTCATTAGCGTAGCCAGGATCGGCCGATGGGAGGAGCGGGGTTTATAGATACGAAATTATGATAGAACACAATCAAGGTACTTGTGTATGTGTGATGTGCCTATGCAACAATTGTGATTATAAGGAAACTGATACAAGCAAATTATTTTTTTATTCAGCCGGGCTGAGTAGGTCACACGGTTAAGGCCCTGGCCTTCTGACCCCAACAGGGCACGTTCGATCCTGGCTCAGATCGGTGGTATTTGAAGGTGCTCAAATATGTCAGCCTCGTGTTGGTAGATTTACTGGTAATAAAAGAACTCCTATGACAAAACTTTCGGCACCTCAGCGTCTCAAAAACCGAAAAAGTAGTTAGTGGGAAGTAAAGCTAATAATAATATTATTATTAGATGATATTCAGACTGAATCTTACATTAAAATACAGAACAAGAACAATGCAATCAAGGTCAACAATTTTACAGCGAATGGTACTGTATGTTCTGCTTTCAGTCTAAAATCCAACGTTAGAGGCTTTTTAGAAAATAAATTCAACAGATCTGTTAGTTCAACAATTATGTCTCTGAATGTTTATTACTTTATTGTGTATTGCCAGCTTCTATTTATTTTCTTTTTTGTAAAATTTCCATGTGGGGGTTTTCTAACTCCCCAGTAAACCGCCCCTCCCCCATGTCTACGTCCCTACCTTTTCCAACAATATAATTACAATAGATATATCATTAACAGATACGGAGATATGAGCATTACAAAATACCGCCCCGTTTTGTGACGGGCGTTTCAGCAGTAGTAAATGTCTAGCACCGAACCGAAAACAAAGACGTCAACAAAAGACAAATTCTTCTTCTTCATGTGCCATGTCCTCGCAGAACGTTGGCGATCAGTAGCATGATCTGTTGTTTGTTCATAGCTGTTCTGAACGGAGTAAGCTTTGTCACCCCAAACCACTGGCTCAAGTTGCCGAGCCATGATGTCCTACTTCTCCCCGGACCACGTTTTCCATTAATTTTCCCTTGGAGTATTACTTGCAGAAGATGGTATTTACTCGTACAGTTCCGCATCATATGACCAAAGTATTCCAGCTTCCTTCTCTTGATGGTAGTGAGAATTTTTGGTTCTTTGTTCATACGGTGAAAGACGCCTACATTGATCATTTTAGCTGTCTAAGGTATCTTTAGCATCCTTCGGTACGTCCACATTTCAAATGCTTGCAACTTCTTGCACATGGTCTCAGTTAGTGTCCATGCCTCAACGCCGTATAACAGAATGCTGAAAACGTAGCACCGGACTAGTCGTGTCCGTAGTGTAAGGGAAAGGTCACGGCTTGTCAAAAGTTTTCTAAGTCTCTGAAAAGAATTTCTGGCCTGCTCAATTCTGCATCGGATCTCGTGAGTAAGGTCCCAGTCATCATTGATGTTACATCCCAGGTATATAAATGTTTCCACTCTCGCGATCTGTTCCTTTGCTACTGTGAGATTACCTCGAATGCCATCTTCTTTTCTACTTATAACCATCTACTTGGTCTTCTTTACATTAAGCCTCAAGCCCATTGCGCTGCTGGCTTCAGTAACAGCATTAAATAGTTCCTGTAGATACTGGAGATTGGTTGCAAGTAGCACAGTGTCACCGGCGTACCTGATGTTATTTATGATGAAACCATTAACCACAACTCCTTGAGTCTTTCCATAAAGAGCATCTCGAAAAATATTTTCTGAATAGATGTTGAAAAGCATGGGGGAAAGAATACAGCCTTGGCGAACTCCTTTCATAACTGAGACTTCTTCCGAGACAGGATCATC
The DNA here is from genome assembly GCF_040414725.1 of Anabrus simplex. Taxonomy (NCBI): domain Eukaryota; kingdom Metazoa; phylum Arthropoda; class Insecta; order Orthoptera; family Tettigoniidae; genus Anabrus; species Anabrus simplex. The sequence goes on along the minus strand of NC_090273.1, from coordinate 61,220,518 downwards.
AACTCTTATGCCAGCACACTGGTTCCAGTAGAGATGACCAATAATACGAATGTCCCGTCCATCAAGTCCTAATTCTCGAAGAATGTTCATAAGTTCATCATGGCGGAATGTATCGAAGGCTATTTCGTAATCGATGAAACAAGCAAAAACATCGACATTGACATCTTGGCACCGTTGGACTAATACCTGCAGACTGAATAATGCCTCTCTAGTACCAAAACCACGTCTGCAGCCAAACTGTGAGGTTCCGATATTCTCCTCACATTTATGATAAATTCTCGCATGCAAGACTGTTAGGAATACTTTCAGAACGTGGCTTATCAAACTAATTGTTCTATATCCATTGCAGAATTTTGCATTGGCTCTCTTAGGCAATATTACGAAATTCGATTTGAGCCAGTCTCGAGGAATGGTTCCACTGCGGTGAATACTGTTGAATAGGTCAACTAATAATGAAAGGGATTTTTCCTTCTCAAGCAGATTCAGTATCTCAGCATACATCTCATCAGGGCCTGGAGCCTTCCCATTCTTCGCTGTTCTTATGGCATATTCTACTTCTGCACGTGTGATATCCACACCATCGTCTGCCCAAACACCATGATCCACATTTCTGCGATCCAAGAAGAGATTTTGTACATATTCCATCCATTCCTTCAGTTTTTATTCTGTGCTCGCTAAAATGTCACCATTCTTATTAAGGAGGACTCCAATACCCTTCCTGTTATATGCACCAGTTACTTGTTTCACGTTCTTGTACATGTTGAAAAAATCATGTTTTGAATTCATTAATTCTATTTCATTGCATTCCTCAGAGAGTTTTTGTTCTTTCGCACATCCCTTATTCTTTGTCGTATTAAATTCTGCAAACGTTTGTACTTTACAGGATCTTTGTTTTTAAAAGACCTTCTCTGGTCCATCACCTTCAGGTTTTCTTCTGCCATCCACGGCTTGTTTTTCCTTCTTCCAGCACCCATTAATTTTACTTGACTTACGTCGTTAATTGCACATTTGATGTGATTCCAAGTGCCTTCAACATCATTTACATTAACGCCGTTTTGAACTTCCGCAAGTTTTACACGTAGGGCTGACTGAACTTCATCCTTCAGTGCTTGATCTTGAAGCTTCTGAATCTCAATCCGACTAAAACTCCCCTTTAAATAGCATTTCTTCAGCCTGAGATTCATGGAAGCAAACAGTAGGCTATGGTCTGAGTTGATATCAGGACCAGGGTATGTTTTCACACATTTGATAGAATTCCTGAACCGCTTGTTAATTGTGATGTAATCAATCTGGTTGCTAATACTGCTGTCAGCATTAGAGGTCCACGTATAGAGGCGACGTAGAGGTAGCTGGAAATATGTGTTTGCTATGATAGGGCCCTCCTCCTGACACATCTGGACCAGTCGATCACCTCGAGTATTGCTCGTTCCTAATCCGTAGTCACCGACTACATCAGCCCGTCGACCATGGCCGACGTTAGCATTGAAATCGCCCATCACAATGTTTATCTCAGATGGTTTGGTGTATGACAGGACTGCTTCGATTTTCGTGTAAAAATCTTCGAAATCAACGTCTGACGCATCACATGTTGGAGCATATACTTGGATGATATTCACTAAAATTGGTCGTGCATTAAGCTGTAATAAACATACCCTATCTGGTACTGGTATAAAACTTTTCACAGACTTACTGATGTATCGATGTACAATGAAACCCACGCCATTAAGATAGCGAGAATCGTCATTACCAGAATAGTATACCTGATAACCACTGATCACACTCTTTCCTGAATGAGGCCAACGCATTTCGCTAATGCCAAGAACGTCGATCTTGAGTCTCTCCATCTCTCTGATGGCGTTATGAGTCTTTCCACTATGAAACAAGCTGCGAACATTCCACGTTGCTATCCTTCTCATGACTGGCCCGGAGATTCTTAGCAGCCCCTGCCCACTGAAGGGCTGCCGGGGACTGGGGGCCTTGGTTTTATGTTTTCCAGTCACGCCAAAGATTTTCCTGGGGATTAAATACGAGGTGGTTCCCCGTTGCCTTCCTCGCGCAGTTTTGAGACCGCTTACAGCACTATGGTTACGCTCCCAAATGTGTGTCACATTACGGTATCAGCCGATACCTTGGCTGACGCCAACGTGCACTAATGGCGAAGCTGCTGCCCTCCGTCATTATGGATTCTAGTGGCATTTCCTCCACTGAGGGACCATATCCCTCCCTAAAGGCTCAACTGCCCGAAGCGGTTGGCCTTTTATGGTGGTCCGGTTATTTCCCGCCGCCCAACATTCGGCGTTGAGACACTAGCTGTACGGTCTACTCCATATATCATAACAGATTCTGTGGTCTAGGTAACACCGGATATGTAGTGTGGAGTTCCTATATGACAAATTAATGTATTTCAATATGAGTTTGTAAAACAGCGGAAGCTGGCACAGTATAAAATGCGCAAGATGGCCACTATACATTTGGCTTACGGGACCAAATCTGAGGAGCTGGCACAGTATCAAATGCGCAAAAAATTATACCCTGGACTGAAAACCATTGGAAGTGTGTTACATTTGAAGTACCTATGATGTCAGCCTAACACAAAAACGGATTCAGATATTAACTGTCCTCCAATCAAGAGTTTACGGCAAAGTACATCAAGATGGGTACAACGGGTTGCCGAGAAGGACAGGCCAGGGGATGCCTGGCGGAAATAACATTCTTCAATCGATCAATCCAACAATCACCACTGATCTGCATTTAAGGCAGTTGTCCAGGTGGCAGACTCCCTATGTGTTGTTTACCTACTCTCTCCTTTAATAACTGCAAATAATTTAAAAATTCAATTAACATCTCCCTTGATAAATTATTCAAATTTCTAACTATTCTTCCTATAAACGAATATTTGCCCAGATTTGTGCTCTTGAATTCCAACTTTATCTTCATATTGTGATATTTCCTACTTTTAAAAACACAGCTCAAACTTATTCGTCTACTAATGTCATTCCATGCCATCCACTGACAACTCGGAACATACCACTTAGTCGAGCAACTCGTCTCCTTCCTCCTAAGTCTTCCCAGGCCAAACTTCGCAAAATTTTCGTAACGCTACTATTTTATCGGAATCACCCAGAACAAATCGAGCTGCTATTCTTTGAATTTTTCCCAGTTTTTGAATAAAGTATTCCTGCTGATTGTTTCATACACTGGAACCATACTCTAGTTAGGGTCTTACCTGAGGCTTATATGCCCTCTGCTTTACTTCCTTGCTACAACCTCTAAATGCCCTCATGACCTTGTGCAGAGATCTGCACCCTTTATTCACAATCCCATTTATGTGATTATCTTAATGAAGATCTTTCCTACCGGGCGAGTTGGCCGTGCGCGTAGAGGCGTGCGGCTGTGAGCTTGCATCCGGGAGATAGTAGGTTCGAATCCCACTATCGGCAGCCCTGAAAATGGTTTTCCGTGGTTTCCCATTTTCACACCAGGCAAATGCTGGGGCTGTACCTTAATTAAGGCCACGGCCACTTCCTTCCAACTCCTAGGCCTTTCCCATCCCATCGTCGCCATAAGACATATCTGTGTCGGTGCGACGTAAAGCCCCTAGCAAAAAAAAAAAAGATATTTCCTTATATTAACACCTAGGTACTTACAGTGACCCCCATAAGGAACTTTCACCCCTTCAACGTAGTGATCGTTGTGTGGATGTTTTATCTCATATTGGTATACTATATTCGATATTTCCTTCCCGTTTCCCCCTCTGTAATCTTAATGTACACTTATATCACGGGGCGAAGTCTTTGGCAAGGAGTACAAGATGAAAATAAATAAGTCCAAAACAAAAGTAATGAACTGCAGTCGGACGAAGGCAGGTGATGCAGGAAATATGAAATTAGGAAATGAAGTCATAAAGGAAGTAGATGAATATTGTTACTTGGGTAGTAAAATAACTAACGATGGCAGAAGTAAGGACATAAAATGCAGATTAGCACAAGCAAGGAAGAGCTTTCTTAAGAAAAGAAATTTGCTCACTTCAAACATTGATATAGGAATTAGAAAGATGTTTTGGAAGACTTTCGTGTGGAGCGTGGCATTGTCTGGAAGTGAAACATGGACGATAACTAGCTCAGAATGAAAGAGAATAGAAGCTTTTGAAATGTGGTGTAACAGAAGAATGCTGAAGGTGAGATGGATAGATCGAATCACAAATGAAGAGATATTGAGTCGAATTCGCGAGAGGAGATCGATTTGGCTAAAGAAGAGATAGAATGATAGGACACATCTTAAGACACCCAGGACTTGCTCAGTTGGTTTTTGAAGGAAGTGTAGGTGGTAAGAACGGTAGGGGTATACCAAGGTATGAATATGACAAGCAGATTAGAGCAGATGTAGGATGTGGTAGTTACGTAGGAATGAAAAGGTTAGCAAGGATAGGGTAGAATGGAGAGCTGCATCAAACTAGTCTATGGATTGATAACTCAAACAACAACATATCACGGGGAATAGAATACCTAGTGTGATCACTCCGCTCTCTTAACATTGTCATTGGTAGCCCCGCCAGAGTGTGGCGCTGCAGTCGCTACGAACCAGCTGCAACAACACGTGCACTAAATTGTCGAAGAAGGTAATAGCGCGCATGCGTGAAGACATAGTAACAATTTTAACGCCTATCGAGGGAATTTGTTTGTCTTGATATTTTCCGAAAGTCTGTATTAATATCTGTGCAGTGCTTTGTGTCTATTATTTCGAAAAAAATGTCGTACTGTTTCGTTCCTGGTTGTAAATCGGGTTACGGAAGGAACCCTGGTGGTAGGCAATATTTTGCACCGTCAAAAGAAAATAACATGTTTGCGAAGCGGGTGAGAGGAAATTCCCAATAGAAGGTCGTACCAATGCGTGGAAAAGGCTAGGGCCCACCAAGGTCAGGTGGATTAGGAATAAATTTTATTACCGAGAAAATAAGTTACTACTGACTAAAATAAAACAGGTATTAAAACTCAAAGAACTTTAATGAAAACTAAGAAACAGAACAGGCCAATTAAATAGTAAGTCCCAAATTAAATCAAAGGAAAACAGGAATTAAGTGAAATGGGACCATTAAAAATTAATAGTTTTGAAAAGGTAGAAACTGTTTTCACCTTAAGGTACTTAAATTCAGTTATAAACTTTTCATTTAAGAAGAAAAGAAATAGCGCTAATTAATTTAAATCCTAAATTCAAGGCCTTGTTTCTACCCTGCAGTATGAGAGCGGAGCAGAAAAATGTTTCTTAATTCACTGCTTTAGAATGATCCGATAGGAATCACGAAAATCAGTATTAGTTCCAAAGTCCCACCAAGAAAGAATCGGGAACCAATCAAACACGAATGAGAAGTCAATTACAAGATAATCAGAATTAAAATATCCCAGCAAAGTGTAATTAATATTTCCGAAAACTCAAAACACAGAGATACCCGAGAACGTTTTAAGTATCACACATCAAAACCCAAAACAAGCACAACCCAAATCAATTGACGTACGTCAGATGTTCACTAGAAACAGAGCATAGAAATGTCAAATGACAAACGTAGCGCAGAAAACACCCACCCATGTATAGAGATCACCATGGAAACCGGGTCACATGATCAAAAAAAATCAAAATGGCACCCCATCCAAAGGATAACCTTCAAAGGAAAAATTAGCCGTTAAAGAAACAATTTTCTACTCTTGCTTTCATCTACATTTACATGATAGTTCAACTAGTTAACAGAATTACCCCAAAAGAATAGATACGAGGAAAAACACAGGAGGTGTTATGAGACACTTTCTTAAGTATCGTAGTAAAACATACTCTCTATGACAACACCTTTTAAGTCATAGCTTGGTCAAAGGAGACATTTCCAGAGTGATAGGTGGACAAACATAATTTCCTAAATTATTACAATACGCCGCCATAAGAATCTGATAATTAGTCACATCCAAGGTAATTTTAACATAGTCACTTTGATAATAAAAATTCTCACTCACGGCGATGTTTAAATAACACCTAAAGAAATTCAGTTGAAGGTATACCGAACAACACAATTCAGTTCCACTACGTTTAGTGCTTCACATTTTCATGTACCTCCGGGTTGAATGAATTGAAAAGGCTACTCACAGTTTCTGCAGGAAATATTAAAATAAACTTCAACCAAACATTTTGTGGCCCACGCCACGCGGAGATCGGATCACCCCGTATCAAGGTGATACATCATCTTCTTTCTGCTTTAACTCAGGAATATAATTAAAAACCCAACAGTAACAACAAGAGCTAGCTTCTTCTTCCAATAATTTGTTCACAGCTCCGAGCTGACGATCGCTTATTATTGTTATCCACAGAGACAATCGCGTGTTGGTTTAGCTCAGCTAAACGCCGCAAGATTGTAGCACAACAGGTTCCCTGGAGGCTAGCGCTTTATGGTACACATCCGTAGAACTACTAGCGCATTACGGAAGCGATGTTTCAAATACTTTAAAGTGTTCAATTTCCATTATAAACTGACCCGTGCAGTGCAGCAAGCATGAGCTACAATTCCTCAGGAAGCGATCCAGGGCCTTATTGACTCCATGCCTCGACGAATTCATCAATGTATTGCAGCTCGTGGTGGGCACATCCTGTATTGATTGTTGTCCAAACTTGCGGTCAGGGGGATCTGAAAGTGTAATAATCGAATCACAACCGAACACTCGTCCTGCATGTTTAATTGCAGCAATGTAGCACCACTCCTTCTGCGTGTTGCAATTTCCATTTTCTTCAGTGTATTAGTGTCTTATCCTCCGTTAGATTTTCCATTTTGCGTGAAAACAGTAAATATGAACGAATTTTCCAACACACCATAAGCTAATAACTCACATTCTATACAAATATTTTGATTCAAAATGTCATAACCCACGTACTTTCAAGGAAAATGCAGAAAATTCGATTTGTGCATTATAGCAGTCAAATTAGACTACTATGAAACAATATATTTGATAACATATTTAGGACGCACTTTTGACACTCTGTAATGCAGTATGTGTCCGTTGTAAAAGTGCATTATGATGGGATACGAGATATTGCCGTTTCATAGACGATGTACTAAAAAGATAGCGTCAAAAATGTTCTGGACAACTTGCCGCCGTTACATATTTTACATTTAATTTGAATCTGAAGCCCAGAAGCTGTATATCGTGAGGTTGCAAGGTTAGCAAAATCGTAACTGACAATGTCCAGATAAAATCATACACAATTACTTCCTGAGCTCTGTCCGGCTCCATGGCTAAATGGTTAGAGTGCTGGCCTTTAGTTACAGCGTTACCGGGATCGATTCCCAGCAGGGTCAGGAATTTTAACCACCATTGGATAATTCCGCTGGCACGGGGGCTGGGTGTATGTGTCGTCTTCGTCATAATTCACATTCTCATCACGACGCGCAGGTCGCATACGGGCATCAAATCAGGGAGACCTGCACCTGGCGAGCCGAACGTGTCATCGGACACTCCCGATTCTAAAAGCCATACGCCATTTCATTCCTGAACATTAAGTTATTTGATGGATGATAAACTGTTCGTTGGTGGTGGTGGTGATTATTGTTTTAAAATTAAGTACGGTATAATTGGGCAAGCATCATCTATGAACACTAATGAAGGTATCGGCAAAGGAAAGGGAAGGGCATCGAAGGACGTGAAAATGAAAGACTCCCCAGGCCTCGAATAATGAATACGTTCGGGGTTGGAAGAGAACAAGTGCTGACCAAGAGATATCGCATACGAAGTAAGTGGGAAGAGTGCCAGGCTCGGCTAGGAGAACCGTGGTCGCTAATCGACGTCCCATTTTCAGAGCTCTTTGTCCCCCTTTTAGTCACCTTTTAAGTGAGGCAGAGGATATCGTGGATGTACTGTGTTCTACCGCCTCCAACCACAAAGGGAATAAAAATATTTTTATACGTGGGACTTAATGTTCCTCAGTACTGTTTGATAACTTATGACTTCTAGTATCCGTAATAATAAGAAGAAGGATAAGAAGAAGAAGAATGTTATTTGCTTTACGTTCCAGTCACTACTTGTACGGTTTTCTGAGACGCCTATGTGCCGGAATTTAGTCCCAAAGAAGTCATTTTACGTGCCAGTAAATCTACCGACACATGGCTGACGTACTGAGCACCTTCAAATACCACCGGGCTGAGCCACGATCAAACCTGCCAAGTTGGGGTCAGAAGGCCAGCGCCTCAACCGTCTGAACCATTCAGACCGGCTCCACTATCCGTAACCTCGGCACTTGGTGGGATAGAGTGATTAGCTCTACGCCCGGCCGCCTTTGCTCGCAGGAATTAACCTCATCATCATCATCATCATCATCATCATCATTATCTGTTTACCTTGCAAGGTCGGTTTTTCCCTCGGACTCAGCGAGGGATCCCACCTCTACCGCCTCAAGGGCAGTGTCCTGGAGCTGCAGACTCTGGGTCGAGGGGTAAAACTGGGGAGGAGGACCAGTACATCGCCCAGGCGGCCTCGCCTGCTATGCTGAACAGGGGCCTTGTGGAGGGATGGAAAGATTGGATGGGACAGGCAAGGAAGAGGGAAGGAAGCGGCCGTGGCCTTAAGTTAGGTACCATCCCGGCATTCGCCTGGAGATGTGGGAACCATGGAAAACCACTTCTAGGATGACTGAGGTGGAAATCGAGGCTGAGTAGACCCCGTTTCAGCCCTCGTACCACTTTTCAAATTTCGTGGCAGAGCCTGGAATCGAACCCGGGCCTCCGGGGGTGGCAGCTAATCACGCTAACCACTACACCACAGAGACGGACGTAATTAACCTGGTACTCATTTTTATGTAGGCTGAGTGAACCTCAGAGCCGTATGTGGAAACCTCGTTTCTTGAATTCTTAAGACTTCCTGACGGCGAATCGAACCCAAGTTCTTCCGGGCGGACGAGTACGCCTTTACTGCCTTGGCTAGGCATCCACTGAGAATTCCTTTATTCGTGACATAGTAAGATTTGAATTGTCCAGCCCCGCGGTGTAGGAGGCAACGCGCCCGCCTGTCACCCGGCAGCCCCGGGTTCGATTCGCGGCCGGGTCAAAGGTTTTTAATTGTAAATCAGTAATATCCTTGGCCTGGGGACTGGGTGTTTGTGTCGTCCTTAACGTTCATTTCCTCACATCAACACCCTACACTTCCACAATTCCAATTACACGCAGGTTCATATCATATGGTGCAAATGACGACGCCCCGAACAAATAGCATTTAAAGAAAATATATTTAAAAAAATTGAATTGAAAGACTGTTGCTGAATAACAAAATGCAGGTGTGTATATTTACTTCTTGTTGTTATCGGTGCTCCTGTTTGAATGATCAGTCCACAGATTGTCCCCGCATCCATATCCTTTGCCAACCCTTTCATTTCTACACGCTAACAATAATGACACTGTTTGTGCACCAGAGAACATGCGAACAAGAATGGCATGGTGTGTCTAGGTTTCTGATTGCCTTTCAAAATTCGGCCACCGCTGACGAGATAGAGCCCACATATTAGTCAGACACTCAGCCACTGATCTACAGAGGTAGCTCATTTAGCCCCTGATTAATAATGTTATGAACTGCTTGTCGGACTTGCAGGGAGTCATATTACTGCACGAACAGATTTCGTAAGTGTTGCCAACGACGCACACCTCCTCCACTTGAGCAGTTTCTATCCTGTCAAAGCCGCTTCTCTCGATAAAAAGGATCTAAGACTCGGATTTTGTTGAGCTCAGCTTCCTTCTTAAAGCCGGAGCTACTTTATCCCACGGAGCATAACAATTGGTCTCAAATACAAAGAGATTTCTCTTTCTCCCCGGAGGTATTACAAGTCCTCAAATACTCGAGCTAAGTTCTCCAATTTCTCTACATCCTCGATACGTTTCGTAATGTAATTAGAGGCGAAATGCATTAGAGTTATTAATATACTTGAATATAAGCCTATTTTCTCACTGAGAAGGAGGTGCGTGTACTCCCAAGGGATACACAACTTACGAGAATTGCTTACGACATGCACAGTGTCCTATCCGAGACTGGCATTCCAGATTGTCCTTGTACTAGAGTGGACAATCCATTTTTGAATCTTTTGATTTGCTCTCATAAACACAAAAAAGACTTCTATTTTACATAAATATGTCATCCGAAAATGTGTATGACGGAAGCGTTTTTTGCTAGTTGCTTTACGTCGCACTGACAACAGATAGGTCTTATGGCGACGATGGGATAGGAAAGGGCTGGGAGTGGGAAGGAAGCGGCCGTGGCCTTAACTAATGTACAGCCCCAGCGTTTGCCTGGTGTGAAAATGATAAACCACGAAAAACCATTTTCAGGGCTGCCGACAGTGGGATTTGAACCCACTGTCTCCCGGATGCTCCCCTAACCGCACGGGCAACTCGCCCAGTGACAGAAGTGTAACCATAGCAACCGTGCAGGCAGTGATGTAAGGTATGTATGGATGGTCTGACCATGTTACCTAGCAACCGTGCAGGCAGTAATGTAAGGTATGGATGAATGGTCTGACAATGTCACCTAGCATCCGTGAAGGGACTGATGTCAGTTATGGGTGGATGGTCAGACAATGTTACCAAGCAATCGTGCAGGCAGTGATATAATGTATGGATGGATGGTCAGACAATGTTACCTAGCAATCGTGCAGGCAGTGATGAAAGGTATGGATGGATGGTCTGAAATGTTACCTAGCATCCGTGAAGCCACTGATGTCAGGTATGGTTTGATGGTCAGACAATGTTACCTAGCAACCGTGCAGACTGTGATGTATGGATGGATGGTCAGACAATGCTACCTAGCAACCGTGCAGGCAGTGATGTAAGGTATGGATGGATAGTCTGACAATGTTACCTAGCAACCGTGCAGGCAGTGATATAAGGTATGGATGGATGGTCTGACAATGTTACATAGCAACCGTGCAAGCTGTGATGTAAGGTATGGATGGATGGTCAGACAATGTTACCTAGCAACCGTGCAGGCAGAGATGTAAGGTATGGATGGATAGTCTGACAATGTTACCTAGCAACCGTGCAGGCAGTGATGTAAGGTACGGATGGATGGTCTGACAATGTTACCTAGCAACCGTGCAGGCAGTGATATAAGGTATGGATGGATGGTCAGACAATGTTACCTAGCAACCGTGCAGGCAGTGATATAAGGTATGGATGGATGGTCTGATAATGTTACATAGCAACCGTGCAAGCTGTGATGTAAGGTATGGATGGATGGTCAGACAATGTTACCTATCAGCCGTGCAAGCTGTGATGTAAGGTATGGATGGATAGTCAGACAATGTTACCTAGCAACCGTGCAGGCAGTGATATAAGGTATGGATGGATGGTCTGACAATGTTACATAGCAACCGTGCAAGCTGTGATGTAAGGTATGGGTGGATGGTCTGACAATGTTACATGCAACCGTGCAAGCTGTGATGTAAGGTATGGGTGGATGGTCTGACAATGTTACATGCAACCGTGCAAGCTGTGATGTAAGATATGGGTGGATGGTCTGACAATGTTACATGCAACCGTGCAAGCTGTGATGTAAGGTACGGGTGGATGGTCAGACAATGTTACCTAGCAACCGTGAAGACAGTGATATCAGATATGGATGGATTGTCTGACAATGTTACCTAGCAACCGTGAAGGCTATATCTTACGGCTGGCTGCTGTCTGAAATTAGCAGCCGTTGATAAGATGGCAATGACCGGGAGACATATGTATGATAATTATTTTATTTTCGCAAAGGGAAAAGTGGCTTCTTTTTGAATAAGGAACTAGAGTACCCGTGCTGCTCCGCAGCATTCTTTATAAACAGGTCAGAGAACTCGCCTTGATGTGCCTGTCGCAGTCATAATGTTTTGCCTGTCCCTTTTCAATGATTTTATGAACATTTAATAATAAGCGGGTTATAGTATGCCTCAGTTCGTAGTCAGAATTAATCCATTCTGACGTCATCGTGCCATCTGTTTGGTAAAAATCTATCCATATATTCGCTTTTTATCCTTCAGTTATTGGTGTAAAGCTTGGCATTGTGTTGTAAAAGGCAATGAGAGTTCTCATAATTATATAGAACGGTTGTATTGTGAGCTCATAGGTTAGTCTCGAAGGAGCGTTTTATGCCAGGCACTGAACTTTTTTAAGATACACGGCCTTCACTCTTTCTAGTGTAGCTAGGTTATCTTTCGATAGGTGTGCCCAGATAATGATGGGGTCTGTTTGTACGTAGACTTTTTATCTTAGGAGCATATAAGTTATTCGAAACGCTCTGACATCTGTTGAATATATTTGGAAGCTGGGAAAGGTTAGAGAATCAAAGAGTATCTAGCAGGGACGTTGCCTACCAGATATACGAGTTATATCTCGTAGGCAACGACAGGAAACAATATTCTTCCGTGATCAGAGGAATTGTATACTCTCTGGGTTGACAGGTAATAATCAAACATGGCTGCATGCAGTGGCATTACTAAGGATAAAAAACACAAAAATATATCAGAATATTTGTAAAAGTGTTAGTCGGTTAGCAACTTGCTAAGTACAGAATGTATTGCGGGTTAGGGTAAGCCTTCACGTGAAATTGTTGCAATGATCATTTAATGATTTGATTTTACCATTACTGAAAGTTGGCAGAAATTAGGTTGAGACCCATCAAAGGTCTCATGAATCACCAGCATGTTATCCCGGAGGGAATAAAACAAACATGAAGCTAATTGCTCCAGTAGAGCAGACAGACGGATTTGCCAAATCTGTTTTCAGTAAACTCTTTTAATAAATAGATTTCGGCGATGATTAGCTCATTTGCTAATCAGAAGCAGAGGAATATATTTGCCTTCTCATTTTTAAACAGATGACATATGAGCGAAAAGCATTTTCTTTCATAAAGCAGTAAAATAAAATCTAATTATCAGTATCTCAACTTTTTGGTAGGAATATGCTTTTTTATTATGTGGAAATTAATAATAAATAAATACACGTATTTATTTCGTTTCTTGTTAGTACAGTGCGAGAAATACTGAGAAGCGTCCACGTAAGGAAAATACAGGCAGTAGTTCCACAGTCTCATCGTTCTCATTTTATTGTTTACGTGGAGCACGGCGAGTGTCTACTTTCAAAATAAGACTGTGCGGGTTGTGTCCATCAGAGTTACACCTACGCGTTGCAGAGGAATCGAAATATTGTCTTTTCCGTCGAGTTTACTGGTGTTAGTGCCTGACAGGCAAGCGTATTAATTCTTATACTCTAGAACATGGGATACATTTCAGTCAAGATTTAATGAATTTTGTAGACCCTCATTCATGTCAGCAAATAAATGAACTCTCGTGAACACATAAGGTGATCACGCGATGAATACCTTTTCCGGTTTGTAGAGCTATCGCCAATAGCAAATCTTCTTCCTTCCACACGTTTCATCTACAGCTAAGGCTGACATAAATAATAATTATTATCGTTTATGTAACAGTGGGATGGGATGGGATGGGATGGGATGGGATGGGATGGGATGGGATGGGATGGGATGGGATGGGACGGGACGGGACGGGACTGGACGGGACTGGACTGGACTGGACTGGACTGGACTGGATTGGATTGGATTGGATTGGATTGGATTTGATTTGATTTGATTTGATTTGATTTGATTTGATTTGATTTGATTTGATTTGATTTGATTTGATTTGATTTGATTTGATTGGATTGGATTGGATTGGATTGGATTGGATTGGATTGGATTGGATTGGATTGGATTGGATTGGATTGGATTGGATTGGATTGGATTGGATTGGATTGGATTGGATTGGATTGGATTGGATTGGATTGGATTGGATTGGATTGGATTGGATTGGATTGGATTGGATTGGATTGGATTGGATTGGATTGGATTGGATTGGATTTGATTTGATTTGATTTGATTTGATTTGATTTGATTTGATTGGATTTGATTGGATTTGATTGGATTTGATTGGATTTGATTTGATTTGATTGGATTTGATTGGATTTGATTTGATTTGATTTGATTTGATTTGATTTGATTTGATTTGATTTGATTTGATTTGATTTGATTTGATTTGATTTGATTTGATTTGATTTGATAGTTGACCAAAATAGCTTTGTTATTACTGTAAATATGTATGAAGGCAGAAAAAACAGAGAGCATTTAAAATGTTTAATCCCTCTGAGAAATCAGAAAACGTTACATCAAATCCTGAGATGTTGGAGACTTGAAAATGAAATCCGTGTATTGATTAGAAGAGCATAACGAGGTCCGCGTGGGTAAATCAGCAAATAAATTGTGAGTGAAAGAACTTGGTTGGACAAAGATAGTTATCAGGTCGGTTAGCGTGACAAGGTCCGTTACAAGTGCAAACATGGCAATGTGCGGGCGGGCTATCGGGAAATCTATATTAACTCCCTCCTCCCCTGGTAATAGCCTTCCTCATCATACCTCGATCATTAGCGGAGAAAATTATATCCTACATAAGAATCTCAGAAAACTCGTTTGAAATGCAACACACTGGCTGCATTTCCTTGGTTCGGCCTTATCTACAGCCCCTTTAGCTCCATCACAGAGCTGCCGGCGTTAGCAACTTCCCGACTAACTCTGGCCTGTTAACATGAAGTCATTGAAAATGGTTTGACGTATTTCAACTGATTTACACATAAGTAGATGTGACGGATTTAAGCGTGACCCCTCTTCCCCTCTATCACGTACGGATTCTTCACAAAGTGAATGTGAAAACGTGGGAAAATGAGTAAATTAGTATTAAAGCCCGGATTTTTATGCAGTAACAGGATAGATTGCAAACTAATTTGGTTAGTAGGAAGTGTCGGCCATCCGCTCTTCCACAGTGTGGCAACAGTAACATAAATTATAGGGGTTCCGATGGGCCGTACCCCTAATGTTTATGCAAACCCCATAGCATAGTCGTCGTGAAGATAGACTATACTTGCTACTTGCTTCAGTAAGTTTGCATTCTAACCTATTAATGCATAAAAATTCGGACTCTAATTATTATATACTACGGTAGCAGCAGAAAACCAGAAAAATCATTATTATCACTTAGTTACAAGTACAATCCAAGATGATGCACTTTCGCTTTAATCCCTTTCTTCTCCTTCTTCTTCTTCCTCTTCTTCTTCTACTACTACCATTTCCTCATTGGATGTCGGCTGTCATCAGGGCGATCTGGTGTTCGTTCTTAGCAACTCGGATAAGAATGGGCGTACTGAGCTCATACCATTCCCGCAGATTCCGTAACCAGGATATTCTCCTTCTTCCCCTACTTCTCCTTCCTTCAAGTTTACATTGTAAGATTAGCTGAAGGGGTCTGTATTCATAATTTCGAATGATATGACCGAAGCAACCAAGCTCCTTCCTTTTGATGTTTGCATCACCTTTAGCTCTTTGTTCGGGCGTTGGAGTACTTCAGTGTTACGTATTCTGTGAACCCATGATATTCTGAGCAAGCATCAGTAGAACCATGTCTCAAAGGATCAAAGTTTTTGGTGGTGTTCTCCGTTAGGGTCCAAGTCTCGGCACCATAAAGTAAGATAGAGAATATGTAACACCGAAGTAAACGAAGACGGAGATTGATCTTAAACTCCCTGTTACAGGGAAGTGCATTCATTCTCTTGAATGCAGTCCTTGCCTGTTTAATCCGGGACCTACTATCAACAACATTGTTCCAGCTGTGATTAAGTACGCTGTCGAGATACTTAAAGCGTTGGGCTTGCTTCAGTGATGTGCCAGCTATTGTCAAGTTAACAGGTTGAATGACATGTTTGCTTATGACTACTACTACTAAAAATGTAACGCCGTCTCTCAGGTCAGGGAGATGTTCGGAGAAGGTGAGAGGGTGGCGGCCATGGCCTATACTACGAACTGTCCCGGCATTCGCCTTAGTGCAGGAGAATGTAAAACCACGGAAAACCATTCTCAGGACAGACGACGGTGGGGACCAGTCCCTCTCCGTCTCCCGAATACAGAGGCGTAGAGCCACGGTATAGCCGCGGCCACCCCTCCTCTGCTCGGTTGGCCGGCCGGAGTGCAGAGCTGTCGGACCACGAACCGGCCGTGACCACTTATGGGCCGAGACCCTCTCTGCATCCCCCGACTTACTTTGGTCTTTTTTATGTTTAAACGCAGACCTACTGCAGCAAGTTTAAAAATTTAATTTTCAAAATAATAATAATAATAATAATAATAATAATAATAATAATAATAATAATAATAATAATAATAGAGATTAAACTGATGTCAACAACTACAGCAACTACAGGGGAATCTGGCTCCTTGAAGTCGGCTACAAAATTTTCTCTGAATGCCTGTTGGAAAGAATACAAGAACAACTCGAGCATAAGATTGATGAATATCAATCTGGGTTCCGCCCTCAGAGATCGTGCACTGAACAGATCTTCAACCTCAAAACCGCTCTAAAATTCAGGGCCCTCAGAAACCTCCCAATCTGTACCTTCGTAGATTTCAAGAAGGCTTATGATTCAATTGATCCTCAACCTCTGTTCAGCATCCTGAAAGAACAGGGACTAGGCTCTAAAACGCTCAACTTGACCAAACAGACTCTCACTGACATGACGCCAAGAGTGAAATTCATGGGAGATATATCAGACGAATTCCTGATAAAAACTGGTGTTTCTCAAGGAGACTGATTGTCTGTCACCTCTACTCTTCAACCTCGTCCTAGATAAGGAGATGAGGCAATGGGAAAAAGAACTAAAAGCGCAAAATAGCTGGAACGCAGTAAACATTGGGACACAAAAACAAACTTGAAATTCCATGCTTAGCCTTCACGGATGACCTGGCCCTTTTGTTCAGCGATGAAGTCACAGTCCACCTGTGTGGTGTAGTGTTTAGTGTGATTAGCTGCCACGCCCGGAGGCCCGGGTTCGATTCCCGGCTCTGCCACGAAATTTGAAAAGTGGTACGAGGGCTGGAACGGGGTCCACTCAGCCTCGGGAGATCAACTGAGTAGAGGTGGGTTCTATTCCCACCTCAGCCATCCTCGAAGTGGTTTTCCGTGGTTTCCCCACTTCTCCTCCATGTGAATGCTGGGATGGTACCTAACTTAAGGCCACGGCCGCTTCCTTCCCTCTTCCTTGCCTATCCTTTCCAATCTTCCCATCTCCCCGCAAGGCCCCTGTTCAGCATAGCAGGTGAGGCCGCCTGGGCGAGGTACTGGTCATCCTTCCCAGTTGTATCCACGACCCAATGTCTCACGCTCCAGGACACTGCCCTTGAGGCGATAGAGGTGGGATCCCTCGTTGAGTCCGAGGGAAAAGCCAACCCTGGAGGGTAAACAGATTAAAAAGAAGATGAAGTCACGGCGATAAAGCAAATTGAAATTCTCCAAGAATGTGCCATAAAGGTCGTCCTTTATATCTCCTTCCAGAAAACTGATTTTTTTCTGTTCAAAACTAGACATCCATAGTCTCAATACAAAATACGGACATATCAACAGAGTCCGTCGCTTCAAATACCTGGGCGAAATCCTCGAACCAATCGGACAAGAAAATATAGCCCAAAACCATTGTGTCCAAAAACTCAGAAGAGCATATGGGAGAACAAGAGAAATCTACAACAAAAGATGTCTCTCAGCGTTAAGATTAAACATTACAACACTGTAATCAAACCTGAGGCTTTTATATGCACAGGAAACTCTATCGCTTCATGAAAAGTGCGAGCTCGAGAATATCCTAAAAGAAGAGCGAAAAATCACGAGGAAAATTTTAGGACCAAGACACACTGAAGAAGGGTACCGCCTCCAATCTCGAAAATACACAGAAACATTATCTAATATTGCGGGAGACCTCAGAAAAAGCACGCTAAAATTTTATGGACATGTTAAGAGGCTTTCAGAAACCAGACTAACCCGCCAAATTCTTGAAGGAGTTGATAAATTGAAGAATTTCCCTAGGACACAACAAACAAAAGCGAACATGAAGAACGCACAAATTCAACCTGAAGAAATTTTGAATCAAAATATATATAGAAATAAAATTGACAAGTGGGAAGTTACTCCAGAGAATGAAGTACCAAAAAGAGCAGGTATCAAATGGCCGGAAGAAAGAGAGAGGATCTTCAGTCAGCTGATGAAAGCATCCTGGATCCTCCGCAAACGAAATCATAAATAAAGCTTCGTGTGTTCCGAAAGGGACCATTCACGCATAATAATAATAATAATAATAATAATAATAATAATAATAATAATAATAATAATAATAATAATAATAATCTTATGACCTCCGCTACTGTGTGCAAGCATTTTAATATGACACCATCTGGCTGCTTGCTCGTCAGTTTCAACGTTTCGTTTCGCTCGAGGTCCACTAGATGGCAGGGTAAACCGAATCTCTCTTGGACGCCTATGGCTGAGTTGTTTTAATGAATTATGTCGGATGAACACCAAATGTGTCACCAGAGATCTTATACATGCCGATATCGCATGACATGGAATGTCACATGGATTTTTTTTCGTCCTTCAAAATCCGACTACCTCTGACAGCCTTGAACACGAGGTCCGAAGGCGGACACTTTATCACTGATCAACACAGGGATAAATTAATTAATTAGTTTTGTAATCACAGAGTGAGTCCTTTGTATAGCCTATATAAAGTGGGTAGAGGCTGGATTAAAGTCACCATTATTTACACTTTAGTTTCTATGCAATTGAGGACATGGGTGGAATTAAGTCAGAAAATGAAGTTCTGAGAAAAACACGATCAGAGTTTCAGAATATCTTCCAATCGAACACACACACACATATATCGTCTATTATTTTGAAGTTATATTACAAGTATAATTCTTTCCTAGGGTTAGTAGGTATTTACTTTAACTCAAAATGTTGTTTATCTACTACATAAGTTTAATCACAAGAGACACTTTAATTCGTTAGTCCATGAACATATTTCAAACCTAAGTTTGCCAGTTAATGAGTGTTTGCTCTAACTCTTAACTGTATATTTCATCTAAAAAAAGTTTAAATCATAACAAATTACCCTTCTGCAGTAGGACATTCACGAAAAACCAATATTTACTCCTTTCTTCCGTGCATGAAAACACAAATCACTAAAATTGATTTTTAAACATTATAGAGAAATGTGTTGGTAAATAATAGATCATACAGATGCAGTGTTCATTACAAATTTGATTAATTTCCTCCACTGCCACTTACATTATGTCTTCTAAGTCATTAAAGTCATCGGAAGGCACACCATCTACAACTTTCCTCAACCACTTTAAATTTTCTGGAGTCATAAACTTGAGCAGAGACAAAATGTCTTTTTTTTTTTTACCAACTTCAGTCCAGGAGGCAACACTTTGTTGTTTAAGTTTAAATCCTCTTTACATTCAATAAGAGTTATGTTCTTTGAGAAAACATAAAACGGCTGTGATAATAAGCCACTGTAAGTTTCACATGATTAATAGCTGAATGTCACCTGCATGGAAATATCATCATCATCTTCTTCTTCTTCTTCTTCTGGAAATTTATGGACTCATGACGTATCGCCCAGTCACAAACCATGGAAACATCATGGTTGGCCATGACAAAGAGCTTTGATACCACATGCCATGTACTCTAGACTAACAACTTCAACACCATATTGAAATAGGCCTACTTGCCTCTAGTTCCATCTAGGATCGTCGGAGACAAACTATCTTTTTATGGATATTGAAACAGACATCGGGGATTCAGAATTCATAATTCATGTCCTCAATTTATTTGAGGGGACTAAATCTTGTTTTGTGCAGACGGGCCCGTATCATACTGGTTATGCCTCTGGCAACAGGAAACACCGAAACCAAACCAAATCAAGCCGCATGGAGCAACAGCCCCGAAGGTCCTTGGCCTACCAAGCGCCTGCTGCTCAGCCCGAAGGCCTGCAGACTACGAGGTGTCGTGTGGTCGGCACGACGAATCCTCTCGGCCGTTATTATTGACTTTCTAGACCAGGAGAAACGGGGAAAATCTAGGGGAAAGTCGATGAATGGTGGACGGAGAGTATGGATAGACTGACGAAGATGCACAAAATCGAAAATTTTGGAGGAAGAAAATATATGGACATGTGGGTTGATGGAAAACTACTGTACTGTAGGAAATTCCTAATTTTTTTACATCGGTATGCCCTACTCAGGAGCACGGTTGAACTTGCTTAGCTGATGTGTTGGCCTTCTTTTCCTCACAAAATCTCTTCATCCTCTCGCTGAGCTTCTTCCTTCGTTCTTCTGTCCAAGTTATAGTAGCTCTGGTGTTGGGTTTGTCTTCAAAGTGGTGATTGTCGATTGTGGTTCTGAATTTACATCTGTCCTGTACAATGTTTTCTGAGATGTTGATTTTATGGAGATCTGTTTCAATTTTACGAAGCAGCTGTTTTTGGTTTTTAATGAAAGGGCCAGGTTGAGAATTCTTTTAGTTAGCCTGTTAGTGTTCATTCTGATAACGTGTCCATAAAATTTCAATCGTCTTTTCCGAAAAGTGTGAGAATTTTATTATTATTATTATTGTTATTATTATTATTATTATTATTATTATTATTATTATTATTATTATTTCGTTTCGGCCAGCTATGAACTATGCTATTTCAACCGTTTTATATTTCAGCCTTAACACTCGCCCAGTACTCCCGCATCCTTCTTCGGTGAGCTTCCTTCCTCTCTTCCGTCCACGGCTTGCCTGTCTTCATTTTAGGTTTTGCTCGAACACTCTGTAGGCCTTCAATTGTCTGTTATTTTCTCCATGTGTAGATATAGTTCATGATTGTGCTGTCTCCTATTTTCTTCATTCTTCTTTACTGCGCCCAAGATCTTCCTTAGAATCTTCCTTTCTTTGGCTTCTAGTTGTTCTTCCAAACCTTTCTTATTCATTGAGAGGCATTCTGCTGCATATAGAGCTTCAGGTCGAAATATTGTGCAGTAATGTCTAAGCTTGGATTTGAAAGATATTGACCGTTTGTTACAGATATCTTTAATCAGGGCGTAGGCCATTTCCATCTTGTTGATTCTTGATATGAATGCCTCTTTTAGGAATTATTAGGTTCTATCCACTCGCCTAGGTATTTGAATTTCCCTGCCCATTTTATTTTGGCCTGATTGACCCGTAGATTTCTTGGAGCTGTCATGATGTTTGAAGTTATTATTATTATTATTATTATTATTATTATTATTATTATTATTATTATTATTATTATTATTATTATTATTATTATTATTATTATTATTATTATTTATCTGTTTACCCTCCAGGGTCGGTTTTTCCCCCGGATTCGGCGAGTGATCTCACCTCTACCGCCTCAAGGACAGTGTGCTGGAACTTTAGACTCTGGGTCGGGGGATACAACTGGAGAGGATGACCAGTACCTCGCCCAGGCGGCTTCACCTGCGATGCTGAACAGGGGCCTTGCGGAGGGATGGGAAGATTGGAAGGAATGGAATGAAATGAAATGGCGTATGGCTTTTAGTGCCGGGAGTGTCCGAGGACAAGTTCGGCTCGCCAGATGCAGATCTTTTGATTTGACTCCCGTAGGCGACCTGCGCGTCGTGATGAGGATGAAGTGATTATGAAGATGACACATACACCCAGCCCCCGTGCCAGCGGAATTAACCAATTATGGTTAAAATTCCCGAGCCTGCCGAGAATCGAACCCGGGACCCTGTGACCAAAGGCCAGCATGCTAACCATTTAGCCATGAAGCCGGACATTGGAAGGGATAGATAAGGAAGACGGAAGGAAGCAGCCGTCGCCTTAAGTTAGGTACCATCCCGGCATTTGCCTGGAGGAGAAGTGGGAATCCATGGAACACCACTTTCAGGATGGCTGAGGTGGGAATCGAACCCACCTCTACTCAGTTGACCTCCCGAGGCTGAGTGGACCCCTCCCAGCCCTCGTACCACTTTTCAAATTTCGTTGCAGAGCCAGGAATCGAACCCGGGCCTCCGGGGGTGGCAGATAATCACACTAACCGCTACACCACAAAGGTGGACATTATTATTATTATTATTATTATTATTATTATTATTATTATTATTATTATTATTATTATTATTATTATTATTATTATTATTATTATTAAATCTCGGCCTAGTTCCCTCTTCCTATTCCTAAACACAGACCAGGAAGCAAAGAGTCTCACGATGCATGCGGATATCGGATGTGCAAGTGAAGTTACTTTTGCATACGAGTGTACATTACCATGCAGACATCGCTCTCCGCACTGGAATTGCCTGGTCCATCGCAGCGGCGCGCCGGAACCGGAAGTTATTACCAAGTTTATGTCGTCATCAAATGTTAGGATGCGCTGCGAGGTGACATAACTGTCAAAATGTCCTCACATTCAGTACTTTTCTTGTATATTCACAGCAGCAGCAGAGCCTTTCCGTCCTCGCTTTGTACCCGACGGCCATAATAGCAACGCTATGTTTTCTGCAGGAAGAACTTCACACGAACAATCGCATCGATTCATGTCCATAGAGAGTACTTGTAACGAGAACTGGGTCTCATTTTTATTTTCAATAACCAGACTATATAACTCGACATGCAGGGTTCTTTACGTAGGTACAATAAAACGCAAAACCAATCTCCGTACAGGCCTGAAGGAGAAGGTAAAGCCTTCCTCTATTCATAATCTCGCCACTAAGTGGAATAGAAAAGCTAACCGCAGTTCGCATTTAGGAAAGGTTATTCCACTGAAGTTCAACTTGCAACAAGATATAGCAGATATTTTAGATTCAATAATAATAATAATAATAATAATAATAATAATAATAATAATAATAATAATAATAATAATAATAATAATAATAATAATAATAATAATAATAATAATAATGTTATTTGTTTTTCGTCCCTCTAACTACATTTTGGGTTTTCGGAGACGCCGAGGTGCCGGAATTTAGTCCTGCAGGAGTTCTTTTAAGTGCCAGTAAATCTACCGACACGAGGCTGTCGTATTTGAGCTCCTTCAAATACTACCGGACTGAGCCAGGATCGAACCTGCCAAGTTGGGGTTAGAAGGCCAGCGCCTCAACCGTCTGAGCCACTCAGCCCGGCATTTTAGATTCAGGAGGTCAAATGGACTGTATCTCTATTGACCTTTCTAAGGCCTTTGATAGATTAGATCATGGGAAATTTATGACTAAAATTGAGGGCTACTGGACTGGACAAAAGAGTGCTTGAATGGGTTGCTAAATTTTTAGGAAAGAGAACTCAGAGAATTAGAGTAGGTGTTATCTGATCCTGTAATGATTAAGATGGGGGTCCCGAATGGCAATACTATTCGACCTTTATGTTTTCTTATATACGAGGGCAAATCATAAAGCAAGTTACACTTCCAGGTTATGGCCAGTTATGAAACCACCTACACAGCTGTGAAAACGTACAATGTAAGTTCACTCTGCGAAATAGTCCCCAACAGATCGTAAACATTTCTCGGAACGGTCAACCAACTTTTCGATTCCGGATGCGTAGAAATCACCTCCAGGGCTATGTAAGCACCTAGATACAGCTGCTTTCACCTCCTCATCCTTTTTCAGCTTACCGAACACATTATAATCGCATGGAGAATTGCACGATAACGCAACACCTCACACGGCCCGCCAAACGTCCGAACTGCTGCAGAGATTCAAGTGGGAGTGGCAACATCCTCCATACAGTTCAGACTTAGAGCCAGGCGATTATCATGTGTTCGGTAAGCTGAAAAAGGATCTCGGTGGACGACGATCCCGAAACGATGAGGAAGTAATCAGTCTCCCAGGCAGCGATCACACTACGAAAGTGGTTCCTGACCTTGGCCTATTAGACCTCGGATCGAGTAGGGGTATTTCAGTCGCCTTGACAAAGAATACTGTACTGCAATGTATTAGAAACGTCCACAAGCTCTACGGAATGTACAGAAAGAAACAACACGATTCAACCCGAAAAAATAACTAAACAAAACAAGTTCCCTGTTTGTTCGCCGTATATCCCACTGTATCCGCAGCTTTACTCTCGTAGTAACTGTTGTCCACCAAAATAACTTCATTATAGGTTTTCAATTCATAATAGCCAGAATTTGTAGCTAATTATTAGTTCTAAAACTCTTCTTTGCGTTCTTCCATGCATATTCGAAGTAGGTTGCGCCACAGTCTGTTCAATAGTTCCACGAAAGTTAGGCAAGAAAAAGTTTCCATATAAGTTTCAAGGAGAATGGATTTGAAAAATTCGAATTTGAATGTGCCGCATTATATTTGAATATAATTTGAGTCATGAGTTGATAGTGCGCCTTCAGCGTGACAAAGAGCTGATGTACGACAGGGTCCTGTAGGATTAGCAATGCTAATAGAAGGGGACTAGAGGCAAGGCAAGCAAGCGAACTGATGGTGAAGATAAGGAACACACCAACACGCGTGTTGAACGGGGATAGCATGGCCTTATTAATTGCCTTCCCGCGATTTCTAAGTTCATAAAGTCCACAACTTGGTCGCAAATCAATACTCTGTCAGGTGCACCAACTTAGAAATATAGTATAGTTTACAACCTTGCACAAATTATTGAATTTGACTTTAAGAACATATTTCTTCTTTTTCTCCATCGTCGTTGTCGTCGTCATCGTTTCCTACCTGGTGATAGTTGTGTCTGTTCCAAAAGCGGTACGCTGCGACAAACGGTTTCCATTAATCATGCTTCACCGGAATTTTCTGTATTTATTATTGGCTCGAGGTTTGCTTATACAGAATGCAACGGAAAAAAGTGCACAATACTTCAGGTATGGATTCCTCATACGTAGAGAAGACAAAATGGTTATATCAAGCCTTGCAGAATCTGCGTACATTCCAGAACCTTAGTGTGCCGGAAAGGAAACCACTTTTCCCACTGCGAAAATCAAATCATCATAAATATTTCTCCCACTCATACTCATCCATCAACGGCTGCTAATTTCAGATGGCAACCAGCCATAAGACAAAGCCTGCACGGTTGTTAGGTAACATTGTCTGACCATCCATCCATACCTTACATCACTGCCTGCACCGTTGCTAGGTAACATTGCCTTACCATCTATCCATACCTTACATCACTGCCTGCACGGTTGCTAGGTAACATTGTCTGAGCATCCATCCATACCTTACATCACGGTCTGCACGGTTGCTAGGTAACATTGCCTCACCATCTGTGCATACCTTACATCACTGCCTGCACGGTTGCTA
Source organism: Anabrus simplex (assembly GCF_040414725.1). Lineage (NCBI taxonomy): Eukaryota > Metazoa > Arthropoda > Insecta > Orthoptera > Tettigoniidae > Anabrus > Anabrus simplex. The sequence goes on along the minus strand of NC_090273.1, from coordinate 61,195,313 downwards.
GGTAGCATTGTCTGAGCATCCATCCATACCTTACAGCACTGTCCGCACGGTTGTTAGGTAACATTGTCTGACCATCCATCCATACCTTACATCACTGCCTGCACGGTTGCTAGGTAACATTGCCTCACCATCTATCCATACCTTACATCACTGCCTGCACGGCTGCTAGGTAACATTGTCTGAGCATCCATCCATACCTTACATCACTGTCTGCACGGTTGCTAGGTAACATTGCATCACCATCTGTCCATACCTTACATCACTGCCTGCACGGCTGCTAGGTAACATTGCCTCACCATCTATCCATACCTTACATCACTGCCTGCACGGTTGCTAGGTAACATTGCCTCACCATCTATCCATACCTTACATCACTGCCTGCACGGCTGCTAGGTAACATTGCCTCACCATCTATCCATACCTTACATCACTGCCTGCACGGTTGCTAGGTAACATTGCCTCACCATCTATCCATACCTTACATCACTGCCTGCACGGTTGCTAGGTAACATTGTCTGTACATCCATCCATACCTTATAACACTGTCTGCACGGTTGCAAGGTAGCATTGTCTGAGCATCCATCCATACCTTACATCACTGCCTGCACGTTTGCTAGGTAACATTGCCTCACCATCTATCCATACCTTACATCACTGCCTGCACGGTTGCTAGGTAACATTGTCTGAACATCCATCCATACCTTACATCACTGCCTGCACGATTGCTATGGTTACCCACATTTTGTCGCGTCACTTTACACAAATTTTCGGATAACCCCCAGCCATAAGAAGCCATAAGACATATTTATGCCACAAAAATACGAGGCGTGTATTTGTAATGTGTAATGCTATGTATTGTGCAAATGCATACAGACTGCATCGTTACTAAACTTTCATGTACTTGAACATTATAATCAAGCATTCTCGCACCCGTGTAAAGATAACCTTTTTACTTCTCTATATATGAGAAATCTATATTTGAAGTTTTATCCACATTTTTCGTGACATAACCTTTTCACTCCCACATTTTAAATAGTCTTATGTATAACTTGTGAAACATCCTTGGAGTTAGTATCGCTGTTTGTCCACCGTCTATCGCTATCGATGAGGATGAGGAAGATCATTGGCCACATGAGATTCGTTAATGTAAGCTACCTAACGCAGAACTTCAGTTACAGTGTCTTGTGTATTGGCAAGACAATTCCCAAGTAACGACTTCTTCACTTTAGGAATGAGATCGAAGTCGCACGTTTGGAGAATAAAGTGATTTGACAAGACCTCCCATCCTGAACGCTGCAAACAGTGCTTAGTTTGTGGGGCCTAGCGTTGTAACGAAAGATGATTGCGTTGCCCAGCTACTACAGCGTCTTTACCGGTACTGAATAGTGAAAGAGGTTACGCAAATATGACATGAAATATTATGCAGCGACCAAGCGATCGTTCAACATCAAGAACGTCAAACTCCTAAGTCCCACTTCAGCCATAGAAACTCTTTGATGCTAAAACCATTCCGACCCTATGTTACGGTATAGAAATCATTCGGTAAAATCTCAGCGTAAAGGACCTCAAGAATCTGGAGAAAACAAACGCCCGTTTCTCAAAGTTGGTTCTAGGACTTTCCAAATACTCCCCCTTAAATTTAGTATACGAACTCCTGATGGAAGAACTACGAATAAGATTCTCGCTACTCTTCATGACTAACTGGGCAAATGTTGTACAAGAAAGGCAAGAGAAGGGGAAAACAATATGGCTGGAGTTTTACACCGCAAATGCAATGCTATATCGGTCATTAACAGAGCCCAAACAAAACCTTGACAATGGGATTAGCGGTGCATGGTTACCACCACAAAATATGTAAAAAATAAATTAAAAAGCATTCCATGAACCTCAAGAGAACAGCGTTTGTGATTTCTGCAACTTGTTGTGTGACATATCATATCACCAATTGTAATTTTAAAAAAAGGAACAAACTCAATCAGCTCCTATTGTACGACGTGAGTTTTTTCTATATGTACTCTTGTGCGCAATCATTATATTAAATGGTACGCAGTTACAATGTTTCGTTCCTCACGGAACACTTTGACTGTCGCGTGGGAAAATAATACTCAGCTTCCTGGGTGACAGATTTGGTCAAAACTTATATCGGTAAACCCCAGGATGGGGACCCAGCGAGTAGAGATGTTCGAGGCAGTAGAAATTGAGGCTCAGCGCAGGGTGATGATCTTTTGTTGTTAGTTGAGGAGAGTGCCGATAGGAGCGTCGTTAGATGCTACCAATTGTTGAAGAAAATGTATACAGCTTGTCTTTGTTGGTTTGGACACGTTCTGGCTAGTGACAAAAACCATTGGTCTAACAAGTCAGGGCTGTTGGCACATGCAACTATTTTGTTAGGATCCATTAGCGAGGTGAAGTTGGCTATTACGTATAACTGCGTTGAATTATGGGAGTGACGTCATGTCTCGTATAATGCATTCAATGGTAGTGACTGTTGAGTGGAGGGTTGTGGCACTGCCTTCGTGATGTACAGGCCGTACTGTAGAAAGCGCACCAAGCCCATCAGCTGATCAATGGAGGCAAGCTAAGCGAATGTTACAAATTGTACTTATAGCGTAATTCATAAGGATTGGGGCATTCTTTGGATAATTGTGATGTTGAAATACAGAAATTTATATTTAAGTATATTGCATGTTTGTTCTTTAAATTTATCACATCAGGATTTGTGTAAACTGCTGCTATTAAGATAATGAGACCTCATAGTTTAGGTTAAGTATGGTATCTTCACGTGGTGAGTAATATAAATTCAAAGGAAGTAATTTCTCTTGGAATTTGTTCATTTAATTGTTTTCGTATAACATGTTTTTCTGGAAATATAATGTGTTGCAAATTTAAATACAGTGTGAGAAAGTTCGCAGCTGCCACAATGCTAAGAACTTGTGAGTACCACGGCGAAAATACAACTAACGGCGAAAATACAACTATTCAAGTCAGTATCCATTAATATTTTCATTTTCTTCGTATGAGGGCAGGTTACCTTTGTGAAAAACGAAAATCCCAACCGAAAAAATACCTGTTACGAAGAATAAAGGAGTATGTTTCACTCATTTTCCAGAGCTGATGATGACTTCTGCTTTTGACTTTCTTGTTGCACATATTTACAGAAGAGCGTTTTATTGTTGATACAGAACAAGCATGAAAGTGGACAGTAACCAACTGAACCTACATACAGCCTTTTATACCCAAAATTAATGCGAGTAAAAACAATTCCTTGGCAATTTCCGTGAATGTGGGAAGTAACTAACAGACCTCACTGGTCATTGCATTAATATTTGGGAAAACATGGGCTATTCAAAAACAAAAAAATGACACAAAATGTTTGTGTGGAAGAAAGGGTCTCAAGAAAGTCTTCGAAGGATAGTGACAGAAGTGTCGAGAAGAAACAAACAAGAAAGCTACTGTATTTATGACCATCTAGATGTATGGACGTTAAGTCTATTATTATTATTATTATTATTATTATTATTATTATTATTATTATTATTATTATTATTATTATTATTATTATTATACATGTTACGGAGTTATCCGTGGTAGTTAGAAGTGAAAGAATATGCGGGCGGGAATAGGTCTCAATTTACAAAATTAAAGTTAATTTAAAACTTTAACAAAGGTTATATTTTCTTTTCAAAATCAACAGGTAACAACAACAGAGTAACAGGTACCAAGTAGCAGGAAAACAAGTTAAGAAATTACAATTGTTACAAGATTTGGGCTTCGAGCCCCAAGATTAATTTCTGAGCTCTCAGCTCACCACCACAATAGCTAAAGGGCAGAAAACCCCTAAATACGAGGAGCACTTGCTCCTAATTACAATGTTAAGAGGAAAAGAGCAGACCCGCTCTCAATTTTACAAGCCTATCAAAGGCTACACAAACTTCCTTCCTACCTGCCCTTAAGGCACACATACAGTGAAACAGGGGTATCTTGTACCCAACCTACAGGGCCTTCACATGAAGAAAACAAACTCTGGGTTAATTAAATGGCCCAAAAAACCAAAATTGACTGGAGGCGTAGCTTGCACTCCTACATGAAACTTCTTAAAACCTAGGTGGCACTCGGCCAGTTATACAGGGGCTAATCCCATACTAGGGAGCTGACTAGTTGGCAAATAAGTTTAAGACTTTAAGAAGGAAGAGAAAAATGGTTACAAAGACATAGTCACCTAAAATTCAAAATGAAGGGGAGTTCGAGAGGGTGAAGCACTCTCTATCCCCGCTTTACAGATTTGTAATTTATAGATAGACAGAAAAGATTTTACATTTTAAAAGGGTAGTCTACATACTAAAGGTTTCGAACCCTCCCCGAGAGTTAAACTACTGAGCTAGCAAGAAATGAAGATGTTAACAGGCCATTACCTTGTAGATGAACTGCTGCTTGGAGAAAGAGGCGCTTCCCGCCCCCTGCTATATATTCCCACACTGAGAAAGATGTTACTGAAGTGGCCCCGAGACTAGAAAATCAGCAGTTTATATACCCTCGTGGAACATTCGAGACCATTCATGAATAATAACAACCCGCCCACAAACTTTTATTGGTCGGCTAAAGATTACAAGTCAAAACTGAAGAAGAAATCTAGGATTGGTGAAAAATTAATTACAGAAATTACTGATTGGTTAAATTCAAAACTGGCGGAAAGAGAACGGTTATGCTGCCAACCCAAAAAATGAATGAAAGAAATTTAACAAAGAACAAACTTATGAATACCATTTTTCTTCAAAAAACAGTTCCTTCGCTTCGCACTAGGGTGCATAATTATAGTTCTTAAGTAGTGCCATCTAGAAGAGAAAGTCCACACTTCTTGCTACAGAGCAAACAAATACAAATCGAAATAGACATAGTTCAGAACACTTCAAAATTTACAGTAGAGACATCTTCTGAGAAACCGTTGAGTTGATACAATTTGTTAAAGTTCAGGCTTCCTCCTGTAGAGGGATTACAACTGGCGCAATATTTGAATTTGCGGCGTGGAGGTGTACCGCCCGGTACAATACATTTGTTGTCTCCATATCTGTATTCATGCATAATAATAATTTGTTGGGTACATTGATTAGTAAAACACTCGAGTTTTGACCGCGTAGATCGCACTTCAAACTTCTCTTAAAATTACATAGACCTGGCTTACGAGTTATAATGCTATTACAGGTGTTAGTGATCTCACCTGTAATATGAATACAACATTTGTGAATATTTCAAAATACACGGTACAGACGTATAATGTCCATGCATTTCACGGGTCGGGTGGAGGAAACAGTTCGCCTCATTGCGTGACGTCATCGGAGTTACAGTACGGCCTGTACATTACGAAGGCAGTGGTTATGGATAATAGCTCAAGATTTATCTGTGTTTAGTTATAAAAGTAAGTTCATTCTGGGGAAGGGATGATACGATTCTAACATTGGCGATGAACATACCTCTTCTTTACAAGCATTTTTTTTACGGTAACATTCATATATTTCATCTTACATGCTGGGGCCCGTCACAGAAGTCTGACCTTGTATCGCCATGGAGATCTAGGATGACGCGTTTTGATAATAATAATAATAATAATAATAATAATAATAATAATAATAATAATAATAATAATAATAATAATAATAAATTGTACCGGGGGTACACCTCAGTTCAGTTAAACTGCGCGCCTTCTATAAGGCCATCTACATAATTGAACTTGAACTAATGTGAGGCAAGCTACCTGGGGTTGCAACTGTTAAAAGTCTCTACTATCGGCCTAAGTGCTCCCTCTGGCGGGATTAAGGACAATTAATTCTTAAGGGAATTTTAGTTTTCAAAATTGGTTAATCTTAGTTTTTGAAAGTTGTTTTTTTCATGTATCAAAGTTTTCAACACTCCTACTGCTTCCTTCTTCCTCAGTTGCTAACTAATCAGGATTTTGGAATATTTTCTCTAAGCAATCAAAATTGGGGGTGTTTACAGGCATCCAGCCTATCTGTAAAGAGTTCTGGAAACTTCCCTTCGAAATGCTATAAAAGCTGGGCACTTTAAGGCCGTGTCATCTTCATCGCTTCGGTTAAGTGACAGCGGCGTGTTATTTGGAGGGAAGGGCCACAGACAGGCGTTCGAAAGGCCCAACTACACTAGATAATGGCAGAAATTCATAATATGCGATAGATCCAAGCAGACAGCTTGAGAGGAATGTTTCAAAACCGCTTTTATTTTATGTAAAATTCTAATTTCTTGGTTTAAATGTAGATTTTCGGCAAGTCTGAGGTGATCCTCTATTGATTCCCATTCAACGTGGTATGGGATGACTTATTTTTTCTAAACCTTTAAATTCTTAACACACTTTTGGCATTTAATATTTCTTGTTTAGTTTAGGCTTAGCCTCTCCAACTTCGGGCCATAAGCGCACTTACGGTTTTAAGAGTTTTTCTGGAAGAAGTGCAAGTGTTTCGCCTGCTAGTCTTGTTCATGGCCGATCATGTTAAACATTTTCCTTTTTTTCATTAAGGCCATTTAGAATGGGCACTCATTGCCCCTGTTTAAATTGTAATTGTTTATAGACCAGTGTGTAACTAACTGTTGAGCAAGAGTGACTGTAAATACTTTATTTGAAGTTTGTCAAGCATAACCTTGTAAGAAACTTGTGCCTCTGAGGGGTTGACCTATAATAACGTTTGGAGCTCAGACTTCTAGGCTATGTAAATTAGTGGAGCAAACATGCTCTTATACTGTAAATAGTGTACCTGTTCGGGCCTACAATGCTCATCCGCTTGTCACGTTGGTAATTCTCTCTAATTTTGTACCTGTTTTTTAAACTTTAAGTCATTGTTGTTGTTGTTGTTGGAGCTGACGAGCTCATTTGTTGTTGTTTATTCAGATTTTCTATCTGTCAAATTTTAAACTCAAAAAAGTAGGAAAGAAATAAAATTTCAAAATTTAATTCCTTAACTTATGCTCTAGTCATTTCTTTGTCCGCCCAGTCACCCCGGCACCTTCTTACACCTCTGTATTCCACGATATTTCCGGAATAATAATAATAATAATAATAATAATAATAATAATAATAATAATAATAATAATAGAGGAAGTACGTGTAGTTTGAACCTGCATGTAATTTGAACCGATAATACTTTTGGTCACCCCCTGTCTGGGGCAAGGTCAGCAAGACAACCGAGGGTTGTTTTCTTCCTGGAAGTTGTTTTGCTAATGGACTAAAAGTTGAAGGGAGAAGAGGAAAAAGTGTTTAACCCTTACCTGGTACGGGTTTACTTTTGTATCATAAATGGTACGACAGGGTCCCAGGGACCCAGGTTATAATGTTGAATTTAAATACAAAAACTTACATTTTATTAACATACAAGCTTATTTAGCTCAACACATTGTTTACATCAGAAATGAACAACTTTCAAGTATTCTTAAACTTATTAAACCAAATAATGACTGACTTTTTTGTTTGCATACATTTTCAAAGGACTAATGTTGCCTTACCAATTTTGATCAATAATCCAGTATTATGATTCAATATTTTTCAATACAATGACCCAAAATGACAAAACAATGTCTACATTGATTCATAATAATGTCTTATGGTATAAAACACTTAACAAGAAAATTCTGATAAACCACCAACTTGTGGTTATAGTTGTCTCTTGATTTCTTACGTCACTCACTACTTGCACATTCATTTCATACTGGTTTGCTGCGCATCCTGCAAACAATAGCCGTTTTTCTGTCCTTGCTGTATGGGCAGGTGGAACACCTTTTTCGTTTGGCACCTCCACTTGCAGAACTCTTCTAAATCCTATCTTAATTTCCCTTGAAATATTTCTGGTGTAGAAACGTTTCTTCATCTGAAGAACAGTCAGTTCACTAGAAATACCCTTCAAGAAATCATTCTATAAGCGAAAATGTGCGAAGAAAAATGTCAAACATGAACTTGAGAATACCTGAAAAATATTGCATTAATGGTACCCCAGGTCCCGAGGACCCTGTGTTACTAACTTACCTGGGTGTGCAGAAGAAATTGACCACGTCCACATCTCACAGTTGGTTCTCATCAACTAAAATGAATTTACATGGAACAACAATGAACTACCGTTACAGACGGAAGAGTAACGTAAATTCAAAAGTTGTGCGGGGTTCTCAGGACCCAGCCGTACCAGTTAAGGGTTAATACTCACACTCCTTGTAAACTTACACGGTGACAAGTAAGTGTACTGTGAAGTACTAGTTATTTTAGCCAAGAGTGTGTTAGCTCTTACAAGTACTGATCTATGTAAGTTTTAACATAGTTTCATTTATAAATTTTAAATACTTTGAATATTATTTAGTTTTTCATTAACTGTTTGCATGTCGTGTAATTTGGACCATTGAAACAATTGTAATAATTATGTGTCTTCGTAGTTTTACTCATGATTCTAAAAGGACTTATTTTACAATTTGAGGCCGGCCCCATATTGTAGGAGTAGCGGCCCCAGATTCAACTCCCAGCCAGGTAAAAAAACAACTGTATCTGAGGGCTAGTCCGAGGTCCACTTAGCCTACATGATCACAATTGAGGAGCTATCTGACGCACTGCATGCGACAAGTATTATGATGACGATTGGATTCAGTGCAGTAGTTGCTAAAAGTGGGCTCATGAAATGTGTTCCAAAATTCAGGATGAATTGTTTTATCATTGTCCTACATGTGAAAAGTAACGACCACAATTCATAGTGCTGTATTTTATAGCTTAGGATTGCATAACAAATTCAGTAAATAACTTATAAGTGTTTATATTTTACACGATAACAAATTTTAGAATAAATATTACTTTTTAAAAACCCTTAAAGTAATATTAACATTTATTTTCACCAAATTATTTGACACATTGTACTAATTATCGTGTATACAATTTGAGAAATGTTCAACAGAGCCATGGACGTTTTAAGGTTAAGTGGTCCAAATTACACGGACTTCCCCTAATAATAATAATGCAGTGGAAGCTCGGTTAAACACGATCCAGTTCACTGCAGATTCAGATTGAACGCGGAACAAAGTATGCCTCCGAAAGTAAGTCATCAATTACATTATAATTTTTAATGTAGCAACGAACTGCATAGAGGGATTCTGTACTATAACCTATAATTATTACCGACTCCGCGCTAAACAGAATTTCAAGGAATGACTGGATGAGATTTTAGAAAGTGCGTGCCTTTCTATTCACGGAAATAACGGGACGTGAACAACTGGCCAAGCTTTTGTATACCCAGGGGAAAATTAAGATGACCTTCCCCCGAACCCATTCAAAATCTTGTTTGCCTGCACCCGCGCTTACAAAACAAGTGATCGTGTTAGTTTTAGCTTTTGTCAGACATCTCTTAGTTGAGTATTGAGTTTAGTGCAGGTGCTGTGACGTCACGAAAAGGAAAAGCGCACTCTGTGGACGCTAAATTGAACATACTCGATCGTGGGGCCCATGGCTTGTGAGGGGCTCATGAATGCTTCTTAATTCAGTAGCTGAAGAGTGATTTTACATATTGGTTAAGCTACAGCACACAACACAGTATTATTTGTATTACAGAGAGTTATTCGAAACTTAGGCCGTCGTAGTGTAGAACTTCTTTCATCAATAGGAGTACAGTAGTTATTTCTGAAAGAATGTGGGTTTACCAACCTATTCCAATAATAACCATCCTTTGCTGCCACTCACAACAATCAACAGGACTTTTGAAATAATTAGCCAGTTCTGAGAACCAAGTAGTCAGCGAAGATACGATAACAAAGACATCTTCCTTATCTAAACTATACTTACAGAAGTTTCGACCCTCTTTGTAACAGTCAGTGTAGCCAAGTAGGCCTACAATGGACGGTCAAGTTGTAAATTATTTGGTCCTAGGAACGAGATTACTTTTTAATAGCGTGACATCAGCGTGTTTTGGGTACTATAATTTGGAATATACATTTCTTGTGTGTGTGTGTGTGCGTTCGTACCATATAAGTGTATTACGTTAACTCCTTCGGAATTGAAAAATAAATTATGTAAAAAAAATTGTGAATTGACCACTGAGGATCACGCTACAATTCACTTTTTCTTTGTCTGAAGTTTCCTCTTCCACCAGTACTTCTTCATATGGACGCTATGCTGTTTCTTCTGTTCATCAGTCTAAGCTCTTCCTGTCTTTGCAGTTCTTTCGACTTGAAACCCTTCCAAATTTTGAATTATGGTCCGAAATGTTTTCTTCTCTAACATCTAAACGTCCTGGATGCTGGAATTCTCTGGATCTTTACAAACTTTCTTAATTCCTGTCGTCGTTGTCTTCTTGTTCCACAGGAAGTCGAATAACTTTTTGGTTAATCTGGTTTTGTCCATTCCGTACAAATGTCCGAGAAATAATAACCTTCTCTTTTTCATGGTCTCTGAAATGTTCTCCATATTTGGTAGACTTCATTATTAGACTGTAAGTATTATTATTATTATTATTATTATTATTATTATTATTATTATTATTATTATTGTTGTTGTTCATTGTAATAATATGCAACCCTGTACTACGAAACAAACTTGTACAAAATCAGAAAACGGGGGACCCATTTTCAATTATTGCGGGGGTGCCCCGACCTTCTTAGCGCCGCTACTGCTATATTGCGGGATCAAGCATGTTCCCCAACAACCGCCTTAAATTGAACTTTTACTGTACAACAAAATAAAACGGTCATTTTGGCTGCATTTATGACGACACCTGTCATGTGTTTGATTTCACCAACTTAAAAGTGATGTCAGGGAAGTTGTATGGGCAGAATGAATGCGTAACCGTGCTTCCGAAGCAACATCGAACAAACATGACCTAGTTTTACTCTTACTCAGGGTCATAACTGAGACTAAGGTAAAGGGAGGTATGTTCGTGATACAGTTAAGTTTGTGATGAATCTTTCAATAAGTATCGTATCTGCTAGAGCGCGATGAAAATCAATGCAAATAGCTAGAGACATCTGTTGAGAACTGAAGGAACTACTAGTAATCTGCACCAAGGAAGTTCATGATACGGTACTTATTCAAAGATTCATCACAAAATTACCTGTATCACCTTTTTTTTTGCTAGTTGCTTTACGTCGCACCGACACAGATAGGTCTTATGGCGACGATGGGACAGGGAAGGGCTAGGAGTGGGAAGGAAGCGGCCGTGGCCTTAATTAAGGTACAGCCCCAGCATTTGCCTGGTGTGAAAATGGGAAACCATGGAAAACCATCTTCAGGGCTGCCGATAGTGGGGTTCGAATCTACTATCTCCCGAATACTGGATACTGGCCGCACTTAAGCGACTGCAGCTATCGAGCTCGGTGTATCACCTTTACCCTATGTGTTCGCAAAGGTATGTTGAGCAAATATAGTAATGAATTTGCGTACCAATGCGTGGAAAAGTGGAAACTTCTTCCGTCCTAAGTTCTTTGAAAATGCAAGGTAGCCACCTTGTTGTTGCCCAGTTGTTGCGTTACACTGAAGCTTTAGCAGTTCTCTTTGAGATTTGACTAGGGACTGATCAAAATTTAGGCGACATTACTTCGATGTTTCCAAACCATAATCGAATTGTTTGAAGGCTTCACAGTGATTAACAATATTACCATAGGGCAAGTCACATGGTTTCACAGATGGAATTCTTCAAAACTTGAGGCCGATTACCTGGATGTTAGGCGTTTAAACAACAAACATCATGATCATCTCTTCAAAAACGTCCTCATGTAATTCTTTTTCGAACGATGAACGTTCCACCTCCAAAGATAAAACTGTCTCACATTGCGCCCCTGTGGGTGGGGGCAATATATTAACACCCACGGTATCCCCTACCTTGTCATAAGAGGCGACTGAAATGGTCCCAGGGGCTCTTAACTTGGTAGCGTGGGTTGGTGACCACGGGGCCGTTCGATGAGTTTTGGCACTGCTTCCACTAACTTTTGTTAGGCTCCTCTCCTTCATCTGTCCTATCCGACATCCTTTGGTTAACTTTTGTTCTTTTCCGACCCCGACGGTATTACGTGTGAAGGTCTAGGCAGTCTTAAATTTTCACACCCTTCGTCGCCTTGCCTTCTTTGACCAATACCTTTATTTTTCGGAGTGACGTACCCCTTTCATTATTCCCTCCGATTAGTGTTACTAGAGGATGGTTGCCCAATTGTTCTTCCTTTTAAAACAACAATCACCACCACCACATAGCAATTCTTTTTCGAATGACGAACGTTCCACCTTCAAAGCACAAAGTGCCTCACATAGCCCCTCTGTGGGTAGGGGAGGGCAGTATAATAATACCCATGGTATCCCCTGTCTGTCCGGGGCGTGAGGCACCTCTGTTTCATGTTGGCCATTGGCCCACACTGTTTGCAGCCAGGGGCAGCGTCAGGGCTTCCTGGCGCTGAATTTGAAGACAGCGAAGTCATAGGGCTCATCCTGGGAGCATGGAAACTATTCCCAAACTACTGGTCATAGTGCACCTTCCTTATCCAACCTCTCTTGATCAACTCTTTATTTTCCGACTCCGACGATATTAGATGCACGATGTCTACGGTGTCTTTCACGCCCTTCGTGGCCCTTTTATTTTCTTTACTGGTACTTTCATTCTTCCAACTGTCGGACCTCTTCCGATTAGGTTAATAGAGGATGGTTTCCCAGGTGCATTTCTCTTAAGACAATAATCACCAACACCGCCACAGCCGCCGCTTAGTCCGTTTCTAACCACTCGTCGCCGAAAACCAATCTAAATTAGTGCGACGTTAAATTGGTACCAAGAAAGACGAATTTGAAGAAGAAGAAGAAGAAGAAGAGGAATATTTAAAAGAATACTGTATATTTTATTGGTAATAAATTATGCGAGAACAATATGTACTTCGTGGATGATAAACAGGAACTACTCCATCTGTGCGCCCTTTCTTCTGTTCTAGGGTAAATTTCGCTTCGTAAGGCAGGTAATGAGAAAGAAAGAGCCAATATCGCAGAGAGCATCACAAACTATCCCTACAGAGCTCATAAATTCCAGGCTCCCTTTATCAATACCAGTTACACCTATAAACTGGGAGCTAGGTCAGGTCATGTCGCAGCTCTGCTGACATCACAGTACCTGGCTATTTCATGATGCAGTAATGTGATGGGAGTCCAGATGCACTAGGACAGCGATTCTTAACATTCAACATTAACTCGTAAATACGTTTCCAATTTCTTTAATCTTCATACCTTGCCTCAGTCAGATATTATTATTTAAAAGTTGCAGTGATTGCCTTGAAGTATCCAGTCCACATCCTTAAGAACCTAACGAAAGCACACATATTTATTATATAGAGTCCAAGTGTTTAGGCAGCAATATCTTAGACCGCGAACTTCACTATAGGTGGGCCGGCATAAGGTTGCACTTGACAGTTGTAAGTCATGTTGGCACCACTACAAAAGTGAAATGAAGAACGTCACCCGTCAGTCAGAATCATCAATCCACAACTTTTTATGTCAGATACAGTTGCGCATTTTATTCATGTTAATTCGTATTTAATTCCGTATAGTGTTCATAATATTTTATTTGCCTACACAAATATGAGCATTTCAAATATATTATAAGGTTTAAACGAGCTACAAAACAAATACGAACTATTTTCAGTTGATTGTTGTTGGCAATATAGGTAGTATAGTGGTGCCATCTATAAGTAGCTTGACTACTGTATTGAAGTGTTGCCGTTTTGTCTGTCGCCGCTAGCACGTGGTCGGGTGTGATTCGCGCGTTTATGAAAGTTTTGTTTTCATTTTGAGATAATTGTGAAATTTTATTTTAACGAATGCAGTGCGATGTCTCGGAAATGACAACATAGTCATGAAGCGCGAAGTGATAATCCTTTGAGCCGCGGAGTGTCCCTTTATAGTCAGGCATTAGAATTAGTGCGGAGAACTCGTGAGTTTTACGAGAGGGAGACGAAATTCGTACGCTTGTATAGCCGTCTCTCCGTTCCTGTAGATCATGTTGTGGATCGCATATCTCAAACATTAGGGCTTTCAAAGCGTACTGTCATTCAACCAGGTGTTCGCCTCCAAGAACAGAAGGAAAAAGTGACTGGGGTACATAGCAATAGCGAAAACGGGGCTGATAGTAGGGACTTGTTTCACAGCACTCCGGGAAAGAAACGAATTAAGCTATCTCCTGTAATAGGAATTAATTCTTTCCAGGCTGATGCAATACGAAGACACGAGTACGATTTTTACAGCTCAAAGTCCCATCTGTCATTGTTATGGACAATGCACGTTACCACTCCGTAATAATGGACAAGACCCCTTCTTCGAGCGCCCGTAAAGAACTGTAAGTGGAATGGCTGCAGTAAAGAAATATCCCAGCGCATATGTGTACGACTAAATTAGTCGACACCGGGCGAGTTGGCCGTGCGGTTAGGGGCGCGCAGCTGTGAGTTCGCATCCGGGAGATAGATGGTTCGAATTCCACTGTCGACAGCCCTGAAGATGGTTTTCCGTGGTTTCCCATTTTCACTCCAGGCAAATGCTGGGGGTGTACCTTAATTAAGACAACGGTCGCTTCCTTCCCATTCCTAGGCCTTTCCTGTCCCATCGTCGCTATAAAACCTATCTGTGTCGGTGCAATGTAAAGCAAATAGCAAAAAAAAAAAAAAAAAAAAATAGTCGACGAGGTAGCGAAGGAGCAAGGGCACGAGGTTATTAGGTTGCCGTCGTACCACTGTCACTTCAACCTCATTGAGTTGGTACGGTATGGGGTGAAGTAAAACATTACGTACGCACTTATAACACGTCCTTCACAGTTACTGAAGTGGAAGGACTGTTCCGGAAGAGTATTGCTCCAATGGATGCGGCTTTGTGCAGGAAGAAATTTAGCCATGTCGCAGCATTCATTAATTCGGCAATGGCAATAAATGGCATCATCAGTGACTCTCAGGAGTTGATGATCTGCCTAGACGATGATGACAGTGACAACGAAGGCGACGGTAGTGATGGCAGTGAACTGGAGGGTATCGAGCCTCTGCCTTTGTGAATCAGGTATGAAAATAAGGTTTCTGAAATTTCGTAAATTTTATAGAATTTACTTGAAACATTTTGTGTTAGCACCGGTGTATATTATTCTAACATTTATTGGTGAAGGTGTATATGAAGTGAGATCCTTGTCGGCCGATTTCTTCCGTGTTTTCTAACATCGCGACAATAAGAACTTCGTAGTATATTTATCTCGTATAATTTTGTGTGATGAATAATCGGCGAGTTGAAAGTTCAATTTTTGTCGGCAGATTTCATTTGTATTGTGTATCATCGCGATGACATTAAAAACATTTCTCTCATGTTTTTAAAAACACATGTGTCGTGCAATCAGCTGTTGTTACAGCGGCAACATCGCTTCGTGCGCCATTGCAGTGTGACCAATATTGTGCGCAGCTGTCATGTGCAACCTTACGCCGGCCCACCTATAGTAGGAATTGTCGACTACCCCACTTATCCGTAACGTAGCGGGAGTAACATAACTTCTAGGGGTTCTAATAGACCGGGCCCCTAATGTTTATGCAAATCTAATAGCAGAAGTTAGGCTATTGGTATCAAAAGGAGCAACCTCCACCTTCCTGCATTTTACAGCAGGAGTAATTTTTATCTAGTGCATTTCTATTCACTCTACCTGAATGGCGTATGTCTTATGTATACAGCAAACGGGTTATTTTGATGATGATAATTATTATTATTATTATTATTATTATTATTATTATTATTATTATTATTATTATTATTATTATTATTATTATTATTATTATTTCGTATGGCAGAAGGATACAAGCCTACAAACAATGATAAAAAATATTTACAAGTATATAGATTTTTTATTTTTTATTTTTTTATAAATATTGGTGACAAAAGGTCCCATGAGTCTATGACTCGTGATAGGAACAGTACAGTACATATTTTTAATAAGGCGACACAATAATTTTTCATATACAGTACTACAGCTTTCTCAGTAAAGTGACAGGTACATTTATGTATAACTAAGACATAGTTTTGTTTTAACATGTTAGGATGATAGTTTTTCAGAAGTATATTCAGATATTGCATTGATGTAAGATACTCTATGTGTACAATATATTAATGTATTAATTAAAGTAAGTAATATAGAGTTCATATTAAGATATCTGTATAGGAATAATATTCTTTCAGGTTTTTTTCTTAAAACATTAAGGGGACATGTACGCAAATTTTTAGAAAAAATCAATTACTTTTTGCTCTCATAATATCCCCCAGTCTTTGCTGAATACAACCATATAAAATGAGTACATATTATTAATGTTTTAGGACCTTTTACAGCCCTACTTAAATATCTGCAGAACTCCGCCACGCCCCTTTACATGTCGAATGTGTTTAAACTTCATAATATTTCCTAAGTTACTTTGGGGCAGCAAAAGTATTCTATGCAAAAATAGTAAATTTAACTTTCAAAATTTGGCTAACCTGTATGATGTTCATCTTTCTCCACATCAGTAATAAATAAACAACAGTGTTGATCTCAATAGTTTTTCTTAAAAAATAAGTAGTAAATGTTTCCATAGATATGCCGAGAACTAGGAAATTCGGTGCTGGCAGGCGCAAGTTCTACGGAAATAGATTTACATCTAAGGAGCAAGAAACACAAATCAATACCAGTAATGGTTCCGGTGAGAGTGAGGTTAAGGTGCAATCAAGTGCTTCAAAAAAGAGATTACTCCTTTTGATGCCAATAGCCTCAACTGTTGTCCCCTTCAGTACGATAATTTAGTAAAATAATTTAGTAATATACTGCTAAAAGTACAATTATTTAGTAAAAAAGAGCTAAAAGTAAAATAATTTAGTAATACCGCTAAAAGTAAGTAAAAAAAGTGCTAAAAGTACAATTATTAAGTAAAATACCGCCAAAGGTACAATCATTTCGTAAAATATTGCTCAAAGTACGATCATTTAGTAAAAAGTGCTAAAAGTAAAATTATTAAGTAAAATACTGCTAAAAGTATAATAATTTAGTAAAATACTGGTAAAAGTACGATAATATAGTAAATAAAGTGCTAAAAGTACAATTATTTAGTAAAAATGTGCTAAATGTACAATTATTTTGTAAAATAATGCTACAAGTACGATAATTTAGTAAAAAAGTGCTAAAAGTACAATCTTTAGTAAAATACTGCTAAAAGTAAAATAATTTAGTAAAATACTGCTAAAAGTACGATAATTAGTAAAAAAATGCTAAAAGTACAATTATTTAGTAAAAAAGTGCTAAATGTACAATTAGTAAGTAAAATACTGCTAAAAGTACAATTATTAAGTAAAATACCGCTAAAAGTACAATGATTAAGTAAAATACTGCTAAAAGTACAATTACTAAGTAAAATATTGCTAAAAGTACAATTATTTAGTAACATACTGCTAAAAGTACAATTATTTAGTAAAATAGTGTTAAATGTACGATAATTTATTAAATACTGCTAAAAGTGCGTTAATTTAGTAAAAAAATGCCACAAGAAGTATTATTAAGTAAAATACTGCTAAAAGTACAATAATTCACTAAATATAGTGCCAAAAGTACAATTATTAAGTAAAATACTGCTAAAAGTACAATAATTTAGTAAAATCCTGCTAAAAGTACGATAATTTAGTAAAAAAATGCTAAAAGTACAAGTATTTAGTAATAATACTGCTAAAAGTGCGATAATTTAGTCAAAAAAGTGATAAAAGTACAATTATTAAGTAAAATACTGCTAAAAGTACAATTACATAGAGTAATACAGCTAAAAGTGCGATAATTTAGTAAATAAAGTGCTAAAAGCACAATTATTTAGAAAAAAGTGCTAAAAGTACAATTATTTAGAAAAATACTGTTAAAAGTGCGATAATTTAAAAAATGTTGCTAAAAGTAAAATAATTTAGTAAAATAGTGCTAAAAGTACGATAATTTAGTAAAAAAGTGCTAAAAGTACAATTATTTAGAATAAAGGGCTAAAAGTACAATTATTTAGTAAAATAGTGCTAAACGTACAATTATTTTGAAGTATACAGCTAAAAGTACGATAATTTAGTAAAGAAAGTGCTAAAAGTACAATTATTTAGTAAAATACCGCTAAAAGTACAATTATCAAGTAAAACACTGATAAAAGTAAAATAGATTAGTAAAAAAAAGTGCTAAAAGTACAATTCAGTAAAATACTGCTAAAAGTAAAATAATTTAGTAAAAAAGTGCTATAAGTAAAATAATTTAGTAAAGTACTGCTAAAAGTAAAATAATTTATTAAGATACTGATAAAAATACAATTATTAAGTAAAATACTGCTAAAGTACGATAATTTAGTAAAAAAAGTTCTAAAAGTACAATTATTAAGTAAAATACTGCTAAAAGTAAACTAATTTAGTAAAATACAGCTAAAAGTACGATAATTTATTTAAAAAGAGCTAAAAGTACAATTATTTAGTAAAAATAGTCTAAAAGTACTATTATTAAGTCAAATACTGCTAAAAGTACAATTATTTAGTAAAAATAGTGCTAAAAGTACAATTATTAAGTCAAATACTCCTAAAAGTACAATTATTAAGTAAAATACTGCTAAAAGTACAATTATTTAGTAAAAATAGTGCTAAAAGTACAATTATTTAGAAAAATACTGCTAAAAGTACAATTATTAAGATAATACTGCTAAAAGTACATTTATTTAGTAAAAGACTGCTAAAAGTACAATTATTTAGTAAAATAGTGCTAAAAGTACGATAATTTATTAAAATACTGCTAAAATGCGATAATTTAGTAAAAAAGTGCTAAAAGAACAATTATTTAGTAAAAAACCGCTAAAAGTACGATAATTAATTAAAATACTGCTTAAAATGCGATAATTTAGTAATAAAAGTTTAAAAGTACAATTAATAAGTAAAATACTGCTAAAAGTAAACTAATTTAGTAAAATACAGCTAAAACTACGATAATTTACTAAAATACTGCTAAAAGTACGATAATTAATTTAAAAAAGTGCTAAAAGTACAATTATTAAGTAAAATACTCGTAAAGGCACAATTATTAAGTAAAATAATGCTAAAAGTACATTTATTTAGTAAAAAAAATGCTGAAAGTACAATTATTAAGTAAAATACTGCTATAAGTACATTTATTTAGTAAAATACTGCTAAAAGAGCAATTATTAAGTAAAATACTGCCAAAAGAACAATTATTTATTAAAATACTGCCAAAAAGTGCGATAAGTTAGTAAAAAAATTGCTAAAAGTGCACTTAAGTAAAATAGTGCTAAAAGTACGATAATTTATTAAAATACTGCTAAAAGTACAATTATTAAGTAAAATACTGCTAAAAGAACAATTGTTTAGTAAAATAGTGCTAAAAGTACGATTATTAAGTAGGATACTGCAAAAAGTACGATAATTTAGTAAAATAGTGCTTAAAGTACAATTATTAAGTAAAATACTGCTAAAAGTACAATTATTTAGTAAAATACTGCTAAAAGTAAAATTATTTAGTAAAATAGTGCTAAAAGTACGATAATTTATTAAAATACTGCTAAAAGTACAATTATTAAGTAAAATACTGCTAAAAGTACAATTAATTAGTAAAATAGTGCTAAAAGTACGATAATTTATTAAAATACTTATAAAAGTGCGATAATTCAGTAAAACAAGTGCTAAAAGTACAATTATTAAGTAAAATAGTGCTAAAAGTACGATAATTTATTAAAATACTGCTAAAAGTACGATTATTAAGTAAAATACTGCTAAAAGAACAATTATTTAGTAAAATAGTGCTAAATGTACGATTATTAAGTAGGATACTGCAAAAAGTACGATAATTTAGTTAAATAGTGCTTGAAGTACAATTATTAAGTAAAATACTGCTGAAAGTACAATTATTTAGTAAAATACTGCTAAAAGTACAATTATTTAGTAAAATAGGGCTAAAAGTACGTCAATTTATTAAAATACTTCTAAAAGTGCGATAATTTAGTAAAAAATGTGCTCAAAGTAAAATTATTAAGTAAAATACTGCTAAAAGTAAACTAATTTAGTAAAATACAGCTAAAAGTACGATAATTATTTTTAAAAAGTGCTAAAAGTACAATTATTAAGTAAGCTGTCTTGAGAAAAACACGCAACAAAAACAAACTAGAAAAGATAACCGCAAGGTTGGAGGACATGCAAGTTAACATGGAAAAAACCATGGAAAATAAATTGGAGAAAATTAAAACCATGATACCAATGGAGATAAAAAGGCATATGGAAAATCAAAGGACATCATCTAGACAAATGACAATCAAACAGAAATCTCCTCAGCCCCCTGTCTCAGAGCAAGGAAGAGGAATAACACACAACTGGGAACGTCCCACAATGATAACCAATGAGTTAACACCATTGAAGGAGGCGATGCATGGCCAAGAAGAATTTCCAAATGATAACCAGAAACTAACAGTTAAAGAATCAAGAGATTATATCATGAAAAAAGAAGGAAGGGAAGTAATGTAAGAACGAGAATCCGGAGACTACTGAATAGAAAATGAGAGTAACTGGAATATATATGAGACGAAAAGGAGAGATAAAAGAGGAGAAAGGAAAACTGGGAGCGATCTTGAAAATATTCATGATGCAACCACCCTACGAAGCAGACCAATAATATGAACGAGAGAAGGTGTTACCAAGATAAGGGCAGCAGAATCAAACGCGTGGTTATATATAGGAAGACTGAAACAAATACAACCAAGGAAGACATATGCGAATATCTCAAGGAAAACGGTATAGACGGCAAGGTGTTCTGTGATACAGTTAGCGAGAGGCCAACCAGCACAGCATTTAAAATTGGAATTCCGTACAAAGACCTAGAACGAGTCCATGATAGTTCGTTCTTGCCCGCCCGTGTAGTATGCCGGCATTTTCGGAAACCTTGGAAATTTCGTAGTACACAGCAATTTCAGGGTTAGAGCCATGACTTGGAATGTAGAAGGACTGAGAGGTGCACAAGTAACATACTAGAGAAATTTGGCATAAGTGTACTAACAGGGAGGACTCAGGAATAAATGTACCAGGTTTCTACAACTATCATGTGTACACCAAATAACTCAAGGAAAGGGGATGGCCATCAGGAGGGGGATCAGTACTCGTTAAACCTCATCTAGCCCCATGTAAACAACTGTTCAGAGATGAAAACATATTGATTTTACAAACAAAAATTTTAGTGATCATGGCAGTATACTTCAGCCCTGAACGCACTGCAGCAGACATAGTTGATACGCTTGGAAATGCGTTAAATATGATAAATGATGAAGAAAATATGTGAATTTCCGGTGACTTGAACTGTCCAGTACATAAACACAGCTGGAAAACTGAACAAGTTATGGACTACCTGAGACACAGTGGATTCGTGTTGTTAAACAAGAAACAGGAATGGACATATGTAGCACCAAATGGCGGCAGCACAACAGATTTAATGCTTTCAAGGGGTCTCATGACATCGGGAACAACAAAGCTGGTCCTCAAAGAAGGCTCCGTTGTAAGAAAGTACTTACCAGTTAGCACAGACATCATCACGAAGAAAGAAGAAGCGGCTGACCCAAGAAAAGGAGTCAAAATCAGAAAGAATATAGACATAAACAAAGTGAAAGCAAAGACAAGCCAGATCGACCAGGTGAAGAAAATGATAGATGAAGGTGAAATAGATTCCGCAGCATGGTGGATAGCAAGTTGCTATGAAGAAGCGGCTGCTCTAAGCCTGGGGATAAGAAAGTCAAAACGTTGGTTTGACAAACAATGTTATGAGGCAAAGATAAGCACCTTAGAAAAACTGAACAGAGCAAGAGAAAGAAGGAACATGGAAAACCTGGAAGAGTACCGGCAACAGAGAGCTCAGTACAAAGAGCTCCTGAAGAGGAAAAAGATTCAGTACATAGAAGAACAACAGAAAAGTATCACAGAAGAAGCTAAACTGGACCCATAAAAGGCTCTACGACCAAACAAAAGCAAAATACATTCTAATATTGATATGGAAACTTGGAAATCGCACCTCAAAAAAAGAATTGCTTCGAGAGACACAAGACAAACACTCAGGTGTCCAGAACACAGAGAACTATCAAATGTCATAACAGATGAAATCGTTCAGGCCACCAACGAAGGAAGAAGCAATAGAACACCAGGACCAGATGGAGTCAGAAATTAGCATCTAAAAGAGACAGTGAGGGAAATGTTACCAGTATGGAGTGCCTTATTGATCAAATGCCTCGAAACTGGAAGGGTCCCAACAGATTGGAGGAAGGCAACAATCCGAATGCTATATAAGGAGAAAGGAGATGCAGATGACCCGAATTCCTACAGAGGAACCGCTATAGAACAAACAGGTTTGAAACTCCTGACGAGGATCTCAACAAAGAGAGTGATGAATAAATTGGATCCACTGTTACCACAGAGGCAATTTGGGTTCAGACGGAAAAGATCTACAACGATGGCACTGGAGAATTCACTGAACCACATTCGTCTTATCCTAGAAATGCCACAAGGCAAATTATTTGTGGCATTCATTGACTACTCCAAGGCATTTGATTGGGTAAACAGAAGGTTACTCATAGATAAGCTGGAGAAGTTAATCGGAACATCTAATGTCACAACACTCATATCAAACCTGTTGGCTGAGAACTATATACAGGTGGACAACGACATTGGGTCATCAAATTGGATGCCACAGAATATAGGAGTTCTTCAAGGTGATCCACTTAGCTCTATATTATTTAATGCTTTCACCTCTGATGTAGTGTCAGAGATAAAGGAAAAGACAGACACAGAAATGTACCAGTATGCTGATGACATGGCAATTGCGGCTGAAGACGTAACAGAACTACAACATGCGATGAACTTGCTAGTGGACTGGGCAACCAGGAATGAAATGAAAATAAATGAGGAGAAGACTGAACTACTTGTGTTCAGGAAAGGAGGTAAACTAAAGGAAACAGAGCACATATGGTGCAATAACGTCTGCCTTCGCAGAGTTAACAGTTTCAGATACTTAGTTGTAACCTTACAGACCACATGCTGCAGTTTCAGGATCCATATAAGAGCTAGAATGATTGCAGCTCTGAAAGCGATGAATGATATTGAGAATATCACACTATTTCTATTTTTTTTTTTTTTTTTTTTTTGCTATATGTTGCACCGACACAGATATGTCTTATGGTGACGATGGGATAGGGAAAGCCTAGGAAGTGGAAGAAAGTGGCAGTGGCCTTAATCACGGTACAGCCCTGGTATTTGCCTGGTGTGAAAAAGGGAAACCACGGAAAACCATCTTCGGGGCTGCCAACAAAGGGGCTCGAACCCACTATCTCCCGATTACTGGATTATGGCCGCACTTAAGCGACTGCAGCTATCGAGCTCGGTATCACACAAATTGCAGTAGATACAGCCATGGTGCTTTTTCCAGTAAAAGTGCTACCAGTGTTAACCTATTGGCTTGAGATCATAGAGGAATTTCTGAGTATGAAGCAAATAGAAGACCTGGAAAAAATAAAATTCAGGTATCTGAAGCGAGTCCTGAGTGTATCAAAGATTACAAGATCTCGACTTGTATATGAACTCGCAAGAGAAACTTTCCTGATTGAGAACTTGAGATACAATCTTGTTTTAGCAGGAGGTGCAGCATACGATAACCTGTTGCATAAACTAAGATGGAAAAAAAAAAAAAAAAAAAGAGGGACATTTGGGAAGACTTCTACTCAACGGAGGCCATGACGGATCGGAAATGGATGGAAACAGGCTAGCAACTGAGACACATAGTTACGAGATTGACTGTGCACGGATTCCACTTCAAGATGTGTAAAAACAAAGTATTATACAAACCGAACATAAACTGTGTGTGTAGGCTATGTGACCAAGTATGTGAAAGATATTATCATATCCAGAAGTGTTCCTCGAGGTCCTGTTCGATTAGTGAATATATTAAGGACTAACACTTACGCAGAGCGCATTACACTCCACGCCGTTTTATCTAATTGTGATCCTCTATGCACATTGTGTGCAATAAATTTATTATTATTATTATTATAATTACTTACCAGACATCCAACAACTCACGCTAGCCAACAACCACCAAGTTCGTTTCATTCCGTTTAGGTAATTACACACACTGAATGTAATGTTCACTGGTTTTAAAACTATCGCATCACTTCTGTTATATATCTACTACATTCACGCGAAAGATACAGCTTTCATTTTGGTACATGAAGCTCATATCCTTAACTACGCTAAGGTTGCGCATTGTTCCAGAAAAATGTTTCACTTTCTTTGATTTACAGAAAGCTACCTATATACTAATGTTTGCTGTAACATGGCATACCTTTAGTACTGTACCCAAAAATTATGTGCTACAAAACATTTTTAGCGAAGTCGCCTACTTCGCTTTCTTTTGTTTCTGTTCTTTACGGTTAACTAGGAAATAACAGATCTGCTGGCTTTGAGAGAGACTGAGAAAATGACGTACGGTAATTAAGTTAGACTTTGATGATCACTGATGAAGAGAATGTTTATTGCTCTCAAAATATGTTCGATGAATGAATAGCTTCATTAACAGAAAGAGTATTGACAAGGCAGTGGCGTATGCTGAGTCCAAGACACGGGGTACCACTAGATTTACGTTACCCCTTTTTGATGGTTAGTTTAGTGAATGTCGAGGCTTTTAACAGTTTTGAGGTGCAGCCAATAGCCAACGCAGAAGCCTGCTATGTTGTCAAGGCTACTTCACAAGCTACTGCACTGGCCTCTGCTACTGTTAATACACAACACCTGATCAGTGGAGATGGTAGCCCAAGGTTTAGCAAATTAAAGTCCGGCTTCGTGGCTAAATGGATGGAATTGCTTGCCTTTGGTCCGATGACCCTGGTTCAGTTCTCAGAATCAACCCCCTCGTACTGTTAATTGCCTTGGCTTGGGAACTGGGGTTTATGACATCTTCGTCATTCATTTCATCCTCATTAGGTCACAACTAAACCCATACACATGCCATGTACCATTATTATTATTATTATTATTAATAAATGGACATTTGAATGTTACAGCATTACCAGAGGTTGTAGGCAACGTTCATTGATTTATTAGCTTCCTCGGGAGATCAGTGGTGGTGTCCCACCCATGATCACTGGTTTGATTCAACCAACAAAAGAGAACACAAAACCTGAAAGAGTGCATTTCATTTTAGCAGATCTACCTATACAAAAAAACCTATCTACCTATCACCACAGCCCTGCAGTGTCTTCCTACAATGATGTTGAAGTAACGGGAGTGAAATTTCAGCACTCTGTTATCTGTGAGTATGAGGTGAGGAAGTATATACGATGAGGAACGCATAGCTGTTACCAAGCAGTGGTGATCTGATGGACCGAAGCCTAACACACCTATCCACCTCCCCCCCGGTCCCACACCAATCAGGCATACATCAGCAAGCCGTGCGATGTCAGTCGACGGGAGAGGTACATAAAGCCAGGGTTGCGAGATGTCTCCGATGCCTTGCTCTCAGAAATACATGCGGCATTTTTTCTCATTGATTTCAAGTTTTGGAAATGGAACAATGTGTCAAATGCTTACATTATAATGTGCCTTAGATTTCCGTTGTTCTCATTTTAGGTTTGGGCTTCACTGATAGGCTTGGTAGCCCTCAGAATACGCCACTGTGACAAGGCGGATTCAACCATAATCTATATAGGCCTACGGTATTAAAAGAGTTTACTAAAAACTGCTTTGGCAAATCAATCCATCTGTTTTACTTCATTTTGTTTTTGTTTTATTCTCTCCGGAATTATCTACCGGTACTGGTAAATCATGAGACATAAATAGGTCTCTAAGTCAGCCAACTTTGAGTAGTCACAAAATCTAATCATAATGATCACTCCAATAATAACAGGCATTCTGTACATTCTGTACTTAGCAGGTTGCTAAGCGACTGACACTTTATTAATATTCTGATCCTTAGTAATGTCATTGCATGCAGCCATGTTTGATTACTACCTGTCAATCCGGAGAGTATATTAATACAGTACACTTCCTTTGATTCCGGAAGAATACTATTCCCTGCTAGATACTCTTTGATTCTCTAACCTTTCCCAGCTTCCAGACATATTCAACAGATGACAGAGCGTTTATAATAACATACCAAGGTCAGTATAGGAAGGTCTGGTCACGCTACCACAATCCTTTGCGGTGACGGCCATATTTGGTCTTAAACATCGTTATGATGTGGGCAGGCCCGAAGTTATAATATGAAATATATTTGTATTTTTAAGGGAAATGGGATACTGCGCTACACCAATTTGTCAGAATAAGTCAACTGGCGGGATTATAGTTTCGCTTTCCAGTGATAAGCCTTGGTGAGCTCAGTGGATACGGTAAAAAATTACAGGCGTTATAAATGGCAACCCACTTATGATTCCATCTTGTTTGAGGTTAGTAAGTTATTACAATGGAATTATTCCTCAAGAATCACATGTTTATATGAACAATTTTTGTATTTGTGGGTTCCATTATGTATTTTCTTATGAATCTCAATTGGAAAAGAAGAGTGTAGATAGACGGTAACACTCAAGCGGAATTTGATCCCAAAAATTTTTCTAATCCACTCAAGTCTTTAAAATGTCATAGGAAAGTTTCCAAACAAATATGTTTTTTTTTAAAGAAGCAGCAAATGTAATTGGAACTGTATAATAATAATAATATTATTCGTGTCTTCTTTTTTTTTTTTTGTTAACTTCACAAGGGAGGTCGTTTAGGAAAAAATGAAGTCTGGATCCTGGCACAAGTAAGCTAAGTGACAGAAAAAAAAAGACAGGACTCAGTTAAGGGCCCCGTAGTCGCCAATCTGGGCTTCCAAGTTAAGACACCCCGGGGCCTCTTTTAGTCACCTCTTACGACAGGCAAGCGGATAGCGTGGGTGTTATTCTACCACCCCCAGCCACAGGGGGGGTAAAGATTATGAAAGCCTATACAAACAGGTTTGCAGTTATAAGCCTATACCGCAAGTGTTATACCACTCCTACGACAGTGATATATGTGATTCGAATGATAAGTGTAGCCCAATATTCACATAATGCCTAAGTATTCTTCTTATTCTTTTTACAATATGGTTGATGTCGCACTGACGCAGATAGGTCTTATGTTGACTATGGGATAGGAAAGGGCTAACAGTGGGAAGGAAGCGACCGTGGCCTCGTAATTAAGAAACAGCCTGGTGTGAAAAACAATGGGGAAACCATGGAAAACCTTCATCAGGGTTGCCAACAGTGAAGATCAAACTCACTATCTCTCAAATGCAAGTTGATAGCTACGTGACCGAAACCGCACAGCCACTTGATCGTTCTTCTTCTTCTTATGATGATGATGATTGTTACCTTGCTTTTTTTGCCAAAAGCCAACTGAAGACTGTAGTCCTACAAATTATTATCACCGGTTTTCAAATGATGTTGACATAAACATAACACAGATGTCGGGTTTGAACCATTTTGTGAGGAGCGTAGAATATATCCAGGGTATCCCCTTCCTGTCGTAAGAGGCGACTAAAGGGGGCCCCAGGAACTCTTAACTTGAGAGCGTGTGTTGGTGACCACGGGGGTCATTAGCTGAGTCTTGGCATTCTTTCCACTTACTTGTGCCAGGCTCCTCACTTTTTCTATCGTATGCAACCTTCCTTGGTCAACTCTTGTTCTTTTCTGACCCCGATGGTATTAGAGCAGTTGAAGCTTTGGAAGTCTTTCATTTTCATGAACTTTGTGACCTTTGTCATTCTTTGGCCAATACTATAATTTTTTGAAATGTAGGATCATTTCAAAATTTCCTCTCTGACTAGTGTTGAATAGTTGCCCAATAGTACTTCCTTTTAAAACAATAATCACTACCACTACTTTGTACTACTTAGCTGCATGGTTTATCCATGAACTAGTTAGAGTAGCTAAGAAAATCACCCTTGTTATACATGAGAAGCATATTTTTGCCTCAGAAACCAAACAATTTACCACATCAATGGATAGCAACAGCGTGCGGCCAGTATCCAGTATTCGGGAGATAGTTTGTTCGAACCCTACTGTCGGCAGCCCTAAAATTGGTTTTCTATGGTTTTCAATTTTCACATCAGGCAAATGCTGGGGCTGTACCTTAATTAAGGCCACGGCCGCTTCCTTCCAACTCCTAGCCCTTTCCTGTCCCATCGTTGCCATAAGACCTATCTGTGTCGGTGCGTCGTAAAGCAACTGGCAAAAAAAAAAAAAAAAAAAAAAAAAAAAAAAAAAAAAACAGCGAACATAATTTAATGCACTCAACTCAAGAGGCATTCAGTCTTTGTCAACATGCTGAAGTAACCTTTTAGAAACACAGTACCCGTTACTACTTTCTTAATAACCGAGCTCGATAGCTGCAGTCGCTTAAGTGCAGCCAGTATCCAGTATTCGGGAGATAGTAGGTTCGAACCCCACTGTCGGCAGCCCTGAAGATGGTTTTCCGTGGTTTCCCATTTTCACACCAGGCAAATTCAGGGGCTGTACCTTAATTAACGCCACGGCCGCTTCCTTCACACTCCTAGCCCTTCCCTGTCCCATCGTCGCCATAAGACCTATCTGTGTCGGTGCAACGTAAAGCAACTACCAAAAAAAAAAAGCACTTTCTTAATAAAGGAAATGCTCAAGGAAATTTACTACAACTGTCTTTAAATACCTTTACGTTCAATATTTCATCTAGGCCTATTCATGATATAACAGAGGTACTGTACAGATTTCTATGTTTCTGTCAATGAGATTACGTATTTTGACAGACGATATAGATTAGAAACACGGTAAGATCAAGTAATATAGACGTGAAAGGGTATACATGAGCACTTCTCCTGATTCTTGCTCCTCAAAACAAATGAAATTTACGTTCTTTTAATTAACGTCCTATTCAAATAGTTGTGAATGCATTCATGTCATTTACGAGTTGTACAATTAATCATCGCCGTCTCGATCCTCTTATACTGCCTGCTCTATGCCACTAGTTTAACACAGGAAGGCGCGACTACCTATAGTTCTCTCGCCGTAAGAGTGCAGCAGTAGACGCACAATCTTCGCTGTCAGTGTGGGTGTAGCACTGTATTATTGGTGCATGAATATGTGTGAAAACCTGAGTTATTTTGTACAATGAGTAAACGTGTCTGGTCACTTTCGTTCGTACAAGATATATTTTGAATAGAACTGTGAAATGAATTAATCATGTTATGTTTATAGATATTTCAAAAGTGATTTTAAGGTGTTGGTACTTGTTTCTTTCCGTTCGTGCAAGGTATATTTTTCGTAGAACTGAAACTTCAGATTCTTTCCCCAAAATATTCAACTGTTGTATACCATGTTGCCAATCTCAGCAAGGTTGTTCGCAGCCAGAAAATATACGACTCCATGAAATACAGTCTAGAAGAGAATTGAGAGAAAAGCGGCTGTCGGCTTTATCTAGGCGAGGACCTAATGAAGGAAGTAATTGGATATCCTCAGATTACTCTCGCATCTGTGCCTTTACACCTTATTTCAGAATTTGATGGAGCCTCCGCGGCTCAGGCGGTAGACGCCGGCCTCTCACCGCTGCGTTCTGTGGTTCAAATCCCGGTCATTCCATGTGAGATTTGTGCTGGACAAAGCGGAGGCGGGACAGGTTTTTCTCCGGATACTCCGATTTTCCCTGTGATATTTAATTCCAGAAACACACTCGAATATCATTTCATTTCATTTGTCATTCATTAATCATTGCCCCGAAGGGGTGCGACAAGCTTCGCCAACCGGCACAATTCCTATCCTCCCTGCTAGATGGGGGCTTCATTCATTCCATTCCTGGCCCGGTCGAATGACTGGAAAGAGGCTGCGGATTTTTTTCCAGAAGCTGATTAAAGCCGTGGAGGATAGTGGATTTCTTGGGATAAAAATTGTGACGGACAATCACTAAACGCCTTCATGTTTAGACATTTTGGACAACCTCAGATATCCAGACGATAATATTCCAATCAAACTAGAAACAGGAAATCAAATCCTAGCTTGCGGGTACTAGGTTCGTGTTGTTGAAGAGAGGATGGAGTGTGACATTTGTGTCAGCAACATCTCACTGCCTAGAGCTTCGACACCTCTAAATGGAACTGATTATACATCAGGACAGAGGAGGAGTTCGATACCCAAAACCTAGTTTTGTTGCTCTGGTGAAGCATCTCCAGGAGTTCGTTTAAACTGATGTGCCCTATTGTCGAAGTCCTTCAAGCGTATGAGCGTAATACGAGGACGTGCGACGTCTTCCCTTTCAGAATACCGGGCGAGTTGGCCGTGCGGTTAGGAGCGCGGCTATGAGCTTGCATCCGGGAGATAGTGGGTTCGAACCCCACGGTCGGCAGCCCTGAAGTTGGTTTTCCGTGGTTTCCCATTTCACACCAGGAAAATTCTGGGCTGTACCTTAATTAAGGCCATGGCCGCTTCCTTCCCATTCCTAGGCCTTTACTATCCCATCATCGCCATAAGACCCATCTGTATCGGTGCGACATAAAACAAATATTAAAAATCTTTCAGAATGTGTTTTTGTTACAGTGTGAGGTCAAAGAACATCAGCAAAATGTTCGTGATATTATCCTAACCAAGTTCGTAAGACCTCTATTATTTGATATTGCGTTGGCAAGAACACAAAAAGTACGGTACCACTCCCAGCCTTCGTCCAGGAAAATCTTTAAATTGTGCATGAAGAGGCCAACTGCGACTTCGTGCAGGTAATATTACCGATATTTAATATTACTGATGTATTTTACGAGCTTCAGTGAACATATGACCATGCTGCATAGTGTTTTGTAGGCTGTCGTCATTAGAATAAGTTTAGACCATTGTGCGTCTATGTCTGCCATCTAGCGGAGAAATTTTGTCGCAGCGTAGTCGCAAAAAGGCTCGCATAGAGCAGGCAGTATAGGAGGATCGAGACGGCGGTGCAATTAATATATACATGAACAAAAGATGTCCAGTTAAATTCTGCATGAGAAATAGTTGTTCTTTGTTTTTTGTTTAATATGCGGTGCCTAAATCCTCTAAATTCGAATACACTTGCCTTTGGTTACGTTCACTTAAAGACCCAATATGGCGACTCCAAAGGTAGCATTCGTGAGTTGACCTCCCTAGACAGACCTTGTAACATACGTGTTGCTAAGAGAGAGAAAAAAAAGAAAAAGTTACGTACAAATAGACCCCATCATGACTTACGCCTTAGAACACGCCTGGGAATACCTATCGAAGGATACCCTTACCCTGGCTACACTAGAAAGAGCGAAGGCCATGTATTTCAAAAAATTCTCTGCCTGGCAAAAAACGCTCCTTCGAGACTAACCTCTGAGCTCACGAGACAACCGTTCTATATAGCAGAACTGCGATTAAAAATACCACTGCCCTCTATGACACAATACCAAACTTTACATCAGGAATTGAGATTAAAACAAGTAAATAAATGGATAGCTTTTTACCAAACGTTAGAATGGTTTAATGACTACGAACTACGACATACCACAACGCGCTTCTTATTAAGTATTCATACGCCATTGAAAAGGGCAGGCAAAACAATATGATTTGGACATGCATATCATGACGAGTTATCCGACCTATTTATAACGATGCTGCGGAACAGCACGGGTCCTGTAGTACTATTTTAAATAGGCTTTAATAAGAGAAAATAGATTCCAAAGCTCCTAAATATACAGTACACAATATTCGATTTTGTCACTTGTCACAGACTTCAGCACGGTCTACTCCAGTAACATGTCGATCGAGGCTTGGCAACACTGCTTACCACTGTGCGAGGCGCGAACGCAAAGTGAATTTTCAGACTCCAAAGTGTTCTCATTTATTTCACAGCATTATTCACCTTCTATTGTGCTTTTTTATGCTTGGCATGTTTAAACAAAGTCTACAATAGCGTATTTATACTCCTCTCACAGGTGAGTTTAAGTAACGGTCGCTCGAGTCTTGGCAACATTGCTTACTACTGTACCAGGCGGGAACTCGAAAAGAATTTTCAGACTCCAAAGTGTTCTCGTTTATTTCACAGCATTATTCACCTTCTGCTGTACTTAGCGCGCTTAAACTAAGTCTACAGTAGCGTGCATATTCCTCTTACAGGTGAGTTTAAGTTGTAAGTGATATAAAATACAAACTTTTTCCCTAATTGAGGCCACATTGAAGAGTGTGCTTTAGTGTAGACTAAATATGAATTTTTACATTCATTAATTTTTACAGTCACTAAGATTGAAATGTCTTAGGCATAAAATCTGCCGAATATGGTATTCTAAAATATATTTGTTAAACTTTCAAGTTGATTTTTCCTGCCTTTTGTATCAGGCTATGCTTCATTTCCTCAAAACTAGAATGTTCACATTTTGGCCACAGAACAAATCAGTTAATCAGTCGCACAGATGGCAGATTCCCTGTTAATTATTTACATAGCGTTTCCTTAAATGTTTCCAAAGAACTTCAAAATTTATTGAGCATTTCCATTGATCATTTTTTCCAATCCCCAATTAATTCCCCTTCGTATGAATGAATATTTGCCCCAATTTGTTCTTGAATTCAGACTTCATAGTATGATCTTTCGTACTTTTAAAAATTCCTCTATTCGTCTACTAATGTCATTCCACGCTATCTCAGAACATACCACTTAGTCAAGCATTTCGTCTCCATACTCCCAAGTCTTCCCAGTTCAAACTTTGCAACATTTTTGTAAGCTGACTCGTTTGTCAGAAATCACCCAGAACAAATCATGCTGCTTTCTTTTGCATCTTCCCCAGTTCTCGTATTAAGTAGTTCTGGTGTGGGTCCCATAATTTGGAACTATATTCCAATTGGGGGTCTTACCAGAAACTTATACTCCCTCTCTTTTTCATCATTACTACAATCTAAAATACCCTCATAACCTTGAGAAGAGATCTGTAACATTTCTTTACAACCTCTTTAATATGATTACCCCAATGTGTAGATAGTTTAGTAGAAAAAAATCAAAAGCGTCTACTAATGACACTTACTTTGACATTTAACAGAGGTGGTTTCAATATTTCATTGGACCTGGTGTCCGCCTGGTGGTCAAGATCGTTAAGGCATCAAGTCTGTACGGTCCGATACCGTGATTAGCCAGTTTGAGTAAAAAAATTTACCATCAGAATGTTGTCTGGCAGGGTGGAAGAGGTGGTGGTATACAATTTCAAATCACTAGATTTGCAAGGCTAAATTCTGGATTCAATTCAAAACCTCCCCACAGTTTCATATGGAGTGAGGGCATATGACACTGTTGATGGTGATTTGTCCATCGGATGGAGATGTAAAGCTTTGAGCCGACCTCTTGGTGTTATCAACAAATTAATCTAAAAAGCCACCTAATCGATACTTTATTTCTTTTGACTTAGGCAAAATTAAGAATACATTTGCACACACAGAACATGTTTCGACCACTTAGTAGTCATCCTCAGCTGTATATAAATATCTTAGATGAGAACATTTGGACAGTAAGCACTTTAGATCTTAAAACTATGTCCCATGGGATCCTAAAAACTATTGTTCTACATGCTTTAAATGAAAAGGGAGGGAGGGGGGGGGTTGGGGCTAAGGAAATATGTGTGAATGATACTAAATTACAATTCACGTCTACAATTGTGTTTAAACACTTGTACACTAAAGTACATATTTAACATATTTAAAAGTGTCTATGGTGAAATACTTTTGTAACAACACTAGGTGGCATGAATAAAAAGTCAGTGTTTGTAACAATCTTCAGGCATTTGTGAGAAGAATACTTAATTAAAATTCACGTCTGCAATGATGTTAAAAACCTTGTTTTCTAATAAACGTACTTTAAAATATCCTAAAGCATTTATGGTGAGGCACTTATTTTTTTTAAAACACTTGTGCTTGAATAAAAGTCTATGTCATTGAATACCAGTCTTCAGGTATTTTGTTGTTTATAATTTGTGTTGAATATCTTCCTTAATTGTTGCACTTACGGTTAGGGTAAAAGGCCGTGTTGACTGTTTAACTTCCGAGAATTGCTCTTTGGATTGTGGTAAAAGAATGTGTTGGCCGTTTGACTTGCTAAAATCCTATGGTAGCTTCTATTATATAAAATGGCGGTCTTCTGATTAGGGGTAGCTTGCCTCACGATCTTATCTGGGAAATGTTTATTCTGCGCTGCCTTGGTGATCTGCTTTTGTGCACGACCTAGTGTAATAGCGGTGTCAATACAGCCATGAAGTGGACAGCTTGCAATACTCTTGGTGTTATTCGACAGGAGTAGGCTATGTGCTGATGCCAGGTTTCACCCTCTTCCTACATCATCATCATCATATTCTAAAGGCTAAGCCTTGTCGCTGCAGCCATAGATGTCTATCTTGAGCCAGTCTTTTCAACTCAGTGTAGGTCTTGCAGTTCATTCTCAGAAACAGGTTCTTGAAATAAGACACTCTGGGTTGTCCTCTTCCACTTTTCCCTGCAGTTCTTTCTTCAGTGATGTTATAAAGGAACTCCTCATGCCACAGAATGTGAACAGTAAATTTTACTTTCCATTTATCAATTTCAGTTATCAGATTCCGTTTTCCTTCTATCTCTCTAAGGACTTCAGTATTGCTCTTAATTTCAGTCCAACTTATCCTCTGCATTCTCCTCCAGATCCACATTTCAATTACCTCTAGTCTTTTTTTTTTCTTGCATTCTTAATGCCCAGCATTCACAACCATACAGAAACACGTTCCATACAAAGGTTTTTGCAAAAGCCTTCCGGCTTTGAATATCTATATATTTGTTGGCCAGCAAATGCTTTTTATCTTGGAAGGCTCTCTTTGCCATTCCTATCCTTTTCATGACTTCTGACAGTAGCAGTGATTAGGGGGTGCTAGAGATGGCAGTTCCCACCCACCCCCACTTTATGGAGGGAAAAATTAAAATTTCATTCCATTTTAGCCTCCTAAAACTAGGAATTATTTAGAAAAACATTTACCGTATTCAAACCCTGTTGTCTATAAACCTAATTGTTTCCTCTAATATCTTTAAATATTACTGAGCATAAATATGCACAAAATGTCATTTGACGCAGCTAACCGATTCGTACAGTGTCACAGCAAGTAGTGGGAACTCATACAGTAGCATGTAGAAGAGCAATTACTAGCCAATCGCACAAAACCTTAATTGCGAGTACATATGCCACAGTGGGAGTGAGAGGGGAGAATGTTCACATCGGCACCTGACAACTACGTTAGGGTGACAAGTCTTTATTTTGCTCCAAATAGCTCAGCAGAAGTTACCCCATCATTACCTTTCTTTCTCTACTTTCCTTTCCAAACTCGGGGCTTCGCGCAGGTTTGTGTCATCAGAGAGAAATCACACTTTTAGCATATGCTGTGAGAAAGGGAAACAGGGGTAGATTTTTGCCAAAGTCATGGACAATGAGATGTGATTCCCCCACTTGCTACGTGCATTTGTCAATTTGTCTCAGTCAATCAATGTGTCTGTGTAGTTCTTTTTTGTTGTATAATAATGCTGCGCTTCTATTTAATTGTAATGTAATTGTTCTTTTGGTGAAAGTTTTATTGTCTAGTATTGAATCAATACCACAAAAACTTTTATAACCAGCAGTTAGGTTGGTAAACTTTCAAACCTTACTTCTTTGTCGAAATTCGCTCAGAGAGCATCCATATTTTTCAATTTTGTTTCTACCCCCACCCACCCAATATATCCTGCAGATTCCTGGTACTTTTTATTGTCTATACATTGACTTTTGATATGCTCCAAATATAACTCATGATTAGGGTTCCTAGGTGGCAAAACTGTTTCTCTTGCTCAATTTTATCAGAGCCAATTTTGAAATATGTTATAGGCGTTTTCTTAAATTTACATAATATCATGGTTTTTGTTTTCCTTGTATTAATTTTGAGGTTCCATTTGCCTAAAGTTTCTGCTAGTATGTTGATCATTCTCAACAAGCCATTAGAAAAATAAATAAATTCAGACCTGGTACACTTTATTATTGACACTGCTAGCTGTGTCTGAAGTGCATTGATTTCCAGTACAGTAATGTTAATGAAGACTGTCTGAAGAGGATATTAAACTGCAAGTGGTCGTTAGCCAAAATGTAACGTGAGTGGTCGCATGTGAGACTTTCTCTCATATTAAAATAAATATGACATTTTTCACAGTTTTGTGGTGCGTAAGGCTGAAATTTACTACTGAAATTTATCGCAAGTTCTACCTTATACATTTTAGATAAAAATTAAATGATCAGCTGTTTATTAAAGACACAAATTACTACTTAAAATAAAATATGCAATGTACATAAAAATAACTTCTGTCCTGAAGTTGTAATATTTACATACAAAGCAAGGTTTCTGAACACAATAACATTTTCAAAAACAAGAAGTCTCATAATACAAGGTCTTGTTGCGTAATGACATCTGTGGTTTTACTCTTGAGCACTTTCCAAGCAGTTGGGACAAGTGTACACAGAATGCTTGGGACAGATCGGTTTTTCACAAGTATTACACACTTTCTTTGTTTTCCTGTTCTTTCTGCGAGGGTAAAACCCACAAAACTCAGGTCGAATGTCTTCAAGTCCCTTTTCTTCGGTTGTTGAACCTCTGTAATTCTTTTTATAGCATCGCGTGAAGTCTGTGGCAGATTTGTGATGGAAGAACGGCTTATGAGGTGTGGCTTCATGAGATCAAGAGCCAGTGTCTTTGAAAATACCCGCCTTGCTACTGATTTGTTGGTATTTTCCCTGTATATTATCTGGCTGTTGATTCCACCAATATTCAGAAGTGAAAAGAATATCATCAGAGGCCACCTGCAACTTACTCTGAACAAGGAATATTGACCTTCCAACTCATCCACGACATCTACGCCTCCCTTTGTCAAGTTATAAAACGTCATTATTTCCGATTTCTGTTGTTCACCTGTATCCTCATCAATTTTGTCGTCAGAATGAAGGGTGGACAATAGTAACACAGTCTTGCCCTTCCTAGGAACGTACGACACCAATAAGCCAGTTTTTGAAAATCGAAACATACTGCTGTACTGTGGCCTATCTTTTATATCGAGAAATGAGGGTGAAATTTCTTTCTTATTTTTTCGCAGTGTTCCAACAATAGTGGTCCTGTTTTCAAGAAGATCCTTTGCCAGCAGCAAAGACATGAAGTAGTTATCCATAGTAACGTTTCTTCCTGTGTTCAGTATGGGAGCAACAATACGCTTTACAATGCTACTTGCACTATTGTCAACTTTGTAAAGGCCTTCAGGCTGCCGAACTGCATATATTTCTAAGTTGGCGGTATAGAACATGCGTGCATCTACTAGGGCATAAACTTTTATGCCATATTTAGCTGGAATATTTGCAATGTATTGTCGGAACTTACACCAACCACGGAAAGCGTCCAGCATTTCATCCACAGTTGTACATTCCCCAACCTGCTAATTTGCTTTACATCGACCAACGAAATCATCAAAATCTTTTCGCATACATGCTAAATTATCACTCGTCTTTCACAGATTTCTGTCATTTACATCGTCAAACCTGACTGCTTGAAGCAACAAATAAAACCTTCTCATGGTCATGGTAGCCCTGAAGCATTCCGGTGCAGTCCCATCATCACTCCATAATTCTTCGATATTCACATGCTGAGCTTTATTTACTCCAGCTAGATAAAGGAGACCGAATAAGGCACTAATGTCTTCAAAGTTTGTGTCCTTACGGTCTCTTTCACGGTTATAATTTTCACGAAGTTTTCTGAGATAAATATTGGTATTCTGAACTATATCACTTATGGTTGTGTGTCCGACTCGTTGGCTCAACGGTCAGTGTACTGGGCTTCGGTTCTGAGGTCCTGAGTTCGATTCCCGGCCGGGTCTGAGATTTTAACCTTAATTGGTTAATTCCTACGGCACGGGGGCTGGGTGTATGTGTTGTCTTCATCATCATTTCATCCTCATCACGATGCGCAGGTCGCCTACGGGAGTCAAATAGAAAGATCTGCATCTGGCGAGCGGAACCCGTCCTGGGATATCCCGGCACTAAAAGCCATACGACATTTCATTTTTTATGGTTGTGTCAGGGAAAAACAATTTCCAGCAATCCAGAATTGTTTTTGCATTTTTGCTACCTGCTTTACACCTGGAGGGTGAGTAACTATGTTATGTCTTGCAGTGCATACATTAGGAGAGGGAGGATGCATCAACCACTCAGTTACTTTGTCCTTTCCTAAATAACTAGGCCCATAAGTACAAAACTTGCCACACTCCGATTCACTGGATGCAGACTGACCTGTGTCCCCAAAATGTTCGCTATGTTCACTTTCATTATCACTCTCATTCGTTTGGTCATCATCGTCTCCTAAGTCTTCTCTTAAGTGAGATTCCTGTCGCCATGCATTAATGTCTGAAAATAACTATATTGGAAATTAGACTTAAATTCAATCACATGGCAGTACGTAATATTCGTAATATTGAAAATATAAGACTTTATGACAGTTGCAATACAAAACCAAGAATGAAGTACATTAGGTCTTCTCTCAACATGTGAGTTACCTGGATTTTGTAACAGCGCTAATTCAATTAACATTCTTCCTCGACTCAACATTTTTGAAGACACACTTATCAGTAACTGCAGATGGAGAATGTTCTGCGCATGACCTAAATCAAATGCTAATGCGTACAACAGGAGTAAGTTTTCCCCACTCCACTTCAACATAATACCAACGTCATTAGTCGCGCGATGAGATAAACTCTCACGCAGCGTGCACAGACATATAGGAACCTTTGTTCTGACTAGGGACGGGGTGCTTACCCTTCAAATTTGAATCACTCTATTCACGACAGTTATAAACTCAGCTAGAAGAGAGAGCAGTAATCTCCCTTTCATCATTGTGAAGTAATATCACAATAAAAAATTTTGTGAGAGAAAATCTCATATAGCGACCACTCGTGGGTTAAGTGTTGTCTCTAAAACTGTTGTTTGGTGATCCAGGTTTCCAAATTATCTGTGCCTGTGTGGAGTGGATATAAGTAGACTGTATGAAATAATATTTTCAGTTATGCCAATGTTTTGCTAAGTAATTATTCAGTATCAATGAACAATGCTGTTGATACCAGCAAACTTGTGTATGGGAAGAGAAAGTTAGTCACTTTAAAAAGGTAAACTTGCTGTAAATTATTTACGTACTGCCCATGTGTGAGATGTTGAGGGTTTATAGGCCTACATTTCTTCATTACATAACCCTCTTTGATTGGACCCAATCACATTACATAATTACACTTGCCATTTGCGATATATGTAATTGAAATAACATAGGTTACATCTTACGATATGTTGAACATGTATGTGTACAATATTAATTACTGTTCCTAGTTCAGTTTACCATCAGGTGTGTGTATAAGTCAGGTTGTGAGTTTCACAAATAGGAAAAATTCCTCTCAGTTTTAATTACTGCATTGATGGGGTGAAAGTTCCTTATGGGGATCACTGTAAGTACCTAGGAAAGATCTTCATTGGGATAATCACATAAATGGGATTGTAAATAGAGGGTACAGATCTCTGCACATGGTTATGAGGGTATTTAGGGGTTGTAGTAAGGTTGTAAAGGAGAGGGCATATAAGTGTGTGGTAAGACCCCAAATAGAGTATGGTTCCAGTGTATGGGAATCTCACCAGGATTACTTGATTGAAGAACTGGAAGAAATCCAAAGAAAATCAGCATGATTTGTTCTGGGTGATTTCCAACAAAAATATTGCAAAGTTTGGGCTGGGAAGACTTAAACCTCCAAGTGATATGAGTCGTTAATAACGACTCATTTATGCCTTTGTGAAATGATAAAGTCGTTACTAACGACCCATTTTTTTTAGAGCCATGTTGCTGGGCAACCGTTTAATGAATATCGTCGAGCTTTGCACTAATTGATAGTTCAGTTCATTGGCTATTTCGTGTTGATAAGGCTCTGGATTTTAATTCATTCAACAGTGACTAAAGCATTTATCATCTGTCCTGTAGCAGAACCAAAAAAAAAAAAAAAATTGGAAAAGAATATTTTTCAATCTTCTCGACATCACTGTATTTGATGCATCCTGGTGCACAAGCCTATAGACTGAGATGAGTTTGTGGACTGCATTGTATTAGATTTAGCAGATGGAGTTCAGCCTGAACATCTAAGACTCAGCCAACAAAAAGAAAGATTATGCATAGTTTGTTCGGAAGATCCTGCCATAAAAAGAAAGCGAAGCAACTTCTGCTGCCCTAAGTGTAATTGTTGTGTTCATCCTACTTGCTACCGTAAGTTGAAACACTTCTACAGGTCCGTAATAAAGGGAAGGAAAACAAAAACTCTTACAAGTGACTCGAAGTAAAGAATTATTGCTGAAGATGAGATGTACATAGTTTGGTTTTTTGTACATAACTTTCTGTCCTTTAGTTTTATGGAAAATATGTGTTCTAAGTCTTTTGTTGCTAAGAAAATGGTGAACATTTTATACATTTACCTTTTGTTTTGGTCTTTTATAGATTTGAAGCTACGTAAAGTGAAACTTGAAACATTGTTTTCTCAAAAGTGAAAAATTGTAATTCACCACCTCCAATAAAATGGAATCAAGGTATGTACCCAATATTATTACATAAACACTTTCTGTAGTTTATACTGAACAAAAATGTATGTAGTATGATATATTTTACTGTCATTTTGTATTTTTTATGAATTTGTTAAAAAACTTGTACGAAGATGTTACAGTCGCTTATCACTTATGAGTTTTTTACGTATCACTTGGAGGGTTAAGAAAAAGAAGACGAACTGCTGGACTATGAGATATGTTACAAGTTATTATCCTCATGATTTTTCCATACTGAAAGTCTGTTGCCAACAGACAAGCAAACACTGCTGTAATGGGAGGACGTGTAGAACATCTAGATTTACATAGAAATGACGTTCCATTCAACTACCAAGTATTCTCTACTAAGGGTCTTACATCCCATGTGACTACATTGTTTATCTACAGTTCACCTTTATGATATTCTCAGCAATAATTCCAGCTAACGTTTTATTTTATAACTGTCTCTAATGACAAACTTTGCATACTCACCCATTATATTTTGTGATGGACCAATATGTATTTCACAATTCACTCAAAACTCATATTCTTGTACAAATGCTATCATTTTTATCGGTTTGAACGCACGGACTTTAACTTTGGGCAAGATCTTTTGTGACTCTCTTGGATATACTAAAGCCAATGGTTTGGGATATAGTACCATATCTGAAGTACTTATTTGATTATTGTTCGCATGAAGGAACTTTACCAAATGAATGGAGAGTCGCTATAGTAGCCCCTGTATATAAAGGAAAGGGTGATAAACATAAAACTGAAAATTACAGGCCAATCATTTTGACATGCATTGTATGTAAGCTTTGGGAAAGCATTCTTTCTGATTATATTAGACATGCTTGCAAAATTAATAACTGGTTTGATAGAAGGCAGTTTGTATTTAGGAAAGGTTATTCCACTGAAGCCCAACTTGTAGGATTCCAGCAAGGTATAGCAGATATCCTGGATTCAGGAGGTCAATTGGACTGTATCGCGATTGACCTGTTTAAGGCATTTGATAGGGTTGATCATGGGAGACTACTGGCAAAAATGAGTGCAATTGGACTGAATGGGTTGCTCTGTTTCTAGAAAATAGAACTCAGAGAATTAGAGTAGTTGAACCTTTATCTGTCCCTGTAAAAATTAAGAGGGGAATTCCTCAAGGCAGTATTATTGGACCTTTGTGTTTTCTTATATTTATCAATGATATGTGTAAAGAAGTTGAATCAGAGATAAGGCTCTTTGCAGATGATGTTATTCTGTACAGAGTAATAAATAAGTTACAAGATTGTGAGCAACTGCAAAATGACCTCGATAATGTTGTGAGATGGACAGTAGGCAATGGTATGATGATAAACGGGGATAAAAGTCCTCTCAGTTTTAATTACTGTGTTGATGGGGTTGAAAGTTCCCCTTGGGGATCATTGTAAATACGTAGGTATTAATATAAGGAAAGATCTTCATTGGTCTAATCACATGAATATGATTGTAAATAAAGGGTACAGATCTCTGCACATGGTTATGAGGGTGTTTAGGGGTTGTAGTAAGTATTTAAAGGAGAGGGCATGTAAGTCTCTGGTAAGACCCCAACTAGAGTATGGTTCCAGTTTATGGGACCCTCACCAGGATTACTTAATTCAAGAACTGGATAAGATCCAAAGAAGAGCAGCTTGATTTGTTCTGGGTGATTTCCGACAAAACAGTAACGTTACAAATGTTGCAAAGTTTGGGCTGGGAAGAACTGGGACAAAGAAGATGAGCTGTTTGACCAAGTGGTATCTTGCAAGAGACTATTCTCATTTTAGATCACATATTGAAAATCAATTGAAAGGAGAATAATAAAACTTTGTTTGACACCTATTCAATACTTAACTAGCACACAGAATTAGGATTTCATCCTTATTTTATTGCCAAATTATTAAAAACCTGGTACATGTTTCGCTCATTTTCTGAGCATCTTCAGCCATATTGTAATCACAATGTTAATTAGGAACACTGATCTTGAATATGTATACAGGATTTGTCATTAGCAAACTTAAATAATACAATTTTTAAGGAACCTGATTAAATATAATTAACTTATATATTACATTGTATGCCTGTGATGTAGGATATCAAAATTATTAACACTGAAATTAAAACTATTACAATATTCCCATATGTGACATCAATTTGTAGGTCTAAGTGTTACAGTTTTTTCACATTCTATAATAACTATTAATTTTCTTAAAAGTTTGTTGTTTGAACTTAAAATGTTTCATTAAAATCTTGGAGAATCATTGTCAGTTCGTATAAACTTGAGAAATGAACTATATTACACTCTCAAAACAAATTATGAGATCAGACACAATTATTATTGTGTTCGTCATCATAATATCTGAAACTCTAATGTGCCGTGGTTTATTATAGGTGATGATGTTGCACACTTTGGAATTGTCATTTGTTGAAACTTGTTAAAATCAACATTGTTGTTGTCTATTCAAGATTTGAATGTTTTTTGTGAGTGAACAGGGCGTAGGTCTGATGGGGACTCTCAAGCTTTATGTTGATAGTTGAATTGTGAATTCTCCCAACTATGCAATTAGCTTCTTGACATATCCTTTCGACTCCTGCCTACGTATCTGCTACTGTTCTCGGCTGTTTGATGACTGCCTGTCGTTCTACTAGCAATCCTTGTGTTGTATTAATTACTGCATTGATGGGGTAAAAGTTCCTTTTGTGGATCATTGTAAGTAGAACGACAGGCAGTCGTCAAACAGCCGAGAACACTAGCAGATACGTTGGCAGGAGTCAAAGGGATATGTCAAGAAGCTCATTGCATAGTTGGGAGAATTCGCAATTCAGCTATCAACATGAAGCTTGAGAGTCCCCATCAGACCTAGGCCCTGCTCAAAAAAGCAAAGTCACCTCCGTACAGGCCATGAAGGCCCTTGGAGGAGTGGAAGGTAAAGGCTTCCACCATTGTTAACCTCGGCACGTGATGGGGTAGAGTGATTAGCTCTACACCCGGCCGCCTTTGCCCCCAGGAATTAACCTGGTACTCCTTTTTTGTGTAGGCTGAGTGAACCTCAGGGCCATATGCACCCTCCGGAAGTGGAAATCTCGTTTCTTAAATTTTAGGACTTCCTGACGGGGATACGAACCCACGTCCTTCCGGGCGAACCGAGCACGCCTTTACTGCCTTGGCCAGGCAGCCCCTCTAGGCCCTGCTCACTCAAAGAAAATATTCAAATCTTGAATAGACAACAACAATGTTGATTTTAACAAGTTTCAACAAATGTTAATTCCAAAGTGTGCAACATCATCACCTATAATAAACCACGGCACATTAGAGTTTCAGATATTATGATGACGAACACAATAATAATTGTGTCTGATCTCATAATTTGTTTTGAGAGTGTAATATAGTTCATTTCTCAAGTTTATACGAACTGACAATGATTCTCCAAGATTTTAATGAAACATTTTAAGTTCAAACAACAAACTTTTAAGAAAATTAATAGTTATTATAGAATGTGAAAAAACTGTAACACTTAGACCTACAAATTGATGTCACATATGGGAATATTGTAATAGTTTTAATTTCAGTGTTAATAATTTTGATATCCTACATCACAGGCATACAATGTAATATATAAGTTAATTATATTTAATCAGGTTCCTTAAAAATTGTATTATTTAAGTTTGCTAATGACAAATCCTGTATACATATTCAAGATCAGTGTTCCTAATTAACATTGTGAT
Source organism: Anabrus simplex (assembly GCF_040414725.1). NCBI lineage: Eukaryota > Metazoa > Arthropoda > Insecta > Orthoptera > Tettigoniidae > Anabrus > Anabrus simplex. The sequence continues at coordinate 61,150,936 of NC_090273.1, read as the reverse complement.
TACAATATGGCTGAAGATGCTCAGAAAATGAGCGAAACATGTACCAGGTTTTTAATAATTTGGCAATAAAATAAGGATGAAATCCTAATTCTGTGTGCTAGTTAAGTATTGAATAGGTGTCAAACAAAGTTTTATTATTCTCCTTTCAATTGATTTTCAATATGTGATCTAAAATGAGAATAGTCTCTTGCAAGATACCACTTAGTCGAACAGCTCATCTTCTTTCTCCCAAGTCTTCCCAGCCCAAACTTTGCAACATTTTTGTAACGCTACTCTTTTGTCGGAAATCACCCAGAACAAATCAAGCTGCTTTTCTTTGGATTTTTTCCAGTTCTTGAATCAAGTAATCCTGGTGAGTGTCCCATACACTGGAACCATACTCTAGTTGGGATCTTACCACAGACTTATATGCCTTCTGCTTTACATCCTTACTACAACCCCTAAACACCCTCATAACCATGTGCAGAGATCTGTACCCTTTATTTACAATCCTATTTATGTGATTACCCCAATGAAAATCTTTCCTTATATTAACACCTAGATACTTACAGTGATCCACAAAAGGAACTTTCACCCCATCAACGTAGTAATTGAAAGTGAGAAGACTTTTCCTATTTGTGAAACTCACAACCTGACTTTTAACCCCGTTTATCAACATACCATTGCCTGCTGTCCATCTCACAACATTATCGAGGTCATGTTGCAGTTGCTCACAATCTTGTAACTTGTTTATTACTCTATACAGAATAACATCATCCACAAAAAGCCTTACCTCTGATTCCACTTCTTTACTCGTATCATTTTTTTATATATATATATATATATATATATATATATAAGTAAACATAAAGGTCCAATAATACTGCCTTGAGGAATTCCCCTCTCAATTATTACAGGGTCAGGTAAAGCTTCGCCTACTCTAATTCTCTTGAGATCTATTTTCTAGAAATATTGCAACCCATTCAGTCACTCTTTTGTCAAGTCCAATTGCACTTATTTTTGCCAGTAAAAAAATGAAATGGCATATGGCTTTTAGTGCTGGCAGTGTCCGAGGACATGTTCAGCTCTCCAGGTGCAGGTCTTTCGATTTGACACCCGTAGGTGACCTGCGCGTCATGATGAGGTTGAAATGATGATGAAGGCAACACATACACCCAGCTCCCATGCCAGCGAAATTAACAATGATGGTTAAAATTCCTGACCCTGCCAGGAATCGAATCCCGGACCTCTGTGACCAACGGCCAGCATGCTAACCAGCCATGGAGCCGGACATTTTTGCCGGTAGTCTCCCAGGATCAACGCTATCAAATGCTTTAGACAGGTTAATTGTGATAGAGTCCATTTGACATCCTGAATCCAAGATATCTGCTATATCTTGCTGAAATCCTACAAGTTGAGCTTCAGTGGAATTTAGGACAGTCTCCCAGATGGGAGATTCCCTATAATTGTTTTCCTAGCCTTTCCTTAAACGATTGCAAAGACTTCTGAAATTTATTGAGCATCTCCCTTGGTAAATCAAAAAAGAGGAACAGACAGGTTTAGAAAAACGTATTGTTATTCCTCAGAATATGAAAGACAATATCCTAAATAAGCTTCATAAAGGTGGCCTAGAATTTCAGCTCAGTAGTTAACCTTAGTTCAAAGTTATGCTAGATGTTTTCGTTCTGAGCCACTTTACCATTTCCTCAATGACCTTAGCAAAATGTAGAGGCCATTGGTATCTACTAATTGCTGCCTACTCTTCCTGATATCCAGAGCTGGCAGCTCAATCAAATCACTGATCTGTGATCTCCATGTCGCAGATTCCCTACAATTTATTGTTTACCTAGAAGTTTTTAACATGTCCCTTGATAAATTATTCCATTTCTTAACTCCTCTTCGTATAAATGAATATTTGCCCCCAATTCACCCTCTTGTCTTCCAACTTTATCTTCATTTTACAATCCCTCCTGCCTTTAAATCCTTCAATTGAGCTTACTCTTCTACTGAAGTCATTACATGCCATCTCTGCACTGACAGCTCGGAGCATACCAGTTAGTACAATTAAATTAAAAATTAAGAGTAAAATATTTCCACCTTTTGAATACAAAATCAATGTGCGAATCTTCTCCACCATTATTAGAAATTTTAAAAACTTTTTAAACTTTCAAGTGCTACTTTCACTTTCAGTTTTTTAAGGAATCTATTTGAATGACTTCTATTTACCATCTTTTTACATTGTTCACTGCATGTACATGAATTTTTTCAGCACTACTATTACCGTTGATGATTTGCAACTTTTAGAACACCGTATCGTGTGGTACGTAATTCTCAAGAATCTTCGTTATCCTTCAACGACAACTATATGCACTGATGTATGCATTTTTAAACATAATCTAAAACTTTGATCACCAATACCTGCAATACGTCCAACACATCACAGCTCAAATATCAGAAATTCATAAGGAGTGATATATACAAATCTCAACAATCTTCAACGCCCAAATTATTCTTCTTGAATTCTTCCTTCAACAGCTAAGTGCATTAATTTATGTATTTTATGCATTATCCAAAACTATTACAACAATTTTGACCTTTTCACATTTATAGTGTCAAACCACTGTATTTTCACAACTTTTTATAATTTCTATGAACTATCAGATACATTGTGCAACTCGCAATTTGACTGATGATGACCTTAAAATATAGGTCGAAACTAGTTCTAATAAATGTTTCTTCTGTAATGTAACCCACATTACTTGATTTTGTATTGAAAAGGTGGAAATATTTTACTCTTAATTTTTAATTGAATTGTAATCACAGTTCAGTACAGATCATACAAAATGAAATTCATATCTTTTAATGAAACGGAAATGAAAAATAATTCATGCAGTAAAGGGTTATGTAACTAGCACACTCTGATAGTCCTGTGGACATTCTTTTATGGGCCAGTAAATCTACGAACATGAGTCTGGAAAATTTGAGCATATTTAAATGCCATCCGACTGACTGAGATCGAATTTATCACCTTGGGTTCAGAAAGTATCGTACAGATAGACCAGGAGTACTTGAAGCGAGAAATGGAAAAGATCCACAGACCGGGCGAATTAGCCGTGCAGTGAGGAAGCGCGCAGCTGTGAGCTCACATCCGGGAGATAGTGGGTTCGAATCCCACTGTCGACAGCCCTGAAGATGGTTTTCTGTGGTTTCCCATTTTCACACCAGGCAAATGCTGTACCTTAATTAAGGCCACGGCCGCTTCCTTCCCACTCCTAGGCCTTTCCCGTCCCATCGTCGCCATCTGTGTCAGTGCGACGTAAAGAAAAATAGCAACAAAAAAAGAAGATACATAGGGGAGCAGGATGATACATTGTGGGCGATTGCCGACAGAAGAGTAGCATTACGAAAATGTTGCAGATTTTGGGCTGGGGAGACCTGGCAGTAAGGATATGAGCTGCTTGACTAAGTGGTATGTTCTGGACTGTCAGTGGAGAGTTGGCGTGGAGACAAATAAACTTGAATGAAGATTTTAAAATTACAAAAGATAATACCGGTCAGTCCAGCAGCTCATCTTCTTACTCCAAAATATTTACAGCCCAACACTGGTCCCTTGCTGGAAACTTCCTCTGGATCTTAATATATTATAAGACTCAATTTTAATCACTATTAATGTATAATTCATCTCTCATGGTAGATAAAAACCCTATGCATGAAAAACATATCTGTAGGTTCAATTGTTTCTGAAAACATTATCTGTGAGGAATTTTTATAACGCCATGCACTTCGTTTTTTAATGACTGTACAAAGATACAGCGTTGAAGTGTGCAAGGTACGATTTTCAATTTCTTGGATGTGAATGACAGAATTTCCATTAAGAAAAGAAAAATCCTTATTTTCCATTCAGCAAAACGTAATACATAATTCTAAACATTTTGTGATTGAATTTGCCCATTATTTTAGTGTTTTGCGACTTTCCCTGTTCACTGAGTTTCTGAAAATAGTACTTAAAAAATCTATAATTTTTGCATGGAAATATGAACATTAGTGGGACTAAGTTTCCTGCTGCACTCATTGCACAGACCACAGCAACATTTTTTCCTCTTTCCAGCTGATTGCAGTACCTGTGTTTCTGAACTTTAGGACTGAAATTTTTTACTGGCAGTGGAAATCCCTGTTTTCCCTTATATGTTCGTGAAGCAAAAATGCAAATTTTATCATCACAGTCTCTGGTTTGTTAGAAATAACTGTGCCTTGTTGTCATTAAAGGATGAAATCCTCTTCAGGCTAGTTGCTTCAGGTTTTTGAAGACTAAGTTCTGAATTTCTCTTTGAAAACCATAAACAAAATCTGAACCAACTAGCTTTGTCCATCTGATTGAAATTGTGAGCAATCCCATTTGCCTCTGTCAGATCAAATGCCAGATGCTTAAGTTCTACAATGGAAGATAAATAAAACATATTTGATAAGAGCAACTGATGATCACAAATTTCTTTCTCTTGCTTTTCAAAAATTAAAGGTTTTCCCCCCCAATGCTGGATTTTCAAACTTATTGTCTTAGTCAATCTTGTAATGTTTTTTTTTTTTTTTGTTGAACATCCTAGACACAGTTTCAACAGATTGACAGCACTGACTGGTGCAACAGCTTTCTGCAAATCTTTTGCAGCCTGCTTAGCCTTTTCTGTCCTTCACAATCAATTTCAAAACAATTGCCCACACTGAAAACTTGCATGGGAGAATACTGCCATCCATAGGAGCATTAGCTGTACAGTTGTACATTCCCCAACCTGATAATTTGCTTTAAATCGACCGACGAAATCATCAAAAACTTTTCGCATAGGTGCTAAATTATCACTCGTCTTTCGCAGATATCTGTCATTTACGTCATCAAACCTGACTGCTTGAAGCAACAAATAAAACCTTCTCATGGTCATGGTAGTCCTGAAGCATTCCGGTGCAGTCCCATCATCACTCCATAATTCTTCGATATTCACGTGCTGAGCTTTTTTTTACTCCAGCTAGATAAAGAAGACCGAATAAGGCACTAATGTCTTCAAAGTTTGTGTCCTTAGGGTCTCTTTCACGGTTATAATTTTCGTGAAGTTTTCTGAGATAAATATTGGTATTCTGAACTATATCACTTTTGCTACCTGCTTTACACCTGGAGGGTGAGTAACTATGTTACGTCTTGCAGCGCGTACATTAGGAGGGGGAGGATGCATCAACCACTCAGTTACTTTGTCTTTTCCTAAATAACTAGGCCCATAAGTACGAAACTCGCCACACTCCGATTCACTGGATGCAGACTGACATGTGTCTGCAAAATGTTCGCTATGTTCACTTTCATTATCACTCTCATTCGTTTGGTCATCATCGTCTCCTAAGTCTTCTGTTAGGTGAGATTCCTGTTGCCATGCATTAATGTCTGAAAATAACTATATTGGAAATTAGACACTTAAATTCAATCACATGTCAGTACGTAATATTCGTAATATTGAAAATATAAGACTTTATGACAGTTGCAATACAAAACCAAGAATGAAGTACATTAGGTCTTCTCTCAACATGTGAGTTACCTGGATTTTGTAACAGTGCTAATTCAACTAACATTCTTCCTCGACTCAACATTTTTGAAGACACACTTATCAGTAACTGCAGATGGAGAACGTTCTGCGCACAACCTAAGTCAAATGCTAATGCGTACAACAGGAGTAAGTTTTTCCCGCTCCACTTCAACATAATACCAACGTCATTAGTCGCGCGATGAGATAAACTCTCACGCAGCGTGCACAGACATATAGGAACCTTTGTTCTGACTAGGGACGGGGTGCTTACCCTTCAAATGTGAATCACTCTATTCATGACAGTTATAAACTCAGCTAGAAGAGAGAGCAGTCATCTCCCTTTCATCATTGTGAAGTAATATCACAATAAAAAATTATGTGAGAGAACTCATATAGCGACCACTCGCGGGTTAACTGTTGTCTCTAAAACTGTTGTTTGGTGATCCAGGTTTCCAAATTATCTGTGCCTGTGTGGAGTGGATATAAGTAGACTGCGTGAAATAATATTTTCAGTTATGCCAATGTTTTGCTAAGTAATTGTTCAGTGTCAATGAACGATGCTGTTGATACCAGCAAACTTGTGTATGGGAAGAGAAAGTTAGTCACTTTAAAAAGGTAAACTTGCTGTAAATTATTTACGAACTGCCCATGTGTGAAATGTTGAGGGTTTATAGGCCTACATTTCTTCATTACATAACCCTCTTTGATTGGACCCAATCACATTACATAATTACACTTGCCATTTGTGATATATGTAATTGAAATAACATAGGTTACGTCTTATGATATCTTGAACATGTGTGTGTACAATATTAATTCTGTAATATTACTGTTCCTAGTTCAGTTTACCATCAGGTGTGTGTATAAGTCAGGTTGTGAGTTTCACAAATAGGAAAAATTCCTCTCGGTTTTAATTACTGCATTGATGGGGTGAAAGTTCCTTATGGGGATCACTGTAAGTACCTAGCTATTAATATAAGGAAAGATCTCCATTGGGGTAATCACATAAATGGGATTGTAAATAGAGGGTACAGATCTCTGCACATGGTTATGAGGGTATTTAGGGGTTGTAGTAAGGTTGTAAAGGAGAGGGCATATAAGTGTCTGGTAAGACCCCAAATAGAGTATGGTTCCAGTGTATGGGAATCTCACCAGGATTACTTGATTCAAGAACTGGAAGAAATCCAAAGAAAAACAGCTTGATTTGTTCTGGGTGATTTCCGACAAAAATATTGCTAAGTTTGGGCTGGGAAGACTTAAACCTCCAAGTGATATGAGTCATTAATAACAACTCATTTATGCCTTTGTGAAATGATAAAGTCGTTACTAATGACTCATTTTTTTAGAGCCGTGTTGCTGGGCAACAATTTAATGAATATCGTCGAGCTTTGCACTAATTGATAGTTCAGTTCATTGGCTATTTTGTGTTGATAAGGCTCTGGATTTTAATTTATTCAACAGTGACTAAAGCATTTATCATCTGTTCTGTAGCAGAACCAAAAAAAAAAAAAAAAAAAAAAAAAAAAATTGGAAAAGAATATTTTTCAATCTTCTCGACATCACTGTATTTGATGCATTTGTTTCATATTCTAAATACCGGGCGAGCTGGCCATGCGCGTAGAGGCGCGCGGCTGTGAGCTTGCATCCGGGAGATAGTAGGTTCGAATCCCACTATCGGCAGCCCTGAAGATGGTTTTCCGTGGTTTCCCATTTTCACACCAGGCAAATGCTGGGGCTGTACCTTAATAAAGGCCACGGCCGCTTCCTTCCCACTCCTAGGCCTTTCCTATCCCATCGTCGCCATAAGACCTATCTGTGTCGGTGCGACGTAAAGCCCCTAGCAAAAAAAAAATTCTAAGAATACAGACAAGCCTATAGAACGAGATGAGTTTGTGGTCTGCACTGTATTAGATTTAGCAGATGGAGTTCATCCTGAACATCCAAGACTCAGCCAACAAAACGAAAGGTTATGCATAGTTTGTTCGGAAGATCCTGCCATAAAAAGAAAGCGAAGCAACTTCTGGTGCCCTAAATGTAATTGTTGCATTCATTTTACTTGCTACCGTAAGTTGAAACACTTCTACAGGCCCGTTATAAAGGGGAGGAAAATAAAAACTCTTGCAAGTGACTCGAAGTAAAGAATTATTGCTGAAGATGAGATGTACATAGTTTTGGTTTTTTTGTACATAACTTTCTGTCCTTTAGTTTTATGGAAAATATGTGTTCTAAGTCTTTTGTTGCTAAGAAAATGGTGAACATTTTATACATTTACCTTTTGTTTTGGTCTTTTATAGATTTGAAGCTACGTAAAGTGAAACTTGAAACATTGTTTTCTCAAAAGTGAAAAATTGTAATTCACCACCTCCAATAAAATGGAATCAAGGTATGTACCCAATATTATTACATAAACACTTTCTGTAGTTTATACTGAACAAAAATGTATGTAATATGATATATTTTACTGTCATTTTGTATTTTTTATGAATTTGTTAAAAAGTCTTGTACGAAGACGTTACAGTTGCTTATCACTTAAGAGTTTTTTACGTATCACTTGGAGGGTTAAGAGAAAGAAGACGAACTGCTGGACTATGAGATATGTTACAAGTTATTATCCTCATGATTTTTCCATATTGAAAGTCTGTTGCCAACAGACAAGCATACACTGCTGTTCTGCAGTCGCTTAAGTGTGGCCAGTATCAAGTATTCGGGAAATAGTAGGTTCGAACCCCACTGTCGGTAGCCCTGAAAATGGTTTTCCGTGGTTTCCCATTTTCACACCAGGCAAATGCTGGGGCTGTACCTTAATAAGGCCATGGCCGCTTCCTTCCCACTCCTAGCCCTTCCCTGTCCCATCATCGCCATAAGACCTATCTGAGTCGGTGCGACGTAAAGCAACTAGCAAAAAAAAAACAAAAAAAAAAAAACACTGCTCTAATGGGAGGACGTGTATAGCATCTAGATTTACATAGAAATGACGTTCCATTCAACTACCAATTATTCTCTACTAAGGACCTTACATCCCATGTGACTACATTGTTTATCTACAGTTCACCTTTATGATATTCTCAGCAATAATTCCAGCTAACGTTTTATTTTATAACTGTCTCTAATGACAAACTTTGCATACTCACCCATTATATTTTGTGATGGACCAATATGTATTTCACAATTCACTCAAAACTCATATTCTTGTACAAATGCTATCATTTTTATCGGTTTGAACGCACGGACTTTAACTTTGGGCAAGATCTTTTGTGACTCTCTTGGATATACTAAAGCCAATGGTTTGGGATATAGTACCATATCTGAAGTACTTATTTGATTATTGTTCGCATGAAGGAACTTTACCAAATGAATGGAGAGTCGCTATAGTAGCCCCTGTATATAAAGGAAAGGGTGATAAACATAAAACTGAAAATTACAGGCCAATCATTTTGACATGCATTGTATGTAAGCTTTGGGAAAGCATTCTTTCTGATTATATTAGACATGCTTGCAAAATTAATAACTGGTTTGATAGAAGGCAGTTTGTATTTAGGAAAGGTTATTCCACTGAAGCCCAACTTGTAGGATTCCAGCAAGGTATAGCAGATATCCTGGATTCAGGAGGTCAATTGGACTGTATCGCGATTGACCTGTTTAAGGCATTTGATAGGGTTGATCATGGGAGACTACTGGCAAAAATGAGTGCAATTGGACTGAATGGGTTGCTCTGTTTCTAGAAAATAGAACTCAGAGAATTAGAGTAGTTGAACCTTTATCTGTCCCTGTAAAAATTAAGAGGGGAATTCCTCAAGACAGTATTATTGGACCTTTGTGTTTTCTTATATTTATCAATGATATGTGTAAAGAAGTTGAATCAGAGATAAGGCTCTTTGCAGATGATGTTATTCTGTACAGCGTAATAAATAAGTTACAAGATTGTGAGCAACTGCAAAATGACCTCGATAATGTTGTGAGATGTTTATTATACTTGATCATCTATATATTAAAAGATTTTACTAAAACCAGCTTTGGTAAATCCGTCCATGTGTTCTACTGAACTGATTTGCTTCAATTTTGTTTTATTCTCTCCGGAATCACCTGCCGGTGAATCATGACACATTGATGGATCTTTAGGTTCAGCCAACTTTGAGTAATCGTAAAATAAAGTCATTAAATGATGACTCCAATAATTGCAGGTGAAGGCTTACCCTAACCCACAATACATTATGTACATAGCAGGTTGCTGAGCGACTAACACTTTCAGTAATATTCTGATCTAATCATGTGATTTTTATCTTCAGTACTGCCATTGCATGCAACCATGTTTGATTAACACGTGTCAAACCAGAGATTATACACTTTCTCTGATTGAATGAAAATCTACAACCTGTTTTCCAGTCAGTGACCGGGTCAGGGATGGAATAAATGGAGGATAGCAATTGAGCCGGCTGCCGAAGCCTGTCACATTCCTCTGGGGCAATGATTAATGGCTGACAGATGGAATGAAATGGTAGTGGAGAGTGTTGCTGGAGTGAAAGATGACAGGGAAAACTGGAGTACCTGGAGAAAAACCTGTCCCGCCTCCACTTTGTCCAGCACAAATCTCACATGGAGTGACCGGGATTTGAACCATGGAACACAGCGGTGAGAGGAGGACGCTCTGCCTCCTGAGCCATGGAGCCTTCACTTCCTCTGATTATGGAAAAATATTATTCTGTGCTCTATACTCCTTGATTCCCTGACCTTCCCCAGCTTCTTAATATACTTAACAGATGGCAGAACTTTCCTAATAACTTACATGGTGATAATAAATACATCGAAACATGCACAGACGCAAAGGTATCAAGTCGACTAGCCTTCTATACGACCATTTCCAGGAATAAAGGGCAGAGACAACCTCTTAAAAAAGTTATTGTCTACTTACCCGAACCAGTATCCAGTCACGGCCAATTACTATCTCGTGAAAGATCGTTTGAAAATGTTAAGATCCAGATACACCCAAATGGTCAAAGCATGGTGAATACTGTATGGAAAGAAGTGTTATAAACTATATTACGAATGAATCAGTTATTATGTCTTCTTCTTCCTGATATGTTTCTGCTTGTGCAGGATGTTCAAGTTATTACGTACCAGTATTAAATGTTCATTGAACTATTGTCAAAGGCAGGCAAAACAATATGACTACGACAGGCTTATCAAGATGAGTTATCTGACCTGTTTATAACGAATGCTGGGTGTTTGTGTCGTCCTTAATGTTCCTTTCCTCACATTAAACACTTTACACTTCCGCAATTACTATTACACGCAGGTTCATAACATATGGTGCAAGTAGTGGCAAAAGATCATTACAGGTGACGCCACGATTAAATAGCATTTAAAAGTAAATAAGTAAATAAAAATAAATAATTTTAAATTTTAATCATAAAAATATACCAGAAATTAACTTACCACGCAGATACCAACTCTGTGCATAGCTACAACAAACATATCTATAGGTTCATTTAAATGCGAGGAGAATACAATACTTTTTTTATTTTTTTATTTTATGGACTGCACCTCAATATCTAGTACGTACTCCCATTGAAGGTTATCTAATGTGTGAATTCCTCTTTACAGTTAGTGTGTAACTGTAAAGAACACACAAACAATCCGCATCAAGCTTTCACTGCCCTCCCCTAGATGTTAGGAACAGTTAGCAGTTGTCCACGTCAAGATGTGTGGTCTCTTTATAATGTAATAGAAACAAGTAAGGAAGGATAGGATTTATAGAAAGTAGATAAGTTTGTAGAGTAATTACATAAGTATAACTGCATCAAGAGAACATTGTCCTCATAATAGTGCTAGATTCTAGTTAGTATAGCTGTTAGCATTATTGGCAGGATATTTAACATTGTCCTTCCGATACTGCTAGAGTCTAGTTTCTACAGCCTCTAGGTTTAGTGGCAGGATAATTACACAACTGCTCCCACATCAAGATAACATCATCCTCCTGATATTGCTAGAGTCTAGTTTGTACAGACACTAGCCATAGTGGCAGGATAGTTTTAAAAATCCTCCCACATCAAGATAACATCGTCCTCCGGATACTGCCAGAGTCTACTTTGTAGAGCCACTAGCTTAGTTGCAGGTTAATTATATAACTGCTCCCACATCAAGAGAACTTGATCCTCCTGATACTGACAGAGTCTAGTTTGTATAGCCTCAAGCTTTAGTGGCAGGAGAGTTATATAACCGCCCCCAAATCACGAGAACACCGTCCTCCTGATACTAATAGAACCTAGTATGTATAGCCACTAGATTTTGTGGTAGGATAGTTATATAACTGCTCCGACATCAAGAGAACATAGTCCTCCTGGTACTGCTAGAGTTTAGTTTGTATAGCCATTAGCTTTAGTGGTAGGATAGTTCATTAACTACTCCCATATCAAGAGAATGTACTCCTCCAATACTGCTAGAGTCTAGTTTGTACAGACACTAGCCATAATGGCAGGATAGTTTTAAAAATCCTCCCACATCAAGTTAACATTGTCCTCCGGATACTGCCAGAGTCTACTTTGTAGAGCCACTAGCTTAGTTACAGGTTAATTATATAACTGCTCCCACATCAAGAGAACTCGATCCTCCTGATACTGACAGAGTCTAGTTTGTATAGCCTCAAGCTTTCGTGGCAGGATAGTTATATAACCGCCCCCAAATCACGAGAACACCGTCCTCCTGATACTAATAGAACCTAGTATGTATAGCCACTAGATTTTGTGGTAGGATAGTTATATAACTGCTCCGACATCAAGAGAACATAGTCCTCCTGGTACTGCTAGAGTTTAGTTTGTATAGCCATTAGCTTTAGTGGTAGGATAGTTTATTAACTACTCCCATATCAAGAGAATGTACTCCTCCAATACTGCTAGAGACTAGCTTGTACAGACACTAGCCATAGTGGCAGGATAGTTTTAAAAATCCTCCCACACCAAGATAACATCGTCCTCTGGATACTGCCAGAGTCTAATTTGTAGAGCCACTAGCTTTAGTTGCAGGTTAATTACATAACTGCTCCCACATCAAGACAATGTCATCCTCCTGATAGTGCTAGATTTTAGTTTGTATAGCCAAAAGCTTTATTGGAATGTTAGTTATATAGCAGCCCCACATTAAGAGAACATCATCCTTCTGCTACCACTAGAAGCTACTTTGCAAAGCCACTAGCTTTAGTGACAGGATAGTTATATAACTGCTCCCACATCAAGAGAACTCAATCTTCCTGATACTGACAGAGTCTAGTTTGTATAGCCTCAACCTTTAGTGGCAGGATAGTTAAATAACCACCCACAAATCAAGAGAACACCGTCGTCCTGATACTAATAGAACCTAGAATGTATAGCCACTAGATTTTGTGGTAGGATAGTTATATAACTGCTCCGACATAAAGAGAAAATGGTCCTCCTGGTACTGCTAGAGTTTAGTTTGTATAGCTATTAGTTTTAGTGGTAGGATAGTTCATTAACTACTCCCATATCAAGAGAATGTACTCCACCTGATACTGCTAGAGACTAGCTTGTACAGCCATTAGCTTTAGTGGTAGGATAGTCAAATAACTACTCCAAAACCAAGAAAACATTATCCTCATGATATTGATAGAGTTAAGATTGTATTGCCATTAACTTTAGTGGTAGGATATTTATATAACTCCTTCCACATCAAGAGTATATACTTATACTGACAGAGTTTAATTTGTATACCCAATAGCTTTAGTGGTAAGGTAGATATATAACTGCTCCCACATTAAGAGAACATCATCCTCCTCATACTGAAAGAGTCTTGTTTGCTTAGCTACTAGCTTTAGCATAGTACAGACATATAACTGCTCCCAAATCAAGGGAACATCATCCTACTGGTACAGATAGTATAGTTTGTATAGCCATAGCATTAGCGCAGGATAGTGATACAACTGCTCTCACATCACGACAAATTCATCCTCCTGATACTGGTAAAGTCTAATTTGTATAGCTTTAGTGTAGTATAGATATATAACTCCTCCCACATCAAGAGAACGTCATCCACATACTGATAGTCTAGTTTGCACAGCCATACCTTTAGTGCAGGATAGTGATATAACTGCTCCCACATCAAGAGAATATCATAATCCATATACTGAGAGAGTCTAGTTTGTATAGCCGTAGCTTTAGTGCAGGATAGTCATACAAATGCCCCCACATCTAGAGAACATCCTCCATCTTATACTGATAGAGTCTAGTTTGTATAGCCATAGCTTTAGTAAGGATAGTGATGTAACTGCCCCCACAGCAAGAGAACATCATCCTCCTGATACTTATAGGGTATAGTCTAGTTTGTATGTTCATTAGCTTTAGTGTGGTATACATATGTTATTGCTCCCGCATCAAGAGAACATCATCCTTCTGATACTGATAGAGCCTGGATTGTATAGCAATAGCATTAGTTCAGGATAGTGACATAACTGCTCCCACATCAAGAGAACATTGTCCTCCTGATACTAATAGAGTCTAGTTTGTACAACCATAATTTCAGTGCAGAATAGTGATATTACAGCCCCCACATCAAGAGAACATCGTCCTCCTCATACTGAAAGAGTCTAGTTTGTATATCTAATAGCCTTAGTGTAGTATAGATATATACCTGCTGCCACATCAAGGGAACATCATCCTTCTGATACTGATACAGGCCAATTTTGTACAGCCACAGTTTTAGTGCAGGATAATGATATAACTGCTCCCACATCGAGACATGTTCATCCTCCTGATACTGATAGTCTAATTTGTATAGCTGTAGTGTAGTATAGATATATAATTCCTCCCACATCAAGTGAATAACGTCATCCTCATACTGATATGTCTAGTTTGCATAGCCATAGCTTTAGTGCAGAATAGTGATATATATGCTCCCACATCTAGAAAACATTGTCATCGTGATACTGATATGTCTAGTTTGTATAGCCATAGTTTTAGTGCAGGATAGTGATATAACTGTGCCCACATCAAGAGAACATTGTCATCCTGATACCGATAGAGTATAGTTTGTATAGCCATAACCTTAGTGCAGGATAGCTAAATAATTGCTCCCACATCAAGACAAATTCGTCCTTCTGATACTGATAAGAGTCAAGTTTGTATAGCTACTAGGTTTAGTGTAGTATAGATATATAGATGCACCCACATAAAGACAACTTCGTCCTCCCCATAGTGATAGAGCGTCTAGTATGTATAAATACTGCCTTAGTGTAGTATAATGATATAATGCTCCCACATCAAGACAACATCGTCCGCCTGATACAGATAGAGTCTAGGCTGCATAGCCATAGCTTTAGTACAGAATAGTGATATAACTGCTCCCACATCAAGAGAACATCGTCCTCCTGATAGTGATAGAGCCTAGTTTGTATAGCCATAGGTTTAATGCAGGATAGTTATATAACTGCGCGTTCATCAAGAGAACATTGTGCTCCTGATACTGATAGAGTCTAGTTTGTATAGCTACAAGCTTTAGTGTGTTATAGATACATAACTTCTCCCACATCAAGACAACTTCGTCCTTCTGACACAGATAGAGTCTAGTTTTTATATCTACTAGCTTTAGTGTATTATAGATACATAACTGCTCCCTCATCAAGAGAACATCATCCTTCTGATACTGATAGAGTCTAGTTTGTATAGCTACTAGCTTTAGTGTTGTATAGATATATAACTGCTCCCTCATCAAGGGAACATCCTCCTGATACTGATGGCACCTAGTTTGTATAGCAATAGCTTTAGTGCAGGATAGTGATATAACTACTCCTACATCAAGGGATCATCGTTTTCCTGATACTGATAGAGTCTACTTTGTCTAGCCATAGCATTAGTGCAGGATAATGATATAAGTGTGCCCACATCAAGAGAACATTGTCTTCCTGATACTGATAGAGTGAAACGTGTATAGCTGTAGTGAAGTATAGATATATAATTCCTCCCACATCGAGAGAATAACGTCATCCTCATACTGATAGAGTCTAGTTTTTATAGAGAGAGCTTTAGCGCAGGATATTGATATAAGTGCTCCCACATCAAGAGAACATCATCCTCCTGATACTGGTAGACTGTAGTTTGTATAGCCATAACTCTAGTGCCGGATAGTGATTTAACTACTCCACATCAAGAAAACATCGTCCTCCTGATACTGATAGGGTCTATTTTTTATAGCCATAGCTTAGCGGAGGATAATAATATAACTGCTCCCACATCAAGACAGATTCGTCCTGATGATACTGATAGAATCTAATTTGTATAGCTTTAGTGTAGTATATATATCACTGCTCCCACATTAAGAGAACAACGTCATCTTCATACTGATAGGGTCTAGTTTGTATAGCCGTAGTTGCAGTGCAGTAGAGTGTTATAACTACTCCCACATCAAGAGAACACCGTCGTCCTGATACTGATAGAGTCTAGTTTGTATCGCCATAGACTTTAGTGCAGGATATTGATATAAGTTCTCCCACATTTGAGAATATCGCCTTCCTGATACTGATAGAGTCTAGTTTGTATAGATATATAACTGCTCCACATCAAGAGAACATCATCCTATGCATACTGATAGACTCTAGTTCGTACAGCCATACGTTTAGAACAGGATAGTGATATAAAGGTCCCACTTCATGAGAACACCGTCCTCCTGATACTGATAGAGTCTAGTTTGTATCGCCATAGACTTTAGTGCAGGATATTGATATAAGTTCTCCCACATTTGAGAATATCGCCTTCCTGATACTGATAGAGTCTAGTTTGTATAGATATATAACTGCTCCACATCAAGAGAACATCATCCTATGCATACTGATAGACTCTAGTTCATACAGCCATACGTTTAGAACAGGATAGTGATATAAAAGTCCCACTTCATGAGAACACCGTCCTCCTGATACTGATAGAGTCTAGTTTGTATCGCCATAGACTTTAGTGCAGGATATTGATATAAGTTCTCCCACATTTGAGAATATCGCCTTCCTGATACTGATAGAGTCTAGTTTGTATAGCTAATAGCATAAGTGTAGTATAAATATATAACTGCTCCACATCAAGAGAACATCATCCTATGCATACTGATAGACTCTAGTTCATACAGCCATACGTTTAGAACAGGATAGTGATATAAAGGTCCCACTTCATGAGAACACCGTCCTCCAGATACTGATAGTTTCTAGTTTGTATACCCATAGCATTAGTGCTAATAGTGATATAACTGCTCCACATCAAGAGAAACACCGTCCTCCGCATACTGATAGACTCTAGTTTGTACTGCCATACCTTTAGTGCGGGATAGTGATAGAAATGCTCCCACATCAAGAGAACACCGTCCTTATGATACTGATAGAGTCTAGTTTGTATAGCAACCAGCTTGTGTGTAGCATAGATATATAACTGCACCCACAACAAGACAACATCGTCTCTCAAAACTGATAGGGTCTAGTTTCTATAGCCACTAGTTTTGTGTAGTATGGATATATAACTGCTCCCACATCAAAAGAAAATCGTCATTATACTGATCGATTCTAGTTTGTACAGCAATAGTTCTAGTGCAGGATAGTGATATAACTCCTCACACATCAGTAGAACACCGTCCTCCTGATACTGATTGCACCTAGTTTGTATAGCCATAGCTTTAGTGAAGGATAGTGACATAACTGCTCCCACATCAAGACAACTTCGTCCTCCTGATAATGATAGGGTCTAGTTTGTATACATAATAGCTTTAGTGTAGTATAGATATACAATTGCTCCCACTTCAAGAGAGAATCCTCCGGATAATGATAGTCTAGTTTGTATAGATATAGCTTTAGTGCAGTATAGTGATAAAAAATGCTCCCGCATCAACAACATCTTCCTTCTGATACTGATAGAGTCTAGTTTGTATAGCTACTAGCTTTAGTGTAGGATAGATATATAACTGCTCCCACATCAAGACAACATCGTCCACCTGATACTATAAGGGTCTAGTTTGTATAGCTACTAGCTTTAGTGTAGTATAGATATATAACTGCTCCCACATCAAGAGAAAATCCTCCGGATAACGATAGAGTCTAGTTTGTATAGCAATAGCTTTAGTGAAGGATAGTGATACAAATTCTCGCACATAAGGAGATCATTGCCCACCTGATAATCATAGAGTCTAGTTTGTATAGCAGTAGCTTTAGTCAAGAATAGTGATATAACTGCACCCACATCAACAGAAATTCATCCTCCTGATACTGATAGAGGCTAGTTTCTATAGATGTAGCTTTAGTGCCAGATAGTGATATAACTGCTCCCACATCAAGAAAAAAACCTTCTTCATGAATATGATAGGGTCTATTTTGTATAGCCATACCTCTAGTGCAGGATAGTGATAAAACTGCTCCCACATCAATAGAACACCGTCCTTATGATACTGATAGAGTCTAGTTTGTATAGCAACCAGCTTATGTGTAGCATAGATATATAACTGCACCCACATCAAGACAACATCGTCTCTCGAAACTGATGGGGTCTAGTTTCTATAGCTACTAGTTTTGTGTAGTATAGATATATAACTGCTCCCACATCAGGAGAAAATCCTCATGATACTGATAGAGTCTAGCTTGTATAGCCATAGCTTTAGTGCAGGATAGTGATACAACTGCTCCAACAACAAGAAAACATCGTCCTCCTGATACTGATAGGGTCTAGTTTGTATTGCCATAGCTTTAGTGCAGGATAGTGATATAACTGCTCCAACATCACAGAACACCGTCCTCCTGATACTGATATAATTTATTTTTATAGCCTTAGCTTTAGTGCAGAATAGTGATACAAGTGCCTCCCAAGAAGAGAACAACGTCCTCCTGATACTGATCGAGTCTAGTTTGTATAACCCGAGCTTTAGTGCAGGATAGTGATAAAACTGCTCCCACATCAAAACAAATTCGTCCTTCTGATACTGATAGTGTAGTTTGTATAGCTACTAGCTTTAGTGCAGGATAGTGATAAAACTGCTCCCACATCAATAGAACACCGTCCTTATGATACTGATAGAGTCTACTTTGTATAGCAACCAGCTTATGTATAGCATAGATATATAACTGCACCCACATCAAGACAACATCGTCTCTCGAAACTGATAGGGGCTAGTTTCTATAGCTACTAGTTTTGTGTAGTATAGATATATAACTGCTCCCACATCAAGAGAAAATCCTCATGATACTGATAGTCTAATTTGTATAGCCATAGCTTTAGTGCATGATAGTGATATAACTGCTCCCTCATCAACAGAACTTCGTACTCCTGATACTGATAGAGTCTGGTTAGTATAGCTACTAGCTTTAATGTGGTATGAATATATAACTGCTCCCACATGAAAAGAAAATCCTCGGGATCCTGATAGGGTCTAGTTTTTTTAGCCATAGCTTTTGTGCTGGATAGTGATATAACTGCTCCCACATCAAGAGAACACCGTCCTCCTGATACTGATAAAGTCTAGTTTGTATAGCAATAGCTTAAGTGCGGGATATTGATATAGGTTCTCCCACATCAAGAGAACATCGCCTTCCTGATGCTGATAGAGTCTAGTTTGTATAGCCATAGCTTTATAGCAGGATAGTGATATAACTGCTCCAACATCAAGAGAACACCAACATCCTGATACTGATATAATCTATTTTTATAGCCATAGCTTTAGTGCAGAATAGTGATATAACTGCTCCCACATCAACAGAACTTCGAACTCCTGATACTGATAGAGTCTGGCTAGTAAACCTACTAGCTTTAGTGTGGTATAGATATATAACTGCTCCCAAATCAAGAGAAAATCCTCGGGATTCTGATAGGTTCTAGTTCGTATAGCCATAGCTTTTGTGCAGGATAGTGATATAACTGCTCCCACATCAACAGAACTTCGTACTCCTGATGCTGATAGAGTCTGGTTAGTATACCTACTAGCTTTACTGTGGTACTGCTCCCAAATCAAGAGAAAATCCTCGGGATTCTGATAGGTTCTAGTTTGTATAGCCATAGCTTTTGTGCTGGATAGTGATATAACTGCTCCCCCATCAAGAGAACATGGTCCTCCTGATACGGATACAGTCTAGTTTGTATAGCCACACCTTTAGTGAAGGATAGTGACATAACTCCTCCCACATCAAGACTACTTCGTCCTCTGGATAGTGATAGGGTCTAGTTTGTATACCTAATAGCTTGTATAGATGGACCTTAGTGCCGGATAGTGATATAACTGCTCCCACATCAAGAAAACATCGTCCTCCTGAATATGATAGGTCTATTTTGTATAGCCAAGTTTAGCGCAGAATAGTGATATAACTGCTCCCACAACAAGACAAATTCGTCCTCCTGATACTGATAGCATCTAATTTGTATAGCTTTAATGTAGTATATATATAACTGCTCCCACATAAAGAGAACAACATCATCCTCATACTGATAGGGTCTAGTTTGTATAGCCGTAGTTGTAGTGCAGCAGAGTATTATAACTGCTCCCACCTCAACAGAACTTCGTACTCCTGATACTGATAGAGTCTAGTTTGTATATCTACTAGCTTTAGTGAAGTATAGATATATGACTGCTCTCTCATCAAGAGAACATCATCCTTCTGATACTGATAGAGTCTTCTTTGTATAGCTACTAGCTTTAGTGTAGTACAGATATATAACTGCTCCCTCATCAAGGGAACATCCTTCTACTGATGGTGTCTACTTTGTATAGCAATAGTCTTAGTGCGGGATAGTGATATAACTACTCCTACATCAAGGGATCATCGTCTTCCTGATACTGATAGAGTCTAGTTTGTATAACCATAGCATTAGTGCACGGTATTGATATAAGTGCGCCCACATCAAGAGAACATTGCCTTCCTGATACTGATAGAGTCAAAAGTGTATAGCTGTAGTGAAGTATAGATATGTAACTCCTCCCACATCTAGAGAATAACGTCATCCTCATACAGATAGAGTCTAGATTTTATAGCCAGAGCTTTAGTGCAGGATATTGATATAACTGCTCCCACACCAAGAGAACATCGTCCTCCTGATACTGGTAGCCTCTAGTTTGCATAGCCATAGCTGTAGTGCCGGATGGTGATTTAATACTCCACATCAAGAAAACATCGTCCTCCTGATACTGATCGTGTCTATTTTTTTATAGCCAGAGCTTTAACGCAGGATAGTAATATAACTGCTCCCACATCAAGACAAATTCGTCCTCGTAATACTGATAGAGTCTAGTTTGTATAGCTAATAGCGTAAGTGTAGTATAGATATATAACTGCTCCACATCAAGAGAACATCATCCTATGCATACTGATAGACTCTAGTTTGTACAGCCATACGTTTAGTGCAGGATAGTGATATAAAGGTCCCACCTCAAGAGAACACCGTCCTCCAGATACTGATAGTTTCTAGTTTGTATACCCATAGCATTAGTGCAGGATAGTGATAAAAGTGCTCCCACACCAAGAGAAACACCGTCCTCCGCATACTGATAGAATCTAGTTTGTACTGCCATACCTTTAGTGCAGGATAGTGATAGAAAAGCTCCCATATCAAGATAACACCGTCCTTATGATACTGATAGAGTCTAGTTTGTATAGCAACTTGCATAGGTGTAGTATAGATATATAACTGCTTCCACATCAAGAGAACATCATCCTCCACAAACTGATAGACTCTAGTTTGTACAGCGATTCCTGTAGTGGAGGATAATGATATAAAGGTACCACATCAATGAACACCGTCCTCCTGATACCGATAGATTCTAGTTTGTATAGGCATAGCTTTAGTGCAGGATAGTGATACAAATGCTCTCACATCAAGATAATATCGTCCTTCTGATGCTGATAGTGTCTAGTTTGAATAGCCTTAGTTTTAATGCAGGATAGTACTGTAACTGCTCCCACATCTAGAAAACAAGGTCCTCCTGATACTGATAGGGTCTAGTTTGTATAGATATAGCTTTAGTGCCGGATAGTGATATAACTACTCCCATATCAAGAAAACAACATCCTCCTGAATCTGATAGGTTCTATTTTGCATAGCCATAGCTTTAGCGCAGTAGAGTGATATAACTGCTAGCACATCAATAGAACACAGTCCTTATGATACTGAGAGAGTCTAGTTTGTATAGATATAGCTTTAGTGCCGGATAGTGATATGACTACTTCCATATCAAGAAAACATCGTCCTCCTGAATCTGATAGGGACCATTTTGCATAGCCATAGCTTTAGCGCAGGATAGTGAAATTACTGCTCCCACATCAGGACAAATTCTTCCTCCTGATACTGATAGTCTAGTTTGTATAGCTATGATATAATATATATATAACTGCTCCCACATCAAGACAACTTCGTCCACCTGATACTGATAGAGTCTAGATTGTATAGCCATAGCATTAGCGCAGGGTAGTGATACAACTGCTCCCACATCAAGACAAATTAATCCCCCTGATACTGGTAGAGTCTCATTTGTATAGCTTTAGTGTAGTATAGATATATAACTGCTCAAACATCAAGAGAACTACGTCATCCTCATACTGATAGTGTAGTTTGTATAGCCATAGCTTTACTGCAGGATAGTGACATAACTGCTCCGACATCAAGAGAACATCGTCCTCCTGATACTGATAGAGTATAGTTTGCATAGCTACTAGCTTTAATGTAGTGTAGATATATAACTGCTCCCACATCAAGACAACTTCGTCCTCCTGATACTGAAAGAGTCTAGTTTGTATACCTACGATCTTTATTATAGATTATATAACTGCTCCCACATCAAGAGAACATTATCCTCTTCATCCTGATATCTTCTAGTTTGTACAGCCATAGTTTTAGTGCAGGCTAGTGATATAAGTGCTCGGACATTAAGAGAGCAACATCCTCAGATACTGGGAGACTCTCGTTTGAACAGGCATTCCTTTAGTGCAGGATAGTGATATAACTGCTCCCACATCAAGAGAATATCTCCCTCCTGTTACTGATACAGTATAGTTAGTAGACGTACTAGCTTTAGTGTAGTATAGATATATAACAGCTCCCACATCAAGAGAATATCATAATCCAGATACTGAGAGAGTCTAGTTTTTATAGCCATAGCTTTAGTGCAGGATAGTGATACAAATGCTCCCCCATCTAGAGAATATCGTCCATCTTATACTGATAGAGTCTAGTTTGTATAGCCATAGCTTTAGTGCAGGATATTGACATAACTGCTCCCGCATCAAGAGAACATCGTCCTCCGGATACTGGTAGAGTCTAGTTTTCTATAGCAATAGTTTAGTGTAGGATAGTGAAACAAATGCTCCCACATAAACAGAACATCATCCATCTGATACTTATAGGGTATAGTCGAGTTTGTATGTTCATTACCTTTAGTGTGGTATACATATGTAATTGCTCCCGCATCAAGAGAACATCATCCTTCTGATACTGATAGATCCTGGATTGTATAGCAATAGCATTAGTTCAGGATAGTGATATTACAGCCCCCACATCAAGAGATTCTCATAGATTCTAGTTTGTATAGCCATATCTTTAGTGCAGGATAGTGATATAACTGCTCCCACATCAAGAAAATACTGTCCTTATGATACTGATAGAGTCTTGTTTGTATAAATACTAGCTTTAGCGTACTATAGATATATAACTGCTACAACATCAAGAGAACATCATCCTCCTACTACTGATAGTCTAGTTTATATAGCCATAGCTTTAGTGCAGGATAGTGATATAACTGCTCCCGCATCAAGAGAACATCATCCTCCGGATACTGGTAGAGTCTAGTTTTCTATAGCAATAGTTTAGTGTAGGATAGTGAAACAAATGCTCCCACATAAACAGAACATCATCCATCTGATACTTATAGGGTATAGTCTAGTTTGTATGTTCATTAGCTTTAGTGTGGTATACATATGTAATTGCTCCCGCATCAAGAGAACATCATCCTCCTGATACTGATAGATCCTGGATTGTATAGCAATAGCATTAGTTCAGGATAGTGATATTACAGCCACCACATCAAGAGAACACCGTTCTCCAGATACTGATAGTTTCTAGTTTGTATACCCATAGCATTAGTGCAGGATAGTGATATAAGTGCTCCCACACCATGAGAAACACTGTCCTCCGCATACTGATAGAATCTAGTTTGTACTGACATACCTTTAGTGCGGGATAGTGATGTAACTGCCCCCACAGCAAGAGAACATCGTCCTCCTGATACTTATAGGGTATAGTCTAGTTTGTATGTTCATTAGCTTTAGTGTGGTATACATATGTAATTGCTCCTGCATCAAGAGAACATCATACTTCTGATACTGATAGAGCCTGGATTGTATAGCAATAGCATTAGTTCAGGATAATGATATTACAGCCCCCACATCAAGAGAATATCGGCCTCATGATTCTCATAGATTCTAGTTTGTATAGCCATATCTTTAGTCCAGGATAGTTACATAATTGCGCCCATATCAAGAGAACATCGTATTCCTGATAATGTAAGAGTCTAGTTTGTATATCTGCTAGCCTTAGTGTAGTATAGATATATACATGCTGCCACATCAATAGAACATCATCCTTCTGATACTGATAGACTCCAATTTTGTACAGCCACAGTTTTAGTGCAGGATAGTGATATAACTACTCCCACATCGAGACATGATCATCCTCCTGATACTGATAGTCTAATTTGTATAGCTGTAGTGTAGTATAGATATATAACTCCTCCCACATCAAGTGAATAACGTCGTCCTCATACTGATATGTCTAGTTTGTATAACCATAGCTTTAGTGCAGAATAGTGATATATATGCTCCCACATCAAGAAAACATCGTCATCCTGATACTGATATGTCTAGATTGTATAGCCATAGTTTTAGTGCAGGATAGTGATTTAATTGTGCCCACATCAAGAGAACATTGTCATCCTGATACCGATAGATTATAGTTTGTATAGCCATAACCTTAGTGCAGGATAGCTAAATAACTGCGCCCACATCAAAACAAATTCGTCCTTCTGATACTGATAGAGTCAAGTTTGTATAGCTACTAGGTTTAGTGTAGTATAGATATATAAATGCACCCACATTAAGACAACTTCGTCCTACCCATAGTGATAGAGCGTCTAGTACGTATAACTACTAGCCTTGGTGTAGTATAGTGATATAATGCTCCCACATCAAGAGAACAACGTCGTCCTCATAGTGACAGAGTCTACTTTGTATAGCCATACCTTTAGTGCAGGCTAGTGATATAACTGCTCCCACATTGAGAAAACACCGTCCATATGATACTGATGGGGTATAGTTTGTATAGCTACTAGCTTTAGTCTAGTATAGTTACATAAATTCTCTCACATCAAGACACTTCGTCCTCCTGATAGTGATAGACTCTAGTTTATATAGCTACTAGACTTAGTGTAGTATAGTGATATATCATCTCCCACATGAAGAGAAAATCGTCCGCCTGATACTGAGAGAGTCCAGTTTGTATAGCCATAGCTTAAGTACAGGATAATGATATAACTGCTCCCACATCAAGAGAACATCGTCCTCCTGATACTGATAGAGTCTAGTTTGTATAGCCATAGCTTAAGTACAGTATAGCGATATAACTGCTCCCCCATCAAGAGAACATCGTCCTCCTGATACGGATAGATACTAGTTTGTATAGCCACACCTTTAGTGAAGGATAGTGACATAACTGCTCCCACATCAAGACTACTTCGTCCTCCTGATACTGATAGGGTCTAGTTTGTATACCTAATAGCTTTAGTGTAGTATAGATATATAACTGCTTCCACTTCAAGAGAATATCCTCCGGATACTGATAGAGTCTAGTCGATATAGATATAGCTTTAGTGCAGGATAGTGATATAAATGCTCTCGCATCAAGAGAACATCTTCCTTCTGATACTGATAGCTACTGATTGAGTAGTATAGATATATATAGCTGCTCCCACATCAAGAGAAAATCCTCCGGATAACGATAGAGTCTAGTTTGTATAGCAATAGCTTTAGTGAAGGATAGTGATACGAATTCTCGCACATAAGGAGATCATTGCCCACCTGATAATCATAGAGTCTAGTTTGTATAGCAGTAGCTTTAGTCAAGGATAGTGATATAACTGCACCCACATCAACAGAAATTCGTCCTCCTGATACTGATATAATCTATTTTATAGCCATAGCTTTAGTGCAGGATAGTGATAAAACTGCTCCCACATCAATAGAACACCGTCCTTATGATACTCATAGAGTCTAGTTTGTATAGCAACCGGCTTATGTGTAGCATAGATATATAACTGCACCCACATCAGGACAACATCGTCTCTTGAAACTGATAGGGTCTAGTTTCTATAGCTACTAGTTTTGTGTAGTATAGATATATAACTGCTCCCACATCAGGAGAAAATCCTCATGATACTGATGGAGTCTAGCTTGTATAGCCATAGCCTTAGTGCAGGATAGTGATACAACTGCTCCTACAACAAGGGAACATCGTCCTCCTGATACTGATAGGATCTAGTTTGTATAGCCATAGCTTTAGTGCAGGATAGTGATATAACTGCTCCAACATCACAGAACACCGTCCTCCTGATACTGATATAATGTATTTTTATAGCCTTAGCTTTAGTGCAGAATAGTGATACAAGTGCCTCCCAAGAAGAGAACATCGTCCTCCTGATACTGATTGAGTCTAGTTTGTGTAACCCGAGCTTTACTGTAGGATAGTGATAAAACTGTTCCCACATCAAAACAAATTCGTCCTCCTGATACTGATAGTGTAGTTTGTATAGCTACTAGCTTTAGTGCAGGATAGTGATAAAACTGCTCCCACATCAATAGAACACCGTACTTATGATACTGATAGAGTCTAGTTTGTATAGCAACCAGCTTATGTATAGCATAGATATATAACTGCACCCACATCAAGACAACATCGTCTCTCGAAACTGATAGGGTCTAGTTTCTATAGCTACTACTTTTGTGTAGTATAGATATATAACTGCTCCCACATCAAGAGAAAATCCTCATGATACTGATAGAGTCTAGCTTGTATAGCCATAGCTTTAGTGCATGATAGTGATATAACTGATCCCTCATCAACAGAACTTCGTACTCCTGATACTGATAGAGTCTGGGTAGTATAGCTACTAGCTTTAATGTGGTATATATACACATATAACTGCTCCCACATCAAGAGAAAATCCTCGGGATTCCGATAGGGTCTAGTTTTTATAGCCATAGCTTTTGCGCTGGATAGTGATATAACTGCTCCACATCAAGAGAACACCGTCCTCCTGATACTGATAAAGTCTAGTTTGTATAGCAATAGCTTAAGTGCAGGATATTGATATAGGTTCTCCCACATCAAGAGAACATCGCCTTCCTGATGCTGATAGAGTCTAGTTTGTATAGCCATAGCTTTATAGCAGGATAGTGATATAACTGCTCCAACATCAAGAGAACACCATCCTCCTGATACTGATATAATCTATTTTATAGCCATAGCTTTAGTGCAGGATAGTGATAAAACTGCTCCCACATCAATAGAACACCGTACTTATGATACTCATAGAGTCTAGTTTGTATAGCAACCGGCTTATGTGTAGCATAGATATATAACTGCACCCACATCAGGACAACATCGTCTCTTGAAACTGATAGGGTCTAGTTTCTATAGCTACTAGTTTTGTGTAGTATAGATATGTAACTGCTCCCAAATCAAGAGAAAATCCTCGGGATTCTGATAGGTTCTAGTGTGTATAGCCATAGCTTTTGTTCAGGATAGTGATATAACTGCTCCCACATCAACAGAACTTCGTACTCCTGATGCTGATAGAGTCTGGTTAGTATACCTACTAGCTTTAGTGTGGTATAGATATATAACTGCTCCCAAATGAAGAGAAAATCCTCGGGATTGTGATAGGTCCTAGTTTGTATAGCCGTAGCTTTTGTACTCTATAGTGATATAACTGCTCCCCCATCAAGAGAACATCGTCCTCCTTATACGGATAGGGTCTAATTTGTATAGCCACACTTTAGTGAAGGATAGTGACATAACTCCTCCCACATCAAGACTACTTCGCCCTCCTGATACTGGTAGCCTCTAGTTTGCATAGCCATAGCTCTAGTGCCGGATAGTGATTTAATACTCCACATCTAGAAAACATCGTCCTCCTGATACTGATCGGGTCTATTTTTTATAGCCAGAGCTTTAACGCAGGATAGTAATGTAACTGCTCCCTCATCAAGACAAATTCGTCCTCATGATACTGATAGAGTCTAATTTGTATAGCTTTAGTGTAGTATATATATCACTGCTCCCACATTAAGAGAACAACATCATATTCATACTAATGCGGTCTAGTTTGTAAGCCGTAGTTGCAGGGCAGGAGAGTGTTATAACTACTCCCACATCAAGAGAACACCGTCCTCCTGATACTGATAGAGTCTAGTTTGTATCGCCATAGACTTTAGTGCAGGATATTGATATAAGTTCTCCCACATCAAGAGAATATTGCCTTCCTGATACTGATAGAGTCTAGTTTGTATAGCTAATAGCATAAGTGTAGTATAGATATATAACTGCTCCACATCAAGAGAACATCATCCTATGCATACTGATAGACTCTAGTTTGTACAGCCATACGTTTAGTGCAGGAGAGTGATATAAAGGTCCCACCTCAAGAGAACACCGTCCTCCAGATACTGATAGTTTCTAGTTTGTATACCCATAGCATTAGTGCAGGATAGTGATATAAGTGCTCCCACACCAAGAGAAACACCGTCCTTCGCATACTGATAGAATCTAGTTTGTACTGCCATACCTTTAGTGCAGGATATTGATAGAAAAGCTCCCATATCAAAAGAACACCGTCCTTATGATACTGATAGAGTCTAGTTTGTATAGCAACTTGCATAGGTGTAGTATAAATATATAACTGCTTCCACATCAAGAGAACATCATCATCCGCAAACTGATAGACTCTAGTTTGTACAGCGATTCCTGTAGTGGAGGATAATGATATAAAGGTACCACATCAAAGAACACCGTCCTCCTGATACCGATAGATTGTAGTTTGTATAGGCATAGATTTAGTGCAGGATAGTGATACAAATGCTCTCACATCAAGAGAATATCGTCCTTCTGATGCTGATAGAGTCTAGTTTGAATAGCCTTAGTTTTAGTGCAGGATAGTAGTATAACTGCTCCCACATCTAGAAAACATGGTCCTCCTGATACTGATAGGGTCTAGTTTGTATAGATATAGCTTTAGTGCCGGATAGTGATATAACTACTCCCATATCAAGAAAACATCGTCCTCCTGAATCTGATAGGTTCTATTTTGCATAGTCATAGCTTTAGCGCAGGGTAGTGATATAACTGCTCCCACATCAACACAAATTCGTCCTCTTGATACTGTTAGAGTCTAGCTTGTTTACCTTTAGTATAGTATAGATATATGACTGCTCCGACATAAACAGAACAACTTCCTCCTCATGCTGGTCCAGTCTAGTTTGCATAGTCATGGCTCTAGTGACTTATAGTGATATAACTGCTAGCACATCAATAGAACACATTCCTTATGATACTGATAGTCTAGTTTGTATAGATATAACTTTAGTGCCGGATAGTGATATGACTACTTCCATATCAAGAAAACATCGTC
Source organism: Anabrus simplex (assembly GCF_040414725.1). NCBI lineage: Eukaryota > Metazoa > Arthropoda > Insecta > Orthoptera > Tettigoniidae > Anabrus > Anabrus simplex. Next base: position 61,121,711 of record NC_090273.1, on the reverse strand, counting down.
CTCCTGAATCTGATAGGGACTATTTTGCATAGCCATAGCTTTAGCGCACGATAGTGATATTACTGCTCCCACATCAGGACAAATTCTTCCTCCTGATACTGATAGTCTAGTTGGTATAGCTATAATATAATATATATATATATATATATAACTGCTCCCACGTCAAGAGAACAATGTCGTCCTCATAGTGACAGAGTCTACTTTGTATAGCCATAGGTTTAGTGCAGGATAGTGATATAACTGCTGCGACATCGAGAAAACACCGTCCTTATGATACTGATGGGTATAGTTTGTATAGCTACTAGCCTTAGTTTAGTATAGATATATAACTTCTACCATATCAAGAGAATATCGTCCTCCTCACACTGATATAGTTTAGATTGTATAGCTACTAGCTTAACCTAGTATAGTTATATAAATTCTCACACATCAGGACACTTCGTCCTCCTGATAGCGATAGACTCTAGTTTATATAGCTACTGGACTTAGTGTAGTATAGTGATATATCAACTCCCACATGAAGAGAAAATCGTCCGCCTGATAGTGATAGTGTCTAGTTTGTATAGCCAAAGCTTAAGTACAATATAATGATATAACTGCTCCCACATCAAGAGAACATCGTCCTGCTGATACTGATAGAGTCTAGTTTGTATAGCCAGAGCTTAAGTACAGTATAGCGATATAACTGTTCCCCCGTCAAGAGAACATCGTCCTCCTGATACGGATAGAGTCTAGTTTGTATAGCCACACCTTTAGTGACGGATAGTGACATAACTGCTCCCACATCAAGACAACTTCGTTCTCCTGATACTGATAGGGTCTAGTTTGTATACCTAATAGCTTTAGTGTAGTATAGATATATAACTGCTCCCACTTCAAGAGAATATCCTCCGGATACTGATAGAGTCTATCTAGTTGGTATAGATATAGTTTTAATGCAGGATAGTGATATAAATGCTCTCGCATCAAGAGAACATCTGCCTTCTTATACTGATAGAGTCTAGTTTGTATAGCTACCAGCTTATGTGTAGCATAGATATATAACTCCTCCCACATCAAGACAACATCGTCCTCCTGATACTGATACGGTCTAGTTTGTATAGCTACTAGCCTTAGTGTAGTATACATATATAACTGCCCCCACATCAAGAGAAAATCCTCCGGATACCGATAGTCTAGTTTGTATAGCAATAGCTTTAGTGATGGATAGTGATACAAATTCTCGCACATAAGGAGATCATCGTCCACCTGATAATGATAGAGTCTAGTTTGTATAGCAGTAGCTTTATTCAAGGATAGAGATATAACTGCACCCACATCAACAGAAATTCGTCCTCCTGATACTGATAGAGGCTAGTTTGTACAGATGTAGCTTTAGTGCCGGATAGTGATATAACTGCTCCCACATCAAGAAAAAAACCTTCTTCCTGAGTATGATAGGGTCTATTTTGTATAGCCATAGCTTTAGCGCAGGATAGTGATATAACTGCTCCACATCAAGAGAACATCATCCTATGCATACTGATAGACTCTAGTTTGTACAGCCATACGTTTAGTGCAGGATAGTGATATAAAGGTCCCGCTTCAAGGGAACACTGTCCTCCAGTTACTGATAGTTTCTAGTTTGTATACCCATATCATTAGTGCAGGATAGTGATATAAGTGCTCCCACATCAAGACAAATTAATCCTCCTGATACTGGTAAAGTCTCATTTGTATAGCTTTAGTGTAGTATCGATATATAACTGCTCCCACATCAAGAGAACAACGTCATTCTCATACTGATAATCTAGTTTGTATAGCCATAGCTTTAGTGCAGGATAGTGATATATCTGCTCCGACATCAAGAGAACATCGTCCTCCTGATACTGATAGAGTATAGTTTGCATAGCTACTAGCTTTAATGTAGTATAGATATATAACTGCCCCCACATCAGGACAACTTCGTCCCCCTGATACTGAAAGAGTCTAGTTTGTATACCTACGAGCTTTATTATAGATTATATAACTGCTCCCACATCAAGAGAACATTATCCTCTTCATCCTGATAGCTTCTAGTTTGTACAGCCATAGTTTTAGTGCAGGCTAGTGATATAAGTGCTCGGACATTAAGAGAACAACATCCTGAGATACTGGGAGACTCTAGTTTGAACAGACATTCCTTTAGTGCAGGATAGTGATACAAATGCTCCCCCATCTAGAGAATATCGTCCATCTTATACTGATAGAATCTAGTTTGTATAGCCATAGCTTTAGTGCAGGATATTGACATAACTACTCCTGCATCAAGAGAACACCATCCTCCTGATGCTGATAGAGTCTAGTTTGTATCGCCATACACTTCAGTGCGGGATATTGATATAAGTTCTCCCACATTTGAGAATATCGCCTTCCTGATACTGATAGAGTCTAGTTTGTATAGCTAATAGCATAAGTGTAGTATAGATATATAACTGCTCCACATCAAGAGAATATCCCGGATACTGATAGAGTCTAGTTGATGTAGATATAGCTTTAGTGCAGGATAGTGATATAAATGCTCTCGCATCAAGAGAACATCTTCCTTCTGATACTGATAGAGTCTTGTTTGTATAGCTAACAGCTTGTGTGTAGCATACATATATATAACTCCTCCCACATCAAGACAACACCGTCGTCCTGATACTGATAGTGTCTAGTTTGTATAGCTACTAGCCTTAGTGTAGTATAGATATATAACTGCTCCCACATCAAGAGAAAATCCTCCGGATACCGATAGAGTCTAGTTTGTATAGCAATATCTTTAGTGAAGGATAGTGATACAAATTCTCGCACATAAGGAGATCCTCGCCCACCTGATAATGATAGAGTCTAGATTGTATAGCAGTAGCTTTAGACAAGGATAGTGATATAACTGCACCCACATCAACAGAAATTCGTCCTCCTGATACTGATAGAGGCTACGTTGTATAGATGTACATTTAGTGCCGGATAGTGATATAACTGCTCCCACATCAAGAAAAAACCTTCTTCCTGAATATGATAGGGTCCAGTTTGTATAGCCATAGCATTAGCGCAGGGTAGTGATACAACTGCTCCCACATCAAGACAAATTCATCCCCCTGATACTGGTAAAGTCTCATTTGTATACCTTTAGTACAGTATAGATATATAACTGCTCCCACATAAGGAGAACAAAGTCCTCCTCATGCCGAAAGTGTCTAGTTTGTGTAGCCATACCTCTAGTGCAGGATAGTGATATAACTACTCCCACATCAATAGAACACCGTCCTTATGATACTGATTGAGTCTAGTTTGTATAACCAGAGCTTTAGTGCAGGATAGTGATAAAACTGCTCCCACATTAAGACAAATTCGTCCTCCTGATACTGAGAGTGTAGTTTGTATAGCTACTAGTTTTGTGTAGTATAGATATATAACTGCTCCCACATCAAGAGAAAATCCTCATGATACTGATAGAGTCTAGCTTGTATAGCCATAGCTTTAGGGCAGGGTAGTGATACAACTGCTCCAACAGCAAGAGATCATCGTCCTCCTGATACTGATAGACTCTAGTTTGTACAGCACTACGTTTAGTGCAGGATAGTGATATAAAGGTCCCACCTCAAGAGAACACCGTCCTCCAGATACTGATAGTTTCTAGTTTGTATACCCATAGCATTAGTGCAGGATAGTGATATAACTGCTCCCACACCAAGAGAAACACCGTCCTCCGCATACTGATAGAATCTAGTTTGTACTGCCATACCTTTAGTGCAGGATATTGATAGAAAAGCTCCCATATCAAAAGAACACCGTCCTTATGATACTGATAGAGTCTAGTTTGTATAGCAACTTGCATAGGTGTAGTATAAATATATAACTGCTTCCACATCAAGAGAACATCATCATCCGCAAACTGATAGACTCTAGTTTGTACAGCGATTCCTGTAGTGGAGGATAATGATATAAAGGTACCACATCAAAGAACACCGTCCTCCTGATACCGATAGATTGTAGTTTGTATAGGCATAGATTTAGTGCAGGATAGTGATACAAATGCTCTCACATCAAGAGAATATCGTCCTTCTGATGCTGATAGAGTCTAGTTTGAATAGCCTTAGTTTTAGTGCAGGATAGTAGTATAACTGCTCCCACATCTAGAAAACATGGTCCTCCTGATACTGATAGGGTCTAGTTTGTATAGAAATAGCTTTAGTGCCGGATAGTGATCTAACTACTCCCATATCAAGGAAACATCGTCCTCCTGAATCTGATAGGGACTATTTTGCATAGCCATAGCTTTAGCGCAGGATAGTGAAATTACTGCTCCCACATCAGGACAAATTCTTCCTCCTGATACTGATAGAGTCTAGTTGGTATAGCTATAATATAATATATATATATATATATATATATATATATATATAACTGCTCCCACGTCAAGAGAACAACGTCGTCCTCATAGTGACAGAGTCTACTTTGTATAGCCATAGGTTTAGTGCAGGATAGTGATATAACTGCTGCGACATCGAGAAAACACCGTCCTTATGATACTGATGGGTATAGTTTGTATAGCTACTAGCCTTAGTTTAGTATAGATATATAACTTCTACCATATCAAGAGAATATCGTCCTCCTCACACTGATATAGTTTAGATTGTATAGCTACTAGCTTAACCTAGTATAGTTATATAAATTCTCACACTTCAGGACACTTCGTCCTCCTGATAGCGATAGACTCTAGTTTATATAGCTACTGGACTTAGTGCAGTATAGTGATATATCAACTCCCACATGAAGAGAAAATCGTCCGCCTGATAGTGATAGTGTCCAGTTTGTATAGCCAAAGCTTAAGTACAGGATAATGATATAACTGCTCCCACATCAAGAGAACATCGTCCTGCTGATACTGATAGAATCTAGTTTGTATAGCCAGAGCTTAAGTACAGTATAGCGATATAACTGTTCCCCCGTCAAGAGAACATCGTCCTCCTGATACGGATAGAGTCTAGTTTGTATAGCCACACCTTTAGTGACGGATAGTGACATAACTGCTCCCACATCAAGACAACTTCGTTCTCCTGATACTGATAGGGTCTAGTTTGTATACCTAATAGCTTTAGTGTAGTATAGATATATAACTGCTCCCACTTCAAGAGAATATCCTCCGGATACTGATAGAGTCTATCTAGTTGGTATAGATATAGTTTTAATGCAGGATAGTGATATAAATGCTCTCGCATCAAGAGAACATCTGCCTTCTTATACTGATAGAGTCTAGTTTGTATAGCTACCAGCTTATGTGTAGCATAGATATATAACTCCTCCCACATCAAGACAACATCGTCCTCCTGATACTGATAAGGTCTAGTTTGTATAGCTACTAGCCTTAGTGTAGTATACATATATAACTGCCCCCACATCAATGAAAATCCTCCGGATACCGATAGTCTAGTTTGTATAGCAATAGCTTTAGTGATGGATAGTGATACAAATTCTCGCACATAAGGAGATCATAGTCCACCTGATAATGATAGAGTCTAGTTTGTATAGCAGTAGCTTTATTCAAGGATAGAGATATAACTGCACCCACATCAACAGAAATTCGTCCTCCTGATACTGATAGAGGCTAGTTTGTACAGATGTAGAACATCGTCCTCCTGATACTGATAGAGTATAGTTTGCATAGCTACTAGCTTTAATGTAGTATAGATATATAACTGCTCCCACATCAAGACAACTTCGTCCCCCTGATACTGAAAGAGTCTAGTTTGTATACCTACGAGCTTTATTATAGATTATATAACTGCTCCCACATCAAGAGAACATTATCCTCTTCATCCTGATAGCTTCTAGTTTGTACAGCCATAGTTTTAGTGCAGGCTAGTGATATAAGTGCTCGGACATTAAGAGAACAACATCCTGAGATACTGGGAGACTCTAGTTTGAACAGACATTCCTTTAGTGCAGGATAGTGATACAAATGCTCCCCCATCTAGAGAATATCGTCCATCTTATACTGATAGAATCTAGTTTGTATAGCCATAGCTTTAGTGCAGGATATTGACATAACTACTCCCGCATCAAGAGAACACCGTCCTCCTGATGCTGATAGAGTCTAGTTTGTATCGCCATACACTTCAGTGCGGGATATTGATATAAGTTCTCCCACATTTGAGAATATCGCCTTCCTGATACTGATAGAGTCTAGTTTGTATAGCTAATAGCATAAGTGTAGTATAGATATATAACTGCTCCACATCAAGAGAACATCATCCTATGCATACTGATAGACTCTAGTTCGTACAGCCATACGTTTAGAACAGGATAGTGATATAAAGGTCCCACTTCATGAGAACACAGTCCTCCAGATACTGATAGTTTCTAGTTTGTATACCCATAGCATTAGTGCTGATAGTGATATAAGTGCTCCCACATCAAGAGAAACACCGTCCTCCGCATACTGATAGACTCTAGTTTGTACTGTCATACCTTTAGTGCGGGATAGTGATAGAAATGCCCCCACATCAAGAGAACACTGTCCTTATGATACTGATAGAGTCTAGTTTGTATAGCAACCACCTTATGTGTAGCATAGATATATAACTGCACCCACATCAAGACAACATCGTCTCTCGAAACTGATAGGGTCTAGTTTCTATAGCCACTAGTTTTGTGTAGTATGGATATATAACTGCTCCCACATCAAAAGAAAATCCTCATGATACTGATCGATTCTAGTTTGTACAGCCATAGTTCTAGTGCAGGATAATGATATAACTCCTCACACATCAGTAGAACACTGTCCTCCTGATACTGATTGCCCCTAGTTTGTATAGCCATAGCTTTAGTGAAGGATAGTGACATAACTGCTCCCACATCAAGACAACTACGTCCTCCTGATAATGATAGGGTCTAGTTTCTATACCTAATAGCTTTAGTGTAGTATAGATATATAACTGCTCCCACTTCAAGAGAGAATCCTCCGGATACTGATAGAGTCTAGTTTGTATAGATATAGCTTTAGTGCAGTATAGTGATAAAAAATCCTCCCGCATCAAGACAACATCTTCCTTCTGATACTGATAGAGTCTAGTTTGTATAGCTACCATCTTATGTGTAGGATAATTATATAACTGCTCCCACATCAAGACAACATCGTCCACCTGATACTGTTAGGGTCTAGTTTGTATAGGTACTAGCTTCAGTGTAGTATAGATATACACAGCTGCTCCCACATCAAGAGAAAATCCTCCGGATAACGATAGAGTGTAGTTTGTATAGCAATAGCTTTAGTGAAGGATAGTGATACGAATTCTCGCACATAAGGAGATCATTGCCCACCTGATAATCATAGAGTCTAGTTTGTATAGCAGTAGCTTTAGTCAAGGATAGTGTTATAACTGCACCCACATCAACAGAAATTCGTCCTCCTGATACTGATAGAGGCTAGTTTCTATAGATGTAGCTTTAGTGCCGAATAGTGATATAACTGCTCCCACATCAAGAAAGAAACCTTCTTCCTGAATATGATAGGGTCTATTTTGTATAGCCATACCTCTAGTGCAGGATAGTGATAAAACTGCTCCCACATCAATAGAACACCGTCCTTATGATACTCATAGAGTCTAGTTTGTATAGCAACCGGCTTCTGTGTAGCATAGATATATAACTGCACCCACATCAGGACAACATCGTCTCTCGAAACTGATAGGGTCTAGTTTCTATAGCTACTAGTTTTGTGTAGTATAGATATATAACTGCTCCCACATCAGGAGAAAATCCTCATGATACTGATGGAGTCTACCTTGTATAGCCATAGCCTTAGTGCAGGATAGTGATACAAATGCTCCCACATCAAGAGAACATCGTTCATCTGATACTGATAGAATCTAGTTTGTACAACCATATTTTTAGTGCAGGATAGTGATACAACTGCTCCTACAACAAGGGAACATCATCCTCCTGAAACTGAGAAGATCTAGTTTGTATAGCCATAGCTTTAGTGCAGGATAGTGATATAACTGCCACAACATCACAGAACACCGTCCTCCTGATACTGATATAATTTATTTTTATAGCCTTAGCTTTAGTGCAGAATAGTAATACAAGTGCCGCCCAAGAAGAGAACATCGTCCTCCTGATACTGATTGAGTCTAGTTTGTATAACCCGAGCTTTAGTGTAGGATAGTGATAAAACTGTTCCCACATCAAAACAAATTCGTCCTCCTGATACTGATAGTGTAGTTTGTATAGCTACTAGGTTTAGTGCAGGATAGTGATAAAACTGCTCCCACATCAATAGAACACCGTCCTTATGATACTGATATAATCTATTTTATAGCCATAGCTTTAGTGCAGAATAGTGATATAACTGCTCCCACATCAACAGAACTTCATACTCCTGACACTGATAGAGTCTGGCTAGTATACCTACTAGCTTTAGTGTGGTATAGATATGTAACTGCTCCCAAATCAAGAGAAAATCCTCGGGATTCTGATAGGTTCTAGTGTGTATAGCCAAGTTTAGCGCAGAATAGTGATATAACTGCTCCCACAACAAGACAAATTCGTCCTCCTGATACTGATAGCGTCTAATTTGTAAGCTTTAATGTAGTATATATATAACTGCTCCCACATAAAGAGAACAACATCATCCTCATACTGATAGGGTCCAGTTTGTATAGCCGTAGTTGTAGTGCAGCAGAGTATTATAACTGCTCCCACCTCAACAGAACTTCGTACTCCTGATACTGATAGAGTCTAGTTTGTATATCTACTAGCTTTAGTGAAGTATAGATATATGACTGCTCTCTCATCAAGAGAACATCATCCTTCTGATACTGATAGTCTTCTTTGTATAGCTACTAGCTTTAGTGTAGTATAGATATATAAATGCTCCCTCATCAAGGGAACATCCTCCTACTGATGGCGTCTACTTTGTATAGCAATAGTCTTAGTGCGGGATAGTGATATAACTACTCCTACATCAAGGGATCATCGTCTTCCTGATACTGATAGAGTCTAGTTTGTATAACCATAGCATTAGTGCACGGTATTGATATAAGTGCGCCCACATCAAGAGAACATTGTCTTCCTGATACTGATAGAGTCGAATGTGTATAGCTGTAGTGAAGTATAGATATGTAACTCCTCCCACATCTAGAGAATAACGTCATCCTCATACAGATAGAGTCTAGATTTTATAGCCAGAGCTTTAGTGCAGGATATTGATATAACTGCTCCCACACCAAGAGAACATCGTCCTCCTGATACTGGTAGCCTCTAGTTTGCATAGCCATAGCTCTAGTGCCGGATAGTGATTTAATACTCCACATCTAGAAAACATCGTCCTCCTGATACTGATCGGGTCTATTTTTTATAGCCAGAGCTTTAACGCAGGATAGTAATATAACTGCTCCCTCATCAAGACAAATTCGTCCTCATGATACTGATAGAGTCTAATTTGTATAGCTTTAGTGTAGTATATATATCACTGCTCCCACATTAAGAGAACAACGTCATATTCATTCTAATAGTGTCTAGTTTGTAAGCCGTAGTTGCAGGGCAGGAGAGTGTTATAACTACTCCCACATCAAGAGATCACCGTCCTCCTGATACTGATAGAGTCTAGTTTGTATCGCCATAGACTTTAGTGCAGGATATTGATATAAGTTCTCCCACATCAAGAGAATATTGCCTTCCTGATACTGAAAGAGTCTAGTTTGTATAGCTAATAGCATAAGTGTAGTATAGATATATAACTGCTCCACATCAAGAGAACATCATCCTATGCATACTGATAGACTCTAGTTTGTACAGCCTTACGTTTAGTGCAGGATAGTGATATAAAGGTCCCACCTCAAGAGAACACCGTCCTCCAGATACTGGTAGTTTCTAGTTTGTATACCCATAGCATTAGTGCAGGATAGTGATATAAGTGCTCCCACACCAAGAGAAACACCGTCCTCCGCATACTGATAGAATCTAGTTTGTACTGCCATACCTTTAGTGCAGGATATTGATAGAAAAGCTCCCATATCAAGAGAACACCGTCCTTATGATACTGATAGAGTCTAGTTTGTATAGCAACTTGCATAGATGTAGTATAAATATATAACTGCTTCCACATCAAGAGAACATCATCCTCCGCAAACTGATAGACTCTAGTTTGTACAGCGATTCCTGTAGTGGAGGATAATGATATAAAGGTACCACATCAAAGAACACCGTCCTCCTGATACCGATAGATTGTAGTTTGTATAGGCATAGATTTAGTGCAGGATAGTGATACAAATGCTCTCACATCAAGAGAATATCGTCCTTCTGATGCTGATAGAGTCTAGTTTGAATAGTTTTAGTGCAGGATAGTAGTATAACTGCTCCCACATCTAGAAAACATGGTCTCCTGATACTGATAGGGTCTAGTTTGTATAGATATAGCTTTAGTGCCGGATAGTGATATAACTACTCCCATATCAAGAAAACATCGTCCTCCTGAATCTGATAGGTTCTATTTTGCATAGTCATAGCTTTAGCGCAGGGTAGTGATATAACTGCTCCCACATCAACACAAATTCGTCCTCTTGATACTGTTAGTCTAGCTTGTTTACCTTTAGTATAGTATAGATATATGACTGCTCCGACATAAACAGAACAACTTCCTCCTCATGCTGGTCCAGTCTAGTTTGCATAGTCATGGCTCTAGTTCAGTATAGTGATATAACTGCTACCACATCAATAGAACACAGTCCTTATGATACGGATAGTCTAGTTTGTATAGATATAGCTTTAGTGCCGGATAGTGATATGACTACTTCCATATCAAGAAAACATCGTCCTCCTGAATCTGATAGGGACTAATTTGCATAGCCATAGCTTTAGCGCAGGATAGTGAAATTACTGCTCCCACATCAGGACAAATTCTTCCTCCTGATACTGATAGAGTCTAGTTTGTATAGCTATAATATAATATATATATATAACTGCTCCCACGTCAAGAGAACAACGTCGTCCTCATAGTGACAGAGTCTACTTTGTATAGCCATAGGATTAGTGCAGGATAGTGATATAACTGCTGCGACATCGAGAAAACACCGTCCTTATGATACTGATGGGTATAGTTTGTATAGCTTCTAGCCTTAGTTTAGTATAGATATATAACTTCTCCCATATCAAGAGAATATCGTCCTCCTCACACTGATATAGTTTAGATTGTACAGCTACTAGCTTAACCTAGTATAGTTATATAAATTCTCACACATCAGGACACTTCGTCCTCCAGATAGCGATAGACTCTAGTTTATATAGCTACTGGACTTAGTGTAGTATAGTGATATATCAACTCCCACATGAAGTGAAAATCGTCCGCCTGATACTGATAGTGTCTAGTTTGTATAGCCAAAGCTTAAGTACAGGATAATGATATAACTGCTCCCACATCAAGAGAACATCGTCCTGCTGATACTGATAGTGTCTAGTTTGTATAGCCAAAGCTTAAGTACAGGATAATGATATAACTGCTCCCACATCAAGAGAACATCGTCCTGCTGATACTGATAGAGTCTAGTTTGTATAGCTACCAGCTTATGTGTAGCATAGATATATAACTCCACCCACATCAAGACAACATCGTCCTCGTGATACTAATATGGTCTAGTTTGTATAGCTACTAGCCTTAGTGTAGTATAGATATATAACTGCCCCCACATCAAGAGAAAATCCACCGGATACCGATAGTCTAGTTTGTATAGCAATAGCTTTAGTGATGGATAGTGATACAAATTCTCGCACATAAGAAGATCATCGTCCACCTGATAATGATAGAGTCTAGTTTGTATAGCAGTAGCTTTATTCAAGGATAGAGATATAACTGCACCCACATCAACAGAAATTGGTCCTCCTGATACTGATAGAGGCTAGTTTGTATAGATGTAGCTTTAGTGGCGGATAGTGATATAACTGCTCCCACATCAAGGAAAAAACCTTCTTCCTGAATATGATAGGGTCTATTTTGTATAGCCATAGCTTTAGCGCAGGAAAGTGATATAACTGCTCCACATCAAGACAACATCATCCTATGCATACTGATAGACTCTAGTTTGTACAGCCATACGTTTAGTGCAGGATAGTGATATAAAGGTCCCGCTTCATGGGAACACCGTCCTCCAGTTACTGAAAGTTTCTAGTTTGTATACCCATAGCATTAGTGCAGGATAGTGATATAAGTGCTCCGACAACAAGAGAAACACCGTCCTCCGCATACTGATAGAATCTAGTTTGTACTGCCATACGTTTAGTGCAGGATAGTGATAGAAAAGCACCCTCATCAAGAGAACACTGTCCTTATATTACTGATAGAGTCTAGTTTGTATAGCAACCAGCTCATGTGTAGCATAGATATATAACTGCACCCACATCAAGACAACATCGTCTGTCGAAACTGATAGGTCTAGTTTCTGTAGCTACTAGTTTTGTGTAGTATAGATATATAACTGCTCCCACATCAAGAGAAAATCCTCATGATACTGATCGATTCTAGTTTGTACAGCCATAGTTCTAGTGCAGGCTGGTGATATAACCGCTCACACATCAGGAGATGACCGTCCTCCTGATACGGATTGCGCCTAGTTTGTATAGCCATAGCTTTAGTGAAGGATAGTGACATAACTGCTCCCACAACAAGACAACTTCGTCCTCCTGATACTGATAGGGTCTAGATTGTATACCAAATAGCTTTAGTGTAGTATTGATATATAACTGCTCCCACATCAAGGGAAAATCCTCTGGATACCGATAGAGTCTATTTTGTCTAGCAATATCTTTAGTGCAGGATAGTGATACAAATTCTCGCTCATAAGGAGATCCTCGCCCACCTGATAATGATAGAGTCTAGATTGTATAGCAGTAGCTTTAGACAAGGATAGTGATATAACTGCACCCACATCAACAGAAATTCGTCCTCCTGATACTGATAGAGGCTAGGTTGTATAGATGTACATTTAGTGCCGGATAGTGATATAACTGCTCCCACATCAAGAAAAAACCTTCTTCCTGAATATGATAGGGTCTATTTTGTATTGCCATAGCTTTAGCGCAGGATAGTGATATAACTGCTCCCACAACAAGAAAAATTCATCCCCCTGATACTGATAGAATCTAGTTTGTATACCTTTAGTACAGTATAGATATATAACTGCTCCCACATAAGGAGAACAAAGTCCTCCTCATGCCGAAAGTGTCTAGTTTGTGTAGCCATACTTCTAGTGCAGGATAGTGATATAACTACTCCCACATCAATAGAACACCGTCCTTATGATACTGATTGAGTCTAGTTTGTATAACCAGAGCTTTAGTGCAGGATAGTGATAAAACTGCTCCCACATTAAGACAAATTCGTCCTCCTGATACTGAGAGTGTAGTTTGTATAGCTACTAGTTTTGTGTAGTATAGATATATAACTGCTCCCACATCAAGAGAAAATCCTCATGATACTGATAGAGTCTAGCTTGTATAGCCATAGCTTTAGAGCAGGGTAGTGATACAAGTGCTCCAACAACAAGAGATCATCGTCCTCCTGATACTGATAGAGTCTAGTGTGTATAGCCATAGCTTTAGTGCAGGATAGTGATATAAATGCTTCCTATGAAGAGAACATCGTCCTCTTGATACTGATTGAGCCTAGTTTGTTTAACCAGAGCTTTAGTGCAGGATAGTGATAAAAATGCTCCCACATTAAGACAAATTCGTCCTCCTGATACTGAGAGAGTAGTTTGTATAGTGTAGTGTAGCTTTAGTGCAGGATAGTGATATAACTGCACCCACATCAAGACAACATCGTCTCTCGAAACTGATAGGGTCTAGTGTGTATAGCTACCAGTTTGTGTAGTATAGATATATAACTGCTCCCACATCAAGAGAAAATCCTCATGATACTGATAGAGTTTAGTTTGTATAGCCATAGCTTTAGTGCAAGAAATTGATATAACTGCTCCCACATCAACAGAACTTCGTACTCCTGATACTGATAGAGTCTGGTTAGTATAGCTGCTAGCTCTAGTGTGGTATAGATATATAACTGCTCCCACATCAAGAGAAAATCCTCGGGATTCTGATAGGGTCTAGTTTTTATAGCCATAGCTTTTGTGCTGCTTAGCGATATAACTGCACCCACATGAAGACAAATTCGTCCTCCTGATATTGATAGAGTCTAATTTCTATAGCTTTAGTGTAGTATATATATATATAACTGCTCCCACATCAAGAGAACATCATCCTCATACTGATAGGGTCTAGTTTGTATAGCCGTAGTTGTAGAACAGGAGAGTATTATAACTGCTCCCACATCAAGAGTACACCGTCGTCCTGATACTGATAGAGTCTAGTTTGTATCGCAACTTGCATAGGTGTAGTATATATATAACTGCTTCCACATCAAGAGAACATCATCCTCCGCATACTGATAGACTCTAGCTTTTCCAGCGATACCTGTATTGGAGGATAATGATATAAAGCTTCCACATCAAAGAACACCGTCCTCCTGATACCAATATATTCTAGTTTGTATAGCCATAGCTTTAGTGCAGGATAGTGATACAAATGCTCCCACATCAAGAGAACATCGTCCTTCTGATGCTGATGGAGTCTAGTTTGAATAGCCTTAGTTTTAGTGCAGGATAGTGCTGTAAATGCTCCCACATCTAGAGAACATCGTCCTCCTGATACTGATAGGGTCTAGTTTGTATAGATATAGCTTTAGTGGCGGATAGTGATATAACTACTCCCATATCAAGAAAACATCGTCCTCCTGAATCTGATAGGGTCTGTTTTGCATGGCCATAGATTTAGCGCACGATAGTGATATAATTGCTCCCAAATCAACACAAATTCCTCCTCCTGATACTGATAGAGTCTAGTCTGTGTACCTTTAGTATAGTATAGATATATGACTGCTCCGACATAAAGAGGACAACTTCCTCCTCATACTGGTCGAGTCTACTTTGTATAGTCATGGCTCTAGTGCAGTATAGTGATTTTACTGCTCCCACGTCAATAGAACACCGTCCTTATGATACTGATAGAGTCTAGTGTGTATAGATATAGCTTTAGTGCCGGATAGTGATATAACTGCTTCCATATCAAGAAAACATCGTCCTCCTGAATCTGATAGGGACTATTTTGCATAGCCATAGCTTTAGCGCAGGATAGTGATATTACTGCTCCCACGACAATAGAACACGGTCCTTATGATACTGATAGAGTCTAGTGTGTATAGATATAGCTTTAGTGCCGGATAGTGATATAACTGCTTCCATATCAAGAAAATATCGTCCTCCTCAATCTGATAGGGTCTATTTGGCATAGTCAAAGCTTTAGCGCAGGATAGTGATATAACTGCTCCGATATCAGGACAAATTCTTCCTCCTGATACTGATAGAGTCTAGTTTGTATAGCTATAATATAATATATATAATTATAACTACTCCTACATCAAGAGAACAACGTCATCCTCATAGTGACAGAGTCTAGTTTGTATAGCCATAGCTTTAGTGCAGGATATTGATGTAAGTGCTCCAACATCAAGAGAACACCGCCTTCCTAATACTGATAGGGTCTAGTTTGTATAGCCTTAGCTTTAGTTTAGGTTAGTGATATAACTGCTCCCACATGAAGAGAACACCGTCCTCCTGATACTGTTATCGTCTATTGTTATAGCCATAGCCTTAGTGCAAAATAGTGCTAAAAGTGCACACACATGAAGAGAACATCCTCCTCCTGATACTGATAGTGTCTAGTATCTATAGCCAAATCTTTAGTGCAGAATAGTGATATATGTGCTCCCATATCAAGAGAACATCGTCGTCCTGATACTGATAGAGTCTAGTTTGTATAGCTACAAGTTTTAGTGTAGTATAGTGATATAACTGCTCCCACATAAAGGGAACCTCGTCCTCCTGATATTGATAGAGTCTAGTTTATATAACCACACCTTCGGTGCAGGATATTGATATAAGTCCTCCCACATCAAGGGAACATCGCCCTCCTGATAGAGATAGAGACTAGTTTGTGTCGCTTTAGTGTGGTATACATATAAAACTACTCCCACATTAAGAGAACAACGTCTACCTCATACTGATAGAATCTAGTTTGTATAGCCATAGCTTTAGTGCAGGACAGTGATATAACTGCTCCCACATCAAGAGAACATCGTCCTACTGATACGGACACAGCCTAGCTAGTATAGCTACTAGCTTTAGTGTAGTATAGATATATATCAGCTCCCACATCTTGAGAACATTATTCTCCAGATACTGATAGCGTCTAGTTTGTATAGCCATAGCTTTAGTGCAGGATAGTAATAAAAGTGCTCCTTCATCAAGAGAACATCATCCTCCTGATACTGAAAGACTCTAGTTTGTACAGCCATACCTTTAGTTCAGGATAGTGATATAACTGCTCCCACATCAAGAGAACATCGCCTCCTGATACTGATACCGTCTTGTTAGTAGAGCTACTAGCTTTAGTGTAGTATAGATATATATAACAGCTCCCACGTCAAGTGAACATCATACCCCAGTTACTGATAGAGTCTACTTTGTATAGCAATAGCTTCAGCTCAGGATAGTGATATAACTGCTACCACATCATGAGAACATCGTCCTCCTGATACTGACACAGTCTAATTTGTACAACCATAATTTTAGTGCAGGATAGTGATATAACTGCCCCCACATCAAGAGAACATCGTCCTCCTGATTCTGATAGAGTCTAGTTTGTACAGCTACTAGCTTTAGTGTAGTATAGATATATATCTGCTGCCACATCAAGAGAACGTCATCCTTCTGATACTGATAGTGTCTAGTTTTACAGCCATAGTTTAATGCATGATAGTGATATAACTGCGCCCACATCAAGAGAATATCGTCCTCCCGATACTCAGAAATTCTAGTTTGTATTACCATAGCTTTCGTGCGGGATAGTGATATAACTGCTCCCACATCAATAAAAATTCGTCCTCATGATACTGGTAGAGTCTAATTTGTATACTTTAGTATAGTACCGATATATAACTGCTCGCACATCAACGTGTTCCTCATACTGATAAGATCTAGCTTGTATAGCCATTGCTATAGTGCAGGATAGACATATAACTGCTCCCACATCAATAGAACACCGTCCCTATGATTCGTGAAGAGTATAGTTTGTATAGCCATTACTTTAGTGCAGGATAGGAACATATACTTGCTCCCACATCAACAGAACATCGTCCTCATGATCCTGATTCCGTCTGTTAGTATAGCTACTACCTTTAGTGTAGTATAGATATATAACGTCTCCCACATCAAGAGAACGTCATATTCCGGATACTGATAGTGTCTAATTTTTATATCAATAGTCTTAGTGCAGAATATTTTTTATTAATGTTCCCTCATCAGGAGAACATCATCCTTGTGATACTGATAGAGTCTAGTTTGTATAGCTTCCAACTTAAGTTAGTATAGAAATATAACTGCTCCCACATCAAGTCAACATGGTCCTCCTGATACTGATAGGGTCTAGTTTGTATAGCAAAATCTTTAGTGCAGGACAGTGATACAAATGATCACAAACCAAGAGAACATCCTCCTCCTGATATTGATAGTGTCTGGTTTGAATAGCCATATCTTTAGTGCAAGGGTAGTGATATAACTGCTCCCACATCAAGAGAACACTGTCCTTATGATACTGATAGAGTCTAGTTTGTATAGCTACTAGCTTTAGCGTAGTATAGGTATATAACTGCTGCAACATCAATAGAACATCGTCCTCCTGATACTGATAGAGTCTAGTTTGTATAGCGGTAGCTTTAGTGCAGGATATTGATATAAGTGCTCCCACATCAAGAGAACATCGCCTTCCTGATACTGATAGTCGAATTTGTATAGCCATAGTTTTAGAGCAGGAGAACATCATCCTCGTGATACTGATGGGGTACAGTTTGTATAGCTACTAGCCTTTGTTTTGTATAGATATATAACTTCTCTCATATCAATAGAACATCGTCCTCCTCACACTGATATAGTTTAGTTTGTATAGCTACTAGCTTCAGTCTAGTATTGTTATATAAATTCTCTCACATCAAGACACTTCGTCGTCCTGATATTGATAGACTCTAGTTTATATAGCTACTAGCCTTAGTATAGTATAGTGATATATCGGCTCCCACATGAAGAGAAAATCGTCCGCCTGGTACTGATAGAGTCCAGTTTGTATAGCCATAGCTTAAGTACAGGATAGTGATATAACTACTCCCACATCAAGAGAACATCTTCCTCCTGATACTGATAGAGTCTAGTTTGTATTGCCATACCTTTAGTGAAGGATAGTGACATAACTGCCCCACATCAAGACAATTTCGTCCTCCTGATACTGATAGAGTGTAGTTTGTACACCTAATAGTAGTAGTAGTATTTAGTAGTATTTATTTATGAACAAACAGGCTTTCCGCCCCATTACATGTTCACAAAGCAATAAGACACAATATTAATAATTATAATAAAAAAAATAATAATAATAAAAATAATGATAAAATAATGATAATAATAATATAATACATAAAAATAAAATAATGATAATAGAGATAATAGGAATAAATAATAACAAAAATGATAACAATTCTGTAGCAGTCCTCGGCTCGAGGATCCAGCAAACTCATCACTTGTCCTTATGCCTACAGCAACTTTCGTCACATTCCTTTTCCCTGACCTACTCCCGATCAATACCAAAACATCGACAGTCAGCACTTACATTCTAACCAGCCATAACACAAACAAAAGTCCTCCACGTTCACAACAATAAATAACACAATCCTAACCCAGCAGAAAATCATAATAACTTACAATCAAATTTCAACACTGGTCTCCCTCCACACTTACCTTAAATACCACTTTTATTTCAATGCATTACTACCTCTCATGTTGCAACTTGACCATTATTTAGCCATGCTTGATCTCATTTTAAAACCCAAGCCATGCTCAGCATTACATTTGCTATCGCAACCACCACTCATTCCGTGTCCTTGTGGATTCAGCACATACGTCATCTTCATTGTCCTCTAACTTACTCTCTGTCCAAACCATAACAACCAACATTCCGCAATTGCCCTTCAATCCATCATACACTACATTTACCAACCCGCACTTAAAACAATCATCTCTCCAACTCCAAAAGTTTCAGCAATAAATTAAACCATCTCATTACCAAACCATCTTCGCCTATACCAACACTTCTCCCACACCACATTTTTTTTTTTTTTTTTCGATAAATCTAAACTAATTCAGCAATAAATAAACCATCTACATACCAACTCCCGGATTCAGATACCACCTCTTATCCACCGTTTCCATTCCAGATCCACCTCATATACCTTCCACAATACACCACTAAATCTAAATTTACAACATCTCAGATTTACAAAATAACACCGCTTAACACCGCTTCTCACCATATTTCAACCATAGTCCTCAATAACTGCGACCATTTTATACCACCACTTCTCCAACACCTCATTTCAGCAATAAGACACATCTTACCTTAATCGTATCTAGATACCAGGCCATCTTCACCTTAAAATACCAAACACTCATATACCATCTCTTCACCAACACCACATTCCAATCTCTACCATCCAAAACTCTTGTCCCTCTTAACACTCACTTAGTTAGCATTAAATAAACCTCCTACCCAACCAATAGCTAATACAGCTACCCTTCAATACCAACACATCGCTTCATATACCACCTCTCAATCTCATACCACACTATCATGCTATCCTCTCTCTTATATACATCAACAATAAATATACCACTTCACCATTGCCACATTTCGGCCTTCACAAATAATTACCATCCTAACCTAATAAATTTACAGTGAATAACAATTCAGTCTTCACAAATAGTTACCATCCTAGCCTAATAAAATTACAATGAATAACAATTACTGACATATCATAAAACAAACAGACCATGCCATCCTGTCCTCTTACCCAACTCCCCTAACTAAATACTCAGTCCCTATATACACTAAACCATTAAAATTTTAACCTACTATCTCCTTCCCTTATATAGATAACTATTCTATCCCCCTATTCCCCTGCCCACCCTCTAACTCACTCTCCTTCATTTTACTCTCGCAGGCCTTTTTTGTCGCACAAAAATACCTGTTCAATTCACCCCCTTTTTCCCATTGTTTAAGAATCCATCTCAGTATTGCGTTCTCATCCCCTCTCCCCAGAACTTCCCGATTCTCGGCACTCAATAATCTGTGTCTTAACCCCCTCGTTCCCTCACAGTCTCTTAGCAAGTGAAACTCATCATTCACATCTCCACAAAGTACACACCTTGTCTTATCCCTGCCCTGTAACCAGCCCTTATTCCTTGGCAGACCTAAAAGCCACCACATCATCCCATATCGATTTGACCTATCAACGTATCTAATATTCAACCCTGCTATCTCCTCTATTTTCGTCAAAACAATCAGCGAATTTCTTAGTCTGCTTTCCCCCAATAATTTCTGCCTATGGATATCCCTAATTCTCCTTTCTAGTATTTTCATCCCTCTCACTTCTGTCTTTGACCAAACCTCCCCCCACAGGTGCCCTAATCCTATCCTCTCTAAATATCCTTTTATTTTTTCTAACCATCCCCCCTTATACATGCTCTTAAATTGCTGTACATATGCAGCCTGTAAAACTCTCCCACCTTCCTGTCTTTTTAAATTCATCCAATATCTAACTATTCTTTTCACACCCTCTGATTCCAAATCCTCCCCACACATTAATTCCGCCCCTACGTTTGCTGTACACCTCGGTAAGCCCATCACTAACTTAGCAAAACTACTAACAATCTTTCTTAGTTCCTCTCTTTTTTCATCCAGCCCCCAAACTTCTGCTCCGTATAATACCCTCCCCACTATTACCGACCTGAACACGAGTCTCAGTGTTTTATAACGGATCCCTGGGAACTTGAGTAGCAAATTTCTGACTGAGGCTAAGGCTGCCAAGCCTCTATATTTCATTCTTTTGATCTGGTCACTCCAAGTTCCTTTATCATTAAAAATAACTCCTAGATATTCCAGCTTCCTTACCTGTTCCAATCTTTCTCCCTGTATTACCCAATTCCCTTCCATCTTTCTTCTTTTGTTCACCTGTACTATCAATATTTTAGACTTATTTCCATTAATTTTCAATCCCCATTTCCTCGCAAATAGCATCACTGACTCTAAGGCCCTATTCATCGCCCCTGAAGTTAACGTCATCAATAACACATCATCCGCAAATATCAGTCCTGGCACTTCCAAACCATTAATTACCGGTACAGCCCAATTTCCTGCCCCAAACCCCTCTAAAATATCGTTTATAAATAAAATAAACAGTATGGGCGATAACTTGCAACCTTGTTTTAAACCCACCTTGGACTCCAATGGTCCACTCATTCTCTCTTCTCCCAATTTTACACAAAACCTGACGTTCCTGTATATTCCTTCCACTGCCCTCAACATCTTCTCCGAAATCCCTAGCCTACCTAATTTCTCTCGTAGGGCCTCTCTATTTACCTTATCAAAAGCTTTCTCAAAATCTATTGCTGCTACATAAACCGTACTTCTATTCATATTCTTATACTTTTCTAAAATAGTCTTTACTATCATTATATTATCCACTGTTCTTTTCTTTTTCCTAAATCCCCCTTGGTAATCTGTCAAAATTCCATTTTCTTCCGCCCACCCACTTATTCTGTTCGCTAGCACCCCCGTATATATTTTACTCAGAGAATCCAACAGAGATATACCCCTATAACTGTTCACATCGTTCCTACTACCCTTTCCCTTGTATATAGGGCATATAATTCCTGTTTCCCATTCCCTAGGGTAATTTCCTCCCTCGCATATCCTATTGAATAGTTTCACCATGCCCTCTATCATTATCTCATTTTTACTAATTTCCTTCCAAAACTTATTATTTATACCATTACACCCCCCGGCCGACTTCGCTCTGGCTCTACTTATCACTCCCCGGATTTCCTCTCTTGTGATTTCTTTATCCAAGTCATAAATTGCCACTCCCCTATTACTCCAAATTACTTCTTCTCCCGAACCTCTCCATCTATCACCCCCCTTTTTTCCTAGTAATTCCTCGAAGTGCCTGACCCATTGCACTTCCTCAATACTCGTTCTCTCCATATTCCTTCCACCCTTAATAATTCTATTAATCTTATCCCAGACTCTCTCAAAATTGTTAGTCTTGCAGTCATTATTTATGGCTTCCATTTGTTCCTCTAACCACGTCTTTTTTGTCTCAGAAATTTTCTTTTTATACTCCTTCCTCAATCTACAGAAAAACTCCCTTTCTTGGCTTCCACCTTTCCTTCTATATTCTCCTAAAGCGTCCATCACCCTCCTCCGCAATCCTTCACACTCCCTATTAAACCATTCTTCTCCCTCTTTCTTATTTCCTTTTCTAGCTTTCACCTTCTGCGCTATCATCTTTATTGGATGTAGCAACAATTCCAAGGCTTTATCAGTATCATTCTCTTCTAACGCCCCTTCCCACCCATATTTCAGAAGATGTAACTCCTCCTTTACTACCCTATTCCAATCCCGGCCTACCTTCTCTGTCCATTTGTACTTATTATAACCCCTCCCTCGTTTATCCTTTGTCTCATTTTCCTTCTTTGTACGCTTCTCTAACTCTCTTTTCAGCATAACCCTCACCGGGAAATGGTGTGACTCAATCCAATCTCCTATTTCCATACTTACAACTTCCTCAATCATCCCTTCCGAGCTCAGAACCATATCTATCACACTACCCCCTTTCTCCGTAACATATGTCAATTTCCCCGTCCTGTCACCCTCTATCCACCCATTCAGAATATACAAGTTTCCCACAGCACACATCTCTAGGAGCTTCTCTCCATAACTATTTGTAATTTTGTCCTCACTCCTTCTGCTTTCTAACAAACACATTCCATCCTCCCTACTATAAATTGGGCTCTGTTCTCCTATTCTCGCGTTCCAATCCCCAAATAACAACATATCCTCCTCCCCTGGATACATTCCCCTTATCCTACCAATATCCACCAATAACTCTTCAAAAAAATATTTATTTGCATATTCTGAATTACTAGGATGACAGTAAACAAAAGCTAGATTTATTTTCTTCCTCCGTCCCTCTCTCTCTCCCAAATTCAATCTCAGCCATATGGTTTCCATCATATCGGTCTCTATATCCTCTACTCTTTCACTAATTTCTTCCCTAATTAGAACTATCATCCCTCCTGGTGCTCGTCCCTTATTCCTCTCTTTTCTTCTATATTTATATTTTATCTCAAACCCCTTCCATGTAATCTCCCTCCCTGTTTCCAACCACGTCTCTAAGAGTGCCACAACATCGAAACTTTCAATTACTTCCCTAACTTTCTTGTTTCCTAATTTGCTCCTTACTCCTTCAATATTCACACATCCTATCTTCCAAAATTGTTATAACTTTCCCTCCCTCCCTTCTAGGTCTCCCACTCTATTCTTACTTCTAGTATTTATCAACCTCTCTCCCTCTGTATCCTCCATCCCTTTACGTACTTTTCCCCATATGTCTTTTAAGCTCTTACTCCTGACTTTACTCATAAGTTTTTTACCTTCTTGTCGATCTGTCTCCTCTTGACCTTTCTTTTTCGCTACACCACTGCACCCTGCACTCACCTCTTCTTGCTGCTCACCCCTACTCTCCCCCTCACTATTTTGGACTTCTGAATCCATCTCCCTTTGTCCTTTCTTACTCACTGCACCACTACACTCTCCTCTCCCAGTTTCTTGCGGTCCACTCTCACCGTCCACTTCACTATCTTGGTCTTCTGTCTCCCGGCTGCACTGCCCATTCTCTTCCGAGATGCCCTGCTCTCCTGCCACGTCCCTCCTCCTCTTCTTTTCTTCTTTCTTCTTCCCATCTTGCCTTGACCTCTCACCACTCTCAACCCTCTCGTTTTCGTCCATTTCCTTTAGCTTAGAAACTGAATGAACTCTGACCCATCGCCCGTTCGTCACCTCCAACCTCAGACCTCTTATTCGGGCCTTTAGCCCCTGGTTCCTCGCTCTCCAAAGGTGCCTATTCAAGATCTTCGCGTTTTCACTTCCTTCTCTTCCCATGTCTCCTTTCACCCCTATTTTCCGCCCTTGTAAATTCTTGCTGTTTCTTAACACAGAATCTGCCATTAGGGTTGAGAACAATGTAACCCTAATTGGCCTCCGACCTTTGATTCTACCAACTCTCTCTACATCATCAATGTCTACCTCACTAAAGTTTACCTTCATAACATCACGTATAGCTTCCACCACCTTAAATATCAGCTCAATCTTGCTCTCTCTCGCCCCTTCCTCAATTCCATATAAAAATATGGCTTTTTTCAATCTCTCCTGCCTGTACCCCTCCGCTTCTTTCTTCATCTTCATCACCTCGTCTTTCAGATGCTTCACTTCCCCTCTCAATAACTCGATTTCTTTCTCGTTATTGACCACTCTCCTGCTCGATTCCTCTGTCTTCGTTTCAAGCCATTTCTTCATGTTCCCTATCTCCCTTCTCTGCTCCTCCATCATGTCCTTTATTTCCTGCACCTTATCCCATTGACACTTTTCCTGCATCACTTCACTTACAACCACCCTGAGTGCGGCCAAATCCTCTGCGCTAAATTTTCCACTGGTATTTGGGCCTGGGTTTACTTCCACCCCCCCAATAACCAGTAACACTGCTATCACTGTCACCACCAGCACCGCTTCACTCATTTTCAATCCGTCCGTCACCAATCCATTCCTGACCTCCTTCTTCTGCCTTGCCTGCCATTTCCCAATAGCGGCCCGGTACTGTTCAATGCCAACCATGATTACAGCACGCACTTCGCTACGCAACCTCTCTCCTCGACTGCTCGAGCTAGACTGTGTGTACACCTAATAGCTTTAGTGTAGTATAGATATATAACTGCTTCCACTTCAAGAGGAAATCCACCGTATACTGATAGAGTCTAGTTTGTATAGCAATAGCTTTAGTGCAGGATAGTGAAACAAATTCTCGCACATAAGGATCATCATCGTCCGCGTGATACTGATAGAGCCTAGTTTGTATAGATATAGCTTTAGTGAAGGATAGTGATATAAATGCTCCCGCATCAAGAGAACATCTTCCTTCTGATACTGATAGAGTCTAGTTTTTATATCTACTAGCTTTAGTGTATTATAGATATATAACTGCTCCCTCATCAAGAGAACATCATCCTTCTGATACTGATAGAGTCTTGTTTGTATAGCTATTAGATTTAGTGTAGTATAGATATATAACTGCTCCCTCATCAAGGGAACATCCTCCTGATACTGATGGAGTCTTGTTTGTATAGCAATAGCTTTAGTGCAGGATAGTGATTTAACTATCCCTACATCATCAAGGGATCATCGTCTTCCTGATACTGATAGAGTCTGCTTTGTATAGCCATAGCATTAGTGCAGGATATTATATAAGTGCGCCCACATCAAGAGAACATTGTCTTCCTGATACTGATAGAGTGAAACGTGTATAGCTGTATAGATATATAATTCCTCCCACATCGAGAGAATAACGTCATCCTCATACTGATAGAGGCTAGCTTTTATAGACAGAATTTTAGTGCAGGATATTGATACAAGTGCTCCCACATCAAGAGAACATCATCCTCCTGATACTGGTAGACTGTAGTTTGTATAGCCATAGCTCTAGTGCCGGATAGTGATTTAACTACTCCACATCAAGAGAACATCATCCTCCTGATACTGATAGGGTCTATTTTTTATAGCCATAGCTTAGCGGAGGATAATAATATAACTGCTCCCACATCAAGACAAATTCGTCCTGATGATACAGATAGAGTCTAGTTTGTATCGCCATAGACTTTAGTGCAGGATATTGATATAAGTTCTCCCACATTTGAGAATATCGCCTTCCTGATACTGATAGAGTCTAGTTTGTATAGCTAATAGCATAAGTGTAGTATAGATATATAACTGCTCCACATCAAGAGAACATCATCCTATGCATACTGATAGACTCTAGTTCGTACAGCCATACGTTTAGAACAGGATAGTGATATAAAGGTCCCACTTCATGAGAACACCGTCCTCCAGATATTGATAGTTTCTAGTTTGTATACCCATAGCATTAGTGCTGATAGTGATATAAGTGCTCCCACATCAAGAGAAACACCGTCCCCCGCAAACTGATAGAATCTAGTTTGTACTGCCATACCTTTAGTGCGGGATAGTGATAGAAATGCTCCCACATCAAGAGAACACCGTCCTTATGATACTGATAGAGTCTAGTTTGTATAGTAACCAGCTTATGTGTAGCATAGTTATATAACTGCACCCACATCAAGACAACATCGTCTCTCGAAACTGATAGGGTCTAAATTCTATAGCCACTAGTTTTGTGTAGTATGGATATATAACTGCTCCCACATCAAAAGAAAATCCTCATGACACTGATCGATTCTAGTTTGTACAGCCATAGTTCTAGTGCAGGATAGTGATATAACTCCTCACACATCAGTAGAACACTGTCCTCCTGATACTGATTGCACCTAGTTTGTATAGCCATAGCTTTAGTGAAGAATAGTGACATAACTGCTCCCACATCAAGACAACTACGTGCTCCTGATAATGATAGGGTCTAGTTTGTATACCTAATAGCTTTAGTGTAGTATAGATATATAACTGCTCCCACTTCAAGAGAGAATCCTCCGGATACTGATAGAGTCTAGTTTGGATAGATATAGCTTTAGTGCAGTATAGTGATAAAAATGCTCCCGCATCAAGACAACATCTTCCTTCTGACACTGATAGAGTCTTGTTTGTTTAGCTACCATCTTATGTGTAGGATAGATATATATATGCTCCCACATCAAGACAACATCGTCCACCTGATACTGTTAGGGTCTAGTGTGTATAGCTACTAGCTTTAGTGTAGTATAGATATATAAGAGCTCCCACATAAAGAGAACAACATCATCCTCATACTGATAGGGTCTAGTTTGTATAGCCGTAGTTGTAGTGCAGGAGAGTATTATAACTGCTCCCACATCAACAGAAAACCGTCCTCCTGATACTGATAGATACTAGTTTGTATATCTAGTAGCTTTAGTGAAGTATAGATATATGACTGCTCTCTCATCAAGAGAACATCATCCTTCTGATACTGATAGTCTTCTTTGTATAGCTACTAGCTTTAGTGTAGTATAGATATATAACTGCTCCCTCATCAAGGGAACATCCTCCTGATAATGATGGCGTCTACTTTGTATAGCAATAGTCTTAGTGCGGGATAGTGATATAACTACTCCTACATCAAGGGATCATCGTCTTCCTGATACTGATAGAGTCTAGTTTGTATAACCATAGCATTAGTGCACGGTATTGATATAAGTGCACCCACATCAAGAAAACATTGCCTTCCTGATCCTGATAGAGTCAAATGTGTATAGCTGTAGTGAAGTATAGATATGTAACTCCTCCCACATCTAGAGAATAACGTCATCCTCATACGGATAGAGTCTAGATTTTATAGCCAGTGCTTTAGTGCAGGTTATTGATATAACTGCTCCCACACCAAGAGAATATCGTCCTCCTGATACTGGTAGCCTCTAGTTTGCATAGCCATAGCTCTAGTGCCGGATAGTGATTTAATACTCCACATCAAGAGAACATCATCCTACGCATACTGATAGACTCTAGTTTGTACAGCCATACGTTT
Source organism: Anabrus simplex (assembly GCF_040414725.1). Classification (NCBI taxonomy): domain Eukaryota; kingdom Metazoa; phylum Arthropoda; class Insecta; order Orthoptera; family Tettigoniidae; genus Anabrus; species Anabrus simplex. The sequence goes on along the minus strand of NC_090273.1, from coordinate 61,093,933 downwards.
AGTGCAGGATAGTGATATAAATGTCCCACTTCAAGAGAACCCCGTCCTCCAGATACTGATAGTTTCTAGTTTGTATACCCATAGCATTAGTGCAGGATAGTGATATAAGTGCTCCCACATCAAGAGATACACCATCTTTCGCATACTGATGGAATCTAGTTTGTACTGCCATACCTTTAGTGCAGGATAGTGGCAGAGAAGCTCCCATATCAAGAGAACACCGTCCTTATGATACTGATCGATTCTAGTTTGTACAGCCATAGTCTAGTGCAGGCTGGTGATATAACTGCTCACACATCAGGAGAACACCGTCCTCCTGATACGGATTGCGCCTAGTTTGTATAGCCATAGCTTTAGTGAATGATAGTGACATAACTGCTCCCACAACAAGACAACTTCGTTCTCCTGATACTGATAGGGTCTAGTTTGTATACCAAATAGCTTTAGTGTAGTATAGATATATAACTGCTCCCACTTCAAGAGAAAATCCTCCGGATACTGATACTGATAGAGTCTAGTTGTATAGATATAGCTTTAGTACAATATAGTGATATAAATGCTCCCGCATCAAGAGAACATCTTCCTTCTGATACTGATAGAGTCTAGTTTTTATAGCTGCCAGCTTATATGTAGCATAGATATATAACTGCTCCCACATCAAGACAACATCGTCCTCCTACTACTGATAGTCTAGTTTGTATAGCCATAGCTTTAGTGCAGGATAGTGATATTAACTGCTCCCACATCAAGAGAACATCGTCCTCCTGATACTGATAGAGTATAGTTTGAATAGCTACTAGCTTTAGTGTAGGATAGATATATAACTGCTCCCGCGTCAAGACAACTTCGTCCTCCTGATACTAATAGAGTCTAGTTTGTATAGCTAGTAGTGTTAGTCTATTATAGTGATATAACTGCTCCCACATCAAGAGAACATCATCCTCCTGATACTGATAGGGTCTAGTTAGTATACCTACTACTAGCCTTAGTATAGTTATATAATAGCTCCCGCATCAAGAGAACACCATCCGCCTGATACTGATAGAGTCTAGTTTGTATAGCCATAGCTTTGGTTTAGGATAGTGATATAACTGCTCCCACATCATCGTCCTCCTGATACTGATAGAGTATAGTTTGAATAGCTACTAGCTTTAGTGTAGGATATATATATAACTGCTCCCACGTCAAGACAACTTCGTCCTCCTGATACTGATAGAGTCTAGTTTGTATTGCTATTAGCTTTAGTGTAGTATAGTGATATAACTGCTCCCACATGAAGAGAACGCCATCCGTCTGATACTGATAGAGTCTAGTTTGTATAGACATATCTTTGGTGTAGGATAGTGATATAATTGCGCCCACATCAAGAGAACATTTTCCTCCTCCTACAGATAGAGTCTAGTTTGTTTAGCCAAAGCTTTAGTGTAGGATAATTACATAACTGCGCCCACATCAAGAGAACATCGTCCTCCTGATACTGATAGTGTCTAGTTTGTATAGCCATAGCTTTAGTTCAGAATACTGGTATGTGCTCCCACATCAAGACAAATTCATCCTCCTGATAATAATAGAGTCTGGTTTGTATAGCTAGTGGTGTTAGTCTATTATAGTGATATAACTGCTCCCACATCAAGAGAACATCATCCTCCTGACACTGATAGGGTCTAGTTAGTATACCTACTACTAGCCTTAGTATAGATATATAATAGCTCCCGCATCAAGAGAATATCATCTTCCTGTTACTGATATAGTCTAGTTTGTATAGCCATAGCTTTAGTGCAGTATAGTGTTATAACTGCCCGCTCATCAAGAGAACATCATCCATCTGATACTGATAGAGTCTAGTTTGAATAGCTACTAGCTTTAGTGTAGAACAGATATATAACTGCTAACTCATAAAGGGAACATCCTCCTGATACTGATGGCGTCTAGTTTGTATAGCAATAGCTTTAATGCAGAATAGTGATATAACTGCTCCCACATCAAGGGATCATTGTCCACCTGATAGTGATAGTCTAGTTTGTATAGCCATAGCATTAGCGCAGGATAGTGATACAACTGCTCCCACATCAAGACAAATTAATCCTCCTGATACTGGTAAAGTCTAATTTGTATAGCTTTAGTATAGTATAGATATATAACTGCTCCCACATCAAGAGAACAACGTCATCCTCACACTGATAGTCTAGTTTGTATAGCCATAGCTTTAGTGCAGGATAGTGATATAACTGCTCCGACATAGAGAGAACATTATCCTCTTCATCCTGATAGTTTCTAGTTTGTACAGCCATAGTTTTAGTGTAGGCTAGTGATATAAGTGCTCCCACATCAAGAGAACAACATCCTCCAGATACTGATAGACTCTAGTTTGCACTCATACTGTTACTGATACAGTATAGTTAGTAGAGCTACTAGGTTTAGTGTAGTATAGATACATAACAGCTCCCACATCAAGAGAATATCATAATCCAGATACTGATAGATTCTAGTTTGTATAGGCGTAGCTTTAGTACAGGATAATGATGTAACTGCCCCCAAGGCAAGAGAACATCGTCCTCATGATACTTATATTGTATAGTCTAGTTTGTATTTTCATGGTATACATATGTAATTGCTCCCGCATCAAGAGAAGATCATCCAACTGATACTGATAGAGCCTGGATTGTATAGCAATAGCATTAGTTCAGGATAGTGATATTACAGCCCCCATATCAAGAGAATATCAGCCTCATGATTCTCATAGATTCTAGTTTGTATAGCCATATCTTTAGTGCAGGGGAGTTATATAATTGCGCCCACATCAAGAGAACATCGTATTGCTGATAATGTAAGAGTGTAGTTTGTATATCTACTAGCCTTAGTGTAGTATAGATATATACCTGCTGCCACATCAAGAGAACATCATCCTTCTGATACTGATAGACTCCAATTTTGTACAGCCTCAGTTTTAGTGCAGGATAGTGATATAACTGCTCCCACATCGAGCCATGTTCATCCTCCTGATACTGAGTCTAATTTGTATAGCTGTATTGTAGTATAGATATATAACTCCTCTCACATCAAGTGAATAACGTCGTCCTCATACTGATATGTCTAGTTTGTATAACCATAGCTTTAGTGCAGAATAGTGATATATATGCTCCCACATCAAGAAAACATCGTCATCCTGATACTGATATGTCTAGATTGTATAGCCATAGTTTTAGTGCAGGATAGTGATTTAATTGTGCCCACATCAAGAGAACATTGTCATCCTGATACCGATAGATTATAGTTTGTATAGCCATAACCTTAGTGCAGGATAGCTAAATAACTGCTCCCACATCAAGACAAATTCATCCTTCTGATACTGATAGAGTCAAGTTTGTATAGCTACTAGGTTTAGTGTAGTATAGATATATAAATGCTGCCACATTAAGACAACTTCGTCCTTCCCATAGTGATAGAGCATCTAGTATGTATAACTACTAGCCTTAGTGTAGTATAGTGATATAATGCTCCCACATCAAGAGAACAACGTCCTCCTGATACTGATATTGTGTAGTTTGTATAGATATAGCTTTAGTGCCGGATAGTGATATAACTACTCCCATATCAAGAAAACATCGTCCTCCTGAATCTGATAAGGTCTATTTTGCATGGCCATAGCTTTAGCGCACGATAGTGATATAATTGCTCCCACATCAACACAAATTCCTCCTCCTGATACTGATAGAGTCTAGTCTGTGTACCTTTAGTATAGTATAGATATATGACTGTTCCGACATAAAGAGAACAACTTCCTCCTCATACTGGTCGAGTCTACTTTGTATAGTCATGGCTCTAGTGCAGTATAGTGCTATAACTGCTCCCACGTCAATAGAACACCGTCCTTATGATACTGATAGAGTCTAGTGTGTATAGATATAGCTTTAGTGCCGGATAGTGATATAACTGCTTCCATATCAAGAAAACATCGTCCTCCTGAATCTGATAGGGACTATTTTGCATAGCCAAAGCTTTAGCGCAGGATAGTGATATTACTGCTCCCACGTCAATAGAACACGGTCCTTATGATACTGATAGAGTCTAGTGTGTATAGATATAGCTTTAGTGCCGGATAGTGATATAACAGCTTCCAAATCAAGAAAATATCGTCCTCCTGAATCTGATAGGTTCTGTTTTGCATAGTCATAGCTTTAGCGCAGGATAGTGATATAACTGCTCCCACATCAGGACAAATTCTTCCTCCTGATACTGATAGAGTCTAGTTTGTATAGCTATAACATATATATATATATAACTACTCCCACATCAAGAGAACAACGTCGTCCTCATAGTGACAGAGTCTAGTTTGTATAGCCATAGCTTTAGTGCAGGATATTGATGTAAGTGCTCAAACATCAAGAGAACACTGCCTTCCTGATACTGATAGGGTCTAGTTTGTATAGCCTTAGATTTAGTTTAGGTTAGTGATATAACTGCTCCCACATGAAGAGAACACCGTCCTCCTGATACTGATATGGTCTATTGTTATAGCCATAGCCTTAGTGCAGAATAGTGCTACAAGTGCACACACATAAAGAGAACAACGTCCTCCTGATACTGATAGTGTCTAGTATCTATAGCCAAATCTTTAGTGCAGAATAGTGATATAACTGCTCCTACATAAAGAGAAACTCGTCCTCCTGATACTGAGAGAGTCTAGTTTATATAACCACACATTCGGTGCAGGATATTGATATAAGTGCTCCCACATCAAGGGAACATCGCCCTCCTGATAGAGATAGAGACTAGTTTGTGTCGCGTTAGTGTGGTATACATATAAAACTACTCCCACATTAAGAGAACACGTCTACCTCATACTGATAGACTCTAGTTTGTATAGCCATAGTTTTAGTGCAGGACAGTGATATAACTGCTCCCACATCAAGAGAACATCGTCCTACTGATACGGACACAGCCTAGCTAGTATAGCTACTAGCTTTAGTGTAGTATAGATATATAACTGCTCCCACATCTTGAGAACATTATTCTCCAGATACTGATAGTGTCAAGTTTGTATAGCCATAGCTTTAGTGCAGGATGGTGATAAAAATGCTCCCACATCAAGAGAACATCATCCTCCTGATACTGAAAGACTCTACTTTGTACAGCCATACCTTTAGTTCATGATAGTGATATCACTGCTCCCACATCAAGAGAACTTCGTTCCTCTGATACTGATACAGTCTAGTTAGTAGAGCTACTAGCTTTAATTTAGTATAAATATATAACATCTCCCACATCAAGGGAACATCATACTCCATATACTGATAAAGTCTAGTTTGTATAGCCACAGCTTTAGTGCAGGATAGTGATATATATGCTCCCTCATCAAGAGAAAAACATCCTTCTGATACTGATACAGTCTAGTTTGTATAGCTACCAGCTTATATGTAGCATAGATATATACCAGCATCCACATCACGACAACAGCGTCCTCCTGATACTGATACTGATAGCTACTAGCTTTAGTGTAACTGCTCCCACATAAAGGGATAATCCTCTGGATACTGATAGAGCCTAGTTTGTATAGCAATAGCTTTAGTGCCGGATAGTGATACAAATGCTCCCACATCAAGAGAACATCGTTCATCTGATACTGATAGAATCTAGTTTGTATAGCCATAGCTTTAGTGCCGGATAGTGATATAATTGCTCCCACATCAAGAGATCATCGTCTCCTGATACTGATACCGTCTTGTTAGTAGAGCTACTAGCTTTAGTGTAGTATAGATATATAACAGCTCCCACGTCAAGTGAACATCTTACTCCATTTACTGATAGAGTCTACTTTGTATAGCAATAGCTTCAGCTCAGGATAGTAATATAACTGCTACCACATCATGAGAACATCGTCCTCCTGATACTGACACAGTCTAGTTTGTATAACCATAATTTTAGTGCAGGATAGTGATATAACTGCCCCCACATCAAGATAACATCATCCTCCTGATTCTGATAGAGTCTAGTTTGTACAGCTACTAGCTTTAGTGTAGTATAGATATATATCTGCTGCCACATCAAGAGAACGTCATCCTTCTGATACTGATAGTGTCTAGTTTTGCAGTCATAGTTTAATGCAGGATAGTGATATAACTGCGCCCACATCAAGAGAACATCGTCCTTCTGATACTCATAGATTCTAGTTTGTATTACCATAGCTTTAGTGCGGGATAGTGATATAACTGCTCCCACATCAATAAAAATTCGTCCTCATGATACTGATAGAGTCTAATTTGTATACTTTAGTATAGTACCGATATATGACTGCTCGCACATCAACGTGTTCCTCATACTGATAAGGTCTAGCTTGTATAGCCATTGCTCTAGTGCAGGATAGTGATATAACTGCTCCCACATCAATAGAACACCGTCCTTATGATTCGTGAAGATTATAGTTTATATAGCCATTACTTAAGTGCAGGATAGGAACATACAGTATACTTGCTCCCACATCAACAGAATATCGTCCTCATGATACGGATTCTGTCTGTTAGTATAGCTACTAGCTTTAGTGTAGTATAGATATATAACGTCTCCCACATCAAGAGAACGTCATATTCCGGATACTGATAGTGTCTAGTTTTTATATCAATAGTCTTAGTGCAGAATATTTTATATTAATGTTCCCTCATCAGGAGAACATCATCCTTCTGATACTGATAGAGTCTAGTTTGTATAGCTACCAACTTAAGTTAATATAGAAATATAACTGCTGCCACGTCTGGAGAACATCATCCTTCTGATACTGATGGGGTACAGTTTGTGTAGCTACTAGCCTTTGTTTAGTATAGATATATAACTTTTCCCATATCAATAGAACATCGTCCTCCTCACACTGATATAGTTTAGTTTGTATAGCTACTAGCTTTAGTCTAGTATATTTATATAAATTCTCTCACATCAAGACACTTCGTCGTCCTGATATTGATAAACTCTAGTTTATATAGCTACTAGCCTTAGTATAGTATAGTGATATATCGGCTAACTTATGAAGAGAAAATCGTCCGCCTGATACTGATAGAGTGTACTTGTATAGCCATAGCCTAAGTACAGGGTAGTGACACAAATCCTCCCACATCAAGAGAACATCATCCGCGTGATACTGATAGAGTCTAGTTTATATAGCCATAGCTTAAGTACAGGATAGTGATATAACTACTCCCACATCAAGAGAACATCTTCCTCCTGATACTGATAGAGTCTAGTTTATATAGCCATACCTTTAGTGAAGGATAGTGACATAACTGCCCCACATCAAGACAATTTCGTCCTCCTGATACTGATAGGGTGTAGTTTGTATACCTAATAGCTTCAGTGTAGTATAGATATGTAACTGCTCCCACTTCAACAGGAAATCCTCCGTATACTGATAGAGTCTAGTTTGTATAGCAATAGCTTTAGTGCAGGATAGTGATACAATTACTCGCACATAAGGAGATCATCGTCCGCGTGATACTGATAGAGTCTAGTTTGTATAGATATAGCTTTAGTGCAGGATAGTTATATAAATGCTCCCGCATCAAGAGAACATCTTCCTTCTAATACTGATAGAGTCTAGTTTGTATAGATACCAGCTTATGTGTAGCATAGATATATAACTGCTCCCACATCAAGACAACATCGTCCTCCAGAATCTGATAGGGTCTAGTTTGTATAGTTACTAGCTTTAGTGAATTATAGATATATAAATGTTCCCACATCAAGAGAAAATCCTCCGGATACAGATAGTCTAGTTTGTATAGCAATAGCTTTAGTGCAGGAATGTGATTCAAATTCTTGCACATAAGGCGATCATCGTCCACCTGATACTCATAGAGTCTTGTTTGTATAGCAGTAGCTTTAGTCAAGGATATTGATATAACTGCACCCACATCAAAAGAAATTCGTCCTCCTGATACTGATGGATGCTAGTTTGTATAGATGTAGCTGTAGTGCCGGATTGTGATATAACTGCTCCCACATCAAGAAAACATCATCCTCCTGAATCTGATAGGCTCTAGTTTGTATAGCTACTAGCTTTAATGTATTATAGATATATAACTGTTCCAACATCAAGACAAAATCCTCCGGATACCGATATAATCTAATTTGTATAGCCATAGCTTTAGTGCAGGACAGTGATATAACTGCTCCCACATCAAGAGAACATCGTCCTACTGATACTGACACACTCTAGCTAGTATAGCTACTAGCTTTAGTGTAGTATTGATATATAACAGCTCCCACGTCAAGATAATATTATCCTCCTGATACTGATAGCGTCTAATTTGTATAGCCATAGCTTTAGTGCAGGATAGTGATATAAGTGCTCCCACATCAGGAGAACACCGTCCTCCTGATACTGATAGAGTTTAGGTTGTACAGCCATACCTTTAGTGCAAGATAGTGACATAACTGCTCCCACATCAAGACAACTTCGTCCTAGTGATACTGATAGGGTCTAGTTTGTATACCTAATATCTTTAGTGTAGTATAGATATAGCTTTTATAAATGCTCCCGCATCAAGAAAACATCTTCCTTCTGATACTGATAGGGTCTAGTTTGTATAGGTACTAGCTATAGTGTAGTAGAGATATATTACTGCTCCCACATCAAGAGAAAATCCTCCGGATACCGATAGAGTCTAGTTTGTATAGCAACCAGCTTATGTGTAGCATAGATATATAACTGCCCCCACATCAAGACAACATTGTCTCTCGAAACTGATAGGGTCTAGTTTCTATAGCTACTACTTTTGTGTAGTATGGATATATAACTGCTCCCACATCAAGAGAAAATCCTCATGATACTGATAGAATCTAGCTTGTATAGCCATTACTTTAGTGCAGGATAGTGATACAACTGCTCCAACAACAAGAGAACATCGTCCTACTGATACTGATAGATTCTAGTTTGTATAGCCATAGCTTTAGTGCAGGATAGTGATATTACTGCTCAAGCATCAAGAGAACACCGTCCTCTTGATACTGATATAATCTATTTTTATAGCCATAGCTTTAGTGCAGAATAGTGATACAAGTGCTTCCCATGAAGAAAACATCGTTCTCCTGATACTGATAGAGTCTAGCTTGTATAGCCATAGCTTTAGTGCAGAATATTGATGTAAGTGCTCCCACATCAAGAGAACATCGCCTTCCTGATATTGATAGGGTCTAGTTTGTATAGCCATAACTTTAGTTTAGGATAGTGATATAACTGCTCCCACATGAAGAGAACACCGTCTTCCAGATACTGATATCGTCAATTGTTATAGCCATAGCCTTAGTGCAGAATAGTGCTACAAGTGCACACGCATAGAGAGAACATCGTCGTCCTGATACTGATAGAGTCTAGTTTGTATAGCTACAAGCTTTAGTCTAGTATAGTGATATAACTGCTCCCACATCAAGAGAACCTCGTCCTCCTGATACTGATCGGGTCTAGTTTGTCTAGCCATTCCTTACATGCAGGAGAGTGATATAACTGCTTCCACACCAAGAGAACAACGTCCTTCTGATACTGATAGAGTCTAGTTTATATAGCGATATCTTCGGTGCAGGATATTGATTTAAGTGCTCCCACATCAAGGGAACATCGTCCTCCTGATAGTGATACAGACTAGTTTGTGTCGCATTAGTGTGGTATACATATAAAACTACTCCCACAAGAGAACAACGTCTACCTCATACTGATAGAATCTAGTTTGTATAGCCATAGCTTTAGTGCAGGACAGTGAAATAAGTGCTCCCACATCAAGAGAACATCGTCCTACTGATACTGATACAGTCTACCTAGTATAGCTACTAGCTTTAGTGTGTTATAGATATATAACAGCTCCCACATCAAGAGAACATCATCCTCCTGATACTGATAGACTCTAGAATGTACAGCCATACCTTTAGTGCAGGACAGTGATATAACTGCTCCCACATCAGGAGAACACCGTCCTCCTGATACTGATAGAGTCTAGTTTGTACCGACATACCTTTATTGCAGGATAGTGATACAAATGCTCCCGCATCAAGAGAACATCATCCTTCTGATACTGATACAGTCTAGTTAGTAGAGCTACTACCTTTAGTTTAGTATAAATATATAACATCTCCCACATTAAGGGAACATCATACTCCATATACTGATAAAGTCTAGTTTCTATAGCCACAGCTTTAGTGCAGGATAGTGATATAAATGCTCCCTTATCAAGAGAACAACATCCTTCTGATACTGATAGAGTCTAGTTTGTATAGCTACCAGCTTATGTGTAGCATAGATATTTAACAGCATCCACATCAAGGCAAGAGCGTCCTCCTGATACTATAGGGTGTAGTTTGTATAGCTACTAGCTTTAGTGTAACTGCTCCCACATAAAGGGAAAGTCCTCTGGATACGGATAGAGCCTAGCTTGTATAGCAATAGCTTTAGTGCAGCATAGTGATACAAATGCTCCCACATCAAGAGAACATCATCCATCTGATACCGATAGAATCTAGTTTGTATAGCCATACCTTTAGTGCAGGATAGTGATATAACTGGCCCCACATCAAGAGAACATCGTCCTCCTGATTCTGATAGAGTCTAATTTGTACAACCATAATTTTAGTTCAGAATGGTGATATAATTAGCCCCACATGAAGAGAACATCGTCCTCCTGATTCTGATAGAGTCTAGTTTAAACAGCTACTAGCTTTAGTGTAGTATAGGTATATATCTGCTGCCACATCAAGAGAACATCATCCTTCTAATACTGATAGAGTCTAGTTTTACAGCCATAGTTTAATGCAGGATAGTGATATAACAGCGCCCACATCAAGAGAACATCATCGTCCTGATACTCATAGATTCTAGTTTGTATTACCATAGCTTTAGTGTATGATAGTGATATAACTGCTCCAACATCAAGACAAATTCGTCCTCATGATACTGATAGAGTCTAATTTGTATACTTTAGTATAGTACCGATTTATAACTGCTCGCACATCAACGTGTTCCTCATACTGATAAGGTCTAGTTTGTATAGCCATTGCTCTAGTGCAGGATAGTGATATAACTGCTCCCACATAAATAGAACACCATCCTTATGATTCGGGTAGAGTCTAGTTTGTATAGCTACCAACTTAATAGTAGTGTAGATATATAACTGCTCCCACATCAAGACAACAAGGTCCTCCTGATACCGATAGGGTCTAGTTTGTATAGCAAAAACTTTAGTGCAGAATAGTGATACAAATGTTCAAACACCAAGAGAACATCGTCCTCCTGATACTGATAGTGTCTGGTTTGTATAGCCATATCTTTAGTGCAGGGTGGTGATATAACTGCTCCCACATCAAGAGAACACCGTCCTCCTGATAGTGATAGACTCTAGTTTATATAGCTATTAACGTTAGTGTAGTATAGTGATATATCGGCTCCCACATGAAGAGGAAATTGTCCGCCTGGTACTGATGGAGTTTAGTTTGTATAGCCATAGCTTAAGTACATGATAGTGACACAACTCCTCCCACATCAAGACAACATCGTCCGCGTGATACAGATAGAGTCCAGTTTGTATAGCCATAGCTTAAGTACAGGATAGTGATATAACTGCTCCCCATCAAGAGAACATCGTCCTCCTGATACTCATAGGGCGTAGTTTCTATACCTAATAGCTATAGTGTAGTATAGATATATAAATGCTCCCACTTCAAGAGGAAATCCTCCGGATACTGATAGAGTCTAGTTTGTATAGATATAACTTTAGTGCAGGATAGTGTTATAAATGCTCCCGCATCAAGAGAATATCTTCCTTCTGATACTGATAGAGTCTAGTTTGTATAGCTACCAGCTTATGTGTAGCATAGATATATAACTGCTCCCACATCAAGACAACATCGTCCTCCTGATACTGATAGGGTCTAGTTTGTATAGCTGCTAGCTTTTGTGTGGTATAGATATATAACTGCCCCCACATCAAGAGAAAATCCTCATGATACTGATAGAGTCTAGCTTGTATAGCCATAGTTTTGGTGCAGGATAGTGATACCACTGCTCCAACAAGAGGAGAACATCGTCCACCTGATACTGATAGAGTCTAGTTTGTATAGCCATAGATTTAGTGCAGGATAGTGATATAACTGCTCCAAAATAAAGAGAAAACCGTCTTCCTGATACTGATATAATCTATTTTAATAGCCGTAGCTTTAGTGCAGAATAGTTATACAAGTGCTTCCCATGAAGAGAACATCGTCCTCCTGATAGTGATTGAGTCTAGTTTGTATAACCAGAGCTTTAGTGCAGGATAGTGATATAACTGCTCCCACATCAAGACAAATACATCCTCCGGATACTGATAGAGTGTAGTTCTATAGCTACTAGCTTTAGTGCAGGATAGTGATATAACTGCTCCCACATCAACAGAACTTCGTACTCCTGATACTGATACTGTCTGGTTAGTATAGCTACCAGATTTAGTGTGGTATAGATAATAACTGCTAACACATCAAGAGCAAATCCTCGTGATACTGATAGGGTCTAATTTGTATAGCCATAGCTTTAGTGCTGGATAGTGCTCTAACTGCTCCCACGTGAAGACAAATTCGTCCTCGTGATACTGATGGAGTCTAGTTTGTATACTTATAGTACAGTATAGATATATAACTGCTCCCAATAAGGAGAACAACATCCTCCTCATGCCGAAAGTGTCTAGTTTGTATAGCCATAGCTCTAGTGCAGGATAGTGATATAACTGCTCCCACATCAATAGAACACCGTCCTTATGATACTGATAGTCTAGTTTGTATAGCAACTAGCTTATGTGTTGCATAGATATACAACTGCTCCCACGTCAAGAGATATTCCTCATGATACTGATAGAGTCTAGCTTGTATAGCCATAGCTTTAGTGCAGGATAGTGATGCAACTGCTCCAACAACAAGAGAACATTGTCCTCCTGATACTGATATCATCTATTTTTATAGCCATAACTTTAGTGCAGAATAGTGATACAAGTGCTTCCCATGAAGACAACATAGTCCTCCTGATGCTGATTGAGTCTAGTTTGTATAACCGGAGCTTTTGTGCAAATAGTGATAAAACTGCTCCCACATCAAGACAAATTCGTCCTCTTGATACTGATAGTGTAGTTTGTATAGCTACTAGCTTTAGTGCAGGATAGTGATATAACTGCACCCACATAAAGACAACATCGTCTCTCGAAACTGATAGGGTCTAGTTTGTATAGCTACAAGTTTTGTGTAGTATAGATATATAACTGCTCCCACATCAAGAGAAAATCCTCGCGATTCTGATAGGGTCTAGTTTGTATAGCCATAGCTTTTGTGCTGGATAGTGATATAACTGCTCCCACATGAAGACAAATTCGTCCTCCTGATACTGATAGTCTAATTTGTATAGCTTTAGTGTAGTATATATATATATATATATATATATATAACTGCTCCCACATCAAGAGAGCAACATCATCCTCATACTGATAGTATCTTGTTTGTATAGCAACTTGCATAGGTGTGGTATAGATATATAACTGCTTCCACATCAAGAGAACGTCATCCTCCGCATACTGATAGACTATAGTTTGTACAGCGATTCCTGTAGTGGAGGATAATAATATAAGTGTTCCACATCAAAGAAAACCGTCCTCCTGATACCGATATATTTTCGTTTGTATAGCCATAGCATTAGTGCAGGATAGTGATACAAATGCTCCCACATCAAGAGAATATCGTCCTTCTGATGCTTATAGAGTCTCCTTTGAATAGCCTTAGTGCAGGATAGTGCTATAACTGCTCCCACATCTAGAGAACATTGTCCGCCTGATACTGATAGGGTCTAGTTTGTATAGATATAGCTTTAGTGCCGGATAGTGATATAACTACTCCCATATCAAGAAAACATCGTCCTCCTGAATCTGATAGGGTCTATTTTGCATAGCCATAGCCTTTGCGCAGGATAGTGATATAGCTGCTCCTACATCAACACAAATTCGTCCTCCTGATACTGATAGAGTCTTGTTTGTGTACCTTTAGTATAGTATAGATATATGACTGCTCCGACATAAAGAGAACAACTTCCTCCTCATACTGAGTTAGTTTATTTTGTATAGTCAAGGCTCTAGTGCAGTATAGTGATGTAACTGCTCCCACATCAATAGAACACCGTCCTTATGATACTGATAGATTCTAGTTTGTATAGATATAGCTTTAGTGCCGAATAGTGATATAACTGCTTCCATATCAAGAAAATATCATCCTCCTGAATCTGATAGGGTCTATTTTGCATAGCCATAGCTTTAGCGCAGGATAGTGATGTAACTGCTCCCACATCAGGACAAATTCTTCCTCCTGATACTGATAGAGTCTAGTTTGTATAGCTATAATATAATATAATATTAATATTATATATATATATATAACTGCTCCCACATCAAGAGAACAACGTTGTCCTCATAGTGACAGAGTCTAGTGTGTATAGCCATAGCTTTGGTGCAGGATATTGATATAACTGCTATCACATCAAGAAAACACCATCCTTATGATACTGATGGGGTATAGTTTGTATAGCTACTAGCCTTAGTTTAGTATAGATATATAACTTCTCCCCTATCAAGAGAACATCGTCCTCCTCACACTGATATAGTTTAGTTTGTATAGCTACTAGCTTTAGTCTAGTATAGTTATATAAATTCTCTCGCATCAAGACACTTCGTCCTCCTGATAGTGATAGACTCTAGTTTATATGGCTACTAGACTTAGTGTAGTATAGTGATATATCGGCTCCCACATGAAGAGAAAATTGTCCGCCTGATACTGATAGAGTCTAGTTTGTATAGCCATAGCTTAAGTACAGGATAGTGACACCACTCCTCCCACATCAAGAGAAAATCGTCCGCGTGATAATGATAGAGTCCAGTTTGTATAGCCATAGTTTAAGTACAGGATATTGATATAACTGCTCCCACATCAAGAGAACATCGTCCTCCTGATACTGATTGAGTCTAGTTTGTATAGCCATACCTTTAGTGATGGATAGTGACATAACAGCTCCCACATCAGGACAACTTCGTCCTTCTGATACTGATAGGGTCTAGTTTGGATACCTAATAGCTTTAGTGTAGTATAGATATATAAATGCTCCTATATTCTCCGGATACTGATTGAGTCTAGTTTGTATAGATATAGCTTTAGTGCAGGATAGTGATATAAATGCTCCCGCATCAAGAGAATATCTTCCTTCTGATACTGATAGAGTCTAGTTTGTATAGCTACTAGATTTAGTGTAATATGGATATATAACTGCTCCCACATCAAGAGAAAATCCTCCGGATACTGATAGAGTCTAGTTTGTATAGCAATAGCTTTAGTGAAAGATAGTGATACAAATTCTTGCACATAAGGAGATCATCGTCCACCTATTTATTTATCGTGTCAGAGAGTAAGAGAGACAAAAAAATAAAAAAGGTAATTTTAAATATTGGTTGACCAAAAATTGGCCACGACAAGCGCATTTGGACTTGCCCTCATTAGATCTTTAATGGTACAAGTGGCTGGAGAAGATGGACACAGTAGAAGATGCTCGTTAGTCTGCTTAGTACCACACTTGCAGTAAACTGTCTCCACAGGAAGGCCCCATTTCTGTAGGTTGGTCTTGCATCTCGTGGTGCTGGAGCGTAATCGATTGAGAGCCTTCCATGTTGTCCACTGTTCAGAATGTCCAGGAGGAAGTTCTTCCTTTGGAACCATCCATTCTCTCAAATGTTGACATTTTTCCCGCCACATTGAGATTCTTGCTTGTTGTGGTGTTCCTTTAAGAGCTTCAGTGGTTGTCAAGAAGCTCTTTCTTGATTTCAACCTAGGATGTGCTGGTTGACAGGCATACAAAGGATGGGCTTCCATAGTCATAGCCTTGCTTTTCTCATGCCTAGCAGCAATCTCACGTCGGATTTCGGGTGGTGCTATACCAGCGAGACAGTGGAGTTTATCTATGGGAGTAGGTCTTAAACAACCTGTGATAATACGGCAGGTGTCATTTAGTGCTACATCTATGTTTTTGGCATGGCTGGACTTATGCCACACGGAGCATGCATACTCAGCAGTGGAGTAGCACAGTGCTAACGCGCTTGCTCTCACAGTGCGAGGGTGAGCTCCCCAGGTGGTGCCTCGAAGTTTCCGCACTATGTTGTTTCTGGCAGACACTTTTTGTTTCACGTTTAGGCAATGTTTCTTATATCGTCCACCTGATAATCATAGAGTCTAGTTTGTATAGCAGTAGCTTTAGTCAAGGGTAGTGCTATAACTGCTCACACATATAGAGAACATCGTCCTCTTGATACTGACAGGGGCTAGTTTGTTTAGATGTAGCTTTACTGCCGGATAGTGATTTAACTGCTTCCATATCAAGAAAACATCATCCTCCTGAATCTGATATGGTCTATTTTGCATAGCCATAGCTTTAGCGCAGCATAGTGATATAACTGCTCCCACATCAGGTCAAGTTCTTCCTCCTGATACTGATAGATTTTAGTTTGTATAGCCATAGCCTTAGTGCCGGATAGTGATGTAACTACTCCCGTATCAAGAAAACATTGTCCTCCTGAATCTGATAGGGTCTATTTTGCATAGCCATAGCCTTAGCGCAGGATAGTGATATAGCTGCTCCTACATCAACACAAATTCGTCCTCCTGATACTGATAAGGTGTAGTTTGTATAGCCATTTCTTTAGTGCAGGATATTGATGTACGTGCTCCCACATCAAGAGAACATCGCCTTCCTGATACTGATAGGATCTAGTTTGTATAACCATAGCTTTAGTTTACGATAGTGATATAATTGCTCCCACATGAAAATTTTTTTTTTGCTAGGGGCTTTACGTCGCACCGACACAGATAGGTCTTATGGCGACGATGGGATAGGAAAGGCCTAGGAGTTGGAAGGAAGCGGCCGTGGCCTTAATTAAGGTACAGCCCCAGCATTTGCCTGGTGTGAAAATGGGAAACCACGGAAAACCATCTTCAGGGCTGCCGATAGAGGGATTCGAACCTACTATCTCCCGGATGCAAGCTCACAGCCGCGCGGCTCTACGCGCACGGCCAACTCGCCCGGTCCCACATGAAAAGAACACCGTCCTCCTGATACTGATATCGTCTATTGTTATAGCCTTAGCCTTAGTGCAGAATAGTGCTACAAGTGCACACACATAAAGGGAACATCGTCCTCCTGATACTGATAGTGTCTAGTATCTATAGCCAAAACTTTAGTGCAGAATAGTTATATATGTGCCCCCACATCAAGAGAACATCGTCGTTCTGATACTGATGGATTCTAGTTTGTATAACTACAAGCTTTAGTGTAGTATAGTGATATAACTGCTCCCTCATCAAGGCAACCTCGTCCTCCTGATACTGATAGGGTCTAGTTTGTCTAGCCATAGCTTAAGTGAAGGAGAGTGATATAACTGCTCCCACATCAAGAGAACTTCGTCCTCCTGATAGTGATAGAGACTAGTTTGTGTCACTTTAGTGTGGTATACATATAAAACTACTCCCACATTATGAGAACAACGTCTACCTCATACTGATAGAATCTAGTTTGTACAGCCCTACCTTTAGTGCAGGATAGTGATATAACTGATCCCACATCAAGAGAACTACGTCGTTCTGATACTGATACAGTCTAGTTAGTAGAGCTACTAGCTTTATTTTAGAATAAATATATAACATCTCCCACATCAAGGGAACATCAAACTCCATATACTGATAAAGTCTAGTTTGTATAGCCACAGCTTTAGTGCAGGATAGTGATATAAATGCTCCCTCATCAAGAGAACAACATCCTTCTGATACTGATAGTCTAGTTTGTATAGCTACCAGCTTATGTGTAGCATAGATATATAACAGCATCCACATCAAGACAACAGCGTCCTCCTGATACTGATAGGGTCTAGTTTGTATAGCTACTAGCTTTAGTGTAACTGCTCCCACATAAAGGGAAAATCCCCCGGTAACTGATAGAGCCTAGTTTGTATACAATAGCTTTAGTTCAGGATAGTGATATAAATGCTCCCACATCAAGACAAATTCGTCCTCATGATACTGACACAGTCTACTTTGTGCAACCATAATTTTAGTGCAGAATAGTGATATAACTGCCCCCACAGCAAGCGAACATCGTCCTCGCGATTCTGATAGAGTCTAGTTTGTACAGCTAGTAGCTTTAGTGTAGTATATATATATATATCTGCTGCCACATCAAGAGAATATCATCCTTCTGATACTGATAGAGTCTAGGTTTACAGCCATAGTTTAATGCAGGATAGTGATATAACTGCGCCCATATCAAAAGAATATCGTTCTCCTGATACTCATAGATTCTGGTTTGTACAACCATAGCTTTAGTTCAGGATAGTGATATAACTGCTCCCACATCAAGACAAATTTGTCCTCATGATACTGATAGTCTAATTCGTATACGTTACTATAGTACCGATATATAACTGCTCGCACATCAACGTGTTCCTCATACTGATAAGGTCTAGTTTGTATAGCCATTGCCCCTGTGCAGGATAGTGATATAACTGCTCCCACATCAATAGAACACCGTCCTTATGATTCGGGAAGGGTCTAGTTTGTATAGCCATTACTTTAGTGCAGGATAAAACATATACTTGCTCCCACATGAAGAGAACATCGTCCGCATGATACTGATTCCGTCTGTTAGTATAGCTACTAGCTTTTGTGTGGTATAGATATATAACTGCTCCCACATCAAGACAACATGGTCCTCCTGATACTGATAGTGTCTAGTTTGTATAGCAAAAACTTTAGTGCAGGGTAGTGATACAAATGATCACACACCAAGAGAACACCGTCCTCCTGATACAGATAGTGTCTAGTATGTATAGCCGTAGGTTTAGTGCTGAATATTGATATAAGTGCTCTCACATCAAGAGAACATCGCCTTCCTGATACTGAAGGAGTCTAATTAGTATAGCCATAATTTTAGTGCAGGATTGTGATATAATTGCTGCCACATCAAGAGAACATCATCCTCGTGATACTGATGGGGTGTTGTTTGTATAGCTACTACCCTTTGTTTAGTATAGATATACTTCTCCCATATCAAGAGAACATTGTCCTGCTCACAATGATACAGTTTAGTTTGTATAGCTACTAGCTTTAGTCTAGTATAGTTATATAAATTCTCTCACATCAAGGCACTTCGTCCTCCTGATATTGATAGATTCTAGTTTATATAGCTACTAGCCTTAGTATAGTATAGTGATATATCGGATCCCACATGAAGAGAACATCGTCCTCATGGTACTGATACAGTCTAGTTCGTATAGCTACTAGCTTTTGTGTAGTGTAGAAATATAACTTCTCCCACATCAAGAGAACATCATACTCCGGATACCGAGAGAGTCTAGTTTGTATAGACACAGCTTCAGTGCAGGATAGTGATATAACTGCTCCCACATCAAGAGAACACCGTTCTTATGATACTGATAGAGTCTAATTTGTATACCGATTAGCTTTAGCGTAGTACAGATTATAAATGCTGCCACATCAAGACAAATTCTTGCTCCTGATACTGATAGTCTACTATGTATAGCTTTAATATAGTATAGATATATAACTGCTCCCACATCAAGAGAATAACCTCCTCCCCCATCAGGAGAATATCATCCTTTCTGATAATGATAGAGTCTTGTTTGAATATCTACCAGCTTAAGTGTACTATAGATATATATCCTCACCCGCATTAAGACAACATTGTTCTCCTGATAATTATACGGTCTAGTTTGTATACCTACTAGCTTTCTGTAGTATAGATACTTAACTGCTCCCACATCAAAGAAAATCCTCCTGATACTGATAAAGTCTAGTTTGTGAAGCAATAGCTTTAGTGCAGGATAGTGATACAAATGATCCCATATCAAGAGAACACCGTCCTCCTGATACAGATACAGTTTATTTTGTATAGCCATAGCTTTAGCACAGGATAGTGATATAACAGCTCACACATCAAGACTAATTCGTCCTCTTGATAATGATAGAGTCTAGTTTGTATAGCTACTAGCTTTAGTGTAATATAGATATATAACTGCTACCACATCAAGAGAAGAACGCCATCCTCATTATGATAGATTCTAGTTTGTATAGCCATAGCTGTAATTCAGGATAGTTTTATCATATCTCCCACATAAAGAGAACATCATCCTTCTGATATTGATGGAGTCTAGTTTGTATAGCTTCCAGCTTATGTGTAGTTTGGATATATAACCTCTCCCGCATCAAGACAACATCGTTCTCCTGATACTGATAGGGTCTAGTTTGTATAGCTACTACCTTTAGTGTTAAATATATATATAACTGCTCGCAGATCAAGAGAACATCCTCCGGATACTGATAGAGCCTAGTCTGTGAAGAAATAGCTTTAGTGCGGGATAGTGACACAAATGTTCCCACATCAAGAGAACATCGTCCATGTGATACTGATTGATTGAAGTTTGTATAGCCATGGCTTTAGTGCAGGATAGTGATATAACTGCTCCCACATCAACAGAACATCGTCCTCATATACTAATAGAGTCTAGTTATTATAGCCATAGCTTTAGTGCCGCATAGTGATATAGATGCTCCCAGATCATGAAAACATCGTCCTCCCGCCACTGATAGGGTGTATTTTGTATAGCCATAGCTTTAGCGCAGGATAGTGATATAACTACTACATCAGGATAAATTCGTGCTCCTGATATTGATAGAGTCAAGTTTGTATAGCTTTAGTATAGTATAGATATATAACTGCTCCCACTTCAAAAGAACTACGTCGTCCTCAAACTTATAGATTCTAGTTTGTACAGCCATAGCTTTGGTGCAGTATAGTGGTAAAAATGGTCCCACATCAAGAGAACGCCGTCCTTATGGTACTGATAGAGTCTGGTTTGTATAGCTACTAGCTTTATTGTAGTAGAGATATAAAACTTCTGCCACATCAAGAAAACATCGTCCTCCTGATACTGATAGGGTCTCTTTTGAATAGCCAAAGCTTTAGCGCACGATAGTGATATAACTGCTCCCACATCAAAGCAAATTCGTCCTCCTGATACTGATAGTGTTTAGTTTGTATAGCCATAGCTTTTGGGCAGGACAGTGAGACAAGTGCGCCCACATCAAGAGACCATCGTCCTCCTGATACTGATACAGTGCAGTTAGTATAGGTAGTATTGATTTGAATGAATGAATTTATTGAACTGAACATAACGGGCTTTCGCCCAGTTACAATGTTCCATTAAAATAAACACTCACAGACTATAGCTAGACACTAACTACTTACTACTTAACTACTTCTAAATCTACTTTGTAGCATCTCGCACATGGGCGGATCGCCAGCTCCACATGCAACACACCACCTAACTAAACTAACTACTTTACTACATAAATATACTACTTAACTACTTCTAAATCTACTTTGTAGCATCCTGCACATGGGCGGATCGCCGGCTCCACATGAAACTCACCACCTAACTAAACTCACTACTTTACTACATGAATATATACTAAATCTATCCTAAATCTGTCTGGCCGCGACATCACCCCTGGTGAGGAACTGCTACCACCCTTCCCTGGGATGTCACGACCAGACATGTCTCATGAGGCTCGGAAACCGATACCTCATAGACCCTTTAAGCTGTCAATGTTATTTCCTCACCACTCCTTCCTGTAACAACCCACATGTGTGCGGATTGCCTAGCTCGACATGTAGGCTGTCACACCTATATTTCACTGCCGAGACGGATTCCATAACTCGGCTCATCTTTCACTGTCTCATTGACAACTTAATTCCTCTAACCTAACACTATTTACTACTTAACTCTACTTTACATGTGCAGACGTACCGAATCAACACTTTAGCTTGAGATAGGTCAGGCCTATCCCCGCCTCTTCCAACTCTACTGTACGTCAGCAGCCAAAACAGAACAAACTAACAAAACCAAACTAAAATAAAACCAAAATAAAATAAAATAGGTAGTAGCTTTAGTGTGGTATAGATATATAACAGCTCACACATCAGGAGAACATCATACTCCGGATTCTGATAGTGTCTAGTTTTTATAGCCATATCTTTAGTGCGTGATAGGGATATAAATGCTCCCTCATCAAGGGAACATCATCCTTCTGATACTGATAGAGTCGAGTTTGTATAGCTAACTTCTTAAGTGCAGTATAGACATATCACTGCTCCCACAACAAGATAACATCGTCCTCCTGATACTGATAGGGTCTAGTTCGTATAGCTACTAGCTTTAGTGTAGTATAGTGATATAACTGCTCCCACATCAGGAGAACATCGTCCTCCTGGTACTGATAGGGTCTAAGTTAGTATACATACTAATAGCCTTAGTGTAGATATATAATAGCTCCCCCGTCAAGAGAAATTCATCCTCCTGACCCTAATATATTCTAGTTTGTATAGCAATTGCTTTAGTGCAGGATAGTGATACAACTGCTCCCACATCTAGAGAACATCGTCCTCCTGATAATGATAGAGTCTTGTTTGTCTACCCATAGCGTTAGTGCAGGAGAGTGACATAACTTCCCCACATCAAGAGAGCATCGTCCTCCTGATACTGATAGAGCTAGTTTGTGTAGCCGTAGCTTTAGTGCAGGATATTGATATAAGTGCTCCCACATCAAGAGAATATTGCCCTCCTAATACTGATAGAGTCTAATTTGTATAGCTTTAGTGTGATATAGATATATAACTGCTCCCACATCATGAAAACAACGTCCTCCTGATACTAATACATTCTAGTTAGTATAGCTACTAACTTTACTGTAGTATAGATATATAACACCTTCCACATCAAGAGAACATCATTCTCCACATACTGATAGAATCTATTTTGTAAATCCATTGCTTTAGCGCAGGATAGTGTTATAACTGCTTGCACATCAAGACAAATTCGCCCTCCTGATGCTGATACAGTCTAGTTTGTACAGCTTTAGTATAGTATAGATATTTAAGTGCCCCCACATCAAGAGAAATACGTCCTCCCCAAACTGATAGAATCTAGTTTTTATAGCCATTGCTTTATTGCAGGATAGTGATATAAATGCTGTCTCTTCAAGAGAACATCAAGACTAATTCGTCCTCTTGATAATGAGAGTCTAGTTTGTATAGCTACCAGCTTATGTGTAGCATAGATACATAACAGCTCCCACACCAAGAGAAAAACCTTCTCCTCATACTGATGGAGTCTAGTTTGTATAGCCAAAGCTTTTGTTTGGGATAGTGATATAACTGCTGCCACATGGACAGAACATCGTCTTTGTGATACTGATAGAGTGTAGCTCGTTTTTTATACTAGCGTTAGTGTAGTATAGATGTATAACTGCTCCGACATCAAGAGAGCGTCGTCCGCCTGATACTGATAGATTCTAGTTTGTACAGTCATAGCTTTAGTACGGGATAGTGATGTAACTGCTCCCACAGCTAGAGAACATTGCCCTCCTGTTACTTATAGGGGATAGTCTAGTTTGAATAGCCATTAGCTTTAGCGTGGTGTACATATATAATTGCTCCCACAACAAGAGAACATCGTCCTCCTGATACTAATAGTGTCTATTTTGTACAACGATAATTTTAGTGCAGGATAGTGATATTACAGCCCCCGCGTCAAGATAACATCGTCCTCCTGATTCTCATAGATTCTAGTTTGTATAGCCTTTCTTTAGTGCAGGAAGGTTATATAACACCGCCTACATCAAGAGAACATCGTCCTCCTGAAACTGATGGAGTCTAGTTTGTATAGGCTTTGTTTTAGTGCAGGATAGTGAAATGACTGCTCCCACATCAAGTCAACTTCGTCCTCCTGATACTGAAAGGGTCTGGTTTGCATATCTACAAACTTTAGTTTAGTATAGATATATACCTGCTGCCACATCAAGAGCACATCATCCTTCTGATACTGATAGAGGCCAATTTTGTAAGCCATAGTTATAGTGCAGGATAGTGATATAACTGCTCCCACATCAAGACAAATTCGTCCTCCTGATACTGATAGGGTCTAATTAGTATAACAGTTGTGTAGTATAGATATATAACTCTTCCCACATCAAGAGAATAACGTCATCCTCATACTCATAGTCTAGTTTGTATACCCATAGCTTTAGTGCAGGCTATTGACATAAGTGCTCCCACATCAAGAGAACATCATCCTCCTGATACTGATAGACTCTAGTTTGTACAGCCATACCTTTCGTGCAGAATAGTGATATAACTGCTCTCACATCAAGAGAACACCGTCCTCCTGAAACGGATATAGTCTGGTTTTATAGCCATAGCTTTAGTGCAGAAGAGTGATATAAGTGCTTCCACATCAAGAGAACATCGTCCGCCGGATACTGATATGTCTAGTTTGTATAGCCATAGCTTTAGTGCAGAATAGTGATATATATGCTCCCACATCAAGAAAACATCGTCTACTGATAGTGATATGTCTAGTTTGTATAGCCATAATTTTAGTGCAGGATAGTGATATAATTGTGCCCACATCAAGAGAACATTGTCCCACTGATAACGATAGAGTCTAGTTTGTATAGCCATCGCCTTAGTGCAGCATAGTTAAATAATTGCTCCCACATCAAGACAACTTCGTCCTCTTGATAATGATAGAGTCTAGTTTGTATAGCTACTAGCTTTAGTGTATTATAGATGTATAACTGCTGCCACAACAAGGGAACATCATTCTCCTGATAGAGATAGAGTCTAGTTTGTACAGCAAAACTTTTAGTGCAGGAGAGTGATATATCTGCTCCCACATCAAGACAAATTCGTGCTCCTGATACTGATAGTCTACTATGTATAGCTTTAGTATAGTATAGATATATATCTTATCCCACATCAAGAGAATAAGGTCATCCTCATACTGATAGAGTCTAGTTTGTATAGCTACCAGGTTTACTGTACTATAGTGATATAGCTGCTCCCTCATCACGGGTTTATCCTCCTGGTACTGATTGCGTCCAGTTTGTATCGCAATAGCTCTAGTGCAGGATAGTGATACAACTGCAACCACATCAGGAGAACATCTTCCTCCTGTTACTGAGAGAGTCTTGTTTGTATAGCCATAGCTTTAGTGCAGGATAGCGAAATAACAGCTCCCACATCAAGACAATTTTGTCCTCCTGATACTGATAGGGTGTAGTTTGTATAGCTACTAGCTATAGTGTAGTATAGATATATAACTGCTGCCACATCAAGAGAACATCATCCTTCTGATACTGAGAGAGTCTAGTTTTACAGCCATAGTTTTAGTGCAGGATAGTGATATAATTGCGCCCATACCAAGAGAACATAGTCCTCCTGATACTGAGAGAATCTAGCTGGTATAGCCAAAGATTTAGTGCAGGATATTGAAATTAATGCTCCCACATCAAGATAAATTCGTCCTCCTGGTGCTTTTAGAGTTTAGTTTGTATACCTTTAGTATAGTATAGATATATAACAGCTCCTACATCAAGAGAACAACGTGTTCCTCATACTGATAGAGGCTAGTTTGTATAGCCATAGCACTAGTGCAGGATAGTGATATAAATGCTCCCACATCAATAGAAGACCGTCCTAATGATACTGGTAAAGTCTAGTTTGTATAGCTACTATCATTAGTGTAGTATAGATATATAACTGCTGCCACATCAAGAGATCATCGTCCACCTGATATTGATAGTGTCTAGTTTGTATAGCCATAGATTTAGTGCAGGATAGTTATATTAGTGCTGCCACATAAAGAGAACATCCCCCTCCTGAGAGTTATAGACTGTAGTTTTAGAGCAGGATGTTGATACAAATCCTCCCACATCAAGAGAACATCGTCCTTCTGATACTGATAGAGTCTAGTTTGTATAGCCGTAGCTTTAGTTCAGGATAGTGATATAACTGCTCCCACATCAAGACAAATTCGACCTCCTGTTACTGATAGAGAATAGTTTGTATAGCTACTAGCTTTAGTGTACTATAGATACACAACTGGTCTCACATCAGGAGAACACCATCCTCCATATACTGATAGACTCTAGTTTCGATAGCCATAGCTTTAGTGCAGGATACTTAATAACTGCTCCCACATGGAGAGAACATCGTCCTCCTGATACTGATGCAGTCTACTTAGTAAAACTACCAGATTATTGTAGTATAGATATATAACTACTCCCACATCAAGACAAGATCCTCCTCATGATACTGATGGGGTCTATTTGGTATAGCTGCTAGCTTTAGAGTAGTGTAGATATATAATTGCTCACACAACAAGAGAACATCCCCCTGATAGGGATAGAGTCTAGTTTGTACAACAATTTTAGTGCAGCCTATTGATATAACTGCCTCATATAAAGACAACATCGTCCTCCTGATTCTGACAGACTCTAGCTTGTATAGCCATATCTTTAGTGCAGGATAGTTATTTAACTGCTCCCCCATCAGGAGAACATCGTCCTCATGATACTGATTGATTCTACTCTGTATAGCCATAGCTTTAGTGCAGGATTGTGAAATAACTGCTCGCACATCAAGACAAATTCGTTCTCCTGATAATGACAGAGACTTGTTTGTATAGCTACTACCTTTGGTGTTGTATAGATATACATCTGCCGCCACAACAAGGGAACATCATCATTCAGATACTGATAGGGTCTCGTTTTACAGCCATAGTTTCAGTACAGGATTGTGATTTAATTGCGCCAACATCAAGAGAACATTGTCCTCCTGATACTGATAGAGTCCAGTTTGTATAGCCATAGCTTTAGTGCAGGATAGTGATATTACTGCTCCCACATCAAGAGAACATCGTCCTTTAATACTGATAGAGTCTAGTTAGTATAGTTATGAGCTTCACTGTAGTATAGATATATAGCAGCTTCCACATCAAGAGAACATCATACTCCAGATACTGATTGATTCTAGTTTGTATAGCCATAGCTTTAGTGCAGGATAGTGATATAAATGCTCCCTCATCAAGAGATTATCATCCTTCTGATACTGATAGAGTCTTGCATGTATGGCTTCCAGCTTATGTGTAATTTAGATATATAACTTTAGCCGCATCAAGACAGCATGGTCCTCCTGATACTGATAGGGTCTAGTTTGTATAGCTTTAGTATATTTACGATATTTAACAGCTCCCACATAAGAGAACAACGTCCTCCTCATACTGATAGATGCCAGTTTGTATAGCCATAGCCTTAGTACAGGATTGTGATATAACTGGTCCCACATCAAGAGATCACCGTCCTTATGATAATGATAGAGTATAGTTTGTATAGCTACTAGCTTTAGTGTGGTATATATATAACTGCTACCACATCAAGAGAACATCGTCCTCCTGTTAGTGATAGGTTCTAGTTTGTATGGCCATAGCTGTATTGCAGGATAGTTATATTATTGCACCCACATAAAGAGAACATCATCCTTCCTGATACTAATAGGGTCTAATTTATATAGCTTCCAGCTTATGTGTAGTTTAGATATATTACCTTTCCCGTAATAAGACAACATCATTTTCCTGATACTGATAGTGTCTAGTTTGTATAGCTAGTTGCTGTAGTGTAGTATAGATATATATATATGCTCCCACATCAAGATAATATCCTCCGGATACTGATAGAGTCTAGATTGTATAGCCCTAGCTTCAGTGCCGCATAGTGATATAACTGCTCCCACATCAAGAGAACATCGTCCTCCTGATACTGATATAATCAATTTTTATAGCCATAGCTTTAGTGCAGAATAGTGATATAAGTGCTCCAACATCAAGAGAACATTGTTCTCCTGATACTGATAGTGTCTAGATTGTATAGCCATAGCTTTAGTGTAGAATAGTGATATATGTGCTCGCACATCAAGAGAACATGGTCGTCCTGGTACTGATACAGTCTAGTTTGTATAGCTACTAGGTTTATTGTAGTATATATATAACTGCTCCCACATCAAGACAACTTCGTCCTCCTGATAATGATAGTCTAGTTTGTCTAGCCATATGTTTAGTGCAGGAATGTTATATAACTGCGCCCACATCAAGAGAACATCGTCCTTCTGATACTGATAGAGTCTAGTTTGTATAGCTACACGCTTTAGTGTAGTATAGATATATATATATGCTCCCACATCAAGATAATATCCTCCGGATACTGATAGAGTCTAGATTGTATAGCCCTAGCTTCAGTGCCGCATAGTGATATAACTGCTCCCACATCAAGAGAACATCGTCCTCCTGATACTGATATAATCATTTTTTATAGCCATAGCCTTAGTGCAGGAGAGTGATATAACTGCTCCCACATCAAGAGAACACCGTCCTCCCGATACTGACAGTGTCTAGTTTGTATAGCCGTAGCTTTAGTGCAGGATAGTGATATAACTGCTCCCGCATCAAGAAAACAGAGTCCTTATGATACTGATGGGGTATAGTTTGTATAGCCATAGCTTTAGTGCAGGAGAGTGATACGACTGCTCCAACAACAAGAGAACATCGTCCTACTGATACTGATAGATTCTAGTTTGTATAGCCATAGCCTTAGTGCAGAATAGTGCTACAAGTGCACACACATAAAGAGAACATCGTCCTCTTGATGCTGATAGTGTCTAGTTTGAATAGCCATAGCTTAAGTGCGGGATATTGATATAAGGGCTCCCACATCAAGGGAACATCGCACTCCTGATAGTGATAGAGTCTAATTTGTATAGCTTTAGTGTGGTGCAGATATATAACAGTTCCACATCAAGAGAACAACGTCTACCTCTTACTGATAGAATCTAGTTTGTATAGCCATAGCTTTAGTGCAGGGCGTGATATAACTGCTCTCACATTGAGAGGACATCTTCCTCCTGGTACTGATACAGTCTAGTTGGTAGAGCTACTAGCTTTAGTGTAGTATAGATATATGACAGCTCCCACATCAGGAGAAAATCATACACCAGATACTGATAGAGTTTAGCTTGTATAGCAATAGCTTTAGTTCAGGAGAGTGATATAACTGCTCCCGCATTACGAGAACATCGTCCTCCTGATACTGACACAGTCTAGTTTATACAACCATAATTTAAGTGCAGGATAGTGATATAACTGCCCACACATCAAGAGAACATCGTCCTCCTGATTCTGATAGAGTCTAGTTTGTATAGCCATATGTTTAGTGCAGGAATGTTATATAACTGCGCCCACATCAAGAGAACATCGTCCTGCTGATACTGATAGAGTCTAGTTTGTATAGCTACAAGCTTAAGTGTAGTATAGTGATAAAACTGCTCCCACACAAGATAACCTCGTCCTCCTGATACTGATAGGGTCTGTTTTGTCTAGCCATAGCTTAAGTGCAGGAGAGTGATATATTTGTTCCCACATCAAGAGAATACAGTCTTCCTGATACTGATAGAGTCTAGTTTATACAGCCATACCTTCGGTGCATGATATTGGTATAAGTGCACCCACATCAAGGGAACATAGCCCTCCTGATAGTGATAGAGACTAGTTTGTGTCGCTTTAGTGTGGCATACACATATAACTACTCCCACATTAAGAGAACAACGTCTACCTCATACTGATAGAATCTAGTTTGTATAGCCATAGCTTTAGTGCATGACAGTGATATAACTGCTCCCACATCAAGAGAACATCGTCCTACTGATACTGATACAGTCTACCTAGTATAGCTACTAGCTTTAATGTTGTATAGCTATATAACAGCTCCCACATCAAGAGAACATTATCCTCCTGATACTGATAGCGTCTAGTTTGTATAGCCATTGTGTTAGTGCAGGATAGAGATATAAGTGTTCCCACATCAAGAGTACAACATCCTCCTGATACTGATAGACTCTAGTTTGTACAGCCATACCTTTAGTGCAGGATAGTGATACAACTGCTCCCACATCAGGAGAACACCGTCCTCCTGATGGTGATAGAGTCTAGTTTGTATAGTCATAGCTTTATTGCAGGATAGTGATATAACTGCTCCCACATCAAGAGAACATCGTCCTTCTGATACTGGTAGAGTCTAGTTTGTTAGCTACTGGCTTACGTGTAGCATAGATATATACCAGCATCCACATCAAGACAAAAACGTCCTCCCGATTCTGATAGGATATAGTTTGTTTAGCTACTAGCTTTATTGTAACTGCTCCCACATAAAGGGAAAATCATCCGGATACTGATAGAGCCTAGTTTGTATAGCAATAGCTTTAGTGCAGGATAGTGTTACAAATGCTCCCACATCACGAGAACAACGTCCATCTGATACTGATAGAATCTAGTTTGTATAGCCATAGCTTTAGTGCAGGATACTGATATAACTGCTCTCACATCAGGAGAACATCGTCTCCTGATACTGATACAGTCCAGTTAGAGGAGCTACTAGCTTTAGTGTAGTATAGATATTTAACAGCTCCCACGTCAAGTGAACATCATACTCCAGATACTGATAGATTCTACTTTGTATAGCAATAGCTTCAGTTCAGGATAGTGGTATAACTGCTACCACAGCAAGATAACTTCGTCCTCCTGATACTGATACAGTCCAGTTAGTAGAGCTACTAGCTTTAGTGTAGTATAGATATATAACAGCTCCCACGTCAAGTGAACATCATACTCCAGTTACTGATAGAGTCTAGTTTGTATAGCAATAGCTTCAGTTCAGGATAGTGATACAAATGATCACACATCAAGAGAACATCGTTGTCATGATATGATTCCGTCTGTTAGTATAGCTACTAGCTTTGGTGTAGTATAGATATATAACGTCTCCAATATCAATAGAACGTCATATTCCGGCTGCTGATAGTGTCTAGTTTTTATAGCCATAGTCTTAGTGCAGAATAGTTATATAAATGTTCCCTCATAAGGAGAACATCATCCTTCTGATCCTGATAGTCTAGATTGTATAGCTACCAACTTAAGTGTAGTATAGATATATAACTGCTCCCACATCAAGACAACATGGTCCTCATGATACTGATAGGTTCTAATTTGTATAACAAAAGCTTTAGTTCAGGATAGTGATACAAATGATCACAAATCATGAGAACATCGTCCTCCTGATACTGATAGTGTCTGGTTTGTATAGCCATATCTTTAGCGCAGGGTAGTGATACAACTGCTCCCACATCAAGAGAACAAAGTCCTTATGATACTGATAGAGTCTAGCTTATATAGCCGTAGGTTTAGTGCAGGATAATGATATAAGTGCTCCCACATCAAGGGAACATCGTCCTCCTGATACTGATATAGCCTAGCTTGTATACCTGCTAGCTTTAGCGTGTTATAGATATGTATCTTCTCACACATCAAGACAACTTCGTACTCATGATACTGATACAGCCTAGTTTGTATAGCTACAAACTTAGTGTAGGATAGATATATAACGGCTCCCATATCAAGAGAACATCGTCCTCCTGGTACTGATAGGGTCTAAGTTAGTATACATACTACTAGCCTTAGTGTAGATATATAATAGCTCCCCCGTCAAGAGAAATTCAACCTCCTGACACTAATATATTCTAGTTTGTATAGTAATTGCTTTAGTGCAGGATAGTGATACAACTGCTCCCACATCTAGAGAACGTCGTCCTCCTGATACTGATAGAGTATCAACGTCCTCCTCATAATGATATTGTCTAGTTTCTATAGCCATAGCATTAGTGGAGGATAGTGTTATGACTGCTCCCACATCAAGAGAAAATCGTCCTCCTGATACTGATACAGTCTAGATAGTATAGCTACTAGCTTTACTGTAGTATAGATCTATAACAGCTCCCACATCAAGAGAAAAACGTTCTCCTCATACTGATAGAGTCTAGTTTGTATAGCCATAGCTTTTGTTTAGGATAGTGATATAACTGCTGCCACATGGAGAGAACATCGTCTTTCTGATACTTATAGAGTGTAGTTTGTATATATACTAGCGTTAGTGTAGTATAGATGTATAACTGCTCCGACATCAAGAGAGCGTCGTCCGCCTGATTCTGATAGATTCTAGTTTGTATAGCCATAGCTTTAGTACGGGATAGTGACGTGACTGCTCCTACAGCTAGAGAACATCGCCCTCCTGATACTTATAGGGTATAGTCTAGTTTGTATAGCCATTAGCATTAGTGTGGTATACATATATAATTGCTCCCACATTAAGAGAACATCATCCTTCTGATACCGATACAGCCTAGATGGTATAGCAATTAGCTTTAGTCCAGGATAGTGATATAACTGCTCCCACGATCAGAGAATATTGTCCTCCTGATACTAATAGAGTCTAGTTTGTACAACGATTATTTTAGTGCAGGATAGTGATATTACAGTCCCCGCATCAAGAGAACATCGTCCTCCTGATTATCATAGATAGCCATTCTTTAGTGCAGGATGGTAATATAACTCTGCCCACATCAAGAGAAAATCATCCTCCTTAAACTGATGGAGTCTAGTTTGTATAGCCATATCTTTAGTGCAGGATAGTGATATAACTGCTCCCGCATCAAGAAAACAGAGTCCTTATGATACTGATGGGGTATAGTTTGTATAGCTACTAGCCTTAGTTTAGTATAGATATATAACTTCTCCCATAACAAGAGAACATCGTCCTCCTCACACTGATATAGTTCAGTTTGTATGGCCACTAGCTTTAGTCTAGTATAGTTACATAAATTCTCTCACATCAAGACACATCGTCCTCCTGATAGTGATGGACTCTACTTTATATAGCTACTAGCCTTAGTGTAGTATAGTGTTATCGGCTCCCAAATGTAGAGAAAATCGTCCGCCTGATACTGATAGAGTCCAGTTTGTATAACCATAGCTTAAGTACAGGATAGTGATATAACTGCTCCCACATCAAGAGAACACCGTCCTCCTGATACTGACAGAGTCCAGTTTGTATAGCCATAGCTTTAGTGCAGGAGAGTGATACGACTGCTCCAACAACAAGAGAACATCGTCCTACTGATACTGATAGATTCTAGTTTGTATAGCCATAGCCTTAGTGCAGAATAGTGCTACAAGTGCACACACATAAAAAGAACATCGTCCTCCTGATGCTGATAGTGTCTAGTTTGAATAGCCATAGCTTAAGTGCGGGATATTGATATAGGTTCTCCCACATCAAGAGAACATCGCCTTCCTGATGCTGATAGAGTCTAGTTTGTATAGCCATAGCTTTATAGCAGGATAGTGATATAACTGCTCCAACATCAAGTGAACACCATCCTCCTGATACTGATATAATCTATTTTTATAGCCATAGCTTTAGAGCAGAATAGTGATATAACTGCTCCCACATCAACAGAACTTCGTACTCCTGATACTGATAGAGTCTGGCTAGTATACCTACTAGCTTTAGTGTGGTATAGATATATAACTGCTCCCAAATCAAGAGAAAATCCTCGGGATTCTGATAGGTTCTAGTGTGTATAAGCATAGCTTTTGTGCAGGACAGTGATATAACTGCTCCCACACAAACAGAACTTCGTACTCCTGATGCTGATAGAGTCTGCTTAGTATACCTACTAGCTTTAGTGTAGTATAGATATATAACTGCTCCCAAATCAAGAGAAAATCCGCGGGATTCTGATAGGTTCTAGTTTGTATAGCCATAGCTTTTGTGCTGGATAGTGATATAACTGCTCCCCCATCAAGAGAACATCGTCCTACTTATACGGATAGAGTCTAGTTTGTATAGCCACACCTTTAGTGAAGGATAGTGACATAACTCGTCCCACATCAAGACTACTTCGTCCTCTGGATACTGATAGGGTCTAGTATGTATTCCTAATAGCTTGTATAGATGTAGCCTTAGTGCCGGATAGTGATATAACTGCTCCCACATCAAGAAAACATCGTCCTCCTGAATATGATAGGTCTATTTTGTATAGCCAAGTTTAGCGCAGAATAGTGATATAACTGCTCCCACAACAAGACAAATTCGTCCTCCTGATACTGATAGCGTCTAATTTGTATAGCTTTAATGTAGTATATATATAACTGCTCCCACATAAAGAGAACAACATCATCCTCATACTGATAGGGTCTAGTTTGTATAGCCGTAGTTGTAGTGCAGCAGAGTATTATAACTGCTCCCACATCAACAGAACTTCGTACTCCTGATATTGATAGAATCTAGTTTGTATATCTACTAGCTGTAGTGAAGTATAGATATGTAACTCCTCCCACATCTAGAGAATAACATCATCCTCATACAGATAGAGTCTAGATTTTATAGCCAGAGCTTTAGTGCAGGATATTGATATAACTGCTCCCACACCAAGAGAACATCGTCCTCCTGATACTGGTAGCCTCTAGTTTGCATAGCCATAGCTCTAGTGCCTTTTAGTGATTTAATACTCCACATCAAGAAAACATCGTCCTCCTGATACTGATCGGGTCTATTTTTTATAGCCAGAGCTTTAACGCAGGATAGTAATATAACTGCACCCTCATCAAGACAAATTCGTCCTCATGATACTGATAGAGTCTAATTTGTATAGCTTTAGTGTAGTATATATATCACTGCTCCCACATTAAGAGAACAACGTCATATTCATACTAATAGTGCCTAGTTTGTAAGCCGTAGTTGCAGGGCAGGAGAGTGTTATAACTACTCCCACATCAAGAGATCACCGTCCTCCTGATACTGATAGAGTCTAATTTGTATCGCCATAGACTATACTGCAGGATATTGATATAAGTTCTCCCACATCAAGAGAATATTGCCTTCCTGATACTGATAGAGTCTAGTTTGTATAGCTAATAGCATAAGTGTAGTATAGATATATAACTGCTCCACATCAAGAGAACATCATCCTATGCATACTGATAGACTCTAGTTTGTACAGCCATACGTTTAGTGCAGGATAGTGATATAAAGGTCCCACCTCAAGAGAACACCGTCCTCCAGATACTGATAGTTTCTAGTTTGTATACCCATAGCATTAGTGCAGGATAGTGATATAAGTGCTCCCACACCAAGAGAAACACCGTCCTCCGCATACTGATAGAATCTAGTTTGTACTGCCATACATTTAGTGCAGGATAGTGATAGAAAAGCTCCCATATCAAGAGAACACCGTCCTTATGATACTGATAGAGTCTAGTTTGTATAGCAACTTGCATAGGTGTAGTATCAATATATAACTGCTTCCACATCAAGAGAACATCATCCTCCGCAAACTGATAGACTCTAGTTTGTACAGCGATTCCTGTAGTGGAGGATAATGATATAAAGGTACCACATCACAGAACACCGTCCTCCTGATACCGATAGATTCTAGTTTGTATAGGCATAGCTTTAGTGCAGGATAGTGATACAAATGCTCTCACATCAAGAGAATATCATCCTTCTGATGCTGATAGCGTCTAGTTTGAATACCCTTAGTTTTAGTGCAGGATAGTACTATAACTGGTCCCACATCTAGAAAACATGGTCCTCCTGATACTGATAGGGTCTAGTTTGTATAGATATAGCTTTAGTGCCGGATAGTGATATAACTACTCCCATATCAAGAAAACATCGTCCTCCTGAATCTGATAGGTTCTATTTTGCATAGCCATAGCTTTGGCGCAGGGTAGTGATATAACTGCTCCCACATCAACACAAATTTGTCCTCTTGATACTGATAGAGTCTAGCTTGTTTACCTTTAGTATAGTGTAGATATATGACTGCTCCGACATAAACAGAACAACTTCCTCCTCATGCTGGTCCAGTCTAGTTTGCATAGTCATGGCGCTAGTGCTGTATAGTGATATAACTGCTAGCACATCAATAGAACACAGTCCTTATGATACTGATAGTCTAGTTTGTATAGGTATTGCTTTAGTGCCGGATAGTGATATGACTACTTCCTTATCAAGAAAACATCGTCCTCCTGAATCTGATAGGGACTATTTTGCATAGCCATAGCTTTAGCGCAAGATAGTGAAATTACTGCTCCCACATCAGGACAAATTCTTCCTCCTGATACTGATAGAGTCTAGTTTGTATAGCTATAATATAATATATATATAACTGCTCCCACATCAAGAGAACAACGTCGTCCTCATAGTGACAGAGTCTACTTTGTATAGCCATAGGTTTAGTGCAGGATAGTGGTATAACTGCTCCGACATCGAGAAAACACCGTCCTTATGATACTGATGGGTATAGTTTGTATAGCTACTAGTCTTAGTTTAGTATAGATATATAATTTCTCCCATATCAAGAGAACATCGTCATCCTCACACTGATATAGTTTAGTTTGTATAGCTACTAGCTTAACCTAGTATAGTTATATAAATTCTCACACATCAAGACACTTCGTCCTCCTGATAGCGATAGACTCTAGTTTATATAGCTACTGGACTTAGTGTAGTATAGTGATATATCAACTCCCACATGAAGAGAAAATCGTCCGCCTGATACTGATAGAGTCTAGTTTGTATAGCCACACCTTTAGTGAAGGATAGTGACATAACTGCCCCCACATCAAGACAACTTCGTTCTCCTGATACTGATAGGGTCTACTTTGTATACCTAATAGCTTTAATGTAGTATAGATATATAACTGCTCCCAGTTCAAGAGAATATCCTCCGGATACTGATAGAGTCTATCTAGTTGGTATAGATATAGTTTTAGTTATAGAGTCTAGCTGTATAGCTACCAGCTTATGTGTAGCATAGATATATAACTCCTCCCACATCAAGACAACATCGTCCTCCTGATACTGATACGGTCTAGTTTGTATTGCCACTAGCCTTAGTGTAGTATAGATATATAACTGCCCCCACATCAAGAGAAAATCCTCCGGATACCGATACTCTAGTTTGTATAGTAATAGCTTTAGTGATGGATAGTGATACAAATTCTCGCACATAAGGAGATCATCGTCCACCTGATAATGATAGAGTCTAGTTTGTATAGCAGTAGCTTTATTCAAGGATAGAGATATAACTGCACCCACATCAACAGAAATTGGTCCTCCTGATACTGATAGAGGCTAGATTGTATAGATGTAGCTTTAGTGCCGGATAGTGATATAACTGCTCCCACATCAAGAAAAAAACCTTGTTCCTGAGTATGATAGGGTCTATTTTGTATAGCCATAGCTTTAGCGCAGGATAGTGATATAGCTGCTCCACATCAAGAGAACATCATCATATGCATACTGATAGACTCTAGTTTGTACAGCCATACGTTTAGTGCAGGATAGTGATATAAAGGTCCCACTTCAAGGGAACACCATCCTCCAGATACTGAGAGTTTCTAGTTTGTATACCCATAGTATTAGTGCAGGATAGGGATATAAGTGCTCCCACAACAAGAGAAACACCGTCCTCCACATACTGATAGAATCTAGTTTGTACTGCCATACGTTTAGTGCAGGATAGTGATAGAAAAGCTCCCTCATCAAGAGAACACTGTCCTTATGATACTGATAGAGTCTAGTTTGTATAGCAACCAGCTTATGTGTAGCATAGATATATAACTGCACCCACATCAAGACAACATCGTCTGTCAAAAACTGATAGGTCTAGTTTCTGTAGCTACTAGTTTTCGTGTAGTATAGATATATAACTGCTCCCACATCAAGAGAAAATCCTCATGATACTGATCGATTCTAGTTTGTACAGCCATAGTTCTCGTGCAGGCTGGTGATATAACTGCTCACACATCAGGAGAACACCGTCCTCCTGATACGGATTGCGCCTAGTTTGTATAGCCATAGCTTTAGTGAAGGATAGTGACATAACTGCTCCCACAACAAGACAACTTCGTCCTCCTGATACTGATAGGGTCTAGATTGTATACCAAATAGCTTTACGGTAGTATAGATATATATATCTGCTCCCACTTCAAGAGAAAATCCTCCGGATACCGATAGAGTCTAGTTTGTATAGCAATATATTTAGTGCAGGATAGTGATACAAATTCTCGCTGATAAGGAGGTCATCGTCCACCTGATACTGATAGATTCTACTTTGTATAGCAGTAGCTTTAGTCAAGGATAGTGATATAACTGCACCCACATCAACAGAAATTCGTACTCCTGATACTGATAGAGTCTAGTTTGTGTACCTTTAGTATAGTGTAGATATATGACTGCTCCGACATAAAGAGAACAACTTCCTCCTCATACTGGTCGAGTCTAGTTTGTATAGCCATACCTTTAGTGCAGGCTAGTGATATAACTGCTCCCACATCGTGAAAACACCGTCCATATGATACTGATGGGGTATAGTTTGTATAGCTACTAGCCTTAGTTTAGTATAGATATATAACTTCTCCCATATCAAGAGAACATCGGCTTCCTCACACCTACATAGTTTAGTTTGTATAGCTACTAGCTTTAGTCTAGTGTAGTTATATAAATTCTCTCACATCAAGACACTTCGTCCTCCTGATAGTGATAGACTCTAGTTTATATAGCTACTAGACTTAGTGTAGTATAGTGATATATCAACTCCCACATGAAGAGAAAATCGTCCGCCTGATACTGATAGAGTCTAGTTTGTATAGCCATAGCTTAAGTACAGTATAACAATATAACTGCTCCCCCATCAAGAGAACATCGTCCTCCTGATACGGATAGAGTCTAGTTTGTATAGCCATAGCTTAAGTACAGTATAACGATATAACTGCTCCCCCATCAAGAGAACATCGTCCTCCTGATACGGATAGAGTCTAGTTTGTATAGCCACACCTGTAGTGAAGGATAGTGACATAACTGCTCCCACATCAAGACAACTTCGGCCTCCCGATACTGATAGGGTCTAGTTTGTATACCTAATAGCTTTAGTGTAGTATAGATATATAACTGCTCCCACTTCAAGAGAATATCCTCGGGATTCTGATAGGGTCTAGTTTTTATAGCCATAGCTTTTGTGCTGCTTAGCGATATAACTGCACCCACATGAAGACAAATTCGTCCTCCTGATACTGATAGAGTCTAAATTGTATAGCTGTAGTGTAGTATATATATATATAACTGCTCCCTCATCAAGAGAACATCATCCTCATACTGATAGGGTCTAGTTGATATAGATATAGCTTTAGTGCAGGATAGTGATATAAATGCTCTCGCATCAAGAGAACATCTTCCTTCTGATATTGATAGAGTCTAGTTTGTATAGCAACCAGCTTATTTGTAGCATAGATATATAACTGCACCCACATCAAGACAACATCGCCTTTCGAAACTGATAGGGTCTAGTTTCTATAGCTACTAGTTGTGTAGAATAGATATATAACTGCTCCCACATCAAGAGAAAATCCTCATGATACTGATAGAGTCTAGCTTGTATAGCCTTAGCTTTAGAGCAGGGTAGTGATACAACTGCTCCAACAACAAGAGAACA
Source organism: Anabrus simplex (assembly GCF_040414725.1). Taxonomy (NCBI): domain Eukaryota; kingdom Metazoa; phylum Arthropoda; class Insecta; order Orthoptera; family Tettigoniidae; genus Anabrus; species Anabrus simplex. The sequence goes on along the minus strand of NC_090273.1, from coordinate 61,054,563 downwards.
TCGTCCTCCTGATACTGATAGAGTCTAGTTTGTATAGCCATAGCTTTAGTGCTGGATATTGATATAAATGCTCACAAATCAAGGGAACACCGTCCTTCTGATACTGATATAATATATTTTTATAGCCATAGCTTTAGTGCACAATAGTGATACAAGTGCTTCCCATGAAGAGAACATCGTCCTCTTGATACTGATTGAGTCTAGTTTGTATAACCAGAGCCTTAGTGCAGGATAGTAATAAAACTGCTCCCATATTAAGACAAATTCGTCCTCCTGATACTGAGATTGTAGTTTGTATAGCTACTAGCTTTAGTGCAGGATAGTGATACAACTGCACCCACATCAAGACAATATTGTCTCTCGAAACTGATAGGGTCTAGTGTGTATAGCTACCAGTTTGTGTAGTATAGATATATAACTGCTCCCACATCAAGAGAAAATCCTCATGATACTGATAGAGTTTAGTTTGTATAGCCATAGCTTTAGTGCAAGAAATTGATATAACTGCTCCCACATCAACAGAACTTCGTACTCCTGATACTGATAGAGTCAGGTTAGTATAGCTGCTAGCTCTAGTGTGGTATAGATTTATAACTGCTCCCACATCAAGAGAAAATCCTCGGGATTCTGATAGGGTCTAGTTTTTATAGCCATAGCTTTTGTGTTGCTTAGCGATATAACTGCACCCACATGAAGACAAATTCGTCCTCCTGATACTGATAGAGTCTAATTTGTATAGCTTTAGTGTAGTATATATATATATAACTGCTCCCACATCAAGAGAACATCATCCTCATACTGATAGGGTCTAGTTTGTATAGCCGTCGTTGTAGAACAGGAGAGTATTATAACTGCTCCCACATCAAGAGAACACCGTCCTCCTGATACTGATTAAGTCTAGTTTGTATAGCATAAGCTTAAGTGCTTGATATTGATATAGGTTCTCCCACGTCAAGAGAACATCGCCTCCCTGATACTGATAGAGTCTAGTTTGTATCGCAACTTGCACAGGTGTAGTATATATATAACTGCTTCCACATCAAGAGAACATCATCCTCCGCATACTGACAGACTCTAGCTTTATTCCTGTAGTGGAGGATAATGATATAAAGCTTCCACATCAAAGAACACCGTCCTCCTGATACCGATATATTCTAGTTTGTATAGCCATAGCTTTAGTGCAGGATAGTGATACAAATGCTCCCACATCAAGAGAACATCGTCCTTCTGATGCTGATGGAGTCTAGTTTGAATAGCCTTAGTCTTAGTGCAGGATAGTGCTATAACTGCTCCCACATCTAGAGAACATCGTCCTCCTGATACTGATGGGGTCTAGTTTGTATAGATATAGCTTTATTGGCGGATAGTGATATAACTACTCCCATATCAAGAAAACATCATCCTCCTGAATCTGATAGGGTCTATTTTTCATGGCCATAGATTTAGCACACGATAGTGATATAATTGCTCCCACATCAACACAAATTCCTCCTCCTGATACTGATAGAGTCTAGTCTGTGTACCTTTAGTAAAGTATAGATATATGACTGCTCCGACATAAAGAGGACAACTTCCTCCTCATACTGGTCGAGTCTACTTTGTATAGTCATGGCTCTAGTGCAGTATAGTGATTTTACTGCTCCCACGTCAATAGAACACCGTCCTTATGATACTGATAGAGTCTAGTGTATATAGATATAGCTTTAGTGCCGGATAGTGTTATAACTGCTTCCATATCAAGAAAACATCGTCCTCCTGAATCTTATAGGGACTATTTTGCATAGCCATAGCTTTAGCGCAGGATAGTGATATTACTGCTCCCACATCAATAGAAAACGATCCTTATGATACTGATAGAGTCTAGTGTGTATAGATATAGCTTTAGTGCCGGATAGTGATATATATGCTTCCATATCAAGAAAATATCGTTCTCCTCAATCTGATAGGGTCTATTTTGCATAGTCATAGCTTTAGCGCAGGATAGTGATATAACAGCTCCCACATCAGGACAAATTCTTCCTCCTGATACTGATAGAGTCTAGTTTGTATAGCTATAATATAATATATATATATAACTACTCCTACATCAAGAGAACAACGTTGTCCTCATAGTGACAGAGTCTAGTTTGTATAGCCATAGCTTTAGTGCAGGATATTGATGTAAGTGCTCCAACATCAAGAGAACACCGCCTTCCTGATACTGATAGGGTCTAGTTTGTATAGCCTTAGCTTTAGTTTAGGTTAGTGATATAACTGCTCCCACATGAAGAGAACACCGTCCTCCTGATACTGATATCGTCTATTGTTATAGCCATAGCCTTAGTGCAGAATAGTGCTACAAGTGCACACACATAAAGAGAACATCGTCCTCCTGATACTGATAGTGTCTAGTATCTATAGCCAAATCTCTAGTGCAGAATAGTGATATATGTGCTCCCACATCAAGAGAACATCGTCGTCCTGATACTGATAGAGTCTAGTTTGTATAGCTACAAGTTTTAGTGTAGTATAGTGATATAACTGCTCCCATATTAAGAGAACCTCGTCCTCCTGATATTGATAGAGTCTAGTTTATATAACCACACCCTCGGTGCAGGATATTGATATAAGTGCTCCCACATCAAGGGAACATCGCCCCCCTGATAGAGATAGAGACCAGTTTGTGTCGCTTTAGTGTGGTATACATATAAAACTACTCCCACATTAAGAGAACAACGTCTACCTCATACTGATAGAATCTAGTTTGTATAGCCATAGCTTTAGTGCAGGACAGTGATATAACTGCTCCCACATCAAGAGTACATCGTCCTACTGATACTGACACAGTCTAGCTAGTATAGCTACTAGCTTTAGTGTAGTATAGATATATAACAGCTCCCACATCAAGAGAACTTTATTCTCCAGATACTGATAGCGTCTAGTTTGTATAGCCATAGCTTTAGTGCAGGATAGTGATGAAAGTGCTCCCACATCAAGAGAACATCATCCTCCTGATACTGAAAGACTCTAGTTTGTACAGCTACTAGCTTTAGTGTAGTATAGATATATATATCTGCTGCCACATCAAGAGAACGTCATCCTTCTGATACTGATAGTGTCTAGTTTTACAGCCATAGTTTAATGCAGGATAGTGATATAACTGCGCCCACATCAAGAGAACATCGTCCTCCCGATACTCATAAATTCTAGTTTGTATTACCATAGCCTTCGTGCAGGATAGTGATATAACTGCTCCCACATCAATAAAGAATCGTCCTCATGATACTGATAGAGTCTAATTTGTATACTTTAGTATAGTACCGATATATAACTGCTCGCACATCAACGTGTTCCTCATACTGATAAGGTTTAGCTTGTATAGCCATTGCTATAGTGCAGGATAGTCATATAACTGCTCCCACATCAATAGAACACCGTCCTTATGATTCGTGAAGAGTATAGTTTGTATAGCCATTACTTTAGTGCAGGATAGGAACATATACTTGCTCCCACATCAACAGAACATCGTCCTCATGATACTGATTCCGTCTGTTAGTATAGCTACTAGCTTTAGTGTAGTATAGATATATAACGTCTCCCACATCAAGAGAACGTCATATTCCGGATACTGATAGGGTCTAATTTTTATATCAATAGTCTTAGTGCAGAATATTTTTTATTAATGTTCCCTCATCAGGAGAACATCATCCTTCTGATACTGATAGAGTCTAGTTTGTATAGGTACCAACTTAAGTTAGTATAGAAATATAACTGCTCCCACATCAAGACAACATGGTCCTCCTGATACTGATAGGGTCTAGTTTGTATAGTAAATTCTTTAGTCCAGGACAGTGATACAAATGATCACAAACCAAGAGAACATCCTCCTCCTGATATTGATAGTGTCTGGTTTGGATAGCCATATCTTTATATATATATATATATATTTGCCTTTATTTGTAGTGGCGAAGTTAGGACTGATGGTCCTCTCTTACACTTAACCACACTTCATTAACATAGTACATCTGAGAGCAATATTCATAATCTTATCTTAAAACTACCATTACAAACTAGAAACAAAAAAACATAAACTCTATAAATATTCTTAGTCATGTCTTAAACTATCGTTACAAATTAAAAGTTGATTGACACTAAATACCCTAAGCACAGTAAACGTACATTCATACACACATTCACTCTGCCAGATTCATTCAGCCTGGCGGCACATATCGAGGAGATGCTCATGGCAAGACAACTTGAAGGAATTTAAGGATTGTATGGCTCTAATGTTGTGGGGGAGAGAATTCCATATTCTAGCTCCATTTGCAACAAAGGAACGGCTGAATGCTGCTGACCTGCTGAGAGGGATAGCAAGTGTACTGCCAGAGCGTGTATTATGCTGGTGGAAAGAGGATAGGAAATTGAGTTGTGAAGATAAGTAGTATGGGATATTCTCTTTTAATACTCGAAAGATTAATACTGCCACGTGAAGGTTTCTATATTGTTCAAATTTTAGAAGGGAAAGTTGTCGATAATAAGGGGTAACATGAACATCATAGCGTAAGGAAAAGATAAATCTAATACACGAATTCATAGCACGTTGTAATCGGTTTAGTTGTTCTCTCGTGGCATCAATTAGTACTACGTCACAGTAGGAAAATATAGGGAGGATAAGAGTATTTATAAGCCTAATTCTCATGTTTAGTGGCAGCATATTTTGATGATATTTTAGTGGGTGAAGGGACGCGTACACTTTTCTACAGATATTTGTAATGTGCTCTCCCCAGTTAAGATTCTCGTTTATAATTACCCCAAGATTTCTTACAGAGTTTTCGTACGGAATAATTTTACCAGATAAAGTTAGTGGAGGAATGTTTTTGTTTTTTGCCGCACTGATTTGTTTCGTTTGCCCAACAATAATAGCTTTAGATTTTGATGGATTAATTAAAATACAGTTTTCATGAGCGTATGCACAGATATTATTTAAGTCAGAGTTCATATAACCTATTGCTTGATTGATGTCTGAAATTTTGGAATGTAATAGATCTGCAGATCGTCAGCATACAAGTGGTATTTACAGTGTCTTAGCCGTGTCGATATATCGTTAATATAGATAACAAAGAGAAGTGGTCCAAGTACAGAGCCTTGTGGTACTCCTGAAAATTTCATTACCCATTCGGATGACCTATTCTGAATAATTACGCGTTGTTTAGTGCAGGGTAGTGATATAACTGCTCCCACATCAAGAGAACACCGTCCTTATGACTCTGATAGAGTCTAGTTTGTATAGCTACTAGCTTTAGCGTAGTATAGGTATATAACTGCTGCAACATCAATAGAACATCGTCCTCCTGATACTGATAGAATCTAGTTTGTATAGCCGTAGCTTTAGTGCAGGATATTGATATAAGTGCTCCCACATCAAGAGAACATCGCCTTCCTGATACTGATAGTCGAATTTGTATAGCCATAGTTTTAGAGCAGGAGAACATCATCCTCCTGATACTGATGGGGTACAGTTTGTATAGCTACTAGCCTTTGTTTTGTATAGATATATAACTTCTCCCATATCAATAGAACATCGTCCTCCTCACACTGATATAGTTTAGTTTGTATAGCTACTAGCTTCAGTCTAGTATACTTTTATAAATTCTCTCACATCAAGACACTTCGTTGTCCTGATATTGATAGACTCTAGTTTATATAGCTACTAGCCTTAGTATAGTATAGTGATATATCGGCTCCCACATGAAGAGAAAATCGTCCGCCTGATACTGATAGAGTCCAGTTTGTATAGCCATAGCTTAAGTACAGGATAGTGATATAACTACTCCCACATCAAGAGAACATCTTCCTCCTGATACTGATAGAGTCTAGTTTGTATAGCCATACCTTTGGTGAAGGATAGTGACATAACTGCCCCACATCAAGACAATTTCGTCCTCCTGATACTGATAGGGTGTAGTTTGTATACCTAATTGCTTTAGTGTAGCATAGATATACAACTGCTCCCACTTCAAGAGGAAAACCACAGTATACTGATAGAGTCTAGTTTGTATAGCAATAGCATTAGTGCAGGATAGCGATACAAATTCTCGCACATAAGGAGATAATCGTCCGCGTGATACTGATAGAATCTAGTTTGTATAGATATAGCTTTAGTGCAGGATAGTGATATAAGTGCTCCCGCATCAAGAGAACATCTTCCTTCTGATACTGATAGAGTCTAGTTTGTATAGATACCAGCTTATGTGTAGCATAGATATATAACTGCTCCCACATCAAGACAACATCATCCTCCTAAATCTGATAGGGTCTAGTTTGTATAGTTACTAGCTTTAGTGTATTATAGATATATAACTGTTCCCACATCAAGAGAACATCCTCCGGATACAGATAGAGTCTAGTTCGTATAGCACTAGCTTTAGTGCAGGATAGTGATACAAATTCTCGCACATAAGGCGATCATCGTCCACCTGATACTCATAGAGTCTAGTTTGTATAGCAGTAGCCTTAGTCAAGGATAGTGATATAACTGCACCCACATCAACGGTAATTCGTACTCCTGATACTGATGGACGCTAGTTTGTATAGATGTAGCTGTAGTGCCGGATTGTGATATAACTGCTCCCACATCAAGAAAACATCGTCCTCCGGAATCTGATAGGGTCTAGTTTGTATAGCTACTAGCTTTAGTGTATTATAGATATATAACTGATCCCACATGAAGAAAAAATCCTCCGGATACCGATAGAATCTAGTTTGTATAGGCATAGCTTTAGTGCAGGACAGTAATATAACTGCTCCCACATCAAGACAGCATCGTCCTCCTGAATCTGATAGGGTCTAGTTTGTATAGTTACTAGCTTTAGTGTATTATAGATATATAACTGCTCCGACTTCAAGAGGAAATCCTCCGTATACTGATAGAGTCTAGTTTGTATAGCAATAGCTTTAGTGCAGGACAGTGATACAAATTCTCGCACATAAGGAGATCATCGTCCGCGTGATACTGATAGATTCTAGTTTGTATAGATATAGCTTTAGTGCAGGATAGTGATATAAATGCTCCCGCATCAAGAGAATATCGTCCTCCTGATACTGATACAGTCTAGTTAGTAGAGCTACTAGCTTTAGTGTAGTATAGATATATAACAGCCCCCCACATCAAGAGAATATCATAATCCATATACCGAGAGAGTCTAGTTTGTATAGCCGTAGCTTTAGTGCAGGATAGTGATACAAATGCTTCCACATCTAGAGAACATCGTCCATCTTATACTGATAGAGTCTAGTTTGTATAGCCATAGCTTTAGTAAGGATAGTGATGTAACTGCCCCCACAGCAAGAGAACATCATCCTCCTGATACTTATAGGGTATAGTCTAGTTTGTATGTTCATTAGCTTTAGTGTGGAATACATATGTAATTGCTCACGCATCAAGAGAACATCATCCTTCTGATACTGATAGAGCCTGGATTGTATAGCAATAGCATTAGTTCAGGATAGTGATATAACTGCTCCCACATCAAGAGAACATTGTCCTCCTGATACTAATAGAGTCTAGTTCGTACAACCATAATTTCAGTGCAGAATAGCGATATTACAGCCCCCACATCAAGAGAATATCGTCCTAATGATTCTCATAGATTCTAGTTTGTATAGCCATATCTTTAGTGCAGGATAGTTATTAAATTGCGCCCACATCAAGAGAACAACGTCCTCTTCATACTGAAAGAGTCTAGTTTGTATATCTAATAGCCTTAGTGTAGTATAGATATATACATGCTGCCACATCAAGGGAATATCATCCTTCTGATACTGATAGAGGCCAATTTTGTACAGCCAAAGTTTTAGTGCAGGATAGTGATATAACTGCTCCCACATCGAGACTTGTTCATCCACCTGATACTGATAGTCTAATTTGTATAGCTGTAGTGTAGATAGATATATAATTCCTCCCACATCAAGTGAATAACGTCATCCTCATACTGATATGTCTAGTTTGCGTAGCCATAGCTTTAGTGCAGAATAGTGATATATATGCTCCCACATCAAGAAAACATTGATATCCTGATACTGATATGTCTATTTTGTATAGCCAAGTTTAACGCATGATAGTGATATAACTGCTCCCACAACAAGACAAATTCGTCCTCCTGATACTGATAGCGTCTAATTTGTATAGCTTTATTGAAGTATATATATAACTGCTCCCACATAAAGAGAACAACATCATCCTCATACTGATAGGGTCTAGTTTGTATAGCCGTAGTTGTAGTGCAGCAGAGTATTATAACTGCTCCCACATCAACAGAACTTCGTACTTCTGATACTGATAGAGTCTAGTTTGTATATCTACTAGCTTTAGAGAAGTATGGATATATGACTGCTCTCTCATCAAGGGAACATCATCCTTCTGATGGCGTCTACTTTGTATAGCAATAGTCTTAGTGCGGGATAGTGATATAACTACTCCTACATCAAGGGATCATCGTCTTCCTGATACTGATAGAGTCTAGTTTGTATAACCATACCATTAGTGCACGGTATTGATATAAGTGCGCCCATATCAAGAGAACATTGTCTTCCTGATACTGATAGAGTCAAATGTGTATAGCTGTAGTGAAGTATAGATATGTAACTCCTCCCACATCTAGAGAATAACGTCATCCTCATACAGATAGAGTCTAGATTTTATAGCCAGAGCTTTAGTGCAGGATATTGATATAACTGCTCCCACACCAAGAGCACATCGTCCTCCTGATACTGGTAGCCTCTAGTTTGCATAGCCATAGCTCTAGTTCCGGATAGTGATTTAATACTCCACATCTAGAAAACATCGTCCTCCTGATACTGGTCGGGTCTATTTTTTATAGCCAGAGCTTTAACGCAGGATAGTAATATAACTGCTCCCTCATCAAGACAAATTCGTCCTCATGATACTGATAGAGTCTAATTTGTATAGCTTTAGTGTAGTATATATATCACTGCTCCCACATTAAGAGAACAACGTCATATTCATACTAATAGTGTCTAGTTTGTAAGCCGTAGTTGCAGGGCAGGAGAGTGTTATAACTACTCCCACATCAAGAGAACACCGTCCTCCTGATACTGATAGTCTAGTTTGTATCGCCATAGACGTTAGTGCGGGATATTGATATAAGTTCTCCCACATCTAGAGAATATTGCCTTCCTGATACTGATAGAGTCTAGTTTGTATAGCTAATAGCATAAGTGTAGTATAGATATATAACTGCTCCACATCAAGAGAACATCATCCTATGCATACTGATAGACTCTAGTTTGTACAGCCATACGTTTAGTGCAGAATAGTGATGTAAAGGTCCCACCTCAAGAGAACACCGTCCTCCAGATACTGATATTTTCTAGTTTGTATACCAATAGCATTAGTGCAGGATAGTGCTATAAGTGCTCCCACACCAAGAGAAACACCGTCCTCCGCATATGATAGAATCTAGTTTGTACTGCCATACCTTTAGTGCAGGATAGTGATAGAAAAGCTCCCTTATCAAGAGAACACCGTCCTTATGATACTGATAGATTCTAGTTTGTATAGCAACTTGCATAGGTGTAGCATAAATATATAACTGCTTCCACATCAAGAGAACATCATCCTCCGCAAACTGATAGACTCTAGTTTGTACTGCGATTCCTGTAGTGGAGGATAATGATATAAAGGTACCACATCAAAGAACACCGTCCTCCTGATACCGATAGATTCTAGTTTGTATGGGCATACCTTTAGTGCAGGATAGTGATACAAATGCTCTCACATCAAGAGAATGTCCTTCTGATGCTGATAGAGTCTAGTTTGAATAGCATTAGTTTTAGTGCAGGATAGTAGTATAACTGCTCCCACATCTAGAAAACATGGTCCTCCTGATACTGATAGGGTCTAGTTTGTATAGATATAGCTTTAGTGCCGGATAGTGATATAACTGCTTCCATATCAAGAATAAATCCTCCTCCTCAATCTGATAGGGTCTATTTTGCATAGTCATAGCTTTAGCGCAGGATAGTGATATAACTGCTCCCATATCAGGACAAATTCTTCCTCCTGATACTGATAGAGTCTAGTTTGTATAGCTATAATATATATATATATAACTACTCCTACATCAAGAGAACAACGTCGTCCTCATAGTGACAGAGTCTAGTTTGTATAGCCATAGCTTTAGTGCAGGATATTGATGTAAGTGCTCCAACATCAAGAGAACACCGCCTTCCTGATACTGATAGGGTCTAGTTTGTATAGCCTTAGCTTTAGTTTAGGATAGTGATATAACTGTTCCCACATGAAGAGAACACCGTCCTCCTGATACTGATATCGTCTATTGTTATAGCCATAGCCTTAGTGCAGAATAGTGCTAAAAGTGCACACACATAAAGAGAATATCGTCCTCCTGATACTGATAGTGTCTAGTATCTATAGCCAAATCTTTAGTGCACAATAGTGATATATGTGCTCCCACATCAAGAGAACATCGTCGTCCTGATACTGATAGAGTCTAGTTTGTATAGCTACAAGTTTTAGTGTAGTATAGTGATATAACTGCTCCCACATACAGAAAACCTCGTCCTCCTGATTCTGATAGAGTCCAGTTTGTACAGCTACTAGCTTTAGTGTAACTGCTCCCACATAAAGGGGTAATCCTCCGTATACTGATAGAGCCTAGTTTGTATAGCAATAGCTTTAGTTCAGGATAGTGATACAAATGCTCCCACATCAAGAGAACATCGTTCATCTGATACTGATAGAATCTAGTTTGTACAACCATAATTTTAGTGCAGGATAGTGATATAACTGCCCCCACATCAAGAGAACATCGTCCTCCTGATTCTGATAGAGTCTAGTTTGTACAGCTACTAGCTTTAGTGTAGTATAGATATATATCTGCTGCCACATCAAGAGAACGTCATCCTTCTGATACTGATAGTGTCTAGTTTTACAGCCATAGTTTAATGCAGGATAGTGATATAACTGCGCCCACATCAAGAGAACATCGTCCTCCCGATACTCATAAGTTCTAGTTTGTATTACCTTTGCTTTCGTGCGGGATAGTGATATAACTGCTCCCCCATCAGTAAAAATTCGTCCTCATGATACTGATAGTCTAATTTGTATACTTTAGTATAGTACCGATATATAACTGCTCGCACATGAACGTGTTTCTCATACTGATAAGGTCTAGCTTGTATAGCCATTGCTATAGTGCAGGATAGTCATATAACTGCTCCCACATCAATAGAACACCGTCCTTATGATTCGTGAAGAGTATAGATTGTATAGCCATTACTTTAGTGCAGGATAGGAACATATACTTGCTCCCACATCAACAGAACATCGTCCTCATGATTCTGATTCCGTCTGTTGGTATAGCTACTAGCTTTAGTGTAGTATAGATATATAACGTCTCCCACATCAAGAGAACGTCATATTCCGGATACTGATAGTATCTAATTTTTATATCAATAGTCTTAGTGCAGAATATTTTTTATTAATGTTCCCTCATCAGGAGAATATCATCCTTCTGATACTGATAGAGTCTAGTTTGTATAGCTACCAACTTAAGTTAGTATAGAAATATAACTGCTCCCACATCAAGACAACATGGTCCTCCTGATACTGATAGGGTCTAGTTTGTATAGCAAAATCTTTAGTTCAGGACAGTGATACAAATGATCACAAACGAAGAGATCATCCTCCTCCTGATATCGATAGTGTCTGGTTTGAATAGCCATATCTTTAGTGCAGGGTAGTGATATAACTGCTCCCACATCAAGAGAACACCGTCCTTATGATACTGATCGAGTCTAGTTTGTATAGCTACTAGCTTTAGCGTAGTATAGGTATATAACTGCTGCAACATCAATAGAACATCGTCGTCCTGATATTGATAGACTCTAGTTTATATAGCTACTAGCCTTAGTATAGTATAGTGATATATCGGCTCCCACATGAAGAGAAAATCGTCCGCCTGATACTGATAGCGTCCAGTTTGTATAGCCATTGCTTAAGTACAGGATAGTGATATAACTACTCCCACATCAAGAGAACATGTTCCTCCTAATACTGTAGAGTCTAGTTTGTATAGCCATACCTTTAGTGAAGGATAGTGACATAACTGCCCCACATCAAGACAATTTCGTCCTCCTGATACTGATAGAGTGTAGTTTGTATACATAATAGCTTTACTGTAGTATAGATATATAACTGCTCCCACTTCAAGAGGAAATCCACCGTATACTGATAGAGTCTAGTTTGTATAGCAATAGCTTTAGTGCAGGATAGTGATACAAATTCTCGCACATAAGGAGATATCATCGTCCGCGTGATACTGATAGAGCCTAGTTTGTATAGATATAGCTCTAGTGCATGTTAGTGATATAAATGCTCCCGCATCAAGAGAACATCTTCCTTCTGATACTGATAGAGTCTAGTTTGTATAGATACAAGCTTATGTGTAGCATAGATATATAACTGCTCCCACATCAAGACAACATCGTCCTCCTGAATCTGATAGGGTCTAGTTTGTATAGTTACTAGCTTTAGTGTATTATAGATATATAACTGCTCCCACTTCAAGAGGAAATCCTCCGTATACTGATAGAGTCTGGTTTGTATAGCAATAGCTTTAGTGCAGTATAGTGATACAAATTCTCGCACATAAGGAGATCATCGTCCGCGTGATACCGATAGAGTCTAGTTTGTATAGATATAGCTTTAGTGCAGGATAGTCATATAACTGCTCCCACATCAAGAGAACATCGTCCTTCTGATACTGATGCAGTCTAGTTAGTAGAGCTACTGGCTTTAGTTTAGTATAAATATAAAACATCTCCCACATCAACGGAACATCATACTACATATACTGATGAAATCTACTTTGTATAGCAACAGCTTTAGTGCAGAATAGTGATTCAATTGCTCCCACATCAAGAGAACATCGTTCATCTGATACTGATAGAATCTAGTTTGTATAGCCATACCTTTAGCGAAGGATAGTGACATAGCTGCTCCGACATCAAGACAACTTCGTCCTAGTGATACTGATAGGGTCTAGTTTGTATACCTAATAGCTTTAGTGTAGTATATATATATATAACTGCTCCCACTTCAAGAGAAAATCCTCCGGACACTGATAGAATCTAGTTTGTATAGATATAGCTTTAGTGCAGGATAGTTATATAAATGCTCCCGCATCAAGAGAACATCGTCCTCCTGATACTGATACAGTCTAGTTAGTAGAGCTACTAGCTTTAGTGTAGTATAGATATATAACAGCCCCCACATGAAGAGAATATCATAATCCATACACTGAGAGAGTCTAGTTTGTATAGCCGTAGCTTTAGTGCAGGATAGTGATACAAATGCTCCCACATCTAGAGAACAACGTCCATCTTATACTGATAGAGTCTAGTTTGTATAGCCATAGCTTTAGTAAGGATAGTGATGTAACTGCACCCATATCAAGAGAACATCCTCCTCCTGATACTTATAGGGTATAGTCTAGTTTGTATGTTCATTAGCTTTAGTGTGGAATACATATGTAATTGCTCCCGCATCAAGAGAACATCATCCTTCTGATACTGCTAGAGCCTGGATTGTATAGCAATAGCATTAGTCCAGGATAGTGCTATAACTGCTCCCACATCTAGAGAACATCGTCCTCCTGATACTGATGGGGTCTAGTTTGTATAGATATAGCTTTATTGGCGGATAGTGATATAACTACTCCCATATCAAGAAAACATCATCCTCCTGAATCTGATAGGGTCTATTTTTCATGGCCATAGATTTAGCACACGATAGTGATATAATTGCTCCCACATCAACACAAATTCCTCCTCCTGATACTGATAGAGTCTAGTCTGTGTACCTTTAGTAAAGTATAGATATATGACTGCTCCGACATAAAGAGGACAACTTCCTCCTCATACTGGTCGAGTCTACTTTGTATAGTCATGGCTCTAGTGCAGTATAGTGATTTTACTGCTCCCACGTCAATAGAACACCGTCCTTATGATACTGATAGAGTCTAGTGTATATAGATATAGCTTTAGTGCCGGATAGTGTTATAACTGCTTCCATATCAAGAAAACATCGTCCTCCTGAATCTTATAGGGACTATTTTGCATAGCCATAGCTTTAGCGCAGGATAGTGATATTACTGCTCCCACATCAATAGAAAACGATCCTTATGATACTGATAGAGTCTAGTGTGTATAGATATAGCTTTAGTGCCGGATAGTGATATATATGCTTCCATATCAAGAAAATATCGTTCTCCTCAATCTGATAGGGTCTATTTTGCATAGTCATAGCTTTAGCGCAGGATAGTGATATAACAGCTCCCACATCAGGACAAATTCTTCCTCCTGATACTGATAGAGTCTAGTTTGTATAGCTATAATATAATATATATATATAACTACTCCTACATCAAGAGAACAACGTTGTCCTCATAGTGACAGAGTCTAGTTTGTATAGCCATAGCTTTAGTGCAGGATATTGATGTAAGTGCTCCAACATCAAGAGAACACCGCCTTCCTGATACTGATAGGGTCTAGTTTGTATAGCCTTAGCTTTAGTTTAGGTTAGTGATATAACTGCTCCCACATGAAGAGAACACCGTCCTCCTGATACTGATATCGTCTATTGTTATAGCCATAGCCTTAGTGCAGAATAGTGCTACAAGTGCACACACATAAAGAGAACATCGTCCTCCTGATACTGATAGTGTCTAGTATCTATAGCCAAATCTCTAGTGCAGAATAGTGATATATGTGCTCCCACATCAAGAGAACATCGTCGTCCTGATACTGATAGAGTCTAGTTTGTATAGCTACAAGTTTTAGTGTAGTATAGTGATATAACTGCTCCCATATTAAGAGAACCTCGTCCTCCTGATATTGATAGAGTCTAGTTTATATAACCACACCCTCGGTGCAGGATATTGATATAAGTGCTCCCACATCAAGGGAACATCGCCCCCCTGATAGAGATAGAGACCAGTTTGTGTCGCTTTAGTGTGGTATACATATAAAACTACTCCCACATTAAGAGAACAACGTCTACCTCATACTGATAGAATCTAGTTTGTATAGCCATAGCTTTAGTGCAGGACAGTGATATAACTGCTCCCACATCAAGAGTACATCGTCCTACTGATACTGACACAGTCTAGCTAGTATAGCTACTAGCTTTAGTGTAGTATAGATATATAACAGCTCCCACATCAAGAGAACTTTATTCTCCAGATACTGATAGCGTCTAGTTTGTATAGCCATAGCTTTAGTGCAGGATAGTGATGAAAGTGCTCCCACATCAAGAGAACATCATCCTCCTGATACTGAAAGACTCTAGTTTGTACAGCTACTAGCTTTAGTGTAGTATAGATATATATATCTGCTGCCACATCAAGAGAACGTCATCCTTCTGATACTGATAGTGTCTAGTTTTACAGCCATAGTTTAATGCAGGATAGTGATATAACTGCGCCCACATCAAGAGAACATCGTCCTCCCGATACTCATAAATTCTAGTTTGTATTACCATAGCCTTCGTGCGGGATAGTGATATAACTGCTCCCACATCAATAAAGAATCGTCCTCATGATACTGATAGAGTCTAATTTGTATACTTTAGTATAGTACCGATATATAACTGCTCGCACATCAACGTGTTCCTCATACTGATAAGGTTTAGCTTGTATAGCCATTGCTATAGTGCAGGATAGTCATATAACTGCTCCCACATCAATAGAACACCGTCCTTATGATTCGTGAAGAGTATAGTTTGTATAGCCATTACTTTAGTGCAGGATAGGAACATATACTTGCTCCCACATCAACAGAACATCGTCCTCATGATACTGATTCCGTCTGTTAGTATAGCTACTAGCTTTAGTGTAGTATAGATATATAACGTCTCCCACATCAAGAGAACGTCATATTCCGGATACTGATAGGGTCTAATTTTTATATCAATAGTCTTAGTGCAGAATATTTTTTATTAATGTTCCCTCATCAGGAGAACATCATCCTTCTGATACTGATAGAGTCTAGTTTGTATAGGTACCAACTTAAGTTAGTATAGAAATATAACTGCTCCCACATCAAGACAACATGGTCCTCCTGATACTGATAGGGTCTAGTTTGTATAGTAAATTCTTTAGTCCAGGACAGTGATACAAATGATCACAAACCAAGAGAACATCCTCCTCCTGATATTGATAGTGTCTGGTTTGGATAGCCATATCTTTATATATATATATATATATTTGCCTTTATTTGTAGTGGCGAAGTTAGGACTGATGGTCCTCTCTTACACTTAACCACACTTCATTAACATAGTACATCTGAGAGCAATATTCATAATCTTATCTTAAAACTACCATTACAAACTAGAAACAAAAAAACATAAACTCTATAAATATTCTTAGTCATGTCTTAAACTATCGTTACAAATTAAAAGTTGATTGACACTAAATACCCTAAGCACAGTAAACGTACATTCATACACACATTCACTCTGCCAGATTCATTCAGCCTGGCGGCACATATCGAGGAGATGCTCATGGCAAGACAACTTGAAGGAATTTAAGGATTGTATGGCTCTAATGTTGTGGGGGAGAGAATTCCATATTCTAGCTCCATTTGCAACAAAGGAACGGCTGAATGCTGCTGACCTGCTGAGAGGGATAGCAAGTGTACTGCCAGAGCGTGTATTATGCTGGTGGAAAGAGGATAGGAAATTGAGTTGTGAAGATAAGTAGTATGGGATATTCTCTTTTAATACTCGAAAGATTAATACTGCCACGTGAAGGTTTCTATATTGTTCAAATTTTAGAAGGGAAAGTTGTCGATAATAAGGGGTAACATGAACATCATAGCGTAAGGAAAAGATAAATCTAATACACGAATTCATAGCACGTTGTAATCGGTTTAGTTGTTCTCTCGTGGCATCAATTAGTACTACGTCACAGTAGGAAAATATAGGGAGGATAAGAGTATTTATAAGCCTAATTCTCATGTTTAGTGGCAGCATATTTTGATGATATTTTAGTGGGTGAAGGGACGCGTACACTTTTCTACAGATATTTGTAATGTGCTCTCCCCAGTTAAGATTCTCGTTTATAATTACCCCAAGATTTCTTACAGAGTTTTCGTACGGAATAATTTTACCAGATAAAGTTAGTGGAGGAATGTTTTTGTTTTTTGCCGCACTGATTTGTTTCGTTTGCCCAACAATAATAGCTTTAGATTTTGATGGATTAATTAAAATACAGTTTTCATGAGCGTATGCACAGATATTATTTAAGTCAGAGTTCATATAACCTATTGCTTGATTGATGTCTGAAATTTTGGAATGTAATAGATCTGCAGATCGTCAGCATACAAGTGGTATTTACAGTGTCTTAGCCGTGTCGATATATCGTTAATATAGATAACAAAGAGAAGTGGTCCAAGTACAGAGCCTTGTGGTACTCCTGAAAATTTCATTACCCATTCGGATGACCTATTCTGAATAATTACGCGTTGTTTAGTGCAGGGTAGTGATATAACTGCTCCCACATCAAGAGAACACCGTCGTTATGACTCTGATAGAGTCTAGTTTGTATAGCTACTAGCTTTAGCGTAGTATAGGTATATAACTGCTGCAACATCAATAGAACATCGTCCTCCTGATACTGATAGAATCTAGTTTGTATAGCCGTAGCTTTAGTGCAGGATATTGATATAAGTGCTCCCACATCAAGAGAACATCGCCTTCCTGATACTGATAGTCGAATTTGTATAGCCATAGTTTTAGAGCAGGAGAACATCATCCTCCTGATACTGATGGGGTACAGTTTGTATAGCTACTAGCCTTTGTTTTGTATAGATATATAACTTCTCCCATATCAATAGAACATCGTCCTCCTCACACTGATATAGTTTAGTTTGTATAGCTACTAGCTTCAGTCTAGTATACTTTTATAAATTCTCTCACATCAAGACACTTCGTTGTCCTGATATTGATAGACTCTAGTTTATATAGCTACTAGCCTTAGTATAGTATAGTGATATATCGGCTCCCACATGAAGAGAAAATCGTCCGCCTGATACTGATAGAGTCCAGTTTGTATAGCCATAGCTTAAGTACAGGATAGTGATATAACTACTCCCACATCAAGAGAACATCTTCCTCCTGATACTGATAGAGTCTAGTTTGTATAGCCATACCTTTGGTGAAGGATAGTGACATAACTGCCCCACATCAAGACAATTTCGTCCTCCTGATACTGATAGGGTGTAGTTTGTATACCTAATTGCTTTAGTGTAGCATAGATATACAACTGCTCCCACTTCAAGAGGAAAACCACAGTATACTGATAGAGTCTAGTTTGTATAGCAATAGCATTAGTGCAGGATAGCGATACAAATTCTCGCACATAAGGAGATAATCGTCCGCGTGATACTGATAGAATCTAGTTTGTATAGATATAGCTTTAGTGCAGGATAGTGATATAAGTGCTCCCGCATCAAGAGAACATCTTCCTTCTGATACTGATAGAGTCTAGTTTGTATAGATACCAGCTTATGTGTAGCATAGATATATAACTGCTCCCACATCAAGACAACATCATCCTCCTAAATCTGATAGGGTCTAGTTTGTATAGTTACTAGCTTTAGTGTATTATAGATATATAACTGTTCCCACATCAAGAGAACATCCTCCGGATACAGATAGAGTCTAGTTCGTATAGCACTAGCTTTAGTGCAGGATAGTGATACAAATTCTCGCACATAAGGCGATCATCGTCCACCTGATACTCATAGAGTCTAGTTTGTATAGCAGTAGCCTTAGTCAAGGATAGTGATATAACTGCACCCACATCAACGGTAATTCGTACTCCTGATACTGATGGACGCTAGTTTGTATAGATGTAGCTGTAGTGCCGGATTGTGATATAACTGCTCCCACATCAAGAAAACATCGTCCTCCGGAATCTGATAGGGTCTAGTTTGTATAGCTACTAGCTTTAGTGTATTATAGATATATAACTGATCCCACATGAAGAAAAAATCCTCCGGATACCGATAGAATCTAGTTTGTATAGGCATAGCTTTAGTGCAGGACAGTAATATAACTGCTCCCACATCAAGACAGCATCGTCCTCCTGAATCTGATAGGGTCTAGTTTGTATAGTTACTAGCTTTAGTGTATTATAGATATATAACTGCTCCGACTTCAAGAGGAAATCCTCCGTATACTGATAGAGTCTAGTTTGTATAGCAATAGCTTTAGTGCAGGACAGTGATACAAATTCTCGCACATAAGGAGATCATCGTCCGCGTGATACTGATAGATTCTAGTTTGTATAGATATAGCTTTAGTGCAGGATAGTGATATAAATGCTCCCGCATCAAGAGAATATCGTCCTCCTGATACTGATACAGTCTAGTTAGTAGAGCTACTAGCTTTAGTGTAGTATAGATATATAACAGCCCCCCACATCAAGAGAATATCATAATCCATATACCGAGAGAGTCTAGTTTGTATAGCCGTAGCTTTAGTGCAGGATAGTGATACAAATGCTTCCACATCTAGAGAACATCGTCCATCTTATACTGATAGAGTCTAGTTTGTATAGCCATAGCTTTAGTAAGGATAGTGATGTAACTGCCCCCACAGCAAGAGAACATCATCCTCCTGATACTTATAGGGTATAGTCTAGTTTGTATGTTCATTAGCTTTAGTGTGGAATACATATGTAATTGCTCACGCATCAAGAGAACATCATCCTTCTGATACTGATAGAGCCTGGATTGTATAGCAATAGCATTAGTTCAGGATAGTGATATAACTGCTCCCACATCAAGAGAACATTGTCCTCCTGATACTAATAGAGTCTAGTTCGTACAACCATAATTTCAGTGCAGAATAGCGATATTACAGCCCCCACATCAAGAGAATATCGTCCTAATGATTCTCATAGATTCTAGTTTGTATAGCCATATCTTTAGTGCAGGATAGTTATTAAATTGCGCCCACATCAAGAGAACAACGTCCTCTTCATACTGAAAGAGTCTAGTTTGTATATCTAATAGCCTTAGTGTAGTATAGATATATACATGCTGCCACATCAAGGGAATATCATCCTTCTGATACTGATAGAGGCCAATTTTGTACAGCCAAAGTTTTAGTGCAGGATAGTGATATAACTGCTCCCACATCGAGACTTGTTCATCCACCTGATACTGATAGTCTAATTTGTATAGCTGTAGTGTAGATAGATATATAATTCCTCCCACATCAAGTGAATAACGTCATCCTCATACTGATATGTCTAGTTTGCGTAGCCATAGCTTTAGTGCAGAATAGTGATATATATGCTCCCACATCAAGAAAACATTGATATCCTGATACTGATATGTCTATTTTGTATAGCCAAGTTTAACGCATGATAGTGATATAACTGCTCCCACAACAAGACAAATTCGTCCTCCTGATACTGATAGCGTCTAATTTGTATAGCTTTATTGAAGTATATATATAACTGCTCCCACATAAAGAGAACAACATCATCCTCATACTGATAGGGTCTAGTTTGTATAGCCGTAGTTGTAGTGCAGCAGAGTATTATAACTGCTCCCACATCAACAGAACTTCGTACTTCTGATACTGATAGAGTCTAGTTTGTATATCTACTAGCTTTAGAGAAGTATAGATATATGACTGCTCTCTCATCAAGGGAACATCATCCTTCTGATGGCGTCTACTTTGTATAGCAATAGTCTTAGTGCGGGATAGTGATATAACTACTCCTACATCAAGGGATCATCGTCTTCCTGATACTGATAGAGTCTAGTTTGTATAACCATACCATTAGTGCACGGTATTGATATAAGTGCGCCCATATCAAGAGAACATTGTCTTCCTGATACTGATAGAGTCAAATGTGTATAGCTGTAGTGAAGTATAGATATGTAACTCCTCCCACATCTAGAGAATAACGTCATCCTCATACAGATAGAGTCTAGATTTTATAGCCAGAGCTTTAGTGCAGGATATTGATATAACTGCTCCCACACCAAGAGCACATCGTCCTCCTGATACTGGTAGCCTCTAGTTTGCATAGCCATAGCTCTAGTTCCGGATAGTGATTTAATACTCCACATCTAGAAAACATCGTCCTCCTGATACTGGTCGGGTCTATTTTTTATAGCCAGAGCTTTAACGCAGGATAGTAATATAACTGCTCCCTCATCAAGACAAATTCGTCCTCATGATACTGATAGAGTCTAATTTGTATAGCTTTAGTGTAGTATATATATCACTGCTCCCACATTAAGAGAACAACGTCATATTCATACTAATAGTGTCTAGTTTGTAAGCCGTAGTTGCAGGGCAGGAGAGTGTTATAACTACTCCCACATCAAGAGAACACCGTCCTCCTGATACTGATAGTCTAGTTTGTATCGCCATAGACGTTAGTGCGGGATATTGATATAAGTTCTCCCACATCTAGAGAATATTGCCTTCCTGATACTGATAGAGTCTAGTTTGTATAGCTAATAGCATAAGTGTAGTATAGATATATAACTGCTCCACATCAAGAGAACATCATCCTATGCATACTGATAGACTCTAGTTTGTACAGCCATACGTTTAGTGCAGAATAGTGATGTAAAGGTCCCACCTCAAGAGAACACCGTCCTCCAGATACTGATATTTTCTAGTTTGTATACCAATAGCATTAGTGCAGGATAGTGCTATAAGTGCTCCCACACCAAGAGAAACACCGTCCTCCGCATATGATAGAATCTAGTTTGTACTGCCATACCTTTAGTGCAGGATAGTGATAGAAAAGCTCCCTTATCAAGAGAACACCGTCCTTATGATACTGATAGATTCTAGTTTGTATAGCAACTTGCATAGGTGTAGCATAAATATATAACTGCTTCCACATCAAGAGAACATCATCCTCCGCAAACTGATAGACTCTAGTTTGTACTGCGATTCCTGTAGTGGAGGATAATGATATAAAGGTACCACATCAAAGAACACCGTCCTCCTGATACCGATAGATTCTAGTTTGTATGGGCATACCTTTAGTGCAGGATAGTGATACAAATGCTCTCACATCAAGAGAATGTCCTTCTGATGCTGATAGAGTCTAGTTTGAATAGCATTAGTTTTAGTGCAGGATAGTAGTATAACTGCTCCCACATCTAGAAAACATGGTCCTCCTGATACTGATAGGGTCTAGTTTGTATAGATATAGCTTTAGTGCCGGATAGTGATATAACTGCTTCCATATCAAGAATAAATCCTCCTCCTCAATCTGATAGGGTCTATTTTGCATAGTCATAGCTTTAGCGCAGGATAGTGATATAACTGCTCCCATATCAGGACAAATTCTTCCTCCTGATACTGATAGAGTCTAGTTTGTATAGCTATAATATAATATATATATATATATATATATATATATATATATAACTACTCCTACATCAAGAGAACAACGTCGTCCTCATAGTGACAGAGTCTAGTTTGTATAGCCATAGCTTTAGTGCAGGATATTGATGTAAGTGCTCCAACATCAAGAGAACACCGCCTTCCTGATACTGATAGGGTCTAGTTTGTATAGCCTTAGCTTTAGTTTAGGATAGTGATATAACTGTTCCCACATGAAGAGAACACCGTCCTCCTGATACTGATATCGTCTATTGTTATAGCCATAGCCTTAGTGCAGAATAGTGCTAAAAGTGCACACACATAAAGAGAATATCGTCCTCCTGATACTGATAGTGTCTAGTATCTATAGCCAAATCTTTAGTGCACAATAGTGATATATGTGCTCCCACATCAAGAGAACATCTTCGTCCTGATACTGATAGAGTCTAGTTTGTATAGCTACAAGTTTTAGTGTAGTATAGTGATATAACTGCTCCCACATACAGAAAACCTCGTCCTCCTGATTCTGATACAGTCCAGTTTGTACAGCTACTAGCTTTAGTGTAACTGCTCCCACATAAAGGGGTAATCCTCCGGATACTGATAGAGCCTAGTTTGTATAGCAATAGCTTTAGTTCAGGATAGTGATACAAATGCTCCCACATCAAGAGAACATCGTTCATCTGATACTGATAGAATCTAGTTTGTACAACCATAATTTTAGTGCAGGATAGTGATATAACTGCCCCCACATCAAGAGAACATCGTCCTCCTGATTCTGATAGAGTCTAGTTTGTACAGCTACTAGCTTTAGTGTAGTATAGATATATATCTGCTGCCACATCAAGAGAACGTCATCCTTCTGATACTGATAGTGTCTAGTTTTACAGCCATAGTTTAATGCAGGATAGTGATATAACTGCGCCCACATCAAGAGAACATCGTCCTCCCGATACTCATAAGTTCTAGTTTGTATTACCTTTGCTTTCGTGCGGGATAGTGATATAACTGCTCCCCCATCAGTAAAAATTCGTCCTCATGATACTGATAGTCTAATTTGTATACTTTAGTATAGTACCGATATATAACTGCTCGCACATGAACGTGTTCCTCATACTGATAAGGTCTAGCTTGTATAGCCATTGCTATAGTGCAGGATAGTCATATAACTGCTCCCACATCAATAGAACACCGTCCTTATGATTCGTGAAGAGTATAGATTGTATAGCCATTACTTTAGTGCAGGATAGGAACATATACTTGCTCCCACATCAACAGAACATCGTCCTCATGATTCTGATTCCGTCTGTTGGTATAGCTACTAGCTTTAGTGTAGTATAGATATATAACGTCTCCCACATCAAGAGAACGTCATATTCCGGATACTGATAGTATCTAATTTTTATATCAATAGTCTTAGTGCAGAATATTTTTTATTAATGTTCCCTCATCAGGAGAATATCATCCTTCTGATACTGATAGAGTCTAGTTTGTATAGCTACCAACTTAAGTTAGTATAGAAATATAACTGCTCCCACATCAAGACAACATGGTCCTCCTGATACTGATAGGGTCTAGTTTGTATAGCAAAATCTTTAGTTCAGGACAGTGATACAAATGATCACAAACGAAGAGATCATCCTCCTCCTGATATCGATAGTGTCTGGTTTGAATAGCCATATCTTTAGTGCAGGGTAGTGATATAACTGCTCCCACATCAAGAGAACACCGTCCTTATGATACTGATCGAGTCTAGTTTGTATAGCTACTAGCTTTAGCGTAGTATAGGTATATAACTGCTGCAACATCAATAGAACATCGTCGTCCTGATATTGATAGACTCTAGTTTATATAGCTACTAGCCTTAGTATAGTATAGTGATATATCGGCTCCCACATGAAGAGAAAATCGTCCGCCTGATACTGATAGCGTCCAGTTTGTATAGCCATTGCTTAAGTACAGGATAGTGATATAACTACTCCCACATCAAGAGAACATGTTCCTCCTAATACTGTAGAGTCTAGTTTGTATAGCCATACCTTTAGTGAAGGATAGTGACATAACTGCCCCACATCAAGACAATTTCGTCCTCCTGATACTGATAGAGTGTAGTTTGTATACCTAATAGCTTTACTGTAGTATAGATATATAACTGCTCCCACTTCAAGAGGAAATCCACCGTATACTGATAGAGTCTAGTTTGTATAGCAATAGCTTTAGTGCAGGATAGTGATACAAATTCTCGCACATAAGGAGATATCATCGTCCGCGTGATACTGATAGAGCCTAGTTTGTATAGATATAGCTCTAGTGCATGTTAGTGATATAAATGCTCCCGCATCAAGAGAACATCTTCCTTCTGATACTGATAGAGTCTAGTTTGTATAGATACAAGCTTATGTGTAGCATAGATATATAACTGCTCCCACATCAAGACAACATCGTCCTCCTGAATCTGATAGGGTCTAGTTTGTATAGTTACTAGCTTTAGTGTATTATAGATATATAACTGCTCCCACTTCAAGAGGAAATCCTCCGTATACTGATAGAGTCTGGTTTGTATAGCAATAGCTTTAGTGCAGTATAGTGATACAAATTCTCGCACATAAGGAGATCATCGTCCGCGTGATACCGATAGAGTCTAGTTTGTATAGATATAGCTTTAGTGCAGGATAGTCATATAACTGCTCCCACATCAAGAGAACATCGTCCTTCTGATACTGATGCAGTCTAGTTAGTAGAGCTACTGGCTTTAGTTTAGTATAAATATAAAACATCTCCCACATCAAGGGAACATCATACTACATATACTGATGAAATCTACTTTGTATAGCAACAGCTTTAGTGCAGAATAGTGATTCAATTGCTCCCACATCAAGAGAACATCGTTCATCTGATACTGATAGAATCTAGTTTGTATAGCCATACCTTTAGCGAAGGATAGTGACATAGCTGCTCCGACATCAAGACAACTTCGTCCTAGTGATACTGATAGGGTCTAGTTTGTATACCTAATAGCTTTAGTGTAGTATATATATATATAACTGCTCCCACTTCAAGAGAAAATCCTCCGGACACTGATAGAATCTAGTTTGTATAGATATAGCTTTAGTGCAGGATAGTTATATAAATGCTCCCGCATCAAGAGAACATCGTCCTCCTGATACTGATACAGTCTAGTTAGTAGAGCTACTAGCTTTAGTGTAGTATAGATATATAACAGCCCCCACATGAAGAGAATATCATAATCCATACACTGAGAGAGTCTAGTTTGTATAGCCGTAGCTTTAGTGCAGGATAGTGATACAAATGCTCCCACATCTAGAGAACAACGTCCATCTTATACTGATAGAGTCTAGTTTGTATAGCCATAGCTTTAGTAAGGATAGTGATGTAACTGCACCCATATCAAGAGAACATCATCCTCCTGATACTTATAGGGTATAGTCTAGTTTGTATGTTCATTAGCTTTAGTGTGGAATACATATGTAATTGCTCCCGCATCAAGAGAACATCATCCTTCTGATACTGCTAGAGCCTGGATTGTATAGCAATAGCATTAGTCCAGGATAGTGATATAACTGCTCCCACATCAAAGGAAATTGTCCTCCTGATACTAATAGAGTCTAGTTTGTACAACCATAATTTCAGTGCAGAATAGTGATATCACAGCCCCCACATCAAGAGAATATCGTCCTAATGATTCTCATAGATTCTAGTTTGTATAGCCATATCTTTAGTGCAGGATAGTTATTAAATTGCGCCTACATCAAGGGAACATCATCCTTCTGATACTGATAGAGGCCAATTTTGTACAGCCACAGTTTTAGTGCAGGATAGTGATATAACTGCTCCCACATCAAGGGAACATCGTCTTCCTGATACTGATACAGTCTAGTTAGTAGAGCTACTAGCTTTAGTGTAGTATAGATATATAACAGCCCCCACATCAAGAGAATATTATAGTCTATATACTGAGAGAGTCTAGTTTGTATAGCCGTAGCTTTAGTGCATGATAGTGACATAACTGCTCCCTCATCAACAGAACTTCTTACTCCTGATACTGATAGAGTCTGGTTAGCATAGCTACTAGCTTTAATTTGGTATATATATATATAACTGCTCCCACATCAAGAGAAAATCCTCGGAATTCTGATAGGGTCTAGTTTTTATAGCCATAGCTTTTGTGCTGGATAGTGGTGTAACTGCTCCCACATCAAGAGAACACCGTCCTCCAGATACTGATAAAGTCTAGTTTGTATAGCAATATCTTAATTGCGGGATATTGATATAGTTTCTCCCACATCAAGAGAACATCGCCTTCCTGATGCTGATAGAGTCTAGTTTTTATAGCCATAGCTTTATAGCAGGATAGTGATATAACTGCTCCAACATCAAGAGAACACCATCCTCCTGATACTGATATAATCTATTTTTATAGCCATAGCTTTAGTGCAGAATAGTGATATAACTGCTCCCACATCAATATAACGTCGTACTCCTGATACTGATAGAGTCTGGCTAGTATACCTACTAGCTTTAGTGTGGTATAGATATATAACTGTTCCCAAATCAAGAGAAAATCCTCGGGATTCTGATAGGTTCTAGTTTGTATAGCCATAGCTTTTGTGCAGGATAGTGATATAACTGCTCCCACATCAACAGAACTTCGTACTCCTGATGCTGATAGAGTCTGGTTAGTATACCTACTAGCTTTAGTGTGGTATAGATATATAACTGCTCCCAAATCAAGAGAAAATCCTCGGGATTCTGATAGGTTCTAGTTTGTATAGCCATAGCTTTTGTGCTGGATAATGATATAACTGCTCCCCCATCAAGAGAACATCGTCCTCCTTATACGGATAGAGTCTAGTTTGTATAGCCACACCTTTAGTGAAGGATAGTGACATAACTCCTCCCACATCAAGACTACTTCGTCCTCTGGAAACTGATAGGGTCTAGTATGTATACCTAATAGCTTGTATAGATGTAGCCTTAGTGCCGGATAGTGATATAACTGCTCCCACATCAAGAAAACATCGTCCTCCTGAATATGATGTCTATTTTGTATAGCCAAGTTTAGCGCAGAATAGTGATATAACTGCTCCCACAACAAGACAAATTCGTCCTCATGATACTGGTAGCGTCTAATTTGTATAGCTTTAATGTAGTATATATTGATGGGAGCTAAAGAGAAGAGTTCCGCTAGGAATGTGGCCGGGATTGCGTTAGGCCTCGCTTCTCCCCTCGTCCCTGGCTTCACGTCACCAAGCTGGTGTATGTACTTGCGTTTCTGAAAACGTTCGTCCTCGCAGTCGCAGTGTCCTTTGCTGGTCTCTTCCTGCGAGGCACTCGATGTATTTTTATATATCGCAGGTGGGTAACATTATCATCTGTTAATAGACTACATCTGACCAGCGAAATAGTAAGACAAGGCAGTTTCCAACTAATAGTAATCTAGGTTAATTTCCACTGACACTGGGAATGTATGCCAACATTCGATTTTATCAGGAGCGGAGTCCATCCTCAAGGTGCAAATCGAAAGAGCTTCTGTTATTATTTTTTATTTTAATATATATACTGCATTAATTATTATAATACTTTTTACACATTTTTACAAAATGTCCCATGACGATTAGATCACTAAAAAGAGGACGATATTTATTTCCTATATTTCAAATGTAGTAAGTTTCAAGAAGTGAGCTACAGGCAGGTCAATTTCGTTCGTCAGTGTGCCGAGTTACGAATGCATTCTCTCTCACACACACATGTACCGGCGTGTTCGTTACGTGAAGAAAATAATAATAATAATAATAATAATAATAATAATAATAATAATAATAATAATAATAATGAACCAGATTGAATATATGCGCGTATAACAATTTTTATGATTACGATCCAATCATGCAACTCATCCAGACATGCAGTCATTCCCTCATTCAGTTAATATATAATGTCTATTGTAAGCTAAGGAGAAATCTGTTCGGACTTATAAACAATTTTACACTAATTAATAATAGGAGTACGGGCAAGATACGTGTTGTTCTAGACAATATAACACTGTTAATGTCTAGGACAAAAAGAATTATAAGGAAACAAAATTAAAAACTGCAATTTAAGATTGGGTGTAAATAATGATTAGGAGTAATTATAATGTTTAATGTGGTAATAGATACAAGAAGGGCATTCATATCAAAAATAGCAATAAATGATTACTCTTTCCAGCCGATCCGGAACTCGGGGAAGGGGTATTCTATTCTACTATTCTGTATAACAATGTTCCCGCTTGTGCGTCACGAATTCTGTGCCGCAAGGGTTACTTTATGTGTCGTTAAAGCTATCGACACGACGCTGACGTAGTTCAGCACCTTCAAATACCATTGCACTTAGCCGAGATTGAACCCACAAACTTATTGTAAGCTCAGAAACCCAGTGCTGTACCGTCTGAAATGGGTGAGAGGGGAAATAACTTATTCATTATTCGACCAGTTAGTTTACTGAAGAACATAATTTTATAGAATATTATTAATCGCAAAATATTTAAAACAATAGACTGTAGGCCTAAATTAGCTTCAGCAAGCCTTGTGTCCCTATGTCACATTTTTATACCCAATACTATGAAATAAATTAACATTTGAAACAATAGACTGTAGGCCTAAATTAGGTTCAGTAAGCCTTGTGTCCCTATGTCACATTTTTTATACACAATACTATTAAATAAATTAACATTTAAAACAATAGACTGTAGGCCTAAATTAGCTTCAGCAAGCCTTGTGTCCCTATGTCACTTTCTTGACACACACAACCATCAAATAAATTAACATTTACAACAATAGACTGTAGGCCTAAATTAGCTTCAGCAAGCCTTGTGTCCCTATGTCACATTTTTATACCCAATACTATGAAATAAATTAACATTTGAAACAATAGACTGTAGGCCTAAATTAGGTTCAGTAAGCCTTGTGTCCCTATGTCACAATTTTTATACACAATACTATTAAATAAATTAACATTTAAAACAATAGACTGTAGGCCTAAATTAGCTTCAGCAAGCCTTGTGTCCCTATGTCACTTTTTTGACACACACAACCATCAAATAAATTAACATTTACAACAATAGACTGTAGGCCTAAATTAGCTTCAGCAAGCCTTGTGTCCCTATGTCACATTTTGACACATACAACCATCAAATAAATTAACATTTAAAACAATAGACTATAGGCCTACATTAGCTTCAGCAAGCCTTGTGTCCCTATGTCATTTTCCTTGATACACACAACCATCAAATAAATTAACATTTAAAACAATAGACTGTAGGCCTAAATTAGTTTCAGCAAGCCTTGTGTCCCTATGTCACATTTGTTATACACAATACTATTAAATAAATTAACATTTAAAACAATAGACTGTAGGCCTAAATTAGCTTCAGCAAGCCTTGTGACCCTATGTCACTTTCTTGACACACACAACCATCAAATAAATTAACATTTAAAACAATAGACTGTAGGCCTAAATTAGCTTCAGCAAGCCTTGTGTCCCTATGTCACTTTTTTGACACACACAACCACCAAATAAATTAACATTTAAAACAATAGACTGTGGCCCTATGTCACTTTCTTGACACACACAACCATCAAATAAATTAACATTTAAAACAATAGACTGTAGGCCTAAATTAGCTTCAGCAAGCCTTGTGTCCCTATGTCACTTTTTTGACACACACAACCATCAAATAAATTAACATTTAAAACAATAGACTATAGGCCTACATTAGCTTCAGCAAGCCTTGTGTCCCTATGTCACTTTCCTTGATACACACAACCATCAAATAAATTAACATTTACAACAATAGACTGTAGGCCTAAATTAGTTTCAGCAAGCCTTGTGTCCCTATGTCACATTTTTATACACAATACTATGAAATAAATTAACATTTGAAACAATAGACTGTAGGCCTAAATTAGGTTCAGTAAGCCTTGTGTCCCTATGTCACATTTTTATACACAATACTATGAAATAAATTAACATTTGAAACAATAGACTGTAGGCCTAAATTAGGTTCAGTAAGCCTTGTGTCCCTATGTCACATTTTTATACACAATACTATTAAATAAATTAACATTTAAAACAATAGACTGTAGGCCTAAATTAGCTTCAGCAAGCCTTGTGGCCCTATGTCACTTTCTTGACACACACAACCATCAAATAAATTAACATTTAAAACAATAGACTGTAGGCCTAAATTAGGTTCAGCAAGCCTTGTGTCCCTATGTCACACTTCTTGATGATACACGAAATAACGAAGTAAAATATCATTAAAAACAATATTTCCTAAGGTGAACACTTACTTAAAGTTACACGAACGAATTAACAGAAACCCTACGAAGAAGTATTTGAAGAGCATCTTCGATGGGTTACTCACTGTCTGTTAGGGGATGAGCAAGTTCGGATTCGGACGAGGAAAACTGGTCATCGCTTGATTCATTAGAGTCACTATCCAGAGATATGATGAATTCTTCGAGCGCGTCTTCCATCAGTCCATCGTTCTTCCAGTACTCTTCCTCACTGTTACGAACGTGGGAACAATATCCTTCCCAGTCTGCTTTGGTAATAGAAGAAATTGCAGTTCTCGTTACGGCTTCAAGCTTTGTCATGGAAATGTCCCCGGTAACATTGCTTTCGCGTACAATCCTCTTTGCCTTTGACCAAGCCAGTTCAATGGCATTAAACTCGCACATGTAAGGCGGCAAACGAATTACGTCATGCCCATGCGACCTTAACATCTCATCAATCCGGAAGATTTTCTCGGGACCTTTATTAATTTCAATCAAATGAAAGAGCTCCGATTTTCTCATATCCTCACCGTATGGCACATAGTTCCTTTCTAGCCAGCTTTTCATTTCCTTCTTAACAGCATACTTCGTGGGGGGTTTGTTCTGTTGCACACAATGATACGAAGCATTATCTAACACTATAACACTGTTCTTAGGGAGGTTAGGCAACAGCTTCTCACGAATCCACTTCTCAAAATTCTCTGCGTTCATCTGGCCATGATAATCTCCTGATGATTTCCCGGCCTTAAAAATAACCAACGCTCCTTCCAGGAACCCATCTTCACATCCCGCGTGTACAATAATTAAGCGATTCGATGAGCTTCTGTTGGTCATAACACCAGGTTGATTGTCACTTTGCCAACACTTATTAAATGTTAAATTATCTACCCATGTTTCATCTATATAAACAATAGAACGATTATCACTTCTATAACGCCGCATAGCTCTTAAATACCTACAGCGCCAACTGACAATGTTTGGGCGCTCCACCAAAATTTTTCTGAAATTCTGACACTTCTTCCACTTAAATCCCATGTCTCTTAAAATTCGCCTCAAGGAATGAACGCCCCACGGAAATTCGATTTTCTCCTTGATGGCACTCAAAAGCTTGGGGCAAGTAGGCACTTTCTTCTGGACTACATAAAAGTCTTGAATTACTTCTCTTATTACATCTCTATTAAACCCATCACATTGCACTTTTCTTTCTTCGGGCTGTGGGCGATGCTTCCCTGGTGTTGATAGTGACGTATCGCCAGCTGCCTTGCGAATTCTACTCACTGTGCTGACTGAAATGCCCGTGTAATTAGATACACGCAAATTAGTTTGCCTCAGTAAGTGTTTCAGTTGCCCTTCTCGTGCCTCTTCATCACATTCTTGGATAACATGCCTGATAACCTCCCTAGCTTCGCTGTTGATAGTCTTTCCTTTCTTCCGGCAGGATTCCATAATTGTAATACAAAGTAGCACTGTAATAACATAAATGTTTTATAACACAGTTATGTAAGCCTCAGTATTTAAATCGCTGTTCAACACTTCCGACACGTAGACAAGATGAACGCTACCGAACTGTTCGACTGGCCCAACGAGCTAGAATAACATAGAGAGGCGGAAGCGCTGCCTGGGTGAACCTAATAGAACGAACGTCCGCCATGTTTCCTGTTGTCACACAAGCAAGGGGGCATGGCCTTTAAATGACGAAAAGTGTAGAAAATGCGCATTTTAGAATCGCTGGGGGAGAATTAAAATCCGTTGCCGAAAGCTTGAAGCATGAAAGCGAATACCGCCACTTCATCATATTGCGGCACGAGGCCAACATCAAGATCAGTTGATTGTAGGGTAGTTCGAAATCATCGCACAGTGGCATACAAATAGGCCTCGAAATCGGAACAAGAGCGTTACCCTGCTTGGCTGTTGTGGTTAAGCGTAAATTAGAATAAAAACGATGGACATAAATATTTATGACAGGAAACCTTAAAATCATAGGGACCTATAATAGGTTACAACTCATTCTGTTAATATTTTTAAAATTATTGCATCCTCATGAGTACTGTGTTCCTTTCTTAATCTGTTTACCCTCCCGGGTTGGTTTTTCCCACGGAGTCAGCGACGGATCCCACCTCTACCACCTCAAGGACAGTGTTCTGGAGCGTGAGACATTGGGTCGGGGGATACAACTGTGAGGGAGGGCTGCACCTGCTATGCTGAACAGGGGCCTTGTGGGGGGGAGAAGGAAGCGGCCGTGGCCTTAAGTTAGGTACCATCCCGGCATTTGCCTGGAGGTGAAGTGGGAAACCACGGAAAATCACTTCGAGGATGGCTGAGGTGGGAGTCGAACCCACTTCTACTCAGTTGACCTCCCCAGGCTGATAGAATCCCGTTCCAGCCCTCGTGCCCCTTTTCAATTTTCGTGGCGGAGCCGGGAATCGAACCCGGGCTTCCAGGGGTGGAAGCTGCTCACGCTAACCAGTACACCACTGAGGCGGCCCATGAATACTTTACCACAATAATCGTTTAGTGTCATTATTTATTGTAATATAGGGGGGATATCATGTTTCTCCCACTACCAAATCATACTGGGATTACTAGCTGAAAGGTAAGCTTGAAAGTTGTCCATTATGAAGTGTGGCATAGTTTTAAAAACCAATGCAACAGACATCTACAATAAAGGCTGTATACATTTCAAAAACAGCAGTAAAATACTGCACTTATCATACTTGGTGTACGTTTGAACGAAATAAGTGATTTTTTGTGGTTACGTTTTCTTGGTGGGGGGCGATCCATTTCCTTTATTCGTAAATGTGAATGAAAATTAAATAGGGCTGGAAATGTACAGCGCATAAGCAACTGAATTGAGTGGGATACCATTTATCTCTTTTCGCCCTCACAACGCATTGTTCAGTTAATTCCTTGTTCTTTAAACGAAATCTGAAACAAAATTCGACAAATAATTACCGTGGCTATCCGTACTTTCGCTAAGTAAACAATAAAATGGATTTAATTACAAACAGAAATTACAAAAAGGAATCTCGGCTATAATTCAGTAATACTTACTTAAAGTACGATATATCCTTGGTTTTATTACTCCGATTAGTACAACCATACGCTGAGCTTACGGCTGGCATTCTTGAAAGCGACAATCTATCTTTTCACTTCTTAAAACTTAGGGAATTAAATTGGCATGCACCGAGCTCGATAGCTGCAGTCGCTTAAGTGCGGCCAGTATCCAGTATTCGGGAGATAGTGGGTTCGAACCCCACTGTCGGCAGCCCTGAAGATGGTTTTCCGTGGTTTCCCATTTTCACACCAGGCAAATGCTGGGGCTGTACATTAACTAAGGCCACGGACGCTTCCTTCCCATTCCTAGGCCTTTCCAGTCCCATCGTCGCCATAAGACATCTGTGTCGGTGCGACGTAAAACAAATAGCAAAAAAAAAAAAAAAATTGGCATGCACGATCTCCCTGTCACCTCAACATATGCTCTCGCGCCAATTCGCTTTGTTTTGACAACCGTTAACATGGCTGCCCCTTATCAACTTGCTTCAAGCAGGGAGCGCTGATGTCAGGTATACAGCCCCTCTATGTTATTCTAGCTCGTTGGACTGGCCACTTGCATCATCAAAGGCAGACTGGCTGCTGGCTGGCTGACGATAGTTTTAGGAAGAGCCATAGCCGAGACGACAGAGAGAGAAAGCTGCTCCCCCGTGTCCCACCTCACGCCCCGCTAGTCTTCTCTTCAGCTCGCATCAATATATAACTGCTCCCACATAAAGAGAACAACATCATCCTCATACTGATAGGGTCTAGTTTGTATAGCCGTAGTTGTAGTGCAGGAGAGTATTATAACCGCTCCCAGATCAACAAAAACCCGGATTGCGCCTAGTTTGTATAGCCATAGCTTTAGTGAAGGATAGTGACATAACTGCTCCCACAACAAGACAACTTCGTCCTCCTGATACTGATAGGGTCTAGTTTGTATACCAAATAGCTTTAGTGTAGTATAGATATATAACTGCTCCCAATTCAAGAGAAAATCCTCCGGATACTGATAGAGACTAGTTTGTATAGATATAGCTTTAGTACAATATAGTGATATAAATGCTCCCGCATCAAGAGAACATCTTCCTTCTGATACTGATAGAGTCTAGTTTGTATAGCTGCCAGCTTATGTGTAGCATAGATATGTAACTGCTCCCACATCAAGACAACATCGTCCTCCTACTACTGATAGTGTAGTTTGTATAGCCATAGCTTTAGTGCAGGATAGTGATTTAACTGCTCCCTCATCAAGACAACATCGTCCTCCAGATACTGATAGAGTATAGTTTGAATAGCTACTAGCTTTAGTGTAGGATAGATATATAACTGCTCCCACGTCAAGACAACTTCGTCCTCCTGATACTAATAGAGTCTAGTTTGTATACTAGTAGTGTTAGTCTATTATAGTGACATAACTGCTCCCACATCAAGAGAACATCATCCTCCTGATACTGATAGGGTCTAGTTAGTATACCTACTACTAGCCTTAGTATAGTTATATAATAGCTCCCGCATCAAGAGAACACCATTCGCCTGATACTGATAGAGTCTAGTTTGTATAGCCATAGCTTTGGTGTAGGATAGTGATATAACTGCTCCCACATCATCGTCCTCCTGATACTGATAGAGTATAGTTTGAATAGCTACTAGGTTTAGTGTAGGATAGATATATAACTGCTCCCACGTCAAGACAACTTCCTCCTCCTGATACTGATAGAGTCTAGTTTGTATTGCTATTAGCTTTAGTGTAGTATAGAGATATAACTGCTCCCACATGAAGAGAACGCCATCGGCCTGATACTGATAGACTCTAGTTTGCACTCATACTGTTACTGATCCAGTATAGTTAGTAGAGCTACTAGCTTTAGTGTAGTATAGATATATAACAGCTCCCACATCAAGAGAACAACGTCATCCTCATACTGATAGTCTAGTTTGTATAGCCATAGCTTTAGTGCAGGATAGTGATATAACTGCTCCGACATAGAGAGAAGATTATCCTCTTCATCCTGATAGTTTCTAGTTTGTACAGCCATTGTTTTATTGTAGGCTAGTGATATAAGTGCTCCCACATCAAGAGAACAACATCCTCCAGATACTGATAGACTCTAGTTTGCACTCATACTGTTACTGATCCAGTATAGTTAGTAGAGCTACTAGCTTTAGTGTAGTATAGATATATAACAGCTCCCACATCAAGAGAATATCATAATCCAGATACTGAGCGAGTCTAGTTTGTATAGCCATAGCTTTAGTGCAGGATAGCGATACAAATGCTCCCACATCAAGAGAACATCGTCCATCTTATACTGATAGAGTCTAGTTTGTATAGCCATTGCTTTAGTGCAGGATAGTGAAACAAATGCTCCCACATAGAGAGAACATCATCCATCTGATACTGATAGATTCTAGTTTGTATAGCCGTAGCTTTAGTACAGGATAATGATGTAACTGCCCCCAGTGCAAGAGAACATCGTCCTCCTGATACTTATATTGTATAGTCTAGTTTGTATGTTCATTAGCTTTATTGTGGTTTACATATGTAATTGCTCCCGCATCAAGAGAAAATCATCCTTCTGATACTGATAGAGCCAGGATTGTATAGCAATAGCATTAGTTCAGGATAGTGATATTACAGCCCCCACATCAAGAGAACATCATCCTTCTGATACTGATAGACTCCAATTTTGTACAGCCTCAGTTTTAGTGCAGGATAGTGATATAACTGCTCTCACATCGAGACATGTTCATCCTCCTGATACTGATAGTCTAATTTGTATAGCTGTAGTGTAGTATAGAACTCCTCCCACATCAAGTGAATAACGTCGTTCTCATACTGATATGCCTAGTTTGTATAACCATAGCTTTAGTGCAGAATAGTGATATATATGCTCCCACATCAAGAAAACATCGTCATCCTGATACAGATATGTCTAGATTGTATAGCCATAGTTTTAGTGCAGGATAGTGATTTAACTGTGCCCACATCAAGAGTACATTTTCATCCTGATACCGATAGATTATAGTTTGTATAGCCATAACCTTAGTGCAGGATAGCTAAATAACTGCTCCCACATCAAGACAAATTCGTCCTTCTGATACTGATAGAGTCAAGTTTGTATAGCTACTAGGTATAGTGTAGTATAGATATCTAAATGCACCCACATTAAGACAACTACCCATAGTGATAGAGCGTCTAGTATATATAACTACTAGCCTTAGTGTAGTATAGTGATATAATGCTCCCACATCAAGAGAACAACGTCCTCCTGATACTGATAGGGTGTAGTTTGTATAGATATAGCTTTAGTGCCGGATAGTGATATAACTACTCCCATATCAAGAAAACATCGTCCTCCTGAATCTGATAGGGTCTATTTTGCATGGCAATAGCTTTAGCGCACGATAGTGATATAATTGCTCCCACATCAACACAAATTGCTCCTCCTGATACTGATAGAGTCTAGTCTGTGTACCTTTAGTATAGTATAGATATATGACTGCTCCGACATAAAGAGAACAACTTCCTCCTCATACTGGTCGAGTCTACTTTGTATAGTCACGGCTCTAGTGCAGTATAGTGATATAACTGCTCCCACGTCAATAGAACACCGTCCTTATGATACTGATAGAGTCTAGTGTGTATAGATATAGCTTTAGTGCCGGATAGTGATATAACTGCTTCCATATCAAGAAAATATCGTCCTCCTGAATCTGATAGATTCTATTTTGCATAGTCATAGCTTTAGCGCAGGATAGTAATATAACTGCTCCCACATCAGGACAAATTCTTCCTCCTGATACTGATAGAGTCTAGTTTGTATAGCTATAATATATATAACTACTCCCACATCAAGAGAACAACGTCGACCTCATAGTGACAGAGTCTAGTTCGTATAGCCATAGCTTAGTGCGGATATTGATGTAAGTGCTCCAACATCAAGAGAACACCGTCCTTATGATACTGATGGGGTTAGTTTGTATAGCTACTAGATTTGTCTAGTATAGTTATATAAATTCTCTCATATCAAGACACTTCGTCCTCCTGATTGTGATAGACTCTAGTGTCTAGTGTCTATAGCCAAATCTTTAGTGCAGAATAGTGATTTAACTGCTCCCAAATAAAGAGAAACTCGTCCTCCTGATACTGAGAGAGTCTAGTTTATATAACCACACCTTCGGTGCAGGATATTGATGTAAGTGCTCCCACATCAAGGGAACATCGCCCTCCTGATAGAGATAGAGACTAGTTTGTGTCGCTTTAGTGTGGTATACATATAAAACTACGCCCACATTAAGAAAACAACGTCTACCTCATACTGATAGAATCTAGTTTGTATAGCCATAGCTTTAGTGCATGACAGTGATATTACTGCTCCCACATCAAGGGAACACCGTCCTTATGATACTGATAGAGTCTAGTGTGTATAGATATAGCTTTAGTGCCGGATAGTGATATAACTGCTTCCATATCAAGAAAATATCGTCCTCCAGATACTGATAGCGTCTAGTTTGTATAGCCATAGCTTTAGTGCAGGATAGTTATATAAGTGCTCCCACATTAAGAGAACAGCATACTCAGATACGGATAGACTCGAGTTTGCACAGCCAATCCTTTAGTGAAGGATAGTGATATAACTACTCCCATATCAAGAGAACATCGTCCTCCTGTTACTGATACAGTATAGTTAGTAGAGCTAATAACTTTAGTGTAGTATAGATATATAACAGCTCCTACATCAAGAGAATATCATAATCCAGGTACTGAGAGAGTCTAGTTTGTATAGCCATAGCTTTAGTGCAGGATAGTGATACAAATGCTCCCCCATCTAGAGAACATCGTCCATCTTATACTGATAGAGTCTAGTTTGTATAGCCATAGCTTTAGTGCAGGATAGTGATACAAATGCTCCCCCATCTAGAGAACATCGTCCATCTTATACTGATAGAGTCTAGTTTGTATAGCCATAGCTTTAGTGCAGGATAGTGATATAACTGCTCGCGCATCAAGAGAACATCGTCCTCCGGATACTGGTAGAGTCTAGTTTTCTATAGCAATAGTTTAG
This sequence comes from Anabrus simplex, assembly GCF_040414725.1. NCBI lineage: Eukaryota > Metazoa > Arthropoda > Insecta > Orthoptera > Tettigoniidae > Anabrus > Anabrus simplex. The sequence goes on along the minus strand of NC_090273.1, from coordinate 61,015,675 downwards.
TTCAGAATAGTGAAACAATGGTCCCACATAAAGAGAACATCATCCATCTGATACTGATAGATTCTAGTTTGTATAGCCATAGATTTAGTAAGGATAGTGATGTAACTGCCCCCACAGCAAGAGAACATCGTCCTCCTGATACTTATTGGGTATAGTCTAGTTTGTATGTTCATTAGGTTTAGGGTGGTATACATATGTAATTGCTCCCGCATCAAGAGAACATCATCCTTCTGATATTGATAGAGCCTGGATTGTATAGCAATAGCATCAGTTCACGATAGTGATATTACAGCCCGCACATCAAGGGAATATCGTCCTCATGATTCTCATAGATTCTAGTTTGTATAGCCATATCTTAAGTGCAGGATATTTATATAATTGCGCCCACATCAAGAGAACATCGTCCATCTTATACTGATAGAGTCTAGTTTGTATAGCCATAGCGTAAGTACAGGATAATGATATAATTGCTCCCACATCAAGAGAGCATCGTCCTCATGATACCTATAGAGTCTAATTTGTATAGCTTAATGTAGTATATATATCACTTCTCCCACATTAAGAGAACAACGTCATCTTCATACTGATAGGGTCTAGTTTGTATAGCCGTAGTTGCAGTGCAGGAGAGTGTTATAACTACTCCCACATCAAGAGAACACCGTCCTCCTGATACTGATAGTCTAGTTGGTATCGCCATAGGCTTTAGTGCAGGATATTGATATAAGTTCTCCCACATCAAGAGAATATCGCCTTCGTGATACTGATAGAGTCTAGTTTATATAGATAATAGCATAAGTGTAGTATAGATATATAACTGCTCCACATCAAGAGAACATCATCCTATGCATACTGATAGTCTCTAGTTCGTACAGCCATACGTTTAGAACAGGATAGTGTTATAATGGTCCCACTTCAAGAGAACACCGTCCTGCAGTGCTGATAGTTTCAAGTTTGTATACCCAGAGCATTAGCGCAGGATAGTGATATAAGTGCTCCCACATCAAGAGAACACCGTCCTTATGATACTGATAGAGTCTAGTTTGTATAGCAACCAGCTTATGTGTAGCACAGATATATAACTGCACCCACATCAAGACAACATTGTCTCTCGAAACTGATAGGGTCTAGTTTGTATAGCTACATGATTTGTGCAGTACAGATATAGAACTACTCCCACATCAAGAGAAAATCCTCATGATACTGATAGAGTCTAGCTTTTATAGCCATAGCTTTAGTGCAGGATAGTGATGCAAATGCTCCCACATCAAGAGAATATCGTCCTTCTGATGCTGATAGAGTCTAGTTTGAATAGCCTTAGTTTTAGTGCAGGATAGTGCTCTAACTGCTCCCACATCTAGAGAACATGGTCCTCCTGATACTGATAGGGGCTAGTTTGTATAGATATATTTTTAGTGCCGGATAGTGATATAACTACTCCCATATCATAAAAAACATCGTCTCTCCTGAATCTGATAGTGTCTATTTTGCATAGCCATAGCTTTAGCGCAGGATAGTGATATAACTGCTCCCACATGAACACAAATTCGTCCTGTGATACTGTTAGAGTCTAGTTTGCTTACCTTCAGAATAGTATAGATATATGTCTGCTCCGACATAAAGAAACAACTTCCTCCTCATACTGATCGAGTCTAGTTTGTATAGTCATGGGTCTAGTGCAGTATAGTGATATAACTGCTCCCACATCAATAGAACACCGTCCTTATGATACTGATAGTGTCTAGTTTGTATAGATATGGCTTTAGTGCCGGGTAGTGATATAACTGCTTCCATATTAAGAAAACATCGTCCTCCTAAATCTGATAGGGTCTATTTTGCATAGCCATAGCTTTAGCGCAGGATAGTGATATAACTGCACCCACATCAGCACAAATTCTTCCTCCTGCTACTGATAGGGTCTAGTTTGTATAGCCGTAGTTGCAGTGCGCGAGAGTGTTATAACGACTCCCACATTAAGAGAACACCGTCCTTCTGATACTGATAGACCCTAGTTTCTACTGTCATAACTTTAGTGCAGGATAGTGATAGAAAAGCTCCCACATCAAGAGAACACCGCCCTTATGATACTGATAGATTCTAGTTTGTATAGCCATACCTTTAGTGCAGGATAATGATAGAAAAGCTCCAACGTCAAGACAAATTCGTCGTCCTGATACTGATAGTGTAATTTGTATAGCTACTAGCTTTAGTGCAGGATAGTGATATAACTGCACCCACATCAAGTCAACTTCGTCTCTCGAAACTGATAGTGTCTAGTTTGTATAGCTACCGTTTCGTGTAGTATAAATATGTAACTGCTCACACATCAAGAGAAAATCCTCATGATACTGATAGAGATTAGTTTGTATAGCCATAGCTTTAGTGCAAGATAGTGATATAACTGCTCCCACATCAAGAGAACACCGTCCTCTTGATACTGATAGAGTCTAGTTTCTATAACCACACCTTCGGTGCAGGATATTGGTATAAGTGCTCCCACATCAAAGGAACATCGCCCTCCTGATAGTGATAGAGACTAGCTTGTGTCGCTTTTGTATGGTATACATATAAAACTACTCCCACATTATGAGAACACCGTCTACCTCATACTGATAGAATCTAGTTTGTATAGCCAGAGCCTTAGTGCAGGACAGTGATATAACTGCTCCCACATCAAGAGAACATCGTCCTACTGATAATGACACAGTCTAGCTAGTAAGCTACTAGCCTTAGTGTAGTAGAGATATATAAAACTCCCACATCAAGAGAACATTATCCTCCTGATAATGATAGCGACTAGTTTGTATAGCCAAAGCTTTAGTGCAGGATAGTGATACAAATGCTCCCCCATATAGAGAATATCGTGCACCTTATACTGATAGAGTCTAGTTTGTATAGCCATAGCTTTAGTGCAGGATAGTTATACAAATGCCCCCACATCAAGAGAACATCGTCCATCTTATACTGATAGAGTCTAGTTTGTATAGCCATAGCTTTAGTGCAAGATAGTGATATAACTGCTCCCACATCAAGAGAACATCGTCCTCATGATACTGATAGAGTCTAATTTGTATAGCTTAATGTAGTATGTATATCACTGCTCCCGCATTAAGAGAACAATGTCATCTTCATACTGATAGGGTCTAGTTTGTATAGCCGTAGTTGTAGTGCAGGAGAGTGTTATAACTACTCCCACATCAAGAGAACACCGTCCTCCTGATACTGATAGAGTCTAGTTTGTATCGCCATAGGCTTTAGTGCAGGATATTGATATAAGTTCTCCCACATCAAGAGAATATCGCCTTCCTGATACTGATAGAGTCTAGTTTGTATAGCTAATAGCATAAGTGTAGTATAGATATATAACTGCTCCACATCAAGAGAACATCATCCTATGCTGACTGATAGTCTCTAGTTCGTACAGCCATACGTTTAGAACAGGATAGTGATATAATGGTCGCACTTCAAGAGAACATCGTGCTGCAGTGCTGATAGTTTCTAGTTTGTATACCCAGAGCATTAGTGCGGGATAGTGATATAAGTGCCCCCACATCAAGAGAACATCGTCCATCTTATACTGACAGAGTCTAGCTTGTATAGCCATAGCTTAAGTGCAAGATATTGATATAACTACTCCCATATCAAGAAAACATCGTCCTCTTGATACCGATAGATTCTAGTTTGTATAGCCATAGCTTTAGTGCAGGATAGTGATGCAAATGCTCCCACAAGAGAATATCGTCCTTCTGATGCTGATAGAGTCTAGTTTGAATTGCCTTAGTTTTAGTGCAGGATAGTGATCTAACTGCTCCCAGATCTAGAGAACATGGTCCTCCTGATACTGATAGGGTCCGGTTTGTATAGATATCTCTTTAGTGCCGGATAGTGATATAACTACTCCCATATCATAAAAAACATCGTCCTCCTGAATCTGATAGTGTCTATTTTGCATAGCCATATCTTTAGCGCAAAATAGTGATATAACTGCTCCCACATGAACACAAATTCATCCTCTGATACTGTTAGAGTCTAGTTTGTTTACCTTAAGTATGGTATAGATATATGACTGCTCCGACATAAAGAGAACAACTTCCTCCTCATACTGGTCGAGTCTAGTTTGTATAGTCATGGAACTAGTGCAGTATAGTTATATAACTGCTCCCACATCAATAGAACACCGCCCTTATGATACTGATAGAGTGTAGTTTGTATAGATAATGCTTTAGTGCCGGGTAGTGATATAACTGCTTCCATATTAAGAAAACATCGTCCTCCTAAATCTGATAGGGTCTATTTTGCATAGCCATAGCCATAGCTTTAGCACGGGATAGTGATATAACTGCACCCACATCAGGACAAATTCTTTCTCCTGATACTGATAGGGTCTAGTTTGTATAGCCGTAGTTGCAGTGCGGGAGAGTGTTATAACTACTCCCACATTAAGAGAACACCGTCCCTCTGATACTGATAGACTCTAGTTTCTACTGCCATAACTTTAGTGAAGGATAGTGATAGAAAAGCTCCCACATCAAGAGAACACCGCCCTTATGATACTGATAGAGTCTAGTTTGTATAGCCATACCTTTAGTGCAGGATAGTGGTAGAAAAGCTCCAACGTCAAGACAAATTCGTCCTCCTGATACTGATAGTGTAATTTGTATAGCTACTAGCTTTAGTGCAGGATAGTGATATAACTGCACCCACATCAAGTCAACATCGTCTCTCGAAACTGATAGTGTCTAGTTTGTATAGCTACCAGTTTTGTGTAGTATAAATATATAACTGCTCCCACATCAAGAGAAAATCCTCATGATACTGATAGAGATTATTTTGTATAGCCATAGCTTTAGTGCAAGATAGTGATATAACTGCTCCCACATCAACAGAACTTCGTTATCCTCCTACTGATAGAGTCTGGTTAGTATAGCTACTAGCTTTAGTGTAGTATAGATATATAATTGCTCCCATATCAAGAGAAAATCCTCGGAATTCTGATAGGTTCTAGTTTTTATAGCCATAGATTTTGTGCTGGATAGCGGTATAACTGCTCCCACATCATGAGAACACCGTCCTCCTGTTACTGATAAACTCTAGTTTGTATAGTCATGGCTCTAGTGCAGTGTAGTGATATAAATGCCCCCACGTCAATAGAACACCGTCCTTATGATACTGATACAGTCTAGTTGTATAGATATAGTTTTGTGCCGGATAATGATATAACTGCTTCCATATCAAGAAAACATCGTCCTCCTGAATCTGATAGGGTCTATTTTGCATAGTCATAGCTTTAGCGCGGGATAGTGATATAACTGCTCCCACATCAGGACAAATTCTTGTATAGCTTGTATAGCTATAACATATATATATATATTATAACTACTCCCACATCAAGAGAACACCGTCCTCCTGATACTGATAGGTCTATTGTTATAGCCACAGCCTTAGTGCAGAATAGTGCTACAAGTGCACACACATAATGAGAAAATCGTCCTCCTGATACTGATAATGTCTAGTACCTATAGCCAAAGCTTTAGTGCAGAATAGTGATATATGTGCTCCCACATCAAGAGAACATCGTCGTCCTGATACTGATAGAGTCTAGTTTGTATAGCTACAAGCTTTAGTGCAGTATAGTGATATAACTGCTCCCACATAAAGCGAACCTCGTCCTCCTGATACTGATAGGGTCTTCTTTGTCTAGCCATAGCTTAAGTGCAGGAGAGTGATATAACTGCTCCCACATCAAGAGAACACTGTCCTCCTGATACTGATAGATTCTAGTTTCCATAACCACACCTTCGGTGCAGGATATTGGTATAAGTGCTCCCATATCAAGGGAACTTCGCATTCCTGATAGTGATAGAGTCTAGTTTGTGTCGCTTTAGTGTGGTATACATATAAAACTACTCCCACATTATGAGAACAACGTCTACCTCATACTGGTAGAATCTAGTTTGTATAGCCAGAGCCTTAGTGCAGGACAGTGTTATAACTGCTCCCACATCAAGAGAACATCGTCCTACTGATACTGACACAGTCTAGCTAGTATAGCTACTAGCTTAATGTAGTATAGATATATAAAACTCCCACATCAAGAGAACATTATCCTCCTGATACTGATACTCTTGTTTGTACAGCCATACCTTTAGTGCTGGATAGTGATTTAACTGCTCCCACATCAAGAGAACATCGTCCTTCTGATACTGATACAGTCTAATTAGTAGAGCTACTAGCTTTAATTTAGTATAAATATGTAACATCTCCCACATCAAGGGAACATCATACTCCATATACTGATAAAGTCTAGTTTGTATAGCCACAGCTTCAGTGCAGGATAGTGATATAAATGCTCCCTCATCAAGAGAACAACATCCTTCTGATACTGATAGAGTCTAGTTTGTATAGCTACCAGCTTATGTGTAGCATAGATATATAACAGCATCCACATCAAGACAACAGCGTCCTCCAGATACTGATAGGGTCTAGTTTGTATCGCCATAGGCTTTAGTGCAGGATATTGATATAAGTTCTCCCACATCAAGAGAATATCGCCTTCCTGATACTGGTAGTCTAGTTTGTATAGCTAATAGCATAAGTGTAGTATAGATATATAACTGCTCCACATCAAGAGAACATCATCCTATGCATACTGATAGTCTCTAGTTCGTACAGCCATACGTTTAGAACAGGATAGTGATATAACGGTCCCACTTCAAGAGAACACCGTCCTGCAGTGCTGATAGTTTCTATTTTGTATACCCAGAACATTATAGCAGGATAGTGATATAAGTGCTCCCACATCAAGAGAACACCGTCCTTATGATACTGATAGAGTCTAGTTTGTACAGCAACCAGCTTATGTGTAGCACAGATATATAACTGCACCCACATCAAGACAACATCGTCTCTCGAAACTGATAGGATCTATTTTTTATAGCTACAAGATTTGTGTAGTACAGATACACAACTACTCCCACGTCAAGAGAAAATCCTCATGATACTGATAGAGTCTAGCTTGTATAGCCATAGCTTTAGTGCAAGATATTGATATAACTACCCCCATATCAAGAAATCATCGTCCTCCTGATACCGATAGATTCTAGTTTGTATAGCCATAGCTTTAGTGCAGGATAGTGATGCAAATGCTCCCACATCAAGAGAATATCGTCCTTCTGATGCTGATAGTGTCTAGTTTGAATAGCCTTAGTTTTAGTGCAGGATAGTGCTCTAACTGCTCCCACATGTAGAGAACATGGTCCTACTGATACTGATAAGGTCTAGTTTGTATAGATGTATCTTTAGTGCCGGATAGTGATATAACTACTCCCATATCATAAAAAACATCGTCCTCCTGAGTCTGATAGTGTCTATTTTGCATAGCCATAGCTTTAGCGCACGATAGTGATATAACTGCACCCACATCAGGACAAATTCTTCCTCCTGATACTGATAGGGTCTAGTTTGTATAGCCGTAGTTGCAGTGCGCGAGAGTGTTTGTATTGTATTGTATTGTATTGTATTTCGTCCAACTGATCATACAGTGATATGGGACACGTCAATAATCATATTTACAGTAACAAAGGATAAAACAGTAATATACATGCCATGATAAATAAAGAGAAATATACAATGTGGTAAAGAGGCACAGATTTAGAAAAAATAAAACAAAAGTGAAACATAAGTTAATTTTCAAGAGCTAAGTATTCTTCAATAGAATAAAAACAATGGTTAGAAACAAATTTGAATAATTCTTTCTTAAATTTTGAACATGGTTTTATCTGCTTAATGCAGTCTGGTAATTTATTAAATAAATGTACTCCTGCATAACTCAAACTTGATTCATATAGCTTAGTTTTGTGTGGTTCTATGTGCAGACTGTGTTTATTTCTAGTATTATACCTATGTACATCAGAATTTATGGTGTAGCTGTTTACATTCTCCTTCATATATACAAGTGTATGGAAGATATAAAGGCTAGGCAATGGTAAAATAAAATAAAGTTTAAAGTATTTCTTGCAGCTTGTCCTCCTGCCGACACCGGCCATTCCTCTAATTATTTTCTTTTGTAACTTAAAGATGACTTTGCTATATCGTGAATTCCCCCAGTAAATGATTCCATAGGTTAGTATGGGATGGACATATGCAAAATACATAATTTGGCAAGCCTTTAAATTAAAACTATTTTTCAAAGACATTATCATGAAATAAATTCTACTAAGCTTTTTCCCTATAAACTCTGTATGTTTATCCCAGGTTAATGATTCATCCATCCACAAGCCAAGAAACTTTGTTGATGATGAGTACTCAATTATGGTCTCTCCAAATGATATTGGACTAACTTCCATATTTAAATTAATCTTATGGTGAAATCTAATCACAGAAGTTTTCTGTTTACTTAAAATTAATTTATTATCCTCAAGCCAGCTCAGGATATTACTCACTATATTGCCTGCCTTCAATTCTAACCCTTCTGAACTTTCATCAGCTACAAAGACAGTAATATCATCTGCAAACAAAGTTAATTGCACTCCTTGAATATCATCAACAATTTGGACGATATCATTAATAAATACTAAAAATAATAATGGTCCTAAAACTGACCCCTGTGGAACACCATGATCTATGTTTCTGGCACAGGAATACACATTCTTAATTACATTTTTGCTCAAATCAGTACCAGTATATGATATTTCAACAATCTGCCTTCTATCCCCTAAAAATGATTTGAACCAGTCATAGGCCATTCCCCGAACTCCATACATGTATAACTTTTCTAAAAGCAAGCTGTGGTCAATTATATCAAAAGCTTTTGTTAAGTCCAAGAAAATACCTAAACATGCACCCTTCCCATCTAGTGTGTCATATATCCGTTCAATAAAGTTAATGAATGCTGTGGTAGTTGATCTATTTTTACGAAAGCCATTCTGGCAACCAGCTAATATATTATGCTTCTCTAAGAATGATAACAGTCTATCGTACATAATTCTTTCCAGTATTTTGGAGAATACAGAGGGGAGGCAGACAGGCCTATAGTTACCAGCATCTTCTTCACTACCCTTTTTATGTATCGGAACAACTTTGGTTACCTTGAATTTGTCTGGAAATTTACCAGTGGTTAGTGACAAATTTATAAAGTAACAGAGAGGCTTGATTATGTATTGGTAACAGCATTGAATAAGGTAGTTTGAATAACCATCTAAACCAGAAGACTTCTTTTTACCCATCTGTTTTATTATCTTATCTATCTCTTGCTCAGTCACAGGAGTAAGAAACATGGATGATACATTCCTGTGAACTGTATTCAAGTTTGTTCTTGTCACTGATGTTTGAAAATTTTCCGTTAACCTCAAAACTGCTTCTATAAAATAGTTACTAAATATTTCTGCAACTTCTTCTGGATCACTGATTTCTTTCCCTGCATTTGTAAGAGTTATATTATTTTTTAATGGAACTAGAGCACCTTTCTCCCTTTTTATAATGTTCCACATACATTTAGACCTGTTTTTAGAATTTTTTAGCTCATTCTCATTATGCAATCTTTTGGCAGCCTTCAAAACTTCTTGATATATGTTCTTATACTTCTTATAATAATCCTTCAATTCAGATGAGGTGTTACTCCCTTTCACACATTTGCTTAAAAACCTTAATCGTCTACTTGAATTTCTAATTCCTGTTGTAATCCACCCATTCCTATAATTCTTTACAATTATCCTTTTGACTGGTATTGCCACTTGATAATAATAATCGAACAAACCCAAAAACTCACTGAAGGCCTCATTAGTTGAGTTATTTCTATATACACTCTCCCAAGTTTCCTTGGCCAATAACTGGTTAAAATATGAAATATTTTCCTTGTTGCACATTCTAGTTTCCCTGTAAATTACATTGTTATTTTTTAAATTATGGTTTCCTATTACCCTAAAATTTAGATGCACAATTTGAGCAGAATGATCTGAAAAACCTGTATCATAAACTTCTATTTCATAGTTCCACATTTCCTCATTCAATACGACTTGATCTACTGCTGACTTTGTATCCCCAGATATTCTAGTTGGTTGATTTACAACTGCCTTTAGACCGTACAAGGAAAACAACATTTCTAGCCTTTGCTTATCTCGCCCACCATTATTCCCTAAAAAATCTACATTGAAGTCACCCATGATTATTACATTTTTGTTATGATTCTGTAGGTCATCTAAAATAATTTCAATATTATTATAAAAAGTTTCAACATTACTAGAAGGATTTCTATAAATGCATATAAGTATTAACTTATAATCCACTAGTTCAACAAAGCTAGCCTCGAAATGCTCCTCTACATTCAGATATTCAAATTTATCCAACTGCTTACATTTGATATTATTATTCACATATATACATGAACCTCCACACTTCATTTTCTTTCTACAAAACTTACTTGCAAGAGCATAACCTTCTAATACAAAATTTGAAATCTCATCCTCCATCAACCAATGTTCAGTTAAGCATAAAACATCATACCCTTGTAGGTTATCTGCCAACAGAACCTCCATACTTAGAATTTTATTTCTTAAAGATTGAACATTCTGGTGGAACAAATTTAGCTCTCCCTTTAGATTATAACTATTGCTACCGGTACCTTTTACCATAAAAAATCCTGCTCTAGTAATACTGGTCGTTTCCTTGTCCTACTTGACGTTCTTATTTCTGGTTGTTTAGCTTGCCCTCCTTCAGTTCGTCCTGATGGTGCTCCAACATCCAACTTCTCCAGTAACTCCTCTCCTCGTTCATCCAACTGACTGCTACTGATGATCTCAATGGTTTCCTCACAAGTTTTCCCTGAGTACTCAGTGCTTTCTGGTATTGCTGTCTCTGATGATTGTGGTAGAATCACATTAATCCCTTTCAGCTGATGTTCTTCTCCTAGGCATCCTTCTTTAGTGGTAGCACTCACCTCAACTACTTCCTCAACTCTTCTTACTTTCATTACCTGCAAATGTTCTGCAACTTCCTCATCTTTATCGAACAGCAGTGGTATGGCATTGGTTGTGATAGTTGTTCCTGAAGTCTGTTGTATTTTCTTTCTTATCATATTACATAGCTGCTTTTTCCCTCTTCTGCTAAGATGCATGCCATGATTTGTGAAATATCCTCGATCCATATTGCTCATATCAATTATTTCTGTATCTCGAAAGCATTTGACAATTTTCTGTAGCCGCCTGTTTGTATCATCAACTAACTTATTTACACAAGACCATTCAATTAAATCATGTCGATGTGGAATATTACATAATATTACATTGGTGGTCTTTAATTTGCAAAGTGCTTTCTTCACCCCAGAAATCACATTTGATGCTTCATTTCTGGCAATATCATTCGTCCCTGCCATAATAACCACGTAGTCATTCTCATTAAGTGTTCCCATCTCTTCCATATCTGACTGAAGAACCTCTTTGAACAGAGCACCTGGCTTGACAAAACCTACAACTTCAGTCTCCGGTAGCATATCACCAAGTTCGACAGCAATACCCCGACCATGGCTATCCCCGTACACAACTACCTTACATTTTTTCTTCTTCAACCCCAGTGCAGGCTTCCTTGTAATGGCTGGAATGTTATTAATCTTTACACATTCTTCTTCACTAGCGGTAATTGATTCAAGGACCTGGAACTTATTCCTTAATTCAATACCTAGGCCTACGCCCCGATCATGATTAGTTTTAGGCCTACTGTTACAACACATCGTACTTACTTCCGACCATGTCTCAGTTTGCACTTCAGTCACACCATTTAAACTAAGTCTATTACGTTTAATACTTTCAATGTCTTCCCTTAACATTCGAATAATTTCATCCCTTGAGGCCAATTCGGATAATAAAGTAACACAGTCAACACACTTTCCCGCTTCCGCATGCACGATGCGTGCGTCACATACACAAACACTTCGCGAATTATTTTTCCTTTGGCCTATGACCTGATCCACACTTCCACTGGTATTTGGCACCTTCTTCTTCCCGTCGTTAAATTCTATGCACTCACTACTTTCCATTAAACTATTACATTTCTGAAAATTCTCAACAGCTTGAGGAGCAACACGACCGGCAGGCGCCATTTTACTCATTATACTCATTATAACTACTCCCACATTAAGAGAACACCGTCCTCCTGATACTGATAGACTCTAGTTTCTACTGCCATAACTTTAGTGAAGGATAGTGATAGAAAAGCTCCCACATCAAGCGAACACCGCCCTTATGATACTGATAGAGTCTAGTTTGTATAGCCATAGCGTAAGTACAGGATAATGATATAACTGCTCCCACATCAAGAGAGCATCGTCCTCATGATACTGATAGAGTCTAATTTGTATACCTTAATGTAGTATATATATATCACTGCTCCCACATTAAGAGAACAACGTCATCTTCATACTGATAGGGTCTAGATTGTATAGCCGTAGTTGCAGTGCAGGAGAGTGTTATAACTTCTCCCACATCAAGAGAACACCGTCCTCCTGATACTGATAGTCTAGTTTGTATCGCCATAGGCTTTAGTGCAGGGTATTGATATAAGTTCTCCCACATCAAGAGAACATCATCCATCTGATACTGATAGATTCTAGTTTGTACAGCCATACCTTTAGTGCTGGATAATGATTTAACTGCTCCCACATCAAGAGAATATCGTCCTTCTGATACTGATACAGTCTAGTAAGTAGAGCTGATAGCTTTAATTTAGTATAAATATGTAACATCTCCCACATCAAGGGAACATCTTACTCCATATACTGATAAAGTCTAGTTTGTATAGCCACAGCTTTAGAGCAGGGTAGTGATAAAAAATGCTCCCTCATCAAGAGAATAACATACTTCTGATACTGATAGAGTCTAGTTTGTATACCTACCAGCTTATGTGTAGCATAGATATATAACAGCATCCACATCAAGACAACAGCGTCCTCCTGATACTGATAGGGTCTAGTTTGTATAGCTACTAGCTTTAATGTAACTGCTCCCACATAAAGGGAAAATCCTCCGGATACGGATAGAGCCTAGTTTGTTTAGCAATAGCTTTAGTTCAGGATAGTGATACAAATGCTCCCACATCAAGAGAACATCGTTCATCTGATACTGATAGAACTAGTTTGTATAGCCACACCTTTAGTGAAGGATAGTGACATAACTGCTCCCACATCAAGACAACTTCGTCCTCCTGATATTGATAGGGTCTAGTTTGTATACCTAAAAGCTTTAGTGTAGTATAGATATATAACTGCTCCCACTTCAAGAGAATATCCTCCGGATACTGATAGGGTCTAGTTGGTATACATATAGCTTTAGTGCAGGATAGTGATATAAATGATCTTGCATCAAGAGAACATCTTCCTTCTGATACTGATAGAGTCTAGTTTCTATAACCACACCTTCGGTGCAGGTTATTGGTATAAGTGCTCCCACATCACGGGAACATCGCCCTCCTGATAGTGATAGAGACTAGTTTGTGTCGCTTTAGTGTGGTATACATATAAAACTACTCCCACATTATGAGAACAACGTCTACCTCATATTGGTAGAATCTAGTATGTATAGCCAGAGCCTTAGTGCAGGGCAGTGATATAACTGCTCCCACATCAAGAGAACATCGTCCTTCTGATACTGATACAGTCTAGTTAGTAGAGCTACTAGCTTTAATTTAGTATAAATATATAACATCTCCCACATCAAGGGAACATCATACTCTATATACTGATAAAGTCTAGTATGTATAGCCAAAGCTTTAGTGCAGGATAGTGATATAAATGCTCCCTCATCAAGAGAACAACATGCTTCTGACACTGATAGAGTCTAGTTTGTATAGCTACCAGCTTATGTGTAGCATAGATATATATCTCCTCCCACATCAAGACAACATCGTCCTCCTGATACTGATAGGGTCTAGTTTGTACATCTACTAGCCTTAGTGTAGTATAGATATATAACTGCTCCCACATCAGGAGAAAATCCTCCGGATACCAATAGAGTCTAGTTTGTATAGCTATAGCTTTAGTGATGGATAGTGATACAAATTCTCGCACATCAAGAGATCATCCTCCACCTGATAATGATAGATTCTAGTTTGTATAGCAGTAGCTCTATTCAAGGATAGTGATATAACTGCACCCACATCAACAGAAATTCGTCCTCCTGACACTGATAGAGGCTTGTTTGTATAGATGTAGCTTTAGTACCGGATAGTGATATAACAGCTCCCACATCAAGAAAAAAACCTTCTTCCTGAATATGATAGGGTCTATTTTGTATAGCCATAGCTTTAGTGCAGGATAGTGATATAACTGCTCCACATCAAGAGAACACCATCCTATGAATACTGATAGACTCTAGTTTGTACAGCCATATGTTTAGAGCAGGAAAGTGATATAAAAGTCCCACTTCAAGAGAACACCGTCCTCCAGATACTGATAGTTGCTAGTTTATATACCCAGAGCATTAGTGCAGGATAGTGATATAAATGCTCCCACATCAAGAGAAGCACAGTCCTCCGCATTCTGATAGAATCTAGTTTGTACTGCCATCCTTTTAGTGCAGGATAGTGATAGAAAAGCTCCCACATCAAGAGAACACCGTCCTTATGATACTGATAGAGTCTAGTTTGTATAGCAACCAGCTTATGTGTAGCATAGATATATAACTACACCCACATCAAGACAACATCGTCTTCCGTCTACTGATAGGGTCTAGTATGTATAGCTACTAGCTTTAGTGTAGTATAGATATATGACTGCTCCCACATCAAGAGAATATCCTCCGGATACTGATTGAATCTAGTTTGTATAGATATAGCTTTAGTGCAGGATAGTGATATAAATGTTCCCGCATCAAGAGACAATCTTCCTTCTGATACTGATAGAGTCTAGTTTGTATAGCTACCAGCTTATGTGTAGCGTAGATATATAACTGCTCCCACATCAAGACAACATCGTCCTCCGGCTACTGATAGGGTCTAGTATGTATAGCTACTAGCTTTAGTGTAGTATAGATATATATCTGCTCCCACATCAAGAGAATATCCTCCGGATACTGATAGATTCTAGTTTGTATAGCAGTAGCTTTAGTCAAAGATAGTGATATAACTGCACCCACATGAACAGAAATTCGTCCTCCTGATACTGGTAGAGTGTAGTTTGTGTACCATTAGTATGGTATAGATATATGACTGCTCCGACATAAAGAGAACCACTTTCTCCTCATACTGGTCGAGTCTACTTTGTATAGTCATGGCTCTAGTGCAGTATAGTGATATAACTGCTCCCACATCAATGGAACACCGTCCTTATGATACTGATATAGTCTAGTTTGTATAGATATAGCTTTAGTGCCGGATAGTGATATAACTACTCCCATATCAAGAAATCATCATCCTCCTTAATCAGATAGGGTCTCTTTTGCATAGCCATAGTTTTAGCGCAAGATAATGATATAACTGGTCCCACATCAGGACAAATTCTTCCTCATGATCCTGATAGAGTCTAGTTTGTATAGCTATAATATATATATATATATGTATATTATAACTACTCCCACATCAAGAGAACACCGTCCTCCTGATACTGATAGGTCTATTGTTATAGCCACAGCCTTAGTGCAGAATAGTGCTACAATTGCACACACATAAAGAGAACATCGTCCTCCTGATACTGATAGTGTCTAGTACCTATAGCCAAAGCTTTAGTGCAGAATAGTGATATAACTGCTCCCACATCAAGAGAATATCCTCCGGATACTGATAGATTCTAGTTTGTATAGCAGTAGCTTTAGTCAAGGATAGTGATATAACTGCACCCACATGAACAGAAATTCGTCCTCCTGATACTGATAGAGTGTAGTTTGTGTACCATTAGTATGGTATAGATATATGACTGCTCCGACATAAAGAGAACGATTTTCTCCTCACACTGGTAGAGTCTAGTTTGTATAGTCATGGCTCTAGTGCAGTATAGTGATATAACTGCTCCCACATCAATGGAACACCGTCCTTATGATACTGATAGAGTCTAGTTTGTATAGATATACCTTTAGTGCCGGATAGTGATATAACTACTCCCATATCAAGAAATCATCGTCCTCCTTAATCTGATAGGGTCTCTCTTGCATAGCCATAGTTTTAGCGCAGGATAGTGATATAACTGCTCCCACATCAGGACAAATTCTTCCTCCTGATACTGATAGGGTCTAGTTTGTATATATATAACGCCTCCCAAATCAAGAGAACAACGTTGTCCTCATAGTGACAGAGTCTAGTTTGTATAGCCATAGCTTTAGTGCGGGATAGTGATATAACTACTCCCACATCAAGAAAACACCGTCCTTATGGTACTGCTAGAGTCTAATTTGTATAACTACTAGCTTTAGCGTAGTATAGATATATAACTGCTACAACATCAAGAGAACATCATCCTCCTACTACTAATAGTCCAGTTTGTACAGCCATAGCTTTAGTGCAGTATAGTGATATAATTGGTCCCACATCAAGAGAGCATCGTCCTCCTGATACTGATAGAGTATAGTTTGCATAGCTACTAGCTTTAGTGTAGGATAGATGTATAACTGCTCCCACATCAAGACATCTTCGTCCTCCTGATACTGATACAGTCTAGTTTGTATTGCTATTACCTTTATTGTAGTATAGAGATATAACTGCTCCACATCAAAAGAACACCATCCGCCTGATACTGATAGAATCTAGTTTGTATAGCCATAGCTTTGGTGTAGCATAGTGATATAATTGCGCCCACATCAAGAGAACATTTCCCTCCTCTTGCTGATAGAGTCTAGTTTGTTTAGCCAAAGGGTTGGTGCAGGATAATTATATAACTGCGCCCTCATCAAGAGAAAATCGTCCTCCTGATACTGATACAGTCTAGTTTGGTATAGCAACTAGCCTTAGTGTAGTATATATATAATTGCTCCCACATCAAGACAACTTCATCCTCCTGATACTAATAGAGTCTAGTTTGTATAGCTAGTAGTGTTAGTCTATTATAGTGATATAACTGCTCCCACATCAAGAGAACATCATCCTCCTGATACTGATAGGGTCTAGTTAGTATACTTACTACTAGCCGTAGTATAGATATATAATAGCTCCCACATCAAGAGAATATCATATTCCTGATACTGATATAGTCTAGTTTGTATAGCCATAGCTTTAGTGCAGTATAGTGTTATAACTGGCCGCTCATGAAGAGAACATCATCCATCTGATACTGACAGAGTCTACTATGTATAGCTACTAGCTTTAGTGTAGTACAGATATATAAATGCTACCTCATGAAGGGAACATCCTCGTGGTACTGATAGCGTCTTGTTTGTATAGCAATAGCTTTAGTGCAGGATAGTGATATAACTGCTCCCACATCAAGGGATCATCGTCCACCTGATACTGATAGAGTCTAGTTTGTATAGCCATAGCATTAGCACAGGATAGTGATACAACTGCTCCCACATCAAGACAAATTAATAATCCTGATACTGGCAAAGTCTAACTTGTGTAGCATTAGTGTAGTATAGATATATAACTGCTCCCACATCAAGAGAAAGACGTCATCCTCATACTGATAGTCTAGTTTGTATAGCCATAGCTTTAGTGCAGGATAGTGATATAACTGCTTCGACATCAAGAGAACATCGTCCTCCCGATACCGATAGTCTAGTTTGTATACCTACTAGCTTTATTATAGATTACATGACTGCTCCCACATCAAGACAACGTTATCCTCTTCATCCTGATAGCTTCTAGTTTGTACAGCCATAGTTTTACTGCAGGCTAGTGATATAAGTGCTCCCACATTAAGAGAACAAAATCCTCATATACTGATAGACTCTAGTTTGCACAGCCAATCCTTTAGTGCAGGATAGTGATATAACTGCTCGCACATCAAGAGAACATCGTCCTCCTGTTACTGATACAGTACAGTTAGTAGAGCTAATAACTTTAGTATAGTATAGATATATAACAACTCCTACATCAAGAGAATATCATAATCTAGATACTGAGAGAGTCTAGTTTGTATAGCCAGAGCTTTAGTGCAGGATATGGATACAAATGCTCCCCCATCTAGAGAACATCGTCAATCTTATACTGATAGGTCTAGTTTGTATAGCCATAGCTTTAGTGCAGGATAGTGATACAAATGCTCCCACATCAAGAGAACATCGTCCATCTTATACTGATAGAGTCTAGTTTGTATAGCCATAGCTTTAGTAAGGATAGTGATGTAACTGCCCCCACAGCAAGAGAACATCGTCCTCCTGATACTTATAGGGTATAGTCTAGTTTGTATGTTCATTAGCTTTAGTGTGGTATACATATGTAATTGCTCCCGCATCAAGAGAATATCATTCTTTTGATACTGATGGAGCCTGGATTGTATAGCAATAGCATCAGTTCAGGATAGTGATATTACAGCCCGCATATCAAGGGAATATCGTCCTCATGATTGTCATAGATTCTAGTTTGTATAGCCATATCTGTAGTGCAGGATAGTTATATAATTGCGCCCACATCAAGAGAACATCGTCCATCTTATACTGATAGAGTCTATTTTGTATAGCCATAGCTTTAGTGCAAGATATTGATATAATGCTCCCACATCAAGTGAATATCGTCCTCATAATACTGATAGAGTCTATTTTGTATAGCTTAATGTAGTATATATATCACTGCTCCCACATTAAGAGAACAACGTCATCTTCATACTGATAGGGTCTAGTTTGTATAGCCATAGCTTTAGTGCAGGATAGTGATATAACTGCTCCCGCATCAAGAGAACATCGTCCTCCGGATACTGGTAGAGTCTAGTTTTCTATAGCAATAGTTTAGTGCAGAATAGTGAAACAATGCTCCCACATAAAGAGAACATCATCCATCTGATACTGATAGAGTCTAGTTTGTATAGCCATAGCTTTAGTAAGGATAGTGATGTAACTGCCCCCACAGCAAGAGAACATCATCCTCCTGATACTTATAGGGTATAGTCTAGTTTGTATGTTCATTAGCTTTAGTGTGGTATACATATGTAATTGCTCCCGCATCAAGAGAACATCATTCTTCTGATACTGATATAGCCTGGATTGTATAGCAATAGCATCAGTTCAGGATAGTGATATTACAGCCCGCATATCAAGGGAATATCGTCCTCATGATCCTCATAGATTCTAGATTGTATAGCCATATCTTTAGTGCAGGTTAGTTATATAATTGCGCCCACATCAAGAGAACATCGTCCATCTTATACTGATAGAGTCTAGTTTGTATGGCCATAGCTTTAGTGCAAGATATTGATATAATGCTCCCACATCAAGAGAACATCGTCCTCATAATACTGATAGAATCTAATTTGTATAGCTTAATGTAGTATATATATCACTGCTCCCACATTAAGAGAACAACGTCATCTTCATACTGATAGGGTCGCCGTAGTTGTAGTGCAGGAGAGTGTTATAACTACTCCCACATTAAGAGAACACCGTTCTCCTGATACTGATAGACTCTCTACTGCCATAACTTTAGTGAAGGATAGTGATAGAAAAGCTCCCACATCAAGAGAACACCGCCCTTATGATACTGATAGAGTCTAGTTTGTATAGCCGTACCTTTAGTGCAGGATAGTGATAGAAAAGCTCCAACGTCAAGACAAATTCGTCGTCCTGATACTGATAGTGTAATTTGTATAGCTACTAGCTTTAGTGCAGGATAGTGATATAACTGCACCCACATCAAGTCAACATCGTCTCTCGAAACTGACAGTGTCTAGTTTGTATAGCTACCAGTTTTGTGTAGTATAAATATATAACTGCTCCCACATCAAGAGAAAATCCTCATGATACTGATAGAGATTAGTTTGTATAGCCATAGCTTTAGTGCAAGATAGTGATATAACTGGTCCCACGTCAACAGAACTTCGTACTCCTGATACTGATAGAGTCCGGTTAGTATAGCTACTAGCTTTAGTGTGGTATAGATATATAACTGCTCCCATATCAAGAGAAAATCCTCGGGATTCTGTTAGGGTCTAGTATTTATAGCCATAGCTTTTGTGCCGGATAGTGATATAACTGCTTCCATATTAAGAAAACATCGTCCTCCTAAATCTGATAGGGTCTATTTTGCATAGTCATAGCTTTAGCGCAGGATAGTGATATAACTGCTCCCACATCAGGACAAATTCTTCCTCCCGATACTGATAGAGTCTACTTTGTATAGCTATAATATATATATATATATATTATAACTACTCCCACATCAAGAGAACACCGTCCTCCTGATACTGATAGGTCTATTGTTATAGCCACAGCCTTAGTGCAGAATAGTGCTACAAGTGCACACACATAAAGAGAACATCGTCCTCCTGATACTGTCTAGAACCTATAGCCAAAGCTTAAGTGCAGAATAGTGATATATGTGCTCCCACATCAAGAGAACATCGTCGTCCTGATACTGATAGAGTCTAATTTGTATAGCTACAAGCTTTAGTGCAGTATAGTGATATAACTGCTCCCACATAAAGCGAAACTCGTCCTCCTGATACTGATAGGGTCTTCTTTGTCTAGCCATAGCTTAAGTGCAGGAGAGTATTATAACTGCTCCCACATCAAGAGAACACTGTCCTCCTAATACTGATAGAGTCTAGTTTCTATAACCACACCTTCGGTGCAGGATATTGGTATAAGTTCTCCCATATCAAGGGACAATCGCCCGCCTGATAGTGATAGAGTCTAGTTTGTGTCGCTTTAGTGTGGTATACATATAAAACTACTCCCACATTATGAGAACAACGTCTACCTCATACTGGTAGAATCTAGTTTGTATAGCCAGAGCCTTAGTGAAGGACAGTGATATAACTGCTCCCACATCAAGAGAACATCGTCCTACTGATAATGACACAGTCTAGCTAGTATAGCTACTAGCTTAATGTAGTATAGATATATAAAACTCCCACATCAAGAGAACATTATCCTCCTGATACTGATACTCTAGTTTGTACAGCCATACCTATAGTGCTGGATAGTGATTTAACTGCTCCCACATCAAGAGAACATCGTCCTTCTGATACTGATACATTCTGGATAGTAGAGCTACTAGCTTTAATTTAGTATAAATATATAACATCTCCCACATCAAGGGAACATCATACTCCATATACCGATAAAGTCTAGTTTGTATAGCCACAGCTTTAGTGCAGGATAGTGATATAAATGCTCCCTCGTCAAGAGAACAACATCCTTCTGATCCTGATAGAGTCTAGTTTGTATAGCTGCCAGCTTATGTGTAGCATAGATATATAACAGCATCCACATCAAGACAACATCGTCTCTCGAAACTGATAAGTCTAGCTTCTATAGCTACTAGTTTTGTGTAGTATAGATATATAACTGATCCCACTTCAAGCGAAAATCCTCCGGATACTGATAGGATCTAGTTTGTATCGCCATAGGCTTTAGTGCAGGATATTGATATAAGTTCTCCCACATCAAGAGAATATCGCCTTCCTGATACTGATGTCTAGTATGTATAGCTAATAGCATAAGTGTAGTATAGATATATAATTGCTCCACATCAAGAGAACATCATCCTATGCATACTGATAGTCTCTAGTTCGTACAGCCATACGTTTAGAACAGGATATTGATATAACGGTCCCACTTCAAGAGAACACCGTACTGCAGTGTTGATAGTTTCTAGTTTGTATACCCAGAGTATTAGCGCAGGATAGTGATATAAATGCTCCCACATCAAGAGAACACCGTCCTTATGATACTGATAGAGTCTAGTTTGTATAGCAACCAGCTTATGTGTAGCATAGATATATAACTGCACCCACATCAAGACAACATCGTCTCTCGAAACTGATAGGGTCTAGTTTGTATAGCTACAAGATTTGTGTAGTATAGATATATAACTACTCCCACATCAAGAGAAAATCCTCATGATCCTGATTGAGTCTAGCTTGTATAGCCATAGCTTTAGTGCAAGATATTGATATAACTACTCCCATATCAAGAAAACATCGTCCTCCTGATACCGATAGATTCTGGTTTGTATAGCCATAGCTTTAGTGCAGGATAGTGATGCAAATGCTCCCACATCAAGAGAATATCGTCCTTCTGATGCTGATAGAGTCTAGTTTGAATAGCCTTAGTTTTAGTGCAGGATAGTGCTCTAACTGCTCGCACATCTAGAGAACATGGTCCTCCTGATACTGATAGGTTCTAGTTTGTATAGATATATCTTTAGTGCCGGATAGTGATATAACTACTCCCATATCATAAAAAACATCGTCCTCCTGAATCTGATAGTGTATATATTGCATAGACATAGCTTTAGCGCAGGATAGTGATATAACTGCTCCCACATGAACACAAATTCGTCCTCTGATACTGTTAGAGTCTAGTTTGTTTCTCTTCAGTATAGTATAGATGTATGACTGCTCCGACATAAAGAGAACAACTTCCTCCTCATACTGGTCGAGTCTAGTTTGTATAGTCATGGCTCTAGTGCAGTATAGTGATATAACTGCTCCCACATCAATAGAACACCGTCCTTATGATACTGATAGAGTCTAGTTTGTATAGATAAGGCTTTAGTGCCGGATAGTGATACAACTGCTCCCACATCAAGAAAACAACCTTCTTGCTGAATGTGAAAGAGTCTATTTTGTATAGCCAGAGCCTTAGTGCAGGACAGTGATATAACTGCTCCCACATCAAGAGAACATCGTCCTACTGATACTGACACAGTCTAGCTAGTATAGCTACTAGCTTTCGTGTAGTATAGATACATAAAACTCCCACATCAAGAGAACATTATCCTTCTGATAATGATAGCGTCTAGTTTGTATAGCCATAGCTTTAGTGCAGGATAGTGATATAACTGCTCCCACATCAGGACAAATTCTTCCTCCTGATACTGATAGAGTCTAGTTTGAATAGCTATAATATATATTGTCCCCTTCTCCGGGGTCGCTCAGTCGGCGGAGCGAGAGTCCCAAAAGGGTGGACCGTTCGCAGGGCCGATTATGCTATTAAGGGACAACTTCATAGAATTTATATTTTCAGGACCCTTGGTGACTGGATAGGTGACACAATATAAATGAAAATCAGGGCAAAATAACAACAACGTTTATTAAAAACATAATGGAAACTCAGTCTGGACAAATGCATGAAAGAAGAAAAAAAAAAAAAATTTATTAAATACAATGTGATTTTTGCAATAAAAGAAATATCTCAATCTTTAACCCTTTCCCGCCCGCATTTTCACTCCGCTTATCCCCAGGTTTCAACCTATTATTTAGCAAAAACTGAAACAGACCGTATTGTTTCAGAAAAACTTAAAATACAGTTAAAACTATTGATCACAATGAATTCAAATTTTCAATAACATTAGAAAATATACCATCACATCCATTTCTCTGTTTATTGAGTCATAATGTGTTTTTCAACCCCCCCCCCCCTCCTCGTGATACTCGACACAGAGACAGTCTGCATTTGTCACATTCCCACGTTGTCTGAATCCCACAAAACCAATAATCATGTGATTTTGGAAGTGAAATGATGCCCATGTATATAAGATTTTATTTGATCTGCCCAAATGTCTTCCCATTCTGTTTTTATCTTACCGGAATGCGACTGTTTGAAGGCTGCATTGTTATATGCGCAATAGGCTATGTCACTGAATAATTTTTCTCCTCCTAACATACGTAGAAAACAATCTCTTTCCCCTAATACTCTTTCCGAATTATGCGCAGGTTCAACATCATCCATTTAATCATTCGGAGTAATGAAATGAAATATTTGTGTTACCTGAAAAGCCGTGGCATCGCTATCAGGTCCGATTTATCGATATTCGTTTTCATTCATATCACTGTTATCACTAAAATTATCTTCATTGATACATTATTCACTCATTAAAACTTCACATGCACCCCTACTCAAGGATTCTGTGTCACATTTTCGCCCATATTCAGCTCAGTTTCAATATACGCGATATTCAATCCCGCCATGTTTACGGACAAAACAGCTGACCCGCGCTCGCGGAAGTTCAAGACCGTTGCCTAGGCAACGTCAAGACAGATTATCGCTCTTCCTTTATTTCCTAAGACTTGTAGATTGCACTGCGTGTTCATGAATGCCTTATAAACACTTCATTGATGAGAAAAATAAAAAACTATCGCACAGATCGCAGACGAATGCAGATAATGCAGCCGGGCGCTTTCGGGCGCTAAGGACCGGAAGGCTAAATGAACAGTCGGGCGCTTTCGGGCGCTAAGGGCCGGAAAGGGTTAATGGCTTGTGAATAAATGAATACGACTGTAAGTCCTCGCATGCTTCTGGAGTTAGATTCCATTGCTTCTCCAATGAAACTCCACCTAAGATTTTACTCTGTAACATCGAATGAATCACTAAATTAGCAAAGCTGTCATTTCCCGTTATAACTCATGTTTAGTCATTTACAGGTAAAATAATTTCATACATTTTGAAGAACAATTACTATTAACTCAGCATTTACTTGTTCAAGAAAATTTCTTGAACATTCATTTCACTCTACCTGTGAAAAATCCTCTAACTCATTTTGTCATCATAAAATTCCTTTACAATTTCATTTTTGTGTTGGGAAATATTTTTACAAATTCTTCACTTTAGCGTTTGGAAATATTTTTACAATTTCTTTGGCATAACTCCCTCTCTCTCGTAGACTACGCTTGACTGTATTCTTTTCTTACTCTATTTAACCTTTCTAAATTACCTAGCATTTCATGGATGGATAGAGCATCATGTGATCCTACACGGAATCAACAACAACAACAACAATGCATCACAGTCACAAAAAAATATACAAGATAAGTTTCCTTGGAATGATAAAAGTAAATGACACCAAATAACCCAATTCTACCAACTGGTTATAAGTGCATTTTTATCACACAATGAATCTGTAATATTTATTATTATTATTATTATTATCCAGTCATTTATCTCGTCTTCCTCTTGGGTTTTATTGAAGATCCTTATAATCATCTGACCAGAATAAAACTCGCTCATGACTGTAGTTATGATGATACCGAAAGCCAAATTTCTCTCTCGAAGAATAACCATCACCATCGTCAGTGATAAGAGCTCAAGAGCCTCGAAAACATCTAATAACGATTAAGTCGTGTATTATTCATATCAGTGGGTGAGCCAGAAATAGACCTATTATAGTCCCTAAATCCGTACATCCTCATAAATCATTATCGCCATAATCATTCATTACAATCATTGTGACTCATAATACCGTTTAGGCCCGACATGCACCCTAGTAGTCCCATGTCGTCCATTAATGGCGAACTCCATTATCACAATGACCATACAAGTTGAATCTCAACAACTTTTACATTATCCGACCTTTACTATTTTGATCATTATTATTATTACTATTATCCTATAATGGCTCCTAGAACGTTCTCTCGAAGAATATTTTTAACATTCGTCGTTCACTTTCCCTTCTACCATCAATCACTACACATGACTAACAGGGTTTTAAAACTACGATTTAATTATAGTTTACTCCTACATTTAATCATATCTTCATTTACTATTTTTATGAGTTTAATTTACTCTTATTATTATTATTATTATTATTATTATGATTGTTAGTAGACCTTACTCCCTTAAATCACTTTCGAAGATCATAATCATTCACTCTTGTCAACTCGAGAACAACTGGGATTATTCATCATCACGTCCAAAAATAAAATTATCATTATTCCAAGAAAATGCAAAGATAGAACAATATTGAAATTACAAATCAACGAAGTAAGGAATGCTCTCCCATCACCATTACATACAAAATTACTAAGGAAACTACTTTACTCTACGCAAGAATACAATCTAGTCATCTACTAAAAGAGAAGAAATTTCACAATGGTACTCATATTTCCGGTGAAAATCCTTGGCGTCGGGATGCTGCTTCAGGCGACAACGTCTCTTGCCTCATCTATGGTGGTTTACGGATGTACAAAGTCATCGCGTTGGCGTGCACTCTGGAATTTAGTTCCTCATGACTGTAGCTATATTCAGCGTCTTCTTTTTACTCCAGCAAAGTCCCAGAAAATCTCTCGATTTCCCTCTTGATCGCCGCATGTCGACAACTTGGTTTCCTCGGAGATAGCTGAAACTAAAATATTCTATTAGCACAGGAATCCACACTAGCTATAACTCACTAAGTTATGTACAACACTTAACTTGGCGCAACGATGTACTTTAGGTCCATTATTACTATAAGCTTCGTCTTCTGAACACATTCATTAAGTTACGATACGCCTTAGGCTGACAAATAATAGGGCTGACTATTATGATGATTAAATAAAGGTTAGATTTCCCCTCGCCTATCCACTTGAGATCGTGATTTCCTTTCATAATGTCCAATGGAACATTCCTAAAGCTTCTATGGCAAGAATCGGCTTTAATGAGCACGCTGACTGTCTGCGGTTTAACATTTTCCACCCGGGAGAATGCACGACTGTAATAAGCTCGCTGGATACTGCGTTGAGCTAACAATGAATTACACTGGCATTCAAGTAATGTAATGATCGTGCCCTACAAGGATTACACTAGTATTCACGTCGTCTGAACATATTCTTCTTTCCCGTAGAGAATACACGGTTCGACTTCTCGTAAGAAACAACTGTCCGACGTGCTCTTGAAAAACTGTTCTGGCCGTCGTCTCGTAAAATTTCTCTTGAACTGTTCTGACGTTCTTACCCAAGAACTTCCTTCGACTTAGTTCCAGAACAATCCTAATATTTCCAGCACTTTCCTCAATTTCTATTGGCTGTTAATCGACCTGCGCCATAGCTCGTCCTTGACCGCTACGAGTGGATTTTATGAGAACATTTCTCCTCCCCTTTGTCGTCTGCCGGTGTCATGACGTAACTGCGCTCTGGTCGCCCTCGATCAGCTGTTGACCTAGATTCGGCCGGCTCGCTCTCGCACAACTGTGTCACAGCTGGTACACGCGCACTCGTAAGCAATGCTTCGTAATAAATATTCCCAGCTTTCTCAAATTAACTGAGGTACCATTTAGACGGGTACAATATATATATATAAAACTGCTCCCAGGTCAATAGAACAAAGTCGTCCTCATAGTGACAGAGTCTAGTTTGTAATGCCATAGCTTTAGTGCAGGATAGTGATATAACTGCTCCGACATCGAGAAAACACCGTCCTTATGATACTGATGGGGTTAGTTTGTATAGCTACTAGCTTTAGTCTAGTATAGTTATATAAATTCTCTCATATCAAGACACTTCGTCCTCCTGATTGTGATAGACTCTAGTTTATATAGCTACAAGACTTAGTGTAGTATAGTGATATATCAACTGCCATATGAAGAGAAAATCGTCAGGCTGATACTGAGAGCGTCTAGTTTGTATAGCCATAAGTTAAGTACAGGATAGTGACACAAATACTCCCAAATCAAGAGAACATCGTCCGCGTGATACTCATAGAGTCCAGTTTGTATAGCCATAGCTTAAGTACAGGATAATGATATAACTGCTCCCACATCAAGAGAACATCGTCCTCCTGATGCTGATAGAGTCTAGTTTGTATAGCCATAGCTTAGGTACAGGACAGCGATATAACTGCTACCCCATCAAGAGAACATCGTCCTCCCGATACGGATAGAGTCCAGTTTGTATAGCCACACCTTTAGTGAAGGATTGCGACATAACTGCTCCCACATCAAGACAAATTCGTCCTCCTGATATTGATAGGGTCTAGTTTGTATACCTAAAAGCTTTAGTGTAGTATAGATATATAACTGCTCCCACTTCAAGAGAATATCCTCCGGATACTGATAGGGTCTAGTTGGTATACATAAATCTTTAGTGCAGGATAGTGATATAAATGCTCTCGCATCAAGAGAACATCTTCCTTCTGATACCGATAGAGTCTAGTTTGTATAGCTACCAGCTTATGTGTAGCATAGATATATAACTCCTCCCACATCAGACAACATCGTCCTCCTGAAACTGATAGGGTCTAGTTTGTACAGCTACTAGCCTTAGTGTAGTATAGATATATAACTGCTCCCACATCGGGAGAAAATCCTCCGGATACCGATAGAGTCTAGTTTGTATAGCTATAGCTTTAGTGATGGATAGTGATACAAAATCTCGCACATCAGGAGATCATCGTCCACCTGATAATGATAGATTCTAGTTTGCATAGCAGTAGCTCTATTCAAGGATAGTGATATAACTGCACCCACATCAACAGAAATTCGTCCTCCTGATACTGATAGAGGCTAGTTTGTATAGATGTAGCTTTAGTGCCGGATAGTGATATAAAAGCTCCCACATCAAGAAAACAACCTTCTTCCTGAATGTGAAAGGGTCTATTTTGTATAGCCATAGCTTTAGCGCAGGATAGTGATATAACTGCTCCATATCAGGAGAACATCATCCTATGAATACTGATAGACGCTAGTTTATACAGCCATACGTTTAGAGCAGGAAAGTGATATAAATGTCACACTTCAAGAGAACACCGTCCTCCAGATACTGATAGTTTCTTGTTTAAATACCCATAGCATTAGTGCAGGATAGTGATATAAATGCTCCCACATCAAGAGAAACACAGTCCTCCCCATTCTGATAGAATCTAGTTTGTACAGCCATCCTTTTAGTGCAGGATAGTGATAGAAAAGCTCCCACATCAAGAGAACACCGTCCTTATGATTCTGATAGAGTCTAGTTTGTATAGCAACCTGCTTATGTGTAGCATAGATATATAACTACACCCACATCAAGACAACATCGTCCTCCGTCTACTGATAGGGTCTAGTACGTATAGCTACTAGCTTTAGTGTAGTATAGATATATAACTGTTCCCACTTCAAGAGAAAATCCTCCGGATACTGATACAGTCTAGTTTATATAGATATAGCTTTAGTGCAGGATAGTGATATAAATGCTCCCGCATCAAGAGACAATCTTCCTTCTGTTACTGACAGAGTCTAGTTTGTATAGCTACCAGCTTATGTCTAGCATACATATATAACTGCTCCCATATCAAGACAACATCGTCCTCCGGCTACTGATAGGGTCTAGTTTGTATAGCTACTAGCTTTAGTGTAGTATAGATATATAACTGCTCCCAGATCAAGAGAATATCTTCCGGATACCGATAGAGTCTAGTTTATATAGCAATAGCTTTATTGCAGGATAGTGATACAAATTCTCGCACATAAGGAGATCATCGTCCACCTGATACTGATAGAGTCTAGTTTGTATAGCAGTAGCTTTAGTCAAGGATAGTGATATAACTGCACTCACATGAACAGAAATTCGTACTCCTGATACTGATAGAGTGTAGTTTGTGTACCTTTACTTACGTATAGATATATGACTGCTCCGACATAAAGAGAACCATTTCCTCCTCATACTGGTCGAGTCTAGTTTGTATAGACATGGCTCTAATGCAGTATAGTAATATAAATGCTCCCACATCAATGAAACACCGTCCTTATGATACTGATAGAGTCTAGTTTGTATAGATATAGCTTTAGTGCCGGATAGTGATATAACTACTCCCATATAAAGAAATCATCGTCCTCCTTAATCTGAGAGGGTCTTTTTTGCAAGCCAAAGTTGTAGCGCAGGATAGTGATATAACTGCTCCCACATCAGGACAAATTCTTCCTCCTGATACTGATAGAGTCTACTTTGTATAGCTATAATATATAACTATATATATAACTCCTCCCAAATCAAGAGAACAACGTTGTCCTCATAGTGACAGAGTCTAGTTTGTATAGCCATAGCTTTAGTGCGGGATAGTGATATAACTACTCCCACATCAAGAAAACACCGTCCTTATGATACTGATAGATTCTAGTTTGTATAGCCGTACCTTTAGTGCAGGATAGTGATAGAAAAGCTCCAACGTCAAGACAAATTCGTCCTCCTGATACTGATAGTGTAATTTGTATAGCTACTAGCTTTAGTGCAGGATAGTGATATAACTGCACCCACATCAAGTCAACATCGTCTCTCGAAACTGATAGTGTCTAGTTTGTATAGCTACCGTTTCGTGTAGTATAAATATGTAACTGCTCCCATATCAAGAGAAAATCCTCGGGATTGTGATAGGGTCTAGGTTTTATAGCCATAGCTTTTGTGCTGGATAGCGATATAACTGCTCCCACATCAAGAGAACACCGTCCTCCTGATACTGATAAACTCTACTTTGTATAGTCATGGCGCTAGTGCAGTATAGTGATATAACTGCTCCCACGTCAATAGAACACTGTCCTTATGGTACTGATAGTCTAGCTGTACAGATATAGTTAAGTGCCGGAAAGTGATATAACTGCTCCCACATCAAGAGAACATCGTCGTCCTGATACTGATAGAGTCTAGTTTGTATAGCTACAAGCTTTAATGCAGTATAGTGATATAACTACTCCCATATCAAGAAATCATCGTCCTCCTTAATCTGAGAGGGTCTTTTTTGCATAGCCATAGTTGTAGCGCAGGATAGTGATATAACTGATCCCACATCAGGACAAATTCTTCCTCCTGTTACTGATAGAGTCTAGTTTGTATAGCTATAATTTATATATATATATATAACTCCTCCCAAATCAAGAGAACAACGTTGTCCTCATAGTGAGAGATTCTAGTTTGTATAGCCATAGCATTAGTGCGGGATAGTGATATAACTACTCCCACATCAAGAAAACACCGTCCTTATGCTACTGATAGAGTCTAGTTTGTATAACTACGAGCTTTAGCGTAGTATAGATATATAAATGCTACAACATCAAGAGAACATCATCCTCCTAGTACTGTTAGTCCAGTTTGTATAGCCATAGCTTTAGTGCAGTATAGTGATATAACTGGTCCCACATCAAGAGAACATCGTCCTCCTGATACTGATAGAGTATAGTTTGCATAGCTACTAGCTTTAGTGTAGGATAGATATATAACTGCTCCCACATCAAGACATCTTCGTCCTCCTGATACTGATACAGACTAGTTTGTATTGCTATTAGCTTTAGTGTAGTATAGAGATATAACTGCTCCCACATCAAAAGAACACCATCCGCCTGATACTGATAGAGTCTAGTTTGTATACCTACTAGCTTTATTATAGATTATATAACTGCTCCCACATCAAGAGAACGTTATCCTCTTCATCCTGATAGCTTCTAGCTTGTACAGCCTTAGTTTTACTGCAGGCTAGTGATATAAGTGCTCCCACATTAAGAGAACAACATCCTCAGATACTGATAGACTGTAGTTTGCACAGCCATTCCTTTAGTGCAGGATAGTGATATAACTGCTCCCACATCATGAGAACATCGTCCTCCTGTTACTGATACAGTATAGTTAGTAGAGCTAATAACTTTAGTGTAGTATAGATATATAACAGCTCCTACATCAAGAGAATATCATAATCCAGACACTGAAAGAGTCTAGTTTGTATAGCCATAGCTTTAGTGCAGGATAGTGATACAAATGCTCCCCTATCTAGAGAACATCGTCCATCTTATGCTGATAGAGTCTAGTTTGTATAGCCATAGCTTTAGTGCAGGATAGTGATACAAATGCTCCCACATCAAGAGAACATCGTCCATATTATACTGATAGAGTCTAGTTTGTATCGCCATAGCTTTAGTGCAGGATAGTTATATAACTGCTCCCGCATCAAGAGAACATCGTCCCCCGGATACTGGTAGAGTCTAGTTTTCTATAGCAATAGTTTAGTGAAGAATAGTGAAACAATGCTCCCACATAAAGAGAACATCATCCATCTGATACTGATAGATTCTAGTTTGTATAGCCATAGCTTTAGTAAGGATAGTGATGTAACTGCCCCCACAGCAAGAGAACATCGTCCTCCTGATACTTATAGGGTATAGTCTAGTTTGTATGTTCATTAGCTTCAGTGTGGTATACATATGTAATTGCTCCCGCATCAAGAGAACATCATCCTTCTGATACTGATAGAGCCTGGATTGTATAGCAATAGCATCAGTTCAGGATAGTGATATTACAGCCCGCATATCAAGGGAATATCGTCCTCATGATTCTCATACATTCTAATTTGTATAGCCATATCTTTAGTGCAGGATAGTTATATAATTGCGTCCACATCAAGAGAACATCGTCCACCTTATACTGATAGGGTCTAGTTTGTATAGCCGTAGTTGCAGTGCAGGAGAGGGTTGTAACTACTCCCACATCACGAGAACACCGTCCTCCTGATACTGATAGAGTCTAGTTTGTATCGCCATAGGCTTTAGTGCAGTATATTCATATAAGTTCTCCCACATCAAGAGAATATCGCCTTCCTGATACTGATAGAGTCTAGTTTGTATAGCTAATAGCATAAGTGTAGTATAGATATATAACTGCTCCACATCAAGAGAACATCATCCTATGCATACTGATAGTCTCTAGTTCGTACAGCCATAGGTTTAGAACAGGAAAGTGATATAACGGTCCCTCTTCAAGGGAACACCGTCCTGCAGTGCTGATAGTTTCTAGTTTGTATACCCAGAGCATTAGCGCAGGATAGTGATATAAATGCTCCCACATCAAGAGAACACCGTCCTTATGATACTGATAGAGTCTAGTTTGTATAGCAACAAGCTTATGTGTTGCATAGATATATAACTACTCCCACATCAAGACAAAATCCTCATGATACTGATAGAGTCTAGCTTGTATAGCCTTAGCTTTAGTGCAAGATATTTATATAACTACTCCCATATCAAGAAAACATCGTCCTCCTGATACCGATAGATTCTAGTTTGTATAGCCATAGCTTTAGTGCAGGATAGTGCTGCAAATGCTCCCACATCAAGAGAATATCGTCCTTCTGATGCTGATCGAGTGTAATTTGAATAGCCTTAGTTTTAGTGCACGATAGTGCTCTAACTGCTCCATCATCTAGAGAACATGGTCCTCCTGATACTGATAGGGTCTAGTTTGTATAGATATATCTTTAGTGCCGGATAGTGATATAAGTACTCCCATATCATAAAAAACATCGTCCTCCTGAATCTGATAGGGTCTATTTTGCATAGCCATAGCTTTAGCGCTGGATAGTGATATAACTGCTCCCACATGAACACAAATACGTCCTCTGATACTGTTAGAGTCTAGTTTGTTTACCTTCAGTATAGTATAGATATATGACTGCTCCGACATAATGAGAACAACTTCCTCCTCATACTGGTCGAGTCTAGTTTGTATAGTCATGGCTCTAGTGCAGTATAGTGATATAACTGCTCCCACATCAAGAGAACACCGTCCTTATGATACTGATAGAGTCTAGTTTGTATAGCCATACCTTTAGTGCAGGATAGTGATAGAAAAGTTCCAACGTCAAGACAAAATCGTCCTCCTGATACTGATAGTGTAATTTGTATAGCTACTAGCTTTAGTGCAGGATAGTGATGTAACTGCACCCGCATCAAGTCAACATCGTCTCTCGAAACTGATAGTGTCTAGTTTGTATAGCTACCAGTTTTGTGTAGTATAAATATATAACTGCTGCCACATCAAGAGAAAATCCTCATGATACTGATAGAGATTAGTTTGTATAGCCATAGCTTCAGTGCAATATAGTGATATAACTGCTCCCACATCAACAGAACTTCGTACTCCTGATACTGATAGAGTCTGGTTAGTATGGCTACTGGCTTTAGTGTGGTATAGTTATATAACTGCTCCCATATCAAGAGAAAATCCTCGGGATTCTGATAGGGTCTAGTTTTTATAGCCGTAGCTTTTGTGCTGGATAGCGATATAACTACTCCCACATCAAGAAACACCGTCCTCCTGATACTGATAGTCTATTGTTATAGCCACAGCCTTAGTGCAGAATAGTGCTACAAGTGCACACACATATAGAGAACATCGTCCTCCTGATACTGATAGTGTCTAGTATCTATAGCCAAAGCTTTAGTGCAGAATAGTGATATATGTGCTGCCACATCAAGAGAACATCGTCGTCCTGATACTGATAGTCTAGTTTGTATAGCTACAAGCTTTAGTGCAGTATAGTGATATAACTGCTCCCACATAAAGCGAACCTCGTCCTCCTGATACTGATCGTGTCTTGTTTGTCTAGCCAAAGCTTTAGTGCAGGATTGTGATATAAATGCTCCCTCATCAAGAGAACAACATGCTTCTGACACTGATAGAGTCTAGTTTGTACAGCTACCAGCTTATGTGTAGCATAGATATATAACAGCATCCACATCAAGACAACAGCGACCTCCTGATACTGATAGGGTCTAGTTTGTATAGCTACTAGCTTTAGTGTAACTGCTCCCACATAAAGGGAAAATCCTCCGGATACGGATAGAGCCTAGTTTATATAGCAATAGCTTTAGTGCAGGATAGTGATACAAATGCTCCCACATCAAGAGTACAACGTTCATCTGATACTGATAGAATCTAGTTTTATAGCCACACCTTTAGTGAAGGATAGTTTCATAACTGCTCCCACATCAAGACAACTTTGCCCTCCTGATATTGATAGGGTCTAGTTTGTATACCTAAAAGCTTTAGTGTAGTATAGATATATAACTGCTCCCACTTCAAGAGAATATCCTCCGGAAACTGATAGGGTCTAGTTTGTATAGCTATAGCTTTAGTGATGGATAGTGATACAAATTCTCCCACATCAACAGAAATTCGTCCTCCTGGTACTGATAGAGGCTAGTTTGTATAGATGTAGCTTTAGTACCGGATAGTGATATAACAGCTCCCACATCAAGAAAAAAACCTTCTTCCTGAATATGATAGGGTCTATTTTGTATAGCCATAGCTTTAGTGCAGGATAGTGATATAACTGCTCCACATCCAGAGAACACCATCCTCTGAATACTGATAGACCCTAGTTTGTACAGCCATAAGTTTAGAGCAGGAAAGTGATATAAAGGTCCCACTTCAAGAGAACACCGTCCTCCAGATACTGATAGATTCTAGTTTATATACCCATAGCATTAGTGCAGGATAGTGATATAAATGCTCCCACATCAAGAGAAACACAGTCCTCCGCATTCTGATAGAATCTAGTTTGTACTGCCATCCTTTTAGTGCAGGATAGTGATAGGAAAGCTCCCACATCAAGAGAACACCGTCCTTATGATACTGATAGAGTCTAGTTTGTATAGGAAGCAGCTTATGTGTAGCATAGATATTGCACCCGCATTAAGACAACATCGTCTCTCGAAACTGATAGGTCTAGCTTCTATAGCTACTAGTTTTGTGTAGTATCGATATATAACTGCTCCCACATCAAGAGAAAATCCTCCGGATACTGATTGAATCTAGTTTGTATAGATATAGCTTTAGTGCAGGATAGTGATAGAAATGGTTCCGCATCAAGAGACAATCTTCCTTCTGATACTGATAGAGTCCAGTTTGTATAGCTACCAGCTTATGTGTAGCATAGATATATAACTGCTCCCACATCAAGACAACATCGTCCTCTGGCTACTGATAGGGTCTAGTATGTATAGCTACTAGCTTTAGTGTAGTATAGATATATAACTGCTCCCACATCAAGAGAATATCCTCCGGATACTGATAGATTCTAGTTTGTATATCAGTAGCTTTAGTCAAGGATAGTGATATAACTGCACCCACATGAACAGAAATTCGTCCTCCTGATACTGATAGAGTGTAGTTTGTGTACCATTAGTATGGTATAGATATATGACTGCTCCGACATAAAGAGAACCACTTTCTCCTCATACTGGTCGAGTCTAGTTTGTATAGTCATGGCTCTAGTGCAGTATAGTGATATAACTGCTCCCACATCAATGGAACACCGTCCTTATGATACTGATAGATTCTAGTTTTTATAGATATAGCCTTAGTGGCGGATAGTGATATAACTACTCCCATATCAAGAAATCATCGTCCTCCTTAATCTGATAGGGTCTCTTTTGCATAGCCATAGTTTTAGCGCAGGATAATGATATAACTGGTCCCACATCAGGACAAATTCTTCCTCATGATCCTGATAGAGTCTAGTTTGTATAGCTATAATATATATATATAACTCCTCCCAAATCAAGAGAGCAACGTTGTCCTCATAGTGACAGAGTCTAGTTTGTATAGCCATAGCTTTAGTGCGTGATAATGATATAACTACTCCCACATCAAGAAAAGACCGTCCTTATGGTACTGATAGAGTCTATTTTGTATAACTACTAGCTTTAGCGTAGTATAGATATATAACTGCTACAACATCAAGAGAACATCATACTCCTACTACTGATAGTCCAGTTTGTATAGCCATAGCTTTAGTGCAGTATAGTGATATAACGGGTCCACATCAAGAGCACATCGTCCTCCTGATACTGATAGAGTATAGTTTGCATAGCTACTAGCTTTAGTGTAGTATATATATAATTGCTCCCACATCAAGACAACTTCGTCCTCCTGATATTAATAGAGTCTAGTTTGTATAGCTAGTAGTGTTAGTCTGTTATAGTGATATAAGTGCTCCCACATCAAGAGAACATCATCCTCCTGATACTGATAGGGTCCAGTTAGTATACTTACTACTAGCCTTAGTATAGATATATAATAGCTCCCACATCAAGAGAATATCATCTTCCTGATACTGATATAGTCTAGTTTGTATAGCCATAGCTTTAGTGCAGTATAGTGTTATAACTGCCCGCTCATCAAGAGAACATCATCCATCTGAAACTGACAAGAGTCTACTATGTATAGCTACTAGCTTTAGTGTAGTACAGATATATAAATGCTACCTCATAAAGGGAACATCCTCGTGGTACTGATATCGGCTTGTTTGTATAGCAATAGCTTTAGTGCAGGATAGTGATATAACTGCTCCCACATCAAGGGATCATCGTCCACCTGATACTGATAGTGTCTAGTTTGTATAGCCATAGCATTAGCACACGATAGTGATACAACTGCTCCCACATCAAGACAAATTAATACTCCTGATACTGGTAAAGTCTAATTTGTGTAGCATTAGTGTAGTACAGATATATAACTGCTCCCACATCAAGAGAACAACGTCATCCTCATACTGATAGTCTAGTTTGTATAGCCATAGCTTTAGTGCAGGATAGTGATATAACTGCTTCGACATCAATAGAACATCGTCCTCCCGATACTGATAGAGTATAGTTTCATAGCTACTAGCTTTAGTGTAGTATAGATATATAACTGCTCCCACATCAAGACAACTTCGTCCTCCTGATACTGATAGAGTCTAGTTTGTATACCTACTAGCTTTATTATAGATTATATAACTGCTCCCACATCAAGAGAACGTTATCCTCTTCATCCTGACAGCTTCTAGTTTGTACAGCCATAGTTTTACTGCAGGCTAGTGATATAAGGCTCCCACATTAAGAGAACAGCATCCTCAGATACTGATAGACTCTAGTTTGCACAGCCAATCCTTTAGTGCAGGATAGTGATATAACTGCTCCCATATAAAGAGAACATCGTCCTCCTGTTACTGATACAGTATAGTTAGTAGAGCTAATAACTTTAGTGTAGTATAGATACATAACAGCTCCTACATCAAGAGAATATCATAATCCAGATACTGAGAGAGTCTAGTTAGTATAGCCATAGCTTTAGTGCAGGATAGTGATACAAATGCTCCCCCATCTAGAGAACATCGTCCATCTTATACTGATAGAGTCTAGTTTGTATAGCCATAGCTTTAGTGAACGATAGTGATACAAATGCTCCCACATCAAGAGAACATCGTCCATCTTATACTGTTAGATTCTAGTTTGTATAGCCATAGCTTTAGTAAGGATAGTGATGTAACTGCCCCCACAGCAGGTGAACATCGTCCTCCTGATACTTATAGGGTATAGTCTAGTTTGTATGTTCATTAGCTTCAGTGTGGTATACATATGTAATTGCTCCCGCATCAAGAGAACATCATCCTTCTGATATTGATAGAGCCTGGATTGTATAGCAATAGCATCAGTTCAGGATAGTGATATTACAGCCCGCACATCAAGGGAATATCGTCCACATGATTCTCATAGATTCTAGTTTGTATGGCCATATCTTAAGTGCAGGATATTTATATAATTGCGCCCACATCAGGAGAACATCGTCCATCTTATACTGATAGTCTAGTTTGTATAGCCATAGCGTAAGTACAGGATAATGATATAACTGCTCCCACATCAAGAGAGCATCGTCCTCATGATACCGATTGAGTCTAATTTGTATAGCTTAATGAAGTATATATATCACTGCTCCCACATTAAGAGAACAACGTCATCTTCATACTGATAGGGTCTAGTTTGTATAGCCGTAGTTGCAGTGCAGGAGAGGGTTGTAACTACTCCCACATCACGAGAACACCGTCCTCCTGATACTGATAGAGTCTAGTTTGTATCGCCATAGGCTTTAGTGCAGAATATTGATATCAGTTCTCCCACATCAAGAGAATATCGCCTTCCTGATACTGATAGAGTCTAGTTTGTATAGCTAATACCATAAGTGTAGTATAGATATATAACTGCTCCACATCAAGAGAACATCATCCTATGCATACTGATAGTCTCTAGTTCGTACAGCCATAGGTTTAGAACAGGAAAGTGATATAACGGTCCCTCTTCAAGGGAACACCGTCCTGCAGTGCTGATAGTTTCTAGTTTGTATACCCAGAGCAGTAGCGCAGGATAGTGATATAAATGCTCCCACATCAAGAGAACACCGTCCTTATGATACTGATAGAGTCTAGTTTGTATAGCAACCAGCTTATGTGTAGCATAGATATATATCTGCACCCACATCAAGACAACATCGTCTCTCGAAACTGATAGGATCTAGTTTGTATAGCTACAAGATTTGTGGAGTATAGATATATAACTACTCCCACATCAAGACAAAATCCTCATGATACTGATAGAGTCTAGCTTGTATAGCCATAGCTTTAGTGCAAGATATTTATATAACTACTCCCATATAAAGAAGACATCGTCCTCCTGATACCGATAGATTCTTGTTTTTATAGCCATAGCTTTAGTGCAGGATAGTGATGCAAATGCTCCCACATCAAGAGAATATCGTTCTTCTGATGCTGATAGAGTCTAACTTGAATAGCCTTAGTTTTAGTGCACGATAGTGCTCTAACTGCTCCATCATCTAGAGAACATGGTCCTCCTGACACTGATAGGGTCTAGTTTGTGTAGATATATCTTTAGTGCCGGATAGTGATATAACTACTCCCATATCATAAATAACATCGTCCTGCTGAATGTGATAGGGTCTATTTTGCATAGCCATAGCTTTAGCGCTGGATAGTGAT
This sequence comes from Anabrus simplex, assembly GCF_040414725.1. Taxonomy (NCBI): domain Eukaryota; kingdom Metazoa; phylum Arthropoda; class Insecta; order Orthoptera; family Tettigoniidae; genus Anabrus; species Anabrus simplex. The sequence continues at coordinate 60,976,310 of NC_090273.1, read as the reverse complement.
ATAACTGCTCCCACATGAACACAAATTCATCCTCTGATACTGTTCGAGTCTAGTTTGTTTACCTTCAGTATAGTATAGATATATGACTGCTCCGACATAAAGAGAACAACTTCCTCCTCATACTGGTCGAGTCTAGTTTGTATAGTCATGGCTCTAGTGCAGTATAGTGATATAACTGCTCCCACATCAAGAGAACACCGTCCCTATGATACTGATAGAGTCCAGTTTGTATAGATAAGGCTTTAGTGTCGGATAGTGGTATAACTGCTTCCATATCAAGAAAACATCGTCCTCCTAAATCTGATAGGGTGTATTTTGCATAGCCATAGCTTTAGCGCAGGATAGTGATATAACTGCACCCACATCAGGACAAATTCTTCCTCCTGATACTGATAGGGTCTAGTTTGTATAGGCGTAGTTGCAGTGCGGGAGAGTGTTATAACTACTCCCACATTAAGAGAACACCGTCCTCCTGATACTGATAGACTCTAGTTTGTACTGCCATAACATTAGTGAAGGATAGTGATAGAAAAGCTCCCACATCAAGAGAACACCGTCCTTATGATACTGATAGAGTCTAGTTTGTATCGCCATAGGCTTTAGTGCAGGATATTGATATAAGTTCCCCCACATCAAGAGAATATCGCCTTCCTGATACTGATAGAGTCTAGTTTGTATAGCTAATAGCATAAGAGTAGTATAGATGTATAACTGCTCCACATCAAGAGAACATCATCCTATGCATACTGATAGTCTCTAGTTCATACAGCCATACGTTTAGAACAGGATGGTCCCACTTCAAGAGAACACCGTCCTGCAGTGCTGATAGTTTCTAGTTTGTATACCCAGAGCATTAGTGCGGGATAGTGATATAAGTGCCCCCACATCAAGAGAACATCGTCCATCTTATACAGACAGATTCTAGCTTGTATAGCCATAGCTTTAGTGCAAGATATTGATATAACTACTCCCATATCAAGAAAACACCGTCCTTCTGATACTGATAGACTCTAGTTTCTACAGCCATAACTTTAGTGCAGGATAGTGATAGAAAAGCTCCCACATCAAGAGAACACCACCCTTATGATACTGATAGAGTCTAGTTTGTATAGCCATACCTTTAGTGCAGGATAGAGACAGAAAAACTCCAACGTCAAGACAAATTCGTACTCCTGATACCGATAGTGTAATTTGTAGAGCTACTAGCTTTAGTGCAGGATAGTGATATAACTGCACCCACATCAAGTCAACATCGTCTCTCGAAACTGATAGTGTCTAGTTTGTATAGCTACCGTTTTGTGTAGTATAAATATGTAACTGCTCCCACATCAAGAGAAAATCCTCATGATACTGATAGAGATTAGTTTGTATAGCCATAGCTTTAGTGCAAGATAGTGATATAACTGCTCCCACATCCAGAGAACACCGTCCTCCTGATAGTGACAGAGTCAAGTTTCTATAACCACACCTTCGGTGCAGGATATTGGTAAAAGTGCTCCCACATCAAAGGAACATCGCCCTCCTGATAGTGATAGGGACTAGTATGTGTCGCTTTTGTGTGGTATACATATAAAACTACTCCCACATTATGAGAACAACGTCTACCTCATACTGATAGAATCTAGTTTGTATAGCCAGAGCCTTAGTACAGGACAGTGATATAACTGCTCCCACATCAAGAGAACATCGTCCTACGGATTCTGACACAGTCTAGCTAGTATAGCTACTAGCCTTAGTGTAGTATAGATATATAAAACTCCCACATCAAGAGAACATTATCCTCCTGACAATGATAGAGTCTAGTTTGTATAGCCAAAGCTTTAGTAAGGATAGTGATGTAACTGCCCCCACAGCAAGGGAAAACATCGTCCTCCTGATACTTATAGGGTATAGTCTAGTTTGTATGTTCATTAGCTTTAGTGTGGTATACATATGTAATTGCTCCCGCATCAAGAGAACATCATCCTTCTGATACTGATAGAGCCTGGATTGTATAGCAATAGCATCAGTTCAGGATAGATATAGCTTTAGTGCCGGATAGTGATATATCTACTCCCATATCAAGAAATCATCGTCCTCCTTAATCTGATAGGGTCTCTTTTGCATAGCCATAGTTTTAGCGCAGGATAGAGATATAACTGCTCCCACATCAGGACAAATTCTTCCTCCTGATACTGATAGAGTCTAGTTTGTATATCTATAATATACATATATAACTCCTCCCAAATCAAGAGAAAAACGCTGTCCTCATAGCGACAGAGTATAGTTTGTATAGCCATAGCTTTAGTGCGGGATAGTGATATAACTACTCCCACATCAAGAAAACACCGTCCTTATGGTTCTGATAGAGTCTAGTTTGTATAACTACTAGCTTTGGCGTAGTATAGATATATAACTGCTACAACATCAAGAGAACATCATCCTCCTACTACTAATAGTCCAGTTTGTATAGCCATAGCTTTAGTGCAGTATAGTGATACAAATGCTCCCCCATTTAGAGAACATCGTCCATCTTATACTGATAGAGTCTACTTTGTATAGCCATAGCTTTAGTGCAGGATAGTGATACAAATGCTCCCACATCAAGAGAACATCGTCCATCTTATACCGATAGAGTCTAGTTTGTATAGCCATAGCTTTAGTAAGGATAGTGATGTAACTGCCCCCACAGCAAGAGAACATCGTCCTCCTGATACTTATAAGGTATAGTCTAGTTTGTATGTTCATTAGCTTTAGTGTGGTATACATATGTAATTGCTCCCGCATCAAGAGAACATCATCCTTCTGATACTGATAGAGCCTGGATTGTATAGCAATAGCATCAGTTCAGGATAGTGATATTACAGACCACATATCAAGGGAATATCGTCCTCATGATTCTCATACATTCTAGTTTGTATAGCCATATCTTTAGTGCAGGATAGTTATATAATTGTGTCCACATCAAGAGAACATCGTCCATCTTATACTGATAGAGTCTAGTTTGTATAGCCATAGCTTTAGTGCAAGATATTGATATAACTGCTCCCACATCAAGAGAACATCGTCCTCATGATACTGATAGAGTCTAATTTGTATAGCTTAATGTAGTATATATATCACTGCTCCCGCATTAAGAGAACAACGTCATCTTCATACTGATAGGGTCTAGTTCGTATAGCCGTAGTTGTAGTGCAGGAGGGTGTTATAACTACTCCCACATCAAGAGAACACCGTCCTCCTGATACTGATAGAATCTAGTTTGTATCGCCATAGGCTTTAGTGCAGGATATTGATATAAGTTCTCCCACATCAAGAGAATATCGCCTTCCTGATACTGATGGAGTCTAGTTTGTATAGCTAACAGCATAAGTGTAGTATAGATACATAACTGCTCCACATCAAGAGAACATCATCCTATGCTTACTGATAGTCTCTAGTTCGTACAGCCATACGTTTAGAACAGGATAGTGATATAATGGTCCCACTTCAAGAGAACACCGTCCTGCAGTGCTGATAGTTTCTAGTTTGTATACCCAGAGCATTAGTGCGGGATGATATAAGTGCCCCCACATCAAGAGAACATCGTCCACCTTATACTGACAGAGTCTAGCTTGTATAGCCATAGCTTCAGTGCAAGATATTGATATAACTACTCCCATATCAAGAAAACATCGTCCTCCTGATACCGATAGATTCTAGTTTGTATAGCCATATCTTTAGTGCAGGATAGTGATGCAAATGCTCCCACATCAAGAGAATATTGTCCTTCTGATGCTGATAGAGTCTAGTTTGAATAGCCTTAGTTTTAGTGCAGGATAATGCTCTAACTGCTCCCACATCTAGAGAACATGGTCCTCCTGATACTGATAGGGTCTAGTTTGTATAGATATATCTTTAGTGCCAGATAGTGATATAACTACTGCCATATCATAAAAAACATCGTCCTCCTGAATCTGATAGTGTCTATTTTGCATAGCCATATCTTTAGCGCAAAATACTGATATAACTGCTCCCACATGAACACAAATTCGTCCTCTGATACTGTTAGAGTCTAGTTTGTTTCCCTTCAGTATAGTATAGATATATGACTGCTCCGACATAAAGAGAACAACTTCCTCCTCATACTGGTCGAGTCTAGTTTGTGTAGTCATGGCTCTAGTGCAGTATATTGATATAACTGCTCCCACATCAATAGAACACCGTCTTTATGATACTGATAGAGTCTAGTTTGTATAGATAAGGCTTTAGTGCCGGATAGTGATATAACTGCTTCCATATTAAGAAAACATCGTACTCCTAAATCTGATAGGGTCTATTTTGCATTCCCATAGCTTTAGCGCAGGATAGTGTTATAACTGCTCCCACATCAGGACAAATTCTTCCTCCTGATACTGATAGAGTCTAGTTTGTTTAGCTATAACATATATATATTATAACTACTCCCACATCAAGAGAACACCGTCCTCCTGATACTGATAGTTCTATTGTTATAGCCACAGCCTTAGTGCAGAATAGTGCTACAAGTGCACACACATAAAGAGAACATCGTCCTCCTGATACTGATAGTGTCTAGTACCTATAGCCAAAGCTTTAGTGCAGAATAGTGATATATGTGCTCCCACATCAAGAGAACATCGTCGTCCTGATACTGATAGAGTCTAATTTGTATAGCTACAAGCTTTAGTGCAGTATAGTGATATAACTGCTCCCACATAAAGCGAACCTCGTCCTCCTGATACTGATAGGGTCTTCTTTGTCTAGCCATAGCTTAAGTGCAGGAGAGTGATATAACTGCTCCCACATCAAGAGAACACTGTCCTCCTGATACTGATAGAGTCTAGTTTCTATAACCACACCTTCGGTGCAGGATATTGGTATAAGTGCTCCCATATCAAGGGACAATCGCCCTCCTCATAGTGATAGAGGCTAGTTTGTGTCGCTTTAGTGTGGTATACATATAAAACTACTCCCACATTATGAGAACAACGTCTACCTCATACTGGTAGAATCTAGTTTGTATAGCCGGAGCCTTAGTGCAGGACAGTGATATAACTGCTCCCACATCAAGAGAACATCGTCCTACTGATACTGACACAGTCTAGCTTGTATAGCTACTAGCTTAATGTAGTATAGATATATAAAACTCCCACATCAAGAGAACATTATCTTCCTGATACTGATACTCTAGTTTGTACAGCCATACCTATAGTGCTGGATAGTGATTTAACTGCTCCCACATCAAGAGAACATCGTCCTTCTGATACTGATACATTCTAGATAGTAGAGCTACTAGCTTTAATTTAGTATAAATATATAACATCTCCCACATCAAGGGAACATCATACTCCATATACCGATAAAGTCTAGTTTGTATAGCCACAGCTTTAGTGCAGGATAGTGATATATATGCTCCCTCATCAAGAGAACAACATCCTTCTGATACTGTTAGGGTCTAGTTTGTATAGCTACCAGCTTATGTGTAGCATAGATATATAACAGCATCCACATCAAGTCAACAGCGTCCTCCTGATACTGATAGTGTCTAGTTTGTATAGCCGTAGTTGCAGTGCGCGAGAGTGTTATAACTACTGATACTTATAAACTCTAGTTTCTACTGCCATAACTTTAGTGAAGGATAGTGATAGAAAAGCTCCCACATCAAGAGAACACCGCCCTTATGATACTGATAGAGTCTAGTTTGTATAGCCGTACCTTTAGTGCATAATAGTGATAGAAAAGCTCCAACGTCAAGACAAATTCGTCCTCCTGATACTGATAGTGTAATTTGTATAGCTACTAGCTTTAGTGCAGGATAGTGATATAACTGCACCCACAACAAGTCAACATCGTATCTCGAAACTGATAGTGTCTAGTTTGTATAGCTACCAGTTTTGTGTAGTATAAATATATAACTGCTCCCACATCAAGAGAAAATCCTCATGATACTGATAGAGATTAGTTTGTATAGCCATAGCTTTAGTGCAAGATATTGATATAACTCCCGCCACATCAACAGTACTTCGTACTCCTGATACTGATAGAGTCTGGTTAGTATAGCTACTAGCTTAGTGTGGTATAGATATATAACTGCTCCCATATCAAGAGAAAATCCTCGGGATTCTGATAGGGTCTAGTTTTTATAGCCATAGCTTTTGTGCTGGATTGCGATATAACTGCTCCCACATCAAGAGAACACCCTCCCCCTGATACTGATAAACTCTACTTTGTATAATCATGGCTCTAGTGCAGTATAGTGATATAACTGCTCCCACGTCAATAGAACACCGTCCTTATGATACTGATACAGTCTAGTTGTATAGATATAGTTTTGTGCCGGATAATGATATAACTGCTTCCATATCAAGAAAACATCGTCCTCCTGAATCTGACAGGGTCTATTTTGCATAGCCAAAGCTTTAGCGCAGGATAGTGATATAACTGCTCCCACATGGACACAAATTCGTCCTCCTGATACTGTTAGAGTCTAGTTTGTTTACCTTCAGTATAGTATAGATATATGACTGCTCCGACATAAAGAGAACAACTTCCTTCTCATACTGGTCGAGTCTAGTTTGTATAGTCATGGCTCTAGTGCAGTGTAGTGATATAACTGCTCCCACATCAATAGAACACCGTCCTTATGATACTGATGGAGCCTAGTTTGTATAGATAAGGCTTTAGTGCCGGATACTGATATAACTACTTCCATATCAAGAAAACATCGTCCTCCTAAATCTGATAGGGTCTATTTTGCATAGCCATAGCTTTAGCGCAGCATAGTGATATAACTGCACCCACATCAGGATAAAATCTTCCTCCTGATACTGATAGGGTCTAGTTTGTATAGCCGTAGTTGCAGTGCGGGAGAGTGTTATAACTACTCCCACATTAAGAGAACACCGTCCTCCTGATACTGATAGACTCTAGTTTGTACTGCCATAACTTTAGTGCAGGATAGTGATAGAAAAGCTCCCACATCATGGGAACACCACCCTTATGATACTGATAGAGTCTAGTTTGTATAGCCATACCTTTAGTGCAGGATAGTGATAGAAAAGCTCCAACGTCAAGCCAATTTCCTCCTCCTGATACTGATAGTGTAATTTGTATAGCTGCTAGCTTTAGTGCAGGATAGTGATATAACTGCAGCCACATCAAGTCAACATCGTCTCTCGAAACTGATAGTGTCTAGTTTGTATAGCTACCAGTTTTGTGTAGTATAAATATATAACTGCTCCCACATCAAGAGATAATCCTCATGATACTGATAGAGATTAGTTTGTATAGCCATAGCTTTAGTGCAAGATAGTGATTTAACTGCTCCCACATGATCAGAACTTCGTACTCCTGATACTGATAGAGTCTGGTTAGTATAGTTACTAGCTTTAGTGTGGTATAGATATATAACTGCTCGCATATAAAGAGAAAATCCTCGGGATTCTGATAGGGTCTCTCTTTTATAGCCATAGCTTTTGTGCTGGATAGCGTTATAACTGCTCCCACATCAAGAGAACACCGTCCTCCTGATACTGATCAAGTCTACTTTGTATAGTCATGGCTCTAGTGCAGTATAGTGATATAACTGCTCCCACGTCAATAGAACACCGTCCTTACGATACTGATACAGTCTAGTTGTATAGAAATAGTTTTGTGACGGATTAAGATATAACTGCTTCCATATCAAGAAAACATCGTCCTCCTGAATCTGAGAGGGTCTTTTTTGTATAGCCATAGTTGTAGCGCAGGATAGTGATATAACTGCTCCCACATCAGGACAAATTCTTCCTCCTGATACTGATAGAGTCTAGTTTGTATAGCTATAACATAATATATAGATATATATATATAACTACTCCCACGTCAAGAGAACACCGTCCAACTGATACTGATAGGTCTATTGTTATAGCCACAGCCTTAGTGCAGAATAGTGCTACAAGTGCACACACATAAAGAGAACATCGTCCTCCTGATACTGATAGTGTCTAGTATCTATAGCCAAAGCTTTAGTGCAGAATAGTGATATATGTGCTCCCACATCAAGAGAACATCGTCGTCCTGATACTGATAGAGTCTAGTTTGTATAACTACAAGCTTTAGTGCAGTATAGTGGTATAACTGCTCCCACATAAAGCGAACCTCGTCCTCCTGATACTGATAGGGTCTTGTTTGTCTAGCCATAGCTTAAGTGCAGGAGAGTGATATAACTGCTCCCACATCAAGAGAACACTGTCCTCCTGATACTGATAGAGTCTAGTTTCTATAACAACACCTTCGGTGCAGGATATTGGTATAAGTGCTCCCATATCAAGGGAACATCGCCCTCCTGATAGTTATAGAGTCTAGTTTGTGTCGCTTTAGTGTGGTATACATATAAAACTACTCCCACATTATGAGAACAACGTCTACCTCATACTGGTAGAATCTAGTTTGTATAGCCAGAGCCTTAGTGCAGGACAGTGGTATAACTGCTCCCACATCAAGAGAACATCGCCCTACTGATACTGACACAGTCTAGCTAGTATAGCTACTAGCTTTAGTGTAGTAAAGATATATAAAACTCCCACATAAAGAGAATATTATCCTCCTGATACTGATAGCGTCTAGTTTGTATAGCCATAGCTTTAGTGCAGGATAGTTATATAAGAGCTCCCACATCAAGAGAACATTATCCTCCTGATACTGATAGACTCTAGTTTGTATAGCCATATGTTTAGTGCAGGAATGTTATATACACTGACTGACAGTGCAAATGCAACACCAAGAAGGAGTGGTCAGAACTTTATGCCAATTGCAGGGTAGACTGACGTCACTGAGGTATGCTCATGATGTGAAATGCGCCGCTGTGCTGCGCACGTAGCGAACGATAAATGGGACACGGCGTTGGCGAATGGCCCACTTCGTACCGTGATTTCTCAGCCGACAGTCATTGTAGAACGTGTTGTCATGTGCCACAGGACACGTGTATAGCTAAGAATGCCAGGCCGCCGTCATCGGTAGCATTTCCAGCAGACAGACGACTTTACGATGGGTATGGTGATCGGGCTGAGAAGGGCAGGTTGGTCGCTTCGTCAAATCGCAGCCGATATCCATAGGGATGTGTCCACGGTGCAACGCCTGTGGCGAAGATGTTTGGCGCAGGGACATGTGGCACGTGCGAGGGGTCCAGGCGCAGCCCGAGTGACGTCAGCACGCGAGGATCGGCGCATCCGCCGCCAAGCGGTGGCAGCCCCGCACGCCACGTCAACCGCCATTCTTCAGCATGTGCAAGACACCCTGGCTGTTCCAATATCGACCAGAACAATTTCCCTTGGTTGAAGGAGGCCTGCACTCCCGGCGTCCGCTCAGAAGACTACCATTGACTCCACAGCATAGACGTGCACGCCTGGCATGGTGCCGGGCTAGAGCGACTTGGATGAGGGAATGGCGGAACGTCGTGTTCTCCGATGCGTCACGCTTCTGTTCTGTCAGTGATAGTCACCGCAGACGAGTGTGGCGTCGGCGTGGAGAAAGGTCAAATCCGGCAGTAACTGTGGAGCGCCCTACCGCTAGACAACGCGGCATCATGGTTTGGGGCGCTATTGTGTATGATTCCACGTCACCTCTAGTGCGTATTCAAGGCACGTTAAATGTCCACCGCTACGTGCAGCATGTGCTGCGGCTGGTGGCACTCCCGTACCTTCAGGGGCTGCCCAATGCTCTGTTTCAGCAGGATAATGCCCGCCCACACACTGCTCGCATCTCCCAACAGGCTCTACGAGGTGTACAGATGCTTCCGTGGCCAGCGTACTCTCCGGATCTCTCACCAATCGAACACGTGTGGGATCTCATTGGACGCCGTTTGCAAACTCTGCCCCAGCCTCGTACGGACGACCAACTGTGGCAAATGGTTGACAGAGAATGGAGAACCATCCCTCAGGACACCATCCGCACTCTTATTGACTCTGTACCTCGCCGTGTTTCTGCGTGCATCGCCGCTCGCGGTGGTCCTACATCCTAATGAGTCGATGCCGTGCGCATTGTGTAACCTGCATATCGGTTTGAAATAAACATCAATTATTCGTCCGTGCCGTCTCTGTTTTTTCCCCAACTTTCATCCCTTTCGAACCACTCCTTCTTGGTGTTGCATTTGCTCTGTCAGTCAGTGTAACTGCGCCCACATCAAGAGAACATCGTCCTCCTGATACTCATTGAGTCTTCTCTGTATAGCCATAGCTTTAGTGTAGGATTGTGAAATAACTGCTCCCACATCAAGACAAATTCGTTCTCCTGATAATTATAGAGACTAGTTTGTATAGCTACTACCTTTAGTGTTGTATAGATATATATCTGCCGCCACAACAAGGGAACATCATCATTCTGATACTGATAGAGTCACGTTTTACAGCCATAGTTTTAGTGCAGGATTGTGATTTAATTGCGCCCACATCAAGAGAATATTGTCCTCCCGATACTCATAGATACTGATAGTCTAGTTTGTGTAGCCATATCTTTAGTGCAGGATAGTTATTTAACTGCTCCCCCATCAGGAGAACATCGTCCTCATGATACTCATTGAGTCTTCTCTGTATAGCCATAGCTTTAGTGTAGGATTGTGAAATAACTGCTCCCACATCAAGACAAATTCGTTCTCCTGATAATTATAGAGACTAGTTTGTATAGCTACTACCTTTAGTGTTGTATAGATATATATCTGCCGCCACAACAAGGGAACATCATCATTCTGATACTGATAGAGTCACGTTTTACAGCCATAGTTTTAGTGCAGGATTGTGATTTAATTGCGCCCACATCAAGAGAATATTGTCCTCCCGATACTCATAGATTCTAGTTTGTATAGCGATATCGTTAGTGCAGAGTAGTGATACAACTGCCCCCACATCAAGAGAACATCGTCCTCATGATACTGATACAGTCTAGTTCGTATAGCTACTAGTTTTTGTGTAGTGTAGATATATAACATATGTGGAATGAGTAGTGAATGAATGAGTGAATGTTATCAACCTACAGCCACGGATCACCAGCAGCTGAGGATGAAACATTATATCCATTGGACCCTGTCTCATTACAAACAGTTTGACAGTTAATTACGTTATGGCTTACTAACATATCGACTTTACAGTGCTATATATACTAATATTTCTTTTACTACATAGCCCTATTGGCAATTTCTTAACTAATCGGTTCGCAACACAATCATCCATCCGTAATATGAGCTACCCTCATTGTAGGCTCTTTCAACATTCTTCTACATGAATTTCTAATTACAATTAACAGTTTACTGAGATTACCAGGTTTATACCATTCTTTGCTTATCATCTTAATAATCCTATAGCCATTCTCATCCTCATTTATCATATATTGTTCCTTGTTATTCAAAAATTTCCTTCTCACCGCTATGGTTTATTAACATGATTTCAACATGTGAAATTCTTCTCTGTTTTCACCACAGAGAAGGCACCTTGTTGCATCTTTCACTTTAATCCATCCATATAACATATCCCACAACAAGAACATCCTACCCCGGATACCGAGAGAGTCTAGATTTTATAGCCATAGGTTTTAGTGCAGAATTGTTATATAAATGTTCCCCCATCAGGCGAACATCATCCTTCTGATAAAGATAGAGTCTAGTTTGTATAGCTACCAGCTTATATGTAGTATACATACATAACTGCTCCAGCATAAAGACAACATCGTCCTCCTGATACTGATAGGGTCTAGTTTGTAAAGCTATTAGCGTTAGTGTATTATAGATATATATATCTCCTCCCATATCAAGAGAACATCCTCCTGATACTGATAGATTCTAGTTTGTATAGCAATAACTTTAGTGCTGGATATTGATACAAATGATCCCTCATCAAGAGAACATCATCCTCCTGAAACTTATAGTGTCTGGTTTGTATAGCTTTAGTATAGTATAGATATATAACTGCTCCCACATCAAGAGGACAACGTCCTCCTCATACTCATAGAGTCTAGTTTGTATAGTCAAGGCTGTAGTGCAGGATAGTGATATAACTGCTCCCACATCAAGAGAACTCCGTTCTTATGATACTAATAGAGTCTAGTTTGTATAGCGACTAGCTTTAGCGTATTATAGATATATAACTGCTGCCACATTAAGAGAACATCGTCCTCCTGATACTGATAGAGTCTAGTTAGTATAGCTACTAGCTTTAGTGTAGTATACATATATACATGCTCCCACATCAAGACAACTTCGTCCTCCTGATAGTGATAGAGAATCTAGTTTATATAGCTACTAGCCTTAGTGTAGTATAGTGATATATCTGCTCCCACATCAAGATAAAATCGTCCTTCTGATACTGATAGAGTCTAGGTTGTATAGCCATAGCATAAGTACAGGATAGTGATAATACTGCTCCAAAATCAAGTGAAAATCTTCCGCGTGATACAGATAGATTCTAGTTTGTATAGCCATATCTTAAGTACAGGATAGTGATACAACTGCTCGCACATCAAGAGAACATCGTCCTCCTGATACTGGCAGAATATAATTTGTATAGCTAATTGCCTTAGTGTAGTATGAATATATAACTGCTCCCACATGAAGAGAACACCGTAATCCTGATAGTGATATTATCAATTTTTATAGCCATAGCTTTAGTGCAGAATAGTGATATCAGTGTCCCCACATCAAGAGAACATCGTCCTCCTGATACTGATAGTGTCTAGTTTGTACAGTCATAGTCTTAGTGAAGAATAGTGATATATGTGCTCCCACATCAAGAGGACAACGTCGTCCTATTTCTGATACAATCTAGTTTGTATAGCTACTAGCCTTATTGTAGTATATATATATATATATATATTCTCCCACATCAAGACAACTTCGTCCTCCTAATACTGCCAGAGTCTAGTTTGTATAGCTACTAACTTTAGTGTAATATTATGATATAACTGCTCCCACATCAAGAGAACATCGTCCTCCTGGTACTGATAGGGTCTAGTTAGTGTACCTACTACTAGACTTAGTGTAGATATATAATAGGTCCCACGTCAAGAGAACGTCATCCTCCTGATACTAATATAGTCTAGTTTATATTGCAATCGTTTTAGTGCAGGATAGTGATACAACTGCTCCCACATCAAGAGAGAATCGTCCTCCTGATACTGATAGAGTCTAGTTTGTCTACCCATAGCTTTATTGCAGGTTAGTTATATTATTGCCCCTACATAAAGAGAATATCATCTGCCTGATACTTATAGCTTGTAGTTTGTACAGCAATAGTTTGAGTAGGATAGTGATATAACTGCTCCACATCAAGAGAACATCGTCCTTTAATACTGATAGAGTCTAGTTAGTATAGTTATGAGCTTCACTGTAGTATAGATATATAACAGCTTCCACATCAAGAGAATATCATACTCCAGATACTGTATAGCCATAGCTTTAGCGCAGGATAGTGATATAAATGCTCGCAAATCAAGACAAATTCGTCCTCCTGATACTTATAGAGTCTAGTTTGTATAGCTTTATTATAGTATAGATATATAACTGCTCCAATATCAATAGAACAACGTCGTCCTCATACTGATAGATACTGGTTCTCCCACATAAAGAGAACATCGTCCTTCTGGTACTGATAGGGTCTAGTTAGTATAGCTTCCAGCTTATGCGTAGTTTAGATATATAACCTTTCCCCATTAAGACAACATCGTTTTCCTGATACTGATAGGGTCTATTTTTTATAGCTAGTAGCTGTAGTGTAGTATAGATATATATATGCTCCCACATCAAGATAATATCCTCCGGATACTGATAGAGTCTACTTTGTCTAGCAATAGCTTTAGTGCAGGATAGTGATACAAATGCTCTCACATCAAGAAAACATCGACTTCCTGATACTGAGGGATTCTATTTTGAATAACCATAGCTTTAGCGCAGGATGGAGATATAACTGCTCCCACATCAAGAGAACATCTTCCTCCTTATACTGATACAGTCTAGTTAGTATAGCTACTAGGTTTACTGTAGTATAGATATATAACAGCTTCCACATCAAGCGAACAACGTCTACCTCATATGATAGAATCTAGTTTGCATAGCCATAGTTTTAGTGCAGGACAGTGATATAACTGCTCCCACATCAAGGGAACATCGTCCTCCGGATACTGATAGAGTCTACTTTGTCTAGCAATAGCTTTAGTGCAAGATAGGTATACAAATGCTCTCATATCAAGAAAACATCGACTTCGTGATACTGAGGGCGTCTATTTTGAATAGCCATACCTTTAGTGCAGGATATTGATATAACTGCTCCCACATCAAGAGAAAATCGCCCTCCTAATACTGATAGAGTCTAATTTGTATACCTTTAGTGTGATATAGATATATAACTACTACCACATCAAGAAAACAACATCTTCCTGATACTAATGCAGTCTAGTTAGTATAGCTACTAACTGTAGTATAGATATATAACACTTCCACCTTAATAGAACATCCTCCTGATACTGATAGGGTCTAGTTTGTACAGCCATAGCTTTAGTGAATGATAGTGATAAAACTGCTCCCACATACAGAGAGCATCGTCCTCCAGATACTGACGGAGTCTAGATTGAATAGCAAATTGCTTTGGTGTAGTATAGATTATAACATCTCCCACATCAAGAGAACATCATATTTCTGATACTGATAGATTCTAGCTTGTATAGCTACCAGCTTAACTGTAGTACAGATATAAAACTGCTCAAACATCAAGTTAATATAGACCTGCTGACACTGATAGGGCCTAGTTTTTATAGCTACTAGCTTTAGTGTAGTATAGATATATAACTGCTCTCACATCAAGATAACATCATCTTCCTCATACTGGTAGAGTCATGGTTGTATAGCTATAGCTTTAGTGCAGGATAGTGATATAACTGCTCCCACATCAAGAGAACACAGTCCTCCTGATACTGATAGAGTATAGTTTGTATAGCTACTTTCTTTATTGTAGTATAGATATATAACTGGTCTCACAGAATGAGAACATCGACCTCCTGATACTGATAGAGTCTAGTTTGCATAGCTACTAGCTGCTAGATTAATGTAGTATGGATATATAACTGCTCCCACATCAAGACAATTACGTCCTCCTGATACTGATACAGAGTCTAGTTTGTATAGCTACTACCTTTCGTGTAGTATAGTGATATAACTGCTCCCACATCAAGAGAACATCGTCCTCCTGACACTGATAGAGTGTAGCTTGTATAGCTACTAGCTTTACTGTAGTGTAGATATATAACTGCCCCCACTTCAAGAGAACGTCGTCCTCCTGATACTGAGAGATTCTAGTATGTATAGCTACTAGCTTTATGTAGTATATATATATGACTTCTCCCGCGTTAAGACAACGTAGTCCTCCTGATACTGATAGAGTCGAGTTTGTAAAGCTACTAATGT
Organism: Anabrus simplex; assembly: GCF_040414725.1. Lineage (NCBI taxonomy): Eukaryota > Metazoa > Arthropoda > Insecta > Orthoptera > Tettigoniidae > Anabrus > Anabrus simplex. The sequence goes on along the minus strand of NC_090273.1, from coordinate 60,960,910 downwards.
GAGTGTAGTATAGTGATATACCTGCTCCCACATAAGACAACATTGTCTTCCTGATAGTGAAAGCGTCTAGGTTGTATACCTACATGCTTTTGTGCAGGATAGTGATATAACTCAAAAATCAAAATCAAATCAAAATCTCTTTATTTGCAAATGAGGTGTTTACCTCGGTGGCAAATGGTACACTAAAATACATTATTGTCAAGCACTAAATATCAAATTAACAAGAGAATAAAATTTTCCTATAATACAATATTATATAATTTATGCAAACAATTTTTTCTATTAAACACACAGTTCATCCTTAATAAATTTACATTGTTTACAAAATTCTACTTATAATATCTCCTGTACTACTTACAAATATAGTCATCTTATATACAGTATACTTTACTTCAAATGATACTGTACAACTGGTATAAGATTAAAATTTACATTGCATTTATTTACTTTTTCTTTTCTTTACCCATTCTGGAACCTAAGTAGCATAACGACCTGCTGCGTCTTAACCAGAGCCCCTTTTACCACCACTTTTCAGAGTTCCTGAAGGGCCTTCACAGCTACCATAACGGTCCCAGGGCTCTCGAAGTCCCCACTGTACTTTACCCCTACAGGCAGTCCCCTACTTTGGCTGTCCAAACTCCTTAGACCAGGGGATGTAATTAATTTATTCACACACATTTTTTATTTACATTACCCTGCACTGGTCGAATGCCCTCTAACATTTCATTTATTTTCTCTGTTGCTGTTTATTCTCTTCTTGAATATCTGTACAGATTTTGGAAAAGGACCAAACACTACCCCTGGTAAACTGTTCCACTCTTTCACACCCTTCCCAATGAAAGAAAATTTACCCCAATCGCTTCTGCTAAAATTCCTTCTAATTTTATATTTGTGGTCAGTCCTGCCGATATAATTATTTTCCAACTGAAGCCTCTCACAGATATCTCCCCATGCTGCTTCTCCTGTATAGGCTCTATATAAACCTATAAGTCTAGTTTTCTCCCTTCTCTTACTTAAAGTTTCCCACCCTAGTTTCTTTAACATTTCTGACACACTACTCTTTCTCCTGAAATCCCCTGTTACAAATCTTGCTGCTTTCCTCTGCACACTATCTATTTCTTTTATTAGGTATTCTTGGTGAGGATCCAAAACACTGTTTGCATATTCCAATAATGGACGAACCATACTTAAGTAACTTTTCTCTTTTAATTCTTTGTTGCATCCTTAAAGTAGCCTCATTATAACATGTAATGATCTGTATGCTTTCCCAACAATGTCATCCACATGACCCTTCCAGTGCAAATTACTTTCAAATCTCACACCTAAGTATTTGCACTTGCCATCTTTTGGGATAACTACCCCATCCAAAGTATATTCAAATTCAGTTTTAAAACTCCTGTTTGTAAATGTTGTAACAGTTGATTTGCCTCCATTAACCTTCATGTTATTCTCTTCAACCCATTGTTGGATACTCTCAAGGTCCCTTTGTAATTCTGAACAGTCCTCAATGGTATTTATTTCCCTATAAACAATTATGTCATCTGCATACAATCTTATTTTTGATGTTATATTGTTCCCTAAATCATTTACGTATATTAAGAAAAGTAACGGACCGATTATACTACCCTGTGCAATTCCCTTCCAAACTTTCTCTTCCTGCGATACGTTAATTCCTACTTTGACTTTCTGAACCCTTGAATTTAGAAATGTTTTTACCCAACGTGTAACCCTTATGTCCAATCCTATTCCCTCCAATTTCTTTAATAATATTCCATGTTCCACTCTATCAAAGGCTTTGGAAAGATCTATGGCTATGTAATCTAACTGGCCTCCTGAATCCAATTGATCTGATATGTCCTGCTGAAATCCCACCAGTTGTGCCTCACAAGAAAATTTCTTTCTAAATCCATACTGGCTCCTCATGAACCAATTTTTATCATCACATATCCCTCTGATGTACTTTGATATTAAACTCTCCAGTATTTTACAAACTATACTGGTCAGGCTGATTGGTCTGTAGTTCTCTGGTTTCCTTTTATCACCCTCTCCTTTATAAATTGGTATTATTATAGATTCCTTCCATTCCTTTGGTATTACACTATTATTTATGACATAGTCAAAGAGAAATCTTAAATAAGGCACTATGTACCACCCCATTGTCTTTATCACCTCCCCAGTAATTTGATCACTTCCTGCTGCTTTTCCTTGCTGAAGCAGTTGGATTTCTCTGAAAATATCTTCATTTGTGAACGAGAAGCTTCTTGTTTCCCTCTGTGTCTGTCCCTCTGTAACTTCTGTTTCGGTTTCCAACTCCTGACAATCATCTACTGAATCTCTAAATTCCCTACTAAATAGGTTTGCTTTCTCAGTATCTGTTAAATAGTGTTCACCCCCTTCTCCCACCATTGTAGGAATTTGGATTCCTTTTCCTTTTTGATTCCTGATATATGAATACAGCTTTTTCCATTTCCCTTTGTAGTCATTACCCTCTTGAAGTATGCCATTCATATAATTCTCTTTTGCTTCCTTTTTCACTCTATTCAGTTCCCTCATTGGCTGTTTTCTACTTTCTCTACTCTCCCTACCTTCTTTGATTTTCCTGTTTACTATTCTACATTTTCTTTTTAATTTTCTTATTTCCCTTGTATAATAAACAGGGTCTGAGGTCATTTTACCCTTCTTAACAGGTACAAATCTCTTCTCTCCTTCCCAAATGATTTCTTTGAATTTAACCCAAAGTGTATCCACATTACTCCCTTCACTTATCCAACAACTGAATTGTGATTTAAGGTAAGTCCCAAATTCATCAACTTTAGTTTTTCTGTACAATTTCTTGTCTTGTGTGACCCTCTTATTAAGCCTTTTTGGTACCAGTCCTACATCCATTATTACAGCCTTATGGTCACCTATTCCTTCAATTACCTCAGTTTTATCAACAATTTCCCATGGTTTAACCAAGAATACATCTAGTAAGTTATTGAGACGAGTCGGTTCTTGTACTACTTGTGTAAATCCTCCCTCCCAAATTAACTTATTTGCCAGTTTCTGTTCATGGGCTTTACTTGTAGCTCCATTCCATTCAACCTCAGGCAAGTTTAGATCTCCCCCAATTATTACCACATCATTATTATTGTTCTTATGAGTATAATCTATTATTTTCTCAAATATTTCCATGTCTCTTTCCTCTCTTCCAGGCCTGTATGTTCCTATAATTCCCACCTCCTTCATATTATCACAAATTAATTTTATCCCTAATATTTCATCCCTTTCATCGGTAAACCATTCATGTGAACAATATGTTTCCTTCACCAGAATAAACACCCCCCTCCCTTTTTATCTCCTCGGTCTATACGATAGACTGTGTACCCTTCTGGAAATACTTCTCTATTACCCACCCCTTCTCTCAACCACGATTCCACTCCTATCACCACATCAGTCTCAGAAGATTCCATCAATGTACTGAATTTTAATTGTTTATTTACTACACTCTGACAGTTCACCAAGAGCAATCTCAGACCCCCTTCCTCCCTAAAAATTGACTGTTGCAATTGGGTAACTTGAAATTCCTTAATTTCCTGAGTTTCATTTTCTAGTTGGCTGAGCCAGCTTGAAGTACAGCTGGCTCATTCTACTAGTTTTCGTGGTCAGTATTATAACTCAAGGGAGTGGCCTTTTTTACAGTACATATCTTATGATTAATAAAATCTAGAACAATATTTGCTATCTTTCGTTTACCTGAATTGTTTAGATGAAGGCCATGCTTTGTGTAACAGTGTCTCTCGAAACTGCTGCTATCAATTACCTGTGTATTACGAAAATGTTTACAAATTTTAACCATATCTGTATTAACTTTGTCCACTTCAATGTTCACACACGAGTCTCTAATCAAATCATGCCTGTGGGGCACGTTCACTACAAAGATGTTAGTGTGAGTCAGCTTACCTAGTGTACATTTAAGTTCAGAAATAACATTTTTGGCGTCGTTGTGAGCTACGTCGTTCGTCCCGCCGATGACCACCACTGCATCACGACTTCCGAGATTTCTTGCCGCTTGCTCGGTGTTTTCCAATACCTTCTTCATCAAGAGAACGTCGTCCTCCAGATGCTGATAGTTTCTAGTTTGTATAGCTACTAGCTTTATGTAGTATATATATGACTGCTCCCGCATCAAGACAACGTAGTCCTCCTGATACTGATAGAGTCCAGTTTGTATAGCCGTAGCTTTAGTACAGGTTAGTGATTTAACTGCTACCACATCAAGAGAACATTGTCCTGCTGATACTAAGAGGTTTGTATAGCCATACCTTTAGTGCAGGATAGTGATTTAACTGTTTCCACATCAAGAGAACATCGTTCTCCTGATACTGATTGAGTCTGGTTTGTATAGCCATAGCTCTTGTGCCGGCTATTGATATAATTGCTTCCACATCAAGACAACATCGTCCTCTTGATGCTGATAGTTTCTAGTTTGTATAGCCCGAGCTTTAGCGCAGGATAGTGATATAACTGCTCCCACATCAAGACAAATCCGTCCTCCTGATACTGATAGCGTCTAGTTTGTATAGCCATAATGTACTATAGATATGTAACTGCTCCCACGTCAAGAGAACAACGTACACCTGATACTGATAGAGTCTATTTTTTATAGCCATACCTTTAGTGCAGGATATTGATATAAGTGTTCCCACATTAAGAGAACATCGTCCTCCTGATACTGATAGTGTCTAGTTTGTACAGCCATAGCTTTAGTGCAGGATAGTAATATAACTTCTCCCACATCAAGAGGACATTGTCCTCCTGATACCGAAAAAATCTACTTTGTACAGCCACACCTTTAGTGCAGGATAGTGATAAAAATGCTCCCACATCATGAGAACCTCGTCCTACTGATGCTGATGGAGTCTAGTTTCTATATCTACTAGCTTTAGTGTAGTATAGATATATATAACCCCTCTCACATCAAGTACACTTCGTCCTCCTGATACTGATAGTCTACTTTGTACACCTACTAGCTTTAGTGCAGGATAGTGATATAAGTGATTCCACATCAGGAGAACACCGTCCTTCTGATACTGATAGAATGTAGTTGGTATAGCTAATAGCTTTACTGTAGTTTAGATATATATATATCTGCTCCCACATCAAGACAACATCCTACTTATATTGATAGTCTAGGCATAGTTTTAGTGCAGGATAGTGATATAAGAGCTCCCACATCAAGATATAATCATCCTTCTGATAATGATAGAGGATAGTTTGTATAGCGACTACCTGTTTTGTAGTATAGATATATAACTGCTCCCAAATTAAGAGAACATCATCCTCCTATTACTGATAGAGTCTAGTTTGTATTGCTACTAGCTTTGGTGTAGTACAGTGATATAACTGCTCCAACATGAAGAGAATATCATCCTCCGGATACAGATAGATTCTAGATTGTATAGCCATATCTTTACTGTAGGACAGTGATATAAGTGCTACCTCATCAAGACTACACCATCCTCCTGATACTGAAAAAGGATAGTTTGTATAGCTATTAGCTTTAGTGTAGTATAGGTATATAACTGCTCCTACATTAAGACAACTTCGTCCTCCTGATAATGATAGAGGCTAGTTTGTATAGCTACTAGCTTTAGTATAGTATAGGGACATAACTGCTCCCACATCAAGATAACGATCCTTCCCATACTGATAGTCTAGTTTTTTATAGCCATAGCATTAGTGCAGGATAGTGATATAACTTCTCCCACCTCATGAGAACATCATCCTTCTAATACTGGTAGAGTCTAGTTTGTATATCAAGTAGCTTTAGTGTAGTTTAGATATATAACTGCTCCCACTTCAAGAGAATATCATCCTCCTAATACTGATAGAGGCTTATTTGTATAGCAATGGCTTTAGTGCCGGATAGCGATACAATTGCTCCCACATCAAGAGAACTTCGTCCTCCTGATACTGATACAGTCTAGTTTGTATAGCCATAGCCTTAGTGCAGGATAGCTATATAACTGCTCCCACTTCAAGAGAACATCCTCTTCCTGATACTGATAGATTCTAGTTTTATAGCTAATAGTTTTAATGTAGTATAGAGACATTACTGCTCCCACATCAAGAAAGCATCCTCCTGTTAATGATAGAATCGAGTTTGTATAGCCTTAGCTTTAGTGCAGGATAGTGATATAACAGTTCCCACATCAAGAGAACATCGTCCTTCTAATACTGATAGAGTCTAGTTTGTATAGCAATAGCTTTAGTTCAGGATAGTGATACAACTGCTCCCACACCATGACAGATTCATCTTCCTGATACTGATACACACTAGTTTGTAAGCTTTATTTTAGTATAGATATATATATCTGCTCCCAATTCAAGAAAACGTCCTCCTCATACTGATCGTGTCTAGTTTATATAGCCATAAATTTAGTGCAGGAGATTGATATAAATGCTCCCTCATCAAGATAACTTCGTTTTCCTGATACTGAGAGTGTCTAGTTTCTATAGCCTTAGCTTTAGTGCAGGAGAGTGATATAAATGCTCCTACATCAAGACAACTTCTTCCTCCTGATACTGATAGATTCTAGTTTTATAGCTAATAGTTTAATGTAGTATAGAGACATAACTGCTCCCACATCAAGAAAGCATCCTCCTGTTAATGATAGAATTGTGTTTGTATAGCAATAGCTTTAGTGCACGATAGTGATACAACTGCTCATACGTCCAGAGGATATCGTTATCCTGATACTGCTAGAGTCTAGTTTTTATAGTTACTAGCCTTAGTGCAGGATAGTGATATAACTGCTCCTGCATCAAGACAACTTCGTCTTCCAGATACTGATTGAGTCTGTTGTGTATAACTTCTAGCTATAGTGTAGTATAGATATATACCTGTTCCCACATTAGGAGAACATCGTTCTCCTGATACTGATAGAGTGAAGTTTGTATAACTACTAGCTTTTGTGTAGTATAGATATATAACTGACCCACATAAGGACAACATCGTCCTCCTGATACTGATAGAGTGTAGTATGTATATCTACTAGCGTTCGTGTAGTATAGAGATATAACTGCTCCCACATCAAGAAATCATCCTCCTGATAATGATAGAATCTAGTTTTTATAGCAATAGCTTTAGTGCACGATAGTGATACAACTGCTCCCACATCAAGGGAACATCGTGATCCTGATACTGCTAGAGTCTAATTTGTATAGCTACTAGCCTTGGTGCAGGATAGTGATATAAATGCTCCTACATCAAGACAACTTCGTCTTCCAGATACTGATAGAGTCTATTTTGTATAGCTATTAGCTATAGGGTAGTATAGATATATAACTGCTCCCACATCAAGCGAACAGCATCCTCCTCATACTGACAGAATGTAGTTTGTATAGCCATAGTTTTAGTGCAGGATAGTGATATAACTGCTCACACATCAAGATAACTTCGTCGTCCCAGTACTGATAGAGTCTAGCTTGTATAGGTACTAGCTTTAGTGTAATATAGATATATAAGTGCTCCCACATCAAGAGAACATCGTCCTCTTGATTCTGATAGTCTAGTTTATATAGCTACTCGCTTTATTGTAGTATAGATATATATCTGCTCCCACATCAAGACAACTTCGTCCTCCTGATACTGATAGAGTGTTGTTTGTATAGGTAATAACTATAGTTCAGTATAGATATATACCTGTTCCCACATCAAGAGAACATCGTCCTCTTGATACTGATAGAATGTAGTTTGTATAGCCCTAGCGTTAGTGCAGGATAGTGATATAACTGCTCCCACATCAAGAGAACACCGTCCTTATGATATTATAGAGTCTAGTTTGTATAGCTATAGCTTTTGTGCAGGCTAGTTATATATCTGCTCCCACTTCAAGACATCATCTTCCTCCTGATACTGATAGATTCTAGTTTTTATAGCTACTAGCTTCAGTGCAGGATAGTGATATAAATGCCCCCACATCAAGAGAACTTCATGCTCCTCATACTGATGGAGTCTACTTTGTGTAGCCATAGCTTTAGTGCAGGATAGTGATATAATTGCTCCCACATCAAGAGAAATTCGTCCGCCTTATACTGATTGAGTCTAGTTTGTGTAGCTACTAGCTTTAGTGTATTATAGATAAGTAACTGCTCCCATATCAAGAGAACATCGTCCTCCTGATGTTTATAGAGTCTAGTTTGTATAGCTACTAGCCCTAGCGTACTATAGATATTTAACTGATCCCACATCATGGGAACATCATCCTCCTGATACTGATAGAGTCTAATTTGTATAGCCATAGCTTTAGTGCAGGATAGTGATATGAGTTCTCCCACATCAAGAGAACATCATCCTCCTGTTACTGATAGAGTCTAGTTTGTTCAGGTGTATAATTGGTGTCATAATGGTGTAAAATTTATGCATTAATGGTGTCAAATTAGCGTAAATTTTGTGTAATGATGGTGCAAATTTGGTAAAAAATTGGTGTAATGGTGTAAAATTGGTGTATATTGTTGTATTTATGGTGTTTATTTGGTGTAATAATGGTGTAAAATTGGTGCAATAATTAGCATAAATTTTATGTAAGATTGTTGAAATAATAGTGGTGTTGTCATGGTGTAAAATTAGTGTAATAATGGTGTAAAATTGGTATAATCTTGGTGTATAATTGTTATAATCGCGGTGTAAAATTAGTGAAAATTAGTGTAATAATTGTGTAAAATTTGTGTAATAATGGTGGTATATTTGAGCAGTAGCCTGACGGCCCATAAAAGACACTCAGATTATTATTTCACATAATATATAATTTTTATGGAAATAAATTTCGATCATATTTATGGGAAAAGTAGTGAATCGCAGGATAGCTGAGACCGGAACTCCATGGAGACATCAAGTCGCTGGATATTGCGCGATACTTCCTCGGGACCGTGAGAAAGGCTTAGCATCACCAGAAATTAGTACACCTCGGCACGTGTAGAAGATGTTGGCCAAGAGAAATATTCAGCAAATGAGAACGCCTAGGGGTGGCAACTATGGAATCTGGATCGCGTGAAGTCATAATCCCAGGTTAACCAACATGGACAATTGCTTGAAATCAGTACTGTTATTTGACGGATTTCCACAGGTCTAAAAGTGAAATATAATCAGGAGTACGCTATAGAAATAATCTGAAGAAATTTGATGTCAGTTGGAATGTGTTTTATGGAGTGTTATAATTAATATCAAGTCATTATGAATGGCAAGCACGCTGATTGGCTGTTCTTTTAAACATGCAGGAATCCCATAGCTACAACGGCGTTAGCCACGCTTCCTTACCGTATCAAGCTCTAGAGAGCGTCACTCTGATCGTGGAAGCTGACGTGATGTGAACGTTGTTTGGTAGTGCTCCGATACTTGTCCGTGAGTGTTGCCACATGGATATATATATATCAGTGTATGGTTTTAGGACCGATAAACAGTATTTTTAGTCGTGCAGTTGACTGTATTAACTGGTGCAGTGTTAAATTGCAGATTATATTATGGCGCAAAGTTCACTACAGATAAATAGACGGTAATAATAAGCCGCAGACTGGAAAGTGAAGAAGAGACGCTCAGTTGTTTCACATTTTCGTGTCGGTCGCGTTTCGCGAAGAACTTTCGAACCGCACTGCGAGCCGCTCTTAATAACTGTATATAGAAACCCTAATAGTTAAATTTCAAGTGTATTTGTTTGTCAGTGTGTTGGCTGAGTTCACAGCTAACAAGGGTTTGTTCGGCACGTGCAGAATTGAGCGGTGAAGAGACATTCATCTAAAGCATTCTGTGTTGCAGTGTTCAGGAACTTTCAGCAAGAAGATGGCACCGCGCATGGAAGAAGGAAGATTGTTTCTATGTGTTAAAGCAGTGATCAACATGGAGTAACCACATACTACGGCAAGGATGTGAGCCGTTGCCAGTGTCCTGAGAGTCGTCCAAGATAAGACGCATGTTTTAATAGATGGCACGTTATATGGGTTATGATAAAATACTAGTGCAGTTTAGTGTAGGGATTTTTCTTTAACGTAAATTACGCCTGACGGCATGTGTTTATTTCACCTTTGTAATGTTGTAAATACGGATAAGAGAGGAATGCATGATCTCTATATTTTTATTTTAATCTACGATTAGTTAGATGGGATACTGAGGGAGTTGTTAGGATTATTTTGTTGTTATATTATGCATGATAATTAGCTTAGTATTATTCCGATTTTTTGTTGTATATTAGTGATAGGAGGATTAGATTGACAAGATCATTCAATTTCCAAGTTAAACACTTGCTACGTTGAGAGTAAATTCAATTTAATTTTGGTCATTTAGAAAGTTAGTAGCAGTTAAATTGTATGACGCATGGTATTTCAGAAGCTGACACGTGTGGAGATGCATAGCAACGTTGAATGAATAGGATCTTCCAATGTAGGTTGGAAACTGTTTCGCACAATGATTTGTACGGGAATCGAACTTGGATTCATAATGGAAAAGGCTGATGAGAATTGTAAGAAATACAAGAGGTTTTAATACATGTTAATTTATGAAGTTGATTATGCAGGCCGATTGCATGCCTGATGAAGTAAAAAGAAAAATGTGCAGTGAATATGTCCCTGCTATTGTCTTCTGAGAGAATATAAATTATCAGAATTGACGGAAAATGATGCCAGATCAATGAGTCTGATGTGTGTAATAAATTATTGAAGCATGCTAGGAAGAAGTACGATTGTACGTGAGTTTCCGTGTATTCGAGGAAAGATGTTATCGCCTCACATGTTTACTTATTGGCCGTGTTTACATAGACAGCGTGAGTGAGATGGTATTTCCGTGATATAATCTTGGCGAACAGAAACCAAGCCTCAGTACAGTGTTGAGTTCCAACATTTCCTTTCAGCCCGCAGCACAGCAGGAAGTATGTGACGGATGATCGTGCTTTTGAGTGCGCAAATGCAGCCGAAGAAGGCAATGTTGCCCATTGCTTTCCACATGTTAAAGAAAGGATAATTATATGTTTTCTCTTCTAGGATGGTGTTTTGTGATATTTCATGTTGTTTGGATATGTTGTCTTGTTGTTTAATGGGGAACCGCCCGAGTGCTTAGTAATATTGATGGTCAATCTAGTTCTCACTAGATCTTTTGGTGAACCGCGTTTTACGTCGAGTCAGTGTAGTATGTAAGTTATCCTTTCTTTATCCGATGTAGATATGTGTGATACTTTGCTTAATTTGTGTTCATTTAAATATAGCGTAGGGAAATGCCACTAGTATTTTTCATAATTCATATCATGTTTCATTGCGTCTTAATTTTCCTTTATCGTAATTTTCTTTTATTTTAATTTTCTTTTAATGTTTAATCTTGCAACGACTCGATAAAATTAAAACCCGTATCAATTGATACTTTAAATTGTGGTACTCCGTGCGAAACAAATACATATCAGTATATGCGTACGTACCGGTATACTATTATATAAAAGTGAACAATGGACAATCAGATGAAGAATATTTCTAAAAGTTCACAAGTATCCAATGTTGTGCTTGAAATTTCATTTCACATTTAATTCTTTGATTAATTAACGTTTTTAATGTCCAGTTCTTTCTTCAATTTTGGAGATTATGTCAATGACATCTTTAGTATTTGATTTACTTGGTTTTCTATTAGTATGATTTGGGGATATTTTGTGAATAAACTCATCCTACCCCATATTATTGTTTCTCATTCGAGTTATCCCTCCATTTTCCTGTCATTTACTTATAAATAAGTGGGGAACTTCGATTTTTAGCCTGGCCCATCGACAACCAACCCACATCTCTGCCCAACTCTGAGTTAGTCGGATGTTTATACAGGAATGGAAGCATCGTCCTAGTGGGTTACTACCCCTGGGTACGGTACATATTAATGGTGTAAAAGTGGTGCAAAATTAGTGTCATCATGGTGTAAAATTGGTGGAATCATGTTGTAACATTGGTGTAATAATGGTGTAAAATTGGTGCAAAATTATTGCATATATATGGAGTAATAATTGTGTAAAAATACTACAAGAGTACTGTATTGATGGTGTAAAATTGGTGCATAATTAGTGTAATAATAGTGTAAGATGGGTGCAAAATTAGTAAAATTATGGTGAAAAATTGGTGTAATAATGGTGTAAAATTGTTGCAAAATTAGTGTAATAATGGTGTCAAATTGGCACAAAAGTAGTGTAATAATGGTTTCAAATAGGTGCAATAATGTTGTAGAATTGTTGTAAAAATGGTGTAAAACTGGTGTAATAATGATATAAATGTGGTGCACAATTAGTGTACTATTTGTGTAAAATTGGTGAAATAAAAGAGAACAATTGGTGTAATAATGATTTAAAATTGGTGTAAGAATGGTGTAAAGTTGGTCCAAACTTTGTGTAATAATAGTTTAACATTGGTGTAATTATGGTGCAAAATTGGGGTAATAATTGTGTAAAAATTGGTGAAAATTATTAACAATGGTGTAAAACTGATGTAAAAATGGTATAAAATTGGTGTGGTAATGGTGTACAATCGGTGAGAAATTTGTGTAATAATTGTGTAAAATTTTTGTAATACTAGTGTAAAATTTGTGTAATGATGGTGTAAAATTTGTACAAAATTAGTGTAATGTTATGAATTTGCTGCAATAATGGTTAAAATTGGTATATAATTGTGTAAAATCTGGTGCAAATCTAGTGCAATAATGGTGTACAATTGGTGCAATATTAGTGTATAATAGTGCAAAATTTGTGTAATAAAATGTGAAATTTGTGAAAAAGCTTAATAATAGTGAAAAATTGGTGTAATTATGGTGTAAATATGTTGCAATAGGGGTGTAAAATTGGTGTACTAATGGTGTAAATTTGGTGTAATATTGTGTGAAATTAGTGTAAAATTAATGTAATAATGGTGTAAAATTGATGTAATAATGGTGGTGTATTAATGGTGTACTACTACTACTGGTGAAAGATTGGTGTAAGAATGTTGGTGTATTAATGGTGTAAAAGTGGTGCAAATGTAGTGTAATAATGCTGTAAGATTGGTGCAATAATGGTGTAAAATTGGTGTATTAATTCTGTAAAATTGGTGCAAAATTAGTGTAAAAATATTGTAAAATTGGTGTAATAATTGTTGTGTTAAAATGGCGATGTATTAATGGCGTAAGAGCGGTGCAAGAGTGTACAAATTGTGTAAAATTGGTGTAATAATGGTGTAAGATTGGTGTAATAAATGTGTAAAATTGGTGCAATATTAGTGTAATAATGGCATAAAATTGTTGTAATAATGGTGTTGCAATAATGGTATCAAATTAGTGTAATCATGGCATAAAATTGGTGTAATCATCGTGTAAAATTAGTGTAATTATGGTGTAAAATTGTTGTGATCATGGTGTAAAATTGGTGAAAAATTAGTGTAATAGTAGTTTAAAATGGGTGTAATAATGGTGTAAAAGTGGGGCAAAATTACTGCCATCATGGTGAAAAATTGGTGCAATAATGGTCTAATTTGGGGTAATAATGGTGTAAAATTGGTGCACAATTAGTGGCATAATGGTGTAAAAATGGAGGTGAAATAATTGGTGCAAAATTAATATAATAATGGTGAAAAATTGTGTAATAATGGTGTAAAATTTGTGTAAAGAATGGGGTAACATTGGTGTCAAATCAGTGTAATAATGATGTAAAACTGGTGTTAAAATGTTGTAGTAATGGTGCAAAATTAGTGTAATAATGGTGTAAAATCAGTGCAATACTGGTGTATTTATGGTGTATAATTGGTGCATAATGGTGTAAAAACAGTGTCAAAATGGATAAAATTGATGTAAAATTATTGTAATAATTGTGCAAATTGCTGTAATAATTATGTAAAAATGATGCAAAATTAGTGTTATAATGGTGTAAATTGCTGTAATAACTGTGTAAAATTGATGCAAAATTAGTGTAATAAATGTGTAAAATTGGTGTATAACCCGGTATTGCACCGATTTTACACCATTATTACACCAATTTAACACCATAATTACACCATTCTTACACTAATTTTACACCAATTTTAAATCATTATTACACCAATTTTATACCATTATTACACCAATTTTATACCATTATTACACCAATTGTACACTTGTATTACACCAAGTTTACACCATTATTACACAAATTTGGCACCACTTTTACACCATTATTACACAACCATTTTTATGCCATGATTACACTAATTTTGCACCAATTTTACACCATTACTACACCAATTTTATAACATTATTACACCAAATTTACACCATGATACTCTCATTTCTTGCCACTGCTCATCAGGATGCTTTTCATCAGTCTCAAGCAATTTAAATCTGTTCCTAAGCTCAATGGAGTACAAAGTTTGAATCTTAGAGACAACATACATTTTTTTGGAGAAGCAAGCTTTTAAATTTAATTTTTCAAATTTTTGCTGCAAGTATTTGATGATCTGAGCAACAATCTGCACCAGGAAAGGTTTTTGTAGAACGGATGGAGCTACTCCAGCGTAGGCTACATAACATGTAATCAATCTGGTTGCAATGTACACCATCAGGGGAAGTCTAGATATACAGCCGACATTTAGGTTGTTTGAACCAGGTGTTCATGATTCTAAACTGATTTTCCATGCAGAACTGGAACAGTCGGTCACCAGCATCATTACGCTCCCTTAGACCAAAGCCACAAGTGATTCTGAGGTCTTTTTGTGCCCCTATTTTCACATTGAGGTCTTCTTCTTCTTCTTCTTCTAGGGCTCTACAGTTCATTGTGAACCTTGGCCTCTTCAACAATCTTCCGCCATTTATCTCGATCCAACGCTAAAACTTTCCAATTCCTATAGCCCATTTCCCAAAGATCTTCAGTAACTCCATCCATCCATCTGGTTTTCGGTCGACCTCATCCTCTCTGTCCCCCTGGATTTCCATTTAATATCTTTTTAGGTACTTCCATATCACTCATCCGTGCTACATGCCCGGCCCACCTCAATCTGGCTAATTTCACTATTCTTCTAATAGGTGGGTCTTTATAAATGTTGTACAATTCATGATTGTACCTCCTCCTCCATGTTCCTCTTTCACAGACTGATTCTTCGAAGTTTCTTTCAAAAGCATCCAGCATTCCAGTATATTTTGCTGTTAATGGCCAAGTTTCCGAGTCATATGTAAGCACAGGTCTTATAAGTGTTTTATAGATGGTTAATTTAGTGGTAAGGGTCAAGAGCCTTGAGGAGAGAAGCCTTGTTAGAGCAAAATAGGCTCTGTTGGCTGCTATTAATCTCTGTTTAATTTCATGAGAGGCATCATTTGAGTGGGCGACTGTCGATCCCCAATATTTAAACTGCTCAACTCTCTCAAAGGTGTAATTGCCCACAGTTATCGAGGGTGGCATGTTCTCCTTGCGTGCTTTCCCAGCGGACATATATTTAGTTTTCTGCTGGTTGATGTTCAGTCCCATTTTCCTACTGGCCTGTTCAAGTGCCTTTCGAGTTCTTGCCACTATATCTATATCATTGGCATAAGCAAGTATCTGCAATGATCTATTGAAAATTGTTCCCCTATTCAGGTTTGCATCTCTCATCACCTTCTCCAAGGCAACATTAAAAAGGAGACATGCCAGCACATCTCCCTGCTGTACCCCATTTTGAATACTTAATGTCTCGGATATCATTCCACCCGTTCTTATACTACTTCGTGTCCCACTCATTGTCATTCTCACCAGCCTTACCAATTTTCCAGGAATTCCCAGTTCAGTCATAGCATGGTACAATTGCTCTCTGTCTATACCTTTACACGCTCCTTGTAGTCAATGACGAGGTGATGCGTGCCAATCCCAAATTCGATTGTCTCCTCTAAAATTTGCCACACTGATAAATCCCAGTCTCTCTCTGAACAATTGGGAAAAGACAAGCCAAA
This sequence comes from Anabrus simplex, assembly GCF_040414725.1. Lineage (NCBI taxonomy): Eukaryota > Metazoa > Arthropoda > Insecta > Orthoptera > Tettigoniidae > Anabrus > Anabrus simplex. The sequence continues at coordinate 60,944,994 of NC_090273.1, read as the reverse complement.
TAGAATGTTGGAGAATACTTTATATCCCAAGTTAAGTAGTGTAATTCCTCTGTAACTATCACACTCAAGCTGATCCCCTTTCTTATATATAGGACATACAATTCCTTCTTCCCATTGCTTAGGCATTTTCTCATCATCCCATACTGAAGTAGCTATTTTTAGGAATATCCGTTCCAATTCATTGCCACCTTGCTTGAGCAGTTCTGCTGGAATATAATCTGTTCCTGTTGCCTTGTTATTCTTCAATTTCTTCATGGCAGTTATCACCTCTTCTAAAGTTTGTGGACCTATATTTTCATCAGGGTCATTTTCTCCTTGCGCATCAATTAAGTGTCTTGTTATAATTCCGAAGTTCAGGAGTCTATCAAAATGTCGCTGCCATCTTTCACATATCTCTTTTCCCTCGCTAACAATTTTTCCTGTTTCATCCTTTATCAGGCTAGTTTTGCCACAGAAGGGTTTCTGTGCAGCATTTCCCTCTCTGTAAAATTTCGCCTCATTTTGATTTCTCAGAAGCTCCATTTCTTCGATATTTACCTTCATCCACTCTCTTTTTCCTCTGATGGATCTTCTTTTCAATCCTCCGTTTTTCTTTATATACTTCCTTCATTCTGCTTGTACAATTTGTTTGTAATATCCTTCTGTATGCTATGTTCTTCTCTTCTGTTGCTATTTCACACTCAGTGTCAAACCAAGGAGATCTTTTATATCTTGTTTCTATTCCCAGTGTTTCATTTTCTGACGTCTCCAATGCATTTTTAATCATTTCCCACTGATACTCAATGTCGTTGCATTCTTTAGTATTTTCAAGGATCTGTATTATCCTCTCCTGGTACTGCTTTTTAACTTCAGATGATTCTAGAGCTGTTATGTTGTATTTTGGTATGTTGGTTTGGGTTCCTTTGAATGCACTGGAGATCCTAGCTCTAATTTGCGCACGTACTAGGAAGTGGTCTGAGTCTGTATTTGGGTATCTGAGACTCCTCACTTCCAAGAGATCTGACTTGTGGCTTGCATCTATCAACACATGATCAATCTGGTTAACTATGTTTCCATCCGGCGATGTCCACATTCCTTGATGTATATCTTTGTGTGGGAACAATGAAGAGCCCACAACCATATTTCTAGATGCTGCAAATAATACAAGTCTTGTTCCATTATCATTACTTACAGTATGTTTGCTGTGGGGACCAATTGTTGGCTTATATATCTGTTCCCTTCCCACCTGAGCATTTAGATCACCAGCAACTATTTTAATGTCATGACCTGGGCAACCGTCATATGTTCTTTCCAAAAGTTCATAGAACAATTTTTTCTTCTTCCTCAGATTCTTCTGTTGGTGCATGGGTGTTAATTGTAGAGTAATTAAAGAATTTACCCTTTATCCTAAGTACTGACATTCTTGGACTAAGAGATGTAAACCCAATTACAACGTGCTTTAGCTGGTGGTGTACCATAAATCCTGTGCCGAACTCGTGCTCCTCCTCGCTACAGCTATAGAATATACTAGCTTCTCGCTTTTCTAGAATTCCACTTCCAGTCCACCTTACTTCTTGTAGAGCTATGATACTCTGTTTCAGCTTCATTGTTTGGTTCAGCAGCACCTTCAGGGCTCCTGGGCGATACAAGGATCTCACATTCCAGGTTCCAATATATAAATCTGACTTACGCTTTATATTTCCTTTCTTTTTTTTCATGCACTGATGTTTGATTATCATTGTCCTTTTCCACGCCAACTTTGTCTCCATTGATCAGTCCGGCTTTCTTTCGTTTAAGTTTCACAACTTGACCTTTTTAACAGAGCAGGGTGTCAGCCCTACGTCCAACCTCTTCCGGAGGACAGGTAATTTTTAATCAGGGTTTTCTTCCCTTAGCCTTTGGAGAACCAACCCAACATACTACAATGCAGCAGCATCTTCACCATAGCCCCGTTAGCCGCCACTTTTCAAGGTTCCTGCTGGGCCTTCACAGCTACTGAAGCAGCCACGGGGCACATCCAGTCCCCACTGTACATCACCCCACCAGGCAATCCCTTACTTTATGATGTTGCCCGTCTCCCACGACGTGGACGAAGGGTTGGACTTATGGGAGATTCGCACTGAGGTCACCCATGATATAAATTATATCCTTTTTAGGCATCTGATGCCGATTTTCTTCTAATATAGAATAAAAGGATTCAATTTCATCCTCTGATGCCATTGACGTTGGAGCATAAACTTGTAAAATAGTGTATTGAGTGGTTTCCCTCGTAAACGGGTGGCTAAAATATGGTCACTGACTACTGTGTAACTTTCCACAGTTGCTGCAATTTTCATGTTCACAATGAAAGCTACACCATTCTGCTTTCTGTTATCATTTCCAGAATAATAAATTGTAAAGTCATCCGACTCGAAGAAGCTGTTTCCTGTCCTAATACCAAGCAGATCAATGTTTAATCTCATCACTTCTTTATTAACAATGTCAAGTTTCCCTTTACACATTCCTCGAACATCCCATGTTGCGATATGATGGGTTGTCATACAGCGCAGATCCTTCCTTTCATCAGAGACAGCATCGGCAAGTGGGCCTCCAGAAGGATTTATCCCATTCACATCATTCAAATCGAGATTACTTTTAAGTGACCATTGCTCTTCCCCAGTAGCATATTCGGTACTTACTGGCCTGGGGGTCCTACCATTGGGTACGTACCATACTTGTAACAACTAAGAGACTTTCCATATAATTTTCTTGGTAATAATACAGGAGTGGTTTACCCTTGCCTTCTCCTGTGCAGTCATAATTTCCTTGCCGTTGACACCTGGGTTTTCATCCACCTTAGACATTCGCCTACACTGCTGCTGCCCAGCAATGTTCCTCACATAATCACGGATGCCGGTATTGCCGTGGTGTTCCTCACTTAGTGGAATTAATCACAGGCCACGTATACTCGTGGTGTTGCTCACATAGTGGTATTAATCATAGGCACTGTAGACACATGGTGTAAGATATATCACTGTAACGCCCACAGGTAACAAATCCCATGGTGTTTTTCACACAATGGAACTACTCTCAGGTAACGCAGACCCATGGTTTTCTTTACATAATGGTACCAATCATGGGCGCCAGCCAAACTCGTGGTGTTTCTCACATAGTGTTACTAATCACAGGCAACGTAGACCCATGGAGTTCCTCAGAAAGTGGTACAACTCACAGGTAGCGCAGACCCATTCTGAACATAAGGGAAGCGACACATTCCAGCGCAGCGTTACGGCACATGGATATTAGTCCACGCAGCCGAATGCCTGCCCCTCCCCCTGCCTTGGTGGAATACACTATAGTATTAACCACAGGCAATGCCCAGAGCCGTGGTGTTCCTCACATAAGGGTACTACTCCTAGGTAACGTAGATCCAGGGTGGTACTAATTTAAGAAAAGTCGACCCATGGTGTTCCTCACATAATGGTACTAATTACAAGTAGTCTCATGGTTCTAAAATCATCATTCCTTGGTCGCCACTTTTAGTCACCTCTTACAACAGGCAGGGGATACCGTGGGTGTATTTCTCATCTGCGTCCCTTACCCACCGGGGGTTGTATGTTTGGTCCGCGGGAGCTATTTTATTTCGCTCGAGTCCGCTGGCAAGCCGGTTAGGACTCCCCTATCTGCCACCTGGGATGCACCACGTGGAAGTATCACCTCTCCCCCTGCTACGCCAGCATAGCAGGTTCATGGCCAAACCTAATGGACATAAAGAAATGAAATGTTGGGGAAGCATTTATATTACAGTGTAAGTGCCCACTAAGGAAGTATTTTTGGATATTCTGCCACTAAGGTGGTGACAACGGGGAGGGAGTGGTGCATTTTAAAAATGAGTATATCTCAAAAAATTAACAGTAAAACGTAAATATAAAAATTGATATTTGGAATCTCCTTTAAAAATAAAGAAACACATATTGTTTTGTTTTTGGAAAACTCACAGAGGTAAAAATAAGTGAAAAGGGGGTTGAATCCTTTTTATGAGGATACTTATATCTCAAAACCTGAAGATGTTACAGACATGCAAATATGTATTTGGAGTCCTTTAAAAATAAAGAAACACACATTTTTTTGTTTTTGACTTAGAGGACTGTTTCTCACATGTTTCAGAATTAACTCTGCCAGGAGCCTGGTCATCTCAGCTCCAAAAGGCAATACCACAAAAGTGGTTTAAAAAATAGGATCTGGGGTACATGAAACTCCACTTTTTGGCGAGTTTTTACACTTTAGGAATTTTCAGATGATGTCTTAGTGCATTACCGAGGAACAATTACTTTTATCAAATTACAAAATCCATGCGAGCGAAGCCACGGGTAACAGCTAGTCCCTTATACTTTAATAGCAAGAAAGACCCCTCCCTCACCTCCCTACAAGTACACAAGTATGAATTTTAAGAATAAAATTGTGCACCTTCAAAGTGTAATGGTTAGCATTATTAGCTGCTGTCTTTGAGGGTCCAGGTTCATTTCCCAATACTGTCGGAAATGTAAGATTAGCAGGAGGGGTGGTATGTGGTTGAAATAGTACATGCAGCTCACCTCCATTAGGGTATGTCTGAAAAGAGCTGCACCACCTCAGGACTAGGACACAAAATTACTTTTACTAGAGTAACAATTGTAAGATTTGAAAATCCCACGAGCGTAGTGAGTTGCAAGGTAAATTTATAAATTATTCTTCTTTTTCCACCTCTAAGCAAAGTTATACCAAATGTTTTGGACTATGTAGATTTGCTTTTATTTTTTTACTTCTTGTTTCTCTCTGAGTGCACTTTTCCTTTTATCAACCATGTTCTTACCTGGTACTTTGGAGTTCTCTATTTATTTGTTAACTTACACCACTCTACACTTAGGATAATCAAAGATAGGCAGCTAGGAAGGTGGATAGGAATATACACCATTATAAACATAGCTTCCTTTCTTATTTTTGAATGAATAAAACAAGGTTTATTGATATTCACTTTTGCCTTTTCTCAGGATTGATACTGCATATACATTCATAAAACAAATGCAGTAATGGAAGTTGTTCTCATAAATGTCATAAAAATAAATATACCTCATAATTTTACACACATTATTACAATAGAAATCACTATTCTATTTACATATCACAGTCAGAGATCAGTGTTTTCCAGTTTATTAGCAGTCTTTGAATCTTCACTGCTTGTACGAGGACTAGTTTCCTGAATTGGGTCATCTTCCTCAGAGGATACTGTCACTTCATCTGCAAGGTCAGCTGTATCATCTTCTAGAGTAAAGAACCCATTATCATCTGCTTTAGGGATGTAGTCACAGAGTAGCAAAGACTCCACTCCTAACACATATTCACAGGTCTTGGGCTCATACATGAAGAGAGCTACTTGACCAGGATTTGCTATGTTCTCTGCACACTTCAGTTTGACCTATAGTAAACAAAAAAAAAAGATATCCTTCATGATACAGGCAACAAAATATGCATTTTTGAAAGATTCAGGACTAGAATTTCCAAAATACTAAAAGCCTGAAATATATACAGTAAAACCTCGTTAATTCGAAGTCGTTCAGACTCAAAAATCGGACTTCGAATTACGTGATTTCGAATTAACTGCCAATTCGCAATTCAAAAGTACCAACCCTTGCCACGTTACAAAATATTCTAAGACCTGTTACTGCATACAGTTAACCTTGATTCACAGTTTATAACTTTCAAATGCCATGAAAAAAGAACCTATTTCCAAAATGTATCCAAGAAGGTGCATTTACAGTATTCAAATAATGCACTTGGATATCCCACTGGTAAACATAACCTCACGCAACGAAAGAAAGAAAAAAAGCACGATTCAAAGACGAGGAGAAATCTATGCTGGCTCCCATGTGCAAGTGCTTTATTAATTGGATTACTATACTGTATCCATTTTAGATGCCTTGTATGTATTTACACAGAAAGTACCCGATGCCCTTAAAATCGAACTTTCCTATGACTCTATCCTTGTACGATTTCCTGCCATGGCACTTCTCTCGTACTTCAGAAATGTAAACACTTGCCGCGTCACAAAGTATTCTAAGACCCATTAATACATGCAATCACCTCGATTCACAGTTTATACCTTTCAAATGCCATGGAAAAAACTATTTCCGAAATGTATCCAACAAGGTGCATTTACAATGTTCAAATAATGCACTTGGATAAATCACTTACAAACATAACCTCACGCAACGAAAGAAAAAAAATCGCACAATGCAAAGACAAGGATAAATTATGCTGCTTCTGTGCAAATGCATTATTTTCTGGATTTCTGTACTGTTTGCATTTTTAGATGCTTTGTACTGGCATAGAAAGTGCCCGACGCCCTTAAAACATTGTGGTTTATCGAACTTTCCTATGACGAGGGGATAAAGTATCTTGCTTCCATGTGAATTGCAAAGCACTATGATCCCCATCCCTCACCCTTGTACGATTTCCCGGCTGGCAATTTCTCCTTTAAAACCATAAGACCCTTTGGGCTCGCATGAAAATAAATCAATGCAGTTTCACCGGCAATGACAATATTAAATGAAATAAGTTTCATAATGACAGATCCATATTGAACTGTGATTACAATAGAGTAAATTAATGTATTATTTGGGTCCACCTTTTCAATACAAAATGTAAATAGTTTAAATTACATAAATGATTAGGGACTAGTTTCGACCTAGTAATAGGTCATCGTCAGCCTAAAGCAAAATTAAAACACAAATAATGAAGAAATTAAACAATGTAAAGACACGTACAGTCTCGTAAAAGTACATACCATGTGAGATATTGTGCAGCACTACGTTAAAAATAACTCTCTGAAAGAGATTCATAATAAGTCCAGTGCACATTAAAAAGATGTTATAGATAGGAATCCTTGAGTTGCTGGAATATGCTGGCTCCTTTAAGATGCAGGTATCCTACTGAAGAACCACTTAGCCGAAGTTACGTCGTTTATTTATGAATAAAGTCCAGTGCGTAGTATAGCATAAAAAATCCAGTGCGCACTAAAAAGGTGTTATAGAAAAGAATTCTTGAGTTGCTGGATAAGGAGATTAGAATATGCTGGCTCCTTTAAGATACTGGTATCCAACTGAAGAACCATTGAGCCGAAGTCACGTCGTTTATTTACGATTAAAGACAAGTGCGCCGTATAGCATTAAAAAGTTGATAGGGATGGAAATTTTTCAGTTGTTGGTCAAGGAATTCAACATATGCTGGCTTCTTAAATTTGCTGCTGTATATTCGAAGAACAACTGAGATGAAGTTACGTCATTTTTTAAGATATTCATAGACATCCAGCATCCATGTGTTTTTACGTCTATGAATATCTTAAAAAATGACGTAACTTCATCTCAGTTGTTCTTCGAATCCACAGCAGCAAATTTAAGAAGACAGCATATGTTGAATTCCTTGACCAACAACTGAAAAATTTCCATCCCTATCAACGTTTTAATGCTATACGGCGCACTGGTCTTTAAATAAACGGCGTGACTTCGACTCAATGGTTCTTCAATTGGATACCAGTATCTTAAAGGAGCCAGCATATTCTAATCTCCTTATCCAGCAACTCAAGAATTCTTTTCTATAACATCTTTTTAGTGCGCACTGTACTTTTTAATGCTATACCACGCACTGGATTTTATTCATAAATAAACGACGTAACTTTGACTCAGTGGTTCTTCAATTGGATACCTGCATCTTAAAGGAGCCAGCATATTCCAGTAACTCAAGGATTCCTATCTATAACATCTTTTTAACATGCACTGGACTTATTATGAATCTCTTTCAGAGAGTTGTTTTTAACATAGTGCTGCACAATATCTCAAATGGTATGTACTTTTACGAGACCGTACGCGTCTTTACATTGTTTAATTTCTTCATTATTTGTGTTTTAATTTTGCTTTAGGCTGACGATGACCTAGTACTAGGTCGAAACTAGTCCCTAATTATTTATGTAATTTAAACTATTTACATTTTGTACTGAAAAGGTGGACCCAAATAATACATTAATTTACTCTACTGTAATGACAATATTGTTCGGTGCCTACGAATTTATTATATGAGCCACGTTTTTTCGTCAACTGTCGGCATCGCCAGTGTTCGCGGATTCTGTTTTCCCGCACACTGTCTGTTGTGATATTACGGCGTTCTTTAAAAGGTTGAATACAAAAGAATTCCGATTTCATTCAACTTGATGCAGATGTTGATTCCCATAGGGAACATAAAATATTTGTCCTAAATGAGTAAATTTATAATACCAATATAATGGTCCGTTATTGGACATTATAAATTTTCCAGCTAACTCATTCTTGGTTGCCTGCGTTTCGCCCTCGTGTGCTAAGTTAGGCTCGTCAGTTGGGACTTAGCACACCACCCAAGACGCAAGGCTAGTGCATACCGTGGAGGCCACTGCACAGGCTACTCGAAGCCACCAGCAGTGCCAATGCACTGTGAGAGCTATGTCTCATTTCCAAAAATAGATGCCTGCTTGGCCATCAAATGATGTAGATGTTGATTCCCATAGGGAACATAAAATATTTGTCCTGAATGAGTAAATTTATAATAACAAGCAGGCATCTATTTTTGGAAATGAGACATAGCTCTCACAGTGCATTGGCACTGCTGGTGGCTTCGAGTAGCCTGTGCAGTGGCCTCCACGGTATGCACTAGCCTTGCGTCTTGGGTGGTGTGCTAAGTCCCAACTGACGAGCCTAACTTAGCACACGAGGGCGAAACGCAGGCAACCAAGAATGAGTTAGCTGGAAAATTTATAATGTCCAATAACGGACCATTATATTGGTATTATAAATTTACTCATTCAGGACAAATATTTTATGTTCCCTATGGGAATCAACATCTACATCATTTGATGGCCAAGCAGGCATCTATTTTTGGAAATGAGACATAGCTCTCACAGTGCATTGGCACTGCTGGTGGCTTCGAGTAGCCTGTGCAGTGGCCTCCACGGTATGCACTAGCCTTGCGTCTTGGGTGGTGTGCTAAGTCCCAACTGACGAGCCTAACTTAGCACACGAGGGCGAAACGCAGGCAACCAAGAATGAGTTAGCTGGAAAATTTATAATGTCCAATAACGGACCATTATATTGGTATTATAAATTTACTCATTCAGGACAAATATTTTATGTTCCCTATGGGAATCAACATCTACATCATTTGATGGCCAAGCAGGCATCTATTTTTGGAAATGAGACATAGCTCTCACAGTGCATTGGCACTGCTGGTGGCTTCGAGTAGCCTGTGCAGTGGCCTCCACGGTATGCACTAGCCTTGCGTCTTGGGTGGTGTGCTAAGTCCCAACTGACGAGCCTAACTTAGCACACGAGGGCGAAACGCAGGCAACCAAGAATGAGTTAGCTGGAAAATTTATAATGTCCAATAACGGACCATTATATTGGTATTATAAATTTACTCATTCAGTACAAATATTTTATGTTCCCTATGGGAATCAACATCTACATCATTTGATGGCCAAGCAGGCATCTATTTTTGGAAATGAGACATAGCTCTCACAGTGCATTGGCACTGCTGGTGGCTTCGAGTAGCCTGTGCAGTGGCCTCCACGGTATGCACTAGCCTTGCGTCTTGGGTGGTGTGCTAAGTCCCAACTGACGAGCCTAACTTAGCACACGAGGGCGAAACGCAGGCAACCAAGAATGAGTTAGCTGGAAAATTTATAATGTCCAACAACGGACCATTATATTGGTATTATTCATTCAACTTAGCAATCATGAAGTGCACTGTAGACCCACCGAAGTGAGTGTAAGTGTGGAAAGCTACCCCTTCACGGTCCGGAACGTGCGTTCTATTATGATGTGGAACGGATAAATTTCGAGTTGAAATTACTCCGTTACATACTATTGTTTTAAAATGTAATGGCAGTTTTGAATTAAAAGTCTGAATTTCGGTAATGGGGACGACATTGTACATTGAATTACGAATTATCCGTATTTCGAATTAAACAATTGAAATAACATGCAAAACTGTATCTCATGTTTCCGGGAATGAGAGCTTCTTTGAATCAGGCGGGATTTTGAATTAACCAATTTCGAATTATTAAGGTTCTACTGTAGCAAGTCAATGTGGGCCACATGTGAGGAAGACAGAACTTGCAATTTTGATAAAATGTTAAAGTTTTTTTACACAATTTTAGCAAATATTATGTAAATAACTTTACCCCCCTTTTGTATTGAAGATGGCTCAAATGAGCCGAAACATGTTTCACTATTATTACTCCATCTAATGATGGAGATGTGTATGTATTGAACAGGAGGATATATTCAATTTTTCTTTTGTAAAGTATTGATGTTGTGACGTACTGATGGAGTAAGAACTCAAAAGAATTGCGCCAGATGCTGGTTTGAAAAGTTGTGATAAGTATTTGCACGCACCGTGTTCTCAGTGCTACGTACAGGCTTAGCAGTCTTTTTCACAGAAGTGGAACCTTTCTCCTTTTATTCTTTACAGTACATTGTGGGTGTGGTAGCCAGTGAATTTTACAGTAGTTCAATAGACATAGTTGATGAATCAACCAATTTGGTGTTTTACTTCAGAGGCTGTACGTTAATGGAAACTACATTGAAACCTTGATTATCCGTATTAAAAATCCTGCGTTATCCGTTCCTCGAAGAAACGATTTCCCGCATCAACCATCCAGAAATTTCAGTCCCATCAACGCTAAATCCTCGATCAAGCGTTTTTCAAGATTTCGAGAATGGACGGCAGGAATCAAACTTGCGAGTCTAGCATATTTTCATTTCGTCGGATATCTTGAGCGATCATACTTACGGAACATTCTGTACCAGGCTAACAATGAAGGCCTCTGCCAACTTGCGCTTTGTTAAGAGCTTTCTGTTGACTGTTTCGTTCAGTTGGCTGTGTTACCAGCTGGTGAAAACCAACAATTTACGCAGTAGAGTTTCGGTTTGCTTACACAGTACAGTATTGAAATGGCGCGACCTGTAAAGCATGTGAAAACCCTGCAAGAAAAACTTCAGATTATAGAGGAAGTTGAAAGAAATTCAACAGAAAAAAAAGTTGACATCGCGAAACGTTTAGGCTTACCTGCTTTGACACTGAATACAATAATAAGGAAAAAACAAGAGATACGTGAACAAGTAAAAAAATGTGGACCTCCGCAAAGAATAGGAAAACAGGGAAGGAATCGAGATATTCCAAAATGGAAGCAGTTCTCTTTTCTTGGTATCAGCAAGCTCGGGCATCGCGAATTTCTGTGGATGGTAACATTTTGCGCGTAAAAGCTCGAAGCATCGCTGCAAGAATGGGTGTCAAAAATTTTTCCGCTTCAAATGGATGTATTTCCTGGTTTAAGGAGCGTCACGGGCTGGTGTATAAAAAGCTCGCCGGCGAGAGTGCTGCAGTTGACGGTTTGGCTGTGGAAGATTGGGGGAAAAATCTCCCATAGCTGCTTGAAGGATACAAACCGAAGAACATCGATAATGCGGATGAAACCGGCCTATTTTTCAAATGTTTACCGGATCGCATGCTGGCTCTTAAAGGAGAATCTTGTCATGGAGGCAAAAATGAGGAGGACCGCATAACTGTTTTGTTGTGCTGTAACAGTGACGAGTCAGACAAACGTATCCCTATCGTTATAGGCAAAGCAGCGAAACCGAGATGCTTTAAGAATGTCAAGAAGTTACCAGTGCGATACTATGCGAACAGTAAAGCTTGGATGACACAGACATTTTTTTGTATTTTCTTCATGGACTGGATGCTTCTATGAGTGCTCAAGTGAGAAAAATAGTTTTGTTTGTAAATAACTGTGCCGCCCACCCGCAGGAACTTTCTTTCTTACGAAATGTGAAAGTTATTTTCTATCCCCCGAACTGTACCAGTGTCCTTCAGCCTCTGGATGTGGGGGTGATAAAGTGCTTTAAAGGGTACTACCACAAGCAGCTGGTGCAAAGGGCTGTGTGTATGTTGGACACCGGGAAAGAAGTGAAGACGAAGTTCAGTATTCTACAGGCAATCCACTTCGTTGTGTCAGCATGGTTCCACGTTTCGCCCTCTACCATTCAAATTTGTTTTCATAAATGTAGCTTTGGCGAAAGCAGAGACACGAACGACACCAACACCGGCAGCGAAGAACAACTTATCAGTGAGGACTGGGAGAAGCTCGCGCCGAGAGATATTAACTTTGAGACATACGCTACAGTCGATAGTGAGCTCGCCACTTGTGGTGTAAAGAGCATAGAACAGCTGTGTGATGATGCTACTGCCACAGCCAGTGCAAGCACCGTGCACGAGACTGCGAGCGAGGGGGAGGACGAAGACGAAGATGAAACTGAACCCCTGCCAACGTTTGCAGAAACATTAGCTGCCTTCGACAAAATTCGCGACTATATTACTGCGTATGACACAAACAGCAGCGAAGTACAGAATGTTTTAAATATTGAGGGAACATTGTACCGTGTTAAGGCACGACAAAACAAAAAACAACTGATGATTAAAGACTTTTTCACTACAAAGTGACTACTGTATTCTGTGACTGAAGAAATGACAATTTAAGTGTTTTGTGTGTGTGTGTTGTGTGTACAGTACGTAACCTATATGTGTGCGATGTGACACTTTATTTTTGTGAGTGCGAATCTGTTTCATTACATCTTCTGGGATTTAATGTATTTTGGTATTATTTTTGTATTTGTGCGTTGTCATGAGCTTACTTGATTATGTGACTGGACCAGTTACAACCTATGCTTATTTACGTGTTTTCAGCGATCTTTCTTAACTACCACAGGTAGGTTCATGTGAACTGCACCAGTAATTATGCCTATCATGCAAGCCACATTTCTCGCCTGTTTATCGGTCAAAAAATCATTAATGGAAAGTACCAAGGCCTAAAACATGGGCGAACTCGAAGTTAAATTTCGCGCCGTAATTTCGTAATACAGCATGAAAACATTTACTGATAAACAAGTTACATTGTTCTTTTTTAGGTTATTAAAACAAAGTCTTCTAATTTACATGAACTGTTGTCAGATAACGATTACTGTAAATAACTGTATCTCTTCCAGTTAGATCTATTCAAGGTAAAAAAACAGAGGTAGCTACCGTAGACGTTTTTAAGTCGTCAATTAAGTGACTGGATTATAATGTTTTCCCGATCAGCATAATTACTCCGATACACTCTCCTTGCAGCAATAGTGAAACTGGAGTCTCAGATGTGGTTTTAAATTTCTTAGATATCAATATAATTCTGATAACTTATTTAGTAGAATATTTTTCGATGAGCTTGGCTGATGAAAGATGCTGGCCTGAAAGATGTTTTCACGGGAAATTGACGAAGTTTCTCAGTAAAACTGAATTTAAAATATAAAGTTTTTTAACTAATGTATTTAATGCAGGCATTTTTGTACAAATAAAATGATATATATTTCATTACTGTGAAGTACAGTCAAACTGTTGACGGTTTTAATTTGTTCCCGGATTTTCCGTTTTCCCATATCGTACTTTTTTTTTTTTTTTTTCGAGGTCCCTCCAAAAACGGAGAATCGAGGTTTCACTGTATATGGTGTGTCTGCATGAAATTGTATTTCCAATAGATTATAATATTGGTCTCAGTAATATAACAACATATTTATTTATATATTGGTGACAAAAGGTCCCATAAGCCTATGGCCCGTGATAGGGACAAAAAAGTACATACTTTTGTTAAGGCGAGACAATAATTACATTACAAATAGTATAGCTTTGTCAGCAAAGTGACAGGTACATTTTTGGATAGTTTTTTAACGTGTTAGCTTCATCGTTTTTCAGAAGTATATTCAGATAATGCATAGCTATTAGATATTAAATATGGACAATATATGATGGTATTAATTAAAATAAGTTATATAGAGGTTATATTATTACTAGCAGTGGACATAAAAGAAGCAAAAACCCAGATATCAGAACTTCAAAACATTGCAAATAAAATTGGCCTCAAAATATCATTTGAAAAAACAGAAATTATGCCCCAAAAACCAACACAGCTAAAAGAAGTCACCATAAATGGTAATAAAATCAAAATAGTAACTCAGTTTAAATATCTTGGAGAAGTAATAACACATAACTTAAATGAAAAAATCTCAATCCAAGTAAGAACAAATAGATTAGCTAAAGCACAAAAATTAACATGGGATATCTACAAAAAGAAATGTCTATCAATAAATACAAAAATAAAACACTACAACACAGTTATAAAACCGGAAGCTACATATGCAGCAGAAACACTCTTTTACCTGAATAAACAATCAAAGACTGACAGACTTCAGAAAATTGAAAGGAGGATTGGAAGAACCTGTATCAACAAAAAATATCAGAAAGATGGACAGTGGCGGTTAATACCTAACAAAGTCGTGTACAAAGAGCTAGAACCCATTACAGATACTATGCGTAAGAGGAGACTGGGATTCTTTGGACATATCATGAGGATGCAGGACTCGAGACTTCTGAAACAACTAGTACAACACAATCTCGTCTCAAAAAATACCACAACAGGATGTAAATGGATCAGAGAAGTAAGAGAGGATCTGAAGGAAATAGGCCTTACAACAGAAGACACCAAAAATAAGATAAAATTGAATACAAAACTCAAGAATACAAACCTCCGCTTTACCCTTACACAAAACAAACCAACAACACGCACATTTTCAACTGAGGAAAGGGCACGAAGATCGGAGCGTCTGAAGAAGTACTGGGAGGACCGCAAAGCCCGAACAATCCCTTCAAAGAGACCTGAACGACGGACTGACTAAAGTGATCCTATGTGGTCATAAAAGAAGAAGAAGAAGAAGAGGTTATATTAAGATATCTGTATAGGATCAGAGGTGCCAACTTTTGAAGTGGGTTATCCGATCTATTCTAAAGTATATCATATTACACAATAACTAGAGTTTGTAATTTTTAGCATTTGCGATAAATGCGAAATACGTCAAAACTTTGTCAGTGTATGTGCCTTCATCGTATATGACCTGTACGAGTGGTTTTTAGCAATTTTGAATTAGCGATAAAATGTGAAATTGGTTCAAAATGCGAAATTATGCAATTTATGCGAAATAGATGCGAAACTCTCAGTTTTATACGAAATAAACATATATCTTTTTAAAAACCATGCATTTTTCTTAAAAATAAGATATATGTTGTTATTTATTTCAGGAGAAAGAATTATTACGGTGCCCATTGCAATCGTAAGGCGGTAACATACTTTGACGGACACTTCCGTCCTGGTGCACGGAACATTTATAAGTTCATTATCGCGGTTAGCTGGTCAGAGAGATTTATTCTGTTTGTTTTGCAGCCTACCCGATTGATGTCAGATGATACCTGAAGCTATTTTCTCTGTGTACATAGTAACTCTGAGCTGAAGTACGGAAAATAAAAGGCACCTCAATTTGCCGCTCATTGTAAACAATCATGGCGGCATGGATGAGGTTATTCGTAACTGGCTTGAAAATAGTGATGTTGAAAGTAGAAATGATTCTCTGGAGAGTGAAAATACCTCTTCTTCAACTGACATGCCTTTGCTGACGGGACCTAGTGATTACAATGTACTATGTCTTCTGGTATGGGCTAGAGCAATTTTGTTACTTTCATTGATCTGTCTCAGCTTTATCCTTGGCTTTGACAAAATGAAAGTGACTGAGGTATGAGTGATGCTAGTAATGCCATTCCTTCTGCAGCCAGTCCCTGTTATGAATGATGTGAAAATATTGCTCATAGGGTCGGTTGATGCATGCATTTCAGTGGGCTTGGCAGACTGATGTGTAATAGCAACTTCTGGCTTGGTGAGGAAAGCAACGGGATACTACCTCACTCCTCATTTCCCTAGTACGCCTCTTCAGTGATGCCTAGGCCATCTATGACAGCTGATGGCGGATCTGTTGAGGATCCAACCAGCTTTTTGGCTGAGGACTAAACACACATACTTCAACTGACAGTGATGAAAGTGATTCTGAGTTCAGTTCCGAGATGATAGTGCAAATTGAAACTACATGACAAAACCAGAATGCAACAAGAGCGGGTGAAAATTCTAGTAAAATGATACCTGGAATTATGATCTTGTTGACAATAAGCCTGTTTTTGTAACATGCAAACCAGTTTCTGAAATTCACTCTATAGTGAGGAGGGGGTTGGGAAATAATCCGAATGAAATGGACATAGGGAATGAATTTCTAACCCCAAGCTCTGGGATCACGTTACTAATGAAACCAATGCCTATGCCTCTATATTAATTCTTGCTAATTTATCTGCTTACCTTGAAACCAGTAATACTTACGAACAAAAAAATTGGTTTCCTGTTACTATAGACGAGCTAAACGCTCACTTTGCTCTGTGTATTCTTATGTATGTGATCAGTCAAATGTATGTTAAAGTGACGAAAAAATACATAAATGGTATGCAAGAGAATATTTCCTTTCACAAGTAATGGTGGGCCAAAGGGTTAAATCATTCAATGTGTGGAATATCTTTCACTGGCCAAAGAGCACTGCAAAGAACAATCAATCAAACAGCAAATACACTTTCAAGCACACACACGTTCATTCTCTTTGAGTTGACCCTTGATCATAGTCGGTTATTCTTGACATTGGTGTTGAGCAGTAGTTCTGTTTTAAAGTATAGTAGCAATTTATTTTATTGTCTGGTAGCCATGGGTAGAAGCGAAGTGACGATCAAACAGCATGCCGAGAGTCACAAATCGGGACTTTTTATGTAAGCGATACAGATTGGCCTATGTTGATGTGCCGACTTTGCAATCGAAGACTTGAAGAAAACAATGTTTTGCAGTCCTTCCTTTGCCTCGGCAGCACTAGTGTGCATTTGGGCCTCCACGAACAGTGTAGATGTAGATTTTTTTTTTAGCAAGTACAAGACAATTGTAACTGATAGGCGGTCTCGAATGAAGGAGGACACCGTTTAAACAATTGGCATGTTGTACTTAAATCATCATTGAACTTCCTGCTCCTTGTAGGTGTGTTGTACTGTGATAAATATGTTCTGAATAGTATTTTTCACTTTGAAATTGTGTTTGTAAATTTATAAATAGGCATATTCGTATGTGTGCATTAATACTTCTTGCAGTCTTAAGTTGATGTTTGTCTTATTTTCTATAGTGGATTCAAAGGTTGTGGGCTTGGATCCCACTGGTGTCCGGTTGGCCATTTTTGTTCTGTACTTAACATCTCTTCAACATGTAGCCTACTAAATGTACGTAACACGACCTAATAGGTTGAAAGTCGGTTTCGATTAGCAAATTATGCCTATTTTTAACCAATTTGCTACAAAACGCTAAATTTGAGAAATTTAGATGCTACAAAATGCTAAATTTGAAAATCAAAACGCTAAATCTCTGATTTTTAAATGCTATAAACCATGAACTCTAACAATAACATTTGCTCACTACCAGTTAGTTCTGTGATAAAACCTTTTTTGTAGCTTGTTGCACACCCAGGAACTGCTCTTCAGTGTAGGTTTCCTTCCAGCACCCTTCCTCCAGCGATGTTATTGTTAGTATTAGGAAATCACTCGACAACTCCTATACTGTTGGCATATTAAAAAACATGTAATTGTACAGTCTATGGAAACTAAATAAATGAATGAATGATGACGTTTTCGTCTTCTGAACCATACGCGATTCCAGTGTAGATGATCTTAATGGAGGCCTGAATTAGGTCTGATTTTTCCTATCAACAATGGAAACTCTTTCTGTGCGAGAGTTATGTTAGGTACACTTAATACTGCAAATTCAATATTTTATGGAAGAGAAGAGCAGTGTAGAGCTCCTTCATTCACAATGAATTTCTAATGCTCAAGAGTGGCAAAAGGAAGTGACGATCGAATAAGTAACTTTGCCAACCCACAAGCATTAAAAGGACAAGGTCATTAACGACTGAACATTTTTGCTTCTTTCGTTTTCCTCCGTACAAAATTAATTTTTCGTGATAATGTCGCTTCTCCATAATAATTTCCAATTTCACCGTAATCGTGAGGTAAAATCCATAATATATACGGACAATCCGTAATAGTTGGCACCTCTGATAATATTCCGTCAGTTTTTCCTTAAAACATTTAACCGACTTACAGTTCTTTATAACAGGAGACAATACATTATATTCCCTAAACATTGATGATTCTATGCCTTTCACTCCATATTTTACCGAATTGGAGTGAGAGGGATATATCCTTAAACCTTTCCCGGCGTCAACCGCTTATAAGCGTCAAGGTAATTATTCGCAAGTTGCGTCAACCGCTTATAAGCATCAGAAATTTACAGATACTTCTGACATCTATTGCATTATTTTGCAATGAAGTACTACATTTTATTTCCATGGATTATCGTATTCCATGTAGAATTCATATGGCCGTGCATACGTTTCCTATGTGGTCAGCAGTTGAAACAATATGACTTCCGCGCTATAACCCCTGAGTGTAAACAAAGTAATTTAGCAGTGATATTGAGCAAATGCTCTTGTTTTGCAATGAAAGTGACAATTATTCTTCTGAATCAAGTGATCAAGTCCACGATGACAGACACGAATGTGAAGATACTGAAGACTTTCAGACTGACTGGGATACGTTTGGAGGGCCCGCAACAGATTCGATTTTACCGGAAATAGTGGGATTCATGCTAACTTTGGGGATAATCTGGAACCTTTGACAATATTTCAACATTTTGTTAGTAATGAAAAATTATCTGAAGTAAAAAAAATATATATATACGCAACACGTGGAAAATTAATGCTCAGTTAATGCCATGGCATATATTCTGCATATCCAGCCTGCTGACGATCACCAATAGTACTTTCAAGTGTGTACGTGCAGGCTCCCTTGCTTTGCAAGCAACTCTCATGACTGCACCAAAGATGTAAGTACACTACAGCGTGCTTACTCACTAGTGGTAACGATTATTCAGACAAGTAATACATATCAATTTTGTGATAATTACCGTATTTACTGTACTTGCATATTAGAGCATATTGTGGCCAAAAGGAAAACCTATCTCTGAAGCCAAACTAAGACTTTGGTTCGCTGATGCACCTAATACCTCCAGATGCCAAACAATTTTACCAGAATCTTCAAGCAGATTCTGACATCGTGGATGACGTAGATGGATTTAATGGAGATCTTGATTTCGAGATTGAATGAACTGAGAGCAACAATCTTATTACCTGTCCAGTGATGTGTGTGTATTTATGGGAGAAAATACCTTTAATCACATTTTCTGTCTCAAGCAGAACAAAACTTACCCATAGGTTTAAAAATATCACGTTAATACTGTACTCTCAGAATATAATAGTCCTATCGTGAAGGAAAATCCATTCAAAAATTGTATAGACTACAATGGCTCATGTCTTACCATTTGTATTTGACTCAGATAAGTTGAAATTCCTCAAATCAGTAAGTCGTTATAGCAACGACTTTAGAGAATACCTTCCCTTCTAGAATTTCTCCATCTAAAACTTGAATAATGTACCGGAGTTGTGGCGCGGCTCGTGGTGGATCAAGCACTTAGTGGGCCTTTTCAGACAGTAGGAGATTCAGTTTTTAATCATGGCTGCCGCCAAGTGATATTTTTTGAAGTTTTACTCGGTAGATACTCAACAGTTAGGGGTTATTGGTGTAGCATCGTGATATATTATTCGCACTTGAGGAAAACCTTAAATTGCATCAGTAGACTAAGTGCCATTTCTTCAAGAAAATCTATGTAGTGCAAGTATAAAAATGTTGAAATTTGGTGAGAAGGTACAATCTATTATCCTACAACACCAGTAATACCATATTTAGCAAAATTATGTTCGCTCGAATTTACACATAGAACCACATTTAAACGCGATTATCTCGCAACCAACCTTTGGCGCTTGGTCTAGTGATGCATAACGACATCCAATTGTACATGTAAACATTCTACACTATTCTTTAACAAACTTATGAATGTATTTGAGTTATACTGGCTATTTTCGATGGAAGGCAGTATATCTAAACGTAAAAAGACAACAAATGGAGAACATGACTTTTAGGCCGAGGCCTACATGTAAAAGTAAATATAGTCAGTTTTAATTACTCTAATATACATCATTCGTTACATCTTATTAATTCCTTTGATGAGGCCAACATCAAGAAGAGCCATACGGTTGTAAAAACTTGCTATGAAGATTCGCTTCACTTCATACTCTATCCCATAGAGAAAAGGGATAAGGGTATCGTATTATCATATTACCGGTATGCAATACTGATACAAAATAACTTGTCCCTATGAGTTGAGCAGTAGGCCTACCACACAGTAAACCTGATCACTGCTTTCATTTGAATCATCGCCTTGTCCCTGCTACTGGCGTGTTGTCATCTTCACTGCCACCTTGTCAGCCAGGCACTGCAATCGAGAACATTCGAGGTCCCGTCTTTTTTAACCTTTTAAAAATAGTTTTGTTCCTGACTATAGAGTCCAAACACTGTGAATCTATTCTCAAATGGTTTCTGGAGATGGTCTCTGATATTCCCAGTTGATGTATGTATAGCAGAAGCCACTCCTTTTGAACAAAGCCGCGTAGAAAGCATGCCAAACCACCAGCTGATAACTAGCGTATGTTAAGAGTTGTACTTCCGAATGTAATATATAGTGACTGGAAGCATTCTTTTGATAACTGCGGCTGTTGAAAGCCAGACCCCTATTTTTAAGTATATCTCATGCTTGTTCTCTACATTTATCACATCAGGATTTACCTAAAGAGCTGTAAATGAGATAAGAGAGACCGCATTGTTTAGGTTAGGTATGCCATCGCCTGAATAGTGCCAAAAGTTTTCACGACGGAAAGAATAAAAATAAATAAGAGGAAAGTTTGCCGCATTTATGGATATCTACAGGTGTGGCGGTAATGCGTTTTATCATCATGTTTAATTTCGTGCATTTGTTGTCTCCACTTTCTTATTAACGCATACCCTACTATGTTTTATTTGGTGCCTCCGAAAATCGTTAGAAGGAAGCGGAAACATAAAATAATTACTATTATTATTATTATTTATTATTCGCTAATCGGCCAACTAGGGACCACGATAAGTTTCATTATACATTCTGGGGTTTACTTACTTTTCGAATGATCAAGTAGGTTTTCATTAGCTCGCTGTGTTGAGCACGGTGTTCATCCGACCACTTTGCACCTGTTGTCTACTTCACATCCCGGAAAGTCCCAAAAGTCACAAGGCTTTTTCTGAAAATTTCTTGTTTGTGCGCGTCATTACTATTATTTGTTAGGTACGTTGGTGAGTAAAATAATAGTTATGATTGGGAATTTTTTAATCATGTTTTAAACCTTCTTGTCTCCAAAAAATACCTATATTGGCCCGAGTTACGAGATATTAAAAACAATCACTTTGATAATGATCTCGCCTGCTAAACAGCAACAACCGTGAATATTTCCCAACTAAAGTAAACTAGTTTCCTAATCCCGAAGTGGTGCAGCTCTTTTTAGACACGACCCCAGTGGAGGGGAGTTATGTGTACCATTTTTACAGCATATCAACCTTTCTGCCATTCGTAAATCTCTGGCAGTACAGTACCGGGAATCGAACCCAGACTCCCCAAGAACGGCAGCTAATTGTGCTAACCATTGCACTGGCAGACATTCTTAACTACAAAACACAGATTGATGCATGCCTGCAATGCACGGGTCGGACTCGAAACTATTCACCTATTTGTGAGACGTCATCAGAGCTGCAGTAGGCCTACGCTACGGAGGCAGACATTTCTTAACTACGAAACACAGATGTACTGCATGACTTCAACGCACGTTTTCATTGCGTGGGTAGTACGGACGAAACTATTCACAAATTTGTGCGCTGTCTTCAGAGCTGCAATAAGACTTGTACCCACTTCAAAACGGAATTGTTGTTCTTCTCCGACGAATTACGTTGAGGGGTCTTGTATGCGAGATTTTTTTTCATTTTCTTTGTCTCAAAAACCCAGGGGAGAGGGGGGGGGGTCCTACTACGCGAGGGGGTCTAATACACGAGTAAATACGGTAAGACACAATCATACCATCAATGTGCACCAGAAAAGTGGACAAAACAAGAGAAATATCAAAATTCTAAATCTATCCTTTGTATAACCTATTTAGAAAACTTTCTTCAGCTTATCCCAAATATTTCTGAAGTCACTGAAGTCTCTGTACCTTGTTTTGGTTTTGCCTGTTGATTTAATCGCTGAGTGCCTTTCCTGACACCATGTGATTTTTCAGATGAAAATTCCAACTGGGATTGATTTAGATTTGAACTTCAGCCATATGGATGGAGAGCCAGTAGTTATGCCATGGAGCTAATCATGTCCTGCTCTACAGCCTGTTTAGATTATATGACTAAATCTTCATTTTCTCCAGAGAAAGTGCTATAATGGCCAGTTTCTGGAATGACAGTTATCTGTAGATGCATAGTTATCAGTGACTTAACATGGTGATACGTTTAAAATGAGTTTCCGAAACAGCAGTTATCAGCTTCTTTTCAGTTATCTGCGCAATGACTGGTAACTGTAGCTAGTGCTGTAGTTACTCTTTTTTTTTTTTTTTTTTTGGGAAGAACTGATTCCAACAAATACCGATATGAGGCACCACTCCAGACTGTTTTGTACAATGCCTTATATTAGTTTTGTAAACATTAGTAAGTGGTAATGAACTTGGTATAATATATTTACAGTCATTCATTGTAGTTTTAATGTGCTTGGGTGTGCTAGAGTCGATAACATTTTGGTCAGCACGTTTACTTCCACGTTATCACTGGCTTTGGTCACTGATTCCACTTGTATGGTGTCATCTGTCCCAGCTGTTTCAGTTACAATCTCCTCGGAACATGATGCCTCTACTGTAGATATATCTTCCAATACAGGAAATGAATCGTCAAATAAAACAGAACTCGAATCAAACAGATTTACATCACGCTCAAATTGATCTTTCAGTGCAGCTATAATATTAAGATCTCTTTCGTCAGACTTTGAATCATGAGTCCCACCAACAGTTAGTGAACACCCAAATCTGAAATTATCGAGTATTTACCATTAATATTTACAAAAATAATAAATACCTTAGGTACCGGTATGCATTTAATATAAGCCTGCTGAATAATAAATACAGATTTTTCATTGCTTTTTTAAATGTTATTATATCCTTTAACCGGTGATGTGAGGTCTCAGACTCCCAATAAACATGAAACATCTGGACTTCTTTAATAAAAAATCTTGCAGAGAGCTGTAGTTTATGTTACCTTCTTATCTGTGTCAACATGCTTCACACCCTGGGTCAGAGTTAGCTCGATATGTACGATTGAGATTCTCAAGTGGACTTCATGTCAGCATTACAAGAGTATTTTTGTCAATGCATGTTGCGTCGTCAGTGTAAGTAATATATCTCGAATGACTAGTTCGTTGCAGTTATTAAGAACTACAAATCCACTGTTCGAGGAGTACATTAGGGAACTACTAATGAAAAATGTAGTGATATAGCTGTTTTCTTTTGGCTACTGGAGATTGCAGTTTGTAATGCTTTTGCGTTGTTCAAGTTGTGCTATGAAAGCACGGGAAAAAAATGGAATTCTTGAAGAGTTTGGCATCTGACCAGGTGAAATTACATGTCAAAGAAGAATGATAAACGAGCAAGTTTACAGAGAGATATGAGCAGGAATAAGCAACATTTTGCACACCAAGACTCTGCGCCGACATACAGAAGAAAAACTGAAGAAACAGCAATCTTGCCATACGTGTCCAGCATCCTTGCAGATAAAAACAGCATATGAGTGTTTTAAGTGAGAGTTTTTAGTTTGTTTCCAGTCTACTAAAAAAATCTGCAACAGTTGGAAGAGGACGAGTGTATATTGTACCATCAGTGCTGAACTTCAGTGCCGGAATGATAAGTTCCAAAGTGTGCTGCATGTTTTCAATTATATGATTATTCTTGTTTACGCTTGTACACTGGATCAGTGAAAAGTGATCTGTTTGGTAATTACGGTGTATTTGTATAATTTTTCTGACGACAACGATCAAGGTGAAATTGAAGATTATGTCCGCGTACTGTGAATAAGAAGAAAGAATATATCTAACTTTTGCATTATTAGATCGTACATATACTCATATTATGAGAGATTATTACATGCTGAATCAGCTTGACTGAGATGAATGTGTACATGTTTGCCAACCAGTTTTCATTATGGAAAACTTCTGCTAGTAAAAGTAACTAGATATTACCAAAAATAACCATAAAAATATTTGAGTAGAGACACCTATTGAAGGATGAGAGATACTAAACATGACTATATCTGAATTGTTTATTATCAGGGGTTATAAATCTGAATTTAAGTTTCTGGAAACTCATTTAAGTTAACAGCACAGTTAAAGTTACAAGCGCACTTAGGTAACTCATTGGCAACTGTGGTGTACCAGAAACCGGCCATAAGTAGGCTCAAATTTAACATGGTGAACTGTCTGATTCATTTCATGGTCACTGCTCTGGGAAGTTTGCATACCTCACTTGTGAAGCAATGAATTGCATCTCCTTGCAGTACAATGTAGCACTAACTCCGACAGGGTTTTGACAATGATGGGTTAGCAAAGGCTAGGTTTGGGAAGGAAGCAGCCATGGACTTAATTAAGGAACAGCACTAGCATTATGAAAATGGGAAATTATTTTCTGGATTGCTAATGGAGGGGGTCTGAACCCGCCATCTCCCGAATTAAAGCTTACAGTTATGCTACAGTTGCCCCTGCCAAGCAGTCAACTAACTCCGTAAAATTTTCATTTTTTGGGATATCAAAGCCCGGAGAAGGATCCTTCTTGTTGAACAATGCGGCTGCCACACATGTAGAGTAGCATCGCACCATTAAGAGTCCCACTTAATCTGTTGTATTCATTAGACAGTTGTGCTGGTACTAAAGGGTGTTCATGAAGGTGAAGGGATCTTTTACATGTGGATAAAAGGGATGAATCTGAAATACTTTTTAATTCCCATATGATAATACTTGTTCTTTTTTCTCTTGTAGGTTGTATGAGAACCAATCATGGATGATTTGCATAATTCTATTATGGATCACAGGTTGGTTAGACACTTGCCTTCTGGGCTCAAGTCTGCAGGAACAAATCCTGGGTAGCATTTCAGTGTTTAAGTAGTGACAGCAGCTGATTGATGTTAAACTCATCGTATCATCATAATCATCATCATCAGTCTCTTCTAAATCAATGAATGTCAACATATTCTGCCAATGTTCTCCCATATTTTGTCCCATAATAAAAAATGAATTCCATGATTGATCATGCATTCTCAGTTGTGGTTGCATGATTCTGGCAACAACGGGTTGTTATTTCACTACAATTAACCCACTGGAAAAATATGTCAAAATTTTTAAAAAAAAGTTAATTTAATAACTATGTTACAATGAAGTATGTTTAATATTGTTAAAATTTGTTGCAATAACCTTAAAAGTCAACAATTATATAGAGAAAGTCGTCATTCAGTGCCTCACTAAATACATTTAGTTCCTGGAGTTTTAAATATTAATGTTATTTAGATTGATGCTTTCACAGCCTGTAATTGTAGACATGATAATAAGCTTTTGGGCTTTAGTCATGTCAGAAAACAAGGTGAAATTCTTTACGTTTCGCAGAGAACTTTGCTTTGCGCCTTCAGAAGAAAATCTTGCCTGTTTACGAGTAAGACTTCTCTAATAATCAAGGTTTGAATTTAAGAATGCTTTACCGTTGATCTATAGTAAGTGGTACTCTCGTTCATTACTAGATAGCTCACTCTGCGCTAGCGTTC
Organism: Anabrus simplex; assembly: GCF_040414725.1. NCBI lineage: Eukaryota > Metazoa > Arthropoda > Insecta > Orthoptera > Tettigoniidae > Anabrus > Anabrus simplex. Next base: position 60,919,179 of record NC_090273.1, on the reverse strand, counting down.
CGAGTGTGAGGTGAAGACACCATCTTAGCTCCAATTAAGATTTTTCTAATTCCATCGTATGTGTATTGGGGAGTAAACAGCAAGGTCATCAGATGAATCAGAGATGAATGTGGTAGAAGAAATAAATAAAAATAATGTTTTTTGCATTACATTCCAGTAACTACTTTTACGGCTCTGGGAGATGACGTACCGTAATTTCGTCCATCAGGAGTTCTTTAATGTGCCGGTAAATCTACCGACACAAGGCTAATGTATCTGAGCACCTTCAAATACCACCAGACTGAGACAGGATCAAACCCGCCAACATGAGCTCAGTAGGCCAGCACTCTACCAGCTGAGCTATTAGGCGCACCCTTCAGTTTTAGACTTAATACACCAAGGAAGTGTAAAGATGTGGTGGTGGTGGTTACTGTTTATAGAAGAAGTACAACTAGGCAACCATCCTCTATATAACACCAATCGGTGAAAAATATGGAAGGGATCTGGCACTTCAAAAAATGGACGTATCGGCCAAAGAAAGACAAGAGCCACGAAGGGTATGAAAATGAAAAGACTCCCTAGGCCTCGGAAACCTAATATGGTCGGGGTCGGAAAATAACAAAGAGTTGACCAAGAGAGGTCGGATAGGATAGATGAAAGTGAGGAGCCTGGCAGAAGTAAGTGGATCCAATGCCAGAACTCGGCTAAGGGCCCCATGGTCGCCAACCCATGCTCCCAAGTTGAGTCTCTTACGACAGGCAGGGGATACCGTGGGTGTTATTCTAATACAAAATGTATTATGCACCCATTTCGACTTATGCAACTTGAGACCTAGACAATGACAAATAATTCAAGCCAATGAAATGAAATACTTAAGAAGAAGGTATGATAGGAAAGACAGATTGAGAAACGAAGATGTGAGAAAAGAAGCCAGAATGGAAAGCTTAAATGAGGGAACTGATAGGAATAAACCAAGATGGTCTGTATCACTACAACTATCCAATAGGCAGTCCTGAATTTGCTTTGGTTTCCTTGGGAGATTAGCATGAATAGCCTACTGCTTGGCAGTATGCAGACTAGCAAATGTGCACAGCGATAAATGGAGTAACAGCATGCAGAGAATATAATTATATAAAACAAAATATTATTTATGAAAAAGGCTATGCTTCTAAGCATCTGGATTGTATTAATGAATGTTTCAGTAAAGTACTTCCACCTTCGGATGATAGTCTGAACAATTTACAGGCCCTAATTAATGACAGAAGCCTTTGAGAGTTCTACTCGCCAAAGTATTTTAGGGCATGAATAATTAATTGCGAGTGACATTCTATAACTACGACATACATCAAAGTAAGCCAATGGGTTAATACAAACATTTATATCTAATTCTTAAGAAGTAGGTATTAATTCCTTTATTTGCCTATATTCCAGGACCTCTTTCTCTTTCCATTCAGCAATGTTCAGCATTCAGTTGTCTTTACCAATTCTACTGAAATTTTACCTATTCCCACTGTTTTCTATACTTCCATCTTTATAAGTGCCTATTCCATCTCTGCATAGCACAGTCTCTTTCCATTTTTTCTTCTGGTCCATTTCTCCTTTGCTTGATTTCTGCATTTTCTTACATTTTTAAATAATGAAAATATTCTTTTCATCTACAGTAAAACGTCGTTAATTTGAAGTCGTTGGGACTCAAAAATCGGACTTCGAATTACGTGATTTCGAATTAACTGCCAATTCGCAATTCAGAAGAACCAACCCTTGCTGCGTTACAAAATATTCTAAGGCCCGTTACTGCATGAAGTTAACCTTGATTCACAGTTCATACCTTTCAAATGTCATGAAAAAAGAACTATTTCCAAAATGTATCCAAGAAGGTGCATTTACAGTATTCAAATAATGCACTCTGATATCTCACTGGTAAACATAACCTCACGCAATGAAAGAAAGAAAAAAAAAGCACGATTCAAAGACGAGGAGAAATCTATGCTGGCTCCCATGTGCAAGTGCTTTATTAATTGGATTACTATACTGTATCCATTTTAGATGCCTTGTATGTATTTACACAGAAAGTACCCGATGCCCTTAAAATCGAACTTTCCTATGACTCTATCCTTGTACGATTTCCCGCCATGGCACTTCGCTCGTACTTCAGAAATGTAAACACTTGCCGCGTCACAAAGTATTCTAAGACCCATTAATACATGCAATCACCTCGATTCACAGTTTAAACCTTTCAAATGCCATGGAAAAAAACTATTTCTGAAATGTATCCAACAAGGTGCATTTACAATGTTCAAATAATGCACTTGGATAAATCATTGACAAACATAACCTCACACAACGAAAGAAAAAAAAATCGCACAATTCAAAGACGAGGATAAATTATATCGGTTCCCCTGTGCAAATGCATTATTTTTTGGATTTCTACTGTTTGCATTTTTTATAATAGATGCTTTGTACTGGCATGGAAAATGCCCGACGATCTTAAAACATTGTGGCTTATCGAACTTTCCTACGACGAGGGGATAAAGTATCTCGCTTCCATGTGCATTGCAATGCACTACTATGACTCCCATCCCTCACCCTTGTACGATTTCCCAGCTGGCAATTTCTCCTTTAAAACCATAAGACCGTTTGGGCTCGCATTAAAATAAAGCAATGCAGTTTCACCGGCAATGACAATATTGAATGTAGGATGCTAAAAGGTTTGTTTTTTCCACCTATTCAATACATATAAATTTTATAAATTAGGAATTTATTATTGATTCCACTTGAGACATGTTTCGCCCTTCATTGAGGGCATCATCAGTCAAATTATCACCTCAAGGTAAAAAATCAGGTAACTGGTTAGTAGTTGACATGTACAGATTAATACATATTATTAATACACATACAAAAATTAAGTATGGGAAATAGTTGTACAAAAGTGATGGTTGAACATATAGGTTAATAGATGAAAAGTCAGCACCAATGCCTAAAATTAACATAGTAGAGTTCGGCAGTGGTGCTCTGGAGAAACAGTTGACGCAATCATAGGAAAATAAAAAGTTTAAAAATATTTACATTATAACAATTAAGGGAGAAAAGGTGTAGTGTTCGGCGTCAATGTTTGTAACCAAAAATTAATGTCAAAGGTTGGTAACTATACAGTATTTACATTGTTCAATTGAACAGTTGAGATAAAGTTTTAAAAATATTTACATTATAACATTCAGCGTAAATGTTTGTAATAAAAACTAATGTCAATGGTTGGTAACTATATAGTAATTACATTATCTAATTGAACAGTTGAGAATTTACAATTATATACATAATTACACAAGAGCAGCTGGTGCGCAAGGATAAAAAAAATTTTTAGTACCAAGTGCGTCCTGATGTTTTAGAGGTTGCAAGAAGGAAGGAATTAGCATTGACATTTCAGAAATATGTAGAGCAGTTTATTTTAGTTAAAATCACCGGGGGTAGGGAAATATTTCATAGCCAAATGAGGTTTTATAGGCATCAAGCTGAAAGTTTTCCAGTTGCAGCGCCGAGATCGGTACGGAGACTGGTCAGTGTGGATGGAGATTCATGGGTATTCCGTGCGTTTGAATGGCAACAATGGTGACAGTTATTAGTGGGTAATTGCTAATTAGGAAAATGTTGCGGGTTGAAACTTTCACTTATTCTTTTAGTTGACTTCTGTAGCATCGAATGTGATGTGAAGACATCGGTGTGAAATGCCGGTGAGACCAACTGATATTGTTCCGTGGAATAAAGTATGGCGGACTTCGGGATGAAGTTATTGTTCTTTACTGGTCTGGTGAGATAGAATAGAGTTGCTTGTGTTGTGAACTGCTGTGGAGAGATTAGAATGTATATAGCAACTGCAGAGTCAGAGCGTTAAAGCTGGGGTGAGGCATCTTCTCATTCTGACTGCGAAGAGGAGCCGTAGTGGCACGCCATATTTGTGCCGATGTGCGCTGGGTTCCGGCGTGTAGCTGAAAGTTGTATTGTATGAAGTGGAAGTTATCTGTAATTGAGATGTTAATAGTATTAGTTGGTGTGTAAGAAAGGTTTATGGTAAGTAATGAAGAGTAAATGTTATGTTACATACCTGATGTGTCGCTGAGAGGTAATTGTTGATGAGTATTGGTGGACTATGAAGGAGGCTCAGTCGGTAATACGCACATGCGGTTAGCAATGGCGGCGGGAGGGGTGGAGAGCTTTGGGGGGGGAGGGGCATGGGCGGAGTCATGCGCAAAGGTGAGCTGTCAGAATGGAGGAAGGTAGAGTGGAGGGGCGAGCTTGTTGTGTTTTGGGAGTGCAGGTTGATGTAGTGTTGGTTTATAGAAAAAGGGGGGGGGGTATAAGGAACCAAAAGTTACGCGGATAATATTGATGCCTTTTTGTTAATGTGATGAATGCTATTTGCTTGTGTTGGGTGTTGTATTGTTTTTGAAGGTCGAGTGGTTCTTATTTCTCGTGTTGTATCGGTGGGGTCGTGGTGGACGGGGAGGTGCTTGGGTGGGAGGATGTGTGGGCTTGCTGTCGTTGTGTGTGGGGGAATTGGTCGGAAAGGGGGAGGTGGGGGGGTAGGGGGGTAATTGTCAACATGCTGGGTGAGTTAGTTAATGTGGTGTTGAAGATTTTAGACAAGTTGTTGCCTTGAAAATTTATTTTTTGTAGTAAGGTGGGAATTTGTTCATAAAGGGGGTTTTTTAAATCTATTATCTCGTTGAGGTTTTTATCCTTGTTGAAGTGTTGGTCTAGATAGATGTAAAGGTTCTCAAACTCAGTCATTAGTTTGCCTTTCTCGACTTTTTTTAGGATTGTTAAGTCTTGTTCTATTGTGGTGAAGTGGTGGCCAGTGTCCCTCATGTGGGTGCTCATTGCGGAAAATTTATTATGTTTTTGGGCATTGTAGTGTTCTAAATAACGGGTTTGGAAGCTTCGGCCAGTTTGTCCGATGTACGAGGAGTTGCACTGTGAACAGGTGAGTCTGTAAATACCTGAGCCCGCGTAGTGGTTTCTTCTTGGGTTGACAGAGTTCTGGTTGAAAAATATGTTCTGGTTCGTGTTCTGCGTTTTGAAAGCAATGTTAACTTCGTGCTTTTTTAAGGAGTTGGCTATCTGGTGGATGACTGGATTAGTGTATGTGAAAGTTGCGTATTTGTGTTTATTGGGTTTTATTGGGGAAAGATTTGTTGTTAATTTTAGTTTTACTTTGTGGATGATCTTGTTGATCATGTTAGTGTTGAAGCCATTGAACCTGGCAATATCTGTTATGTAATCAAGTTCTTTTTTCAGATTGGTAGGTGAAAGGGGAATTTTAAAAGCTCTGTATATTAAACTGTAGTAAGGGGCTTGTTTATGGGAATTTGGGTGTAAGGAATTATTGTTTATTGTTAGTGGGGTGAAGGAGGGTTTTCTGTGTATTTGAAACTCAAATGCGTTGTCCATTCGTGTGATGCTGATGTCTAAAAAATTGATGGAGCCGTTGTCCTCATCTTCTTTTGTGAATTTTATGTTGTTGTCTAAAGTGTTTAGGAATGTGAGGATGTTGTCGCTGTTGTTGCACTGTTTATCGATGATTACTAGTGTGTCCTCGACATAGCGGAGCCAAAGATGAATACCATTGATGGAATTTATAATTTTATTGTGTTCCAAGTTGTCCATATAGATGTTCGCTAGAATGCCAGAAATAGGATCTCCCATAGCTAAGCCCTTTTGATGGTAAATCTTGTTGTTGAACGTGAAGTAATTATTGTTCAATATAAAGGTTAATATTTTAATGAACTCATCAATTTCTATTTTGCTTAGTCCACTGTGTTTGGAGAGGTTGTTTTTTATGATGTTGATGGTTTCGAGAACTGGGATGTTCGGATACATGTTGGTGATGTCAAAGGAACATAGAATGTGGTTTGGTTGCAGTGTAAATTTATTCAGGGTTTGACATAGGTCAATTGAGTTCTTAATGGGGTTTTTGTTGTTGAATTTGTAGTGTTTTTTGAGAAAGTAGTGTAGAAATCTTGAAGTTTTGTATGTTGGACTGCCTCTACTGTTGATAATTGGTCGGATGGGGATGTCTTTTTTGGGGGTTTTGGGTAAGGACTTGGCTGTGGATAAAGTTGGATTCATGTTGACTAGTTTAAAGATTTCATGGTCATTTAAGAGGAAAGTTGAATTTTTGAGAAGGGTTTTCAAGTTGCGTTGTACTTTTGGTATAGGATCCTTGTTGATGGTGGTGTAGGTTGTGTCGGAGAAGAATTCTTCAGTTTTTTTGATGTAGTCCTGTTTGTTCATGAGTACAGTTGTGTTAACTTTGTCGGCTTTTGTTACTATAACGTTATTGGTGTTTATTTTGGTCTTTAAAGCATGGATTTGTTTTGAGAGGGTAATGTTTTTGTTGGTTTTTAACTCATTAACTAGGGAGGGCAGTTTCTTTTTTATTTCGTGTCTGACGTCATTTTGTTTCTCTGTGGTGATCTGTTTACTAATGTTGGATTCTACTTCTGCAATAGTGGTGGTTAGGTCATCGATAGTATTGGGGTTAGGCCAATTGTGTTTTAGGCCTCTGTTTAGGAGGTTCATTTCTATGTCAGAGAAGGTGGTGTCAGACAAATTGATGGTAGCAGGGGTGTTGTTTGAAATAATGGATGTAGTATTATTGTTCTTATTGTGGTTTGATGTGTTTGGTTTGGTTCCCTTCAGATGGGCTAGTTTGAAGTTTAATGTATCTTGTTTCTTTTCTAGTACGTTGGTTAATTTATTGTCCGTATGTCTTAGGAAAGATTGCCATTCAAGAGGGGATAAGTGTTGTGCAAGGGTTAAATGTGTTCGATAAAGCTGTAAATTTAAGAATGATTTTTTCCTGTATAGTTGTTTAATCTCGTCCTTCAACCAGATGTTGTTGACTTTGTTTTGGGTGATAGTCGAGTTTTGAAACGGAATGCTTTTCCTTTGGAGTGGTCTTAAGAATTTGGGTACTAAATTTAGCTTAACACATTCTTTAAGGAAATTAATGTCTTTTGAAATTTTGCCTACAAATTTATTATATGAGCCACATTTTTTCGTCAACTGTCGGCATCGCCAGTGTTCGTGGATTCTGTTTTCCCGCACACTGCCTGTTGCGTGATATTACGGCGTCCCTTAAAAGGTTGAATACAAAAGAATTCTGATTTCATTCAACTTAACAAACATGAAGTGCACTGTAGACCCACCGAAGTGAGTGTAAGCAAGAAGTTAGTAAAATAACCACCTAACCCATTAGGTGGTTATTTTACTAACTTCTTGATTATATTCATCGATACGGTCATGAAATGGACAACTTGTGAGTGTAAGTGTGGAAAGCTACCCCTCCACGTTCTGGAACGTGCGTTCTATTATGATGCGTAGCGGATAAATTTCGAGTTGAAATTACTCTGTAACATACTATTGTTTTAAAATGTAACGGCAGTTTTGAATTAATAGTCTGAATTTCGGCAATGGGGCCGACATTGTACTTCGAATTACGAATTATCCGTATTTCAAATTAAACAATTGAAATAACATGCAAAACTGTATCTCATGTTTCCGGGAACGAGAGCTTCTTCGAATTAGGCAGGATTTTGAATTAACCGATTTTGAAAAATCGAGGTTCTACTGTACTTGTGTTGTCAATATAAGTCCATCTTTGTCAAAAAAAAAAAAACCAGCTTAAACATTTTCACATTTTTTTTTTTTTTTTTTTTTTTTTTGTAAGTTCATATAATAGTTCTTTCCAATATTCAGATCATCTCTTGTTTCCCAAGCTGTTATGAAAGTTATTAGAGTTACAAGAGGATAAATATGTAAAAAATTAAAAGTTAAAGAAGTGCAACTTTCCTGGCTATTTTATTTACTGTTATAACTTACATAATGTTATTCGAAGCATTAGCTCAACTCAAGCAACAACTTGAAATAAGAACACATTACCAATATGAGATACGAGTCTATCATTCATACCTCTGTTTGTCGTGGTCGTCCTGTTAGGTCACATATTGATCCTCCAGAATACAAATGAGATACATGTTTTCGGACTGCTTTAGGTTTTGGTCGTTTATGTGGATTCTTTTCCAACCATTCCAAATGCTTAGCTTTGTCAAATCTTCCAAGATGTACTACAGTTCGTGTACCATCCTTTTCCTGGTGAAACTGATCTATACTGGTCCCATAACAAAACTCATATCTCCACCAACCAGACCCCTAAAACATATGAACAACAGAGTACCCAAATATAAATTTATCATAAATAAGAATTAATCATGAATTACAACTTTTACACAATAATGAAAACAGATACAAAAACATTCTTTACACTGGAAAATAGAGAGGAGCATAATATCATACAAGAATGCATAATTATCATGTACATAATAATAGTGTCACAAATCTTCCAATAAACAAACAAGCAAATGTCCACAATATGAAATACAATACTCAAGGTAGAACAACAACTATTATTAATATAAACCAAAATGATCAAAATCATTCTCTCCTTGACCCATTACAATCGGGCTTTAAGAAAGGGTACAGCACTGCCACGGCTCTCCTTAAAGTGACAGAAGACATCAGACTAGCTATGGAACAACGACAACTTACAGTACTAACGCTACTGGATTTCAGTGGTGCATTTGATACAATAGACGTACAGCTACTAATTAAGAAAATGGAATCTTACTTGTTTGACCCTTTAGTACTGAAGTTTTTTACGTCATATTTGAAAGATCGGAGGCAGCGGGTGATAACTCGCGAAAGAAATTCAGAATGGCGTACAAGGTAAGTTGGCACGCCACAAGGTAGTATTTTAGGGCCGTTGCTTTTTACATTGTATATCAATGACATTTCATCTTCTCTAAAAACGTGTAATTATCACCTATATGCTGATGATCTCCAAATTTACTACCATTGCAGCTTAAGCGAATTACCAAACACAGTAAAATGCATAAATGATGACATGAAAAAACTCAGTGAATATGCTCTCGCAAACAGACTTCTCATAAATCCATCAAAATCGCAAGCTATCATTGTCGGTTCCCAGAAGCTCCTACACAAGATCAATGATTCGATCATTCCTCCTTTACAAATAAATAATAGCACAATTCCGTACAGTAAAACAGTGAGAAATCTTGGGGTGACTATGACTGAAACTCTAAATTGGACAGAACATATCAAAAACATAAGTCATAAGGTGTTTGCTACTCTACACCCACTGAAATTGAACAAAGATATTATACCACTAAACATGCGGCAAAGATTAACACAGACCCTAATTCTTCCTATCCTTGACTACTGTGATGTTATCTTGGTAGACGCTACTAAAGAACAAACTAGGAAACTGCAGCGTATTATGAATTGTTGCCTTAGATTCATTTTTAACCTAAGGTATGATGTGCATATTACTCCTTATTATCAGGCACTGCACTGGTTAAAACCTGATAAGAGACGTGAATATCATATACTTGTCTTAATACACAAACTCCTGCATAGTAACTCCCCCCGGTATATTTCATCTAAACTTCACTTCCTCTCTTCCTTCCATAATCGTAACACTTGCTCGGGCTCCACTTTAGCTATTCCTCTTCACCACTCTTCTGTGTATAATAAATCTTTCATTGTAACCGGATCCAGGCCTTGGAATTCCCTGCCAGTAAGTGTCAGGGGCATTGACTCCTTCCTCAAATTTAAAATATCTTGCCGAGACTTCCTGTTGAGAGATACCGATTGAAGTGTGTATTGGTGTGTATTGTGTGCGTGTGATTGGTAATTGTAAAATTAAAAACTGTTTCTGTTGGTTTTATATAATATAAACGTAAGGGTAGTTGATAAGTGTGTACATTGTAAGTGTATGTGCAAGTGTCTGTGTGAGATAGAAAAGAGGACTGAAGTAACGAGCTAATAACCTAATAAGCTGCATATTGTGTGGATGTGTAACTTAAGCTTAATTTAGGAAGTAGTATAAGTAGTGTAATTAGTATAATCAGTAATAGGTAACCTTAATATTATTTATTGTATTGTGGTTAAGTGTAAGAGAGGGCCGTGTGCCCTAACTTCGCCACATGAAAGAAGCCATAATTAGACTTTGTGATTTTTAGCATTTGCGATAAATGCGAAACATGCCGAAACTTTGTCAGTGTATGTGCCTTCATCTTATATGACCCGTACGTGTGGTTTTTAGCGATTTCGAATTCGCGATAAAATGCGAAACTGGTTCAAAATGCGAAATTATACAATTTATGTGAAATAGATGCGAAACTCTCAGTTTTATATGAAATAAACATATATTTTTTAAAACTATGCATTTTTCTTAAAAATAAGATATAAATGTTGTTATTTATTTCAGGAGAAATAATTATTACGGCGCCCAGTGCGATCGTAAAACGGTAACATGCTTTGACGGACACTTCCGTCTTGGTGCACGGAACATCTAAAAGTTCATTATCGCAGTTAGCTGGTCGGAGAGATTTATTCTCTTTGTTTTTCAGCCTAATCGATTGATGTCAGATGATACCTGAAGCTATTTTCTCTGTGTAAATAGTAACTCTGAGCTGAAATACGCCTTCGAGACTTGTTTACGAACTGACAAGAGAACTGTTTTTCATCGAAGACCTACGGTTTTCTATGACCCTGCAATTGACGACAGAATACCAAGACTTCCTGGGTAATTTGAAATTTAAAAAGACCGAAATATGGAGTGACTTCTACACAACCAATGCAATGACTACAACTGACTGGCAACAAAGTTGTTTTGAACTGAGACACGCGGTGACCCGTGCAGCGGTCCACGGATTTCACCACAAGGCTCGTACTACTCTCCGCTTTCACGATCCGAATAGTGACTGTGTATGTCGATGGTGCAATAGACTTTGTGGCCGTTACCACGCTTTGGAGTGCCCAAAGAGAGCCTTCTCTCTGAAAAGTCTCTGTAGTGAATAGTGCTATGTATTCTATTCTTTTATTTGACCATTGGTTGCAATAAAGATTTATTAAAAAGCACCTCATTTTGCCGCAGGTTGTAATCAATCATGGCGGCATGGATGAGTTTATTCATAACTGGATGAAAATAGTGATGTTGAAAGTGGAAAAGATTCTCTGGAGAGTGAAAATACTTCTTCTTCAAATGACAGTGATGAAAGTGATTCCGATTTCAGTTCCGAGATGATAGTGCCAACTGAAACTACGTGACGAAACCAGAATGCAACAAGAGCGAGTGAGAAGTCTAGTTTCCTTTTTTTTTTTTTTTTTTTTGCTAGTTGCTTTACGTCGCACCGACACAGATAGGTCTTACGGCGACGATGGGACAGGAAAGGCCTAGGAATGGGAAGGAAGCGGCCGTGGCCTTAATTACGGTACAGTCCCAGCATTTGCCTGGTGTGAAAATGGGAAACCACGCAAAATCATCTTCAGGACTGCCGACAGTGGGGTTCGAACCCACTATCTCCTGGATGCGAGCTCACAGCTGCGCACTCCTAACCACACGGCCAACTCGCTCGTTGAGAAGTCTACTAAAATGATACTTGGAATTATGGTCTTGTTGACAATAAGCCTCTTTCTGTAACATGTAAACCAGTTTTTGAAATTCACTCTATAGTGAGGAGGGGGTTGGGTAATAATCCGAAAGAAATGGACTTAGGGAATGAATTTCTAACCTCACAGTTCTGGGATCACGTCACTAAGGAAACCAGTACCTATGCCTCTACATTTCTTGCTAATTTATCTGCTTCCCTGGAAACCAGTAATACTTAGGAACAAAAACATTGGTTTCCTGTTACTTTAGACGAGCTAAAAGCTCACTTTGCTTTGTGTATTCTTATGTAGCCTATGTGATTAATCAAATTTATGTTAAAGTGACGAAAAAATAAATAGTAAGTAAGGGAATATTTCCTTTCACAAGTAATGGCAGCCCAAAGGGTTAAATCATTCAATGTGTGGAATTTCTTTCACTGGCTAAAGGGCACCGCAAAGACCAGTCAATCAAACAGCAAATACACTTTCAAGCACCACGTTCATTCTCTTTGTGTGTTGACCCTTGATCATAGTCGGTTATTCTTGACATTGGTGTTGAGTAGTAGTTCTGTTTAAAAGTACGGTAGCGATTTATTTTATTGTCTGTTAGCTATGGGTAGAAGCAAAGTGACGATCAAACAGCATGCCGAAAGTCACAAATCGGGACATTTTTATGTAAGCGATACAGATGGCCTATATTGATGTGCCGACTCTGCAATCAAAAACTTGAAGAAAAAAAAATGTTTTGCAGGCTTTCCTTTGCCTTGGCAGCACTTCTGTGCATTTGGGCCTCTACGAACAGTGTCGATGTAGAGTTCTTTTTAGCAAGTACAACATAATTGTAACTGATAGGCGGTCTCAAATGAAGGACACCTTTTAAACAATTGGCATGTTGTACTTAAATCATCATTGAATTTCCTCTTCCTTGTAGGTGTGTTGTACTGTGATAAATAAATACGTTCAGAATAGTATTTTTCACTTTGAAATTGTGTTTGTAAATTTGAAAATAACTCTAGCCATAATAAATAAATAAATAAATAAATAAATGTAAATATTATTATTCCTTCTCCAAAAAAAAAAAAAAAAACACAACACCTTTAGCAACAGCTAATAGAATACAATAATATTTGACAATGAACCTTGAACACCTGTGCCATTTAATTATTTCAGTGAATGATACAATACACAAAATGAACATTTTAATCTTTGTCATGTTCGATTGGGAAATCTGTCGTAACATATGTGTCGTAGGCTTCTGTAGAATGGGCGACATCTGCAGACACTTTAAGAGGGATACAAGGTCGATGTACTTTAGTGAAGAAACAGGTCTGGATTCCTCAGAAAATGCCTCCAGAGTTTGTGGAAATGTAACAGCTTTTCAGGCATTTCTCCTTTAATTTACTTCTTGAAAACTATCATGCTCAAAACTAATTTTTAAAGAGACTGCCAATGTTTTCTTACTTCACGTAAAGGTGACTGCACTGCAATAATTCCAGTGATGTATTTTAATCAACGTACAAGTTATTTTTGGAACACTTTATAAAGACTTGAAGTTCTTGAAATCGTGTAACTCCATATTGTGTACGCTAAACTTTTTAGATGTCTGACCTGTTGCCTATCTCGTGGTGATAAATATTGTTGCAGTTGGGAGCTTTTTTTGTCTTAAGTTCAATCAAAGAAAGGACTATGTCTGCTTCCATATGTATGTGGCCTTTCAAAAGAAATTTGTGATTAATAATTTTTATCTGGCTGTATTTATTCAGAATCCAAAAGAAGCACAGTCACATTTTTATTCTGACCATAGCAATTACTGGTAAAGGTTGCAAAGGTTATTTCACTTCCCCCACGACCTGCTTTTGATTCATTCCACATAACACAGTGAGCAAAACCATCAGATGAATCATAAAGGGTGAAGGTCCACAATTTCTTTTTATAAGAACTTTCAGTATGTGATAACAGGAGTGTTGCAAGAAACTTCTGGAGATCTCCAGTAATCTCTCCATGATTTGGATTATTTTTTAAGCAGTTGTAACTCAGATATGCCACACTTCAACTGAGCAAGATAGAATTGCATTCAACACCAGATGTCACTTTAAGGACATTTAAATGATAAATGTTGTATTGAAAAATGTTGGAGTAAACCACTTTTTGGCAACACTCTTTGAGTCTATGTTTTCAGAACAGGATTCAACATTTCTGAAATGGTGAGACCTGATATTAGATGACTGGAAAAAGAAGAGAGTGGTAGCAAAATTCAAATTTCCTAGATTATTGAAGAAGTCTTTGAAAAGACTGAAATCAGCTCTAAATCTGAAGTCATATCCAGGTATCATATCATATCTGTCCCAATAAAGCAATTTCACAGTTTCCAGAAGAAACAGATACAGATGACACCAAGTCATCAGAACTATCTTGGACTGTGACCATTAAATAAAAATCAACAAAAACAAACTCTCGGTAATGACAAATTAGAAATAAAATTTCATAGGCATTTCTTTTATGGATTCACTGAAGTGCTTTACGACTGACCAAATCCACCTCCATGATCGTCTGGTTCCTGACTTGTACTTTAATATCATCAATATCATTTTCCAAAATGATTTCTCATTCCCCCAGAATGTGTAGATAAATTAATGAAAAACCATGTGCTTTTCATTACAGGAAAATAGCTTTTTTTAATAGACAGGGATGAAAGAGGTCTATTTGTTTCTGAAAGTTAGAGTAACATTCTTTCTTCTAAGCTTCAACGAAATAAGAGTGTGTCATCAGCTAGATACTACTTATATTTATTCATTCACCCCAATGTAACAATTTCCAATCTATTTCTATTTACGGTTTATTTTAACACAGCTAGTAGAAAGAATAGCTCAAATCAGGAACCAGACGATCGTGGAGGTAAGTTTGGTCAGTCATAAAGCACTTCAGTGAATCCATAAAAGAAATGCCCATGAAATTTTATTTTAATTTGTCATTACCGAGAGTTTGTTTTTGTTGATTTTATTTAACATAAAACATATATTACAAAAATAGAGACTTTTAACTAACCCCAACAAGGCAATGTTTCCCTGACAGAAAACTGCTGGCCGCAGATGTGTCCACCATGGCACGAGACATTTGTGAGGGTGGTTCAGGTTCAACAGTATCTATAGACATCTCCACCGGGTGAATTTCCACTCGAAGTTTTGTTTCTCCATCCTGAAATAATATTTCACATGAATAAAAACAAACTCTGTTTCATGAAAACATGTTAGGAGTTCAGGAAGATGGATACAGGGTGTTCTAAAACTCTCTATTCCTTTTCCTTTGGAAGGAAAGTTTCTTATCATAAACAAAATCTAATATCCTTAAAAAGGTAAAATAAAATAAAAAGTGTGTTCTGCAATTCATTCATTACCTCTTTTTTTGCTAGCGCTTTACATCGCACCGACACAGATAGGTCTTATGACGACGATGGGATAGGAAAGGGCTAGGAGTTGGAAGAAAGCATCCATGGCCTTAGTTAAGGTACAGCCCCAGCATTTGCCTGGTATGAAAATGGGAAACCACGGAAAACAATCTTCAGGGCTGCCGAGAGTGGGATTCGAACCCACTATCTCCCGGATGCAAGGTACAACAGCCGCGTGCCTCTAACTGCACGGCCAACTCACCCGGTATTCATTACTTCAGCATGATATTTATGATGAGTCTAATTTCAACATTCATATCACAGTTACTAAGTGATGATTATATGTAATCATTGAAATAAACTCAATGACATGAGAAACTACATTTAACGTTAAGAATTTCATATTTAGGTTCCGTATTGAAACAAGATTTACATCAAAGAAAGGACAATAAGTTCCACCTTTTCAATACTATATATTGTGTGAAAGTTTTACATTACAGTTAAAACATCACAACTTTTGTTCATTCGGTACCGGTTTCGACAGATTCCCTGTCATCATCAGCCGAGAATAATTAAACAAAGACAAGTATAAATCATGATTCTTATGGTGTGATTACAATGGTGGATTAAAAATATACATTATATGATTAAAATAGTATATATATATATATATATAAAATAGCTTGTCCTGACTGACTGACTGATTCATCATCGCCGAGCAAAAACTACTGGACATAATGAAATGAAATTTTGGGGATGCATTCATATTAAGATGTAGGTGCTCGCTAAGAGAGGATTTTTGGATATTCCGTTGGTAAGGGGGTGAAAAGGGGGGGTGAAATTTTAAAATGAGTGCACCTATATCTTAAAACTTTAAAAGTTTACAAATGTAAAAATTGGTATTTAGAATCTTCTCTGAAAATAAGGAAACACGTATTTTTTTGTTTTCAGAAAATCCCAATAGGAGGGGTGAAAAAGGGTGAAAATGGGGGAAAATGTGTTGAATGCTTTTAATCAGGATACCGGTACTTATATCTCAGAAACTGAAGATATTACAGACCTGAAAATTGGTGTTTGGGATCTCCTTTAAAAATAAATAAATACGTATTTTTTGTTTGTGCAAAATACAATTAATGGGGGGGGGGGGGTGAAAAGGGGGTGATTTTTTAAAATGAGTGTATCTATATCTCAAAACTTTTTAAGTTTATAGATGTAAAAATTGGTATTTAGAATCTCCTTTAAAAATAAAGAAACACGTATTCTTTTGTTTTCGGAAAATCCCAATAGGAAGGGTGTAAAAGGGTGAATAATGGGTTGAATGCCTTTCATGAGGATACTTATATTTCAGAACCTGAAGATATTACAAACCTGAAAATTGGTATTTTGGATCTACTTTAAAAGTAAAGAAACAGGTATTTTTTCGTTTTTGGAAAATCCAAATATTGGGGGGTGAAAACGGGGGTGAATTTTTTAAAATGAGTGTGTCTACATCTTAAAACTTTAAAATTTACAGATGTAAAAATTGGTGGTTAGAATCTCCTCTAAAAATAAAGGAACACGTATTTTTTTGTTTCCAGTAAGTCCTAATAGGAGGGGTGTAAAAGGGTGAAAAATGTGTTGAATGCCTTTAATGAGGATTCACATATCTCAGAAATGAAAGATATTATAGAACTGATAATTCGCATATGGGATCTCCTTTAAAAATAAAGAAACACGTATTTTTTAGTTTTTGGAAAAGCCAATTAATGGCGGTTAAACAGGAGTGACAAATTGGGGTGAATTTTTTGAAAGACTATATCTACAGAATATCTTGGAATCGTAAAATGTTACAGACGTAAAAAGTGGGTGTAAATCTCCTGTAAATGTAAAGAAATATAGGTTATTTGTTTTGGAAACTCTACTTAAGGGGAACCCAAAAGGGGTGAAATTTTAAAATGAGAATTTTTTCGGATATCTAAAAAACTTAACATGTTACAGAAGTGAAAAATGGTATTTTTTTATCTCTATTAAACATAAAGAAAAGTGTATATTTAGTTTTCGGAAATACCACTTGAGTGGAGGGCGGGGGGGGGGGGGTAAAAGTGACTGAAAATGGTGATGAATTCTTTTAATTAGGCTACTGATATCTCAAAAATGAAGATGTTACAGATGTGAAATTTGATATTTGCAATCTGCTTTAAAAGTAAAGAAACACGTATTCTCGGAAAATCCAAAATCCAATGAAGGGGGGGGGGGGGGTGAAAGAATTGAAACATTAGTTGACTTAATTGTATGAGAATACATACATCTAATACTAAAGTTGTTACAGACGTGAAAATTCGTATTTGGATCTCCTTTAAAAACAAAGAAAAAGGCGTTTTGGTGGGGAAACCATCTTGGAGGGCGGGAGTGTAAAAGAGTTGAATTCCTTTCATGAGGACACATAAATCAAAAACTGAAGAAGTTAGAGTCATGATAATTGGTATTTAGAAGATCCTTTACTATTAAAGAAACAAGTATTTTTTTGCTGGAAAATTCATTTAGGGGGAGGAGAGATTATTGTGAAATGAAGTGAAAAAAAGTAAATTATTTTTATGTGGATACTTATATCTCAAAACTGAAGGTAATAGACGTGAACATTGGTGTTTAGAATCTCCCTTAAACATAAAGAAACAAGCATCCTTTTAATTCTTTTTCGAGGGGGGGGGGGGGGGGTGGCTGTAAATAAACTTAACGGCGGTGGGGTGTAGAAGGAGGTGCGACCAATTGATCTTACTGTTATTAATGTACTTATAAGGATCCTCCGTTGCTCAGGCGGCAGCGCGCCGGCCTCTCACAGCTGGGTTCCGTGGTTCAAATCCCGGTCACTCCATGTGGCATTCGTGCTGGACAAAACGGAGGCGGGACAGGTTTTTCTCCGGATACTCCGGTTTTCCCTGTCATCAGCCATTCCAGCAACACATAATAGTAATAATAATAATAATAATAATAATAATAATATTCCGGACCGTCGTCAAATTGCGGACCGCGATGGAAACGGCTCCTGGAGGGGTAATGACTAAGAATGCAGTCCGGTCGCGGGTTCAGTGCCGCCAAGGCACCCAGTATGACAGCACGCCGGATCTCCTGAAGGATTATATCCGTATTAAAAATATTATAGGAAAAGATGGCAAAGATTTACGGACCCAACTGACCTGGAGGAATACCTGAGCCTAACCCGGGAAGTACGAAATCGATTGCTGGAAAGGAAGATTTAAAAATGGGAGGAAACGTGCCGTAAAATAATAGATCGGGAATTTTGGTGGATTCTCGCAGAGAACGAGTCAGATCGCGAATTTCGGCGGATTATATATCTAAAACAATAAGCATTCAATTATAAATTTCAGTATAATACCGTAGCGAAGCACGGGTATCTTGCTAGTATATATATATATATATATATATATATATATATATATACACACACACAAATAAAAGGTAAGTAAAATGGGAATGGTCATTATTCTATGAGGTGTACACCTTAATATTTCTAATTAAACGGTTAATTTGTTAAAAGAAATATTGTTCTTGTAATATATAATTAGGGCCTATAGTGAAATTTGATTGTAGGCTTAATTCTGTAATATTTTAACTTTTTGACCAGTCAATTCATTGAAGTTATGTTGCCATGTTTGACACATTAAAAAGGTAAACAAACATTTAGTCGAATGGTGTTCCACATAAAATATGTACAATAAAATTCGATTGGAGCTTCAACTTGGACTTAAGAATGGAAGAATTATATTAATGTTCAATGCAAGCAGAAATAAATGAGTTAATTTTTTCACTATGTATTGATGTTGATAGTTAGAATGTCCGTTGAACAGTTCAATATGTCGATTTGTATTCTGGAATGGTTTACATTATTTTGAGAAATAGTAACTGAGGTTCTTGCTAAGGTGGTACTTGAAGATCTTGTGTTGTAAGTTGTAAATACATAAATGATTTGGAAAGATCCTGATCCAAGTCGGAACCTATAAGAAATAAAATACTATTTAAAGTTATATGAAAATCGGAAGGAGTAAAAATTCGCGAAATATTAGCGAAATGAAGGACTCACCTCAGGTGCCAAGTTGGTAGTGAATGTATCGGAGTGGAACTAACAGGCTGAATGTGAAGAGACGGACCTCAGAAGGAAGCGAGGAGGGGCGGAGTTACTGAGCGAGGGGAAGAGGGAGCGCGGTGGAGGCGGGGCTATAATCGGGTGGGCGCGGCCGGCGGTAGGGGTAATACGTAAGCGTGTTATGGATTGTTTTGAAGATAGATCGATTTTTGGGGATTTTAAGATTGTTCAATATTTTGAAAAACGTATCAAATAAAATCGTAGGTTTGTCGGATAAATCATTGAGATTAAAATTTGAATTATGGTACTGATCAAGTGAGATGTAAAATTGTTCAGTGAGATCAAGTATAGGACCTTTATTTATTATTTCAATGATGTCTATATCGTGGTCTATGCCATAAAATTTGTGTTTATAGTCGTGTATATGTTGGCCTACTGCGGAGAATTTTCTGTATTTAATTGCATTTACGTGTTCTGTATATCTAATTTTGAACGATCTACCGGTCTGTCCGAGGTAGGTACTGAGGCAGTCGTTACAATGAAATCTATAGACACCTGACTTTTCAAAGGGGTTGGAAGGGTTGATTGAGTTAGAGTTGTGTAGAATGTCTAGGTTTCTATTATTAGTTCTGAAGGAAATGTTAATATTCTGCTTCTTAAATATATTTGTAATATTATGGATATTGCGGTTATAGGTAAAAGTTGAAAAAGTTTTTGATTTAGTAGTTTGTTTAATTAGGTTCGATTTTGGGCGATGTCTGAATTTGCTGATTATATTTTCTATAAAATTCTTATTGTAGCCATTATGAAATGCGATATTGCGTATAGTGTTTAATTCTTTATTAAGGTCTGATTTTGACATAGGAATATTGAATGCTCGGTGTACTAGGCTATTGTAGGTAGCCCGTTTATGATTAGGGGGATGAGTAGAGTCCTGTTGTATTGTCGTAGCAGTATGTGTGGGTTTTCTATAAACTTTATATTTTATATTTTATATATTTATATTTATATTTTATATTTCTCAAAATAATGTAAACCATTCCAGAATACAAATCGACATATTGAACTGTTCAACGGACATTCTAACTATCAACATCAATACATAGTGAAAAAATTAACTCATTTATTTCTGCTTGCATTGAACATTAATATAATTCTTCCATTCTTAAGTCCAAGTTGAAGCTCCAATCGAATTTTATTGTACATATTTTATGTGGAACACCATTCGACTAAATGTTTGTTTACCTTTTTAATGTGTCAAACATGGCAACATAACTTCAATGAATTGACTGGTCAAAAAGTTAAAACATTACAGAATTAAGCCTACAATCAAATTTCACTATAGGCCCTAATTATATATTACAAGAACAATATTTCTTTTAACAAATTAACCGTTTAATTAGAAATATTAAGGTGTACACCTCATAGAATAATGACCATTCCCATTTTACTTACCTTTTATTTGTGTATATATATATATATATATATATATATATATATATACTATTTTAATCATATAATGTATATTTTTAATCCACCATTGTAATCACACCATAAGAATCATGATTTATACTTGTCTTTGTTTAATTATTCTCGGCTGATGATGACAGGGAATCTGTCGAAACCGGTACCGAATGAACAAAAGTTGTGATGTTTTAACTGTAATGTAAAACTTTCACACAATATATAGTATTGAAAAGGTGGAACTTATTGTCCTTTCTTTGATGTAAATGAGAAACTACTGACTATCAAAATGAGGAAACTGAATTGGAACAGGTAGATCATTTCCAATCCTTTGGTTATATATATTCATCCAGGATGGCAGTAGAATGAGGGAAACAAAGTCAAGTTATGTGCAAAACTCCTTCTATGAAACCTCAGTTAAAAACTATAGTAATTTGAAAAAATAAATTAAGGGTTGTTCTAAGACACTCTCCCTTCATCTTTTAATACTGACATACATTTTATTTACTGGGAGGGGGGGTGGCAGGGGGGTTAAAAAAAAAAGTTGGATGGGCTAAGGGTAATTTGGTCCTCATTACAGGATACTCATTAGATAGGACTAAAGTAGGGAGGACCTAAAAAATTAAAATCTTGGAAGAAGTTTTCACATACATGGTCACATTTTGTGTACGCAAAGATTAAAGGAGATAGTCTAATGGACAAACCCTGTATAGATGGTGAGTGAAGAATGGATAGTCCTAAGAGACAATGGTTGGGCTCCATTCTGTGATGTATGAAAGACATTACTGCTTTACTGCTCTAACTGCAACTATGGGATCATGAAGACATATTGGCCCATCTGCAAATTCAGATTTAATACACCGGGCGAGTTGGCCATGCGGTTAGGGGTGCGTAGCTGTGAGCTTGCATCCGGGAGATAGTGGGTTCGAACCCCGTTGTCAGCAGCCCTGAAGATGGTTTTTGGTGGTTTCCCACGTTCACACCAGGCAAATGCTGGGGTTGTACCTTAATTAAGGCTATGGCCGCTTCCTTCCCACTCTAGGCCTTTCGTATCTCATCGTTGCCATACAGTAAGACCTATCTGTGTTGGTGCAACAAAGCCAATTGAAAAAAATAAATACAAAAAGACACACAAGTCTTTACAGATAATGTATGCATTTATGATACATTTGATCACTTAATCCTCCCCTGCAGAAATACCTGGAGTTCTTTGTGCTGTACTCTTTCATGATGTATGTCTTTTGAGCTCTTCTTTAACTATTCTAGTATTTAAAACACCCTCCATGGTTCAACAGCCTTGATGGACCTTGGCCTACCAAGGGTCCGCTGCTCAGCCCACCTGCAGATTATGAGGTGCGGCGTGGTCAGTGTGTCAAGTCCTCTCTTGACTTTCTACAGCGGGGCAGCCATCTCACTGTCAGATAGCTCCTCAATTGTAATCACATAGGCTGAGTGAACCTTGAACCTCTATTATTACACACAGCTGGATAAAAGAGGTAAGAAATTTCAGCCCAATTCTTTAGGATTTCAATCAGAGGGTTCTATAACTTATAACTGGAGAAGTGGAAGAAGCAACCAAGAAAATGCATTCTGGGAGAGCAGCAGGGCATGATGGTGTGACAAGTGGTATGATTAATGCGCAGGATCTGTTGGAATTCAATGGATTTGACAAGTGATAAAAGCCGGTGGAAAGACAAAAGGGAACCTGAAGATTGGGGAAAAGGTGAAATAGTCCTGATCTTTAAGAATGGTGACCGCAAGAAGTGTGACAATTATAGGAGAGTAACTTTGATCTCACATGCAGAAAGATTTGTGAAAGAGACGTTGAATATAGGCTGAGAGCAGAAGAAAATCTAGAAGAGGAACAGCATGGTTTTCATACAGGAAGACCAACTGTGGACCTGACCTTTAGTATGGAAAAAGCTGAGAGTTCAATAAGGAGGCTGTTATGGTCTATGATGATATATGGAGGACATGATAGAGCACCAAGGTAGAGAATTTGAAATGCTTCAAGTTGGAGAGGATCTGATAAGGAAGATCCAGTGAGAGAATGAAGACACAGCTTGGAAAGACAGATTAGTTCAAAATAAAAACAGGCCTATAGCCTCTTTTGTTCCTTATTGTGATGGATGAAATCAAAAAAAGAAGTGGAAAGGAAGCCAAAGTAGAAAGGATAAGAGAATGGCTGTTTGCAAATGGTTTGGGGAGAGGGTGAGCAGCAGATACAAAGGGACACTGATGTTTGGAACCAAGTACTAGAAGAACAGAGAATGGAAAAAAAAAAGTAGCAAGAAGAATAAAATTGTAGTGATAACAAGGGGAAACATGGATAGAAGATGTGTAGAAGTAGTCCAAAGAGAACAAGTGAAGTCAGTCGGACATTTTAAATACCTACAAGACAGGACTGTTACTTATGAAATTTCCAACAAAATACAATTAACAGGAAAATTCTATCACAGCACAAGAGATCTGCTATGAAATGACGAGGTACTAAGATGATGTAAAGAAACTTCATATAGGCCTAAGAGCTATTTTGTGCCCATTATTACATATCAAGCGGAAACATGGGTTACATTATATAGGGAAGAAAGCAGACTACAAGCAATGGAAATGAAGTTCCTAAAAAGTGCAATAGGAAGGACATGAGAAGATTATATAAGGAATGAGGAGATAAGGGCTAGGAATGGAACAGAGAAGTTACTACATGAAATACGAAGACCTAGGATAAAGTGGATTGGTCATGTGAAAAGGATGGTAGAAACAAGAACTCGAAAAGCAATACGGGATTGGAAGGTAGATGACCTAGAGGTAGACCAAAGAAAAGGTGGATACAGAAAGTGGGGGAAGCAGAGGAGCATAGAGTCACAGATGGGCCTAAAGTGTTCACGGGAGTGGCAAAACAAGAGACAGAAATGGAGGTCGCCGATCCATCACCGTCATGAGTTATACACCCATCCTCACGTATAGTTTGGAAACTACCAAGTTAACGAGACAAGACAACTCAAAACTCCAAGCTGCAGAAATGAAGTTCCTATGGACCATGATGCAGAAGACCAGGAGGGACAAGTTCAGGAATGAAAAAGTCTGAGAGGAGGTGGGATTAGGAGACTCCCTACTACAGAGGATTCAGAAAGCAAGGCTGAAGTGGTTTGGCCATGTAAGAAGGATGAGCGCAAGCAGGACTGCAAGACGAGAATATGAAATAAAAGTAAAAGGCAAAGACCAGAGGGCAGACCCAGACGAAAATGGACAGGTCTGGTGAAGAAAGATGTCGAGGAGAGAGGACAAGATTGGGAGATGATTATGAGAGAACAGTAGTTCATGGACAGACAAAGATGGAGGGGGCTCATACACCACACCCAGCCATCTGGAGATGGTCAACAATGATGATGAAAATGTCATGATTTTTTGTTGTCTTGTCAGGTTCACAAAGCAATGAATTGATGTATGAGGATCCACCTATTTGTCTCTGTCAGGTAGTAAATTCAATAGTGATCGGAGACCTTCAACGTTCAATCAGGTGATTTTGAAGAAATGTTTACTGCTAACATGACAAGAAGTGACAACTGCGAACCAAGTGACTGTTGCAAGATTATTTAATGAAGTAATGCAAATTTTGTGGCCAGGTGGTGTGAAGTTCAATGTTTTACTGCAATGTGCTGCAGCATGTATGAAAAAGGCAGCAGCAGGTTTTGTTGCCAGTTATTCTAACATGATCCATTATACATGCACTGTGTGCAGTTTACACAGACTATGTGAAGGAATCAGAGCAGTATATCCAAAAGTTGATAAATAGATTTCCAATGGGAAAAGAGTTTTCACTAAGTCACCGAGAAGAATTCACGCATTCAGGACAAAAGCATGGTGACATGGAACACTCATTTTTCCAGTACGAGGACGGTTTTAAAAGTTCTCGGAATCACCGCTAGATGTCAGTGCTAGAGCAACGAGGTTCCCGCGCAATAATCACACATCCTTTGTGAGTGAACCTGTGGCGCGTCAGTGCTCTAGCTGCAGGAGTGTGGACCAGCGAATTTAAATTTGGTCGGGAAGAGCTTGGATGATGATCCGCATAGTGGACGGCCAAAAAGTGTTACGACCCCAGAATTGATCACAAAAGTGCATAGAATGGTCATGGAGGATCGTCGGCTGAAAGTGTGGGAGATTGCTGAAGCCGTAGGGATGTCTTCTGAACGGGTATATTATATTTTAACCGAAGAATTGGGTATGAAAAAATTATCCGCAAGATGGGTGCCGCGGCTCTTGACATTGGACAATAAACGCACCAGATTGGAAATGTCCGAACAAAGTCTGGCCCGTTTTCAGTGCAACCAACAAGATTTTTTGCGCCGGTTTGTGACTACAGATGAAACTTGGGTCCACTACTATACCCCAGAGACAAAACAGCAGTCAAAGCAGTGGAAACATGCTGATTCACCACCAACAAAGAAAGCAAAGGCAGTGTGTTCGGCCGGAAAGATCATGGCCTCAGTTTTCTGGGATGCAAAAGGCATTCTGCCGATAGATTATCTTCCTACTGGCCAAATAATTACGGGGCAATACTATGCAAACCTCCTAGACCAATTACAGGAAAAGATACGCTAAACAAGGCCTGGTTTGGCAAGGAAAATGGTCATCTTTCATCAGGACAACGCTCCACCGCACACAAGTGTTATTGCCATGGCAAAACTTCATGAACTGGGATACGAATTGTTGCCACATCCACCTTATTCACCTGATTTGGCACCATCAGACTTTCATCTATTCCCCAAGCTGAAAATTTTCCTCGGTGGACGGAGATTTTCTACAAGGGAAGAACTGACAGCCGAATTGGAGAGGTATTTTGCAGGCCTGGAGGAATCTCATTTTCGAGATGGGATCAAGGCATTGGAACATCGCTGGACCAAATGCATTAGTCTACAGGGAGACTATGTTGAAAAATAAAAGCAGTTCCACGGAGGTAAGATACTTAATTCTAGTACATTCCAAAAACTTTTCAAACCAACTACGTATAAGTAAGTGTTTGATGATAATTATTGGTTATTTGTCATGGAGAACTTCAGGATAAATTTCATTGTGTATTTTAATTATTTTTTTGGGTGATATCTGAAGCCATCATTTTTAGTTTCAGCTCAGTTAATTTATAACAAACGGAAACAGGATTTGAAGTATAATTCTGTTACAATGTGTTTTCTTTCTCAGGTAGTTTATAAATTTATTTAAAATTAGTCGGCAGACTGAAGAACCTCTGTTATAAAATATTCTAATTCTTCAGCACTCAGCAAGGCATAGCATAAATTGCATTTGTGAGTACTGCATAAAATTTATATTCACATAGATAAACTGAAATATAACCCAATATCTTTACTTTTCTAAAACCTAAAAATTAGAACTGTAGTTATAGATTACCAACAAACCCAATTCCCTATATCTAGTGTGGTATCGAAACCTAAATATTTTCAATAATAAAACAAAATAATAATGTACAACTAGTGACCTATATCAGTTTAATTTTAAAGCTGATATAATCACATTCTCAAAAAAAAATTCTTCTTATTTGCACATTTTCATAAAAAGCTTCATTATGCATTTCCTTAAAATAATCACCACCAAAGGATTCTTATTTTGCCAACTATAAGTTTATTATCTGCTTGTTGCCATTTCTTGATGGATTCAGTACTTCAACTTCTGCGTCCTGACACAGGCCAAAGCAAAATATAGATACCACTTATGTCCCAGTCTCATCCATGGCCATGACAGAATGGAAGCAACTGAGGTATGGGCGGTATTGAGTAATGACATTTAAAACACACTTACTGTAGTGCCCCTGCCCCACTTATATAGGGTTGGTTGTGCTGCAATAGCACTTTCTGGGACAATGAAGAAAGCAATGACAAACAACCTCATTCTTCATCTTGCCTGGTAAGGATCATTCTGATGCCCCAATCAGCTTTTGCAGTTTCCCTATAACAGCATAACTTCTGGTAACTTCAGGTTTACTTGATACAATGTTTCTCTTCAGGTAATCAATTCTGTAGTACAAAAGTTTTAAACTTATGACAGGTTTAGCAGAAGAGTTCAAACCATAGATCAGTAGAGCAGGTAAAAAAAAAAAAAAAAACATTTCATTCTATTATAAACACAAATTCTATAAACAAAAACAGGTTTGGCAGTTTATGTAAAGTAACCACACATTAATAAAATTAGGAAGTAACATTCTGCTAAACAAGATAGAGAAAGAAAAAGTTGTCATTTGGATTGCTGATCACGTTGGTTCTTAAGAAAAAGTGTGAAATATAACACTTTAAAATAAATAAAATAAAAGAAGAGCAATGTCCTTCTGTCTATAATTTATTTCCTTTTTATTTTCTTCATCACTTGTGGTATATTTCCAGGAACTGAAGGCAATTTTTGTTGAAATTTTGATCATTAATTTTTCAAAAGGAATTTTTTTTGTTAAGTGCAGAGAAAATGACATCTCTTTTCCGGAATGAAAGGGAAGACGAACAGGACCAGCCCTTTGCACACATGAAATGCAAGACCACATATCAAAGACAACGAACACAAATGTATGCTTAACATAAGAAAATAACGCATAACCAACCTGGCCATCACCAGTCCTGTCAATGGAGAAAACAGCAAAAACCTGCTGCATTTTTTCATCCTGCAGAAAATAGTCATTATTAGCAGCCAAATTATTTCATGAACTGAAATACAGAAAGAAAAATTCAAACATACATAAAAATAAAATATAACTCATAGAAATTATTCTAAAGAACATTAAACAAAATAAATCAAATTAAAATAAATAGGTGACAAGGAGCTTTCTGGACTTCTGCTACAACTATTCAGGAAGGTGTTCAGAATGCTAGAAGCAATCAGTTTATGGTCTTTTTAGAAGGTTTCACCACACTAACTCATATTTTTTTAGAAACTCCATGAGATAATATCCTAAGATCTGTACTGTCCATAAATTCATTGATATATATATATATGTATATATACTGCTGGAAAAAAACATGCAACATCCTCAAGGTCTGTGTTCAGTGGCAGCAGGGTATAATATGTGCATACTGAGGGATGGTTGTGTTAGTGATTCATTTGTTATGGACATCTGCGATCAGATGGCGCTCAGGAGGCCTGTCCATGTGCACTCTGTTTTGACTCTGCAGCAGTAACTGTGCTAAGGTTAGAGGTGAACAGAGTTAACAACGTTCATTCTAGGGTACAACCATGCCCTGCCGACGAGTACGTGCTCCTGTTGAACAACTGCAGCCATGTAAACGGGGTTGGACTGTGGGCTTGCAGGAAGTCTGATGGACGCATCAAAGGATTGCTGCATGTATTGGACACAATGTATCTGTGGTGTGATGCTACTTTCAGCAGTGGTCTGTGGAACATTCCCACGCCCGTAGACCAGACTCCGGACGTCTGCGTAATACAGATGCACATATAGATCGAGCAGCGGTCGTTGACCGGACATCGTCCAGAAACAAAATCTGGTCACATGTTGTACTTGCTGTGTCACCAAGGACCACTGGGAACCATCTGCTTGCAGCAGGTTTACAATCACGTGTGCCTGTGGCATGGCTACCACTGACACCACCAAGCATGGCTACTCTGGTGTCGTGAAAGAGTCCATTGGAGAAGGGAATGGCGCCCTTTTGTCTTCAGTGCCGAGAGTAGGTTTGACGTAGACCTAGTGAGTGACCTATTCCAGAGTACATTCACCCATAGCACCAAGGTCCCACCCCAGACTTCATGGTGCGGGGGGGCATCAGTTACAACTTGTGGTCTCAGTTGGTGTTTCTGCATGGTAACACAACCAGTGTCCACTACATTGCACAGGTTATTGTCCCCGTGCAATTGTCATTTCTTTGACAGAAAGGTGATGTGCTTTTTCAGCAAGACAATGCGCATCCACATACAGCTGCTGCGACGCAACGTGCTGGCCAGCAAGATCACCGGATCTCTCACCAATTGAACATGTATGAGATATGATGGAGCAGAAACTTACGCGTTCTCCAGAGCCTGCAAGAACCATTGCCGAACTGCATCAAAAGGTGCAAGATGTTTGGGACAATCTATCGCAGGATGCCATTGGGCACCTTTATGATCGTTTGCATTCGCGAATACATGTCTGCATTGCTGCCAGTGGGGGGTACACTGTGTATTGATGTGACTGTTTGGCACCCTTCACTGTGACTTGTGTTTCATTTGGTCGGAATTTGTAATCTTATATACTCCTGCAATGATGAACTACCTGTCACATCACTTATGAATAAAACGACTTTGTCCTTGAGGACATTGCATGTCATTTTTCTGGCAGTGTATATATTAAGACAGTTTCTAGGATTTATTCCGGTTATGTATTAGTGATTTTTTAAACCAGTTCAAACTCCAGAGATAGGGTCTCTAGAATAAAAAAAATAGGTTACATTAGCTGATCTCATTCAAAAGATAACAATACATGTCTGTTATTTTTGATTCGTCTCTTGGTACAGGCTAGTGTAAAATGTAGCTTCTGCTGATGTCTCAGCCTCATTTAGAGCTGTTACAGTACGGAAAATGCTGAGGTATGGATGGTGCTGAGTAATGACAATAAAATACGACTTGTGCATCTGGGTGTTGTGAAAGATGCTACTTGCCAGTTGTGCTCAACAGTACTTTCTGGCCCAATGAGGAAAGCAATGGTAAACTATCTCACCCTCATTATGGCATCACCATCGCTTTTGAGGTTTGCCTATAACTGTATAACCTTTGGTGCTCAACATGAGGATACAAACAACCTCTGAGCTGAAGACTTTACAGACAGATCTGTTATATCTGCTTTACTGGAATAATTAGCTACAGATACTAGATGAAAAGGTGCTTGGAAAAAAAAAAAAAGACGAAGAAGAAGCCAAGAGTGGGGAAAAGATTTTACACTTCAGTAAATGTATAATCGGTAACACAGCATTAGAGCACAAAATCCTGGTGGAAGTAAATGCTGAAGTGGAAAGCATAACTTTATGGTATAATCTTGGTTTGCCTTATATTATAACGAATGTAATAAACCCACAAGCAATGAGTTAATTTTACAACAAAATGGCAGGATATTTCTGAAGTACTAATAGAGAAGTGGTGGAATACATAATGGCAGAATTTAAGTGCTGAGAGGGAGGATATTTGATAAGTGGTGCTTGTTTATAAGAAGTATGATTGTTGATGAATATTGAATTTTCACGATTGTGTTTATTTTATGGAGTTGGTAATGGAAAATATAATGTGGAGAATGGCTGGGTATTTAAATGAGATTAAGCATGATGAGATATGATAACTGTAACAGAGTGTAGTAGTGTAAGGATTAAATTGCAACATAAGCGGCTGGTGATAAAAGTCTTGACTCAGCTAGACAGAGTGGGTCAAGTGAGGAATGAAATGTGCGAAGGTTTGCGTGACGAGACGGGAGGGACAAGAAGGTTGCTGACAGTGGACACGCCATGAAGGGCGAAAGATGACTACTGTGGTGGCCTGCATCTGGGGGTCACGTTTCTGGAGTATCCGAAGGACCTCATGGCATGTCCAAGGAGAATCATGTTTCCTTTTCCTTGATTATTCATATTATTTTGTTTTGTTTATTTACCCTGTTTTTTTAAATTGTTTATGCCCATTGCATGCCAAGGTCTATGGATCACTAATAAGGGTTGATCATGGCCATATGGCAGTGTATATGATTACCCTTTATTGTCAGTTTATTTTATTTGGATGGTACTTTATTGTATGTCGTTTAGGCTATACCAAATTTGAACCATGTATTGGGTGGAAACCTGTGAGGATAAATAAATAAATAAATCAATCAATCAATCAATAAATAAATAAATAAATAAATAAATAAATAAATAAATCAATAAATAAATAAATAATTAAATAAATAATTAAATAAATAAATAAATAAATAAATAAATAAATAAATAAATAAAATTCAGAAATTCAATTTATGGCCCTAAACTTGAGATCTGAATTTAAAAAGACAAAAGGGCATCATGTCACATAAGGAATTGGTTGACTATCTCAGCAAGTGGAACAGAGTATGAAAAAGAAAATCAGAGGATACATGAGTTCACTCACTAAGAAGGAGAAAGATACAAATGAGTGCAAGATTAAATATATAAATATGGACACTACATTATCAACAAACAGGAATAATTCTGAGTGAAATGACTAGCATTCTAGGTAGATGGATAGGATGTTGAAGGAACAGAGGAAAAAAAGAAAGAAAATAAACAACATATATAACAAGAATAAAGTTATTGGTTTTATGTCCCACTAACTACTTTAATAGTTTTCGGTGGTCGAGGAGCCAGAACTTGTCATGCAGGTTTCTTTTGCACACCAGTAAATCTATCGACACAAGGCGGGCAAATCTTAGCCCCTTCAAATCCACCGGAATGAGCTGGGATTGAACATAGGTCAGTACTCTACCATCTAACAAAATAAGCCTGGCTTGTCATTATATTATACACTAACAATTTACTCACGGCTTTGAAAGCGTGGATGTTCCTCTGGTTTGATATGAATTTAAACCAATAGTAACTTGCGGCTGGTTTCCCGGAGATTTGAACAAGGGATAAGTAGACATCCCATTTAGTACTAACTAGACACGAGATTTTTCTCTTTGTTAATAAACTTAACCATGATAGGTTAATATTGTGTTTGGTCCGTATTGACTGGTCTGAATGTATAATATTACTATTTATAATAGTTTATTTAAATCCGCCTTGATCAATACACTCATTAAATGAAAGAAACATTAATTAAACCATACATGTTTCGGGAAATCTCAACCATTCCCTTCATCAGTGGTTAGATCAAAGAATAACACAATATGACACAATCTTTTGTTTAACAATTTGAAGGAGTATTGTGTCCCAATACATCATATCAAAAAGTATGTATTGATCATTTTTATAATATTTCATAAGTTCTCTTTACTCTTTGATATGATATGATACAATGTTAATATTTTGCCTGTGTTCAATATATTAGTTGTTTTAAGATCTTCGCTAATTGGCTGATGATGACACTTGAAATGTGTTGAAACCGGTCCCAATAAACAGGTTGTAACTACTTTTTACTACGGAGTATTGAAAGGTGGATCCTTCCCTATAATATTGTACATCTTCTTATTTCTTTATTCAATACGGAACAATCATGAAGTTTTTAACTTTAAATAACAAGAACTTTGTCTGTCCAACAGTCATAATGATCAGGACATATTTTTAGTCACATTCTGAGGTGATGACAATCAATGAGGTGCCAATGTTCGAAGCATGGATACATCCATGTGGTTTTGTAGCAGTTCTGTAGGTGGAACTGTGTATTGGTTATGAAAAGTTCTTGTTTAGTGCATAAAACAAGAAGTATTAGTGCATTTACATTGCAGTTCCCTACCCCTTGATAACCCATGACATTTCCCCACAACTGGTTGTCTCTTCCCATCTTGCTATTGAAGTTACCAAGTAGTAAAAGTTAATCAATGGTGGGCAGCTTGATGAGAATTGTGTTTAGTTGGTGGTAGAACGAGTTCTTAGAATCTTCATCATCTTTTACAGTAGTGTGGGAGCATACGAGATGAGTGTAAGAGAACTGTTTCCGGAGAAAGGTATTCTTAAGAGTCATGAGTATGAGTATCTCACTGACTGGGATAGGAATGAGTCGATGCTAATTCACCAGGTTAGTTAGTTTGTTTTTTTTTTTTTTTTTTACAATGGCCACAGATTGGTTTTATGGTGATGAAATGAAATGGCGTATGGCTTTTAGTGCCGGGAGTGTCCGAAGACATGTTCGGCTCGCCAGTTGCAGGTGCTTTAATTTGACGCCCGAAGGCGACCTGCGCCTCGTGATGAGGATGAAATGATGATGAAGACAACATATACATCCAGCCCCAGGGAAATTAACCAATGATGGTTAAAATTCCCGACCCTGCCGGGAATCGAACCCGGGATGCCTGTGACCAAAGGCCAGCACGCTAACCATTTAGCCATGGTGATGATAGAATAGGACAGAGCTAGGGTGGAGAACGAGTGGACCATGGCCTTAATTAAGGTACGGCCTTAATTTCATCCTCTAAGATGAAGAAAGCAGTAATATCTAACTGTAATTAGGGAAATTAAGGACTACTGGTGGGGGGAAAAAAAAAAAACATACTGTGACTGCAATATGAATTTCAACCTCAGAGTCTCTTGCAACTTAAGAGTTGATGGACAATGCTAATCATAATGACTTACAAAATGATAAATGACATCTTATGAATTATAACAGTTGAGTAATCCAGCTTAAACTTAAATACTGGAGAAACAATGAACATCAAAAACTACACAGGAAAAATGGAATTAATTCATAAAAACTTATAATGAGCAGGTAGTTGAAAATCATTTCAGATAATCAAATAAAACAATACAACAAACCTTTCGTTGTACATCAGGACAGTAGTGAATAGCATACAGCATTGCTGAGGCATATAGAAATAAACAAATTGTAATGACTGAATGAATACTGAAAGGATAATGAAATCCAGTGTGTGACCTTTTTTCCCCTCTTTCAATGGTAAGAACCTAAACGTGATGAACAGTATTTCATTCTTCTCATCTCTGCAGGGTGGATGTATGTGTGTATTCTTTTCATATCCACACAAATGTAAGTAATTTTCTAAATGTTGGCTTAAGGCTTTCTGGATAAATAAAATCGGGGTTAACCCGGAAAAAGTTAAAAAGTTCTGAAAGTACAGTTAAAATGATACTACTGTATTGTTTTTTATTAACTTAGCCAATATGTTGCAGTAAAAGTAGCACTTAGCACAATATTAATAAATGGAAAAACTAACAGCCCTTTTCGTTGAAACTAATGAGGCAAAGAAAAATATTCAGACTACCTAACTTTACTGTTTCTGAAAATAATCAGTCATGGTTTTCTGCTTTTGTGCTCTCTGATGATGATGTTATTGGCTTTACGTCTCATTAACTACTTTTGTGGCTCTCTGATGATGATGTTATTGGCTTTACGTCCCATTAACTACTTTTGTGGTTTTCGGAGACACTGATGTACCAGAATTTAGTCCCGCAGGAGTTCTTTTATGTGCCAGTAAATCTACCAACACGAGGCAGACATATTTGATCACTTTCAAATACAATCAGACTGAGCCAGGGCCGAACCTGCCAAGCTGGGGTCAGAAGGCCAGCGCCTCAACCATCTGAGCCCAGCTCTTGGTTCTCTAGACCAGGGCCATCATCTCACCATCAGATAGCTTCTCAATTGTAATCATGTAGGCTGAGTGGACCTTGAATCAGCCCTCAGATCCAGGTAAAAATCCCTGACCTGGCCAGGAAATGAACCCGGGGCCTCTGGGTAAGAGGTGGGCACACTACCACTATACCGCAGGGCCGACACAGAACATTCACAATGATGAAATGGAACAGATGTTTGTTAACTATTGCAGTTGCACTTTTGGTGGATGATATTTAAAAAAGAAATTACCTCGTCGTTCAGTATGAGATACTGGACGTCACTAATGGAGGGTTAAGCAGAAAAATGTATATTTCACAGCATCCTTTGTTCAATTTTCATTTGTGTTTTTGAGCCAAACAGAAATAGAAAGATTGCTAGCTGAAATCAGAAAGAAGCGAAGGCCAAATTTTCATCTGCAGAGTTATCACAGCAATCCCAATGAAATAAATTCCTCCATTTAAGATAATTAATCTGTTTGGAGAGATAAAACAGTACCAGAGTACTAGTAAAGAACGGTGACAAAGAAGATATGTGACAACTATCGTGGGGTCATCATAATTCCCCATGTTGGCAAAATATCCGAGTGGGTTGAAAATGAGAAAGGTAGTAGAACAACAACTAGAAGAAGAGCAGATCCCTGAAGGGGGAAGACCAACAGTAGATGTGATATTCGTGATGAGAAAATTGGTGGGGGGAAAAAATGGGAGTGCGATCAAGATGTAGAACTTTTATTGACATCCAGAAGGCACATCATAGTGAACCCAGAGAGAGAGAGAAATAGTATGGAGAGCACTTAGAAATAAAGGAGTTGCAGAGGAGATGGTTCACATGATCCAGGCATTGAAAAGGAATTGCACAAACAGAGTGAAGATGAGGATTGGAAAGACACATTGGTTTGAAGTAAAGACAGACTGAGACAGAGAACTGTGTTGTCCCCTCTTCTTGTTTGTCACTGTAATGGATAAAGTACAGAAGGAAGTCAAAAACGAAGAGATGGAGCCAGATAATACAAGAGCTTGGCTATTTGCTGATGATATTGTGAAATGGCAGAGATAAAAGTAGACTCCAAGCTGCAGAAATGAAATTCCCCCGGACAATGTTACAAAAAACCAGGAGAGATGAGGTCCGCAACGAGAGGATTCACCAAGAGATTCAAATAAGAGATTATTATGAAATACCATAATCAGATGAAGATTGAAATGGTATGGCCATGTAATGATAATGGATTCTTGCTCAGTAGCTAAGGAACGGTTGGAGAAAATCTTAGACGGCAGAAGACCTAGAGGCAGACCTTGAAGGAGATGGATCGAGCAAGTTAAACAAGATCTATAACATAGAGGAGTGGATTGAAACCAAATACAGGAAGAAGAATGGTACCTGAATTGACTGACGTGGTGAGCGCTCATACACCGCACCTGGTAAATTGGAGATGGTTAACTGCTACTGATGATGATTGTGAAATGGGGTGAGAGTGAACATACAGCATACAAATTCAGTTAGATGCTTGAAGTGAAGTGAAGTAACAGAAGAATGGGGCATGAAAACTTATATGATGTATAGTGTCACAAGATGGTACTATAACACTAGAGATAAGTAACTCTGTACAGATGGCAGAAAGATTTTATCAGAGCATAAGGGATATAGTGTCTGGCTCCATGGCTAAATGGTTAGCATGTTGGCCTTTGGTCATAACTGGTTTATTCCCTGACACGGGGGCTGGGTGTATGTCTTATCATCATCATCATCATATCCTCACCATGACACACAGGTCGCCTACGGGCGTCAAGTCAAAGGAACTGCATCTGGCGAGCTGAACTTGTCCTCGGACACTCCTGGCACTAAAAGCCATACGCCATTTAATTTTGTGGATATAGTATGGAATGAAAAGGTCCATTGAACATACAAGGAGAGGTTAAATAAGACCTATTTTGTCCCTATTCTGACATATGGAACAGAAACATGGACTACAACATCCAGAGAGGAAAGCAGTATCCAGGGAGTGGAAATGAATTTTCTCAGAAGCAGAAACAGGCTCGGGAAGACAAAGAAGGACCATGTAAGGAACACAGAGGTACAGGTAAAACTGGGGTTAAAGAAGCTACAAAACAGAATAGGGACCAATACTAAAGTGGTTTGGCCACATTGGCTAACAGGTCAATCTGGCCTTAATGAATAATATATTTCACTAGCAGTAACAGAAGCAAACATGAAAAATGCAGCACAGCATATCCAAAGCAAAAATTTACCTTTCAATGTCTTAACAGGCAAAAGTGTAACACCATCCACAATCTGTACTTACTTCCACCATGGTATAATGACAAATTGCAAAGAAATTAGTACTTGTTAAGAAAAAAAAGGCATTAAGAACTGGGCTCTTCTTCTTCCTTGGCATTTTCACATCAAGATGCAGGGTCCACCATCAGCTACAATCCAGAACTAGACTACAACTACTTAAAACAAGTCAAATGTGGTGTTCTTTATTACTTACAGATATTTTCTGTTGTTTCAGTTTCAAACTTTCAGCTTCTAGAGCAAGTAGGTCTTTAGGTTTCTTTGGTGTTCCTTCCAAAGGATGGCAGTTTATTATGTTCTCACCTGATTCTTGAGGCCTAGGAAACAAAACAATACCATATATTGTATTCATCTTTAAACGATATCTATACATTATGAAGTCCTCAGCAGGTGTCTTGTGTTTATGTGGCCTAATCTTGAGAACCACCAAAAGGATTCTGATGTCAATTTTGCAACTGTATAGAGCATTTATGGAGGAAGGTTCAGGTGTATGAAACATTAATCTATGACAAGAGAGAGTTAAGATGTGGCAATGTTACTGCAGGATGTCAAAGAAAAAATGACCATCTGAGAACTTTCTTGGTGTATGCTGCCCAACCATCAATAATAGCCATCAAAACTGTGTACAGATTTGTTGAGCATAAAAATTTCTATACAAAAGTCTGGGATGGTATGTACCTATCTGTAAAAAGTAGCCGTCAATAAGCGTTTTTATGTTACAGTTTGCAGTAAAAATCAAACATGAATTTAGAAACCATATTTTGAAATTAATCATGCAATCTTCATCAAAATAAATTGTTTATTCATTTCAATAATCTTATTAAGTAGAAAATGCCATTTACAGTAAGCCTATCATGTTTGTCCTGTGTTCCTAGTGTTTTACAACCTATATTAAACTTTATCTTTTTTGTCTCTTCCCTTTTCCTATGTTTATCCAGTTTTCTTCTTATACCACACTTCCCGCATCAAATTTGTCCCTGAATGACTGTTTAAATCCACCCTCCAGATGAAACTGGGAAGCAGAAACAAGCTCGTTAGGGGCTGAGAAGTGGATATACAAAAACTGGGAAGATAAGGAGAGAGCTAATCTATCAGAAAATGGCTGTGGATGCAGATGTCCTTTTGCATATTCTTTCTACTGTATTTCTTACTCCTATACTGACCTGTCATTGTAAATTAGTAATGGAAAGGAGCAAACAAGTGCAATTCAAGTCAGATATAGAAAGACAGGAACAATGAAACACATAATAGGAAAGAAAGAAACAATGACAGATCAGTTGTGGCAAGAAGGAGAAATAGAAGAAAAACAACACAAAAGGACAATCTCCACGCTTATCCGATTATGCATTCCTTTCGATGATTGTATCTTCCTTGACATACAGAATTGGGTGGTCATAAAAGTAATCTGCCTCTGGTAAGTATTAAAAATGGGAGAACCATGCCTGGTTAGTTTGTGTGGGGGTTTGGCTCTGAATTTAGTAGGGGCTAAATGTAATCCTGCATAAGACACTGGGGTGGGGGACCTCAACACCGACACGGCGCGTCCCATATGGCTGATCGGGGAAGTTCCTGTAGATATGCAGAACAGGTGTGAATAAGGCAATGCCAAATAAGCACCCGCAGATCAACTGAAGTTGAGAGAAAAACAGTCAATGGTCTCAAAGGCGGAAGAAGAAATTTCTGAGCGGCTGAGAGGGCGGAAGAACCTAGTGGAGTCAATCACAAAAAAAAAAAAAAAAAAAAAAAAAAAAAAAAAAAAAAAAAAAAATCATTTCAGACTAACAATCTGATCATACTTTGGAATGTTATTCCTACCCTTGAAACACACAATTTCAATTGCAGAATGGAAAAGCCGCTGAAAGAAAGCACTACCCCAGGTGGAAGCTCGGAAGAGAAATCCACCATTGCATTATGCAATACATCGGGACCAAGGGTTCTGGGGAGTCCCCAACCTCTGCAATAAGGACGAGTCGGAGCATCCTTGGAATCCGTCCAGACTTAAGGTTAAACAGAAGTTTTCTGCAGGCACTTTGAATGTAAATTTTTTGTTGAAGGTTGATAAACAGGAGGATAGAAGGTAGTGCAGATCTATTCTAGATAGAAACAAAATTCAAATTTTAGCAGTACACGAGACGAGATTTTTGGACGAGAATGTGACAGAAATGAAGGTAAACCTGTGATTAAAATTATGAAAGGAATGCCACTCTTGGGAACAGCCTTTTATGTCCATAAAAGATTATCCATGATGATGATGTGTGTTGTTTAAAGGCGACTAACAGCTAGGTCATCGGCCGCTAATGGTAAGAGGTGAACGAAAAGAAAATTAAAACTTCAAAATTTATCCACTGAATAGAATCTAAAACGAATTATGATTTAAAAAAATTATAGTGAAACAAATACAATCAGTGGATCCAAAATCCAGGTTGTTGGCCCCTCATAATGATATTAATCACTGGGAGGTAGAACCAAGGTGTTCCTCCTACAGTGGTACTAATCACAGGAAATGTAGACCTATTGTATATCACACACAATGGCATCACTCACAGGTAACACAAACCCTTGGTGTTTCGCACATAAGGGTACTACTCACAAGCAGCAACGCACACCCATGGTGCTCCACACATAGTGGAACTAATCACGGGCACCGGTATTCCCGTGGTGTCCCTCACTAAGTGGAACTAATCACAGGCAACATATTCTCATGGTGTTGCTCACACAGTGCTACTAATCCTAGGCAATGTAGACCCATGGTGTATGACACATTATGGTAACAACCACAGGAAATACAAACCCACGGTATTCGTCACGTAATGGAACTACTCTCAGGTAATGCACACCCATGGATTTCGTACATAGTGGTACTTACGATGGGCGCCAGCCAAACCCGTGGTTTTTCTCACAAAGCGGTACTTATCACAGGCAACGTACACCCATGGTGTTTCTTGTAAAGTGGTAGTACTCATAGGTAGTGCAGATCTACTCTGAACCCAGGGGAACCAACACATTCCAGCACAGCGTTACGGCACATGGACATTAGTTCGCGCAGCCCAATGCCCGCTCCCATGCTTCGGTGAAATACACACGATTGTAGACCCTAATAACCATAGAACCGTGGTGTTCCTCACATAAAGGCACTACTCACTGGTAACATAGATCCATGGTGTTCCTCACATGATGGTACTAACTCAAGTAATGTCGACCCATGGCATTCCTCACGTAATGGTACTAAAAACAAGTAGTTTCATGGTTCTAATGTCATCATCCCTTGGTCGCCCCTTTTAGTCGCCTCTCATCACAGGCAGGAGACACCGTGGGTGTATTCTTCGTCTTTTGTCTGCATCCCCCACCCACAGGGGGTAGACAGAGAGAAAAAAGAAGGGATCCGTCACTTCGAAAAATAAAGTAATGGACGAAAAAAGGCAAGGGCCATGAAGGGCATGAAAATGAAAGACTCCCTAGGCCTCGAATGCTCTAATCCCATCAGGATCGGAAAACAACAAGAGTTGACCAAAGGAGGTCGGACAGGATAGATGAAAGTGAGGAGCCTGGCACAAGTAAGTGGAAGCAATGTCAGGACTCAGCTAACAGTCCCTTAGTCACCAAACCACACTCCCAAATTGAGAGCCCCTGGGGCCCCTTTCAGTCGCCTCTTACAACAGGCAGGGAATACCGTGCGTGTATTCTTCATCTGTGTCCCCCACCCACAGGGGCTTAAAAGATTATTAGACAATGTAACTGAATTAAAATCCCGCTCAGAAAGGATATCTCTTTAAAGACTGAACTGCAAAAATAAAAAAACAATATTTATAAACTGTCATGCACCAATAAATCAAGAAAACAAAAAGAACCCAAATAAAGTAGAGGAATTATGGCCACTCCTAGATGATGAATTATCTAAATTTCCAAAATCGAATGTGCTGATATTAATTGGAGAGTTCAATGCCCAAGTAGGAAGAGAGAGAATTCATAGACCAATAGTGGGAGACTATGCTGCACACCAAAGAACAAACATCAATGGAATGAGATTGATTACTATCTGTAAAAATTTTTAACTGAAGTTAATGTCAACTTTCTTCAGCCTGCTTATACGAGCAGTTCCATCCATCCAGTTCATTCCTAAATTAGCCTTTATCTCCTCATTCCGAGTACCCTCCTGTCATTGTTCCCACCTGTTTGTACCAGCAATCATTCTCGCTACTTTCATGTCTGTTACTTCTAACTTATGAATAAGATACCCTGAGTCCATCCAGCTTTCGCTCCCGTAAAGCAAAGTTGGTCTGAAAACCGATGTAAAGATAGTTTTGTCTGGGAGCTGACTTCCTTCTTATAGAATACTGTTGATCGCAACTTCCATCAATTCTCACTGAAGCCCAATTGTCAACATAAATGCCTTTGATTGATTTTAATAATCTACCTTTAATTCCACAGTCTCCCAGTATGGCGAACATCTTTTCTCTCGGTACCCTGTCACATGCTTTTTCTAGATCTACGAGACATAAACACAACTGCCTATTCCTCTTGCAGCATTTTTCAAATACCTGGCGCATACTGAAAATCTTATCCTGGCAGCCTCTCTGTGGTCTGAAACCACACTGGTTTTTGCCCAACTTCCTCTCAACCACTGATCACACCCTCCCTTCCAAGATGCCAGTGAATACTTTGTCTGGTATACTAATCAATGAGATACCTCGATAGCTGTTGCAATCCTTCCTGTTCCCTTGCTTATAGATAGGTGCAATTGCTGCTTTTGTCTAATCTGAAGGTACCTTACCAACACTCCATACTAATCTCACTACTCTCCCCACTATACCTCACCATTTCAGGTCTAATTTCATCTATCCCTGCTGCTTTATGATGACAATGGAGTTTATTTACCATCCTTTTCACTTCCTCAAGCGTAATTTCACCACCATCATTTTCCTCCTCCCCATGAGCTTGGCTTTTCACAACACAACCAGAAAGATTTCCTTTTACAATGAGAAGATGTTCAAAATATTCCCTCCAACTCTCCAGTGATTCCCTGGGATCTATTATGAGTTCACCTGAATTACTGAAAACACTTCATTTCCTTTTCTCCTCCTTTCCTAAGATTCTTTATTACTGTCCAGAAAGGTTTCCCCTGCTGCTTGACCTAGCCTTTCCAGGTTATTACCAAAATCCTCCCATGACTTCCTTTTGGATTCAATAACTATTTGTTTCACTCTGTTTCTTTCATCTACGTACAAATCCCTGTCTGCCTCGGCCCTTGTTTGGAACCATTTCTGATAAGCCTTCTTTTTACGTTTACAAGCTGCTCTCACTTCATCATTCCACCAAGATGTTCGCCTTTTCCCATCTTTACACACAGTTGTTCCTAGGCATTGCCTTGCTGTTTCTATTACAGCATCCCTGTATGCCACCCATTCTCTTTCTATATCCTGAACCTGCTTACTGTCTACTGTTTGGAACTTCTCACTAATCATATCCATGTACTTCCGTCTAATTTCCTCGTCCTGGAGATTTTCTACACTTATTCATTTGCAGACAGATTTCACAGAGGTCTGTATCATCGAAAAATCACCGGAAAACTCTTACATTCCTAATACAGTAGATTTCCTGAATTCAAAGTCGATTAAGATACAGTCTATTATGGATCTGGTTCCCCTAGCCTCCCATGTGTAGCGGTGAACAGACTTATGCTTGAAGAATGTATTCGTAACTGCTAAACCCATACTAGCACAGAAGTCCAGCAAACACTTCCCATTCCCATTAGCTTCCATATCTTCCCCACATTTACCAATCACCCTTTCGTATCCTTCAGTTCTATTTTCAACTCTCACATTAAAATCGCCCATTAGCACAATCCTATCCTTGCTGTTGACGCTGACCACGATGTCACTCAATGCTTCATAAAACTTGTCAACTTCATCCTCATCTGCACCCTCACATGGTGAATACACCGAGACAATTCTCATCCTAATTCCTCCAACTGACAAATCTACCCACATCATTCGCTCATTTACGTGTCTAACGGAAACTATGTTGCGTGCAATGGTAATCCTGATAAACAGCCCTACCCCATACTCTGCCCTTCCTTTTCTAACACCCGTCAAGTACACTTTATAATCTCCCATCTCTTCCTCGTTATCTCCCCGTACCCAAATATCACTTACTCCTAGCACATCCAGATGCATCCTCTTTGCTGACTCAGCCAGTTCTACTTTCTTTCTTCCATAAGCCCCATTAACATTGATAGCTCCCCATCGAATTCCATTTCGTTTGCCAAATTGTTTCCAAGGAGTCCCTCGCATGGCAAATGGGAGTGGGACTCCGTTACTCCCATAGATCCGACCGAGGCTTGCTTAAAATGTTCTGAGCTTGGTAAATTCATGAAGCAGGATGCTACCCTACTTACACATAGTCCAAGTGAGGATCTCTCCTCTAACGGGTTGTGGACCACCAGTGAATTGTATAGTCCTAGCCGCCTGAGAACAAGGAGGCCATGACTCAGAATATGTCCGAGATCCATAGCAACTGGTATCCCGACTCTCAGGACCACTTACTAGGCCACTCAGCCATTGTCCATGGTTCACGAACTGGGACATGACTACAGTAATCCACACCATGAACCATTGTTAAAAATAATTCTCGAAAATTCTACCAGACTTAAAGAATCAATTAAAGGGGTATCAAGTGCCTAGTATATGCTTCAAAGATGAAAATGGTAGACTTGTACTAAGCAATGCTGAGAATTGTGAAATACTTGCGAAGCACTTTGATCAACTTTTACAATGCCCTGAACCTGACCATAAGTTAGAATTCTCTCTAACTACTGAAAATCTGGAAGAAGATATACCACCCACTGCTGAAGAAATTAAAGAAGTAATTAACAATTTGAAAAATAATAAAGCTAGTGGAGAAGACAGCTGAATTTTTGAAATGGTCTCAATCAAAAATCATTGAAGAGCTGCAGTTAATCTTTGAAGATATTTGGAGAACAGAGAGGATTCCAGAAGAATGGAAAGTGGCTCTAATACACCCAATGCATAAAAAAGGGGATAAACAAATGTTTGATAACTATAGAGACATCTCTCTTCTGCAAATTGCATACAAGATATTCTCAAAAACATTGCTGAATAGAGTAGAAACATCACTTGAAAAGCTACTGGGTGAGTATCAAGCTGGATTTTGAAAAGGTAGATCTTATTCCGAACAAATATTTAACTTAAAATCCATAATTTGCCATAGGATATTGAATTCAAAGGACATTGTTGTGACTTTTGTAGATTTTAAAAAGGCCTTCGACTTGCTTGATAAGGAAACCATAGATAAAACAATTCACGAATTTGGAGTGAAAACTAAATTGGCAAATTGAGACGTTCCTAACTCTTTTACTAAATTAACAAACATACTAATCTGAATTTAACTTGAAAAACCTGTATATCTGCATTTAAAATGGAAAATTTGAAAATTAACATTCATTAAATAAAATACACAATCGTCGAACCCTGGACTCATACTTACTTCTTACCTGCTTACTTACACATACGTTATTTGAAGGGCGCCAGCTACCACTCAGTGCAGCAATAATAGAATTAGACTCTTTGACTATCTCTAGGGTGTGGGGTAATAAGCTTACTTTTGACAACATACCATATAAGTTCTGGGAAAAGGAGATTGGCGTTCGGTTTCCCCATTAATTTTGAGGTTAAGATATTTTACTGTCATTGAAATAAAACTATGAATTTGTTTGATAGAACAAAATATATTCTTTAAATAATATATAAAAAATAGTGAGTCTTGTTGCGATAAAACAGATGAGAATATGAAATTATGACATTGCAACTGAAATAAACTAGGCATGAATTTGAATTCTTCTTGACTGGACATTTAACAATTTATATTAAATATTTCCCTCACTGATTCACTTGACTGTACCTTCAACACTTTGAATGTAATTACGACGTATTCCTTTGATCTGGTGTTTACTGTAGATGTGTCACGCCTAACTTGGTGATACATCCTTGTGACTGCTTCTTCTCCATATCATCTGACTTCTTTGTAAGTCAATATGGTATTACCTCATAGCAGGTGGTATCCCTCTCTGACTCCATGGTAAGCCCTTGCGTCCGTGTCTTCAACTAAGTAACCGACCAACTAACTTTGGCCTCACTCT
Organism: Anabrus simplex; assembly: GCF_040414725.1. NCBI lineage: Eukaryota > Metazoa > Arthropoda > Insecta > Orthoptera > Tettigoniidae > Anabrus > Anabrus simplex. Next base: position 60,875,049 of record NC_090273.1, on the reverse strand, counting down.
ATCAATGATCAATGATTAATGGCTCACTGAGTCTTCTCCATCTCTCGTTCACACTCGTTGACTGACCGACTGAGGCCTCTTCATCTCCTAGACTTCTTCACTGTTCAGCTTCCGTTTAACTAATACAATATGCATCCTCCTTTTATAGACGCTGGTTGACACAGCTACGTAATCTCCAGAAATAACAATGACATACTCCTACAACTCCTCAAACTGTTGCACGTAATGGTGATATCCCCTGGGGCGGCTGAGTCTCTGAGCGAATTGCTAAAAGCTCACGATGACGTAGCCATGACGTGGCGATGACTTGGCAGAAATGTTAGCAGTATAGCAATATAACAACGTCACATTCACATCTGATACATCGAAACTCTCACTGTACAGATATTTAATGTTAATCTACAATACAGGGGTATGGCAAAGTGACGGTTTGTCACCCCTTCTTTCAACTGTGTTCTAGAGAAAACCGTAAGAATTTGGAATGTAAAGCTTAAAGAACATAACATCTTGCCAATAGCTTTGGGGATAAAAAACAGATGCATTGAAATAAATTGCCTAGCATTTGCAAATGATTTTGCTATGTTGCCAGAAAACCTAACAAGTGCAACAACACAAATCAATCTCTTGGAAGAAATAGCCAACAAGACAGGTTTGAGAATCTCTGTAGAAAAAAACAAAATTCTTTACAAACAACAAGAATGCTCCAAAATTTTTGGCAACAGATATTGGTCCAGTGGACATAGTAACAAAATTCAAATATCTGGGAGAAATAATTCAAGAAAATGGTTTAGACGAATCTGCAGTAGAAGAAAGGGTACACAAGATGGAAAGAGCATATGGTATCACAAAGAATTTTTATAACAAAAAGTGTCTATATAAAAATTTTAAAATAAGGCACCACACTACAGTGGTGAAACCAGAATGCCTATATGCAAGCGAATGCCTGGTACTAAACTATAGATTAGATAAACTTGAGGTACTAGAAAGGAGAATCATGAGAAAAATCTTAGGCCCTGTGAAAACAACAGAAGTATGGAAATTAAGATCTAATGATGAAATACACAGGAACATAGAAAACATAACAGAAAACATAAGAAAAAAGGAGATTGCAATTTTTTGGACATATTTACAGAATGGATGATTCCAGATTTAAAAGTTTTTTTACGTACCTTTGGGACAAAAAGGCAACAACAAGCTGGATTCAAGAAGTAAAGAAAGATTTAGAGAGAAATAATATAAGAGAAGAAGAAACTATGGACAGAGAGATTTTTAGAAAGAGGGTAGTAAGTACGGAAGGATTCCAAGGAAGACTGAACAAGAAACCTGGTGCGAAGTGATCCGAGGACAGAAAGAAACAACATAGTGAAAGGATGAAAGAATATTGGAAGGAATAGAAGAGAAAACAACAAAGTATGAAGAATTGAACTGAAATTGGCACGTGGTCCTTAGCAGGCCTCATCGAAAAGAAGAAGAAAATTGGGAGAAGTGGGATATGGTGTTGAAGAATAATTAAAGGAACAAGTGTTAACAAATTTGACTACATGGGTCATTCTCATAATTATTTCATAATATGAGGGAAATAGCATAAGCTCATTTTACTGTTATTTTTCCTTTTAATGATATGATCTGTGGTGTAAAAAAAACTGCATAAAATAACTTCAAAAAACATTTTTCTATTATTATTATTATTCTTTTTTTGAAATTATAAAAGGTATGGTTGAAGGTAATCTCACCAGAAAAGAGAATAGAAGCTTTTGTAATGTGGAGTTACAATAGAATGCTGAAGGTGAGGCAGGTAGATGAAATCATGAATGAAAAGATACTGAATTAAATTGATGAGAGGAAAGGGATTTGACAAAATTTGAAAATTTGACCAGAAGAAGAGATAGAATGACATGACACATCTTAAGACATCCAGGACTTGTTCAGTTAGTATTTGAGGGATGTGTAGGCAGTAAGAATAGTAGAGGTAAACCAAGGAATGAATATGACATAACAGATTAGAGTGGATGTAAGATGTAATAGTTCTGTAGAAATGAAAAGGTTAACAGAGCTGCATCAAATTCGTCCATGGACTGACAACAACAGCAATAGCTAGCTATCAATATTTTCAATCAAGACAAACTTTTAAATTCTATATTTTTCAAGAGACATACCAGCCAAAGGTATATTGCAAAATATTTTATCTATTGACTACAGAGTCTTGAAGAGGAAATGGCATAAACACTGCAAAAGGAACAATTACCGTATAATCTGAACACCACCCACCACCGAATAAGACCTGCATCCTTATTTTGAAAATACAAAATTAAAAAAAAAAAAAGTGAAGTCAGAATTATTTACTAACACACATCAAATGATTAGAATACAAATAAAAGTAAACAAACACTTCCAGAACGATATCCAACGAGTTCACTCATTATCATCATCATCAGTTCCAACTTCAAACTTTCATCACCATCACCTTCACACAAAATGTCGTCATCTCTGCCATCCATAGCATTAGAAATGCTACATTTCCTGAAGCTCTTCCGTATGAGGTCTCCAAGGATACGATTCCATGCTGTCAAAATCCACGAACACAGCAGCTGAACTTCCGGGCGCTGAATGCGACGAGTTGGCGTCAGTGTGTGATTATCAGCCGCCATTCATTCTGGATAGAGCTGTTTCAAGGCTGCTTTAAATGGACGGTTCATGCAGACATCCAGCGGCTGTAGCATAGATGTCATCCCGCCCAGAATGACTGTTAGGTCGGTTTTCCCATCCTTGACATGTTTCTTCACAGCGTCTGTTGTGTGGCCGCGGTAACTCTTGAGAACAAGCAAGCTCTTTTGTCCCAATAATGCACCAGGGCAACGTTGCCAGACACACTTTACCCAGTCTTCCACAAGTGAACTGTCCATCCAGCCGGAGTTCTGAGATCTGACGATAACACCAGCGGGTAGATTTTTAGGAAGCATCTTTCGCTTGAGAGCCATGTACGGCGGCAATTTGGTTCCGTCGGCGAGAATACACAACATTACCGTACACAGTTGTTTTTCATTACCACCTGTTCTATTGGTAACACTTTTCGCACCCTTAACATTCACAGTCCTGTCCACTGGCATTTCAAAGTAGACTGGCGTCTGATCTGCATTGCCAATTTGGGAAAGCAAATATGCATTTTCCTTCCGCAACCAAATTATGTGACACTGAAACGACAATAACTTCTCATCGTAGGCACCAGGAAGACGCTGTGAAATTGAGGTATGCCTTCGTGCGCTCAACCCATTTCTTTTATAAAAATTACAAACCCATCCTCGGCTTGCCTTAAACCGTTCTGTTGAAAGTTCCTTTGCGATCTCTAATGCTTTTAGCTGACACATTTCGGTTGACACACCATTTCCCAATTCCCGCCTTTCTGTCACATATTTATAAAGTTTTTTTTCCAACTTCTGGAAACTGTACCCTCAGTCCACGAAAAACTCTACGATCACCACTACATGTTAATAGCACATTTTTCTTCTTTCTCCAATCGCGAATACACGACTCGTCAATATCGTATTTCCTACTGGCAGCACAATTTCCAATAATTTCGGCTTCCCGAACTACTTTCAGTTTCTCACTCGCAGTAAAAGATCGCAAACGCTTTGTGGAATTCATGTTGATACTCCAAGAACATGCGCGAGACTGACACTAAGCACGGAAGTAGCGTATACTGTGAGCGGAGAGAACATTGTTGCCAAGCCGCGCTGGCGGTGATGCCCGATTTACACGCATTCGGAAAGATAAATTTCCCAAAATTTTAAATAAGACTTGAACCCAATTTTGGAAACTATATTTTTGAAAAAACAGTGTGGGTGGTATTCGAGATTATACGGCAAGTATATGAATTAGATAGACAATGTTGATGAGAAGAGAGCAATCTATGAAGTTGGTTAGTTTGGTGTAAAAATGTGGAGTATGTCCTTGTCCTTTTAAGTTTGTCCTTGTTTCTTCTTTCTATTGTTCCATCTGTCCACAGTTTACCTCTTAACTGGAGGCCCCAGTTTTGATTCCCCGCCAGGACAGTGATTTTTTTACCTGAATTTGAGGGTGAGTTCGATGTCTACTCAGCCTACGTGACAGCAATGAAGGACCAACTGTATCTAATGGTGAGATAGCCACCCCAGTCTAGGAAGCCAAGAATAAGAACTGAGAGGATTTTTCACAATGAACTCGTGTTACCTCGTAATTTGCAGGTTTTTGGGCCAGTAGCGGTTGTTTGGTAGGCCAAGGCCCATAAAGGATGTAGCACCATGGAGTTTATTTATATTTATCCTTTCTGTGTTTTCCTATCCTCCTCCTTGTCTTTCATATTTATTTATTTTAATTTCAAAACCTTCCTGCAGCATTTACAGATTGCCATGATGACAAAGAATACTGAATATAAGAAAAAAATTTGCAATAAAGACTTTGATGTCTGCCTGGTGGCCATTATTATTAAGGCTCTATGGTCTGACACCACGGTTAGCCAGTTTGAGTCCCACTGGTGAAAAATTCCAAACCTCTCTGCAGTGTTCATATGGAGTTAGGGCATATGATATTGTTGATGGCGATTCATTCATCGGATGAAGAAGCCTTGAGCTGGTCCCCTGGTGTTATTCGACAGGAGTAGCCTATGTGACAACACTTAGTTGCACTCTCTCCGTACCTTACCATCATTAACACCTCAAAGCGAAGACTCACAGGCTGCCTATGGGTGTCACATCAAAAAACCTGCACCAGGTGAGCCAAACGTGTCCTTGAACACTTCTGGCACTAAGAGCCATACGCTAAGTAAATAATAATAATAATAATAATAATAATAATAATAATAATAATAATAATAATAATGAAATTTTTTTGGAAGTATTTATAGTAGGTTCATACATACATCCATCTGTTTTCTGCATCAAATTCTTCAGGCTGGCTCTCGTGGGTCTCGAACCTGATAATGGGGTCTATGACGTATCCATGGGGAAAAAGCGCCTGAAAGGCAATAATGTCAGTCTACCAATTGCTGCCATCGGCGGAGAGACCCTGTACCTCTTCATACATGTCAAATCCTTCCTTTCACCTTCAATACATTAGCAGTGGATGATTTGGCTGCATGATGACGAGTTCCGTAAAAGTTCACCGTGAGAACAGGCTCCAAAACGATGTGCAAGTATCTCATTCCCCCTGTGGTGGCAGCAACAGAGTTAGGGGTTCAGGGATCTCTCTTGTATACAACAGACAGCTGACACATTCATGGACATTTTAAGACCTTTCTTTCATTCACTGCATGACAATTCCAGGAGTTCTCAAATCCATTTGTTTCCTAGAGTGTACTGCTTTAACAAGAGCAAGTCTTTACCTTCATGCTCCTTCTTACTCAAGTTCTCGAAAGATTTTAATCTCAACTCTGGGCATACAATGCGCATGTCTGTTTGACTCCGGTCTTGAATTGCTGCTTTTTATTATTGCTGTAATTCAAGTAAACTCTTGAAGATAAAAAAAAATGCACAATTCCAATTCCATTATTAGGACATGGGGAAGTAGGCAGGTGCAGTAAGAAGTTTTTTTATAGCTCTTTGGGCAGTGCATTTACATAGCCTTTATAATTCTCTGCCTTTGTCTATTATAAAATAGCTAGACAAACAAATAAACTACAAAATAAGTAAAAACTCACACCACTAGATATTCTAAAATATGAAGAAACAAAATATCTTCAGGGTAACTCTGAAATAGGTTTGAAGCATTTTCTATCTGAAGCATCAGTCATGTAACTGACATGAGAAGTGAGACTATCTATTTGAAGACAGCAGTATATGAAAATGTGAAGATTGTCCTTGTCCTTTTGTGTTTGCATGTTTTTCCTCGTTCCCTTTACCACTGCTCCTCCTTTGATGCTGACCTGTCAATGTGCTTTTTCTATTGTCTGTTTGTAACCATTTTTCTATCTTTCTAGAGATAAAGTTCATATGAGTAATATTACAAAATATATTCAAGCTCTCTGAAAACACTCCATCCTATAGCACTTGATTTGGCAAATTGCAAAATTTATTATTAAAATTCTTAAAAATAATAAAGTAAAAAAGTCTATTACTTAGCAATCTATATTTAAAAATCAAAATGCACGTTGTTTTATATGTTACCAATAGAAAAGGCAAAAAATGGTTACAAATGTGTGTGTTGCCTGAGAGCAACATTAGCAAATAAAGGATTTAAAAGCTAATATATAGGGTAATACATATATAGTATATATTAGATGCTATGATGAAATCAATTACTTGTATTTTGGATGCTTGCAGAGGTTTGGTGAGAGTACAATAACTTCATATTCACAGGTTGAGGTTTCCTTAAGTGAAGAGATCTCGTGCTTCCCATGAGCATAGCAGACGTACAAAACTCTGGTAAAGCGTGGTTTCTGGTTTAGATCACAAACAGTGCCATCTGTCATGTTAATCTGAAGGTATGGCATGTTCACTCCATCAATCTTCTTCATTGGAATATTGTTCAGATTCTTACTATTTTCTAGCTCTTCACCTACAACAGAACAGTAAAACAGAATCAATAATGAAATATTGAATTCTCATGATCTTACAAACTTCATGTTTGTTGTTCTGCTATTAGGTCTTATAGTATCCATGAATATAATTATAATCTGATTTTCAAAACAAAGAACAGAACAGATTTGGTGGCAAGACCAAACTCATCTAGGGCCCCAGTGCTCACGAACACAGGTTCATAAGGAGGAAAGAAAATGATTGTTCGCTTGTTTCATGTTGGTTGTTAGGTGATAAGAGTTGCCAGTGTGTGCTACTGGAATCACAGGGTCACTTTGTAGTTACCATTTATTAAAAATAAGAAATATATATGCCTTTGCTGGCAAACTGTAGTGTTTACAGTGCACTGTGTCTGCTGGTATGGGCTAGAATAAATTTGTTTCTTTCATTGATCTGACTGTCTCAGTCCCATCCTTGGCTTTGACAATATGAAAGTGACTGAGGTATGAGCAATGCTAGTAATACCATTCCTTATGCAGCCAGTCCCTGCTATGAATAGTGTGAAAATATACCGGTAGCTCCTAGTGTTGGTTGGTGCATGCATTTCAGTAGGCTTGGCAGACAGATACGTAATAGCAACTTCTGGCTCAGTGAGGAAAGCAACGGGAAACTACCTCACTCCTCATTTCTTTAGTATGCCTCTTCAGTGACACCTAGGCTATCTATGACAGCTGTTGGCAGAGCTGTGGAGGATCAAACCAGCCTTCGGGCTGAATACCAAACATACATACAAGAAATATATTTCTAAATATGTAAATAAATAAATATGCCTGTGCAGAAGGAAATTCCGTCAGTTCTACCGTGAGACTTTACTCATATGCTATCCCTTTCATTTGTTTTATTTTCAATACATTGGTAGCAGCTATTATTTTTATTCTTGTTGCTGGGTAATAACATTGCAGCTTTCATTATTTGTAAATTTATTTAGTTGACATAAATAGGTTAATGATGGCCGCTCGTAAAAGAAGCCTACAATTTGTCCTCTATATGAGAGATATTCCTCTGGTCATGATACTTAGATAAAAAAATTACTTCTTAAGACAGAGTTAATGACATACATTCATGAAAGGTTTTGTTTCTTGCCTCAATGTTCTTGCATTCCCGATTTCCAAATAGTGGGAGTCAACTATATTTCAACAGCTACTTTTTTTGCTATTTGTTTTACACGGACACAGGCAGGTCTTAGGCAATAAGACAGGGCAGTGCTGGGACTGTGAAGGGAGCGACTGTGACCTTAATTAAGGTACGGTCCCAGCATTTACTTATGTGAAAATGGGAGAGCACAGAAAAACATCTTCAGCACTGCTGACAGTGGATTTCAAACCCCCATTTCCCGAAAGAAAGCTCATAGCTATGTGCCCCAAACCACATAGCCACCTTGCTCGGTACACCTACTTCTACTAGGGCTGCCAACTGGCCAGTGTTTTACTGGCAGGGCCAAAACTATCACTCATATTTTGATTAAGGCTGGTGGCCATAACAGACATCTGAAAGGTCCTTAATTTTTATGAGGCCCATGGGCGACCTGCACATCTAGATGTGGGGAGAGGATGGAACCCAGTGTCAGCACATAGCCTATTCTTGTCAAATAACACCAAGGGCTCTGCTCATGGCTTAATAACATCCCCATCTGATGCACGAATCACCATCAACAGCGTCATATAATGCGTATGAACACTGCAGAAAGGTTTGGAACTAAATCCAGGCTTTTGGCAATTAGAAATTGTATACTACCACCTCTCCTACCCTGCCGGCCAACATTCTGATTGCAAAAATTCTTTCCACCAAAAGGAATTGAATCAGGTAACCACAGTATCACAACATACAGACTTTGTGCCTTAATGATTACGGCCACTAAGTGGACTATAGAGGAGATTCCCACCACAATCAGATAGAGGAGACTGAACTTTTACGGACACCTAAAGAGAATGAATCCAGATAGATGAGTGTATAGAATATTTGCTCTTCAGGAAAAATGGAAAACTCATCCTTGCTGAATTGAAGAAGTGCACAAAGATCTAAAGGAAGAAGGCATAAAACCTAAAGAAATTCAAGACAGAACCATCTTTAGGAAGAAAGGTGCAGATCTGAGCGAGAATCCAGATAAACTGTGCAACATCTCAGCAGAAGAGTGACAGAAGAGAAGCCTGAGATAGAAGAATCTTTGGAGGTGTAAGCCTCCAAAAGAAAAATGACAGGTAGCTTGTGTAGCTGTAGTCCAGAGCTGGCTGTATGGAAATAATAATAATAATAATAATAATAATAATAATAATAATAATAATAATAATAATAATAATAATAATAATAATAATAATAATCGTCAGCAGTTACTCGTTTCCGAGTTTACAAATTTCCTGGCTAACAGCTCTCTTCAATTCACAGCAGTTTGTGTTTAAACTTCCGGTGACTGTACAGGCCAATTCTTGCGTAGAACATATGTCCACACATCGCGCAGCTGAGGGACGGGGGAGATCTTGGCTGGGTTCGGCGCTGTCGCGTAATACCTTCATGTCTGCGGCATTCTTGTTCAAAGTGTTGAACTGGAGTACAGACACTTTGCCGCCAAAGTAAACGGTCCTTGGCAAGTGTTTCCCAGGTTTGTGGGTTTATTTCTGCCATCATTACGGTTTGTTTCAGTTGGTCTTTGAAATGTCTCAGGGGGCACCCCGTCATCTTGAACCAGAGCTAAGTTCACCATAAAGGATCTGGCACGGCAGTCTGGAGTTATTCATATGGCGCACATGTCCGGCCCATCTGAGGCGATGGCTAACGACCAATGCTTCTACACTCTTAGCACATGCTTTCTCGAGAACTTCAACATTAGAGACATAGTTTTCCCACTTGATGTTCACGATGGAGCGTAGTTTTTGCTGGTAAAAGCGCTCCAGCTTTTTGATGTCACGGCAGTATAAGGTCCACGTTTCGCAGCCATAGAGAAGTGTAGAGATGACTACAGCCTGGTGCACCATTAGTTTTGTGTGAATTGTAAGGTTTTCATTTCTGAAGACTGTGTGAAAGTTGGCCAAAGGCCACATGGGCAGCACAAAGCCTGTTTTCCACATCCTGTTTTGAAGTACAGGCCTTTGACAAGATACGCTCAAGGTAAGTGAAGTGGTCTACTTGTTCTAGTTTGGTGTTTGTGATGGTAATGTTAAATTCCAGAATGTTAGTCCCTGGTGCAGGCTGAGCAAGTACCTTGGGTTTTTCTGGCATTGATGGTGGGGCCAAAAAGGTCGTATGCATCCTTGAAACTGTTGACTGACTGTTGCAGTTCCTCAGGTGTAAGAGCCGGTCATGCAGTATCATCAGCACACTGCATTTCAGTTACTCTAGTAACGCTGGTATGTCTTTGTGAGTGAAGTCTGGCAAGTTGAAGAGGCCACCGCCACAGTGGTATTTACCGTATTTCACGGCATAATCGTCGCCACCGCGTAATCGTCGCATCCTTTATTTTCAATACAAAAATCAGACTTTAAACCTTTAATTACATAATCGTCGCACGTCCAAATTTTGTTCACTAATCTGGTTAAAAGGTAAATGGAACTGCAACGTAAGTTGCACATGAATGCGCAATTTAAATATGCGTATGGTTTATGGGCAATTTGGCAACACAGTCACGTTTGCGACATGTTGCACAACGTATAAATAAATAATACCGGTATATGTACGACGCATGGCTTACCGGTAGACTATTGGCAGTTTGACAACGTGGTCGCGAGACAGTGTACTATTTATTCACCACCTACATATTATGCTTACCGGTAGGCTATCGGCAGTTTGACAACGTGGTCGCGAGACAGTGTACTATTTATTCACCACCTACATATTATGAGTTCCCATTTGAAATACGTAAGGCTGTAAGTTATCGCTTATCGGCAACGTCGCCAGGAAATACTGGCTAGGTAGGTTGAATGGACCTCAAACCAGCCCTCAGATACAGGTAAAATTCCCTGACCCGGCCGTGAATTGAACCCGAGGCCTCCGTGTAAGAGGCAAGCACGCTACCCCTACACCATGGGGCCGGCTCCTGTGTTATTGCGCACGAAGTGAAATGCAAGACGATAACGCAGATTTCCACGGAATTATTCAGCCGAATTATTTACGATGTCTCAGTTGTCATCGCTAGACTCTTATCTTACTACTACGTCATAAGTGTCCGGGCATGGGATGAAAACTTTTATCCAAGCAGTCAAGATAATTATTATCCAATGCTATTAAAGTTTTATTTTATAAACTCGTCAGTAATGTAATGTAAAATCATCAATAACTGGGAAGAAATATTAACCTAATGGCATAGCCCTAGTGTAGGCACTCCACTCACTCTGCTTGCTGTACACGGAAGCTACGCGGACGGTGATGCTCTTTTATTTTTAGTTCACGGGATTGCCGATAGAAGCGTCCTTTACGATCTGCCGGCGATCTGCGAACTGTTGCCAACTGTTTAGGAAATGTCCAGCGGACTGCTGCGAAATTTGGTGCCGTCTTTTGTTACTTTCTTCAGGTCCAGGGCTAGCACCGTGGAATGCAAACAGCAAAATGGAGATCAACAGAAAAATAGCATGATCCCTGGACCAATAAATCACTAGTCCATAGTATTCTTCTTGAAATTTCTTTTAGGTTACAACCACTAAATTACTTTTTTTCTTGCCGTGCGGGCAGTATGCGTCGCGGCGATAGTTAAGAGCCTCTCGAAGGGAGTGTGGCCCCCAAAGGGGTTCATGCGACGACACAATCTGTCAGTGCGAAGGAGAACAACACTAAGCCAAAAGTTGCCTGCTGATTACACGGACAAGATTGTAAATTTTCACCGATTTGTCATACGTTTGCGCAAGGAAACTTCGTACTTGCTTTCTCAAATCGGTAATGCCGATCAGACTCCAATCTTTTTTTATATACCTCGCAACAGCACTATTGCGCTAAAAGGATCACGGAGTGTATTAATGAAAACCAGCGGTAGTGAGAAGTTGCGATGCACGTCAATGCTAGCCATTACAGCTGACGGGAGAAAGTTGCCGCCTTACATCATTTTCAAGAGGAAAACGATGCCTAAGAATATACAGTTTCCCCGTGGAATTCATGTACGAGTGCAACCAAAGGGTTGGATGGACGTAGAACTCATGCTGGACTGGGTTAAAACTGTGTGGAATAGAAGACCTGGTGCACTACTAAAACAACCAGCTCTGCTTGTTTTAGATAGTTTCCGAGGTCACCTCGTGAACGAAGTGAAGCAAATTCTCACTACAAATAAGACACGACAGATAGTCATTCCTGGTGGCCTAACATCTGCTTTGTAGCCACTAGACGTATGTGTTAATAAACCCTTTAAAGACCACTTACGTCGATTTTACAACGAGTGGATGATGAGCGGCGATCAGCAATTGACGCCCGCCGGAAATATCAGGCGTCCACCCTTGGACTTGTTATGCTCGTGGGTGAAGAAGAGTTGGGATCTTATACCACCTGAACTAGTCTCCAAGAGCTTCAAAAGGACTGGGATTTCGAATGCACTAGACGGTTCCGAAGATGATGCAGTGTGGCAGGGAGACGAAGAATCTGATACTGGTATTAACAGAGGCGAGGACGGCGCATCAGATAGCGAAACCTGCGATAGCGACACCGAAGATTTGGAATAAATTGCGTACCGGTAAGTCCGCATTTCACAACAAAGTGATAATTTTTTGCAAGTGTAATATTTGAACTTTAATACTCAAATTAATGACAAATTAACTTAATAGGTTCATTTTTATTTTCAGGTTGGAAAAACGTTCGCCAAATTGTTGTGAAAAATTATGAATTTTGTTTTAGACTATTTTAATTATTTTGATGTATAAACGCGAGTATTACGTGCATCTTAAATTTGTATCAAACACAATTTAGTTATAAATACATTTTTTGAGTAATACAAATACTGGTATTAAATATTCATCGTATAATGGTCGCACCCTACAATTTTTTTCAAAAATGTTGGTATAAAAAGTGCGACGATTATGCCGTGAAATACGGTAGTCTCTATGCCAGGGTTGTCTGTTGTTTCATAAAGCATGGCTGCCAGATACAAGGCAAACAGAGTTGGAGCAAGTACACAATCCTGCTTCACTTCATGTGTGATTGGGAATGGTTTGGAAAAGTTGTTTTGAAGGAGAATCTGTCCAGTCATACCATCATGAAGTGCTTGCACCAGGCCCACAAAATGCTCATGACAGCCAAAGCATCTCAGAACTGCCCACATAGCGAGTCTTGGAACACTGATGATAAACTTAACCATAATAAGTATTTTATTTGATCCTGAATTGACTTGTCTGAATCTATTCAAGAAACTATTTAAAATAGTTAATGTTGGATCCACCTTGTCAATACACTTTTAATGATTGAAAATTATTTATTTTATCATACATGTTTCAGGAAAAATATCAATTCCCTTCATCGGTGATGTCAAATCAATATGATAAAAAAAATTTCAATCATTAAAAGCGTATTGACAAGGTGGGCTGAACATAAACTATTTTAAATAGTTTCTTTAATAGATTCTTAGAACACTATAGAAGGCCTTTTCCACGTCATAAAACACAAAACAGAGAGGCTTCTGTTGTTCTCTGTATTTCTCTTGCAATTGCCTTGCACAAAAGATCATGTCATCAGTACCTCTGGAGGCTCGGAAAACACGTTGAGACTCTGGGAGAGTCCACTCGGAGATGACTTGCAGGTGGCTAAGCAGGATCCTTCCGAGAAGTTTACCTACAACGGATAGCAGAGAAATGCCACAATAGTTGTCACATATACTACGGTCACCTTTCTTGAAAATAGTAATGATTATTGGCATTTTTGAGATCGCCGAGTACTTTCTGGGTTTTCCAAATTGAGAGAATGAGATTAAAGAGCCTTGTTTTCAGGGGTAAGCCTCCACCTTGAATTAGTTCCAGAGCGATGTTGTCTGGTTCAGGGGTTTTCCTAGGTTTCAGCCTATCAAGTGCCACACAGAATTCCTGATAAGTTGGTGGCATCGCCATCCATGGTTGAGGGGGGAGTTGTGGCACATCCCAAATAAAGTCATTGGCAGCAGTGGAGCTTCGGTTTAAAAGAGTGGAGGAGGGTTCCTTCCAGTGTTCCAGGATGTCTCTACCATCGTAAGAGTGTTAGCACCATCAACTGTTTTCAGAGTTCCAACTGAAGAGCGAGATGGACCGTAGATCTCTTTTACTCCTGCGTAGAAGTTCTGCAGTCTTTGGAGTTCTAGAGCCTTCGCCTGCCACCAGCTGTTCTTCATTTCTCTTATTTGAGTGTGACATTTCTGTTTCAGACCTTGAAACACAGCAGCCTCCACAGTGGATGATGGATCTTGAAGAAGGTATCACAATTGGGCTTCCCATTTCGTACTGATAAAGCTCAGAATTTGTTCACTGTTGTCCTTGAACCAGTCTTGCTTCTTTCTTTTCTCGTAGCCGATGATTTCCTCAGCTGACTCAACGATAGCCCTTTGGAGTATTGACCATTCTTGCTCCACGTCATTTGTGCATACTGGATTGCTTACAAATGGTTCATGATCGCATTTTGGAAGTCTGACAATGTGATTTATCTGAGAGCTTGAAAGTGGCAAACTTGCGTCGGGGCTTTCTTGGGTGATGCACAGTTGGTTTCCGATGGAAGGATATTCTGAGCCGACAGATCAGAAGTTTGTGATCTTACCAATAATCATCATTACTCTTAATAATAATAATAATAATAATAATAATAATAATAATAATAATAATAATAATAATGATAATAATATTTTTTTCTTTTCTTTTTCGAGGGAGTGTGGAAAATCTTTCATAAGACGCTTGTGAGGGTCCGCACTCAACAAGTGTGTGGGGATTCTTACCCACTAAAAACCACACTCCCTTTTCCCACAACGTTTATCTCCGCCCCGGAAACCGTTCTCGCATTACTTCAGGACGGATGTCGTGCTTAATGCATCTTGTGCTTCATCTTCCTTCTTCTGCTTTACTGTCTGTCGTAATTGTCCAGGTCCTTCTTCTTCTGACACAGAATATTTTCTACGTAGACTGCCACCTGATCCGAAGATTCTTGACTTCGTAGCATTACTGACACGATCCCTCCTGGCGTCAATTCTCCCTGCATAACTTCTAAGCATCTTCTTTGTGGCAGCCAATGAACACACACAAAGAAAGTATGTAATACGTCATCGATATCACCGCAGTATATGCACACCGGACTGGTTACTAGCCCTGGCCTATGAAGAAATTTTCGGAAGTATCCATGACCTGTCCAGAACTGTGTGAGATAGTAGTTCACTTCACCATGATTTCGGCCAACCCATACGCCCAGAGAAGGTATCAGTCTTTTCGTCCATTTCCCTCTAGAGTCATCTTCGCATCTTGTTTGCCATCGTTGCATTCTGCGACTAAGAGTCAAAGCCTTTGCCCTTTTCCTTCCTAGCTCTTCTTGTGTGAGCCAAATTTCTTGTCTTTCGAAGGCCAACAAGTCAATAGGAGCTACTGCTGCTACTACTAGAATCGCAGGTTCTGATACTGTGCGATATGCGCAAGCAATTCGTAAAGCTGCTCTCCGTTGTACGGCCGCAATTCTTGTCCGATATTTTTAATTTTTAACGATTCAGCCCAAATTTCCGAACCGTATAGCAGTATCGATTGAACAGTCGACATGAGAAGTCGCCTTTTACTAGATTTCGGCCCCTTGATATTTCCCATGAGTCTACTCAGTGCAGTCATGGTTTTCGCTGCCTTATCTGTTACCTGTTGGATGTGGTCCCAATATGTAAGCTTAGTATCAAGCGTTACACCAAGATATTTTGTACTCCTAGTTGTTTCGATGGCTATCTGCCCGATCTGCATCGGTACAACAGTATTAATCCTTTTCCTCGTCAGGAGGACAATTTCCATTTTATGATCTGCGAGTTCTAACTTGTGATTTATCATCCATTCTTTGACAGGTCGCATCACATGATTCAATTTAAATTGAGCCAGCTCTAGGTTACGGGTTACTATCACAGCAACCACATCATCAGCATAACCCACAAGTTTTACATCTTCTGGCATCTTCAGCTGTAACAAACCATCATACATGATATTCCAAAGGTGTGGTCCAAGAATTGAGCCTTGCGCTGCCCCAGCTGTGAACCGTTTTCTTCTCTGACCATCTTCCGTGTCATATAACAATGTACAGTCTTTCAAATAGTCTCGCAGTATGTACATGAGATATTCTGGTAGCTTGAAAATTTCTTGTAGATCTTCCAAAATATCACTCCATCTTGCCGAGTTGAAAGCATTTTTAACATCTAGAGTCACAAGAAGCGTCAGCTTTCTAGAGTAATGATTACCCATTTGAGCTTGTTCTGCTGCCTTCACCACTTCCTTCACAGCATCTAGCATTGAGTGACCTCTGCGAAATCCATGTTGTTGGTCAGGTAGGTCGCCAGCTAATCAGAGTGCTGCTAGTATTCTCGGTTGTAGTAGCTTCCCTAAACCTTTCCCGGCGGTGTCCAGTATACATAGAGGTCTGTAACCCCCAGTTTTCCCTTTACTGATCAGAGCCAATCTAGCTATCTTCCAACGAAAGCTGAAAATTCCCGCTTCCAAACAATGAATATACATTCTAAAGAGCAGTTGAGGACATAATTCGACTGCCACCTTCAGTACTTCTGCTGGAATACCATCTAGTCCAGGGGCTTTCTTATTTCGAAGGGAATTAATTGCTCTTATCAATTCTTCAGTTGTAAAAGGTGGTACGTTATCTAGTTCTTTCTCAGCCTCAACATCAATCCTCTCTGCATGATTAGGGAATAGTGTGTGTACTATTTCTTCCATGGTGCGTGGATCCATGATAGGGCTTGGTAACATCCCGAATTTCTTCATAACAATTTTATACCCTAATCCCCATGGATTTTCATCCACTTCCTTAGACATTTCCCACCACTTGTCGGCTTTACTCTTTTTAATTGTACCGTGGAGTGGGGTGACATTGATCCTAAGGGGTGAGATTGATCAAAGCATTTCACTTCGAATTTCATTCTGTGCAGCCTAAGTGATTTTAGGAAAATTTCTTATTTTTATTTTGGCAATGAGTTCAGATTTTGAAGTTGGTGAACTGTAAAAATGGAGTGTGTACAAAATGGTGGAATGAGTTTAGAAGCATGTGAAAATATTTCCTGATAATCAGCTATTTTTGTGCTATAAATACTAAGAAAGGTAAGTCTTAAAGTTATAGAAACACAGCGTGACCATCATAATTATCTGTTACTGCTATTTGTGGGCTATTATTTAATGATTTTTTATTTCTTAAATATTCATTCCTGAGGGAGATATTAACCTTCAAACTTGATGGGGTGACATTGATCACTTTTAAGCTTAACTGTTTCCTACCTGTTTTAAAAACAGTTTGTTACTGTTTAATTAATTAATTAGACATTAGACAATATTCACATGCACTACATAACAAAGAAAATGAGCATACTTGATCTTATTTCATGCAACAGATCAAAAATTAAAATAAAAGAATAAATAAAAAAGAAAAGATGAAAACTACTAAGCATCTAATTCCACAGATGACATTACACTGGTAATCAATACAAAATTCTCACACATGTTCTTGGACTTTTCATTTTGCTTTCCCTGGAACCCCTTGAATTTATCAATTTTAGCTCGAAGCATATCTCTATTAACTTTTTCATTGCCGAGTTTTGATGACCAGCCAAGCCTTGCGGGCCGGGTTTTTTAAAAAGGAAGAAGCACTATGACAGATACATATTTACTGAAGCTATTAATTGAATGCATATCGTCCCCTTAGTACTGCAGCCCAATACGATGTCTAGGATGAAGTGAGATTATATTTTACACGATATTTTATGACCGGATGCCTTTCCTGACGCAAACCTCAGTTGAGAAGATAATGAATATGAAATGAATGGTGATGATGATGATGTGGTGAATGAAACTGGGTACAGAAGTGGAAGGAATCGGCTATGGCTTATGGATAGGAACTGTCCTGGAGGAGTGTAAAAAGGAAACCACAAAGAAAACAGAAGAAATTCTCAGGACAGCTGACGAGGTTCGAACCGACTCGCCTGCCGAGTGCAGAGATTGGCTCCATAGCCGTAGCATGTTAATACGCGCCGCTGCTCCGCTTGGTGATACTATTACTGAAATATAATATAAAATTCTTTATCCAAGAACTGGTAATATCAAAATCATTTACATTTGGGAAAAAAATAATTTATCTGGGGAAGGGGTGACAATTCCGCATGAGACTTATCATTACTACTTTGTTGCGCACCTTCTTGTAGTTCATTGTCGCCACTTAGATATTCTCCCCCTTTGTTATCAAAATATAGCACTCCAGAATCACTATTTATGAGGAAACATTCAATTTCTTCGTCAACAAGAGATGAATGTATACTTCAAGACGCCATGATGGCTACATGTAAGCGTGAAATATGTTCCACTCCAACAAATCTGAAATAACACCAGATCGCTTTCAAAACATGTGAAATGGAGTTGTATATCTGAAGTACAGAACTTCTTTGAGAATTTTCATGGAATCTCAAAGCATGACATTATATCGTGTTCATTTGTGAGATCGGTGAAGTACACACGGCACCAGAACGTATATATACGGGTTTGGCGGACGTGGCATGGCATTCAAAAACGTATATATACGGGTTTGGCAGCGATTGGGTTAAAGATTTCTTTTGAATTGATGCCAACTTCCTTCATGTCTTTTCTTGTTTCTTCTACCCAGTTAGTAGTTGCTTTTAATTTGATGATGTAGTTAAATATTTTCTTTGTTAGTCAAGTTGTATTTATTCTTGTGACATGTGCATAAAACTTCAGTCTCTTACGTATGCTGTCTGTCTGTCTGTCTAGATCTTCATTTCTCCTCTTCCTCCATGTACCACCCTTTCTTTTCTCAGGTCCTAAGAACTTTCCAAAGATTTTTCTTTCTTTCTTCTCTAGCTCATTCATTTCCCCTCTCTTATTCACTATCAGACATTCTGAACTACAAAGTCCCTCTGGCTTGATAACCATGGTATAGCGTCTGATCTTTGCTCTGTAAGATATTGTTGTTTTATTATATGTATTCTGTCGTCATCATCATCGTTGACCAACTCCAGTTTCCCAGGTGTGGTATAAGATCCCCTTCCATTTTGTTCAGTCCATGAACCATTCTTTGTTCACAATCCGCTCCCAATTCTCTCTCCTCTGCATCCTTCTTCACTAAGTCTTTTTTCTAGGTCTGCTCACTCTTTCATACTCCTTTCTTGCAGACCTATTGGCACTCATTCTTTTTACATGACCAAACCACTTCAGTCTATGTCTATTCTGTACTAATCTATTATTATTATTATTATAATTATTATTGCTGAGCTGAGGAAACAATGCCTGCGACTCAGACGAAGGACACAAAGAGCACGACATAACGATGAAGCTCTCTCAGTAGAGTATAAGACTATGAAGAAAAAACTGTGAAATCGAAATGATGAAGTTCTGGGAGAAGAAGAAAGGACTAACCAAAAAGTCAATTGTTTACAGTGGTCCAAAGTAGGCCAAAATTGAAGAAATATTATTATTATTATTATTATTATTATTATTATTATTATTATTATTATTATTATTATTCTGCATAAAAAACTTGTCAAAGATGTTTATTATTTATGGAAGTAATATGATTAATTTTATCAAATATAAGAAATAGAATTTATGTATATCTGTTTTTGCAAAAAACTTCATTAGACATTAGACAATATTCACATGCACTACATAACAAAGAAAATGAGCATACTTGATCTTATTTCATGCAATAGATCAAAAATTAAAACATAAAAGAATCAATAAAAAAGAAAAGATGAAAACTACTAAGCCTCTAATTCCACAGATGACATTACACTGGTAATCAATACAAAATTCTCACATATGTTAATATTTTCCCCAGTGTAGTAGCAAAACATATGGCAGTTTATAGGCATACAAAGACATGCACTTTAACAGTATTTTGAAATTGTTCTGGTATCTGACATCAAGAAAGAACGAGGTATAAAACTCACGAAGTTTCTGGCGTTGAGTATTATCCCATTTCCCAAGGAAATATTCTTGCTGTTTCACCTTCTTACCCTCACGTTCTTCATGATACTGCCTGATATGTCGCCCGTGACAAAGTTCGTATGTCCAGTAAGACTCCAACTGCAAGTATAATTTCCAGTTAAAAAACTGACAGAATTTAATTATAAATTAATTTATACATTTATAAGTACAGTAAGAGCTTACACCATATTTACTTGTATAATTCACACATTCTTATTCTAAATTTTTAAAGCTAAATTGAAATAAAACCCCTGTGTCTTTGTTTAATACTGAAAGGTACAGCTTTTTGCAAGCTGTTTGAACAGCCCATTAAAACTGGTAGGTTGTTCAGGCGTTGGTGAGATAAGACACAGGAACAGGACAGTAGGCAATGGTATGATGATAAACGGGCCTAAAAGTCAGGTTGTGAGTTTCACAAATAGAAAAGGTCTGTCAGTTTTAAGTACTGTATTGATGTGGTGAAAGTTACTTTTGACGATCATTGTAAGTAAAAAGGTGTTAATATAAAGAAAGATCTTCATTGGGGTAATCACATAAATGGGATTGTAAATAAAGGGTACAGATCTCTGCACATGTTTGTGGGGGTATTCAGGGGTTGTAGTAAGGATGTAAAAGAGAGGGCACACAAGTCTCTGGTAAGACCCCAACTACCGGTAATGTGTGGTTCTAGTGTATGGTACCCTCACCAGGATTACTTGATTTAAGAACTGCAAAAATCCAAAGAAAAGCAGCTTGATTTGTTCTGGGTGATTTCTGACGAAAGAGTAGCGTTACAAAAATGTTGCAAAGTTTGGGCTGGGAAGACTTGGGAGAAAGGAGACGAGCTGGTTGACTAAGTGGTATGTTTTGAGCTGTCAGTAGAGAGAAAGCATGGAATGACATTAGTAGACAAATAAGTTTGAGTGGTATCTTTAAAAGTAGGAAAGATCACAATATGAAGATAAAGTTGGAATCCAAGAGGACAAATTGGAGCAAATATTCATTTATAGGAAGGGCAGTTAGGGATTGAAATAACTTACCATGGGAGATGTTCAATAAATTTCCAATTCCTTTGCAATCATTTAAGAAAAGGCTAGGAAAACAACAGATAGGGAATCTGCCACCTGGGCAACTGCCCTAAATGCAGATCAGTAGTGATTGACTGATTGACTGACTGGGAGGGTAGTGACCATGGCCTTAAATGCCATTTATCTAGCCTGAAAATCTATGAAAAACCATCTTCAGGGTTGTCAACAGTAGGGCTCAAACCTCCCGTCTTCTGAATAGAAGTTCACATGTACTTAACATGTATTGTGTAACCAACTTAGGCCTATAGACTGAAAGACATAAGGTAAGTAAAAAAGAATGCCTGCCTGCTTGTCATGATCGTTAAGGCAGCAAGTCTTTATAAATGACACTGTTGTTAGTTGACCGAGCCGAGTGGTTGTGTGTGTTAACGTGCTATGGCTATGGAGCCAAACTCTGCATTCAGGAAACGAGCGAGTTCAAACCCCGCAGTCGGCTGTCCCGAGATTGGTTTTCTGTGGTTTCCCATTTTCAATTCCAAGCAAATGCCAGGGCAGTTCCTATTCTTAGGCTACAGCTGATTCCTTCCATCTGCTTACCCAATTTCATTCACCATCAATCATTTCATCTTCATCACCTCCTCAACTGAGGTTGGCGACAGGAAGGGCATCTGGTCATAAAAGCAGGTCAAACAACGTTGTCTCACCTCATCCCCGACCCCGAATCAGGAAACGAGACTAAGGGGTGGATATAAATCTGAATGCTGGATGGTAGGGTAGGAAAGATGGTGGTATAAAATTCCTAATAACCAGACCGCGTGCCAAAAGCCTGGGTTCAACATTAAACCTCTCTCCAGTGCTCATATAGAGTGAAGGCATGTGACGCTGTTGATCATGATTTGTCTGTTGGATGGAGATGTTAAGCCTTGAGCAGATGTTATCTGACAGGAGTAGGTTATGCACAGACACTAGGTTCCACCCTCTCCTTACCTCCGTAACATCAACATTTTACACTATTAAGTAAAATGAAATGGCGTATGGCTTTTATTGCCGGGAGTGTCCTAGGACATGTTTGGCTCAAAAGGTGGAGGTCTTTCGATTTGACTCCCGTAGGCGACCTGCGCGTCATGAGGATGAAATGATAATGAAGACGACACATACACCCAGTCCCCGTGCCAGGGAAATTAACCAATGATGGTTAAAATTCCCGACTCTGCCGGGAATCGAACCCGGCACCCCTGTGACCAAAGGCCAGCACGCTAACCATTTAGCCATGGAGTCGGGCACAGCATTAAGTGATCACACTGGACACAGAAACTCATACACATGTGTATGGGTTGTCACCTCCTGAGGCCAGGAATAAACTTAGTGTTTGACAAAGAGGTGTGCACAAATAAATGAAGATCACAAACTGCCCATCATCATAGTATATACTATGGACTGTATCCAAGCGCCTGGACACTAGAACACCAAGTCAACAAGAATACAATTTTATGCAGCTGATGTGAAGAAACACTGGATGTTTTATTCTCACTTGGATGGTTTTTGTTGCTTTTTCACTGTTCTATTTAATGTAGCAAAATAAGTGATCAGCTTAAAGGCTTAATGTATGTTGGAGTTAGAGAAAATTGATATTTCTGTACATGTTTCTGAATTCATACACCATCTTAGATCATTAGTCAGTACAAACAGAGAGGAGGGGGGGTTGTGTGTGTGTGTGTGCGCGCGCGCGCGCGCGCGTGCGTGTGTATGGAACAACACTCAAGGGAGACTACATGATTAAGATGAGCGAATTCGAGCATAGTCTTCACAAATAACCCACAAAAACTCCATGAACCAAACATGAAAGAATAACAATAGACTTATTTATCAAATACACATTTTTTTGCAAATCAAATGTATGAGATCGAAATGATATAAGCAACTGAATTAGGATCACCAAATCTGCAGGACAGAAATGTAGTCAGAAAAATTGCTCACATAAGGGGATTTGAGGAAGACGAGCAGAAACCAACACGACGTACTTGGTCGGAGGAACAGAAATTATAACAATCTATGAAAATAAAGAACTATTGGGCAAGGACAAAAGCTCAACAAAGGTTGATTCCGCGTGGTCCAAAGTGAACTATTCGTGCAGAAGAGGAAGAAGAAGCAAACAAGTTGTGAGCTGCAGCTGCCCTAGAAAACCATTCTGAGTTATTTGTATATAGCTGGTCTGCAAACCTTGCAAAGTAATTTGTTTCACAGTGCTGTGTCATCAATGTTTGACAGCTGAACATTACACACAAAAATATGAGGGTAACTGAAGAAGGAAGTTACCCTATGTCATTGCTCAGAAACAAAGGAATGAAGTTTACTCCAACTCATACATCCAATATTTTGTAGTCACACTAACAGACTGCACACCAAGTTCCCAAATTGGTAAACCAGAACCTTGGTGCAGTGACAGTTACAAAATGGTGAACGTACCTACTGAATAAGTGGTTATGTGAAGAGGTCCATATTACTATATGTTCTACAGGTGAAAACACGGAAACTGTCCACATTCATCGGAAGATTGTTTCTGTGTAGAGAGAAGTAATGTCTGTCTAACAAGTGTGGAAGTGGTGCCATGAATTTGCAGAGGCTCGAATGATGTGAAAGACAAAGAGTGGAGCCATCCATCAACATCAGACACATTTGTTCATCCTATCGATGGAATGGTTCGGAAGAACAGATGTGTAATGTTGAATCTGTTACAACTGCTCGACAAACAGGACAAAACTTTTTCATTTAGGAAAGGAGGCATCCGATTCTACACTATCACAAATGATTGAATAACTAAGTGATTATGTTGCAAAAATGATGTGGAAATTAATAACTGCATTGGAGCAGCTGCACTTGGAAAACAAAGTCAGCATGTCTTCCTGTCTCGTGAAATGCAGTTACATAGCAAATAGGCTGTGTACAAGGCTGTTGTTCTCCCAACTCTGTCACAGGTACAAAGGATACTCTACAGAAGAATCAACTGTGATAGTTATCAGAATACATGGACCAAATGGAAAATGATCATTTCTGAAAGAAGATCCTCTTCAGTGAACTGCAGGATGAGAAAAGAAAGGTTGGGAGACAAAAGCTAAATTATAAAGATATCCTTAAACAGAAGAGTCACTGCAAGCTGGAGTGTGTTAAACTCGAGCACTTAGAAAGAAAGTGATGCAAGTTTACACTCAAGATAATGCTTTTGAAAAAGAATGGCTACAGAAGCTGGGTGAGAAGCGAGATGCCATATAAAGCAACAGTTTATGTACACCTACAATACAGAGAACATCCTTCAATGTGTGGTTGCTGGATGCTGATTGGGTTCATCACCCACGGCCGATCATATCGAAGTAACCAGCACAGTAATACAGTAATCGCTGTTACCACATATGGTCAAAAATTTGGTATGTAATGTTGAAAAATAAATGATGAGTAATGCCAAATCAAAGCAGTGGTTTTTTTATTATCTTGACCTGCTTTTACCCATTCAACAACAAAATGTCAGGGAAACATCCTTTTCTGACTCACCCTTGTAAATAATACTTTCATGGGATTAATCAATATCAAATAGAATTGTTTTACATCGGTTCGAAACATTCAAAACTCAACAGACATTGAAGTGTCAGAATTTCCTCCTGCAAGAATTTCCCAAAGTGATGTGTGGCCAGATATAGTAAAAAATTTGTAATATAATGTTGAAAAATAAATGAGTAGTGCAAACTAAGCAGTGTATTTTACCTTGCCCTGCTTTTACCCGTTCAACAACAAAGCACTAGGGAAACTTCTTTTTTTTATTCACCCTTGTAAATAATGCTTTCATGGGCCTAATCAATATCAAATAGAATTTTTACATCCATTTTAAACACTAAAAGCCTCAACAGACACTGAAGTATCAGAATTTTCTCCTGAAAGAATTCCCCAAAGTGCTGAAAACTAATGACACAGACATGTAGAATTTCAGTACCTATAAATGCTACTAACCTCTGCATGTCTATCTAAGAAACAGACGACCAAAAATAACCAAACATAACCGACAGCACCATTGAGGTCAGTTAAACTCTTAGGGCCGATTGCAGAAACGATGACTAGTTTTAAGCTGTAGACATCGTCTACCTAAACAACGTCTAAATCAGGTACGATCTTCCATTGCATAAACAATGTTCAGTCGATGTTTAACTAGACGTTGCTTAAAGTTTCAATTTTGGTTTGAAAATGGAAACAGAAATATCTTTCATGCAACTCTTTGCTTGTTGCAACCAATGAAATTCGGCGGTGCGTGTGCCGAACGCCAGTCAGCTGTTTATCTTCGTACACATTATTCAAATATGGCTAAGCATGAGCATGACTTGCCCACAGATAAGAGTATTATCGCTTTTGGTGGAAATTAAATTTCATAATATTATCGACGCTAAAGCGACACACCACAGTATGGGAAGTGTAGCTTTCATTATAGGGTTGTTACAGTGAGTGTAATCTACTCATAAATACGGCAGCTTTGACGAAGAGCAGATGAAGCAATAGTAATGTGTAACCGAGTGTGTTGTACAGGCCATATAGATGTAGCTAGCATTCTGGAGATCGTAGGTTCGAAACGCATCATCGGCAGCCCTGAAGATTGTTTTCCATAGTTTCCCTATTTTTACACCAGGCAAATACTAGGGCTGTTATTATGGCCACGGCTCTTCTTTCCTAATCCTCTTTAAACAATTATCACCACCACTTGCCTTTTATTATGTGATAGTTGCCGAAAACTTATAGGATTATATCTTCGTCTTCTTCTTTTATGACCACATAGGATCACTTTAGTCAGTCCGTCGTTCAGGTCTCTTTGAAGGGATTGTTCGGGCTTTGCGGTCCTCCCAGTACTTCTTCAGACGCTCCGATCTTCGTGCCCTTTCCTCAGTTGAAAATGTGCGTGTTGTTGGTTTGTTTTGTGTAAGGGTAAAGCGGAGGTTTGTATTCTTGAGTTTTGTATTCAATTTTATATATATATAAAAAACCAATAGAACCTACTTTTTAGTTTTCACTATTATGTGCGTTTACTTGGCAGTAAATATAAGTGAATCCCTTCCGGTTGATGTATGTGAAAGGCCCTCTGACAATTGGGACATGTAATTCTGATATGTATGTAGTCGAAGTGACCTATAATTCCATGGAAATTACCCCATGTATATAATCAAATATATCCGTTGCCAAGAACTGTATTCAAGTTGACAGTTACTGGACTGTCACTTTGTCAGTCTCAAGACACAAGTCTCTTGAAAAATGAAACCTTATTTTAACATGTATCTCCCGGTGCATGTCAAACGAATTGCTGCGATTTAGCAGCGGGTGACTCACAGAGAGGCCGTCGGACTAACCTTTCTTCCCGGAATCGTCTCAACATGCTAATACAAATTACATATTTCATGGTACATAACCTCTGATTGTGATTCACTCCTCCCATTTGAGGTTAAACAGTGCTCTTGACAGTGTCAACAGTGGAACCTCGATTCTCCGTTTTTGGAGGGACCACCGTAAAAAAAAGTACAACACGAGAAAACGGAAAATCCGGGAATGAATGAACCATGAACAATTTGGCTAAACATCACAAAAAAGAAATATGTATACTTAAAATCTTACAAACACCCCTAAACCAAACCAAACTACAGCCCCAATGGGCCTTCCGCCTACCAAGCGACCGCTGCTCAGTCCGAACGCCTGCAGATTACGAGGTGACGCATGGTCAGTGTGACGAATCCACTCGGCCGTTATTCCTGGCTGTCTAGACCGGGGTCGCCATCTCACCATTAAATAGCGCCTCAATTAAAGGTACAATTAAAATTAAAAATAGGAGAGGATTTCCACCAATCAATACTTATTTATTGTATATATTTAACTACAGGACCGGTTTCGACCTCATATTCAAGGTCATCTTCAGCTGAACCATACATACATATTTATATAATGAAGCTTTGATTAAGATTGTGGTGTTGAAGGAATGCCATATGATGATGATGTACATTTAGTTACATACAAATGGGGCACGTCTTAGCGTGAACTGGCGTATATGTCATTCTGTACAATATTGCAACTGTATGTCTAAAATGTTGAAGGTCTTAAAACTAGTGTATAAAACACGTCTTTTCCTAAACTAACTTATATATATGTACAAGATAAAAACAATATATAAAAACACTTCATGCATATGAACATTCGTTCTTGCTTGGTGATCAATACATCGACTAACTTCCGTATTTAAGTCTTATTCACAGTTGTGCACTTCAGCTGCTATTCTTAGAGTTTGTAAAATTGCATGGATAAAAGTTTTGTCTTCCTGTGCGTATGTGAGATAAAACACTTTCAATTTAAAAAAAGGTGCCAAATGTATGGATGAAATTCAATGAATCCTCAAATACCTACTGCTAAAGCTTATCCCAAAATACACAAAGAACATATTCCCATGAGACCTATTATTAACTACAGAGCAAGCCCAACCTATAAACTTTCGCAATTTATTCAATGATTTCTCAAAAAG
This sequence comes from Anabrus simplex, assembly GCF_040414725.1. Classification (NCBI taxonomy): domain Eukaryota; kingdom Metazoa; phylum Arthropoda; class Insecta; order Orthoptera; family Tettigoniidae; genus Anabrus; species Anabrus simplex. Next base: position 60,847,865 of record NC_090273.1, on the reverse strand, counting down.
CACTACGTATTCTTAGCTAATAAAACAGTACGGAACTCAATAGAATTTTGTAATAGGACAAAAGGATTAAAGATTGAACCATATCACAAACTCGCATCATTTGACATAATAAACATGTACCCAAACATTCCCACAAAACGAACAATAGAAATCATTGAATCTAACCTAAAAAGTCATAGCAATCTAAGCACTTTGGAAATAGAAGAGTTCATTAAATTACTTAATTTTGCCATTAGTAACAACTACTTTAAATTCCATGATACTATCTATCAGCAACAGGGTTTACCAATGGGATCTCCCGCTTCTGGTATAATTGCCGAAATTTACATAGACTATTTAGAGCACACATTCATCAACATAATAGACCATATATATTTTTTTTTTTTTTTTGTGTGTAGATTTGTTGATGATATCTTTATCATCCTCGACAATAGGTCCACAAATGAAACATATATTAGATAAACTCAATACAATAGATTCCCATATAAAATTTACCATGGAATCCGAAAACAATCACAAACTGAACTACCTGGACATAACGACAACTAGACATGATGACCACCTTTCTTACAGAATATACAGAAAACCCACGCATACCTCAAATACAATTAAAATGGATTCCGTTCACCCCAACATACACAAAAGAGCAGCCTACTATAGCATGATACACAGAGCATTCAATATACCATTAACAAAAGAAGATCTAAACAAAGAATTACAATTAATTCATGACATAGCTAAAAACAATGGATTCAAGAAAGACATGGTTAACAAAATCATTCACAAAATAAAATCCCAACCCAAAACCAAACTAACAAAAGTAAACGAACCCAAGAAAGACTTTTTTTTTTTTTTGCGAGGGACTTTACGTCGCACCGACACAGATAGGTCTTATGGCGACGATGGGATAGGAAAGGCCTGGGAGTTGGAAGGAAGCGGCCGTGGCCTTAATTAAGGTACAGCCCCAGCATTTGCCTGGTGTGAAAATGGGAAACCACGGAAAACCATTTACAGGGCTGCCGATAGTGGGATTCGAACCTACTATCTCCCGGATGCAAGCTCACAGCCGCGCGCCTCTACGCGCACGGCCAACTCGCCCGGTCCAAGAAAGACTATGCACTATTCACTTTCAATAATGTACACATATACCCCATAACTGATATTTTTAAAAAACATAACCTAAGAATAGCATTCAGAACTACACACAATAGTACCAACATCATACCCAATGTCAGGACAATCAACAGCAACAACAAATACAACCACTCAGGGGTATACCACATCAAATGTAATAACTGCGAGACCAGCTATATCGGACGTACCGGTAGAAACTTCCTAACCCGATATAACGAACACATAAACGCAGTGAAACACAATCATTTTTCCTCAATAGGACAACATGTCGCAGACTATAAACACAGTTTCACAAACATCGATAACGATATGCAAATCCTAAACATAAACCCCAAAGGCCCCCTGCTCAACATAACAGAAGAATTTTACATCACTTTAGATCAGTATACCAATCCAAATTACAACATAAATGAAAACACAGAAAAAACTATCATCATCTTCAATACAGTTATCCCCCCCTAAAAAACCCTTACCTTAAGTTAATCGATAAACAGAACGCAACAAGCAACAGAAAAACACCAAACAACACACCCAGCTCCATCCCTACCCCCACAACAACAACTCTCCCTACCCCTCCTTCCCTTCCCCTCACAGCAGCTAGTATAAGCCCAAGAAGAACACGAAGTAGTACATTACAAGCTCGCATGTCAAACACAACTCAGCTACACCAACAACAGTAAGTACATATTCTAATTCACACACATAACCCTTAGACATTCCTCCACACAATATCACTTATAACTCAATCTTATCTTCCACAGATAAACATAACATCATTGCACAGCTACAAATGGGAAAGGAGCCACTACTTTGAAACCAATGTCATCCAAATTTACGGACGCCAAAAAGACAACATGAATTGGTTCTAATAAAAGGGCAACACACACAGCAGAGCTGAACATATTTTACTTGAATTTCATCCATACATTTGGCACCTTTTTTTAAATTGAAAGTGTTTTATCTCACATACGCACAGGAAGACAAAACTTTTATCCATGCAATTTTACAAACTCTAAGAATAGCAGCTGAAGTGCACAACTGTGAATAAGACTTAAATACAGAAGTTAGTCGATGTATTGACCACCAAGCAAGAACGAATGTTCATATGCATGAAGTGTTTTTATATATTGTTTTTATCTTGTACATATATACAAGTTAGTTTAGGAAAAGACGTGTTTTATACACTAGTTTTAAGACCTTCAACATTTTAGACATACAGTTGCAATATTGTACAGAATGACATATACACCAGTTCACGCTAAGACGTGCCCCATTTGTATGTAACTAAATGTACATCATCATCATATGGCATTCCTTCAACACCACAATCTTAATCAAAGCTTCATTATATAAATATGTATGTATGGTTCAGCTGAAGATGACCTTGAATATGAGGTCGAAACCGGTCCTGTAGTTAAATATATACAATAAATAAGTATTGATTGGTGGAAATCCTCTCCTATTTTTAATTGTGCAATTGTCAATACGGAAATGAAGATTATAGATTACGATATCAATTAAAGGTAATCGTAGACTGAATGAACCTGGAACCAGCCCTCATATCCAGGTAAAAATGCCTGACCTGGCCGGGAATCGAACCTGGGTCCTCCGGGTGAGAGGCAGGCAAGTTCGACCACGGGGCCGGCTTCAAACATTAATTACCGGTACACGGCTTAAAAGTCTCGCAACTTTACATTCAGTTTTACCGGGGAAACTTCGTCGGTTTCCTCTGAAAACTACTTTCAGACCAGCAACTTTGATTGGTCAAACTGTTCGAAAAACCTAATAACATCAAACCAAACAATCGACCACAAGTATTTTTTTAATTCTCGAATCTAATAAAATAAAGCACATTGGATACAAAAGCGCCCAACATGATGGCGAAATCCCTTTTTCTTTAATTCTTCCATTGTAATTTGGTCACCGGTACCTAGGTACTGTTCGTAGTCAGTTTGTGGAAATCTTGTACCACGCAAATTAGGCCTACGGCCTATATCAACTTTTAAACGTTATGTTGAACTCGAGAATATTGTTTCGAATGTAAGTATCAATTCTCAAGTTTTCGAATGCATTATATTCAATTATGTCCGTCACTAATCACGATTACATTGGAAAGAGAAAAAATATCATCAAAACTTCCGAATTTACGGTTATTCGCGACCTTGAGCTCAGCTGGAAAACGCGCCCGCTGTCCAACTCGGCACGAGTGCGAAATGATGCAAAGGTTTTTACATGTAACGTGCGCAAATAAAACGACTGCGGTTTTAACATTTTAACACAATAACGTGAAATTCGTAGTCTTACATTAGGACCAAAACAGTAAAAGACAATCCCAAAACCTCCCATGGCTTTATGTATGTAAGGTGCAACATCTGTTCAGGTCTCGATAACGTAATCGTATAGGCTACGATAATATTAAGATACTCAATTTGTGTTACTGTACTTAAGAAGGAGTAGTTTAGATTCCTACCTGAAAGCTCAGTGACTATACAGTGCCCTGAGGGAAGTGCCGAAAACCTGTTCAGGATACACTCAGGGAGGGGGGGGGAAAGAAGAAGTAAACATCTAACCCTGGACATAATGTACACGCTTTGCAAGTACGAACATTTGACAAAACTCGTTCCGTCTTCAAGCAGAGCTGTCGAAATGCGTTCTGTCTCCTTCTAATTGTTGTGGACACTCTCTGCTTTATGATTTTGATTCTCCAAACAATACCACCCGAATGCGATGCTAAGATGGTCCCTTATGCAAGTTCACCGCCGATCACTTTTCCTCTTCCTCAAATTACCGCAATGACTGGACGTTAACACCAAGATCCGCAAGTATGCCGTAGCCGTCCTTTCGTGAGATACAGTTTCTTGAAAAACGCGTGATCGAGGATTTAGCATTGATGGGACTGAAATTTCTGAACAGTTGATGCGGGAAATCGTTTCTTCGAGGAACGGATGATGCGGGACTTTTATAACGTGATTTAATTAGGATGCTCACGGGACCACGTAATTTGAACGGATAATACGGGAAAACGTCGTTTCGGGGAACGTATAATGGAGGTTCTACTGTATTTATTTATTTAATATCAATAAACAATACAGGAACCCTATTTTACCATAGGTATATTAGGGTTATAGTTTTAAATCACAACAAAGAGATGTTCTTATTAACTTAGTTTACAGAAAATTTTGTTAATGAATGTGAGAAACTGCACATAACAACATTGTCTTTTGAGTACATTATACAGTGGTTTCGAAAATTCCAGGTTACAACCATTCAGGTGACATTGCAAAAAATATCTTCCCATTTCAAACACTGGACACTCAAATATCAAATGATGCACTGTCTGAACTGATCCACAAAATCATAAGTAGCCGCCTGTAACATTAGGTTTAAAGCGTTCTAAATACGATTTAAATTTTCCATGACCAGTTAAAAATTGAGTTAAAACCAAGTTTGGCACTAACGCTTTACACAATAGTCGATTTCGAACTTCCGGAAAAAATATTTCTCGCGTAACAGATCCTTTAAAATTACATGTCCATAAAATATTCCAGTGATGTAAAATATACTGGTATTGCCTGATTTGTCTTTGAACACAACATATTGGAGATTTATGATATGCAATATCCTAAAGAAACGTACCAGCTGATTTAGCTAATGAGTCTGCTGTTTCATTACCAGTGAATCTAGTGTGACCTCTAATCCAAGATGTACAGATGTGCGAACACTCCCAAGCTATTGCTCTGATATTGATGGCTATTGGATTTAAGTGATATTTACAGTTTACTGAGTTCAATGCAGCTTGTGAATCACTGAAGATTCTAACTCGTTTGTTGTTAGTTTTGCACCATTGCAATGCACACTTTAAGGCCCAAAGTTCTGCCTGAAAAATTGAGCAGTTAGGAGAAAGTTTACACTGAGCTGTAAATATTTCAGCATTGTTCTCATAGACTACAAATGCACAGCCAACACTGTCAATTCCCTCAGAACTTGGTATGCGGGAGCCATCAGTGTATATGATACAGTCATGTGTGTTATAGCAATCTTTACGCATAAGTTTATTGAATTGACTTGGATGAGCAGATTCCAAAAAGTGACACTTATGCTCTAAAATAATGTTGAAAATTGGCGAAGATGATACTCTCTTTTTCTTCAGTAATGACAGGTCGGCTTTGCCAATTCCTGTTAAAAAACTGTGTTTAAACATGACCGGCTGAACATCGGTTTTAGACAGTGTCTAAGTGATAAATAACGTCTCTGCAATGCGGCAGCCATACTTAGGCATTGTTTAACTGTAGACATCGTCTAAATACCGTTTCTGCAATTGGCCCTTAAGGTTTAAATAGCTCAAAGAAAGCTTTGGAAATCCTTATTCCAGAATTAAGATAAAAGTGCCTAACTTACTGTACTTACCCTATAGGAACAGGTTGAAGTAGGTGTGAATACTGGTGACAGAAGATCCAAAGGATTCGGTCCTTCATATATCTCCTCCGAGTCCTTTAAAGAGAGATAATACATTGATACTTAATATTATAGGTGATTAGATTAGACAAGATAGAATATAGTTTAGATATAAGTACTGCCATGTTAATTGTAGTTTATATAACGTAGTTGTCACTGTAATTGGGACACTTAAGTCCTGTAGTGATAAATAAATAAATAAATAAATAAATAAATAAATAAATAAATAAATAAATATCCGCCTCTGTAGCGTAATGGGTTTGATTCCCGGTACTGCCAGAAATTTAAGAATGGCAGGAGGGCTGGTATGTAGTTGAAATGGTACATGCAGCTCACCTCCATTGGGGGTATACCTGAAAAGAGCTGCACCGCCTCGGGATAAGGACACAAGTTTACTTATACTTTTTTAATAAATAAATATGTTCAATTTTTTTTTAAATCACTCTTTTTTTTTATTGTAACCTGAATTATCGTTTCAACAGATATTCAGTTACAACCAACATATAAATTCTAGAAATTACCTTAAATTGTCAGAGATTATTTCCTTACAAGTGTAACAATTTATTAAGATCATAATTTAGATTTTCACTACAAGTGGAATCATTATCATTCTAAAAACAGGAAAGGTAGAACACTCTCCATCACATGCCTCCAAAATACTCATCAATGTCGTTAAAAATAGGATAAAAGGAAAAACTGATCAACTTATTACAGCAGACCAATTCGGATTTAGAACAGGCCAACAAGAGAACCATTCATCCACAAACATTCAGACACTAGGTAGGAAGTCGCCTCATAATGCCGAGTGGTGGTATATTAATGTCTGGGCCAATGACCTACATGTTAGGCCCTGTTTAACAACAAGCAAGTATATTAATGTCAGCTACATAGAAGTTCATATGTTACAGGCACAGTTTGCTTACACTTTCATCAGGTATCTTGGTAGATCATTTAGTGTAAATTCAAATGTTCAGATATAATAGATATAATCCAAGGAGAGGAAATCAAAACCCCGAGATTTACCAATGATACTGTTATCAGTGATTTGGGAAAGTAACAAAATTCCAGAAGATTGGAGTAAAGGAGTCATCATCCTGCTGTTCAAAAAGGGCAACCGACGGAAATGTGGAAATTACAGAGGCATCACGCTGTTGTCACACTCACTGAAGCTGCTGGAAAAGATCATAGAAACAAGACTTAGGAAGATAGTGGAACCTTTGCTTGAGGAAGAACAACACGGGTTCAGGAAAGGTCGGAGTACTGTGGATCTTATCCCTGCAGTAAAGATGCTGACAGAAAAGTACTGGGAATACGGAAGAAATCTTGTGATTGCATTTGTGGACCTTGAAAAAGCATATGATAGTGTTCCTCGAAACAAGATATGGGAATGTCTGGAAGACCTAAAGGTGCCAAAGTACTTAACTGACAAAGTCAAGATGCTATACCAGAAGTGCTACAGCTGTGTCCAGGTAGGCAACGGACGATCAAAATGGTTTGAAACAAAGAGAGGTGTCCAACAAGGAAGTGCTCTGTCACCACTCCTGTTTATAATAGTAATGGACAAGGTCTTCAAATCTATCAAGAAAATGGACAGTGAACCAAACACCCTGGTATTTGCTGATGATGTGCTTTTATGGGGAGAGACAGAAGCTGAAGTTCAGAAGAAACTTAATGAATGGAACAACACATTCAAAAATTTTGGACTGAAGATGAGCAAAACAAAGACAGTGGAAATGACCATCAACAGGGAAGGAACAAGCACAAATATATTTCTGGAAGGAGCAAAAATAGAATCAGCTTCTCACTTCAAGTACCTCAGAAGCACAATATCGAAAGACAACACTGTTAGGCAGGAAATACTCAGCAGGACACAGTAAGCATCAAACTTCTACAGTCAAGTCAGGAATCTCCTCCGGGACTGCAAAATACCACAGAAAGCGAAAACAATCATGTACCATACTTACTTCGTACCAATCCTCACGCACGGTTTAGACACATATACCCTACTAAACTTCAGCACAATCCAAGCAACTGAAATGAGATTCATTAGAACCATGAACCAAACAACCAGAAAGGACAAGATCAGAAATGAAGTGAATAGGAAAGTAGCTGGTATTGACGTTCCAATTATCAGTGTCATAAAGAAACGCAGACTTCAGTGGTATAGGCACATAATGAGAATGAACAGGGAAAGACCTGCCAGAAAATATTTCAACCTTAATCTCTTAGCAAGATGACCACAGGGAAGACCAAGAAAACGTTGGATAGAGACTGTAAGATCAGATGTGGAGGAGAGAGGATACAAATGTGAGGATGTAGTGGATCAGAAGATGTATGAAGACAGAAGGAGATGGCGAGCGCTTGTACACCACACCCGAGAAACTGGAGTTGGGAAATTATAATGATGACTGTTATTTTATCTAAGTCTGTAGAAGATCTACAGAAACTGCTGAATGGTATGGTCTTGGAGAAGGGGTACAAGATGAAAATAAATAAGTCCAATACAAAAGTAATGAAGTGCAGTCGAATGAAGTCGGGTGATGCAGCATTAGATTAGGAAATGAAGTCTTAAAGGAAGTAGATGAATACTGTTACTTGGGTAGTAAAATAACTAATGATGGCATAAGGAAGACATCAAACGCAGACTAGCACAACCACGGAAGGCCTTTCTTAAGAAAATAAATTTGTTCACTTTGAATAATGATATAGAAATTAAAAAGACATGTTTGAAGACTTTCGTCTGGAGTGTGGCACTGTTTGCAAGTGAAGCACGGACGATACGATACCTAGCTCAGAAAGAAAGAGAATAGAAACTTTTGAAATGCAGTATTACAGAAGAATGCTGAAGGTGAGATGGGTAGATTGAATCACAAATGAGGAGATACTGAATCGAATTGGTAAGAGGAGATCAATTTGGCTAAATTTGATGAGAAGAAAAGGTAGAATGATGGGACACATCTTAAGACACCCAGACCTGTTCAGTTGGTATTGCAGGGAAGTGTAGTGTGAAATGTATTTGGTTTCTTTTAATATTGATATTGCATACAAAATCAAGTTAAGATCACTTACGTCACTGCTTTCAAGTTTCTTTGGCTATCTTTCTATTCTTTACGTTACAGAGCCTAAATACAGCAGTTAAAGAGCTTATTTTAGGCACATAAAACATTACTTCCCAGACCTAAACTTCTGCTGTCTATTTATAACCAACAATTTAAATATAAATGATGTTTAAGTTGAAGATTTTTCCATGCATTTCTCCATTTTCTTGAATAAGACTTTGATTTAGAATCTGAGGGAGACAGGAGTGATAGTGAAAATAATTGTGTTTAATTGCAATAAAATACTGAAGGAGACTTATGCAGAAATACAAGGCTGAATGGGAAAGGGGAAGTGCTCTATATACATGGAAAAAGTTTTTTTGTGTGTGTAAATTTCATTAAAAGACCTAAACGAACAGATTACACAAGTTAATTCATGCACATCTAAGATGATCGATGCTATTCTCTGATAATGACTATGGTTAATGAACCTGTAACAGCATAAATTAAAAAATAAATAAATAAATAAGGGGTACATCTTAGCAGATTGACGGTAACTCACCTTTTCTTTACTTTGAGACTGGGGCAAAAGACACTTGTACTTTTCATTGTGTTCTGTGGTCACAACAAGGGGTTCAAATCCAAGACCATCCTGAAAAAAATATTCATACTAAATTTTTGTATAACTCTTCCTAAATTACAGTACAGTATAACATAGTATAGTATATTTTCCACTTGATCACCATTTTTCATGCATTTTATTTTCTTTCATTTGGGATTGGCTGGTATTAAAAGTTGTAGGAGTACATTCCCTCCAAAAGAAATCAAATGAGTTGAATATATTATCAGCTTAATATTTTAATATTACTAGGTTCAGAAAGTTCCCAGAATGGTACTGAAATACGAAAGCATTTATACATATCAAAGAATATTTCTGTTGTCAACAATCATGACGTTGTTGCCGTTAAGTTCCCGCGATCATAGCGATTGTTGTTGTTGCATTATAGCCGTGTGTTCTTCTTTGTGCACGTTTTTTTGTCGCATTTAATAGTGATGGCTGCAGAACAACGCTCAAATACCAAGTTAGTGTTTCTTTTTACACAAATTTCCTGTAGAGACATTCAGATTGCTTGAAGCTTATGGCGAAGAAGCAATGAAAAAGACTCGGGTTTACTTGTGGCACAAACATTTTTCTGATGGACGCACTAGCGTCAAACATGACCCATGCAGTGGCCATCTGTCAAATGGAACAAATAAAGAAAACGTTCAGCCTGTGCGCAATGCTATGAGGAACGACGGATGGAAAAGTGTAGGACAGATAGCAGCAGAGGTCGGAATTTCAGTAGCAAGTGTCCACGAAATTCTTCACAAACATCTAAACATGCATCAAGTTTCTCCGAAGTTGGTTCCAAAATGTTGTTGCCTGAACACACAGAAACAAGACTGACTCAAGAGAATCTGATCACTATGTCTGATGAAGATGATTTCTTGAACAAAATTATTGCTGGCGATGAAACTTGGGGTTAATGTACGACCTGGTGCCTAAACGAAAGTCACACGAGTGGAAATCGTAATCATCTCTTCAGAAACAAAGCTTTCCTTGGGATACTTGCAAAAGCAAAGTTATGTTGGAAGTTTTCTTTGACTCTCATCAGGGTTTCGTCCATTACGAGTTCATTCTAAACTGTCTTAGTGCAACAAAAGATCTGTACGTAGATATCCTTCATAATCTCAAGGACGCAGTGAGAAGGAAACGTCCTGAAAAATGGGAGCAAAACAACTAGTTCCTTTTGCATGACAATGCACTTGCACATCAATAAATTATCATAAAAGATTTCCTTGCCAGACACAGCATAAATGCTTTAGAGCACCCACCATACTCCCTGATCTCTCACCCCTCTGATTACTTTCTGTTTCCACACCTGAAAAAAGCATCTGAAGGGACGGAGATTCATGGATGATTGATGAGGTTACTGTCAACGCGACAAGAGCACTAAAACTGGTTTCACAAAATGGCTTCCAGGAACTTTATATACAATGGCAAAAGTGTGTTCTTTCTTTCTTTCTTTCTTTCTTTCTTTCTGTCGTTTTGGCCAACTGTGGACCACGTTAATTCAATTTCAGCTGCTTCTGGAATTTGATCTGCACCCAGTAATCCTTCATTCTTTCACTCTGCAACCTTCTCTCTTACGTCCATGGTGTTTGGGTCCGCAAACTAACTTTTTCTTGGAAACCCTTTGTGTTCTTTATTTTCGACTTGTAAATTTCCCGTTATTTATTTCCGATCCTTGTATTCCCATTTCTGTCAGGTCCTTCTGCACTTCCTGATGCCAGTGTTCCACAGTTTTCCTGGTCTCAAAAAACCTTACTATCTGGTTGGTCAGTCTTCCCGGGTCCATTCTGTAGATGTGTCCAAAGAACATGGCTCTCCTCTTCAGGATAGCGTCTGAGATCTTTCCTATCTTGCGGTACAGTTCTTGGTTTACTTTCTTTCTATTTGATCCATCCTCTGTTCTATGGGCTCCCAGTATCTTCCTCAGAATTTTTTGCTCCACCAGTTCTAACTTCTTGATCAATCCTACCTTTATCAGGTTCAAACATTCGGCTGTATATAAGGCTTCTGGATGGATCACTGTCTGGTATTGTCTGAGTTTTGCATTGATTGAGATCTTCTTCTTGTTATAGGTGTTCATACTTAGCTTGTATGCCAAGTTCATTTTGTTGATTCTCGATATCAGTGCCTCTTTCTCTGACAGGTTGTTATCTATCCACTCTCCCAGATATTTAAATTTCTCTACTTTCCGAATCCTCCCTCCCACGACTGTCGTCCCTCTGCGTGCTGTTTCGATGTTGGTCATGTACTGTGTCTTCTCGAAGGAAATCTGTAAGCCTACCTTACTTGCTTGTTCCTGGAGCTGAGCAATCTGGTTCCGTGCCTCCTTTATCGACTCGGACAGAATCACAATGTCATCCGCAAAGGCTAGGCAGTCGAGTACAATCCCTCTATTCTTATATACCATTCGTATACCACATTTCTTTGCATTTTCTTGCGCTCATCTCTAATGACCTTGTCAAGAACACAATTGAATAGAAGGGAAGAAAGCCCATCTCCCTGTCTGACCCCTGTTTTAATCCTAAATGATTCTGATAATATCCCCCTGAATGTGACCTTGGATGTTGTGTCAGTCGCAGTCTGTTTAATGAGCTCTCTGGTCTTCCTATCTAGACCCATTTCTTCTAGGATACGGATCAGTGTTTATCTACTGAATCGTAGGCCTTCTTAAAGTCCACAAATGTGAGCACAAATTTCTTGTTCCTCTGTTTCTGGTATGCTGTGATCAACTTCAGGTCAGGATGTTCCACACATGACCTGCCCTTTCTAAAACCTCCTTGATACTCACCAATTTGCGGTTCCAATTGTTTTTCTGCTCTATCTAGCAGTGCCTTTGAAAAGATCTTATATGTCTCGGGTAGTAACAATATTTGCCTGTACCGTAACTGTTGATGTTTGCCTTATCTCCTTTCTTGTGAAGAGGCTTTATTAACACTGATGTCCATCCATCTGACAGCTTCTCTTCTTCCAAGATTCTTGTCAGTTCAACAATGGCTCTGTTGTCAGCATATTTCCAAAGTCCTGCAATAATCCTGTCTTCTCCAAGAGCTTTGTTGTTCTTTAAGGTCTTGATGATTCTCGTGACTTCATCCACAGTCTGAGTCTGGGTTTGGTTCCTTGTGACTTTAGTCTAATTTCTGAGACGATGGCTCACAATTGAGGAGTTTTGAGAAGTAGTCTGCCAGAATCTGGCAATTCTCCACATCACTGTGAGCTACTTTTCCTTCTTGGTTTCTGAAGTTGAGGCTTGGTGGATCATATCTACTCAAGGTGTTCTTGAATGTTTTATAAAAGTCCGGAATGGTTTTTTTAAAAATCCTGTTCGATCTGAATCAAGCGTTCCTTTTTATTCTTTCTCTTCAGATTCCTGATGGTCTTGGATGTTCTTTCCCTTATTTCCAGGAACTACTTCTGGTTCTCTGGTGTTTTCAGGGAACACCTATTCACCCACGCCTTTTGGCGTTCTTCAATTGCATCATCACATTCAGATGACCATCATGCATGTTCCCTCTTTTTCTCTAGAGGAACTGTGACTCTTGCAGAATCAATCTTAGCCTCTTTTAACTGTTCCCATCCCTGGTACTGTCTTTTGTTTCATTCTGTTGCAAAATCTTTGTGCAATCTCGGATTTTCTCTGTCAAACTTTGTTGTTCGAGTTATGTTCCTGTTTTTGTGGTATCTTGGGATGATACTGACTTTGATCTTGGAGAGGAAGTTATCTGAATCTAAATCTCCACCCCTCAGGACTTTGACATTTTGGATCTCATTTTCCGCATGTTTTGATATCACAACGTGATCAATCTGGAACTCTCCTAGGTGTGTTGTTGCAGAAGGGAACTATTTTAATAGTGTACGTATTACAGACTATGAATCTCGTGTTAAATGCGTATTGATGGTTGAACTTCTTATAAAATCGCACAAAACTACCATAATCCTCCTCGTCAATACTATATATTTTACGCCCCATTAAGACGAAACTTCACACATAAATAGACATGTTTCAACCCAGCATTGGGTCATCCTCAGTAAGACATGTATGATGAATTAAAAACATAGGAAACACACAAAATAAAATGTTAGTTTAAAAGTTTTTTAAAAAGCATGATGAAAGTTAAAAAAAAAACCTGTGAAATGTTGATCGTTAAAACCTGCAGATTAATGATCTAACCAAAGCAGAACAATGGTCTTGTCCAGTGGATACTAAAAGCCTGCAGGCTGTTTTGCGACAGTTAACCAGAGCCCCTTCGCTAACCAACCAATGGTCTTGTCACTGGCACCTGGAGGCTTATGCCCCCACATGCTCTTTACTTACCATGCAAAACTAATTAAACTAACTTTTGTTCAAGATCTCAAACATAGAATGCATTGCTGTGCAATGTTTATGCTGTGTAGGTTAATGTGTTAATGTTGGCTGCCCTGTCAACTGAATTGTGACGTCGTCTGAATCATGCCATGTTGAATTTCTAACCTACCTTTTCCACGCATCTTTGTAGTATAGTTGTTAGCGCTATTAGTTGTCGTCCTTCAGGGTCCAGGTTCGATTCCTGGTACTGCCAAAAAATGAAAGATTGGCAGGAGTCTTGGTATGTGGTTAAATAGGCATGTGCAGCTCACCTCCATCTGGGGTGGGCCTTAAAAGCTCTGCACCACCTCGAGATGAGGGCACAAATTTACCTTTTACCTATCTTTGGCACACCCTCAGTCGAAACTTTACGGCATCTGAGAAATGTTGATGAGACTTCTAAGACTAAGTTCCTGCATTCACCAATTCTTGAAGGCATTCCAAAAGCAGACCCTAACCCAGAAATCAAATCTGAGTAAGACACCTGTGCTATCAATTGCATGAAGAATCAAAAAGCACTAGGAATGGATAACCTTCCTGCTGAATTTTGGAAGTTAAAGGAAATACAAGACAATGCGATGAATTGGACGACAAACTTTTCCAACGCATACTAATCTCTGGCTGTGTTCCCATTGATTAGGCCATGTGAATCACAGTGCCAATACTCAAAAGCAAAGGTCATCCAGCATACTGCTGTAACTACCACCCAAACCACCACCTGTTGCACACCATGAAAATCTTTGAGAAAATCCTTGACCAGCGCCTGCGTGAAATCACCAAAATGAGTACCAATCAGTTCAATCTTGAGAAGGCTATCAATCATGTTCCACGTTGGTTGATCTGGTATGCACTACGTGACCATGGCGTGCCAGAGCAGCTTATCAGCTGGGTCGGAACATGAACAGTCGGGTATGCTGTGTCGTCGGCACCTCAGACAGCTTCGCCATGAAAGTCTGTGTCCACCAGGGCTCAGCACTGTTACCACAGCTCCTCCTCCTCCTCCTCCTCCTCATCATCATCATGGACACCATCAATTGGGATTTTGAGTGTTACTTAGACCCCCTTAAATAGTGACAATGCTCACTCGCAGACACCATCCAAGCAATCCAAAGATGACCAATGGAACAACTGCCTCTCCCTGTATGGCATCCACATGAACAGCAGGAAGACAGAATACCTGAAAACTAGCCCAGTGATGGCACCAACCTGGTCATGGGAGAGAGCTTAGCAAAGACAGACAGAACTTCGGGTACCTTGGGTCTCGTCTGCAGAGTGACTGCGGAATCAGCAATGAAGTGTGCGCTAGGATATATGCGACTTAGATGTGGAGAGGGAAGTCACTGGCGTACTTTGTGATAAAAGAATGCCTCTTCCCCTAAATTCAAAGTTGTAGGTACAGAACAAGAGTACGTCAAGTTGTGCTATATGGAGCTGAATGCTGACTGTCCTACAAAAACAATGAATGCAAATTTCATGCCGTGGAAATTTATGCAAATAAATTTCATGCAATGGAAATTTATGCAAATACTCCACTGGTAGACGGGCAGTTCCTTTATTCACCAGAAATGACACAATTAGGCAGCAAAAAGGCATTGCGCCAATTACGGAGAAAATATCAGAAAGGCGCCTCCAATGGTATAGCTATGCAACCTCTCCCTCTACTCTGACATCAAAACTAACTGCCCACCTAAATAACTAAAAAAGCGCTGGCAAGATAAGGTAAAGGCATATATGACGCGAATGTTTTTTTCTTTTACAAGTTGCTTTACGTCGCACCAACACAGATAGGTCTTATGGCGACGATGGGACAGGAAGGGGCTAGGAGTGGGAAGGAAGCGGCCGTGGCCTGAATCAAGGTACAGCCCCAGCATTTACCTGGTGTGAAAATGGGAAACCATGGAAAACCACCTTCATGGCTGCCGACAGTGGGGTTCGAACCAACTATCTCTCGAATACTGGATACTGGCCGCACTTAAGCGACCGCAGCTATCGAGCTCGGTATGAGGAATGTTGGGTTGAAACCAAATGATGTCCACAACCGTGCAAAATGGCATTTAAGGACTCGAAGAGCAGACTCTGCACCTATGGGACAACGCTAAGCAGACGAAGACTGGAAAGATTTGAGTCTCATATACCTACTTCCTTGAAGAGGTAGTGGTGGCGATTATTGTTTTAAGAGGAAGTACAACTGGACAATCATTCTCTACTTTCCTTCAAAAGAGCAGAAACTAGAACGATGCGGGATGGGCAACAGGGTAGACCAACATTCCTGTCACTTGCTTGATGTTTATAGTGCAGTTGTGATCATGATTCGGTGATGCCAGTGATAACCATGCATTTTAATTATATTGGAAGTTTGGACAATTCTATTTATTTGCCACCATTATTCTCTTAATTTCAAGAGATTATCAATCAGCATTTTTGTAAAGTAATGATAGGCCAACCCGATTAATATTTATTTTAAAATCTAAGTTACACTGACTTTAATAATAATGATAACCACAGGGGGCGTGATTAACTCGATGGATTAGCTGCTGGCTTCCCACCCAAAGGGCTGTTGTTCAAATCCCAGTCAATTTTAAAATCTAAGTTACATTGATTTTAATAATAATAACCACATGGGGCATGATTAACTCAGTGGTTTAGCTGCTGGCTTCCCACCCAAAAGGTTGTCGTTCAAATCCCAGTCAATCTTAGGTTGAAATTTTAGTCTTCAAAAATCATGTGGTGCCAGGAAGGGCATCCGGCCAAAACCAAAATGAGCCTAGCCGGCTCCACAACCATGCAAAAATGGCAGCCTTGTGTAGTGTGCTGTAACATATCTCTTTTCCACCCAGATAGGCAGTTTGATCAAAGAAAGCCTTGATGATCATGCCAGCAAATAATGCTACTAATAATATGGTTCATGGTGTGGGTTACTGTAGTCACGTCCTAGTTCGTGAACCATGGGCAACGGCTGAGTGGCCTAGTAAGTGGTCCTGAGAGTCGGGATACCAGTTGCTATGGAATCGGAGTGGGCATCTCGGACATATTCTGAGTCATGACCCTCCTTGTGCTCAGGTGGCTAGGACTATACAATTCACCGGTGGTCCATAACCCGTTAGAGGAGAGATCCTCACTTGGACTATGTGTAAGTAGGGTAGCATCCTCCTTCGTGAATTTACCGAGCACAGAACATTTTAAGCAAGCCTCGGACCTATGGGAGTAATGGAGTCCCACTCCCATTTGACAGGCGAGGGACTCCTTGGAAACAACTTGGCGAACGAAATGGAATTCGATGGGGAGTTATCAATATTAATGGGGCTTAATGGAAGAATGAAAGTAGAACTGGCTGAGTCAGCAAAGAGGATGCATCTGGATGTGCTAGGAGTAAGTGATATTCGGGTAAGGGGAGATAACGAGGAAGAGATAGGAGATTTATAAAGTGTACTTGACGGGTGTTAAAAAGGGAAGAGCAGAGTCTGGGGTAGGGCTCTTTATCAGGAATACCATTGCATGCAACATAATTTCTGTTAGGCACATAAATGAGTGAATGATGTGGGCAGATTTGTCAGTTGGAGGAATTAGGACTAGAATTGTCTCTGTGAATTCGCCATGTGAGGATGCAGATGAGGATGAAGTTGACAAGTTTTATGAAGCATTGAGTGACATCGTGGTCAGGGTCAACAGCAAGGATAGAATAGTGCTAATGGGCGATTTCAATGCAAGAGTTGGGAATAGAACTGAAGAATACGAAAGGGTGATTGGTAAATGTGGGGAAGATATGGAAGCTAATGGGAATGGGAAGCGTTTGCTGGACTTCTGTGCTAGTATGGGTTTAGCAGTTACGAATACATTCTTCAAGCATAAGGCTCTTCACCGCTACACATGGGAGGCTACGGTTACCAGATCCATAATATACTATATCTTAACCGACTTCGAATTCAGGATCTGTTAGGAATGTACGAGTTTTCCAGGGATTTTTCGATGATACAGACCACTATCTGATCTGTAGTGAACTAAGTATCTCTAGGCCTAGGGAAGAGAAAGTGAAATCTGTCTGCAAACGAATAAGGGTAGAAAATCTCCAGGACGAGGAAATTAGACAGAAGTACATGGATATGATTAGTGAGAAGTTCCGAACAGTGGACAGTAAGCAGGTTCAGGATATAGGAAGTGAATGGGTGGCATACAGGGATGCTATAGTAGAAACAGCAAGGGAAT
This sequence comes from Anabrus simplex, assembly GCF_040414725.1. Lineage (NCBI taxonomy): Eukaryota > Metazoa > Arthropoda > Insecta > Orthoptera > Tettigoniidae > Anabrus > Anabrus simplex. The sequence continues at coordinate 60,830,080 of NC_090273.1, read as the reverse complement.
GCCTAGGAACAACTGTGTGTAAAGATGGGAAAAGGCGAACATCTTGGTGGAATGATGAAGTGAGAGCAGTTTGTAAACGTAAAAAGAAGACTTATCAGAAATGGCTCCAAACAAGGACCGAGGCAGACAGGGATTTGTACGTAGATGAAAGAAACAGAGCAATGCAAATAGTTGTTGAATCCAAAAAGAAGCCGTGGGAAGATTTTGGTAATAACCTGGAAAGGCTAGGTCAAGCAGCAGGGAAACCTTTCTGGACAGTAATAAGGAATCTTAGGAAAGGAGGGAAAAAGGAAATGAACAGTGTTTTGAGTAATTCAGGTGAACTCATAATAGATCCCAGGGAATCACTGGAGAGGTGGAGGGAATATTTTGAACATCTTCTCAATGTAAAAGGAAATCATCCTGGTGGTGTTGCGAACAGCCAAGCTCATGGGGAGGAGGAAAATGATGGTGGTGAAATTAGGCTTGAGGAAGTGGAAAGGATGGTAAATAAACTCCATTGTCATATGGCAGCAGGAATAGATGAAATTAGACCTGAAATGGTTAAGTATAGTGGGAAGGCAGGGATGAAATGGCTTCATAGAGTAATAAAATTAGCATGGAGTGTTGGTAAGGTACCCTCAGACTGGACAAAAGCAGTAATTGCACCTATCTGTAAGCAAGGGAACAGGAAGGATTGCAACAACTATCGAGGTATCTCAATGTTAGTATACCAGGCAAAGTATTCACTGGCATCTTGGAAGGGAGGGTGCGATCAGTCATTGAGAGGAAGTTGGAATAAAACCAGTGTGATTTCAGACCACAGAGAGGCTGTCAGGATCAGATTTTCAGTATGCGCCAGGTAATTGAAAAATGCTACGAGAGGAATAGGCAGTTGTGTTTATGTTTCGTAGACCTAGAGAAAGCATATGACAGGGTACCGAGGGAAAAGATGTTCGCTGTACTGGGGGACTATGGAATTAAAGGTAGAATGAGTTCTTGGTTCAGGGTACTTACAGGGGTTAGACAAGGCTGTAATCTTTCACCTTTGTTGTTCGTAGTTTACATGGATCATCTGCTGAAGGGTATAAAATGGCAGGGAGGGATTCAGTTAGGTGTAAATGTAGTAAGCAGTCTGGCCTATGATGATGACTTGGTCTTAATGGCAGATTGTGCCTAAAGCCTGCAGTCTAATATCTTGGAATTTGAAAATAGGTGCAATGAGTATGGTATGAAAATTATCCTCTCAAAGACTAAATTGATGTCAGCAGGTAAGAAATTCAACAGAATTGATTGTCCGATTGGTGATACAAAGCTAGAACAGGTCGATAATTTCAAGTATTTAGGTTGTGTGTTCTCCCAGGATGGTAATATAGTAAGTGAGATTGAATCAAGGTGTCGTAGAGCTAATGCAGTGAGCTCGCAGTTGCAATCAACAGTGTTCTGTAAGAAAGAAGTCAGCTCTTAGACAAAACTATCTTTACATCGGTCTGTTTTCAGACCAACTTTGCTTTACGGGAGCAAATGCTGGGTGGACTCAGGATATCTTATTCATAAGTTAGAAGTAACATACATGAAAGTAGCAAGAATGATTGCTGGTACAAACAGGTGGGAACAATGGCAGGAGGGTACTCAGAATGAGGAGGTAAAGGCTAATTTAGGAATGAACTTGATGGATGAAGCTGTACGCCTAAACCGGCTTCGGTGGTGGGGTCATGTGAGGCGAATAGAGGAGGATAGGTTACCTAGGAGAATAATGGACTCTGTTATGGAGGGTAAGAGAAGTAGAGGTAGACCAATACAACGATGGTTAGACTCTGTTTCTAACGATTTAAAGATAAGACGTATAGAACTAAATGAGGCCACAACACTAGTTGTAAATCGAGGATAGTGGCGACGTTTAGTAAATTCACAGAGGCTTGCAGACCGAACGCTGAAAGGCATAACAGTCTATAATGATAATGTATGTATGTATGTATGTATATACATATCTGTACATATGTATGTATGTAATAATAAAAATACATACTACTGTGCTTTGGTAGACTAGATGTCAAATCAAATTGCAAATAACTTAGCTAAATTAATTGAATCTAATTTAGCTTCTTCTATGAACCTTTTCTGTTGTTCTTCTATGTACTGAATCTTTTTTCTCTTCAGCTCTTTGTACTGAACTCTCTGTTGCCGGTACTCTTCCAAGGTTTCCATGTTCCTACTTTCTCTTGCCCTGTTCAATTTTTCTAATGTGTTTCTCCTTGCCTCATAACATTGTTTGTCGAACCAAGGTTTTGACGTTCTTGTCCCCAGGCTTAGAGGAGCCACTTCTCCATACCAACTTGCTATCCACCATGCTGCGGATTCTATTTCACCTTCATCTATCATTTTCTTCACCTGGTCGATCTGGCTTGTCTTTGCTTTCACTTTGTTTATGTCTATATTCTTTCTGATTTTGGCTCCTTTTCTTAGGTCAGCCACCTCTTCTTTCTTCGTGATTATGTCTGTGCTCACTGGTAAGTGCTTTCTTACAATGGAGCCTTCTTTGAGGACCAGCTTTGTTGTTCCCGATGTTATGAGACCCCTTGAAAGCATTAAATCTATTGTGCTACCTCCATTTGGTCCTATATATGTCCATTCCTGTTTCTTGTTTAACAGCACGAATCCACTGTGCCTTAGGTAGTCCATAACATCTTCAGTTTTCCAGCTATGTTTATCTACTGGACAGTTCAAGTCACCGGCAATTAACACCTTTTCTTCATCATTTACCATATTCAGCGCATTTCCAAGCGTATCAACTATGTCTGCTGCAGTGCGTTCAGGGCTGAAGTATACTGCCATGATCACTAATATTTTCATTCGTAAAATCAATAGGTTTTCGTCTCTCAACAGTTGTTTACATGGGGTTAGATGAGGTTTAACGAGTACTGATACCCCTCCTGATGGCCGTCCCCTTTCCTCAAGTTGATTGGCGTACACATGATAGTTGTAGAAACCTGGTACATTTATTATTGAGTCCTCCCTGATTAATGTTTCTGTTAGAACACATATGCCAAATTCCTCTAGTATGTTACTTGACATTAGATTTAGTGCACCTCTCAGACCTTCTACATTCCAAGTCATGGCTCTAACCCTGTTATTGCTGTGTACTATGAAATTTCCAAGGTTTCTGAAAATGCCGGCATACTACCCGGGCGGGCCAGAACGAACTATCATGCACTCGTTCTAGGTCTTTGTACGGAATTCCAATTTTAAATGCTGTGCCGGTTGGCCTCTTTCTAACTGTATCACAGAACACCTTGCCGTCTATACCGTTTTCCTTGAGATATTCACATATGTCTTCCTTGGTTGTATTTGGTTCCAGTCTTCCTACATATAACCATGCGTTTGACTTTGCTGCCCTTATCTTGGTATCACCTTCTCTCACTCCTATTATTGGTCTGCTTCGTTGGGTGGTTGAATCATGAATATTGTCAAGATCACTCCCAGTTTTCCTCTCTCCTCTTTTATCTCTCCTTTTCCTCTCGTATATATTCCAGTTACTCTCATTTTCTATTCGGTAGTCTCCAGATTCTTGTTCTTGCATTACTTCCCTTCCTTCTTTGTTCGTAATAAAAGCTCTTGATTCTTTAACCGCTAGCTTCTGGTTTTCATTTGGAATTTCTTCTTTGCCATGCATCGCCTCCTTCAATGGTGTTAGCTCACTGGTTATCACTGTGGGACGTTCCTGGTTGTGTGTTATTCCTCTTCCCTGCTCTGAGGCGGGGGGGCTGAGGAGCCTTCTGTTTGATTGTCATTTGTCTAGTTGATGTCCTTTGATTTTCCATATACCTTTTTATCTCCGTTGGTATCATGGTTTTAATTTCCTCCAATTTATTTTCCATGGTTTTTTCCATGTTAACTAGCATGTCCTCCAACCTTGCGGTTATCTTTTCTAGTTTGTCATCATTGCGTGTTTTTCTCACGACAGCTGGCTTGCATTCTGTGCACAACCATATTAGTTTGCAGTGTCTTCATTTGATAATATCCCATTTGCCTTTAGATATGCCGCAGCAATCCATGTGTTGCCATTTGTCGCAACCTTCGCATTGCACCGCGTTCTCATTACCTCCAACTTCCTTGCTACAGATGTCGCACTGATAGTGGTCGTCATGCTCTCTGTTTCCAGTCATTTTATAGATGCCTAGATGAGTAATTGATGTCTACCCGATATTATTGTAACCTTTCCTATTCACTTACTCTTTACTTTCAGTTACAGCACTATTGATCTGTCTGACAATAGTACCTTAATGGTTACAGATGATACAAACCAAGACCGACTACAATATCTCAGACCTTAATCGGTAAATTGAAATAAGATTTTGGGCACTTAGGGCAAGAACGTAAACAAATAAATCAAGTCCAATTATAGTCAAAACAAGATGGTTCCCACTTAGGGCACAAAATTTATAACAAAATATGATCATAGATTCACCAGACAATACTAACACGCAATGATAATCCAAAACAATGTCAGGATCACTTCCCTGAAAGAATAAATGAAGCTTAATTATTCCAAAAAGATATATGTTTTGCGCACCAAATCAACCAAATGCAAGTTCCATTGCCGTATCAATCTCCATACTAGGCTCTACGACCAAAAACGAGCAAAATACATTCTAAGATCGGTATGGAAACATGGAAATCACACCTCAACAAAACAACTGCTTCGAGAGACACGAGACCAACACTCAGGCGTCCAGAACACAGAGACCCATCAAATATCATAACGGAAAATTAAATCGTTCAGGCCATCAACGACGGAAGAAGCAATAGAACACCAGGACCAGATGGAGTCAGAAATGAGCATCTAAAAGAGACAGTGAGGGAAATGTTACCGGTATGGAGTGCCTTATTGAACAAATGCCTCGAAACTGGAAGGGTCCCAACAGATTGGAGGAAGGCAACAATCCGAAAGCTATATAAGGGAAAAGGAGACGCAGATGACCCGAATTCCTACAGAGGGATCGCAATGGAACAAACAGGTTTGAAACTTCTGACGAGGATCTTAACGAAGAGAGTGATGAATAAATTGGATCCACTGTTACCAGAGGAGCAATTTGGGTTCAGATGGAAAAGATCTACAACGATGGCACTGGAGAATTTACTGAATCACATTCGTATTACCCTAGAAATGCCACGAGGCAAATTATTTGTGGCATTCACTGACTACTCCAAGGCATTTGATTGGGTAAAGAGAAGGTTACTCATAGATAAGCTGGAGAAGTTAATCGGAACATCTAATGTTACAACACTCATATCAAACCTGTTGGCTGAGAATTATATACAGGTGGACGATGGCATTGGGTCGTCAGACTGGATGCCACAGACCATAGGAGTTCTTCTAGGTGATCCTATATTATTTAACGCTTTCACCTCTGATGTAGTGTCAGAGATAAAGGAAAAGACAGACACAGAAATGTATCTGTATGCTGATGACATGGCAATTGCGGCTGAAGACATAACAGAACTACAACATGCGATGAACTTGCTAGTGGACTGGGCAAACAGGAATGAAATGAAAATAAATGAGGAGAAGACTGAACTAGTCGTATTCAGGAAAGGAGGTAAACTAAAGGAAACAAGAGCACATATGGTGTAATAACGTCCGCCTTCGCATAGTTGGCAGTTTCAGATACCTAGGTGTAACCTTGCAGACCACATGCAGCAGTTTCAGGATCCATATAAGAGCTAGAATTATTGCAGCTCTGAAAGCGATGAATGACATTGAGAATATCTCACAATTTGCAGTGGATACAGCCATGGTGCTTTTTTGAGTAAAAGTGCTACCAGTGTTAACCTTTGGGCTTGATATCATGGGGGAATTTCTGAGTGTAAAGCAATTAGAAGACCTGGAAAAGATAAAATCCAGATATCTGAAGCGAGTCCTGAGTGTATCAAAGACTACAAGATCTCGACTTGTATATGAACTCGCGAGAGAAACTTTCCTGATTTAGGACCTGAGATACAATCTTGTTTTACCAGGAGGTGCAGCATACGATAACCTGCTGCATAAACTTAGAGAAAAAAAGAGGGATATTTGGGAAGACTTCTACTTAACTGAGGCCATGAGGGATCGGAAATGGATGGAAACGGGCTACCAACTGAGACACATAGTTATGAGATTGGCTGTGCACGGATTCCACTTTGTGTAAAAACAAAGTATTTCACGAACCGAACATAAACTGTGTGTGTAGGCTATGTGACCAAGTATGTGAAAGGTATCCTATCCAGAAGGGTTCCTCGAGGTCATGTTCGATTAGTGAATTTATTAAGGACTAACACTTACGCAGAACGCATTAGACGCCACGCTGTTTTATCTAATTGTGAACCTCTATGCACATTGTGCGCAATAAAATTTATTATTATTAGGCCTAAATTAATTGAGCATTAAATTATCAACCTAAAATTTGTCCATGCAACTACATAAAAAATTTCAAACTTGTTTAAAACTCAGTTTACCTAGCCAATGCTGTCACACTACGCCACAGGAAAATAAGACGTTTCTTCATTAGCAAATCACTAGCATCCAATATCTATGAGATTAAAATATCAATGCTGCATTGCTATACTTAGTTGGGAACTCTTGAACATGCAGGTCATATTTTACGATATCAAAACCATTTAATATTTACGATAGGTTTTGATGATATCTTTTTGGTGTAGGCTACTTACATGCAATACGGCAGGATAAAATGATTTCGTCCATTTTTGCATAATACTCACAAGTATATCACTAGCACCACTGCCAGGCCAATTAATCTTATAAAGAACAGAATCGTCGAATCCCTTTATTTCGATTCCGTAGCCTATGTAGAAAAATAAAGTACATAAAATAAACAACGCAGAACGCCCCATGGAAAAGTTCATTAAAGGCATTTAGCCTCGTGTCTAAGGGATTACTTCAGGGGTTCACGTCCTGCTCCACTCCACACTATAACTACAATTTACAATCACAGAGCTACGATGATTAAGGATAGTATAACAAATGAACTGTCTACTCTCTGCTTTCTACCACCTTTGTGCCTTATACTTTTATCAACCAAACAGAACTGAGCACTTGTAAACCACAACACGTAAGTGTTAAATATCTAGGAATGCCAACTTTTGTTAATACGGCTGTGCTGGTCCTAAAACGTTTTAAGTACTATTGTTCAGTAGAGTGCCGCTCATATCTTAGACTATAGCTTTCAACATCACTTCTGTAATGCCTATTCTTTACCTTTACAAGATTTAAGAATAATGCTTTGTATAAAATGTCTTACATTTCAAATGAGTACGTACCTATGTAGTAATGCAATATTGGCAACGATACTTCGACATCAGCTGTATAAAACAGGTGAAAGACAATTAATTTTAAGGTTTATAAGAATGCTTAACAAAAAACCAGGACGAATAAAAATAGAATATCGCATGAAAATGAAAGTATAAACATTATAAAGCTTTAAGATATATTCAGAATTACAATAGAAAAAAAAGGACAAACATTTGTTATTATTATTATTATTATTATTATTATTATTATTATTATTATTATTACAACTGTCATATCCTCTTTGATTACAAACTTGCACGAAGGAAAGAAAGAAAGAAAGAAAGAAGAGAAGAATAATCGTAAAGTCCAAGAAACAACGAAGAAGAAGACTGCTGTATTTCATATTTTGAACTTTGGCACCTTGTGTCAGCATCACATACCATCACATCTTGGAATCTCGCGGTTATTCTCCAAGTGACTTAGCATTTTCTCGTTTGCTCGTGTGTATGCGTATCAGTTGTCATTCATTATACCTACTCATTCTCTTTGTCATTTATAGGTTACACCAGGACGACAAGTTCCGTGGTGCAGATCAGTGTAGATAACCTTAAAGTAAACATCGCACTCTGTCACAAGTTTGAGACTGATTATCAAATTCTACATTATAGCCTAGTTATAGCCAGAACTTGAAGGTAGCCAGATGGCTGAATTGAAATCAGACGTGAGAAATATTGTGGGAACAACCACCATAACCGAGCTAAAGATACCCGTTCCATGGGGGCATATTGCAGGTAAAATTAATCAGTTATTTCCTTATCTTGAACCATCTCAAGAATAGAAAAAAGGAAGTCATTTTCACCTACTGTCGGCTTAATGTGTTTAGCATAGCCTGCATACCAGTTAGAATTACATATTCAGAAGCCTATGTCTGTCACTAAACATTTAAAGACTTTTCACTCTCAATACACTACCTCGATTTTCCCAAATTAGGGTCTGTTTTCCAAATGATTTCTTTGTTATTTTTCCCTAATACCACAACTAACACTAATAGTTTAATGGGGGCCGATGACCTTCGATGTTAGGCCCCTTAAAACAACAAGCATCATCATCATCAGCAATAGTTTAATGCCTTCTTCCCATCTGTGATGAGAGTCTTGTTATATGTTACATTAACACATTAGACAAAAGAAACTAGTGTTGCACTTATTGAAACCAATTTTGTAACTGTTTTATTCAATGGTAAATAACTTGGAGCACTTTGTACTATGTGAGAATGGTCATCCTCATCAACTTGTTGTTCGAATATCAACGTTTGACAAACGCTATATTAATTTACCAACTTTGCTATTAGACGTTTCTATATGCTGTTGTCTTACAGCACATGGGAATTGAGAGATGTTTGCTCTCTGAGTATTACCGTAGTATTATGATATATATTAATACACAGCCTTTATCTGAAATATGGAACAGTGGAAGCACTGTTAAACGTGGTCCGGTTCATCACAGATTTGAACTGAACGCGGTACAAATTATGTCCAAAATAAATGGTCCGTTATTGGACATTATAAGTTTTCCAGCTAACTCATTCCTGGTTGCCAGCGTTTTGCCCCCGTGTGCCAGGTTGGGCTTGTCAGTTGGTACCTAGCACACCTACCAAGACGCATATCTAGCGCATACCGTGGAGGCCACTGCGTAGGCTACTTGAAGCCACCGGCAGTGCCAATGGGAATCATCATCTATATCAATAAAGTACGTCTCCGAAAAAAAAAAAAAAATTCAGTAAACTTCTTATTTATTAACATGTAGCAATGAACTGCATAGAGGGATTCTGCATTACAATCTATAACTATTACTGACTCTGCGCTAAACAGAACTTCAAGGGATGACTGTATGGGGTTTTAGAAACTGCGTGCCTGTATATTCACAGAAATAATGGGATGTGAACATTGGCCAAACTTGTGTGTGCACATCCCACCTAATCAGTACAATATAAAATCAGTACTTCAGTTTATTTTAATCTTAGTATTAGTTTCACCGGGCAAGTTAGCCGTGCAGTTAAGGGTGCGCAGCTGTGAGCTTGCATCCGGGAGATAGTGTGTTTGAACCCCAATGTTGGCAGCCCTAAAGATGGTTTTCTGTGGCTTCCTATTTTTTCATCAGGCAATGCCGGTGCTGTATCTTAATTAAAGCCATGGCTGCTGCTTTCCCACTCCTATCCCATCGTCGTCTTAAGATCTATCTGTGTCGGTGCGATGTAAAACAAATTGTAAAAAGACTAAAATAAAATAATACTAGTTTTGGCCTATTAATATTAGGCCATCATCAGCCATAAGATCTAAAAACACTTACAAAACTAATTGGCCATACATATAACAAAAATAGACAGCATAAAACTTGAAAATTGTTCTGATCCAATATTAAATATCCACTGAAATAAGTCATTGTCTTGGGGATATAACATAACACTTGAAAATTCTTATGATCCTAAGGGGAGATGTAGGCAGAATTACACTACTGAAATTTATATTTTTTCTTCAGCTATTATTAAACCTAGAAAACTGAAACTTGGCAACTAAAAATAGTATACTTAAAAGAATCCTACCAATGCTTTCAGTGCCATGACTTGTTATCTAAAATAATTATAATAAAATCAGAATTTTGAAAAAAAATTGTACCTTTTTCTCGAATACCGCTGGCAATAGAGAGCTGAAATTTACTGTAGCTTTATTCAATGTACATACAAACAAATGGGTGGAAGGAGATTGTTTTAAGAGAAGTCGTTTGAAAAATGAAGCATTTAAAATTTTCATAACTTTTTCTTTTCACTTTTGTGAACAACATTTCCATGGGTGTAAGATAGATACCCCTTAAGTTATCAAAATATCCTTCCACAAAAACCTTTATTGAACTTATATGTGCATCTGTACAACATTTTAAGTTAAAATCTCTGATAGTTTCTGAGAGAAAGGTACATGAATATGAAAAGATCATGTTTCTAGAAAAGTACATTTAAAGTTGGACACATTAATTACACTTGGAGTTCTTCACTAAAATTCACCACATGCATATTATGAGTCTCTTTCTTCAAGTTGTGATTTCTTCTTCTTTGATGCCCTCATTTGCTTAAGCAAATCTAGACATAGTTTCCACTCCTGCATTTGCATCAGCAACACGTTTGTCATCAATATCTTTTAAAATCCTCAACATGAATTCACCTGGAGAGAAACCAAGGTTGCGAATTGTGTCATCTCTTACAGAATTGCTGTTATTAAAAATATCTACTGCATCAGAAGCTGCAGTCTGTACAACATTTCCTGATACAAATGTGTTTTTGAACACCTTTTCCAAATAAGACTCTTTAGACTCTTATTTGGATTTTGTGTCCTTCCATAGACACATTTCTTCAGCAAGCCAGGGTGGCCTAAGACTCTAAACATAGGCTTAATTTCATTAATCATGGCTGCAGGAAGGTTTTTTTTTTTTTTTTGCTCAAATGGTTCTTCATTAATTTGTGCTTTTTAAACTATTTCATCAATATTTTATAATTGCAGTTGGTGGTGTGGTTTTCACTGGGGGATGTTTCCAGAATTGTCTCCTGTAAATTCATCCATTATTGGCAAAGTAAGATTCCTAACCTCATTTGCAAAACACGTCTTGTTCAAGAACGTTATATTTGCTACTTGGGACTTCTTGATTAAAAAACCCCCTAGATGATCTTCCCATAGTTGATTAACTTGGCTATGCAGATAGCAAACGACTTTGGTTTACATGTATTTTACTTGAAGTTTACATGGAAATGGTCTCAAAAATAACAAATAACATAAGAAATAACATACTGGCTTCTAGGTCTTGCCTACAAGATTAATACAAAAAATGTAACTGTTCTTAAAACTACCTGCAAAAAATGGGAGCAAAACTTACAAGCAGTCAACTACTCTTTGACAGGTGGACGTGACAGAAACGCACGTTCGTGAATTTTTATTGTTTTAAGGTACTTAGGTACATTTTTTGCCACAGAACTTTGGGAATATGTTTATGGGACTCTATGCTATCATTAAAATAAGGTTTTTTAAAATTGTATTTTCGAGTCATAATGTGCCTACATATCCTCTTAAATCAATCTATTCTATCTTAATTTTTCACCAATTGCTTCAAGTGTTCAACAAATTATTTATATATCTTTATTGAAGTATACCAACAGATCATAAGAATTTTCAAGTAGTAGCCAGTATATAAATAATATGAGTAAAGAAGCAGAATCAGAGATGAGGCTTTTTGCAGATGATGTTATTCTGTACAGAATAATAAAGTTACAAGATTGTGAGCAACTGCAAAATTACCTCGATAATGTTGTGAGATGGACAGTAGGCGATGGTATGATGATAAACTGTGTTAAAAATCAGGTTGTGAGTTTCACAAATAGGAAAAGTCCTCTTAGTTTTAATTACTGTGTTGATGGGGTGAATGTTCCTTATGGGAATCATTGTAACTACCTAGGTATTAATACAAGGAAAGATCATTGGGATAATCACATAAATGTGACTGTAGGCTAAATAAAGGGTGCAGATCTCTGCACATGGTTATGAGGGTATTTAGGGGCTGTAGTAAGGATGTAAAGGAGAGGGCATGTAAGTCTTTGGTAAGACCCCAACTAGAGTATGGTTCAGGTTAATTTCCGTCAAAAGAGTAGCGCTACAAAAATGTTGCAAAATTTGGGCTGGGAAGACTTGGGAAAAAGGACACGAGCTGCTCGACTAAGTGGTATGTTAACTTATGGTTAAGTGGTATGTTCCGAGTTGTCAGTGGAGAGATGGTGTGGAATGACATTAGTAGACGAATAAGTTTGAGTGGTAACAGTAAAATGAAATACCTTCAAGGTCCACCTATTCAATACAAAGACGTTTTAATGTGATTCAATCACATGTCAAATGGTCAAATAGTACTAGTTTCAGCATCTATGTGCCATCATCAGCCTTAAGTACAAATTAAACTGTATCGGGCGGTACACCTCTACGACGCAAGTTCAAATCTTGCGCCAATTGAAACTTCTCTACTGGAGAAACCCGGAACTTTAACAACTGAACTAACTCGGCTGTTTATCAGAAGATGTCACTGTGTTTTTGATTTGCTTTTGTTTTTCAGTGATCAAGAAGTGTGGACATTCTCTAACAGATGTCTCTATCAAAAACTATGGTAATATACTCTGGTGCAATGGAATGAACTCTCTTGAAGAAATTTTGTATTCATAAGTTTGGTCTTTACTAAATTTTGTTCTGTCATTGGTGGGTTAGCAATATCAAGTTTTCTTTCCGCCTGTTTTGAATTTAACCAATCCTAAATTTCTGTAATTAATTTCCCACCAATAAGGTGTTTCTTCATTGCCTTGTGTATAAGTTTTTGCTGTCAACCAATAAAATTGAGTGGGTGTGTCTACTCATTCCTGAAAGGTCTCGAATTTTCCACGAGGGTATAAAAACTGCTGATTTTCTTGTCTCCGGGCTACTTCAGTAACATCTAGCTTAGTGTGTGGATATGTAGCAGGGGGCGGGAAGCGCCCCGTTCGTCAGGCAGCAGTTCTTCATCAAGGTAATGGCCTCTTAACTTCTTTATTTCTTGCTAGCTCAGCAGTTTAACTCCCGGGGAAGGTTCGAAACCTTTAATATGTAACCTATATCTTTAAAAATGTAAGCCTTTTCAATCCTTGAAAAAAACTTCACATAACTTGAACTGTAATTTGGGGATAGAGAGTGCTTTTCCCTCTCGAGCTCCCCTTCATTTTGAAGTTGAGGTGACTACGTTTTCATATCTGTTTCTTCTCTTCCTTAATGTATTAAAGTTTTCTCCTACGAGTCACCTCCCTAGCTTGGGATTAGTCCCTGTGTATCAGCCTAGAGCCACTTAGGTTTTAAAATGTATATTTAGGAGTGCAAGTTCACGCCTCCAGTCCTTTCTGTACTTTGGGCCAGTAACTTAACCTGATGGGTTTTTTTTTCTCTCTCTTTCACGCGAAGGCCCTGTAGGTTGGGTACATAATACCCCTGTTTCTTTTGTGTGCCTTGAGGACAATTAGAAGTAAAGTTTGTTGTGGCCTTTGATAGGCCTGTAAAATTGAGAGCAGGTCAGCTCTTTCTGGTATTTTGGAAGGTGCCTCTAGGAGGCTTGACATTACTAAGCGGGAGCAAGAGCTCCATGTAATTAAGGGTTTTCTGCCCTTTGGTATTTGTGGTTGTGAGCTGAGACCTCAGACTTTGGGGCTCGTAGCCCAGAATTTGTAAAGTTGCATTGTACCTGATTTCCCCTAGTGGAAACTGGTTAAATTTTTCTCTTATTTTGGACTTCTTGATCGTGTACCTGATTTAACTGGTTGTTATTTGTTGTATGCTCAGAATTCTATGTCACCATTGTTAAGTTTTGAAAATATAACCTTTGTTGAAATTTTAATTCATCTTTCGAACTTGTAGTTAGATCCATTCCAGCCCGCCCCTTCTTTCACATCTGACTTCAACGGATAACTCCGTAACATAAACAATATATATATACAGTTTAATTTGTACTTAAGGCTGATGATGGCACATAGATGCCGAAACTAGTACCTTTTGACCATTTGACATGTGATTGAATCACATTAAAACGTCTTTGTATTGAATAGGTGGACCTTGAAGGTATTTCATTTTACTGTAATCCCACTTCAGTACGGAACCAATGAAATTCATAACTATAAGTAAAAGTTTGAGTGGTGTCTTTAAAAGTAGGAAAGATCACGATATGAAGATAAAGTTGGAATTCAAGAGGACAAATTGGGGCAAATATTCATTTATAGGAAGGGAAGTTAAGGATTGGAATAACTTACCAAGGGAGATGTTCAATAAATTTACAGTTTCTTTGCAGTCATTTAAGAAAAGTCTAGGAAAACAACAGATAGGGAATCTGCCACCTGGGCGACTGCCCTATATGCAAATCAGTAGTGATTGATTGATAAAGTGTTGTGTTATATCCTCAAGACAGTGATTTATTTTAGCAGATATTTACTACTAGATCAGAACAATTTTCAAGTATTATGCTATCTATTTTTGTTATTTGTATGACCAATTTTTTTTTTTTTTTTTTTTTTTTTTTGCTATGGGCTTTACGTCGCACCGACACAGATAGGTCTTATGGCGACGATGGGATAGGAAAGGCCTAGGAGTTGGAAGGAAGCGGCCGTGGCCTTAATTAAGGTACAGCCCCAGCATTTGCCTGGTGTGAAAATGGGAAACCACGGAAAACCATTTTCAGGGCTGCCGATAGTGGGATTCGAACCTACTATCTCCCGGATGCAAGCTCACAGCCGCGCGCCTCTACGCGCACGGCCAACTCGCCCGGTCATTTTTTTTTTTTTTTTTTTTTTTAAGTGTTTTAATATTTTATGGGTGATGGCCTGTCAATAGGCTGAAAGTAGTACCAAGATTAAAATAAATTGAAGTACTAATTTTATATTGTATTGAATAGGTAGGTAGATTACCTCATTTTTCTACAATAATTATATTGTTGATCAATATGGAACATGAAAATGATAAATTTTGGTGAAGTCAGGAATATTGCAGGTATGTATTTTGAGTACAGTGTCTTTCACAAAATTATATTCTCTTGAAGCCTACTTTTTCCTAATCTTCTATCGCCCTATAGGTCATTTTCCATGTACCACTGTTAAGCTGTAATGCAGGATAAAGCATATCTCCCGACTCAAGCTCCTATTCTACTTCCTTCAGACCAATGATAGAATCAATCATGATCACCATCAGGAGGCACCACCAGTGGTGTAATGGTAAATTTAATGGCTGAAGCACTCTGTCACAGTTGGAATATCATGTTTTCTAATTGTAAAAAGGTGAGAGGGTGCATCCTAATTTAAATTTAAACAATGCATTTTTCACGGCATTGGAATAATATATGGTACAAGTGAGAAAACTACACATACAAAACATTATTATCTATTATACAATCGTGTAGTCTGTGCAGAAAAAAAAAAAAGCGTATGAACGGAAAAAAGAGACAGAAATGGAGGAATGAGGTCCGACTGTATCTAATTCATTGCTTATTTTATATAATTATTCCTGTTTTTTTTACACATTTTAGATTTCAACTGTCACATTGAGTTTAGTGTTCAGTTGTTGGCTCTTTGGTTGTGAGAATATGGATTGTCCTCATACTTGTTGATCTCATTTAATGCCTGAGTTCTTGCATCATCTGCTGAACAGTGTGTCTGTAATCAAGATATTACGTTATGGTGTTGGATTCCAGTTGCAGTCTCTTAAAGATAACACATGAAGTTCAAAAAAATTAAGTGCAGAAGACATGAAAGACAAAAAATATAGCCAGTAAACTGCAGTTACTAGAGTGCTACTCTGTATGCTTAGAGCGGTGCCGCTTGCTCCAGCTCCACTACATCACTCTACACCACGATATCTGGATCTTCCAGAAGTTGCATTTATTGATCATGCACCAGCTATCGATGAAGTTAGGTCAACCATCATAAAGATGCTAACAAATGAAAAAGTGCCAGAGTTGATCAAATCACCTCTGAAGCGATCAAGGGCAGGGCAGATAACAGGCACGTGGCTTTATTCTGGCTCTCAGAATGCTTGCCATCGTGTGGAAGAAAGTTGTAATTATGCAAATCATGAAGAAAAATGATGGCTGGGAGTGCAAGAACTACAGCTATCAGTTTCTTTTCATGCAGCTACTGCAAAGCAGACTCAAGGAACATCAAGAACAAAATAGGTTGTTAAGAATAGTCCACCTTCGTCGTGTAATGGATAATGCCATCTTCAGAGTAGTGATGAGACATTCGATTCATTTGATTCCGTTCGCGTTACTGAATCGATTCATTTGATTCCGTTCACGTTACTGAATCGATACAGTGATCCGATTCATGGCACATTAGAGTCACCGCTCCTACTGCATCTGTGTAGTATGTACTGGTAAGACAGCAACAACAGCATTCAGTGTTCGGTGCTACCATCTGGTCTTCATACTATGAACTCCTTTCTTAGGAAAAAAAATGCTAGTCACTCTAATACATCGAAGGTTTCCGGCGACGCAGGATGGGAAACTTCTGGGATTAGGAAGGTAGCAGCCATGGCCTTAATTACGGTACAGTTCCATGATTTCCTGGTGTAAAAATGGGGAAACTACGGAAAACCCTCTTAACGGCTGTCGACGGTGGGATTCGAACCCACCCTCCCCGGAATGCAAGCGCATAGCTACGCGATACTAACCACACGTCCAACTCGCTCAGTCATTTTTGGGAATATGTATTTTTCTATCAGCAATGATTTTTTTAAATCGTCATATTTTGTATAGGCTACCCGAGATGTACAGTAGCCCACTGGTTTTCTGATTTAACATACTGTTGATTGAGTTATTGTGTCAGTCGGCTCACTTACTGTCCACATATTATTGAAGTCTTGTGCAACGATGTGATATACGAACTGAGAGAATACTGAGTCATTCTTCCCAATATAAAACAGGTACTTTTGAGTGGTCATGAGCATGACTCACAGCCATACGGCAGGCTAGAGTCGAGTTTAATTAATTCTCAAATGTCAACTAAGTTATAATACTAAGATTCATTAAACTAATAAATAGTATAACCTAATAGCCTACCTACTTACTAGTTACTTTAGATTACCTTTTTAACACTGCAAATAAATCCATCTATTATTTAAACCTCCCTGTAAGAAGAGGACAGTGAATGCAATGAACCGTGTGTGTGTTGTGTCTCACTGTTCCATGACTGCATATGATTCTTTCGGTGTGCCATGGCTCACTGTATGTCTCGCTGCAGCGGAAGCTCGGCTCTCCGCCAGTGTCCAGTGTGCCGATAAGGAGCCGTGTGTATCTTGTGTCTCACTGAGCCGTGCTTGTTCACGATTCTTTCAGTGTGCTATGGCTCACTGTACGACTCGCTGCAGCAGAAGCTCGGTTCCCCACCAGCACTCTCCGCTGGGAGTAAGCTGAATCGTGTGCCATGAGCTCACCGCTCCTGTGAATCGATTCGCTCGGACACTTGAATGAATCAATACACTGCTTCGAATCATTCATTCAGTAGCCAACACTACTTCAGAGGCCCAATTTTCGATTCGTGGTACTGCCAGAAAAGATTTAAGATTGGCGGGAGGGTTGGTATGTGGCTAAGAAGGTACGTATAGCTCGCGTCCATTGGGGGGTGTGCCTGGAAAGGAGCACTGTCTAGGAATGAGGACACCAGTTTCACCCCCTTTTGCTATTTCTTGATGGATGCAGTATTTTTGCATCTGTTTTCTGGTGCAGGCAAGAGTAAAATGTAGCCCCAACTGAAATTCCAGTCCCATTTATTGCTGTGACAGTATGGCAGTTGCTGCATAATGACATTTGGAGCTCTGCTAGTGCATGAAAGTATTACAAAAAGGGCGACTCGTAGGATCAGTTATGCTGCGTTAGCACTTTCTGGCCCAGTAAAAAAAACAAAGGCAAACTACCTCACTCCTCATCCTGCCTGTATTTTGGTGCCTATAAGTTTTTGCAATTTCTTAATAACCTCATAACCTTTGGTGGTGTTATTTGAAGATCCAACCAGCCTTTTGGGCTGATGACTAGACAGACAGGGAGGCAGGAACAGCAGGCAGGTTTCGAGTAAAGTTGAGGAAAATGTGACCTCTTATTTTCTATCCACTTGCTGATGGGAATAACTAATCCAATGTGAGAAAAGAATGGTAATCGTCTTGGTGGATTTCAAATCAGTAATTCTAATACAAATGATCCTTTATTGGAAATTATAAATTTTCCTGCTAACTCATTCTTGGTTGTCAGCATTTTGCCCCAGTGTGCCAATTTGGGCTCATCAGTTGGTAACTAGCACACCTACCAAGATGCATGGCTAGTGCATATTGGAATTATGAATTTACTCATTCAGGACAAATATTTTTGATTCCCTATGGACGCAGTATCTGTATCATTTGAAATCAATGTTAAACAACCTCTCTTAGCTTGCTTTGTCTTCGGAAGCTGAGCGTGTATCACAAAAGGTTATTCATATCCTTCAGGAATTATGAATTCAACTGTGAGAATTAGAATGAACTCTCAGGAGACTTCTGCTTGGATGGTCGACTTTCCATGGTAATTGATGCTGTTATACCGAGTGAGTTGGCCGTGCGGTTAGGTTCATGTAGCTGTAAGCTTGCTTTCGGGGGATATTGGGTTCAAATCCTACTGTCAGCTGCCCTGAAGATGCTTTTCTGTGTTTCCCATTTTCGCACCAGGCAGATGCTGGGGCTGTACCTTAATTAAGGCCACGACTGCTACTTTCCCAATCCTAGCCCTCTCCCATCTTTGCATCATTGAAAACCTTCGATGTGTCAGCACGACGTTAAACCACTAGCAAAAAATAAATAAAATGCTATTATGAGGTTAGACGAGGTATTCATTACAACAAACATTTATTTCTAACCTACCTTATGTTGGCTGCTTCATTGATACTGATGCTAAAGCTACATATATACGTTGCCTCATCATATGGCCTGAAGATAAAAGAAGAAAATACCAAAACCCTCATAATGGCTGGGGCACAGGCTAAGGTTCACCTTGAATGGTGGACTAATTGAACAAGTCCAGCAATTTAATGATCTGTTGTTACTGAAGTGGAAAAGAAAGTGGCATCAAGTGCAGAAATACATAACAGGATTGAACAGCAGTGGCCTTCGCATCACTCGTGGTGTTAGTGGAAGAAGAACGTCAGGCTTTAGACAAAGATCCACTGCCTTTGTATTCTGATTCTGCTAGTGCTGCTTATATGGTTCAGAGACTTAGACTGGTGAAACTTCATTATTGTTCCCCAGCTAGCACCATGAAAGCGTGCTACACTGGGCACGGAGGACAATGCTCTCTTATTGGTAGTATCTTATTCACTAGCTGGGACAATGCTACATGCTACTAACTGTTTGTGAAGTGCTCTTTATTCACTTGTCTGTGTATGTCTTGGCTAGTGACACAACCCCAGCATTTGCCTGATGTGATAATGAGGAAACCATGGAAAACCATCTTCATGGCTGCTCACAGTTTTGCGCCCTTAACAGCATGGCCAACTTGCTCGGTAACCACTGTTTCACATCAGACGATTGGTCTAATTATTTAGGAGTTCTTATTGTTCCCCAGTTGGTCATGAAATTCATCTTTGTTGAATTCTGGGGGTAATGCCATGTGAAATTAATTTCAGCCAATAGCAATGTTCATTCAGGTGGCTACTTTGGAAAATGCTGCTTATTTTGTGATATTTTACTATCAAAGTAAACATACTTATTAGGACAGGCAATGGCAATGAGCACTTCTATCCTTCCTACATTCAATATGAAAGATTTATAAGATTCAACTTCAAAAATTATATACTGGTATTTCAACCTGGAGGCCAGTGCTGGACCCTTCTGAAATGAGACCTTTAGAAATTGGAAGTCTACCTGATGAGATACCTTCATCAGATTCTCATCATTACTCGTTGTGACCATATTTTCAATTAAACCATCCGGAAACAATGTGATGACCAACCAGCAATTGAAGAAGCGAACTGAATGAGGAGATATAGTTGGTTTGGCTGTGTCTGCCACTTGGATGAGAACAGGATGATATACTGTACAGACTAATTGGCAGCAGCAAGCAGCTCAGTAGAATGTTCATTGGACAGCATCAGAGAAGACTTGGGCTTAAACAGATTCAGCACTACCCGAAAACCTAAAACCTAATATAAGCCAAGCGTGAGTCTCTGCTAGGCCTGTGAACCAAAAAATCTGGACAAGCACAATTAATGGAAGTCCAAAAACCAGCAGTACCCACAGCAGTGTACTGACTTCTTAGGTGACCCTGACCTGTTGCCAGCTAGGGAACGAAGAAGAACAAGAAGGAAATACAGAGTTGGCCTGACCCACCAGCGGGTCTCATAGTCGCCAACGTGTTAAAGCAATAATCACCACTACCACCTTCCTTGCAAACTTGAATATTCATAATGCCATCATAAGAAGCTCCCCACCAAACCATCAGTGTTGCCAGGTGATAAGCTTTCTGGATTTTCACAGCCATCCAGCAAACTATGACTGCATTGGGCGCATGGATGGGATCATTTTGACAGTGTAAAAGTACCGTACTCTTTGGATGTGAACATTTTCTCATCAGTAAAGAACATTTTCCAAAGAGCATTTTGCACATACTGCTGAAATTGGACTTGGCATAGGCTATATGGGTGAAAGAAAATCTATCTGGTGTTCAGTTTCATAGTCATCATCATCATTTCTTCGCTCCAGCAAGCCGGTTGCAGTTGTGTATGAGCCTCCTCCAGTTTGTCCTATCCATCCACAAATGCTGCTCATATACGCGAAGCCAGTTCACGTCTCTAATTTCCAGGTCTTTCAATATCTGTTTGCCCAAACATTGCGAGGTCTTCCTCTTGGTCTCTTCCCAGGAACATTATGGTCAAAGTATGTTCGAGGAGTCCTGTGAGGGTCCATTCTTTTCATGTGAACATACCATTGCAATCTCTTCACTTCTAGAGTCTCCAGCAAGCTTCTTTCCAATCCAATCTGTTGCCGGATATCCACATTCCTTATTTGATCCATTTTTATTTTTTGTAGACAAGAACGGAGGAACTTCATTTCTGTTGCCTGAAGACGACTCTTTGTTGGTTCAGTTAGTGTTGCTGCTTCCAGGCCATATGTCAATATAGGTACTAGATATATTTATTTTGTACAAGCTGATCTTGGAAGCTAACAGAAATGTTTCATCCCAAAGTATTTGATGTACAGCGTGATAGAATTTGGAAGCTTTCTGTATTTTGTTGCTTATCTCTTGATGTATGGTATTGTCTGATGAGAGAACACTATCTAAATACTGGACGTTGTCTACAATATCTATATTCTCATCTCCAATTCTTAGATAAACAGTTGGAGAGTTTCTACTCATCACCAAGCCAACTGTCTCCGTTTTACTGATTTTGAGACCTAAGGTTGTAAAAGCTTCGTGCCAGAGATCGTCGAGTTTGTACTTCTGCTTCTGTCTCACCCCATACCATTACATCAGCAAAAACCAGGGCATTAGTTGTTGGATCCTTTTTTTTAACTGCTTTTAAAACTTCATCCATTATGATTTTGAAGAGAAGTAGTGAAAGACAACTTCCTTGCTGGACTCCACTCTTCATTTCGAACCAACCTGACCTTCCATCCTGGACCTGGACACAACACTTGGTTTCATTATATAATCGTTGTACTTGTGCTATAATGTCGTCGGGCACTTTGTTATGTCTCAAACCTTCCCATATATGCCTGCATGTTACATGGTCATATGCTTTCTCGATGTCCAGAAAAACAGTTATAAGTGTTTTACCTTTCTCCCAATACTTCTCATAAAGCATTCTGGTGGCAAAAATGAGGTCTATAGTTGATCTATGAGGTCTAAATCCATGTTGTTCCTTCTCACATGTAGGTTCAACATATTTTCTCATCCTGCTCTCAAGGCTGGATTCGTAGATTTTGAGGCCATGTGACAGCAGAGTTATACCTCTGTAGTTGGTAGATTTCTATCACCTTTTTTCAGCAATGGGATGATGACTCCTTGCTTCCAGTCATTGGGTATTACATTCTCTTTCCAGATTCTATTTAGTACCCTGTACATCAACTGTTGTCCAACCTCTCCTAATGCTTTGATTATCTCAACACATAATTCATCTGATCCAATTGATGTGTTGTTTTTTCAGCATAGATATTTCTGTCTCTACTTCCAACCATGTCAGACTAGTGGTATTTGTGCTGTCAAAATCATAAGGTTCGTCATCTATTAGTGTGACATTTTCATAACAGTTCAGCAAAATTTCAAAGTGCCTTTGGAACTCGTGTAATATTTTGGTCTTATCCCTAGTCACCTCACCATTAGGAAGATCTACAGATTGGATAGATTCATTTTGAGTTTTTCTATTCTTAACAATACTGTATAACAGTTTTTTTATTTCCATCCTGCATTATTTTGGTAACCAGATCTTCCTTGCATTTCTGCTTTTCAGCTACAACCAACTGTTTGACCTGTAATTTTTTCTTTCTGTAAAGTGACAGCTTCTCCTCTATTTCATGTTGATCTCCCCGTGTTCTTGCTTGATATAAGGATCTTCTTGCACTTTTTCTGCCATTGATAGCCCTTTTAATATCATCATTCCACCAGGCAGTTTCTTTAGGTTTTCTTATTTGACTCTGTCGCCCACATACTTTTTCTGCTGTACCAACCACAACCTTCTTTAGAGTATCCCATTCTTCATCTACCAATTTCAGTTCTCCTCTCGGCAACAACCTGTGGACACCTTCCCTGAATTCTTCCTTTACACTTGGCTCAGTTAGTCGCCAAGTTTTTATTTTTGGGACTCTTTTGTTACAGACTTTGGGAGGTCTTTTCTCTGCAATAACTGCAACCAAAAGTTTATGGACTCTACTTGGAATGACCTTGACATCAATGACATTTTTCCATACATTTTGATCTACCGGTATCAGAATATAATCTATTACTGTACCTACTTTATCATCCCAGCTATATCTTGTGATTTTTTGGAAGTTCCTTTTCTTGAACCAAGTGTTATTCACTATCAGGTTGTTTCTCATGCGTAGATCTAGCATATATTCTCCCTCTTCATTTCTGTTTCCCATTCCATGAGGGCCGAGTGTGGATTCATATCCTGTTCATTGTGAGCCAGCTTGTGAATTAAAATCACCCGTTACAATCAGATTGTCATACTCAGTATGCTCTTTCAAGTTATTAAGGAAGTTGGCCTTTTCCTCTTTTGAGCATCCTACCTGTGGAGCATAGACTTGGAACATATTGTACTTTTTCCCTCCTAAGTTCACAGACAGCTTAATTATCCTTTCACTAACAAACTCAATTTCACTACAAACATCTATGTCTTTATGTATTAAAAAATCTTACTCCATTCTTAGACTCTACTTCATTTCCAGACCAGTAAAGACTATAGTCATCATCATCATCATCATCAATGTCCCACTCCAGTTGACCGGGTGTGATTAACAAGCCTCCTCCACTCCTTTCTGTCCTTCCACTACCCCCTGCGGGTGGGGGACGCACATGTAGAATACACCCGCGGTATCCCCTGCCTGTCGTACGAGGCGACTAAAAGGGGCGACCAAGGGCTGACTGAATTAGAACCATGAAACTAATTTAGAATCGTACCATCACGCGGGGAACACCATAGGTTGCCTGTACTTGCGAGTAGTACCACTAAATTCGGTACGAAATAGGTTTGTGATTAGTAGCAGTTAAAGCCTGGCCTGGTGGATTCCAGTACCCGTGCGTCGTACCCATGTGTGCAACACCGCGGGTCTGGGCGTAGCCTGTGAGTTGTACCACTATATGAGCAGCACCCCGTGGGTCTGCGTTGCCTGTGATTAGTACCCACTATGTGAGGAACACCACGGGAATACCGGCGCCCGTGTTTAGTACACCTAGGTGGGGAACCTTCTCAGTTTGCGTTGACTCTGAGTTGGGCCATTGTGTGAGACACACCATAGGTCTGCGTTACTTGTACGTATTGCAATACTTGTGAGTAGTACCATCTTTTGTGGAACACCGTGAGTCTTCGCTACTTCTGATTAATACCCCAACATGACACATACCATGGTTCTATTTTACTCGCGACATGTACCATTCTGTGGGGCCTTAGACGTGGATTTTGCACCCCCTTTAGACACCAAGCATCATTGTGCTTTATAAGTGGTTCCTTGGTCGGTAATAATGTTATTTTCGATCTGTATTGAGTCCGATCCACTGGCTTTTGTTTCTTTGTTTTGTGTTTTGTTGAGTTCCTGTCCATCCATTCATTCTTCATGCCATATTTTATTTTTATTTTGGTCAGTGGATGCCTTTGCAATTTTTGTTCTTTCATTTCGTACCATTAGGGGCCGATGACCTTCGATGTTAGGCCCCTTAAAACAACAAGCATCATCATCATCATGTCCTTCCACTTTTCCTGATCCATTACTTCCGCCACATCCAATCCAGCTTCTCTAATGCCCTTCCAAATCTGATCCATCCACGTTCTTCTCGGTCTTCCAACTGGTCTCTTGTCCTTAACTTCTCTTTCAAATTCCCTTCTTGCTACGCATTCCTTTCCCATTCTTTTTACATGTCCGAACTATCACAGTCTTGCTTTCTGTATGTTCTGTACTAATGGTTCTATATTTAGCTCTTCACTGATTTTAATATTTTGAGTTCTCTCTCTTCTTGTCTTTTTAACTGATGTTCTTAAAAAATTTAATTTCTACTGCTTGGATCTTACTATCTTGTCTCTTATTAGTTATCAGCATTTCTAGTCCGTATGTTACAATTGGTATGAAATACTGTTTATATAATGTTAATTTTGTTCTCTTGGGTACTTTGTCATCCCATAAAAACTCTCTGACTTGTTGGTAAAATGTTGTACCTTTACTTAGTCTGTTATTAATTTCAGGATTGATTTCATTACTTCCATTAATAGTGCTACCCAGATATGTAAACTGTTCTACATTCTCCATCTATGTTCACTTGGCTTCTCTTTTTCTCTTTTCCACAGTGCATGACTACAGTTATCTTTTTACTAATTACCATTCCAAACTCCTTCAGATTTTCATTCCAAATGTGCAGTCTCCTTTGTACTTCCTTTTATTCCTTTCCCCAAATCACCACATCATCCATATCTCATCTGCAAATACCAAAGCATTCACTTCATCACTACTGATAATATGTTATACGTTTTATGATTTCATCCATCAATATAATAAACAATAATGGCTACAGTGGACTTTCTTGCTTGAGATTTTTTGTGTATAAAATGTTTCAGAGTAATCACTCCCCACTTGTACTATAGTCCAATCTGATATCCATTTTCCCAGTTTTCTTCCACTTTGTTTCAGTCAGGCCCATGATCAGAAGTTTCCTCCTTTCCATGAGATCGACCAGCTCTTCAGTTTGTCAATGTCAGAATATTTAATATTCACACTCTGATACTTTGTCTTTGTTTGGTTTGGGTAGCTGGTGTAACATCGGGCTGTAAACCGTCATTCGCACCAAACTGATGTCGTCGTGAATTCCTACATCTGAAAGCAACTTCTTTGGTAATCCCTCTGTTGACCTGCTGAGCCTAACACAGGCGGAGATTTTCTTTCAGGGTTTTCTCCCTTAGCCTTTGGTGTCCAGTCACCTCACCCTATAAGGCAGCAGGTTGTACTCATATTAATCCCTGAATACAGGGCTGCCTCTTCCGCCAACTCTACCGTACCGAAGTCCACCTTCTCCACTACGGAAGTCGTTGAGGTCTTCACTCATAACCCTGAGCTGGGGCCCTTACCAGATATTGCACACTGGGTCAGTGTGCTCTGGGACTCACATAGGTAGGGGCACCACTCGCTGGGTAGGGCTGCCTGCGAAAAGGGTACCTACCTGCTACACAATTATGCTACCCAGTTAATAAAATTTCATGTTTGTAGGTTTTAATAGTAAGCCTGGAGAGGTGCATGGTTCTACAGCAACTGTCCACAGTTGCTTGTGCCAGTCTTGCATATGACAAGTTTTGCATGATATTGATTGCCTTACAGGGAAAGTAAATCACCCCTCCTTACCTAAAAAGACATTTCTATGTCTTACCACTTCCATGTCTGTATATGGGATAGAAATCCAGCCCTGCTGGAAACAAACTTCTTACCAGGCGAGTTGGCCGTGCGGTTAGGTGCGCGCGGCTGTGAGCTTGCATCCAGGAGATAGTGGGTTCGAATCCCACTGTCGGCAGCCCTGAAGATGGTTTCCCTTGTTTTCCCATTTTCACGCCAGACAAATGCTGGGGCTGTACCTTAATAAAGGCCGTGGCCATTTCCTTTCAACTCATAGGCCTTTCCTATCCCATTGTCGCCATAAGACCTATGTGTCGGTGCGACGTAAAGCCACTAGCAAAAAATAACAAAAAAAACAACAAAACAAACTTGTTACTTACTTGCTGCCATGGTTGCCCAGTACCACTTGCCAGCAGTTCTGGGCTGTGTTTACCTTTACTTATGTCAGGGAGCATTATTATCACAGGACACAGCACACTCACATCAAATATAGTACACTATTATTTTGCTTCAGCGTCATTCTTGATAGAAAAGAATTTGCAATGGTAATCATCCTATCACCGATTTAAAAGAAGTACTGATTTCAGTTAACAAAAGAAGGTGATTAAATCAGTTAAAAAGGAGTTTATAAGATGCAGCCTTAGTGTAGTTGAATAGGGAGAGAAAGGTGGGTGGCTGATTATACAGGGTGAGTCAGCTAAGATGTTCTCATATTACTCCAAAACCATTAAAGATATCAAAAATCTGTTTTCATTTTCATTAATTTTACCAAGGGGTTCATAATTGAACATGCAGTAATTTCCCAGTGTGTCAATATTTGCCTAGATAACGGTACTAACTTTATAATTTTTTAAAAAAAAGGAAGGAAAATGTTTTCTACACCTAGCATTAGTTATGGACAACAGAAATCCGGAAGTATAATTATTTTCAAAACCTGATAAGTATTCTCGATAAAGAGTTCACCCACAGTATCCCCTGCCCTTCGTAGAGGCGACTAAAAGGGGCGACCAAGGGATGATTTTGTTAGAACCATGAAACTCCTTGTGTTTAGTACCACCACGCGGGGAACACCACGGGTCGCTTTTACTTGCGCGTAACACCACTATGTTAGGTACTAGATAGGTTTGTGATCAGTAGCAAAGGGTATGGTGCCGGCTTTTACAGTACCTGTGATTAGTAGCACTATTTGAGTGACACCATGGGATGAGCAACACCATGGTTCTGGCTTGCCTATGATTGGTACCCACTATATGAGGAACACCACGGGATTGCGCGAGTCCCTGTGGTTAGTACACTTTCTTGATGAACACCATAGGTTTGTGTTGCCTGTAAATGGCGCCCCAATGTGCGAAACACCATAGGTCTGTATTCCATGTGCGAATTTCATTACCTGTGAGTAGTACCCTAATGTGTGGAATATCGCGAGTCTACGCTACTTTTGATTAGTTCCGCAACATGACAAACACCATGGTTCTACTTTCCTAGCGATAAGTACCATTATGAGGGGCCTATGACTTGGATTTTGGACCCCTTTCGACTACAAACATTATCGATTCAGTATCGTGCTATAGAAACAGTCCCTTGTTCAGTAATACTATTGTTTTACGCCAGCTTCTGTGCATGTGAGCCACTGTGGGTCGGTTCCACTGATTGTTTTAAATTCGTATCCATTCATTCATTCTTCGTCCCCATGTTTCAAATTCTGGTCAGTGGAGGATTTTGGACTTTTAATTTATCATCTCATATCGTCTCATTTCGTACCAGTATGGGGCTGATGACCTAGATGTTAGGCCCCTTTAAACAAGCATCATCATCATCATCAGTCTTCTCGATAAAATGTAATGTCTTCAAACATGCTTCATTTGCCAGAAGAGGACTATCTATTTGAATGATTTGTTGAACATAATAAGGTAGGAAACAGTCCACCAATTCAATACACATGTGTTAAAATACGTATATTTGATATGTTGTTATTTGAGTCATCAGTCCATAGACTGGTTTGACGCAGCTCTCCATGCCACCCTATCCTGTGCTAACCTTTTCATTTCTACATAACTATTGCATCCTACATCTGCTCTAATCTGCTTGTCATATTCATAGCTTATATTAAATATATATTTGATCCATATTGACAACACAAGCCTGTCTTCTGGGCCACTTTAGACCACAGTTCCAGTGTTATAGATGACTCCCTCATCTAGCATAACAAGATTATTAAACATCATATCCTACAAATACTAACTCACAAGGTAATGCATCGAGAATTAGATTTGTTGTATTTCATGCTACACATTGACATAACGTCATTTAACTAGATAATTTTACCATAGTCATACAAGAATATAGCAAAGCAAAGAATGAAAAGACAATGGTTTAACTCGGCATATTTTGTAATTGTCCTCAAGGACTCTAGATTTTAAAGTGTTTATGTTTCACTGCATATTTTAAATGTCTTGCATTTCAGTTCATTATTCAATCATTTTCCAATTTATGGTTAATGTAATGTTGAAACTAGTCCCTGTGGTGTTTCCATGATAATATAGTTTACATCATATAAACACATGAGTATTGAATAGGTGGACTCTTTCTTTCCTTATTTTATGTTAATTACTTGTCCGTACAGAACAATATGAAATTTATCACATGCCTTGTTGAAGTTGAAACTTAGTTAATGTATAACCATGAAGTTTTCCAATCTGTCAAAACATTCAAGATTATTATCTTATTAATCAAATGTTTTCTTTTTTTAGGTATTTTCTAGTATTTATTAATCTTGCATTAGTTTTGACTGACTGAAAAACTTTTATACTATTTGAATGAAAATCACTAATGAGGTAGTTGGCATAGTGATCTTTCACCCTCTTTTGACAGCTAGATCTTATGTGCACTTGAACACACTATAGTCATCTACATCTTGCATCAGTTAACAAAGATTTTCTAATATGGATAAGATGCTGCCTTAGTCATTCATATGTTCTGATAACAAAAAATAATAATAATAATAATAATAATAATATTAATACATATGTGCTGATAGCAAATGATCATCATAATCATTTTCCTTGTTGTGTAAATCGATCAGAGAAAATATTATTCCTCTTCATTTTTACTATCTATCTGTCCTCAACCATCGTTGTTCCAGTCCTGGGCCTGTTGCTTTATACTATTCTTTAGCTGGTCCATCCATTGTAAACTGGAACTTCCTTGGTCTCTATAACCTCTAATTTGTAATTCCAAGGCATTCCTTCTTCGTTCATCTTTTTAAGATGTTCAAACTATTTCATTGTGTTGTTACATTATTAATATTATCACTCAATATTTTCCACCTTTTTTTGTGTTCTTTCCTTAAGTCTTTATTTTTCTCCTTCCCCTTGTCTTCTGTAACATAATTCTGTCTATCGTTTACCTGTAACCTATCTGATTTTCATTCTTCTTTGTCACTGATGAGGTTTTAGCTGTATATGTACATTATTAGCCTTCATTAAAATACAGGTCCATGTTGTTTCCATGCATCACAAATACGACATTGAAGGAGTTCCAAACACCAAAATATTTTTGGAATGATACTCTTCCTCTCTCTATTTACCACCATGTCCAGGCCATCGTAGTTAATAATAATGCTCCATTAACAGTACTATCTTGATTCTTTTGCACACTTTCTCATGGATCGGCACAACACCAAACCGTTTTCTCTTTTCTACTTTGGAAAGAATCCAGTCCAGTGATATTGGCTAACTAGCTCAGCATTTTTGTTTGCATACCTCATAGCCAATGTTCTACCTCTTTCCCAATCAGCCAACATTTGGTTCCATAGAGTGCTACAGGATGATGGTGTGATAGATCTTTGAGTTTACGTGGTCTCTTGTTCATCAAATTTATGTCTAATGTAAAAGGCATAGTTTTGCTTGTTTCAGTAACCAGATGGTTTGATTTAAGAAATGAGCTTTCATCACTCGTGTCCTAATTTTATGTAATGTTGTAACACATATTTGTTTTATTTACTTTTCAGCCAAGACATGGGGTGATTCTTCATGCTTTCCCATTCTCTGTCTGCATGGTGAAGTGGACAATGCTGCCACCTTTGACAGGCTCATCCCACTTTTACCTCAACAGTTTTATTATATGAGTATTGATCTCCCTGGACATGGACACTCATCACACTATCTTCCTGGCATTCCGTACAAATTCATTGACTATGTGGCTGTACTTAGACGAATTGTGGATCATTTTTCATGGGCAAAAATTAATATATTAGGCCATGATTTAGGTGGTCTACTTGGTCTATTTTTTGCTGCTGTCTACCCAGACAAGATTATGAAACTCATTGTATTTGATGTTATTCATCCGGTACTTCCTAGGCAACATCTTATTAACCACATAAAGCTAAATAATGAACACCTGTTATCTATTGAGACAGATGAAGCAGTACCTCAAGTGTTTTCTTATCAGACTTTGTATGAAAAACTATGTTCTTGGCGAGCCAAGGATTCTAGTGTAGCTGCAATTGATGCTTCTATTTCTAGAAATGCTGAGCAGGTTGCAGATGGTAGCTACTTGTTGACAATGGACCAGAGAGTTAGATATATTAACTACCCATTCTTTGATGACCGACAATTTCATATCATTCTGAAAAATTTAAGATGTGAACTGCTTATATTTACTGCAAAAGGAATAGCTAGAAATCAAAATATATTGCCGGTTACTTCTCTGTTATATATATTTAGATACAAATGTGCAAGATTTGAGCACCATATTATTGAAGGAAATTGTGATATTCACTTGAACTTTCCCACTAGGTTGGTACCTATTATGGCCAGCTTTCTCCAAGAGATTAGAAGCTCTCTGTGATTATGTGAATATGGTTAGGAAAATATGCATCGATTGTAGTAAGCCCTGTTCCTAATTTACCACTAGTATTGTATTATTGTCATCCTTAGACTATAAGAGAGAGCATTTTGTGGCTACCCTTTTTTTTTTTTTAAAGGTGTTGCAGATTATCAAAGTCAGTGACAGTGATACCATAAGGTTTTTGTGTAATTCTCTGCAAGTTATAAACTATTTCCAGTCAGTAAACTTTGTTATTGATGTGTATGATCTTTATTTCTGGTTTATTGGCCTTGCCCGGTTTGAATGTTGAAAAGTAGTACCTTCTACTTGCGAGTTGGTCATTCCAGATTTTCTTTTTCTTTTTTCTCCTATTTTTTATATCATATGAATGATAAAGGTCTAATATTCTAAGTTTTTAATAATTCTTTTTGTAATCTATATTTACATCTCAATGGAAAATAAGAGAATGAATAGAAACTATAATGTAAGTAGGAATGTATGTGTAGGCCTGTTTGTGTGCATGTGTGTGGGTGGATCCATAGACACATACACAAAACCTTGTTCTTCTGGATTTCAGGAAAGTACACATGTCTTTGATTTTTGTACCAAGGCAGTGATATACTAGTAATAGTTCCGTAAAACCCCTTAATTGCAGAAGAATGTTAAATTTTTTTAATCGTCATGGTAGTAACCTTAAACAGTAAGACAGAATTTTGTTTTTAGAGGAAATATTACTTGGTTCAGTTTTCCTTTTATAATCAGGTCATATTTAGGAAAAGAGGAACACATACTGTAATAGGATCCCGTGGTGTATACGGAGGGCTACCAAGGCTATCGGTGAAGCCCAAACCTCAATTGAGAATGATGGAAGTCTAAAGCACATTATAATTTAAGCATCTGACACATTGTTCCATTTACGAAACTTGAAAGCAGTGAGTAAAAACGTCGCACATATTTCTGAGAGCTAGGCATCGGAGACTGATATCGCAGCCCAGACTCTCATCCCTCTTCCCTCTACTCGCCTTGCACGGCTTGCTGCTGTATATCGGATAGGAGCGGGGACCGGGGAGGATAAGTGTGCTAGGCTTTGGTCCCTCAGATCGCCACTGCTAACTATCAGCCATGCGTTACTGATAGTATATACTTCCTCACCTCATACTTCTGACTTAATCATATAGATAACAGAGTGCTGGTATTTAACTTCCGTTTACTTCTGCATCCTTGTAGGAAGGCACTACAGGGCTGCTGTTTTAGGAGTAATATAGTTTTCCTTTTATAGGTAGATCTGCTAAAATGGAATTCAATCTTTTAGGTTCTCTTTTGTTGGTTGGAATCGAATCCGTGATCATGGGTCGGCCACCACCATTGATCTCCCAAGGAACCTAATAAGCCAGTGAACGATGCATACGACCGCTGTAAAATTCATCATTTGTATTTAATAATAATAATGATAATAATGGTGCATGACATCTGTATAGGCTTGGTGGTGACCTAATTAGGATAAAATGAATGGCGAAAACATAAATACCCTGTCCCCAAGCCAGAGAAATTAACAGTACGAGGGGGTTGAATCTGAAAATTGATCCTGGACCATCGGACCAAAGGCAAGCATTCTATCCATTTAGCCACCAAACCGGACTTAAATTTGCTAAACCTTAGGCTGCCATCTCCACCGATCAGGGGTTCAGCATTGGCAGTAGCAGAGGCCAGGGCAGTAGCTTGGGAAGCAGCCTTCACAATACAACAGGCTTTTTCGTTGCCTATTCGCTGCAATTCAAAACGCTGAAAGCTTGACGTTCATTCAACCAACTATCAAAAAGAGGTAACCTAAGTCTACTGATAGCCTACGTCTTGATCCCAGCATACACCACTGATAGGATCCATTTCGTGTTCCTATCTGTCTAAATATGACTTGATTTGTTCGTTTCCATAACTTTGTTTCTGTAATGTACGATATCCCATCTCAGTCTACTCTTGCTATCTCAACGCACATTATCTAGTCATAAATTCTTCCACTATTTTTAATGCTACCTTCCCATAAGTTATTCTTTGTAGCCTTCCAGTCACTCTCTACCTTCTCATTTATATCTTTGGTTTTTCAGAATACCTTGCCATGTTTCTTCAAGATCTTATATCCCTTATATCCCTTCAACTTTCTTTCCATTTCTGTCCATTATTTTTGACATTTTGCTGTGTGACTTTCCTCTTTGCTCTCAAAATTCCTAGCTTGTTTAATTGTATGATAAGTCCTAAGCTTGAAAGGTGGTTGGATCCCCAATAGCTCCACCATCAGATGCCATAGATAGCCTAGGCAACACTGAAGAGTTGTACTAGTAAAATGAGAAGTGAAGTAGTTTTATTGCTTTCCTCACTGAGCCAGAAACTGCTGTTGCATATCTGTCTGCCAAACCCACAGAAATGCACACACCAAATGACACTTTTACACCATTCATGAGAGCAATCAGCTGCATAATTAATGTAGTTAATAGCATTGCTCATACCTCAGTTACTTTCACACTGTCAAGACCAATGACATTGTCGCAAGGTCTGCAGATAAAAAATCGATAGATTGTATGTAAAAATTTCGGGAGTTTTAAAGAAAATTTTGGTAGTTCCTCGAGCACTTAAATGTTATATTATAACTAAATTAAAGAATGCAATCGTGATTTGAAATAATAATAATAATAATAATAATAATAATAATAATAAAAATATACAATTTCACTCACTCGCACACTGGCCATTCTATGCTTCTTCTTCTCTTCCCTTTCTCCCCACTCTTCCTGTAGATGTAGTTATTCATCAGGTGTAGAAATAGTGTCGGTGATTTCCCTTCAAATGATGCAGCCAAGCATGAGTTTTGAGTTCAATAAGAGGGGAGAGATTATATAATTCGAACCTAAAATGAATGAGGGGAAGTACCTAACGAGTGATGTTATTGATAAAACGTCACACCGTGAGACGAGGAAAGAGTTTTTGGCACAAATATATTATGCACCATTAATAATTATCATTCATTCATTATTATCATTATTAATCATTATTATTTGGATTAGAAGAAATTTCGGGAGATTTTTTGTTTTTTGGGGTTTTCTGGTGTGTTGCAAAAAAAAAAAAAATCGGAAGATCTCCTGAAATTTTGGGAGATTTGGCAACACTGGCCAATGATGAGACTGAGACAGGTCGATGAAAACAAATTTTTTTCTAGTCTGTACTAGGAGGACGTAGTGCACTGTAAACACTTTGTCTTACCAGAAATGGATCTGGGTATCTTCTGTACGGTGCATGTATGGTCTTATGACTCCCTTTATGCTATTATGTTACCAGTCTGTTGTATATTTGTCAAGCACAGTTGTAAGTGCCTCATGTCTGTCTGTCTTCTACCTCTCTGTCCTACATTTGCAATTAACTTTTCCATTCTAAAATGAGCATGAGGTCTTCTCTGAATCTTGGTTTTTGTTACTCATCTTTAATGCACAGACTTGCAAAAAGTCGAGGATTTTGTTTCTTATAGAAATTCTAGACTAGTCCGACTCATTGGCTGACTGGTCAGCGTTGTAGCCTTTGGTTCAGAGGGTCACGTGTTCGATTCCCAGCCGGGTCGGGGATTTTAGTCGCCTTGATTAATTCTTCTTTCCTCTTCATATTCATACAACGCACTACACTACCAACCACTACAGAAACATGCAGTAGTAATTACATCCCTCCGTATAGGGTTGGCGTCAGGAAGGGCATCCGGCTGTAAAACATGACCAAATCCACCTGTGTGACACAGTTCACACCCGCGAAGTTCCAAGATATTAGACTGCAGGCTTTTGGCACGATCTGTCGTTAAGACCAAGTCGTCAGCATAGGCCAGACTGCTTACTACATTTCCACCAAACTGAATCCCTCGCTGCCATTTTATACCTTTCAGCAGATGATCCAGAGGTGGAAGATTGCAGCCTTGTCTAACTCCTGTAAGTACCCTGAACCAAGAACTCGTTCTACCATCAATTCCCACCGCAGCCCAATTGTCAACGTAAATGCCTTTGATTGATTTTAATAATCTACCCTTAATCCCATAGTCCTGTAGTGGAAAAATACAGTGGGAAATATTATAATCTTTCCTTGCCACTTATTCAATTTATGATTTTCATAGCTGGCTGCTTTTAAGTGTGAAACACAAATAACTGTGACTTTCCTATTGGGTCTTAGTCACCTGGGTTAGTGAACTCTTTTGTTCAAAAACTGTATGCCACTGAGCATAATATTATTATAATATTATCATGATGCACAGGTCGCCTGTGGGAGTCAAATCAAAAGACCTGCACCTGGCGAGCAGAATATGTCCTCGGACACTCCCGACACTAAAAGCCATACGCCATTTCATTTCATTTTTTCATATTATTGTACTATCACATAACGTACACAACAGCATCAGCAGATGCTAACCATTTCATGCATTTTATCCCAGGGAGCAAATGAAAACATGTCTGTTCCCAGGTAAGCAAAATCCTCTACCTCTCACAAGGAAGTGGTGGAGCTGTGTGAAGTACTGCCTCTACCATTGGGGTGTTTGCTTTCCCTCTTAGAACTGAATGGTTAGAAACCAACTATCCTTTGTGCTGGCAGGAAATATAACATGCACACACACAGAAACGCGTGCACAGACAAAATATTAGACCTTTTGGATCATCAGCTCCCTTGCTTATCAGCTTCCGAATTATTTGCCGATCTTAGTATAAGTTAGACTATCGTTTCTGTTGCCCCCGTTTAATGGGGAGGGAAGTACGAATACATGGATAATCCTGATTCTCACTAAAAGAGGAGAATTCATTTTCTTTTTAATACTGATATTGAGAATACCAATACTTTTATTTTATTCATATTATATTTTTATTATTATAACATTTGTATGAGATAATATTCATTGTCCATGTGTTCTTAGGAAGCAAACATATGAAAATAAATAAATTTTTGACTAAAAGTTGTATAAACTTTTCTGTTAGAGTATAGGCTATACTTCATAGTAAGAAAGGACAGATAAGTTATAATTTTGCAAGATGGAAGGATGTAGAAAGATATTTTGTTATAGTATAATTGAATTGATTCTGTTCTGCTGTAATGTCTATGTTTGTTGTTATATTTCCATTATTCACAATTTGGGATGTGGATTCAGAGTGGCAGTAACAAAATTGTTGAGGATTTAGACCAGTTCTGGTATGTGCATATATTATTAGTTTCTTTTTTGGATAATTTTGTTGTTCACATTTGCTTTTTTTTTTTTAAGTTTTTGTATTATTGCCCACAATAAAAGGAAAATAAAGTACAATTTTAAGCAAAAAAATTCAGAAATGTGGCCCGTTAAAATGCTATTCACTTTTTTCATTAAGTGATCATTTGCTCTGCTCATTCTGGAGAAATAACTACTTAAGGCATTACCAGAAGGAAATGTTGCTTGGTGCACTCGATATATTATAGTCATAGAGGAATAGAGGTTGTGATTGTAAACGAGTACTGTTAGCAGTTATAAACATTTACCTTCCAAAACATCAAAAAAGTTTTAAAACTAGTCACTTGCAGTGGGACTGCACTGAAATATTTCCTCTTTTCTTGCATATTGTGTCTGTTATTTGTTTAAGGAAGCATTTTAGCAAAGTATAAAAGCTAAGAAACATTGTGATATCATTAGAGTGGCAGTAACAAACTTGTTTAGGGTTTTCTTTTTCCAGTCCAATTCTGGCATGTGTGTTTCTTTTTCAGGTAATTTTGTTATTCACGTTTATTTTCTAAAGATTATGTATTATTGCCCACAAGGTTGATTGATAAGCCTCTTAAATGTTCCTTTATTCGTAAATGCCTTGCTCTTCATGACAGAATACATTGTCCTTCCCCGCGCTAACCATATCTATCCAACAGGATCTAGGACTTCAAACCCGGTGATATCCTTCTAATTTTCTTTCCAAATGCATTGAGGCTGTTCTTGTTGGCTCCATCCTCATCACACATCCAAACCACATTAGTCTGGATGTACCAACTCTGCCTAATAGAAATGTCTTAATCCCATCTTTCTGTCTTACCTCCTCATTTCTTAACTTGTCCATCCTGGTCTTCTGGATAGTGGACCTCAGGAACTTTATCTCTGATGTCTGCAGTCTTGATGCAACTCTCTTCATGAGGGTGCATGTTTCAATACCATCGATATGAAGTAGCTGTTGAACATTGCTAATTTTGTTTTCTTTGGAATCTTAACATCCCAGAGAAGGGTCCTCGCTCATTGATAGAAACTCTTTTGCATACTGTTGGTGAACTCTCTTGTGGATAAATTGTTTCTGGATACTATACTGTCCAGATAAGTGAAACTGTCCACAATCTCCAACTGGTGGTCTGTTAATTTTGTGGTGAAAGTACAACTTAGCAACCATCCCTTATTAACACTAATTAGAAGGAAAATGGAAGAGGTTCAACACTTTGAAGAATAGAGATATTGGTAAAGGGAAGCGTTACAAAGGGCATGCAAAAAGAGGCTCCCTAGGCTTCGCAAACATAATACTGTCTGAAAGAGAACAAGAATCAACCAAAGGAGGTCAGATAGGAAAGATGAAGGCGAGGAACCTAACACAAGTGCAAGCAGTGTCAAACTCAACTATGGCAACCATGTCTGCCAACCCACGCTCCAAGTTGAGAGCTCCTCATCCACCTTTTAGTTGTCTTTTACAAAGGCAGGGTATTCCATAGATAATTTACGACTTTACCCATGGGGATCACACTACTCGAGGCAGAAAGGTAGAGAGGCTAGACAGTAAGAAAGTTTAAGGAGGTTAGGATAGAAAAGGAAGAAATAAAAATGAATAAAATGATCATGGAGACCTCTCGCGCATCTTTAGGGACACCAGTTAGTCTGGCTCTGTCTGTTAGTTTGATGCCTGCTGGTTGGCTACCTCTGTTCACCGCCATCAGCAACTCCTTAGTTTTGCTGATCTGGAGATTGAACTCCTGAATCTTGGCATTTCATATGTTACGTCTTGACTGTGCCTTGTCTTCTGTTTCTCCCCAAATCATAACATCAACAAAGGAAACTGCATTTAGTTCACCCGACGTTTCCTTGATGCTCTTCATTAGTTGTCCCTAACTGCAATAAACTAGTGGCGGTAGTGCACCACCCTTTGGATGCCACTGTTGGTCGTAAACCATGATGAGTACTCATCTCCAACCCGTATGCAACTGGGGCAGCCCTTGTACACTATCTGGACTTTCCTTACAAGTCCTTCAGGTACTTTCCTCTTTCACAAGCAATGCCAGATCTTCTCTGTTGTGACTGTCGTGTGATTTTTCAGTATCCAGGAATAACATGATTAAGTTCTTGCCTTTCTCCCAACACTTTGCCATCAGCATTCTAGCACTGAATAGAAGACGTATAGTTGACCTGTTACTTCTGGAGCCATGCTGCTCCTCTTCCAACTGTGGTTCTGTGATGGTTTACAGCCTCCTCTCTATGATCTTCTTAAGAATTTTCAGTCCTTATGACAAAATTTATCTTGTCTATTCCCTTTTTTGAACAGAGGAATGATAACACTCTTGTTCCAGTTTACAGGTACCTTGTTGTCCTTCCACACTTCATTAAGCCCTCTGTGTAGCCCTTGCAGATTCTGTGCTGATCATGTCAGCATTCATTTCATCTTCTGGTGATTTTCCTATAGAGATACTGTAGATTGTAACACTGTTTCTGTCCAGTTGATGGTGGCTCCTCTGAAAATGGACTTCCACATTTGGCTCTGTGTTCCTCTGATCCATTCAACAGGTGGTTGAAATGGTTCTTCTGGACCTCTCTGATATCACACTCGGGCCGATGACCTTCGATGTTAGGCCCCTTAAAACAACAAGCAACAAGATATCGCACTCCTGTCCAACTGTATTTCCATCTTTATCCTCAAGTACCCTGATGGTACCCATAACTTGCCTTTTGCCTTTGACCACACTGTTTAGTAACTTCAGATTGCCTCTGCTATCTTCATAGGATTTTTTTTTTAAATTTTTATTTATCTCCCAGCACCTTTTTGAACTATCCTTTTTAACCTTTTATCTCAGTACACCCGTTTAAGGTCCTATGATCCTTGCCTAATCTGTTATGAGTTAAGGTTTTGTTTTGATCTCTGTCTCGTTTCCATGAATTGTGCATTCCTTCCAGTTGTAGCTGCTATTACTGCCTCATTCCACCGTGATGCTTCTTTTTCCCCCTCACTTTCACAACACAATTGCCTTCCCATAGACTTCAGTTATCTTTACCACGATGTTTTTCAGTCTGGTGCATTTTTCGTCTTTGGTCTTCACTTCATCTCTTTGTAATTGATCTCTTATCCAGTCGTGATAGTTGGCTCTCTTGTCTGTTTCCTGAAGTTCCCACACCTTGATCTTTGGCATTTTCCTGCTCAGTGTGTTTGGTTTGTGAAAGTCTTCCTGATCTGCTTCTAATAGCTGGTGGTCACTGTCAAGGCCTCACTTGGTATTACTTTGACATAAATGTCACAGTCCCTCATGGTGCAACAGCCCCGAACGGCCTTGGCCTACCAAGCAACCGCTGCTCAGCCCGAAGGCCTGCAGATTACGAGATGTCGTGTGGTCAACGTGACAAATCCTCTCATTTGTCATTCTTGGCTTGCTAGACGGGATAAATGTCACAAGCCTACTTCTTTCTTCACTTTTGATGACATACCAGTAATCTATCCATGCCAACTGTATTTCATGACTTTGTGACACACTTTTCTTGACCCAGCTGTTTTCCACCTCAAAGCCATTTTTTATGCAGAAGTCAGAGATGTTCCCTTTCTGTACTCCTTCTGCCATACTCAGGTAGCCCCATCACCTCATACCTGGTTCTGTCTGTCCTGCTCTGTGCATTCCAGTTTCCTATGTCGATGGCTCTATCTTCATGGATGACCTTTTCTAGATCATCCAGGAATTGATTTTTATCATCCTAGTTGCACCAGCTCTGTGATGCATAAACCTGTATCAGCATTAGCTTTTCCTTCCCTGGATGCACAGTCACCTCTGTTACTGTTTCATTGACATACTGGATGTCATTGATTCCATACAGGTAATAATAATAATAATAATAGTATGGCCTCAGCTACCGTGTGCAGACATTTCAATTTGATGCCTACTGGATGGCAGACCGAGTAAACTGAAACTCTCTTGGGCATTTAAGGCTGCGATTGAATGAATTTTGTCAGGTGAACACCAGATGTCATAATCTATTAGTTTCATGTCCGTATTGTTTTTAATATTCACAAATATGAAGTTTTGAAGCTTCCACCTAATCAATACTTTATTTATTTATGTATTATTATATATATATATTATATCTATTATTCGTCGCCATAAGACCTAGCTGTGTCGGTGCGACGCAAAGCCACTAGCAAAAAGAAAATCTATTATTACCTATAATAATAGATAAATAAAGTATTGATTAGGTGGAAGCTGTTTGTGAACACCAGATGTGTCTCCAGAGGTCTTTTACATGCCGACATCGTACGATGTGGAGTGTCGAATGGACTTTTATCTGGCCTTCAGAAATCAGACTACCTCTGCCGGGTTTAAATCCGCTATCTTGGGATCCGGAGGCCGACACTCTACCACTGATACACAGAAGCAGCTATCCCTTCCAGGTCATTTGCCATGATTAATCAAATTCTATTCCTAGTCTATCAGTGGGTTCTTTTGACCTCTGTGTGGTTAATTTATTGAATCATGCATCATTTTACATACGGTAATTACTGTGTGTTTGTTGAAAGAAATTAAACAGGTTGTTACAAATATATAAATATTTTTTACTTTCAAATCCTTCACCCGACTTTCTCCTGCCATTGTAGGGTATATTGCAGATGATCTATATACACAAGTGAACACAGATGGACTTGCACGATTATCTGAGGCCATGAATTCAATTCTAACCATGCATATTATTTACCTCTGTTATTTTAGCTTCTTTTTCTATGGAGAATTATTTATATACTGGGAAATATTTCCCATTTGTTTTTCAGAAGCTGGTTTCAGATCGCTTTGAATTTGGTTATGATCGTGAAATAAAAATATATCTGTGGTTCTATGTTTCTTTTCATGTTTAGGTATATTAGACTAGTATCAACATAATGACTTGGGAAATCAAAATATTTCTTGTTTCTGTTCTGTATCATTGATTCTACAGATTACCCGTCACAGAGTAACTGCTTTAAAATTATAAACTGCATAGACAGGGTTTTCATTGACCCCAGCTTTATTCCTATTTGTTTTTATGCAATTTTTGCACTCTCAGTGAGTTCTTTTGACCTCTGTGTAGTTAATTTATTGAACCATGCATCATTTTACATACAGTAATTACTGTGTGTTTGTTCAATTATACAGGTTGTTACAAATATATAAATATTTTTTATTTTTAAATCCTTGACCTGACTTTCTCCTTCCAAAGAAGCTTGCTTATATCAGTTTATTATTCATTACTTTAAATCTCTGCCCTTTAAGAGCATTTAGTTTGAGTCATACGTTTTTAGAGAACACCATTACTTAACAATCTTTGTTTTCTGCAAATGAACTTTCTACAGGTTTCACCCCTGCTGATTTATCTTCTTATCCCTGTTTCTGGGATAGTATTAACATCCCCTGTTCTTCACAATTTGAGTTTCTTATTTTGCTTTCCCCTTCAATCCGCATAACTTTCAGTATCAAGGCTCAATACACAGCTGAAGCAGAACTTAAAAACGGTCGCTACCAAGCAAATGGCTGCATGGTTTGGGTCATGTAGCAGTCAGCTTGCATTCAGGAGATAGTGGGTTCGAACCCACTGTTGGTGGCCCTGAAGATGGTTTTCTGTAGTTTCCCATTTTCACACCAAGCACACCTTAATTAAGGCAACAATCGCTTCCTTCCTGCTCCTAGCGCTTACCTATTCCATCGTTGCCCTAAGAGCTATCTGTGTCTGTGCAGTGTAAAGAAAATTAAAAAAAAAGAAAAGAGAAAGTAGTTATGGCCTGGCTCTCTCTACATAGCAACGGCATATAGGGAGTTTGTCGCCATCCAGTAACTAGGCACAGCTGGAGATACCCAGCTACTTGTGGTGGACAATCGAATGTGTGTGACAGAGTTTCGAGGGAAAACGTGTTGACCATACTGAGGGACTATGGGGTGAATGGTAGGTTATTCTGGCCAGTCAAAGGCATGTATATTTAAAATCAGACTGTAGTGTGATTTATGTTTGGTGTTGGGCTTTTCTCTCTCTTTTTATTCAAAGTTGTCACAGTGTTGGTTGGAATCCTGTGGGATTTTTGAAATCGAAAGTCACATCCCTGTTATTTGGATTTCATGTAAATCTTGGCTATAATCTCCACATCAACAGGAACAGATTGCTTGCTTGCTTGCTCAGTTACAGGGGTTATTATCCTTATTATTTATAACATACATGGCCAGTTTGCTGAAAGGTATAAAATACATAAGGGATTTAATTGAGTGAAAATATAGGAAGTAGACCTATAGTCATGACTTGATCTTAATGGTAGACTTTGTTGAAAATTTGCAACTTAATATTCTGAAACTTGAAAGAAAATGCAGCAAGTATGGTATGAAAACTAGCATTTGAAGACTAAAATGGGTTTGATTGGAAAGAAACATAAAGGCCAGGTAAAGAATACTAAACTGGAACAGGTAAATAATTTCAAGTACTTAGATTATGTATTCTCCCAGGATAGTAGTAAGTGAAATCCAAAGTATAGAGAAAGCTAATACAGCGACTTCTCCTTTTGCAATTAATGGTATTTTGTATGAAGGATTGAGCTTACAGATGAAACTATCTTTACAACACATTGTTTTCAGATTAACTTTGCTGTGTGGGAGTTAAAGCTGCATGGACTCGGAATATCTTATTCTTAGTTGGATGTAACAGACATGAAAGTAACTACTGAGAATGATTGCTGGTGCAAACGGGTGGGAACAATGGGAACACTTAACCTTTTCACTCCCAACTATTTTTCAACCTTATGCATGACCCACACTAGATTTTTCTGGATGTTTTGATAATGGTTGAAATAGACTAAACAGTCACGGAACAACAACCTTAGCAATAGTTTCCTCTTGGTTCTTTTACCAGAACTTGACAATGGCATTATAAATGTTTACAGCTTGTTTCACTGCAACTTATCTTCAATATACACATCTCAGGCTCATCATCATTCCCTAAAATTTCTCAAATATAATCTTCCTTCATGCTTTCTTTACACTTCTGCAAACCCATATCAGAAGACAGCTATGAAAGAAAAACACAAAACACATAATTCTTGTCAAAGTACAGTAAAATGTAAAACAAAAGCAGAAGGTTCCACCTATTCAATACCGGTACTATTTATTGTAACCTTAAACAAGTTACATATATTTGATGAAACTAGTTTTGATTTTGCTAGAGACCATCACCAGTCAAAATCAATAAAAGATTAAGACATGAATTATAGATAAAATTTATGAAGCAGGCATGTGTTGTGGAAATTCATTGCAAGACAAGTAAAGATTTAAATGTTAAACACTCATCACAATCGCATGTCTAGTGTAAGTTCTCAGTTTTCTTCTTCACTTGAACTGAATTCTGGAAGATTCTTCAAGTGCTAGTATTTTAAGTGTTTCACCTGGTCTTCTATGAAGTGCATTCTTCAAATTGGAAGCAACTGCAAACTTACACAAGACCTGTGATTGTGATGAGTGTTTAACATCCAAATCTTTACTTGTCTTGCACTAAATTACAACAGCACACACCTGCTTCATAAATTTGATCTATAATTCATGTCTTGCCTTAACTTTTATTGATTTTGACTGATGATAGTCTCTAGCAAGACCAAAACCAGATTCATCAATAATATATATATAACTTTTTAAGGTTACAATAAATAGTATTGAATAGGTGGAAATGCATAGCTTTTGTTTTACATTATATATCTCTTCAATATGGAATAATATGAAACTTATTACCTATGATTAAATACCGTAAATCGATTTATGAATCGTCCGTTATCTGAACAGAGCCTGTGATGAACAACAAAACTACAGCGTCAGATTGAACTCTAAAATGGAGAAGAGTATATTGCTTGAAATCTGAGTTAACTTGTGTTTGGGACAGCGGGAGATGTGTTGACACCCGATTTAATGTGGGTATGGGATGTTAAAGGTTAACAGTGAAGATATTAGGGCTAAGTTACGAATAAACTCAATGGAAGCCCTTAGAAGTGAAGATATAAGGGCTAAGTTAGGAATGAACTTAGTGAAAGAAACTGTGTGTTTGAACTGGATTTAGTGATATGGCCATATAAGGTAAGTGGAGGAGGATCTGAGGAAAATGAATGTCTCGGTCATAGAGGTTAAGAGAACCATGGAGGCCTCAGAGACAATGATT
Organism: Anabrus simplex; assembly: GCF_040414725.1. Lineage (NCBI taxonomy): Eukaryota > Metazoa > Arthropoda > Insecta > Orthoptera > Tettigoniidae > Anabrus > Anabrus simplex. The sequence continues at coordinate 60,785,943 of NC_090273.1, read as the reverse complement.
AGGCTCACATTTTTATTTTACAAATTAAGAGGTTTCAGTGCTAGTAGCAAACAGGATTATGGATATGTTTAATACATTATTATTTATCATGTCAGAAGTCGCCTAACATTACAGGAAAAAAAGAAAAATGTAAATTATAAACTGGTACCGTACTATAAGCATTATGAACATTCATAAACTGAAGGCAAATACACATTGAATACTCTGTGACCAGTAGTGATTTGCTAGAACTTCAGACATTGCATTCATCAGTTCCCCTCAGGTGTTTGTAGTTGGGCACAGGCTGCAGACAAGGAGATGGTCAATGGTTGCTCTTTACACAATGGCACTGGTATATTTCTTCTCCATGCATACTTACATGACTTTCTTAGCTCTTTCTCAGCTGAGGTAGGTAACATTTTGTTGGCACATTAAAGAACTTCTGTGGGACAAAATTCTGACATCCCAGAATCACAATAAAAATCTATAGCAATTGGGACATAAAAATAATATCATCATCATACCAAGTATCCAAAAAAGGTTTGTGCTCTATTTTTCAATGAGAAATAATGGCTTGGTAATTTCTTGCAAATGTGTTCTATTCAGGAAAATAATCTCCTTCAGGATCAATTACATGTCTCCTACAAGGTACAAGCTTATAAATTCCACGTTTGTAAACTTTCTTGTCCCTAAAAGCAAAAAACTGTCCTATGGCCTTTGTATCATCATCTTGGTTTTGGAACTGTTGCTCTCGCAAATAGTTATCCATGGCTAAAACAGGTGTTAGTTGGATGGAGCGATGTTGGGGCGGTAAGGAGGATGAGGTAAAACATCCCAACCAAGTGTGTTGATTACCTTCTTGGTTGCTTTTGCCATATGAGGTCTAGCATTGTCTTGAAGAAGTCTTTCCTGTTAATGAGTGCTGACTGCTTCTGACGCAATGCAGTTGCAACCCTTTGCAACTAGGACGAGTACACTTCGGTTGTGATGGTTTTGCCGTGCTCTAGGAATTAAAAGTGGACAATACCAATTCTGGTCCACCAAACACAGCAGTACATTCTGTTGATGAATGTTGTATTTGGGGGTAAATGCAGCAGAACCAGGGGACAACCAATGTTGTTTTCTTTTGCAGTTACTGCATAACACCCATTTCTCATCACAAGTCAATATCTGGTCCAGAAATGGGTCTTTCTTGTTGCGTGACAGCAATAAAGAGCAAATGGTGAGCCGCTGGAATTTAGTTTCTTTGGTCAAAACTTGAGGAACCCACTTACTAAGCTTCCAAGTCTTCCCAGGGTTGTGCAGATTTAATCAAATGGTTTCCTCCAACCCTCTAAACCCTTTTGCAAGTTTTTTGCACATTTGGTGTGGATCACACGCGATGTTCTCCTTCAGCAGGGCTTCTTCGATAGTGGATGGACATCCAGCTCGAGGCTCATCATGGAGGCTGTCATCTGCCGATGTAAATTGACTCGACCACTTTCACGCTGTGCGCTCACTCACTGATGCCTCTCCATACGCGGAGCATATCTTTCGAGCAGTTTCTGCAGCATTGCTGCTCAATTTGAACTCGTAAAGTAAACACAGCCGCAAAACGTCCTGTGACACTGACATGTTCACTTCAGAATTGTAGTTCCTACAGAACTACTTTTGACACGATTGACATGCCTCTCAACTCGGCACTGACTGATGGTTGACGGGAATGTAAACGTCTGATGTCGTGCACACCCAGGGTTGCTAACACCTGCTGTTTGAATTTCACTTTCCATCCCAGCAGCACAAACTTTTTTGGGATACCTGGTAGATACTGTCTAGTAGCCAACTCAGATTATTCGCAGATATTCGGATCATAGCTTCAAGAGCAGCACCGTGAGATTGAAGTTTGATGCTACAGTATCTATAGTAATGCATCTAAGTAGATGATAAATTCCATCTTTAAATAAAATCGTTTTGTCAACCACAAATTTATTAACAAATTCCTGATATGTTTTTCCTTCTGGTAAAAGTGTAGCTTAGGGTTCTAGCTGATTAGTTGGTGGATTGAAAGAAAATTTTCTTACAATTCAGATACACAAATAAAGAAAGAGGAACAAGGAGGTGATACAAGAACTAAAGCTACAATCTGTGTTAAAATGCCTAGGAAGATACCTTGTTAAGAAGGAAGCCATCCTTTCCAGTGTCAGTTCAGTTAAATGTAACTTGAAAGCTTTCTAGTCTGTCAACCACAAAAGTTAAATATACATATTACATTACAACTTACCTGCAAAAGAAAAAACATTATTAAACAAGGTTTATTTTTCTTTCTTGTTTAACCCTTTATAGGTTGCTGGTAAATATGTTTACCACTTGGGTTTCCATAGAAACTGTTCAGATGGTAATACCCTAAGTGGCCGTAACTGTCTGCTTTCTAGTCTAGTAACGCTCTCTGGTAAGAATATTTACCAGTTTTTCCAAAACTCGCGCTTCACGGCTATTTGAATCGTGATACAGATGTTGATTCCCATAGGGGATGTGTAATATTTGTTCCGAATGAGTAAATTTATAATACCAATATAAACGGTCCGTTATTGGACATTATAAATTTTCCAGCTAACTCATTCCAGGTTGCCAGCGTTTCGCCCCCGTGTGCTAGGCTGGGCTCATCAGTTGGTACCTAGCACACCTACCAAGACGCATGGCCAGTGCATACCGTGGAGGCCACTGCGTAGGCTAATTGTAGCCACCGGCAGTGCCAATGCACTATGAGACATTGTCTCACTACTAAAATTGATGCCTGCTTGGCCATCAGATGATACAGATGTTGATTCCCATAGGGGATGTGTAATATTTGTTCCGAATGAGTAAATTTATAATACCAATATAAATGGTCCGTTATTGGACATTATAAATTTTCCAGCTAACTCATTCCAGGTTGCCAGCGTTTCGCCCCCATGTGCTAGGCTGGGCTCATCAGTTGGTACCTAGCACACCTACCAAGACGCATGGCCAGTGCATACCGTGGAGGCCACTGCGTAGGCTAATTGTAGCCACCGGCAGTGCCAATGCACTATGAGACATTGTCTCACTACTAAAATTGATGCCTGCTTGGCCATCAGATGATACAGATGTTGATTCCCATAGGGGATGTGTAATATTTGTTCCGAATGAGTAAATTTATAATACCAATATAAATGGTCCGTTATTGGACATTATAAATTTTCCAGCTAACTCATTCCAGGTTGCCAGCGTTTCGCCCCCGTGTGCTAGGCTGGGCTCATCAGTTGGTACCTAGCACACCTACCAAGACGCATGGCCAGTGCATACCGTGGAGGCCACTGCGTAGGCTAATTGTAGCCACCGGCAGTGCCAATGCACTATGAGACATTGTCTCACTACTAAAATTGATGCCTGCTTGGCCATCAGATGATACAGATGTTGATTCCCATAGGGGATGTGTAATATTTGTTCCGAATGAGTAAATTTATAATACCAATATAAATGGTCCGTTATTGGACATTATAAATTTTCCAGCTAACTCATTCCAGGTTGCCAGCGTTTCGCCCCCGTGTGCTAGGCTGGGCTCATCAGTTGGTACCTAGCACACCTACCAAGACGCATGGCCAGTGCATACCGTGGAGGCCACTGCGTAGGCTAATTGTAGCCACCGGCAGTGCCAATGCACTATGAGACATTGTGCTAGGTACCAACTGATGAGCCCAGCCTAGCACACGGGGGCGAAACGCTGGCAACCTGGAATGAGTTAGCTGGAAAATTTATAATGTCCAATAACGGACCATTTATATTGGTATTATAAATTTACTCATTCGGAACAAATATTACACATCCCCTATGGGAATCAACATCTGTATCATCTGATGGCCAAGCAGGCATCAATTTTAGTAGTGAGACAATGTCTCATAGTGCATTGACACTGCCGGTGGCTACAATTAGCCTACGCAGTGGCCTCCACGGTATGCACTGGCCATGCGTCTTGGTAGGTGTGCTAGGTACCAACTGATGAGCCCAGCCTAGCACACGGGGGCGAAACGCTGGCAACCTGGAATGAGTTAGCTGGAAAATTTATAATGTCCAATAACGGACCATTTATATTGGTATTATAAATTTACTCATTCGGAACAAATATTACACATCCCCTATGGGAATCAACATCTGTATCATCTGATGGCCAAGCAGGCATCAATTTTAGTAGTGAGACAATGTCTCATAGTGCATTGGCACTGCCGGTGGCTACAATTAGCCTACGCAGTGGCCTCCACGGTATGCACTGGCCATGCGTCTTGGTAGGTGTGCTAGGTACCAACTGATGAGCCCAGCCTAGCACACGGGGGCGAAACGCTGGCAACCTGGAATGAGTTAGCTGGAAAATTTATAATGTCCAATAACGGACCATTTATATTGGTATTATAAATTTACTCATTCGGAACAAATATTACACATCCCCTATGGGAATCAACATCTGTATCATCTGATGGCCAAGCAGGCATCAATTTTAGTAGTGAGACAATGTCTCATAGTGCATTGGCACTGCCGGTGGCTACAATTAGCCTACGCAGTGGCCTCCACGGTATGCACTGGCCATGCGTCTTGGTAGGTGTGCTAGGTACCAACTGATGAGCCCAGCCTAGCACATGGGGGCGAAACGCTGGCAACCTGGAATGAGTTAGCTGGAAAATTTATAATGTCCAATAACGGACCATTTATATTGGTATTATAAATTTACTCATTCGGAACAAATATTACACATCCCCTATGGGAATCAACATCTGTATCATCTGATGGCCAAGCAGGCATCAATTTTAGTAGTGAGACAATGTCTCATAGTGCATTGGCACTGCCGGTGGCTACAATTAGCCTACGCAGTGGCCTCCACGGTATGCACTGGCCATGCGTCTTGGTAGGTGTGCTAGGTACCAACTGATGAGCCCAGCCTAGCACACGGGGGCGAAACGCTGGCAACCTGGAATGAGTTAGCTGGAAAATTTATAATGTCCAATAACGGACCATTTATATTGGTATTATTATTTGAATCGTTCCGCTTTGGGAAGTGGTACATATGTTTACCAGAGAGCGTTACTTGAACTTCACTCGTGTAAGCATTGTGTTGACCGTAAAATACAGCTCATTTTAAGCGAGATACTAGATTTCCCTGATTTAAATAAGATAACAATGTATATTTTTTTTTAATATTTTGATTGTTTTGTGAACATAGATTGCATATTTTGTGGTTAACTTTGAAAGATTTTATCCAAATTATCATTGGCCTACACATAAACTACCAAGAAAGGTGAAATAGTGTGCTCGTTTTGCATATTAATAACGTACTCATTTTCAATGCAACTGGTAATATAAATATTGGAAAATAGACTTCAGAGCTTCGAGTTACATGTTTTACATATGCCCTTTCCTACACTATTCTGGCCAACATGTTATATTCACTAATATGAAAACATGCAGCAGGAATGTAAGGTAATTGACGTACGTTTTATCAGTCACAAGATATATTAGCTTCCCAAATTATGAAAAATGGATTTATATCCAAACAATACTTAAAGTGTATTTCGGAAAAAACATAAATTTAGTCCATCTGTATTGTATTCAGTTCCTCTGAGTTCAGGGGCGTATATAGAAAATAATAATAATATACATTTTAGAGTAATTATGGATGTAAGAATAGACTGCTTCATGTAGTGGATGACATCAGGGTTTCCCACAGGAGAGGGGTTGACAAATCAGACATGTATTGGGGGATATACCTCAGAATTCCCCTCGCTCCCCTAGGCACTTGCCTGACTGAATGCATATTTGTTACTTTGTAAGATATTCTTATACGATCTTGGAAATTCATTTTAGACGGTGGCTTGTTTTGAATCGTATAGTTTGTAAGGAGAACTATGTGCTTTAGTTCTATGTTTGTGATATTGTTCCAGCAATGTCTTTTACAAATAAAGGCCTCTCAGAAGAGGCTTTCATCAATTTCATCACATACCCCATGGCCCCATGTTTCTAGTGCAATTTTCAGAGCCAGTGTGACATTTATAATTATATGTACTTCTATGTACTGCTTTAAAAGTGAATTTGAATATACTTTGGATGAGGTAGTTATCCCAAAAGATGGCAAGTGCAAATACTTAGGTGTGAGATTTGAAAGTAATTTGCACTGGAAGGGTCATATTGATGACATTGTTGGGAAAGCATACAGATCGTTACATGTCATAATGAGGCTACTTAAAGGATGCAACAAAGAATTACAAGAAAAAAGTTACTTGAGTAAGGTTCGTCCATTATTGGAATATGCAAACAGTGTTTGGGATCCTCACCAAGAATACCTATTAAAAGAAATAGATATTGTGCAGAGGAAAGCAGCAAGATTTGTAACAGGGGATTTCAGGAGAAAGAGTAGTGTATCAGAAATGTTAAAGGAACTTGGGTGGGAAACTTGAAGTAAGAGAAGGGAGAAAACTAGACTTATAGGATTATATAGAGCCTATACAGGAGAAGAAGCATGGGGAGATATCCGTGAGAGGCTTCAGTTGGAAAATAATTATATCGGCAGGACTGACCACAAATATAAAATTAGAAAGAATTTTAGCAGAAGCGATTGGGGTAAATTTTCATTCATTGGGAAGGGTGTGAAGGAGTGGAACAGTTTACCAGGTGTAGTGTTTGATCCTTTTCCAAAATCTGTACAGATATTCAAGAAGAGAATAAACAGCAACAGAGAAAATTAAAGGAAGTGTTAGAGGGTATAAAAAAAATGTGTGTGAATAAATTAATTCCATCCCCTGGTCTAAGGAGTTTGGACAGCCAAAGTAGGGGACTGCCTGTAGGGGTGAAGTACAGTGGGGACTTCGAGAGCCCTGGGACCGCTACGGTAGCTGTGAAGGCCCTTCAGGAACTCTGAAAAGTGGTGGCAAAAGGGCTCTGGTTAACACGCAGCAGGTCGTTATGCTACTTAGGATCCAGAACGGGTAAAAAAAAAAAAAATAGTAAATAAATAAATGCAATAATCTTATACAAGTTGTATAGTATCATTTGAAGTAATTCCACATACTGTATATCAGTTGACTATATTTGTAAGTAGTACAGGAGATATTATAAGTAGAATTTTGTAAACAATATAAATTTATTAAGGATGAGCTGTGTGTTTAATAGAAAACATTGTTAGCGTAAATTGTATAATATTGTATTATAGGAAAATTTTCTTCTCTTGTTAATTTAATATTTAGTGCTTGACAATAATGTATTTTAGTGTACCATTTGCCACCGAGGTAGACACCTCATTTGCAAATAAAGAGATTTTGATTTGATTTGATTTGATTTTGTTCCATGCTTTCCATCTGCATTTTGCACCTATTATTTGCAAAACACAGTAGAAAGTAGTCATGTAAACAAAGTGGTAAATATATTTACCAGTGCACACTCAGTGGGAAAAAAATCCTAAATGCTCTCTGGTAAAAATACTTACCACCCCATATCGCATAATCAAACAATGTATCGACTCAGATTTTGGTCAAAACCTAAACAGTAGACCCCAATGACATGGTATTTAATCAAATAAGTAACATATATTTTGTCCTCAGGGATTGCCCTATAAAGGGTTAATAGTGTGTTGTTTATTTTTACAGGTATGTTATAAGTAATATTTATATTTAACTTGTGTGTTTGACAGACTGGAAAGCTTATAAGTTACATTTAGGAAGATCCTGGAATAACTGGAAGGACCATTCAACAGATTGGCAAGGAAAGAATCCCAAAGCAGATCTTGCAATACCAGCCTAGAGGAAGTTGCTCTGTTAGATACCCAGCTAAGAGACAGCTAATAGGCCAGTTAGCATAATACCCTAATACCTGCTTGGATAATGGATAAGAATTTTCTTTTTCTTTGATCAAACTCCAAACAAAGGATGATTCAAGTGAACACAAGTGGGATTCCACAAGATTTCTAAAGTTCATATATTTTTTACTCATACTGTATCTTAAGTCTTGAAAGGGTTTAGCATTGTCTCTTGGATACCGATGATATTAAGGCTAACGCTCCAGGTGAAAAATATCCAGAATTTGCACCTCTTATTATTAGGATCATCATCAATCTTGAAGTATACAGAGCAGAGTTCTTTTAATTGCTTAAACATGAAGTCTCTTTGCCATGTTTAAATTCAATATTATTTTAATTAAGTGAGATACACTGACTGAGCATATGTCATGGGGTAGCGGAGCACTGATGCGCAGGTGTGTTGTCTGCGCACCACACGCCTCCTGTGCTGGCAGCAGTTGTATAGGAGACCTTGTGAGCAGTGGCTGTGCATGTGACAGGTGTAACATGGAACGTCGTTGTGAGCTGACACCGTTCGAACGGGGTATGGTGGTCGGTGCCCGACTGATGGGAAATGCGATTTCGGAAGTGATGCGGGAATTTGGCTTCACACGATCAACCATGTCCAGAGTGTATCGTGAATGGTTGAATGTGAGTGTCACCGTCCACAACAGACGAACGACCGGCCGTCCAGCCACCTTCAATGACCGTGACCGGCGACATCTGAGACGGATTGTCAATAGTGACAGATGGGCAAACGTGCAACAAATCACGTCTCAATTCAACACAGGCCGTGCTAGACACATCTCCCAGTGGACAATCCGTAGGAACATGGGTTTTATGGGGTACGGGAGCCGGCGCCGCACACGGGTGCACGATCAGGCACGATGACGCGTATTTGCCGCCAGTCACCAGGGATGGACACTGGAACAATGGCGTAACGTGATATGGTCAGACGAATCGCGATTTCAACTGCACCATGCCGATGGGAAGCACAGTGTATGGCGCAGGCCACATGAAGTGATAGATCCTGCCTGCCTCGAAGGTGTGGTCCAGGGCGCTGGTGTCTCTTTTATGATCTGGGGTGCATTTTCCTGGTATGGAATGAACCCCCTAGTTGTTCCGGAAGAGACTTTGAATGATACGCGGTATGTTGAGCTGTTCGGAGACCATCTCCACCCATTTTTGGCCTTCCAGCGCCCAGGCGGTTCTGCGGTGTTTCAAGATGATAACGCGCCGCCACATCGCTCCCACGTTGCCCGGGAATGGTTCCAGGAACATGCAGCAGAGGTACAACAACTGCCATGGCCACCCAGGAGCCCCGATATGAACCCTGTCTAGCATATCTGGCATGTCCTGGAACGCAGGCTCCGTGCCATGGATCCTGCACCCACGAACAGACCAGCATTGGCGGCCGCTGTGCGAACGATTTGGTGTCAGCTGCGTCCAGAGGACTACCAGAGATTTGTCGGTTCACTTCCACGGTATCTCACTGCAGTTCGCAGGGCCAGGGGAGGCCCCACACGCTATTAGGTGACTATCCCATGACATTTGCTAAGTCACTGTTTAGTTGCATGATGGTGTGTACAGATTCCCATCCTGAACAATATGGTTGAATTTCATTTTATTTAGGTTGATCTTGGCTATTTTGTGCCTATGTTACCTGTTTCAACTTTATCAGAAGAATTCCAGTTTTTTTGGAGTTTTCATCATTTGTCCAGTGAGTAGGATATACAGTCAGCTTTGAATGTGTGAAATTCCTTTTACAGTAGTTTCTGATTTCCTGTGAGATAATGACAGTGCTACAGCACTCTGAGCGAACAGTATATGGAGCTTGGCTGTGTGGCATAATTGGCATGTATGATAGACTTTACCGAGCTCGATAGCTGCAGTCACTTAAGTGCGGCCAGTATCCAGTATTCGGGAGATAGTAGGTTCGAACCCCACTATCGGCAGCTCTGAAAATGGTTTTCCGTGGTTTCCCAGGCAAATGCTGGGGCTGTACCTTAATTAAGGCCACGGCCGCTTTCTTCCCACTCCTAGCCCTTTCCTGTCCCATCGTCGCCATAAGACCTACCTGTGTCGGTGCGACGTAAAGCAACTAGCAAAAAAAAAAAAAAAAAAGACAGACTGAGAAATGCAAGGAAAATCAGACTTTTCCCCAGTCTTTGCTTCCCTCACCTACCATCTTTCCTTACCTCTTTAGCCCAATGGAAGTGAGCTAGGCAAAGCTGCTGTAGAAAAAGCAAGAGTATTTTCTTAAAACACTTCCTAAAACAATACTACTAATCAGAAATACATATTATAGCATATTTGATCATTATTAAATCCTATTGCTTACTCTGTAGTACAGTTTAGCCTGGCTGAGTGGCTCAGACGGTTGAGACGCTAGCCTCCTGACCCCAACTTACCTGCTGACATCAGTTTAGTCTTCGAAAGGCTAATTTTCATACCATACTCATTGCACCTATTTTCAGGTTGCAAGATATTAGACTGCAGCCTTTCGACACAATCTGCCATTAAGACAAAGTTGTCAGCATAGGGCAGAATGCTTACTACATTCCACCTAACTCAGTCCCTCCCTGCCACTTTATACCTACCCCCTGTGGGTGGGAGATGCAGATGAAGAATACACCCACGGTATCCCCTGCCTGCCGTAACAGGCGACTAAAAGGGGCGACCAAGGGATGATTAAATTAGAACCACGAAACTACTTGTGATTAGTACCACCAAGCGAGGAACACCATAGGTCGCTTTTACTTGCATGTGGTACCACTATGTTAAATACCAAATAGGTTTGTGATTAGTAGCAAAGGAGTACGGTGCCAGCTTTTACAGTACCTGTGATTAGTTCCATGATTAGTACCATTATATGAGCAACACCATGGTTCTGGCTTGCCTATGATTAGTACCCACTATATGAGGAACACCACGGGATAGCAAGAGCCCCTGTGGTTAGTACACTTACGTGATGAACACCATAGGTTTGCATTGCCTGTAAATGGAGCCACAATGTGCAAAACACTGTAGGTCTGAATTACAAGTGCGAATTTCATTACCTGTGAGTAGTACCATACTGTGTGGAATACCGCGAGTCTGCGCTACTTTTGATTATTACAGCACCATGACAAATACCATGGTTCTACTTTCCTAGCAATAAGCACCATTATGAGGGGCTGATGACTTGGATTTTGGACCCCTTTATCTAAAAGCATCATTGATTCAGTATTATATTATAGACGCAGTCCCTTGGTCAGTAATACTATTAATTCATGTCAGTTTCTGTGAAAGCGAGACATTGCGGGTTGGATCCACTGATTGTTTTAAATTCATATCCATCCGTTCATTCTTCGCCTTCATGTTTGGAATTCTGGTCAGTGGAGGATGTTGTCCTTTTAATTTGTCATTCCATTTCATACCATAAGGGGCCGATGACCTAGATGTTAGGCCCCTTTAAATAACACGCATCATCATCATCAACCACTTTATACCTTTCAGCAGATGATCCATTGTAAACTACGGACAACAAAGGTGAAAGATTACAGCCTTGTCTAACCCCTTTGAGTACTCTGAACCAAGAACTCATTCTACCGTCAATTCTCACTGTAGCCCAACTGTCAACATAAATGCCTTTGATTGATTTTAATAATCTACCCTTGATCCCATAGTCCCCCAGTTTGATGAACAACTTTTCCCTCGGTGCCCTGTCATATGCTTTCTCTAGATCTACAAAACATTTTTCAATTATCTGGTGCATACTGAAAATCTGGTCCTGATAGCCCCTCTGTGATCCAAAACCACACTGGTTTTCATCCAACTTCCTCTCAGCCACTGATCGCACCCTCCCTTCCAAGATGCCAGTGAATAATTTGCCTGGTATACTAATCAATGAGATACCTCGATTGTTGTTGCAATCCTTCCTGTTCCCTTGCTTACAGATAGGTGCAATTACTGCTTTTGTCCAATCTGAGGGTACCTTACCAACACTCCATGCTAATCTTATTATTCTATGAAGCCATTTTATTCCTGCCTTCCCACTATACTTAACCATTTCTGGTCTGATTTAATCTATTCCTACTGCTTTATGACAATGGAGTTTCTTTACCATCCTTTCCACTTCTTCAAGCTTAATTTCACCAAAATCATTTTCCTCCTCCCCCTGAGTTTGGCTATTCGCAACACCACCAGAAAGATTTCCTTTTATGTTCAGATGATGTTCAAAATATTCCCTCCATCTCTCCAGTGATTCCCTATGATCTATTATGAGTTCACCTGAGTTACCCAAAACACTGTTCATTTCCTTTTTCCCTCCCTTCCTAAAATTCTTTATTACTGTCCAGAAAGGTTTCCCTGCTGCTTGATCTAGCCTTTCCAGATTATTACCAAAATCTTCGTACGACTTCTTTTTGGATTCAGCAACTATTTGTTTTCCTCTGTTCCTTTCATCTATGTACAATTCCCTGTCTGCGTCGGCCCTTGTTTGGAGCCATTTCTGATAAGCCTTCTTTTTACGTTTACAACCTGCTCTCACTTCATCATTCCACCAAGATGTTCACTTTTTCCCATCTTTACACACAGTTGTTTCTAGACATTCCCTTGCTGTTGCTACTACAGCATCCCTGTATGCCACCCATTCTCTTTCTATATACTGAACCTGTTTACTGTTCAACTGTTCAGAACTTCTCACTAATTACATCCATATACTTCTGTCTAATTTCCTCGTCCTGGAGATTTTCTACCCTTATTCGTTTGCAGATAGATTTTATTTTCTCTATCCTAGGCCTAGAGATACTTAGTTCACTGCAGATCAGATAATGGTCTGTTTCATCGAAAAATCCCCAAAAAACCTGTACATTCCTAACAGATTTCCTGAATTCAAAGTCGGTTAAGATATAGTCTATTATGGATGTGGTACCCCTGGCCTTCCATTTGTAGTGGTGAATAGCCTTATGCTTGAAGAACGTATTCGTAACTGCTAAACCTATACCAGCACAGAAGTCCAGTAAACGCTTCCAATTCCCATTAGCTTCCATATCATCCCCACATTTACCAATCACTCTTTCGTATCCTTCAGTTCTATTTCCAACTCTCGCATTGAAATCGCCCATTGGCACTACCCTATTCTTGGTTTTGACCCTGACTATGATGTCACTCAATGCTTCATAAAACTTGTCAATTTAATCCTCATATGCTCCCTCACATGGTGAATACACTGAGACAATTCTCGTCCTAATTCCTCCAATTGCCAAATCTACCCACATCATTCGCTCCATTACGTGCCTAACAGAAACTATGTTACGTGTAATAGTATTCCTGATGAATAGCTCTACCCCAGACTCTGCCCTTCCTTTTTTAACACCTGTCAAGTACACTTTATAATCTCTTATTTCTTCCCCGTTATCTCCCCTTACCCGAATATCACTTACTCCTAGCACATCCAGATGCATCCTCTTTGCTGACTCAGCCAGTTCTACTTTCTTTCTTCCATAAGCCCCATTAATATTGATAGCTCCCCATCGAATTCCATTTCGTTCACCAAGTTGTTTCCAAGGAGTCCCTCACTTGTCCCTCTGTAACTTCCATAGGTCTGAGCTCAGTAAATTCATGAAGCAGGATGCTACCCTACTTACACATAGTCCAAGTGAGGATCTCTCCTCTAACGGGTTAGCGACCACCGGTGGATTGTATAGCCCTAGCCGCCTGAGCACAAGGAAGGCCTTGACTCAGAATATGTCCGAAATGTCCACTCCCATGTGTTATACCTAACCAGACTCCATGCTAGGCATGCGAGCACCTCAACTGAAGCTCAAAATGCTCCTTCAGCAGATAGAAGTGTAATTTTCTGAAAAACCATTAGAGTTATGAAGTAAATGAATATAAACTTTTTGTAGGAAAATGAATTACTCATGTACGTTTCCTCCTATTGTTTATAAGACCAACAGTTATTATTTTGGTTATTTTCACATACACCATGCACCAAAACACAGTAAAGCAGATTTTTCTAGAAAATGTCTAGAACTTTTTTTTTGTAGAAAAATCAATTCAAAATACACTTGTTGGGCTCCCGAGAACTAATTGTTCAGGCAGCGTAATCAATTATAAGGTTTCCAGATGAACTATTTTTCTGAATTGCTCTGCTTAAAAAAGAACTATCTGCTCTTCTGATAATCTAGCTTAATTATATATAGCCTGTGATATTCTGGAAGAAATAAGCTTTTTATTAGTGAATGTTTTGTGTACAAACTAATTCACAATACCCTCCATATACAAACAAATTCACAAACTTTATCTTATAACATTTGTACAGTATAGAGGAGGTGTTAGTTAGATTTGATCTCTGTAAATATTGGTTCTAAATTCTCAGCATAGATCATTACCTTTAATTGATGGAACCATGATGTTTTTCAAAATTGTTTATTCATTTGTAGTTTATTAATAAACTGAACTATATCATTCTTAGCTATTTGAAACAACTTGGTGAGATTTAGAACAAAGAACCCTGTTGTCAGAATTCTATATGAAAGTTGCTCTAACTGAATTAATAATAATCATTCTAATGATACATTTGTTTTCAGCCAAGGCTTGGGGAGACCATCAGAGCAGTCCAGTATTGTGTTTACATGGTCTACAAGACAATTCAAACACATTTGATCATCTTGTTCCTCTTCTGCCATCCAGTTTCTTTTACTTGTGCATCGACTTTCCTGGCCATGGACAGTCTTCTCATTTCCCTCCAGGTATCATATTGGACTTTCTAGATTATGTGATGTCAATAAAGAGAGTTATGGACTACTTCCACTGGAGAAAAGCTAATATATTGGCACACAGTTTTGGTGCTCAACTGGGATCTTATTATGCTGCTCTCTTCCCACATAGTGTGTCTAAGTTAATCATGTTAGACACTATTGCTGCATATTGTGTACCTACGGAAGAATATATTAAACGATTTTCGTACCTCACCGATAAACTTTTGACTAGAGAGAGACAAATGTCCCAAAATAATCCTCCAAGTTACTCCTACGAGGAGGCTGTGAACAGGCTGCGGAGTAGCAGATTTAGTGAACTGACAGTGGAAAGTGCTAACACCTTAGTGAAGCGTTCATTAGTTAGTCGTGGGAATGGTTTTGGATTTTCAACAGACCAAAGACTAAAGTCGGGAGTTTGGCCTTTCTTGGATGTAAAACAGCATATGAGTGTCTTGAGAGAAATTACATGCCCACATCTTATTATTGCAGCTAAAGATTCCAGGCCCCATTTTGAAATGACCTTGTATAAGAACATTCTTGCAATGTTTCAAAGACGAGCAAATTTTAGAATTGTTTTTGTAGAAGGTAATCACGATGTCCATTTAAATCATCCTGAGCGAGTTGTTACGTATGTTACCAAGTTCTTACTAAGAAATACAAGTCGTTTATAAGCTTTTTACAAGTGATATTTCAAGGAGTATCTTAAAGTTACGTTAGAAGGTTAGAAGAATGATAATGACTATCTTGATAATACAATCATTTGGTCATTTGACACATTTCTCTGATTTCTTTTTTTTCTGGCCTTTATTGCAATTATCCGGGTTTACTAATTTGGATTAAGACCAGTTTTATGGCCAAATGCCCTTCCTGATGTTAGCCCCATACGTACGGATGTATTCCCTATTTTTGTGTTTCTGTGGTAGTTTGTAGTGTTATGTGCTGTATGTAAATGCTTCTCAGCCCTCAGAAGTGAAGTACTTCCTCTTCTCTAGGCTTAAAGCAGCCTGAAATAGCTCCCTCTGTGGATTAATGGTAGAGCCCTGCGTGGATACACAAAATAATATCCGCATCCGCACTTCTTTCATCCGCATCCGGGAAGAAAAAATATTGGTATCCCACAAGGGTCAGTCCTAGGCCCTCTCCTATTCACTTTATATATAAATGATGTCACCAGATCAATTAAGCACTGCAAGTACCATCTTTATGCTGATGATCTGCAAATTTATTACCACACTAGAACTAATAATATACAACAAGCATTATATAATGTAAACGCTGACCTTGAGCAAATTAATAGCTATGCAATTAAAAACAACCTTAAAATAAACCCCCATAAAACGCAAGTCATTATCATCGGTACATCAAAGAATCTTCATATTTTAAAACAAAATTGCATTCCTCCCATAACTTTAAATAATACTGTTATACCTTATTGTGAATCAGTTTCTAACCTTGGTGTTATTATAACGAAAACTCTAAACTGGTCAGCGCAAGTTAAGAATATCTGCAAAAAGGTTTATTGTGGCTTGCATCCCTTAAAACGGTTCAGAAATGTATTCCCTCGATCACTAAAAATTCAACTTGTTCGGTCATTATTATTTCCCATTTTTGACTACTGTGATGTAATTCTTACAGATATTACAAATGAATTAAGCTTGAAACTGCAACGCACTCAAAATGCTTGTCTTAGATATGCTATGGATTTACGGTATGACGCTCGAGTTTCTCCCTATAAACAATTATCTTTGTTACGACTAGACGACAGGCGTAAACTACATGCAAATACTCTTGTGTACCAGGTACTTTCGGAAGACATCCCTGCTTATCTCTCCAGCAATTTTCGTCACCTTGGTTCTTTACATCTCCATAATACTCGCTCAGTGTCCCTCCTAGAAATACCTGTCTACCGAACAACCACATACCATCGATCATTTACTATCACCGCTTCGGGATGGTGGAATGCTCTTCCCGAAGACATCAAGGATGCTGCATCAAAAAGTATATTAAAAACTTCCTACCAGCAGTTCCTCGTTAAGTGCTTCCAGCAAGGTACAGTACCTGTATGAGTGGAACGAGTGATTGTGTGTGAAAATGATATGAGATTATTGCACAATAAATTAAATATTGGCTTAATATGATAATTTAAATTAAATTAAAAACATCCATATTGTATTTACAAAGTAAAAGTAGCCTAAAAATAGCTAGTAATAAGTACAGTATTTAACTTAGATCTAGTCTTGCAAGGATACAATTAGTTAAATTGCATTTAATATTTTTACTAAGCTTACTAGTGTTTTTACATTCGTATTTCTTTCGTTGTGTATTGAATTTTTTTTCAAACCTGTATTATGTAGGCAGTTACTTTTTCTTTCTTCTTTGTGTGTATATATTCATATTTTTGTCTTAAAAATTAGTGTTATTTGTAGTTCTTGGTATTTTAAGTTAATCAATGTCATTGTATGGAATAATAACAATATGTGTGTGGTTAAGTGTAAGAAAGGGCCAAGAGCCCTAACTTCGCCACAGAAAATAAAGGCTTTATCTATCTATATTACACCCAAGGTATTGAAACTGACGGATATATATATCACTTTATATATCACTATTCTCCCATACCACTGTCAAGGGTCGCCTAATCACAAGCAAAAATAAGAGTATACCTGAGTGAAAATCAATAAACGTCATCATTTAAAAATTTTCAGCAGGTGCCATACAGTTTGTATCTGCCAAGACACTAACTTCGCGGATATCTGCATCCATGCAGGGCTCTAATCATTGATAGTGTTGGCCTCCGGATCCTAAGATAGCAAGTTCAAACCCGGCAGAGGTAGTCGGATTTTTTAAGGGAATAAAGTCCATTCGACACTCCTTGCCATACGATGTTGGCATGTAAAATATCTCTGGTAACACATTTAGTGTTTACCTCAAAAATTCATTAAAAACTTAACCATAGACGTCCAAGAGAGATTCTGTATACTCTGCCACCTAGTAGACCTAGAGTAAAATGGAACGTCAAAATTGACAAGTAAGCAGCCAGATGGTGTCTAATTAAAATTCTTGCATATGATAGCTGGGGCCATATTATTATTCTTTTTCTTGTTTTCGAATGGGTCTACTATGGACCATGTTAAGCATTATTCATTTACGGTTCTTCCTCTTTCGATCGGCCCAGTACTTCTTCATCCTTTCGGAGTGGGCTTCTTTACATTCTCGTGACCAGTTGTTGCCGGTCCGTTTTTTGCTACTTTGATCTTGGAATCCCTTAATTTTGTTGATGATTTTTCTGTATTCCTGTCTGTTGTATACTACCTGCTGTGATATATTATTTTCCTCCATATCCTCCTTGACCCCTTTAAACCAGCTAATTTGTGTCTTCCTGTTCTCCATGTATTCCAGAATTCGCTTGGCTGTTCTCTCTGGTGGCATTCTTTTAATGTGTCCGTAGAAGCAGAGTCTTCTCTTCTTGAAGGATGTTGTGATTTTTTCGGTTCTTTTGTATAGTTGCTCATTTGGTCGCAGTCTAAATTCTTGACCCACTTTCCTGGGCCCTAGTATCTTCCTCAAGATCTTCCTTTCTGTCTTTTCAATGTTTTCTAGTAAGCCCTTCCTGTTCAGTGGAATACATTCAAAATCAAAAATCAAAATCTCTTTATTTGCAAATGAGGTGTCTACCTCTGTGGCAAATGGTACACTAAAATACATTATTGTCAAGCACTAAATATTAAATTAACAAGAGAAGAAAATTTTTCCTATAATACAATATTATACAATTTACGCTAACAATGTTTTCTATTAAACACACAGCTCATCCTTAATAAATTTATATTGTTTACAAAATTCTACTTATATTATATCCTGTCCTACTTACAAATATAGTCAACTGATATACAGTATGTGGAATTACTTCAAATGCTACTATACAACTGGTATAACATTAATATTTACATTGCATTTATTTATTTACTTTTTTTTTTTTTTTACCCGTTCTGGATCCTAAGTAGCATAACGACCTGCTGCGTCTTAACCAGAGCCCCTTTTGCCACCACTTTTCAGAGTTCCTGAAGGGCCTTCACAGCTACCGTAGCGGTCCCAGGGCCCTCGAAGTCCCCACTGTACTTCACCCCTACAGGCAGTCCCCTACTTTGGCTGTCCAAACTCCTTAGACCAGGGGATGGAATTAATTTATTCACACACATTTTTTTTATATACAATAACCTGCACTGGTCGAATGCCCTCTAACATTTCATTTATTTTCTCTGTTGCTGTTTATTCTCTTCTTGAATATCTGTACAGATTTTGGAAAAGGATCAAACACTACCCCTGGTAAACTGTTCCACTCCTTCACACCCTTCCCAATGAATGAAAATTTACCCCAATCGCTTCTGCTAAAATTCCTTCTAATTTTATATTTGTGGTCAGTCCTGCCGATATAATTATTTTCCAACTGAAGCCTCTCACGGATATCTCCCCATGCTTCTTCTCCTGTATAGGCTCTATATAATCCTGTAAGTCTAGTTTTCTCCCTTCTCTTACTTAAAGTTTCCCACCCAAGTTCCTTTAACATTTCTGATACACTACTCTTTCTCCTGAAATCCCCTGTTACAAATCTTGCTGCTTTCCTCTGCACACTATCTATTTCTTTTATTAGGTATTCTTGGTGAGGATCCCAAACACTGTTTGCATATTCCAATAATGGACGAACCTTACTCAAGTAACTTTTTTTCTTTTAATTCTTTGTTGCATCCTTTAAGTAGCCTCATTATGACATGTAATGATCTGTATGCTTTCCCAACAATGTCATCAATATGACCCTTCCAGTGCAAATTACTTTCAAATCTCACACCTAAGTATTTGCACTTGTCATCTTTTGGGATAACTACCTCATCCAAAGTATATTCAAATTCAGTTTTAAAGCTCCTGTTTGTAAAAGTTGTAACAGTTGATTTGCCTCCATTAACCTTCATATTATTTTCTTCAACCCATTGTTGGATACTTTCAAGGTCCCTTTGTAATTCTGAACAATCCTCAATGTTGTTTATTTCTCTATAAACAATTATGTCATCTGCATACAATCTTATTTTTGATGTTATATTGTTCCCTAAATCATTTGCGTATATTAAGAAAAGTAACGGACCGATTATACTACCCTGTGCAATTCCCTTCCAAACTTTCTCTTCCTGAGATACATTATTTCCTACTTTGACTTTCTGAACCCTTGAATTTAGAAATGCTTTTACCCAACGTGTAACCCTTATGTCCAATCCTATTCCCTCCAATTTCTTTAATAATATTCCATGTTCCACTCTATCAAAGGCTTTGGAAAGATCTATAGCTATGCAATCTAACTGGCCTCCTGAATCCAACTGATCTGATATGTCCTGCTGAAATCCCACCAGTTGTGCCTCACAAGAAAATTTCTTTCTAAATCCATACTGGCTCCTCATGAACCAATTTTTATCATCACATATCCCTCTGATGTACTTCGATATTAAACTCTCCAGAATTTTACAAACTATACTGTTCAGGCTGATTGGTCTGTAGTTCTCTGGTTTCCTTTTATCACCCTTTCCTTTATAAATTGGTATTATTATAGATTCCTTCCATTCCTTTGGTATTACACTATTATTTATGACATAGTCAAAGAGAAATTTTAAATAAGGCACTATGTACCACCCCATTGTCTTTAATACCTCCCCAGTAATTTGATCACTCCCTGCTGCTTTTCCTTGCTGAAGCAGTTGGATTTCTCTGAAAATATCTTCGTTTGTGAATGAGAAGCTTCTTGTTTCCCTCTATCTCTCTCCCTCTCTATCTTCTGTTTCGGTTTCCAACTCTTGACAATCATCTACTGAATCTCTAAATTCCCTACTAAATAGGTTTGCTTTCTCAGTATCTGTTAAATAGTGTTCACCCCCTTCTCCCACCATTGTAGGAATTTGGATTCCTTTTCCTTTTTGATTCCTGATATATGAATACAGCTTTTTCCATTTCCCTTTGTGGTCATTACCCTCTTGAAGTATGCCATTCATATAATTCTCTTTTGCTTCCTTTTTCACTCTATTCAGTTCCCTCATTAGCTGTTTTCTAGTTTCTCTACTCTCCCTACCCTCTTTGATTTTCCTGTTTACTATTCTACATTTTCTTTTTAATTTTCTTATTTCCCTTGTATAATAAACAGGGTCTGAGGTCATTTTACCCTTCTTAACAGGTACAAATCTCTTCTCTCCTTCCCAAATAATTCCTTTAAATTTAGCCCAAAGTGTATCCACGTTACTCCCTTCACTTATCCAACAACTGAATTGTGAGTTAAGGTAAGTCCCAAATTCATCAACTTTAGTTTTTCTGTACAATTTCTTGTCTTGTGTAACCCTCTTATTAAGCCTTTTTGGTACGAGTCCTACATCCATTATTACAGCCTTATGGTCTCCTATTCCTTCAATTACCTCAGTTTTATCAACAATTTCCCATGATTTAACCAAGAATACATCTAGTAAGTTATTGAGACGAGTCGGTTCTTGTACTACTTGTGTAAATCCTCCCTCCCAAATTAACTTATTTGCCAGTTTCTGTTCATGGGCTTCACTTGCAGCTCCTTTCCATTCAACTTCAGGCAAATTTAGATCTCCCCCAATTATTACCATATCATTATTATTGTTTTTACAAGTATAATCTATTATTTTTTCAAAGATTTCCATGTCTCTTTCTGGTTTGATGACAGTGTTGTAATGTCTGATTTTTGTAGTGAATGAAACTGATTTTTTATTGTAGACATTTTGACATAACTGGTATGCTGCTTCCATCTTTCTTGCCCTTTCCTGTAATGCTATTCTTGGTAGTCCTGTTGGGGTTATCCATTCCCCTAGATATTTAAACTTCTGTACTCTTTTAATTGTTCCATATTTGGTGACAATATTTTGTGTCGGATCCTTTTTGTCCTGAATCATCAGTTCCGTCTGTTCGAAGGATATCTGAAGTCCCGTCTTTACAGCAGTCTCTTGAAGTGTTTCAATTTGTACCTTGGCTGTTTCAGTGTCTTCTGCCAGTATTGCCATATCATCTGCGAATGCTAGACAGTCAATTTTGACTCCAGATCTTCCCAGTGATATTCCATTTTCCACCCCTAATTCCGTCAGTCTCTTCCTCCACTCTCTGACCACTTTTTCAAGTATAACATTAAACAAGAGTGGTGACATCCCGTCCCCTTGTCGGACACCTGTTTCGATCTTGAATGGTTTTGACAACATACCCATAAACTTAACCTGTGATGTAGTGTCAGTGATGGTTTCTTTGATTAAATTTCTAGTTTTTTTATCTATCCCAAACTCTTCTAATGTGCTTATCAAGGTTGCTCTGTCGACTGAATCATAGGCTTTCTTAAAATCCACAAATACAATCACTAGATTTTTGGCTGTGAGTGCACGTAGTTGTATTATGGAGATTAGGTTGAAAATTTGCTCGCTGCATGATCTCCCTTTCCGGAATCCTGCCTGGTATTCACCAAGTTCTTTTTCTATTATCCCTTCAGTCCTGTTTTGTAGTGCTTTGGATAGAATTTTAGAGGCAACTGGTGGCGATGATATTCTTCTGTAATTGTTAACGTTTGTTCTGTCTCCTTTTTTGTGCAGCGGGTGTATTAATGATGTCTTCCATTCCTTTGGGATTCTCTCTGTCTGCCAAATCTCCTCAAACAGTGCTTCTAGCTGAATCACTAAGTGTTCTCCAGCATATTTCAATAACTCTGCAACTATTGAATCTTCACCTGATGTCTTATTGTTCTTCAGTCCTGTTATTATTCCCCTGATTTCTTCTTTATTAGATGGTTCTGAGTCCGGTGTCTGGTTCTTGGGTTTCTCAAACATTAGAGTTTCCTCAGGTTTTTTACAGTTCAGTAGTTTCTGGAAATAATTTGCAAGGTGTTGGCAATTCTGTACATTTCCAGTGATTAGATTTCCTTTGTCATCTTTGAAGCATAGAGTTGGCGGTTTGTATCTTGTTAAGTTCCTCCTGAATGTCTGGTAGAAATTATGTGTATTGTTTTTCACGAAATCTTCTTCTAGTTTCTTTAGTTGCTGTGTGTCATAATATTTCCGTTCACCTCTTATGGTTTTAGCTGTTGTTTTCCTTTGTGCTTTGAATGCCTCCCAGTCTTCTGGTTTCTTAGTTGAGTTCCATTTCTTCCATGTCTGAGCCCTTCTTTGTAGTGCTTCTTTGCAAACTTCATTCCACCACGGATGTTTCTTCTTTTTACTTCGTAGGATTGTTTGTTCTGCTGCTTGTTGTATTGATGTTGCCATCTCAGTCCAACTGTGACTTTGAATCTTATTTATCCTGTTCTGGTATTCATTCACAGTCTGCTGATTGAACTTCAGATCTTCTATTCTGTATCTTGTAATTTTTGTACCACTACTTTTTCTCCTTTCTGGTGTTAATTTCATCTTAATTTTTGTCAGATAGTGGTCAGAGTCGAAGTTTGCTCCTCTAGCTACATGTACATCTTGAATTTCTCTGGAGTTTTCATAACTGATTGCAACATGGTCAATCTGAAATTCGCCCAATAATTTGTTAGGTGATATCCATGTTGTTTGTTTCTTTGGCTTCTTCTGGAACTTGGTGGTCATGATGTTCAAATTGAATTTTTCACACAACTCTATCAACCTCTTACCATTCATGTTTGTCTTGCTGTGAGCCGTGAATTTTCCTGTGGTTCTTGATGGTTCATTCCTTCCAATTTGTGCATTGAAGTCTCCTAGCAGAATTACAACATTTTTCTCTGGAGTATTTCCTAGAATTTCTTCCAGACCTTCCCAAAATTTTTCTACTTTCTGTGGATTTTGTTGGTTGTCCTTATTTATTGGTGCATGTGCATTTATTATTGTGTATTTCTTGTTCTTGTTTTTGAAAGTTAGTGTTGACATCCTTGGTGAGGTGGATTTGAATTCAGTTATCTTGTCTGCCAGTGAATTGTGTACTACAAATGTTGTTCCAAACATCCAAAGATCTTTAGTGTTTTGTATCTTCTCTGCTGGTTTACCTTTATAAATCCTGTAGTTGTGTGTTTGTACCGTATTTTCGTCTCGGTATCTTGTATAGCTAATATTTTCATCTCTTGTTCATCCATCATTTTAGTCAGTTCCATTTGTTTCCCTATTTTCAACATCGAGTTTACATTCAGTGTCCCTGTGAACGTTCTGTGTTTACATTTGTGATTTGTCTTTGGGATTCTAAGACCCTCCGACTGGTCTTGACTTGCGCAATGCTGCTGGACCCCCGGATCCGAATGCCCAGCTTCGGTAGCTTCGCCACCACGAGGATATGAGTTACTCATTGCACCTTTCATGACTGATACTTGTTTAGAGCTTGTGCTTCTAGAAATTTGCATTTCCATCTGCAACGACTTGGTTCGCTGCACCAAGAAGTTTTCCAGGCCACCCCTAACATGGGGAACAGATGCCACGGGAATGGCAGAGTGCTTTTTAGGCGTCACTCACTCGCCTTGTCACATTGCCATCACTGGATTTATGTGGCATTTTTTAGAGACTATGGTGCCCTCCATAGTCCCACCACATCCTGGTGGCAATGCCGCTGTTGGTCCGGGACTGCTTATTTGTCAGGTTTCCCTGCTTATATCGCAGCTGCCCTCCATATCTGGAGGGATGCCCACTATCCGCCACCTGTGGACCCGCCTGGTCGCAGTCAGCTCTGCGTCCCATACACTGGGCAGGCCATATTATTATTATTATTATTATTATTATTATTATTATTATTATTACAGCCTAAAAGTTGTCATTTGTTTCTCATAGATTTTCAAAATGAAAGACAGAACGCTCCGCAGCTGGCTCAATTTGAAATTGGTGCTATTTGATGACTGACTTTTAACACCGTATCCATGAGAGATAGTTGCACTTGATGAAATACTGGCACATAGAAAATCAACACATGCTGTACATAGGACCTCTTTAACAATCCACACAAATCAGCCTACAGTGTGCAGGTACGGGTATACAGATTTCAAAGAAAATGTGAACATGCACTTCAAGCATTTCTGTGACCTGTTAGCTGATCATAAGATATTTTTTTTTTTTCTTTTTTTTTTTTTTCCTCAGCAATTTATCACACATTTAGTGAACAAAGAATTCTAGCCTCCATCAGGATCAGATCTAATGGAGTGCAATTCTTACTTGAGGGGCTGCCAGAAGGATAGGGTTTATGGAACTTATCCAAGACTGTGGCCAAACTACAAAAGCAAATTAAAATTCAGGTGGTGATAATGTTTGCACAACTTTTTTTTTTTTTTTACTACTACTGGTCTTAACAGAAGCCAGGGTGTCAGAATTATTGTCCCACAGGAGTTCTTTAATGTGCTAGAAATCAGTAACATGGAGATGTTTCATTTAAACACCTTTGAATACCACCACTTCATGTGGACTCAACCCATTATCTTGGAAATATAAAGCTAATAACAAAACAGATTGTACCACTGAGGCTGGTTTAAAACTTGGATCTAGAAAGAGGCAAAGCTGACATGTTGCAAGACATTGTTCTGGAACACAAGACTAACATACTTTACTACAGGTGCTAGTAATGCTAATAACTTTCTGTGGACTTCATTAAAACATTCCAGGTATGATTGTGACAGTTGCTAGTCATTACAGTATTCATAATTATGCAGTTTTATCACACATTTAGTGAACAAAGAATAGTAGCCTCTATCAAGACCAGATCTAATGGAGTGTAATTCTTACTTGAGGGGCTGCCAGAAGGATAGGGTTTATGGAACTTATCCAAGTCCATGGCCAAACTACAAGAGCAAATTAAAATTCAGGTGTTTTTTGCTACATTAAGTACTTCAACATACTGTAAAAAAGAAAAACAGGGTGGGGGCTATTATGGAAAGAAATTTGTGTGCCCCCCCCCCCACTTCCCTCCCAGATGTCTAACTCGATGGCTAAATGGTTAGTATGCTGGCCTTTGGTCACTGAGGGCCTGGGTTTGATTCCCGGCTGGGTCAGGGATATTAACTTTCATTAGTTGATTCCAATGGTTAGGGGGCTGGGTGTTGTGCTGTGTTTATCATTAGAAATGATCGTAGGTAGGTCCTCAGCCTCACAGACGCGCAGGTTGCCTATACGGCGTCAACTCGAAAGACCTGCACCAGACCTCTACGAAGGCCACACGTCCTCCCAGATATATCATTTCACGCTTTATCTGCATGATATATTCAAGATGCTTACCCAGTCTTAAGTAACACATCACAATATTTTAATTTTAATATTACAATATAATATGAGTATTTAAGGTCAGTATTGAAAATAATTCACAAAATAAAAACAGTATACCAATATATTATGGATAAATAAGCTTCTCTGTGGTGGAATTTTCAAGAAAACAAGAATCAAACATACAAATTATTGGTTTTCATACTTCAGCTTCACTGATCAAAATTTGTATTCACCATAATGTACTTTCTCTCTCCTTTGTTGAAAAACTAGCTGAACTTTCAACCGTATACATCTGCAGCCAACATAGTGCACACAGAAACCGTGTTTAGTATTGAGAAAGTTTTGAATTATATATATATATATTTATCAATGATTGTAGATGAAGATCAACAGTTCCCCCAAGTATGAAGGCTTTCACAGCCGGAGTCAATATAATCAACAGTTCTGTTTGCTGCTATGCTTGAGAGGAATGCAGGAAATTATCATGAGGAAGTGGTAACAGCCCAGAGTGACAGTTCCACTGATAATATTACTATTCATTTAAAAAACATTTTAGGATGTCGTAGTTACACAGAAATGGAAAGGTTAGCACAAGATAAGAAAGCATAGAGACCTGCATCAAACCAGTCTGGGGACTGATGGTCCAAACTACATTCCAGTGGTTGAGGTAATTCAGACTGTGATTCTGATTTGGAACTTGGCTGCTGCAGATAAGGAATCATCACTCTTCTGCTCCAAAGAAATTTAAATCTGAATAATGTCAGGTATGATTCAATCCTTTCCCAGTCACAAGTTTTTTTTGTGGAACTTCCAGTCCAGAAATTGTCGCATAACAAATGCTTGTCTCACGTGTCTCGCTTCACTCCTCTCTTCCCTCACTTTCTCGGACTGTAACTGAGCAAATATTCAACCTGTTTTTCCTCTGAGGCACATGTTTATAAGATCCATAGTGAGCAAAATGTCACCCATACATTGAAAGTTTGTCAGTAACAGATACAATTGAAATATCATTAGTGATAAAACAAAATAAAAACAACACAGCTTTTATTTTAACTTATTTGTTAAATAGACATTTTTAGAATAATTTGATGTAATAGGTGTTTTTGTAAGAGTATACATTTATTCTGCTTAATTGTACCTTCATCACAAAAAATTATATTAAATTTTGTAAGTTTATTTTTGATAAAAGAAAAGGAATAATGTACTGTAATTTCTATTAAAAATCTGTCTGCCAATATTATAAACGTTTAACAATTGAATCGGTCAGAGCTAAAAGGCATTACCGGTATATCATTTTATGCAACTTTTCAGAAGAAAACATTTTATAGTTACAAAAAGGTTGTCTGTATGCAGTGTATATGGTATTACCAGATGCTATATTTCTGGCAGTGGAGAAGTGTCTGCCATTTCATAATTATCTTTAGTTGGATATTTTATAATGATACCATAATTCCTTTTAGTACCAAAATTTATGTTTCATAACAAACATAAATTAAAAACAGTATAATTTAACATTTATTGGGTAAAATGCAGTATTAAAACAATTTTGAGAATACTTCCTAGTCAAGAAACTAATTTCATTAATTTCACTGTTAAGAAAGCTGTGGATTTATCTTAATTTTTACCACTCACAGTTGTAGGCCATTTTAAGTTCATCATAAAAGCTCAATACCTTTAGTTATTAGATTTTTAATGTCTTGAATCTTTTTAGAATGTATTGGCACATTTCTTGTCATATGCTTTGTCTTGGGGCATTGTAAGAGTAACTCTTTATTTGGGGTTTTCTCAGAAAGAATTTAAAAGATGCAGGGGAGAAGGCTTGTTTTTTTTTTTATCTTGTAAAAGACGTACAGGTCTGTGTCTGTGGTGTAGTGGTTAGTGTGATTAGCTGCCAACCTCAGAGGCCTGAGTTCGACTCCCGGCTCTGCCATGAAAATTGATTAGTGGTATGAGGGCTGGAAAGGGCTCCACTCAGCCTCAGGAGGTCAAGTGAGTAGTGGGGGGGGGGGTGTGGTTTAAAGGTGTACAAATTGTACTTCAGGCTTGCCTGCCCCAAGCAGCTCTGCAACAAGCGAAGCAGCTTAGCTTGAACGTCAGCGAAGCAAGAGTGCACGCGTACTGAGCACGCTAGTCATAGCAAACCAAAACCTGGGTTTCCCTAAACCTGACAGGTTGCCTGGGACCCGTTCGGACTGCGGGACTTGACAAGAGTGAACGTGAAGTTCGCTATCGATGCGACGTGGATGTGCCGTTATATGTATTGCGTCGAGTGCAGCTCTGTTGTAGTTAGAGGTGCAACCAGCAGGAAAATGAACAAATCAACCGTAAAGGAAGTCGAAGAAAAATTAATAAGTGAATTTATTCTAGCAATAAAACAGGGCTCCAATCCAGCATGGGAAAAATTATCATGTGTTTATTAACAGGTATCAAATAAGCCAGTAGGTTACTCGCAATGCAATTTTTGCAAAAAGCTACTCAATACCCATTCAAGGACCTCAAGTATGTTGCGACATGTCTGCAAATTTGACCCAAATTTTCCACAGTTTAAAAATATTTTGAAAGAGGACAAGGACTTGGTGACTGACAAGTGCGTGGAAATGTGCGCCAAGGACTTGAGACCGTTTACAACTATTGAGGGTGAAGGATTTTTAAATTTAGGGCGAACGCTGATAGAAATGGTCAAAAAGTATGGCTCGCTCGATATTAAAAATGTTATACCCTCTCGAGTCACATTTGCTAGGAAGGTATAAACCTCCGCGGACAAAGTGCGCAGTAAAACGCTTCCCGATATAGTACATGCTATTAAATCTGGCATCTGTGCGAGTACCGCTGACCTGTGGACAGATAATTACAAGGGTGTGCACTATTTGTCTGTCACAATGCACTGTATAAATGCAAATTGGTCTCTCAGTAAGAATGTATTAATGTGTTCAGCCGTCCCTGACTGTCCAAAAAACTGGTGAAAATATTCGCAGTGAATTGGAAGATCGTTTGAAAGGACATGGCCTTTCTCATGAAGATATTTGCAAAATTACGTTTGTAACAGACCAGGGAAGCAATATTGTTAAGGCCCTCAGCATATACTATCATCTTATATGCATGGCTCATATTATTAATACGGTCTTGAAGCATGTTCTGAGCGAAGCCTTTTTGAAAGAAAGTGTTCCTAATGTGTTAGCTGTTATCCATTCAGTGAAATATCTGGTTTCGTACTTTAAGAGAGGAGGCCTATATGTAAGGTTACAATCATCTTCGAAACCGTATGTTTCTACTCAGTGGAAAGTTATTTTGACATGATGCAATCATTTCACTCCCAGATAGATGCTGTGAGAACTGTTTTAGAGAAGGAGGGTGCCTCTGATAAAATGCTCGGTTATGATCAGGATATTACTGGCCTGCTTATAACATTTCTTAAGCCATTTAAGGAAGCCACAATTGATCTTGAGGGTGATGAGGAGCCGACTTTGCAACTGGTACTTCCGTGGTTTTATGCCTTAAAAGCCCATTGTACTCTACAGGATGACGATGAACAGGTAATATTTCATTTTCAAATTTTAATGCGAGTCTCCTGATATTTAAATGTGTTTTTTTTTTCTATTTGCTTTACGTCGCACCGACACAGATATGGGCTGGGATAGGAAAGGCCTGGGAATTGGAAGGAAGCAGCCGTGGCCTTAATTAAGGCATAGCGCCGGCATTTGCCTGGTGTGAAAATGGGAAACCACGGAAAACCATCTTCAGGGCTGCTGACAGTGGGGCTCGAATCCACTATCTTCCAATTACTGGATACTGGCCGCACTTAAGCGGCTGCAGCTATCGAGCTCGGTATTTAAATGTAAACATGCTTTCATACTAAATGGATTTTCAGTACTTGAAGCGTTTGAAACAAACCGGTGGTGTCTTCCTGGAGCAGAAAATGGAAGTCACTATGTTACACAAAATTGCAACATTTTTGGTGCCTAAATATCGCACATTAAAGAAACTAAATGCAGGAGAACAAATCGTTTGTTTTTGAGGCAGTTCAGCAAATGTGTGTTGAAGGTAAGATTCTGTGGTTATTTAATAATTATAATAATAATAATAATTATTATTATTATTATTATTATTATTATTATTATTATTATTATTATTATACCTATGAAAATTAGATATTTTAATATTCTAACATAAGCATAAAATATCAAGAACTTGGGCATATATATTTTCAGAGCAGCTACCCAATCAAAATAGACAAGACAAGAAGTCCCATCTTCTTCAAATGAAGAAAATTCAGTGTAACGTAAGGAAGCGAAATTTGACGATTGGTCAGAAAATTCGCCAATGATACATGATGAGGTCAGTAGGTATTTGCAAGAAGGGTTTATTAGTGACGAAAATATACTGCGGTGGGGGAAAAATAATTCGCACAGCGAAAACAGTGCTTAACATACCCGCTACGAGTGCCTCCATCGAGTGGGTCTTGAGTTTCTCGGGAAATTTAATCAGCGAACATCGTTCAATTCTTGATGCGCAAAGATTTAATGACCTCATAGTAATGTACACAAACGATAATGTGTCCATGCATTAAATATTGGTATCCAGTATGCACAGTATGAGGCGACCACAAACTAAGAGAGTAAGCGGTAAAATTACACTTCTGAACTGATTAGGTTTATAATTATTTTTTTTTTTGGTTTTGTAGGGAAGGGGTTCCTTAAATGTATTTCAAAAAAGTTACCTCTAAAATTAATACTTACATTTATGACTTGTAGGCCCTACCTACATTATGCATATCTTTGCTTCTAATTTTCTCGAATAATAAATAATATATTATATTTATCGTCATATTTCCATCAACTGTCATTATGTTTATTTAAATATTCAAACATTTTGTTCAGAGAACCTACTTTTTATTATGTAACTATTTTTGACAGAGAGAAATATTATTTGTTAATTAGTTACATAAGACGTCTGAAGTACGAAATAAATTTAAACATATCTTTGTAATGATTAACATAATACTAAATAACCATATATAATAATATTATTGTGTTGACAAATCCTATATCAATTCTGGCATGTAACAACCCCTTCCTGTCTGCATTCACGCGAGTCTCATATCACCACAATGAACGAACAAACATCGATTAACGCAGCAGGAAGAAGAAAGCAAGCAAGCAAGCAAGCTAACCTGTGGCCTGCCCAAGTTGGGCTAAGCTTGACCTGACCAGGAGTGCAGCAGCCTGCTTGTACTGTTGTTTACGTGCAGCTAGCTTGCTTGCCTACTCTCCAGGCAAGCATGGGCAAGTTAAATGCGGAGTTTGTACACCTCTAGTGTGGTTTGATTCCCACCCCAGCCATCCTCAAAGTGGTTTTCCATGGTTTCCCCACTTCTCTTCCAGGCAAATGCCAGGATGGTACCTAACTTAAGGCCATTGCAGCTTCCTTTCCTCTTCTTTGTCTATCCCTTCCAATCTTCCCATCCCACAAGGCCCTCTTCAGCATAGCATGTGAGGCCGCCTGGGCAAGGTACTGGTCCTCCTCCCCTGTTTTATCCCCTGATCCAACGTTTCACGCTCCAAGACAATGCCCTTGAGGTGGTAGAGCTGGGATCCCTCACTGAGTCCGAGGGGAAAGCCAACCCTGGACAGTAAACGGATTAAAAAAGATGTACAGATTCATGGGAAATTATACTCTTTTCTTGAAGAGATTAAGCCACCAGGTATCAGATTTCAGCATGATTTACAGCATGTACTTCAGCTCCTTTTTGTTGTTTGCAATAAGTTGTACATATTCTTGAAGTGTGTTTGCTCTGTCAACTTTGTTGATTTTCTTTCTGAAAATGCCAATATCTCGGTCACATGGCAGAAAATATCCACATTCAGGAAATTCATGTGACTGTATGAAATCTTTCTCTGGCAGTTAATCCCATACACATCTCGTAAAAATGTTCAGCTTCCTGGATATGTATTGTTTCACAGGGACAACTTCATTTAAGCCCAGCAAACAGACATCTTGCGCTGTTTTGTCTCGTAGATGAAGAAAATTTGTCAAGATAGAGATCTCATCTTCACGCAGTGCTGCAAAACATCCCTTCCATTACTCAGAAAAATTAAATTAAAATTAACACACTCCTCGGTTCCATTTTATGGCTAATAGGAATACTGGCGTAACTTCTTAGACATGATGCTTATAAGTAGTTGGGAAAAGCGTGGGGCATAGAAGTGTTGCCTCCCTATAGAGGAATTATGTAACAGAACTATGGCACTGAAAGTTAAAGAGGCAGTGACATGATGCTTTTCTCCTTTGTGTGCACTGTAATGAACAATGATTTCTAGTGCAGGGATAGGCCTGACATAATTTCACTCTCCACTGTTCTAAATCGTGAATTATGAAAAAAAAAAAAATTAAAATGGCATATTTTGACAATGCCTTTTAGCTCTGATCATTTCATTTGTTTGATATTGTCACAAAATAAATCGCCTTTTTAAAGAGCAGTTTACTTTTTTCAAAGAACCTGGAATTTCCTCTGGCAATATCGCACCAAATATGGCATTTATCTGGATTATATTTCTTTTTACAATGGTAACAATGATCCTATACTGTAGTTTTTAATACACGGGGCGAGTTGGCCATACACTGCTTCCTTCCAACTCCTAGGCCTATCCTATCCCATAGTCACCATAAGACCTATCTGTGTCAGTGTGATAAAGCCCCTAACAAATAAAAAAAAATAATAAAATAATAATAAATAATAAAATAATAAAAAATTAAAAAAAAGTTTTTAATACAGTCCCTTAATGATACTGTTCCACAAATTCACATCCTTTTGTGCAAGTTGCTATAAATAATAAATTATAAAGACCTGAGAGTGTTGTTTGTCTTCTCAATCTGAAAAGAAACCAAGCAATTTGCCTAATGGCACTCCTCATGACACTGGTTCGTACACTGCAGAGTTACCACTGCAAGGTTCTTTTCAAACATAATGTAATGAGGGTATAGCATCACCACTTATTAAATAACCCTTACCTAAAAATAATAATAAAAAACTCCCAGCATTTTTTTTTCACACCGATTGAGAATATCAAGGAAGAAAAAGGTGGTTTGCAGTAGTAACTGAATGGTGCATTAGCCAGCAAAGGGAAATGCTGGTTTCCTCATGGGAACTTGATTTTAATCATCTATAAATATATAAAATTGTCTTTCTTTGTGTACTTCTTGAGTATTAACCTGATCCTTGGTTTTTGTACTGGATAGGGCAAAATAATGGTCTATGTTTTGGCTCAGTATAATTTTTGTCTGTTACAGCATCACTGGAAAAGGAAAATGGTTAGGTGGATTTTCATGAAACTTGGTACAATATATATATATTTTTTTTTTTTTTTTTTTGCTAGGGGCTTTACGTCGCACCGACACAGATAGGTCTTATGGCGACGATGGGATAGGAAAGGCTTAGGAGTTGGAAGGAAGCGGCCGTGGCCTTAATTAAGGTACAGCCCCAGCATTTGCCTGGTGTGAAAATGGGAAACCACGGAAAACCATTTTCAGGGCTGCCGATAGTGGGATTCGAACCTACTATCTCCCGGATGCAAGCTCACAGCCGCGCGCCTCTACGCGCACGGCCAACTCGCCCGGTGGTACAATATTTAATTTTAGGATAAGGGTGAGTAGAATTTTAACTATAAGTTCTTAAAAAGTTTCAGCTGGAGGGGGCTTCAGGTAGGGTCTATAATATAAAAGTCAACGTGTCTCTCTTACGGTTGGTTTTACCCTATAATAGATCGTGACAAAATTTATTTAGAGTCATGTTTACAAACTTTTTTGTTCTATAACGGTTTTCGATACAGTGAAAAATAAGGGACATACCTATGGCTGTTCTATGAAAATTTGTCGAAGAACCGATAACTAAGTCCATTTAGATAATCCCAGTAATGTTTCAAAGGCGTATTTATGTATGCACTTTTTAATATTAACCTAATATTTGGTTTTCTGTTAGTTTGTTGATTCTGAAAAGAACATTTATGGTTTTGCATTCTCATGTTTGACAGGCAGAAGGTCTCAAGGATAGTCTGGCTGCCTGATCATTGCTACTAGTTTAGCACCAGCCTACAGACTTGAGAACCGAGCTCGATAGCTGCAGTCGCTTAAGTGCGGCCAGTATCCAGTATTCGGGAGATAGTAGGTTCGAACCCCACTGTCGGCAGCCCTGAAAATGGTTTTCCGTAGTTTCCCATTTTCGCACCAGGCAAATGCTGGGGCTGTACCTTAATTAAGGCCATGGCTGCTTCCTTCCCACTCCTAGCCCTTTCCTGTCCCATCGTCGCCATAAGACCTATCTGTGTCGGTGTGACGTAAAGCAAAAAAAAAAAACAAAAAAAAACAAAAAAAAAAAGACTTGAGCAGAAACAATTATTTCAACTTCCTTCAATGGCTACATATTCGAGACTGAAATGGTATGGCCATGTAAAAAAAGATGGAGCAAATGAGAACAGTAAGAATATGGCTAGAAAAGGAAATGGAAGACGAAAGACATAGAGGCAGACCAAGGAAACGGTGGATCAGTCAAGTAAAGCAGAACCTGGAAGAAAGAGGAGTGGAATGACACCAAGTTGAGAAGGAAGAAATGTACCTGGATAGACAAAGATGGAGAGTGCTCTTATACCGCACGCGGGCGACTGGAGGCGGTTAAAGGAGGAGGATGATGATCACTCCACTTCATTTGTGGTGATGCAATCATCAATCAGTCATCACTGACCTGTATTTACAGTAGTGCCCAAGTGGCAGATACCCTATCACTTCTTTACCGCGCAGCTGTGAGCTCGCATTCGGGAGATAATGGGTTCTAACCCCACTCACGGCAGCCCTGAAGATGGTTTTCTGTGGTTTCCCATTTTCACACCAGGAAAATGCTGGGGCTGTACCTTAATTAAGGCCACAACAGCTACCTTCGCATTCCCAGGCCTATCCTATCATCGCAATAAGACCTATCTATGTCGGTGCGACCTAAAGCATCTAGCAAAAAAAAACTTAACTATTATTTTCTTATATAATTTTAAAGAAGTGGAAAATTTAATAAAAAATGAAAAATGAAGAAGTTCTAGGAAGAGAAGAGGAAGTTGAGAAAACATTACAACTAATATTGTGAAGACTGTAGTGTATATGGATTGATTTAAGTGCTCCAATGTGGGTGTAAACTATGTAAATAAATAAAGGATTTCCCTTGGCAAAGTATTCCAATCTCTTATTCCTCTTCCTATAAATGAATATTTGTCTCAATTTGTCTCCTTGAATTCCAAATTTAACGTTAAAATCACCACTCAGTCTTATCAATCAATCAATCAATCAATACTGATCTGCATTTAGGGCAGTCGCTCAGGTGGCAGATACCCTATCTGTTGTTTTCCTAGCCTTTTCCTATCTTATTTGTGTACTGACGTCATTCCACTCCATCTCTCCACTGACAGTTCGCAACATACTGCTTAACTGAACAGCTCATCTCCTTCCTCCCAAGTCTTGCCAGCCCAAAGTTTGCATCATTTTAGTAACACTACTCTTTTGTTGGAAATCATCCAGAACAAGTCATGCTTCTTTTCTTTGAATCTTTTCCAGTTCTCGAATGAGGGTCCAATAATCTCAATTGTGGTCTTACTAGTGACTGGTGTGTCCTCTCCTTTACATCCTTACAACTACTCCTAAATACCCTCATAAGTGTATGAGGAGATTTGTAACCTTTATTTACAATCCTTTTTATGTGATTACCCCAATGAAGATATTTCCTTATATTAACACTTACTTATTACAGTTAGGTACTTACAGTTGCCCCCTGAGGTACTTTCACCCCATCAACACAGTAATTGAAACTGAGAGGACTTTAGCTCTTGCTGGAACTCACAACCTGACTTTTCAGCCCGTTTATCATCATACCATTGTCAAGGTCTTTTTACAGTATACAGTTTACTCTATACGGTATATCATCATTCTCAGAGAGCCTCAGTTCTTTACTTTTATGTATATATATATATATGCAGTGATTTAGTTGGAACGAAATATTTACAGGAACTCACCTTAGCAATTTACAAATGGACTCGTATTGGGTGTCAAAATCAGCGGCCTCATGTTTCCGACAAGTTGTTTCATCAGCTGAACATCTCCCCTTTCGTAGCCATGACTTGACATATGGATGTGGGTTAAATATATGCACAGGAGGTCCAACGCTGCTTAGGAAAATAAGTCCGCTTGATCTTGCATCCAGCAGCCTATTTCTCTTTTCGGTGAGGATCTCATTCATGGTACTGAAAGCTCCTTCAGCTTCTGTTGAAGAGATGGGAATGGTCTGTACAGTCTTGATTAAAGGCATCAGCTCCACTGGAATTTCCTTGGTCTCCACATACTTTCTAAAAGCATTAATGTACCTCGTCTTGTCTGACACGTGGAAAAAGTCACAAAGGTTGCCAACACTCTCATCACCATAGTATATATCCAAAGAAGAAGTGGAGGGCCAGTTATTTTTGTATAGTATCTTTGAATCACTGATACCTTTTGTCATTCTCACATGTCTCTGCTGACTAGAGCTGGAACCAAGATGAGATGATGTGGACACATTTCCCATAAGCCTGTTGTTTAAATTGTTCACAAGACTTCTGAAAAACTGCTTTCTGTCAATTTTTACAACTTTTTTTTAGAATCATGTAATCCTATGTTTCTAAACATTTTGTTTTCTGCTGCTTTAAGAACTGTTCTGTAGTATTCTCCAGAAGCTGAGTTACACATATATTCAAACACTTTTATAGCGTGCTTGATTGCATTT
The DNA here is from genome assembly GCF_040414725.1 of Anabrus simplex. Lineage (NCBI taxonomy): Eukaryota > Metazoa > Arthropoda > Insecta > Orthoptera > Tettigoniidae > Anabrus > Anabrus simplex. The sequence continues at coordinate 60,749,400 of NC_090273.1, read as the reverse complement.
TGAGCCTCTGTCAGACTTGTCTCTCTTTTCTGCAACTCTAATGACAAATCAGCTAACTCAACAAGAGCATCATACATAATTGCCATATTTTCTAGGAATTCTACACATGTTAACATATTTTCTAGGCCTTGGAATTTTGCCCTTTCTTTGGAGTCTCTCTGGTGGTCACTTTTGGGCTCACTAAAATGTTTTACTCATGCACTATAGTTTTCCCAGATAGCTTTTACAGTTCTTTGGCTCGATGCTACCCATCTTATTGTAAATATTCTGGATTCACTTGGATTCACACAAACATAACAAGTGGAAGAAGGTTGTTGTGCTCACTTCCCGCTCTCCGAATCCAATAGCAGTGTAGCCAACATTAGAGAACCAGAAAACCACCCAGGAGTGTAAAATCGACCTATCTTATGAACATAAAACCGTAAGTTTCGAGATTAGTCCGCTAAAGTACACTCATGACGTTTCAGTGCTATGTATAGATTATAAGATTTTCTTACTGAATGTAAAAATCTTACGACATTGTAAAGCGGGAAAATATTTTCCGGAACGGTGTTCCAGCCCGTTCTGGTCCAACTAAACCACTGTATATATGTGTGTGGTTTAGAGGCATGTACTCTACTAAACAATGACTACAGCAGAATTCAGGCAACAGAAATGAGATTCATTAGAACCATTAAACACACTACTCGCAAGGACAAAATCAGGAATGAAATAAACAGGAGGGCAACTGGCATTGAGGTCCCTATTACCAGTGATTTGGGCACATTATGAGAATGAAAAGCGATGGACCTGCCAGAAGATACTTCAACCTTACTGTCCAAAGAAACAGTGGATAGATGCAGTGAAATCAGATGTGGATGAGAGAGATCTCAGATGGGAAGATGGTGGTGGTGATGGTGATTATTGTTTTAATAGGAAGTTTAAATAGGCAACCATCCTCTAGAGATGCGAAGATGTCCTGGAACAGAAGATGTATGAAAACAGGAAGAGATGGGGAGCGCTTGTACACCACATGCAGGAAACTGGGAGTTAGAAAATGACGATGATGATACATATGAGAAGACATAAAGATCCAATAATACTACCTTAAGGAACTCCCTTCTTTCAGGATCAGATAATTGCTTTCTATTCCAACTGTTCTCAATAGTCTTCCATGATTACCCTATACATGTACCTATACATACCCTTCCATTTTTCACTAAAATTTGTTATGACTGTCAATATGCTTGCCATCATGCTATCCTTAGCTTCTTTGCTAGAGTAAATTTCCTGGTAAGTTCCTTCAATTTCTCCTTACTTCCACAACTATTCCTAACTCTTTATTTTTTTCCAGCCTGCACCTCCTTCTTAGTCTGCTTATAATATAGTGGTTCTTTACCTTTCCTTACCACCATTAACAACACATGCCTGTTTTAACCTTCCTCAACAATTACATTAAACCTATCCCATAAGCTGTTCACATTTAGTTGTATTTACTATTTTGCACCAATCATAATTGTTTTTAAAAAACTCATTCATGCCTGTCTTATCAACCATGTGGTACTTCCTAATAATCCTACTTTTAGAACTTCCTGTCTTTTGCATTTCATTTTAACTACAGTCAAAGCAACTTCAAGATCACTTATACCACCTGTCACTTCAGTTTCTCTATAGAGCCCATCTGATTTTACCAGCACCACGTACAAAATATTCTTTCCTCTAGTCGGTTTGATCACTTTCTGATTCAGCTATCCTTCCCAGATTAACTTACTTACCATTTATTGGTCATGCTTCATGTCGTTTGCATTACCTTCTCAATTGACATTTAGTAAATCACTCACTACAATCATGTTCCTTTCTGTGTCATTTCTCACATAGCTGATTATCGTATCAAATAATTTCGCATCAGTGCCGGCGCCATCCTTTCCAGATCTGTTCACCCCATCTCTAGATCATCTTTAGAGCTGAGCCTTACACTTAGAATTTCATGTTCCTCATCCTTAGCATTTTTGTAGCTTTCTGTTCACCCCATCTTTAGATCATCTTTAGAGCTGAGCCTTACACTTAGAATTTCGTGTTTCTCATCCTTAGCATTTTTTAAATTACCAATTCTTCTTGTACCACATTCTCATCGGATGTCATCAGGGCAATCTGATTCTTATCTTCAGCAAGTCGGAGAAGAGCGGGGGCACTATTCTCGTAGATTTGTAGCAAAGATTTCTTCTTGCCAGGCTGAGTGGCTCAGACTGTTGAGGCACTGGCCTTCTGACTCCAACTTGACAGGTTCGATCCTAGCTCAGTCTGGGGGGTATTTGTAGGTGCTCAAATACGTCAGCCTCATGTCGGTAGATTTAGTGGCACGTAAAAAAACTCTTGCGGGACTAAATTCCGGTACCTTGAAGTCTCCGAAATCTGTAAAAGTAGTTAGTGGGATGTAAAGCCAATAACTTCTCCTTCCTTTTAATTTTACCTTGTAAGATAAGCTGAAGGAATATATATACTTATCATTTCTAATGATACCGAGACAAAGTACTCAAGTTTCTTCTTTTTGATATGTGCATGACCTCTAGCTCTTCTTCTTTCACCAGTATGAATACTTCCCCCTTCTACCATCCCTATCCTGTCTCTGCAATAAACACTCCAGTTCCATGAGACTATCAGCTTGCATTTGGACTGTTAGCAGCTCTAAAGGTGGTTTCCTGCAGTTTCCCTTTCCACACCAGGTAAATGCCAGGGCTGTACCTTAATGAATGCCACAGTCGCTTCCTTCCCACTCCTATCCCATCATCACCTTAAGACTTATCTGTTTCTGTGCGACGTACAGGAAATTGAAAAAAAAAAAATTCTATGAGATAATTTCCACATCTATAATATCACTTCTCAGCCATGATTCAAGAAATCCTATTACAGTATCTGATAAATATATCTGTACGTATATTTTAATTACTTAATTCTATTCCTTTATTTATAATACCAGTACTTATACACTTAAACATTAACAAACTTAAATCATAATTTTGACTTCCAGCTCCCTGAACTCTTATCATACCACTGCAGTTCAAGTGAAGGCTATCTGAGAACAGATACCTATTTTCTACCCACTTATTAGGATCTACAAATCTCATTCCCAGTTTCCCACAAACCCATCTCATTTAAGTCCCCGATCATCTTCCTGCAACACTGATGAGAGAATATCTCAAGATTCAGACCAATTACCTGTTGATGGTAACGTTAACTATCTATGTGTGCACTGATTATATTCAAGAAATCCCCTATTTGTAAGGCAAAGAATCGTGTTGCTAACGAATTCAGCCTGGCTGAGAGATTGTCTCGTGAATGGAAATTGTTTGCCCCTCCAGAGAGGTCACAAATACCATGCAGTCCTTGGGTCTGTTCAGTCTAGATAGATCTGGTCGAAAGTGAATTGAATTTGGACCAACCATGGTGTGTGTGAGGATCTCCTGTACAAGTGGAGGAAAAGACCTTCACCATCTTTTGACTGTAGCACTGGAAGACAGGCTGTCAGCAGGCACATGGTTCAAGGATGCCCGTGAAGGTCTTACAATGGTGTACTAAAGGCCAGTTGTTCGAACAAGGAATAAAGCTGGGATAACTCTTGTTCCAAGGTTAGTGCTAGAAACCAGTTGTATGACAGCCGGATAAGTTATATTCATAGTATAACTTCAGAATACACTATATGGACATCAGGTGGAGGGACGTTGTTGAGTCATCAGTCCTTAGACTGGTTTGATGCAGCCCTCAATGCCACCCTATTCAGTGTTAACCTTTTCATTTTGACGTAACTATTGGATCCTACATCTGCTCTAATCTGCTTGTCATATTCATACCTTGGTCTACCCCTACCGTTCTTACCACCTACACTTCCTTCAAAAGCCAACTGAACAAGTCCTGGATATCTTAAGATGTGTCCTATCATTCTATCTCTTCTTCTCATCAAATTTAGCCAAATCGATCTCCTCTCACTGATTCGATTCAGTATCTCTTCATTTGTGATTCGATCTATCCATCTCACCTTCAGCATTCTTCTGTAACACCACATTTTAAAAGCTTCTATTCTCTTCCTTTCCGAGCTAGTTATCGTCCATATGTCACTTCCATACAATGCCATGCTCCAGGTGAAAGTCTTCAGAAACATCTTTCTAATTTCTATATCAATGTTTCAAGTGAGCAAATGTCTTTTCTTAAGAAAGCTCTTCCTTGCTTGTGCTAGTCTGCATTTTATGTCGTCCTTACTTCTGCCATCTTTAGTTATTTTACTACCCAAGTAACAATATTCATCTACTTCCTTTAAGACTTCATTTCTTAATTAATATTTCCTGCATCACGTGCCTTTGATTGACTGCACTCCATTACTTTTATTTTGGACTTATTTATTTTCATCTTGTACTCCTCTTACCCAAGACTTCGTCCATACCATCCAGGAGCTTCTGGAGATCTTCTGTAGTCTCAGTTAAAATAACAATATCATCGGCAAATCTCAAGGTCTTCATTTCCTCTCCTTGGATTGTGATTCCCTTTCCAAATTCCTCTTTGATTGCCTTTACTGCCTGTTCTGTGTAAACAGTGAAAAGGAGGGGGGACAAACTACAGCCTTGCCTCACTCCTTTCTGGATTGCTGCTTCTTTTTTCAAAGCCCTCGATTCTTATGACTACAGACTGATTTTTATACAGATTGTAGATAATTCTTCATTCTTGGTATCTGATCCCAGTCACCTTCAGAATCTTAAATAGCTTGGTCCAATCAACATTATTGAATGCCTTTTCTAGATCTACAAACGCCATGTATGTGGGCTAGTCCTTCTTAATTCAATCCTCTAGGATCAGACATAAAGTCAGGATTGCTTCACGTATTCCTACATTTCTTCTGAAGCCAAACTGATCTCCTCCCAACTCTGCTTCAACTTGTCTCTCCATTCTTCTGTAGGTAATACGTGATAAAATTTTTCAGGCATTAGTTACTAAACTAATGGTGTGGTAGTTTTCATACTTGTCAGCACCGGCTTTCTTGGGAATAGGTATAACAACATTCTGCCGAAAATCGGATGGCACTTCTCCTGTCTCATACATCTTACACACTAAATGGAATAACCTTGCCATGCTGGTATCTCGTAAGGCAGTCAGTAATTCAGAGGGAATGTCATCATTTCCAGGTGCCTTGTTCCTATTTAGGTCTCTCACAGCTTTGTCAAACTCTGACCTCAAAATTGGGTCTCCCACTTCATCAGCACCAACAGCCTCTTCTTGTTCCAGAACCAAATCATCTACATCTTTACCTTGATACAACTGTAGGATATATTCCTGCCATCTTTCTGCTTTGTCTTCTTTCCCCAGAAGTGGCTTTCCATCTGAGCTCTTAATATTCATACACCTAGATTTTTCTCCAAAGGTTTCATTGATTTTCCTGTATGCGGCATCTGCCTTTCCTAGGACCATACAGCCTTCGACATCCTTGCACTTCTCCTTCAGCCATTCTTCCTTAGCTACCTTGCACTTTCTATCCACTTCATTTTTTAATCACCTGTATTCTTTTCTGCCCTCTTCATTTCTAGCATTCTTGTATTTTCGTCATTCATCAATCAAGTCTAGTATCTCCTGAGTTATCCATTGCTTCTTATTTGGTCGTTTATTCCTTCCTAACATTTCTTCAGCAGCCCTACTGACTTCATTTTTCATGACTATCCACTCTTCCTCTATTGTGTTTCCTTCAGCCTTTTCATTTAGGCCTTGTACAACATGTTCCTTGAAACAATCCCTCACACTCTTTTCTTTCAACTTGTCCAGATCCCATCTCCTTGCATTCCTTTCTTTCTTCAGATGGCATTTCATGACCAACAAGTTGTGGTCAGAGTCGACGTCTGCTCCTGGGAAAGTTTTGCAATCCATCACCTGGTTTCTGAATCTCTGCCTAATCATAATGAAGTCTATTTGATACCTTTCAGTGTCTCTTCCATGTATACAGCACTTGTTTGTGGTGTTTGAACCAAGTATTGGCAAGGACTAAATTATGATCAGTGCAGAATTCAACCAGCTGACTTCCTCTTTCGTTCCTTTGTCCCAACCCAAATTCTCCTACTGTATTACCTTCTCTTCCTTGGCCTACCACTGCATTCCAGTCTTCCATCACAATTAAATTCTCGTCACCTTTTACATATTGTATTAAATCTTCTATCTCTTCATATATTCTTTGGATTTCCTCATCATCTGCTGAACTAATAGGCATATAAACCTGCACTATTGTGGTGGGCATTGGTTTGGTGTTTATCTTGACGACAATAATTCTTTCACTATGCTGGTCATAGTAGCTTACCCGCTGCCCTCTTTTCTTATTCATTATTAAACCACGTCCTGCATTTCCCCTGTTTGATTTTGTGTTGATAATCGGTCAGTCATCTGGACTGCCGCCGTTGCAACTTCCGAAAGGCAGTTATCCTCGTTTTGATGAATCATTCGTTAGGTTGGTCTCTCAACAGATACCCATCCGATACGGTTGCACCTGCGGCTCGGCTATCTGCTTCATTGGGACACGCAAGCCTCCCCACCGTGGCAAGGTCACATGGTTTGCAGGGGTAAAATGGCAGATGTAATAATAGAGTCGGTTAGCGACAATGAAATCCTTTGAGATTTGTTTTTTAAGTACAAGGAAGATACAAAATGTGAGACCTTGTCCAATCTGTTTTACATATTTGATGATGGATGACCAGTTTGTCAGATTTTGGTTGACCAAGGAGACTATTTTGCATCTTTTGGATATGATCAACGATCTTCTGGAGCATATGACTGACAGGTAGGTTAGCCTAATATTATTTTCTTAATTTCAATTAATTTGGTGTGTGTAAATTTTAGTGTTGTTAGGCTATATCATCAAATATTAGGCCTACTGTTGTTAAAATTAAATTAATTTGTGGGCTCTTGTTAGACATGTGCTCGCATAGAAAATAAAATTAGATGTATCAAAAGTTAAGTGTTATATAGGCCTATAATGTGGATTCATAGTAGTTTCAATTTTTATTACCGTTTTTTGGAAAGTAATACCAAAAGAAATGGATCATTCCTTAAATTGTTGAAGTTTAACAAAAGTGGGGTTAAAAATAGAGGTCATTTAGGTCAGTTGTCCATACCAGTAGATGTTGACTGATTTAAGGAAAAATAGGAAAACATATCGAGTATAAGAAGGGGGTTCCTGATGGATGTTCCAAAGTATGGCATTAGCAACTCTTGAAAAAAGAAAAGAGAACAACTGTGGCCTATATGAAATTGCTAAAATTTGAAACAAAATCTGTTCTTAATAGCACAGTACAAACAATATTGTACAATAGGGAACATGCATAATTTTCAAAAATATTTTTTTTTTGAAAAGTACATCAATGAAATAGTACGTAAAAGTATTACCTTGTGGTAAGGTGCCTTATTTTCTACCATTAAAAAAATATTTAAAAGTGCCTTTCCGCAAGGTGAGCGGCGCGCTGTGACGTCACGATCCAGTACCGCATGCAGCTGTACCATACCGGCCATTGTGCATCAGCCGTTACTAAAAGACGATTGTTTGTTATTCGTGATCGCGAATAACTTCAAAATGACAGAAGAAAGGTTCAAAACAGCAGTCAGACAATCTACCATGTGTAGATATCATAATTCCTGAAAAATAGTGACTTTTGTGGCCGCAGAAATTCGCGGATAAAAAGCAAGTTTGTAAGTGGCATCTTTTATGTACGTGCAATGTACTGTAACTCATAGTATTAGGATAACAACGAACCTGGATAGAAATCACATCACTTTCAACATTTCCTTCTAGAGTGATTCCCATATTAAAGAATAACATTACATTTTCGGGCTTTCAGCATTACTAAAGTAAGAAATCAATTTCAGCACTAACATAAACATATAGGTAGCATTATAGAACTAGTCCGTCTCTGTGGTGTAGTGGTTAATGTGATTAGCTGCCACCCCCCGGAGGCCCGGTTTTGATTCCTGGCTCTGCCATGAAAGTTGAAAATAATTAGTACGAGGACTTGAACGGGGCCTACTCAGCCTGGAATGTCAACTGAGTAGAGGGGTTTCGAATCCCACCTCAGCCATCCTCGAAGTGATTTTTCGTATTATCCCACTTCTCCTCCAGGCACCTAAGGCCACGGCCATTTCCTTCCCTCTTCCTTGTCTATCCCTTCCGATCTTCCCATCCTCCAACAAGGCCCCTGTTGAGCATAGCAGCTGAGGGCGCCTGGGCAAGGTTATGGCCCTCCTCACCAGTTGTATCACCATACCCAAAGTCTCACGCTCCAGGACACTGCCCTAGAAGCGGTAGAGGTGAAATCCCTCGTTGAGTCCGAGGGAAAAACCAACCCTGAAGGATAAACTGATTAAGAAAGAAAGAACATAGTACTATAGGTCTATAATCTATCATTCCCGAAAAAATATATATTTATGGTTGAGGCAACTGGCCTACCCACTTCCGGTGCTCACGAAAGAGAAACATTAATTATCTTGGTGGAGGGAAAAAGTTAAACATGATAAAGATAAAGATAAATATGACTTCAGACAGTTTTCACAAGTCGGGCTGAGTGGTTCAGACGGTTGAGGTGCTGGCCTTCTGACCCCAACTTGGCAGGTTTGATCCTGGTTCAGTCTGGTGGTAGTTGAAGGTGCTCAAATACGTCAGTCTCATGTCGGTAGATTTACTGGCACGTAAAAGAACTCTTGCAGGACTAAATTCCTGCACATCGGCGTCTCCGAAAACCGTAGAAGTAGTTAGCGGGGCGTAAAGCCAGTAACATTAATTATATTTGGCTTTTAACAAGCTCAGCATATCACACAAGAAAAGTGTCTTGGTGACATTTTAGTTGTTCAATACAGGAATGTCTTTGGGTGCTGTGACTTTACATTTTTTTTTCTATTTGCTTTACGTCGCACCATCATAGATAGGTCTTATGGCGACGATGGGACAGGAAAGGCCTAGGAATGGGAAGGAAGCGGCCATGGCCTTAATTAAAGTACATCCCCAGCATTTGCCTGGTGTGAAAATGGGAAACCACGGAAAACCATCTTCAGGGCTGCCGATAGTGGGGTTCGAACCCACTAGCTCACAGCTGCGCGCTCCTAACCGCACGGCCAACTCGCCCAGTATTTTTACCCTTCGGTTTAGTGACTTGGCTTGTATAACCTAAAACTTAGGCTAAGTTGGAAAATATTTTAAACACCAACATCACTATTTTCACCTGTGTGCAATTATGTTATTTATTTCATTAATATTATGATAATTACTATAATTGAGCATTGTTAACTTATAAGACCCCAACAGACAAGCATTGGTTTTGTGTAGAGATATACATTTGTTAAATTCACGTTGTTTTCTTTCATGATGTACATGCCTATTTTTTGTTATATTATAGAGTATTTATCTATAGCCTAAATTTCTTTACAAATGTAAGCTCTTCAATAAAGACATAAATAACTGTCGCATGCCAAGATAAAATGGTATAATTAGAGCTGTTAATATGGTTCATAACCCCTTTGGTTTATTACCTTGACATGGATCGCCCAAAACATAGGTTAGGTTTGGAGAATACTTTAATAATCAGCATTAATTAATGCTCTGTTTATTACTTTCATATTCCAAAATGTACATTAAAATTTAAAGTTTTACCGCTAGAACAGCTGACATGGAAAAGTGATTGAAAATTCAAACAAATTCGGCTTATGTTAAAATGATCTTCAAAAAAATAAACTGTAGACTTCTCCGATATATCACCAGCATTTCGCCGGCTCGCCAAAATCCATTTCTCCCTAGTTTTAGCGTCCTTGGAACATTTACAAACAATTTGTTTGAGATGGTACCAGTAGGTATGCGATGTGCTATTGCACATCGAAACTGTTACCATGTTTTGGTGGATCAACAGAGGTGAAAGAAGGTGCGGGCTGGAATGGGTCTAACTACAAGTCCGAAAGATGAATTAAAATTTCAATAAAGGTTATATTTTCAAAACTTAACAATTTTCACATAAAGTTTTTTGGATTTTTAACAAATAACAAGAAGTCAAATCAGGTACAAGACCAAGAAAGCCGAGATTTAGATAGACTTTAACAATCTGGGCCATAAACCCTAACTTTTACAATTCCTGAGCATTCAGCTCACAACCAACATATTACCAAAGGGCAGAAATCCCCTCAATACAATGGAGCGTTTGCTCCCACCTTTAAACCTCAAGCCTCTCTGAGGCACATTTACCACAAGTGAAAAGAGCTAACCCGCTCTCAATTTTCCGAGCCTATCAAAGGCAACAACCAACATTACTATCAACTGTCCTCAAGGCACACCTACAAAGAAACAGGGGTATCAAGTACCCACTCTACTGGGACTTCGTGGAAAAGGAATAGATTAATAAAATGGCCTAAAAAATATCAAGATGAATGGAGGCGTGTACTTGCACTCCTATATGAAAGCTTGTTAAAACCTAAGTGGCGCTAAGCCGATACACAGGGGCTATTCCCATACTATAGAGGTGATTCGTATAAGAAAAAAAATGTTAACACACAAGATAGAAAGGTTACAGGTGGAATACAAGAGATTGAAATTACAAGTAAAGAGGAGTATCAAGGAAGAAAAGGAGAAATGTTGGGGAGAGTTTACAAACAAAATTGAGCAAGATAGTCGAGGAAATCATAAACCATTATATAGAGTAATAAAATCAAAAAGAATAAATCAAGGCATTAGAGAGAGAAGATGGATCCATAGTACATGACAAAAGGGGTCTTCAGAAAAGGTGATGACAAAGTATTTTGAAAAACTTTATAATGGGTATGGCCTGTCGTAAGAGGCGATTAAACGGGGCAACCAAGGAATGATTTTATTAGAACCATAAAACTACTTGTGATTAGTACCACCACGTGGGGAACACAATGGGTCACTTTTACTTGCGCATAGTACCACTATGTTGGGTACCAAATAGGTTTGTGATTAGTAGCAAACGAGGGCTCGACGGCTTTTACAGTACCTGTGATTAATAGCACTATATGAGCGATACCATGAAAGAATAATTATTTCTTCTCGTCTAAATTTAACATTTACTTGTCATTTTAATTTCTCCAGACATCTGAGTAACCGTCTTTTCCAATTAATTGAAGGAACAAGAATCCACCTGATCGATACTTTCACTTTTATTTAGCCTTAGGCAATTTCAATAGACATTAAATTAAAAGTTCAGAACATGTTTCGAATGCGTTGCATTCATCATCAGCTGCTTACATTTGGCAAAAGTAAAATTAGCTAAAAACAGTCTCACAATTTTCTTAAAACCTTAAAAACAAGTGTTAGTAGTGCATGTGTGAATGGATGTTGGGGGGGGGGGGGGGGGGGGGGGGGGGTAGAGGGGGGGAAATGCATTGAAGGCGATTGTTAGTTAAACTATGACTTATTATTAAAAATCTTAATGTTAAAAACACTGATGGACTAAAATATAGTTCACTATAAGTCTTGTGAATTTTCCATAAGTTTGTTGATTACTGAAGAACTTGTATGCACTATGTGAAGTATTTCTGTGGAGCTATTGGTAAAAGTTTCCTTAAGAAGGCATCCGGTGTTTTCACGTCTCTTATCTCCTGTTGAGTGGAGAGGTGTGGCTTGTTTCGAATATGAAGTTTGCTAATTTGTAGTTTGAATGAAAACAGTTGGATCATCTGTATCACGATCCTTGTCTTGCGTGTTTAACTTCCCGTACTACGGGAGTGGGTTTAATCCGGCTGCCTTCAACCTTGTATTGTAACCTGGCTTGTTTCGAATATGAAGTTTGCTAATTTGTAGTTTGAATGAAAACAGTTGGATCATCTGTATCACGATCCTTGTCTTGCGTGTTAGTTTAACTTCCCGTACTACGGGAGTGGGTTTAATCCGGCTGCCTTCAACCTTGTATTGTAACAAGCCACATCTCTCCACTCAACAGGGGATAAGAGATGTGAAAACACCGGATGCCTTCTTAAGGAAACTTTTTACCAATAGCTCAACAGAAATACTTCACATAGTGCATACAAGTTCTTCAGTAATCAACTAACTTATGGGAAATTCACAAGACTTATAGTGAACTATATTTTAGTCCATCAGTGTTTTTAACATTAAGATTTTTAATAATAAGTCATAGTTTAACTAACAATCGCCTTCAATGCATTCCCCTCCTCTACCCCCCCCCCCCCCCAATCCATTCACACACGCACTACTAACACTTGTTTTTAAGGTTTTAAGAAAATTGTGAGACTGTTTTTAGCTAATTTTACTTTTGCCAAATGTAAGCAGCTGATGATGAATGGCATTCGAAACATGTTCTGAACTTTTAATTTAATGTCTATTGAAATAGCCGAAGGCTAAATAAAAGTGAAAGTATCGATCAGGTGGATTCTTGTTCCTTCAATTAATTGGATCTTGTAGTCGATACGGATATGAAGTGGATAGTATGTAACCATCTTTTTTCGCCAAAGGTCTCTAAAGTTAGTTAGTTTGGTTTATTTATTAAGGAATTGGACGAGATTAAGAGAAGATATTCTGATATGAGAGGTCTAGAAAATTATAGCAGATTTTAAGAAGAAAGAAGAGAGCAGAAACATTTTAAAGAATAACTAATTTTATAGATGTTATACATTATTTTACGAATTGATATTTATTATTTATGATTTTACGATTTTAGGATAAAGACTATTTATAGATGTTATCTATTATTTTACAAATTGATTTATTTAAGAATTTCCACTAAATGACAAGTAAATGTTAAATTTAGACAAGAAGAAATAATTATTCTTTCAGATGTAAATAAGGACATAAATTAACATATAGAGATTAATTTAATAGATTACATTAGTTAGGAAATTTCCAGTAAAATCTGCAACAAATGACATAGTAAATAGGAAGAGAAATTATAACAATTTTCAAAATTCATATATACTTGTTATATTATACCATTGTACCATAGTCCAAGGATCAATTAATGTTTGGCACCGCTGAAGAAACATGTACATGTACGGTAATTAAATAAAATAAAATGTATAAGTATTGACAAGGCGGTGAAAATATTTTACAGAAATTTGTTACAATAATTGGTATGAAATACTGTTTATATAATGTTAATTTTGTTCTCTTAGGTACTTTGTCATCCCATAAAAGCTCTCTGACTTGATGATAAAATGTTGTACCTTTACTTAGTCTGTTATTAATATCAGGGTTGATTTCATTACTTCCATTAATAATGCTCCCCAGATATGTAAACTGTTCTATATTCTCTAACCATTCTCCATCTATGTTCACTTGGCTTCTCTTTTTCTCTTTTCCACAGTGCATGACTACAGTTTACTTTTTATTAATTACCATTCCAAACTCCTTCAGATTTTCATTCCAAATGTGCAGTCTCCTTTGTACTTCCTTTTATCCCTTTCCCCAAATCACCACATCATCTATATCTCATCTGCAAATACCAAAGCATTCACTTCATCACTACTGATAATCTGTTATACGTTTTATGATTTCATCCATCAATATAATAAACAATAATGGCGACAGTGCACTTCCTTGCTTGAGACCTTTTTTTGTATAAAATGTTTCAGTCACCACTCCCCACTTGTACACTGCTCTTACTCTCATGATACACCATTTTTATCTTGTTAATTAATGATTTTGGTACATTCCTTTTCTGTAGGCATTCCCATACCTGATTTCTCTTAACCGTATCATAAGCTTTTTCCAAATCCAAAAATACGAACATGATTTCCCTGTCCCTTTCCAGATGTTTTTCCATTATCGTTTGCACTGTAAATATCAAGTATATTGCTGATCTATTCGCTCTAAAGCCATATTGTTCTTCCTCTAACTGTGTTTCTATCATATCCCTCAGTCTTTTATCTATGACTTTCTCAATTATTTTTAGTCTATGTGATAACCTCTATAATTTTCACCTTTTTACTATTTCCTTTTTTGAACAGTGGTACAATGCTTCCTTGTTGTCAATCTTCAGGTATCCTTTCATCCTTCCATATGGCATCGAGGGTTCTGTATATCCACTGTAGTCCAACGCTTCCTTCACCCTTAATCATATCAGCATTTAATTTGTCTTTTCCACTTGCTTTACCTTTGGTCATTGCTTTCACTACTCTTTCAAGTTCCAACCATGTTCTCGTGTTCTCTTCTTTTTCTCCATCTATAATTTCCATTTTCTTATCTCCTTTTTCCTCCGAGCAGTCATCCTCATTATAAAGTTTTCAAAATACTTTGCCATCACCTTCTGAAGATCCTTTTCGTCGTGTACTATGGATCCATCTTCTCTCTCTCTAATGCCTTGATATTTTCTTGATTTATTCTTTTGGATTTTATTACTCTGTATAATAGTTTCTGATTTCCTCGACTATCTTGCTCAATTTTGTCCGTAAACTCTCCCCAACATTTCTCCTTTTCTTCCTTCATAGACCTCTTTACTTGTAGTTTCAATCTTTTGTATTCCACATGTAACCTTTCTATCTTATTCTCATCCCTCTGATACATTTTTTTGCTTTCCCTCATCAGTTTCTTTTTTTTATTTCTTTTTTTATTTTGTCTGTCCACCACCATGTCTCCTTTCCCTTAACCTTTTCTTTTGTTTTCCCGCATACCTCAATTGCTGCTTCCACAAATATCTGTCTTAAATTGTCCTACTCTTCTTCTCCGCTTCGTATTTGTGTTAGGCAACTTCCTTTTTATACAATCTTGGAATGCCATTCTTTTGTCCACCTCCTCCAATTCCCAAATCCTGATCTTTGGTTTCTTCTTCAATACAATTTTAGGGATTTTTACATGTTTTAATTCTACAATTAGTAATTTGTGCTCACCTTTCATACATTCACAGGGGATTATCTTCGTATTCATGACGTATCTTCCCCATTCTCAGTCAGTTATTATAAAATCGAAGAGTGTTCCATACTGTTCATCCCAATATATCGGCTGATCTTATGGCTATTCCTCTTCATAAACCACGTGTTCTGTATTATCCGGTTATTTCTGATACAAAAGTCCAACAGTTTCTCTCCATCTTCACTTCTATCTCCATACTCATGTGGGCCCAGAACATTCTCATATCCCATTCTATTAGTTCCCACATGGGCATTCAGATCTCCCATTATCATGATCCCATCTCCTATAATATGTGTTTCCAGTTCATTGAGGAACTCTTCTTTTTCTTCCATGCTATATCCTGTCTGTGGAGCATACACATGTACTATCTTCAGTAGTTGCTTGTTTACATGTATGTGCATTATTATAATTCTTTCATTTACATACTCAACTTCAGCTATTGGTTCAACATTCTGATTCACTACAAATCCCACTCCATTTCTTTTCTCTTTATTGTTACGCATCCAGTACAAGGTGTATCCCTTTTTTAGTTTCTTCATTCCTCTCCCTTTCCATTTTACGTCACTTAATCCCAGGATGTTGAGTATTTGTCTCTCCATTAGGTCAATCAATTAATTTTCCTTCCCATTCATTGTTAGAATATTTATTGTTCCAAATTGGCTTTTGTTCTCTGATCTAACACTTGCACGAACATCAGCATTACCATGATACTGTGCAACTGTTGTCAGAGACTTGTCAATTCCGTTTCCATTTTTAAACTTCCATCTGAGGATTGTATTATAGTTGAAAGCAAGTACAAATTTACTCACCTGCTGACCTGCTAAGCCTAACGCATCTGTGGATTTTCTTTCGGGGTTTACTCCCTTAGCCTTTGAAGGTCCCTCTTCTCCACAAGGTAGTGGTTTCCTATTCAAATTTTCCCCAGAGAGGATGGGTTGCCTCATCCACCATCTTTGCCATTCGGAAGGTCTCCTTCTCTGCCTAAGATACTGTTAAGGTCTTCACCTGTAACCCTGGGTATGGGTTCCAGGTTATAACCCGTGGGACTGGGTCCCTGCTTGAACTTAGCTCTACTTCACACCGGCCTACTGATGTGGAGGATACCCACCCCCCGCAACTTGGATGTGCCAGAAAAGAATTACTCGTGTGAAGGGTAGGGAAGATGACCCTATCTCCCTTGAGCTGGGTTAATGGTTGTGTATGATGCCACAACCAGATGTCCAGATGTCTACAGATATCTGTCCAAAATGAGGGATGAAACTTGTATCCTGTTCCGAGCTACATGCATTATAGAACAGCCTTTCTTGTGTAATGCGAGATGGACAACTTGTTTGTTATTGGCAAAATGTATTTTATTACTTTAAGCAAATATACAGACATCACAATTCTATACAGTATGTACAAAACTACTTAGAAATATTCTAAACATTATTACAATATTCACACCTTCATTCTTCATTTTGCTGAAGTCCAGCATGAATTAGTCCTTGGTGGCATGTTAATATCAATTCAACACTTTCTCCAGCTGTGAGTCGACAGTCTGGATTGATCAAAATGGCACTGTAATTAGCGTATGAATTTAATTGTCCTGTTGTCACCTCTGTTTCCACTCCCAACAGCTGCATCTTGAACCAATATACAATTGCATTTGCAGAACCAGATTGCTCAATAGGTATCTTCATTTTGACAGTAAGGGGTGACTCCACAGTAATTGCGAAGCTCTCTATACTGATATTAAGTACTTCTGTACTGTTATATATATCATTTACAATTGAGTCCAACCAGAAATCTAAATGTTCAGAGACCTACAAAAAAGAAAAGAAAATGTTACTTGTTATCTACTCTAGGACAAGAAGCATTTTATCTGCAAACATTAATACACAGGAGCAGATAGGCATGTTACCAAATTTGTTGCAAAGAACAAACCCAGAAGCTTTTATTAGTAACAATTGATTTCCAACTAAGATTTTAAAATAATATTGAGCCAAATTCTCTCCAGTTCTTACATTATTTATAAACTGATTATGTCAACAGGGCTATGAAATTCTAGGAAAATAAAGAATACACTTTATGAAGGGTTTTCCCCCCAAAGTATCCCTATGATCATCATCACTACTTTGTTATCGTGGCACCATTAGTGCTATAAAAATCCAGCACCTGCATATTCAGCATGAACTTCTCTAGCAATACTGCTTTCTCTCTCAGAGCCTTTAGACTCAGCATTGCAATACAAAATATTAAACTACACTTTACAGGATTGCTTTTTTAAAAACCTAACAAAATAATACTCTTCAACTCTATTTTCTATCAGTTTCATGGAGACTCCAATAGCAGCCAGGGCAGTACTTGCATATTGCTGTTCTACTTCATCAACAGCGCCCTTGTCTCTTACTGTTTTGTAGTAACTGTACCTAACTTTTAACCCGATGAGTGCCACACCCACCTATAGACGGGCTGACATGGCCGGTCCAGCACTCCTATGCCTGTCTATAGACAGTGCATGAGAACTTAATTGTTTTTAGTTTCCCGGTTCACTCTTGAGTAATTTTTTTTTGAGTTTCCTGGTTCACTCTTTAGTTACAAGTAACTATTCTCAGTTTTGTTCCGTATTGAAGATGATGTATTGTACTGAACAGGTGGTTTAATAAATATTGTTGTAATATTTTGTGAAATATATCACTCTTAAGTGCCAATTTGATCTCTGGCATGTTCTGCCATCTGTTGGGCATTATGTAGAACTAATTGATCACGACTTGTAGCTTCAGTAAGTAACTTACAGAGCTTTTTGTAGATGTCTGTGGAGTTCATTTGTGACGTAAACAAGCATGGCAGAACAACAAGCTAGTTGCTCTCGCAGCAAAGTTATTTCGGATCAAAGAATCTTTCAGTTATTAACCACAGCAGAAAGCAATGAAGATGATTATAATAATCAATTGTTAAGCGATTTTGAAACTGAGAAGGAAACAAAGCCTCCTTCTAAACGAAAGAAGAAATACACAAATTCAAAAGCTATTTCATTACTATTTTCGTGGCGGATGGATGACTTTTCTCCACCAGACTTTTAAGTAACTATGACTGACTCTGGGAGCCAAGTAGTGTTTGATGACAACACCAATATCATTGAATTTTTAAAATCTTTTGTGCCAGTGGAGTCTGTGCTGCTGGTTGTTGATGAAACAAATTGGTATCACAAACCACTGGTGAAAAATACTGAACTGTCACCACATTCGAGGTTTAGAAAGTATTTTAAAATATCAACTTATGTACTTGTAAGGAGTTACATGTTTTAGTTGCCTACAGATTATAGGAAATAATTTTATTTTGGGCTCTTTACTTTGTATAAAGATAATGTATGTGTGGGCACAAAAAGTGTAATTTTGTTTTCTCTCAAAATAATATTGAACATAAGTGTAGGATTTTCCATTCACATTTAGACTTATAAAGAACCAACATTTATAAACATTTTAAGCTAATCACCCCACTGATAACTTAAAAATTGAGGCTTTTACAATATTTTTTTTACATATGAATGAAAAAACTCAGCACTAAGTTACCTAACAGTCAACTGGTAACTCAGCACTTAAAAAGGTTAATGTAAATAAGACATGATCATTATTAACAAAAGCAAAAATATTCTTTGTGCACATTATTTGCACCCGGTACCAACTACATTCAAATGAAACTTATTTTTAAATTTTCTCCCTTGAGGGGCGATGTATTTCAACGGCAACCAACCTCCTACCCCTCTTCCTCAGTCTCTCTTCTCACTTCACCATGTCTCAAGCTTTCTGAGATACAGAGCAGCAACAAAAATATCCACTGCCACTTATCAATCTCAATATAAACTTCAGCCTGTTGCTTTTTCTTGATGGGTGTGATATTTTTGCATCTATCTCACGCCACAGGGTAGAACAAAATGTAGCTTCCCCCAAAGATTTAGTCTCATTTACGGCTGTGACATTATGCAAGTAGCTGAGGTGCAGTTGGTGCTGAGCAATGTCATTCAGAACACTGACTGAAGCATCTGGATATTATGAAAGGTGCTTCTCACAGGGTCAGTTGTGTTGCAATAGTACTTTCTACCTCAGTGATGAAAGCAATGGCAAACTCATCATGGCACTGCTATTGGCTTGTGGTTTTCCTATAACATCACTACTTTTGGCAGTACTATCTGAGGATCCAACCAGCCTTTGAGGTGAAGACATAACAATATAAACCTGACCTCCGCTGACAGTCCAAACGCTGAGTGGTTACAATCACAAATGTAAATTTAAAGAGTTTTCTATACCTGCCATTACAAATTCTATTTTGATGACTATTTCTCTAAACATTTTGAACAAACCTAGTCCACAAATCTTTTCTCAAGCAAGCACGTAAGCTGGTAGATTTAGGTGAACATTCATATCATGATCATAGCCATGGAACCTTCAGTTTTATATGGCATCCAAACCACAGAGATGCGAATTTTCATTTCTCTAATCTCACATGCATTGACTGATATTACCAGCCAAATATTCAGCACGAACTTCACTAGCAATACTAAACTCTATCTCAGAGATAAGTTAGAAGTGATGCCACTTAACTATCACACCCCTCACCCTCAAGGTCCAAAGTAGTTTATTAGTTGGAACACGTAACTACCGCTTACCTTGAGGCCCCAGGTTCAATTCCTGGTCAGGTCAGGGATTTTTATTTGCATTTGAGGGCTGGTTCACGGTCCACTCAGTCTACCTGAGAAAAGGTGAGAAGCTATCTGATGGAGAATTAGCAGCCCCAGTCTCCGATGCCAAGAATAACGTTCAAGATGATTCGTTGTGCTGACCACAGGTCACCTCATAACCTGTAGGTCTTTGTGCTAAGCAGTGGTCACTTGATAGGACAATGACCTCTCAGGACTGATAATGCCAGAAGATTTATTTAATAATTTATTTATTAAAACTTGTATTCTATGTGGTGTGGTTTCTTTGAGTGTTCTTTCAATCTTATTGCTTCCTTAGTGTGCCAGTTGGCACACAATTTAAGCCTTTCCCTTTAACATTTTTGGCCTGGGCAAAACGCCGTTGAAAAGTGTATCTCTTGGGAATCTTAATCCTACTCTGTTTTCATTTTTTCTTTTTTTTTTTTTCTTTTTTGGTACGACTTTGGCCGCTAATTGTAACCACCATCGTTTACATATGATGTGTCCTATTATTTATTTTCTGGTCCCATGACCCTGGAGTAATAGTCTAATGATGCGCCACCTGGAGAGCGAGTCCCTATGGTCCGCTGACTATTCTATTCTTTGTTGCGCTACATCACCTTACTGGCGTGAGATTGATTCTATTGTCGAGCTTCAAGATGGCTAGAAGGCTGGCGCATGGGCTCTTCAACAGGGCCTCTTTTCATCGGGACAAGCCCGGATAAAATGTGAAGAATGTGGGGCTAAGGCCCAGAAGAGTTTTATTCTTTGTTTTTTTAAATTTCTACTATCTCGTGTGGACGCCTGTTTCTCTACTTTCCTTCATTCGAACTCTCCAAGTCCGTAAGTAATGAACAGCTCAAACTGACACCATGGGTTAGCTTACTACTGATGCTGAAAGAGTAAGTCTATTTACAAGCTATTTATTTTGGTCCTTTCTATGGGAGTTGGTTTTCATCGTCTCAAAAAATTAGCTAAACTAGTGGATCTGTTCTACGAGTTGCTTTTCCGGTTGAACTTCATCTGAAATGAACATGGAAGAATTTACGGGCTATTGACTGTATCGCTTAAATCAACTATGTGTACAATTTTTTTTTTCCCCCGGCGAAATGTTAAGAGGTTAAAGGGACTTGTGGATTAATTTGTTTTGGGTTAAGTTAAAAAAAAAATAAGAAAAAGAAATGGTACTTAATATGTAAGGGCTTTCTTATATGGTTGACATCACGAGATAATCTCTGTGAAACGGAGTCTAGTTGGTTTTAAATTGTGTTTATTTTAATTTTTCCTGTCTTTCTTTCGTGGGGATTTTCTTCTTTTCTCTTCGGCATGGTTGTTTGTTTGACGTTCCCTAGGCGACCGTTACCCATGGGAGCGATTGTTTTGGGATGTCTTTTAAAAACCATGTGTTTTTTTTGAAGTGTTGACGTTTGGTTGATTTGGTGACGCACATGTCATTATGTGAGACCTGTTGGCTCTATATTTTTCTCTTTTAATGTTTTATGGTTTGAAGGTGGGATCTTCCCCTTGTGTTTTGTGCTACCCTATCTTTCGTTCTATTTCGGGAACCTATGTGTGCTGCTTCTGCTTCGTGTGATTTTCTGTACTTACTATTTAATTTCTAGTTGTGCCTCTCGTGATCCGGCTCGGCAGAGAATCTCGCGGTCTCATTTAAACGGCTCTCTTCTTATGTACAATTATTTCTTAAGATAAAATTTTGTTTAAATTATTAATATCCAAGCAAATCTTTGTAAGTTTGTCTACTCGGACTCATCTGAGGAACTGTAAAATTTAATCCATGGATTTTAATTCAAAAAGGTATTTGTAAGTGATCAGGTTCAAATTAATCTTTAATTTATTTCTTGTACCAAAGGGCGTCCCTCGTTTAATAGGTTTTGTTGTTTTAATTTAGTTAATCAATTTTTACTGTTTTCATTTTCAAAGTATGTTTTTCTGACCAGTTTAGCACTGAGGTCATTAATATTTGTGAATTCATGAAGGTGCACCTTTTCTTTTAATGAAGTTCTTTTAAAAGTCATCTGTAAGTTTTGCTCTGAGTAATTAAACTTTTTTTTTTTCCCCTTCAAATCATGATCAATAACTTCAATTCAATTCAAATTGAATTTTGGGTTTTTCTTTCACGTTCTTTATCATTTACCACTGTGAAAACCGCTAGTAACTATCTGTGTCGCCTCTGTTAAATGGTCCAGTTGGTGTCTTTGAGGGTAAGTATTTGGCTTCCACTTTAATGTTTTTCTTGATTTGTCTATTTCTTTCCCTTGTTTACTTGTGCTAGTAATTGCCGGTACGACTGGCACACTTAGAGAATTGTGGGTACTGTAAATACACTGGAAGCATCAACTGGACACTTCATATATTGAACTTCCCATTTTAATCAATGTTATACCAATATCTGTCAGGTACTTAGTGAACTTTCCTAGTTAGTCCATTTTAACACTGCATGAAAAATAAATAAATAAATAAATCATCATTTACATTACAGTATGATTGGCCTGATTAATATGTACCTGATAAGCATTGATGAATTCTGCTATTTTGTAGCCACAAACTCTATCTCTATCAATGACTCTGGATACTTCAGCCAGCCACTTAGATTTTACCACAGCACAATGCATGGATAGCTGTCTGGGTAAAAAATGGCCATTTTTCTTCAGCAGTTTCCTTGAAAAGAAAGAGGGAACATAAAATTACAAATAATGACTGTTTCTCACATAAATCACATAAATATGATTGTAAATAAAGGTTACAGATCTCTGCACATGGTTATGAGAGTATTTAGGGGTTGTAGTAAGGATGTAAAGGAGAGAGCATATTTGTCTCTGGTGAGACCTCAACTTGAGTATGGTTCCAGTGTATGGGACCCTTACCAGCATTACTTGATTCAGGAACTGGAAAAAATCCAAAGAAAAGCAGCTCGATTTGTTCTGGGCGATTTCCGACAAAAGAGTAGCGTTACAAAAATGTTGCAAAGTTTGGGCTGGGAAGACTTCGGAGAAAGGAGACAAGCTGCTCGACTAAGTGGTATGTAAATGCAAAGTATGTTACAAGTGTTATTATTTTTTATATCCACCATGATATCATTGTAGGTGTCTGTCCAAACAGCCAGTTAAACAGACTGAACAGCCACTTAAGAAGGCTGTTGTCTTTTTCTTATCCTCTAACAGGAGTATTCAAGGAGGCACATTTCTGTTTCATTATAAAGACTGAGCTGTTTATTGCTCTATCCCAATAAGTTTTTCAACGCTCCAGAAAGTATAATCGTGTGAACTTTTGACATGCAGCTTGATACTGCAATTTTAGCCAAGGACATTCTAACAATTTTAATATCATCGTTTTATGACTTGTAAGAGCAATCAGGATTCTGATTTTTCACCATACAGGTTTGAGTTTGAGGCTGATGATGCCCTTAATATGGACAAAACATGTCCCTTAACATTTTATAATAATATTTAATTTCTAAAAAGATCTCTTTGTATTGAATAGGTGGATATAAAAAATATCAAGGGAGATGTTCAATAAATTTCCAATTTCTTTGCAATCATTTAAGAAAAGGCTAGGAAAACAACAGATAGGGAATCTGCCACCTGGGCAACTGCCCTAAATGCAGATCAGTAGTGATTGAAAAAAATTTGTTCGTTGATTCTTCATAGAAACATAAATATGCTATGTGAGAAGAGAGATGTTCTACATGGCTGTTAATATTGTGATCATAGACACAAGACCTCCAGTTATATGTTGAATACGAACCACAACAACGTGATTTTACATTTCAAAACTTCCACTTGCTCTAGGGTTGCCAGGTCTCCCGTATTTTACCGACATTTTCTCCCATCTCCCGTATTTTCCCTAGGTCTCCCGTATTTAATGTGGTTTTTCCGCATTTAACCAATTTCACCTATTTCAAACATGTGAAAAATTATGTCAATTTTTTTTTAATGAGTGCAAAACAAATGGCAAATATGAATAGAGCTATGATCCTATGAAATTTCTTGTAATTAAATATGAATAGTTTTTTAATAATTTCGTGTGGCTATTTCTAGCCATGTGCAGCCCTTGTAAGGCAGACCCTCCAATGCGGGTGGGGGGCATCTGCCATGCGTAGGTAACTGCGTGTTATTGTGGTGGAGGATAGTGTTATGTGTGGTGTGTGCATTGCAGGAATGTTGGGGACAGCACAAACACCCAACCCCGGGCCATTGGAGTTAACCAATGAAGGTTAAAATCCCCGACCCAGCCGGGAATCTAACTCGGGACCCTCATAAAATTATCCTATTTATCCATAAAGCGAACTCGGTACAATTATAAAGTCTGATGTACACAAAATGGACAGCTCACGACCTGTATAACATGGGGAAGCACAAATACAGAGGAAAGTATATCTAATTCAATGTACAATTCACCATAATTCTTCTTCTGATTCCTAATCCTCTCTTGTTACAATGTTACAAGCATTGCAGTTAGCTACCAATTTGATGAATGGGCAAGTAAAAAGTTTAATGTAGCTGTGTCAGGAAGACGATTAATAATAATCTTCTTCACTAGCACAATGAAAAAGGAAAGAATCCAGTGTTTCCCTCATGTCTTGTGACTGCCAGGAAACCAGATTGTTTTACTACAATTAGCGATGAGAATTCTTGGAAAGAAGACTGGAGGACAATGGATCCATGAAATACCGAGCTCGATAGCTGCAGTCGCTTAAGTGCGGCCAGTATCCAGTAATCGGGAGATTGTGGGTTCGAGCCCCACTGTCGGCAGCCCTGAAGATCGTTTTCCGTGGTTTCCCATTTTCACACCAGGCGATAGCAGATGCAGAGAACAAAAATAAAATTAACACACTTCTTAAGACTTGAAAATTTTCAGTAGAAGGGCTATACTGATTTCGGACGAATGGAGAAAATTACAGTCGGAATGAATTAAAAATTACTGGGCAGATCACAAGAACCAAAAGTACAACCTTCAAAGAGACAGTGAACGTGAAACGCCTCAAGTGGTCCAATGTGGCCAATAATAATAATAATAATAATAATAATAATAATAATAATGGAATGCAAGGCTTGGAAACATTAATCTCGGGGAAAGGAAACAACCGAACAGGCTAGATAAAGAATCAAATAAAGAACTAGCATACAGGTTGGTACTGAACAGATATAACAAGAGAGCAATCTCTTACAATACAAAGATCAGACACTTCAGCACAGTAGTTGATAAGCCAGGATGACTCAGAACTCTTGATACGAAACAAGAAAGGGAAAACAGAGAATCTAACAAGAGCAGATGCTGTATAAAGGAAAAGGAAAAAAGATCTGCACAAAAAATGATGGAGAAGATTACATATATATATATATAAAGGAAAATTTGCACATAAAGGCAGTGAAGAGTATAGATACAATATACAACAGAAGACTGAAGTTTTATGGGCACCTCTTCAGAATGAGCAAATGTAAAGTGAAAAAGAAAGTCTTCAATTATATCATCAACCTAAAAGTGACAACAAAATGGGTTGAAGAAACAAGAAAATCCATGGAAAAAGTTGTCTAGGATAAAATTCTGAAAAATAATTTAATTGTATTAAGTCCACCTATTCAATGCAAATTTTCCATTTATTAAATGGTCTGTCTAAAAAGCTACATAGTAGGACATGTTTTGACCTAGCCTAGAGGTCATCTTCTGCTTAAAATAACACAAGGAAGCGAAACATGTATAAAAACAGTGGCTTGCTTGCTTCTTGTCCTTCACTTTGCTGGGCAATTGCTTCTTCATGAACTTCAATTCATGAATATGTTTGAGACTATTGGTTCAGTGCTAAACCAGAAATACACACAAAGACATACAGTGTTAACAGAAGGAAAATTAGACCAAACTGACGCAAAACTTCAACGTTCGCCACGCAATAACTACCAAAATTAACACAAGTCGGTACATACAGCAACAAAATTATTAAAACCCCAACCTTACAATTGCACATGTTTTTGTAATTTAAAACCAGTTAATCCCTCAGCATGTGTACATTATTGCAAGTGGTTCCTGTCCTCAGTGACTGAAGGTCAATCAATATGTGTTTACGCAGTAACAATGCCTGTTTGGCTGCAGAAGGACAACATTCCAGCATTTGCTATGAGGTAAGAGTTTAGTTTAGTTTCTTATACTGTATATGCCAGTTTACAGATTTAAGAAGCGAGGTGGACCATGGGTGTGGGGGAAGCCAGCTAACCAGCCAGCCTTGGCTCAGTCAAGTGCAAGCGGTCAGGTTTTATACAGAAAGGTTCAACATTTAGTTCGGGCACTGAGAAATATCTTTTTACACCCCTTAACACTTTCCTGGAAAACCTACATTCCTGAATCTGGGTGAGTGGGAAAGTGAAAGGCAAGAGGCTGGACTTAGCAATGAATCAGGTCTTCTCATAATCTATGAAGCAACTAAATAAATCACAATTTACATTTCAACATCTTTGAAATAAAACCTCTTTACAATAAATGATGACATGTTTCTCCAAATACAAACTTTTCACATTGAATTATTCAAAGATTAACAACCAGTGTCATAACCGCATGCATATTTCATATCCAATTTTTGCCCATTAAGAGTTATACCTAATTCCATCTCATGTGGATAGAATGCAGTGGCCACTTTTTCACATCATACCGCTTCTAGTGCCATTGTTATAATTATCCCGATTAAGCTGCCATTAAAGAGGCTGTTGTACTCAGAGATTAGATAATTTTTTAGCACAAATGACGTTGATATATAATTTTGTTATGAAGTATTTGCTTCATATCTGATTTTGATAGAAATTTTTGTTCAACCATTTGCATCCATTGTAAGTAAAAATGGCAAATAATGCAGAAATTGGATTTTAGGTATTTATATGAAGCACGTTTTAGTACAAAAACTTACTTTATTCCATGGCTGAGAAAATTTTAAAAATGTACATTTCAAATATACCTAATTTTAACCCTTTAAAACCAAAATGTTTATAAAACTCCTTAGCACACCTCTAAACGTTTACAAACATATCCCTAAAATTTCTACCTTTAATCATTTTGGCGGGGTGTTGATGAGTGAATGAATCAGTTGGTCAGGACATCCCGTGTAAAGAGTATATCAAAACGCAATGGCAAAACTTCAGGAATCGATTTATACAGGATAAAAAAGAAAAGAAAAAAGAAAAGTAAGATATCATGGGTCTGAAAAAATATATAACAGAACTATTGGATCTTTAGTAACATTAGTGCAATCTGACACTTCCAACACTGTTTTGCTGTTGCACTGAATATATCTATAATGCCAGCTGGAACACTCTGTTTACGTATCAGATGAAATGTTCAAAGTAACTTCCTCCTGCACGAATAGGCCTATGGACCTCCGTTCATCATCGCACTGAGTGCTGAACATGATCAGAAATGCCTGTGTAGTGAGTACAGTCTGCTACTATGTATGCAGAGAGTTTGTTCATCAGCAGCTTTGAATACACAACAGACTTTACGTATACCCACAGGTAAAAGTCCAGCGGGTTTAAGTAAGGAGAGTGTAGTGGTCGAACAAGGGTCACATAATTCTGCAGCATTTCTGAAGCCATGTTATCATAAACTTTTTTTCCCTCTCTATATGAGGAATTTATTCCTGAAATTTTACCACTGAGTTATTATTTATCCAGTATATACTGTATTCCACTTTAATTTCATGCATTTATAACAATAATAATTACCAAAAGTTATATACATAATCAGCTATCATTACTTGTTTCCACTGCTTTGTGGCCCAGCAAGCTTCCACTCTGCCAACCAAGCACTGCAGTGCTGTTTCCACAGGGCTTGCAGGAACAAGGCAAGCAGTTCTCTACTAGCCTTTAAAAAATCTATCTCTTTAAGGATGGCATTGTATGAAGATGAGCAGATTGTCCTTGTTCCCTTTTCTATTGCTCCTTCTGATACTGACCTGCCATTGTGTTTATACCAGTCATGTTCCTACCTTTCTATATACAGTATGACTTAATTTGTCGCCTGTTTTATCTTCCTTCTCACTACTAATACTAAATGTTAATTTATCTTCTCATTCTTTGCTTATCTGATGTTTAGAGCATTAGAGAAATCGATATATTAAAAAAAAAATTGTAGACAAGTTTAAAGAAAACTTCAGGGAGTGAAAGTCTTACCTCAATGATGGAAGGTAATTTACATAAGATTCTTTCAGTTCTCCTCTTGAATTCACTAGCTGAACCAGAATAACATCAAAATGACTTTTTGAGTCCAGACTGTCTTCAAACTGCTCTTCTTTTATGCATTCAATATGAGCATTGTCGATATCATTGGCTTCAGCAACATAACGGACTGCAGCTTCATCTTTGTCTTCTCTGACGACACAAGTTACTTGATCCCATTTTGTAGTGCTGGTCTCTAATTTTGTTAACCCTTTCAAGAGTGTCAAGCCCAGCACAGGAAACGGTGAAAGGTCTAAGATATTCCAGCTTTTTGAACCTATGTCACTAGCACAAAGTAACTCATTAGCAGTCTTAATTAAAGCTGCCACCCACGAATGATCATTGAGGAACATCACAATCTCCTCTGATACTGGTAGACAATGTCGACTGGAATGATTATTATCACCTGAAGATTGCAAGCAAGTTGAATCCAGATGTTGCAAGTCAAGATTTGCCAAATTTTCAATACACTTGGATATTGGGACAGGTGATTCATCACTTCCAGTTGTGTTGTTTTGATGTTGTACTTCAACTGGTCCACTTTTTGAAGTATGAATAGTTTTACCCACCTTCCTGTCAGAACTTTGACTGTCCATATGAACAGTGTTCACTCTCACTGCCAACTTTCCTCCAATACAGGTTACTTTTACCAATAGATTCTGACCTTGAGTAACATCAATTGGATCTTGTAAAGGAAATATAGTTTGATCCCAACATTCAGCTTTATTTTCAGTTTCTTCAGGTGTAGAAGACAAGGTAAGATCTTCATCCAGTTGTAAATCAAACCAAGCAGCCATAGCATCAATATGACCTGATTCTGTACACTTAACAATAAACTGACAGCCTTCACGGTCCCCACTTAGATACTTGGCCATCTCAACACAGTTGTTGAAGTTTATATGCATGGCCTCTCTGGCTGGAGAAAGGAACCTGTGGGGAAAGAAACATTACTGTAGCAAGAAAAAATAAAAAAGCACAAATTACACAGAAAATCAATGAACATGGGAAGAAAATCCATTGCAGAACATAAATATACAACAAAGAAATAAATTGCACACATCATCAAAATGTATGGCCAAGAATATTTTCGCAAGTTATAAATCTCATTCAGTATTGACGGTTATCACTTTACAAGAAAAAGTATTTATAAAATCCTCCTCATCAATACAAATCAAATCATCTGTTAAATGGAACATAGTCTATACATGTTTCAGCCTATTCTCAAGGCCATTTTCTGTAGCAGATCAATTATTACATAACACAAAACAAATTAAAAATCTTGATGAAATGAAATGACGATGATCATGATTAATGAATTAAAAAACATTGAGGTACAAAGTCCTCTCGTCTGATAGGTCGTTCTTGATTGACAATCAAAACTTGATGACTGTTAAAATGAAACACTGTGCAGGGTAGCTGTAGTGAGACCATCAATAACGTGGATTAAAAAGTGTGTAACATCTGTAATGAGAAAAAGAACTATGAGTGGATGAAAAACAAGTCAAAATATTGTGTGAAAAGAAAACTCAACCGACTTGCCTGTAATAAAAAGGTGTCGTCTCGAGTAGAACGACCTTGTCAGTCTCAAGTCACATTGACAACTAAACTTGTGTGCGGTTTACCATGTGTCCATGCTGATGCGGTTGGGTGGGAAGAGGAGAGGGAGGGGCGAAGGGGGAGGGATGAGGTGAGTCGCGGGAGGGGGATGTTGAGGGAAGGGCGGGTCTTGTTCTAGAATGTCGGTAGTGAAACTCGTTTTTATTAATAAACTGTTCACAGGTGAGCGGGACAAAGTTTTCCAATAATACATTTTTCTTCTCGTTGATTTAATTTAGGTTGTGCACGGGACTGTTATATTGGTCAATATCTATATAAATATTCTCCAGTATATTGAGTAAGGGACCTTTCTGTTCATAGTGTAAGATCTTTAAATCTTGGTCAATTGTTGTGTATTTGTGATTTTTTTCCTACAATGTTCGCTCATGGCTGAGTAGAGGTTGTATTTCAGGGCACTGAGGTGTTCAGAGTATCTTATATTGAAGCTACAGCCTATTTGTCCTATGTACGTTGAAAAATAAGATTGGCATTTTAATTTGTATATCCCAGAGTTTGTAAATTTTTTTGTTGCCATTGACGGTATGAGAATTAAAAAATGTTTTCGCATTGGTGTGAACGGTCTTGAAAGATATTTTTAACTTGTGTTTTTTAAAGATGTTTGAAATGGGATATATGTTATTATTATTAAAGGCAAATGTGGTGAACTTCTCTTTAGGGGAAGATTCTTTTTCCAAGGTGGTCTTGGGTTTATTTTTTAATTTATTAAGGATTTTGTTCAAGAAAGCTTTACTGAAATCATTACCTTATTGTATAAATGGCGTTGATTTTCTTTTTAAAATTCTTACGGGATAAAGGAACATTATGAGCTCTGAAAATCATACTATTAAAAGCTGTCCTCTTCTGCATCCTTTGGTGTAGAGAAGTCTGGTGAATTGTGTTTATTGTGTGAGTGGGCTTCCTGTAAATATTAAAAGAAGGGGTTTTATTCTGATTGCGAGGGATAGTCAAATCGAGGTAATTAAGGGAATTGTTGTTCTCGGATTCTATCGTAAACTTTATATGCGGATCAAGGTTATTAAGTAATTCAAGACCTGTATTGCTATCAGTAGTATGGGAATCTAGGATAATAAAAGTGTCATCAACGTAGCATGACCAATGTTTGATACCATTAATTTTGCTTATAATATGAGTGTATTCATGGAAATCTATGTAAATATCAGCTAGGATTCCCGAGGCTGGTGACCTCATAGGAAGACCCTTCTGTTGGCATACGGTGTTATTAAAAGTGAAGAAACTATTATTTAATGTAAACCTGAGGATCTGAACAAGCTCATCTATCTCACCTACAGTCAATTTACTGAATTTGGAAAGATTATTTTTTACTATTTTGATGGTTTTATTGATAGGTACATTCGCGTATATATTGACTATTACATGTAATAAATATCATGTCAAAGGAGTGAAGAATGTAATGTTTTTGTAAAGTAAGATATTTAATTCTATTGCAAAATTCTAGGAAATTTTTAACTGACATGTTAGCTAGGATAAAATAATGTGTTTTAAGAAAAATGTTAATATACTGAGATATTTCGTACGTCGGACTACTTCTGAAGTTAATAACGGGCTATTGGTTTTTGGGGTTTCCTTATAACCTCATAACCTTTGGTGGTGCTATTTGAGGATCCAACCAGCCTCTCAGCTGATGACCTAACAGATAACATGGGGAGATCAGCCTTGTGAATCTTCGGTAACGCTTTTGCCGTAGGTAACTTGGGATTCATGATAACCAATTTTGGTTTCTCTAGGTCATTAAACAAGAATGAAAGGATCTTAATTAAAGCTTTTAGTTCTCTTTGTGTTCTATTAGTGGAATCTTTTTTTTTTGACTACATTAAAATTATTGTTAGTGAAAAAGGAGTGTGTTTTACTTACGTAGTCACTTTTTTTTCATAACTACAGTGGCATTGCCTTTATCTGCCTTGGTTAATATTAAATCGTTATCTTTAATTTTCTTTTTGAGACTGGGTATATTGGTGACTTGATCTTTATTGGGTTTACCAGTATGTTTCTGATTGAAAGAAGAAAGTAACTTTCGTTTAACTTCATATCTACCTCGTATTGAATGTCTGTAGGCAACCTATTAACTGCTAATTCAGATTCAGCCAACATAATGATTAAATCATAGTGGTTGGAGGACGTGCCCCAGTTATGTTTTGGTCCCTTATTCAATATCCTAAGGTCATTAGGATCAAGGTCAACTTGACTGAGGTTCACTACCGGCAGGTGAAAAACATTCGATTCAGCGTTATTCTGTGAGTCTGGGCTATTGTGGGAAGAAGCTTTTGTTAAGTTATTCCTCTTCTTATCAAGAGTGTTTTGTTTTATTCAGTAAAACCTTATCGAGTCTATTGGTGTCATGAGCTTGGAAAGAAGTCCATTCGAGAGGACATAAGAGGGTCGAAACTTCCAAATGAGTATTGTAAAGACTATTGTTAAGAAGAGCTTTTTTCTTTTGAAGGAATTTAATTTCCTCTATTAACCAAATTTTATCTGTTTTTTGTTGGGCTGTGCTGGTTTTAGCCGTGTCTCTATGAGTTTTCTTTGCAAATTTTAAAAAATTGGGTGTGATGTAATTAGTTAGGCATTTTCTCAAAAAACATAAATCTTTACCTAATTTAGCAACATTTATCTTCAAATTACAATATAGGTTTGCTTTCTTACTAGCCTGGATGGCGTTACCATTGCGAATTATAAATCTCATTCCGTATTGACGGTTATCACTTTACAAATAAAAAGTATTTATAAAATCCTCCTTATCAATACAAATCAAATCATCTGTTAGATGGGACAGAGTCTACACATGTTTCAGCCTATTCTCAAGGCCATCTTCAGTAGCAGAATTATTATTAGCTAACAAAAAACAAATTTTAAAAAAAAGCTTCTTCCCACAATATCCCAAACTCGCAGAATAACACTGAATAGAATGTTTTTCACCCGCCGGTAGTGAACCTCAGTCAAGTTGACCTTGATCGTAATGACCTCAGGATATTGAATAAGGGACCAAAACATAACTGGGGCACATCCTCCAACCACGATGATTTAATCATTACGTTGGCTGAATCTGAATTAGCGGTTAATAGGTTGCCTACGGACATTCAAGATGAGGTTAGATATGAAGTTAAATAAAAGTTACTTTCTTCTTTTGATCAGAAACATACTGGTAAATCCAATAAAGAACAGGTCACCAATATACCCAATCTCAAAAAGAAAATTGAAGATAACGATTTAATATTAACCAAAGCAAATAAAGGCAATGCCACTGCAGTTATGAAAAAAAGTGTCTACATAAGTAAAACACACTCCATTTTTACTAACAATAATTTTAATGTAGTCAAAAATGATCCCACTAATAGAATACAAAGAAAACTAAAAGCTTTAATTAAGAACCTTTTATTCTTGTTCAATGACCTAGAGAAACCAAAATTGGTTATCATGAATCCCAAGTTACCTACGGCGAAAGCGTTACCGAAGATTCACAAGGCTGATGTCCCCATAAGGCCCGTTATTAACTTCAGAAGTAATCCAACATACAAACTATCTCAGTATATTCACAATTTTCCTAAAATACATTATTTGGTTAAAAATTTCCTAGAATTTTGCAATAGAATTGAAGATCTTACTTTACCAAAACATTACACCCTTCACTCCTTGTGACATAGTCAATATGTTACACGTTATAATTCTCATGTTAGGACCGTATTGAAATGTATGTAAATACAAAGTATGTTACAAATGTTATTTTTAATATCCACCTATTCAATGCAGAGAGATCTAGTAAATTAAGAATTAAATCTTATCATAAAAAGTTACAAGGGACATGTTTTGCCCATATTAAGGGCATCATCAGCCTCAAACTCAAACCTGTAAAGTGAATAATCAGGATCCTGATTGTTCTTACAAATCGTAAAAAGAGGTTGTCAATGTAGATGTTTGTCTAACATAAAATGATTACAATGTTCTTGGTTAAAATAGTAGTATCAAGCTGCATGTCACAAGTTCACAGGATTACACTTTCTGGAGCGCTGAGTCAATGCGCCCTCAACAGGTTTTCATTAATTTTTTTACATTGAGAAAATATTGTTACTGGGTAATTATGTTAGTACTAGTTGAAAGGCAGTTAAATAGGGTACATATTTATATTTTTATCAGAGCATTCACCGCCAAAGGAAAATAGCAGCTCATTAAAATAGTAAGCGTGAGCAATCTGCCTTCGTGCGACCTCTCGCGTTCTAAAATGGGTGCGACCTCTCGCGTGTTAATAACCTTGATCTGCATATAAAGTTTATGATAGAATCCGAGAACAACAACAACAATTCCCTTAATTATCTCGATTTAACTATCCCTCGCAATCAGAATAAAACCCTTTCTTTTAATATTTACAGGGAGCCCACTCACACAATAAACACAATTCACCAGACTTCTCTACACCCAGGGATGCAGAAGAAGACAGCTTTTAATAGTATGATTTTCAGAGCTCATAATGTTCCTTTATCCCATAAGAATTTTAAAAAGGAAATCAACACCATTTATATAAGGTAATGGTTTCAGTATAGCTTTCTTGAACAAAATCCTTAATAAATTTAAAAATAAACCTAAGACCACCTTGGAAAAAAATCTTCCCCTAAAGAGAAGTTCACCACATTTACCTTTAATAATAATAACACATATCCTATTTCAAACATCTTTAAAAAACGCAAGTTAAAAATAGCTTTCAAGACCGTTCACACGAATGCAAAAACATTGTCAATGGCAAAAAAAAATTTACAAACTCTGGGATATACAAATTACAATACCAATCCTGTTTTTCAACGTACATAGGACAAACAGGCCGTAGTTTCAATATAAGATACTCCGAACACCTCAATGCCCTGAAATACAACCTCTACTCAGCCATGAGTGAACATTGTAGGGAAAAAATCACAAATACACAACAATTGACCAAGATTTAAAGATCTTACACTATGAACAGAAAGGTCCCTTACTCAATATACTGGAGAATATTTATATAGATATTGACCAATATAACAGTCCCGTGCACAACCTAAATTAAATCAACGAGAAGAAAAATGTATTATTAGAAACCTTTGTCCCGCTCATCTTTGAAAAATTTATTAATAAATACGAGTTTCACTACCAACATTCTAGAACAAGACCTGCCCTTCCCTCAACATCCCCCTCCTGCGACTCACCTTATCCCTCCCCCTTCGCCCCTCCCTCTCCTCTTCCCCACCCAACTGCATCAGCACGGACACACGGTAAACCGCACACAAGTTTAGTTGTCCATGTGACTTGAGACTGACAAGGTCATTCCACTCGAGACAACAATTTTTTATTACAAGTAAGTCGATTGAGTTTTCTTTTCCACACAATATTTTGACTTGTTTTTCATTCACTCATAGTTCTTTTTCTCATTACAGATGTTACACACTTTTTAATCCACGTTATTGACCACCAGGTAAGACACCTGCTGTGGGATGAGCAAATACCCATGAAAACAAAACTGACATTGTACAAGTCCTACTATACACCAATTCTTACATACAGTCTCAAAACCACAACACTGACCAATAGAGATAATTCCAAACTTCAGGCAGCTGAAATGAAATTCCTACGCACTATGATCCAGAAAACCCAGGAAAGACAAGATTAGGAATGAGAAAATTAGAGAAGAAGTAGGAATAGATGATTCTCTCCTCAATAAGATTCAGATATCAAGATTGAAGTGGTTTGGTCACATGAAGAGGATGCCAGTAAAAAGAACTGCAAGGAAGGAATTTGACAGAAAAGTAAAAGGAAGATGACCCGTGGGAAGGCCACGAAGGAAATGGATAGATTTAGTTAAGAATGATGTACTGCTGAGAGGTCATGATTGGGAGAAGTTGGTGGAGGAAGAATGGTACAAGGACAAGATGAGATAGAGGAGGCTCATATACCACACCCGGGAAACTGGAGACGGTTTATGATGATGATGATGATGTTATTGACGGTCTCACTACACTGCCTAGCACAGGGTTTCATTTTAACAGTCGGCAAGTTTTAATTGTCAATCAAGAACGACCTATCACACGAGAGGACTTTGTACCTCAATATGTGTTTAAATTCATTAATCATGACCATTGTCATTTCACTTCATCAAGATTTTTAATTTGTTTTGTGTTATGTAATAATTGTTCTGCTACAGAAGATGGCCTTGAGAATAGGCTGAAACGTGTATAGACTCTGTTCCATGTAACAGATAATTTGATTTGTACTGATGAGGAGGATTTTATAAACACTTTTTATTTGTAATAACAAGAATACACAATGAAATGGACACACAACAAAAAAATAAGAATTCACAAGAAACACAAGGAGAAACCATAAATCATAATAGGTTCAAAAACAATACAAATATACAACAGCTACTCAAAACTTTTATCTTGACATCACATTTTTTTACAGACTATGAAACCAAACTATTAGACCAACTCCTTCCAATATGACCGTAATACAAGCAATCTGAGAATGAAACTGGAGTACAACCAACCAACACATATGAGCAAGATCAAATCAGACAAGAATTTAGCAGAATCCTCACTCATATCACAGAAAATACACACAGCAATGAACTCACCACTGCAAAACATATCAGAAAGCAGAACAGCATAACCTCACTTTCACAAAAGCAGATCAAGGTAACATGTGGGACAAAATTTCCAGCACATCAGCATCTCCAAACACATTCTTAGATGTGAAGCTTCCACAGTATGTAGAGTTATTAGGTTCCTCTTCTAGGTTGAACCATGTTGTTTTCTATATATTCCATACAGTTTTCAGACATTTTAAATACAATGTAGTATTTTTTGTCAAGGCGACTGAAATACCCCTACTCGATCCAAGGTAATCAGTCTCTCAGGCAGGTAATCAATTCGTAAGTAATAAATTTCATTGTGGTCCATATGACGATTGATCTCTAACAAAGAGGGAGGAAAAGAAGGTCCACTTATTCAATACCAGTTAAATAAAATCTAATTGTATTTATTAAATGTTGGGACTAGTTTCGACCCTTCAGTCTTAATCACAAAATGGGAAAAAGATATAATCTTACATGCAACACAATCACCAATAATACACTGAAATTGGCATGTCTTAGACGTGTTTATATAATATGCTTATGAGCACATGTGAGTCGTAGACAAGTTGTACATAGTTGTTTACATATTATACATCTGGAACTAAAAGGGGTAACTTATCCTCGTTGGGAATAAAGTCTTGAAGTAAAACAGTATATTAAAATGAAAACAAGCACAATTAAAAATGAAAATTAAAATAACACATTAAAAGCTTCTTCCATTATTATGCAGCTATTACAAGTATCTTGATATGTTTATAAGCCTTGCATTAATGTTGATATTAGGTGCTTCACATGTAAGTGGTGGATTTGTTGATCCACAAATTATGTTTAGTAGTTAAGGCATACCACTAGCAATTTACTGTGATGTTCAAAAGGGACATCCAAAGTCTGAATAATGAGTAAGCGGCCTTCCAATCAAGGTGGAGTGATCCGTCAATTCCGTATAGAGTGATAGTTCCCTGGTGCTTCTATGCTAGTGTGCGAACATGCGATTGTATTGCATGAAACATTATATTTTTTTCCATCTTGTGATTAAGGCTGATACGAAACTAGTCCCAACATTTAATAAAGATAATTAGAGTTTATTTAACTGGTATTGAATAGCAGGAGCTTCCTTTCCCTCCCTTTGTTAGTTAGGTAAACAAAATTGAGACTAGTTGTCCTTGGCCTTAAATAGCCTTCTCTCTCTCTCTGGCTGACATAAGCCCTTGTGATCTCTTGAGAATTCTGGAACATATGTGTCACAGCTAGGAAGTTAGGGTCACCGGTGCTATTATGTAACTTGAGGTTCATCCTGTATGTTCATGTTGTGGGCTTCATCTTTCAATCTACGTATAATAGGCATCTAGGAATTGCTGATTTTGTATCCTTTCTCTAAATTCATATTGTTTGGGTGTTTCTTAATTTTGATAGCCTCACAGATTTTCTTTTCAATGTTCCAGGGAATAGCTGCTAAGATCTTGGTTCTGTCAAATTGTTTAAAAAAAATGCTTGGCTACAGTTAAAATATCTGTGTCTTGGTTCTTGGTGCAACAGATATGTTCCTTAAGTCTGGTAGAAATCGGATGCTTCATTTCGCCGACGTAACATGTCCCCCAGCTACATTCAGTGTGGTAGACTCCAGGAGCCTGTAATTGCCAATCCTGTCTGTAGTGTTTCTGATGTAAGGAAGTGTTGCTGTTTTCGGACAAGTCATTTCTTCCTCCCCTTTGTTTCCTTCTACGGCAGCCTTTTCTTTGTTTCCTTCTCACTTTTCTAAAAACTTGTTGGACGTTGTTAAGCGAGGAGCTGTTTCTCCTAAGAGTTCCTGTGAGGTGTTATTTCTCTTCTTCGAGGAGTTCTGCATCTGATATCGTTATGGCCCTGTTAATCAGTAATTTTAGAACAGTCTGCTTTTGTGATGGGTGATGGTTGAGCAAAGGCATACAGATGTATGTGTGTTGGGGGGGAGTGTTCCTGTATACTGCATGGCTCAGAGTCCCATTCATGTTATGTTTTACTAGGACATCCAGGAATGGTAGTTTTCCATCTACCTCGATTTCCATAATGAACTGAATATTCACATGAAGTATTTTTGCTACTAGACCAGAAACTCCCAGAAGACCTGTCAACACTAGCCAAAGAGTGCCAGACCACCACATATTTCTATTTCAAAGGGGAGTTCTACGAACAGACAGGAGGGGCCACGATGGGATCACCGTTTTCCAATAATTACAAACATATATTTAAACACTTTGAACAGAAAGTCTTAACCACATCAACCCTGAAACCAAAATGCTTTCTCCACTACGTAGACGACACTTTCATCTTCTGGCCTCATGGGAGCAGTAACCTGCAGTTATTTCTCAACCATCTCAAATCAATTCATGTGAATATTCAGTTCACTATGGAAACTGAGGTAGATGGAAAACTACCGTTCCTGGATGTCCTAGTAAAACATAACAGAAACACCAATGGGACTCTGAGTCATGCAGTATACAGGAAAACCACACACACAGGTAATTTGAATGGGACTGTGTCTGGGTCATGATCGCAAGTTTTGATTCAGAATATGTACCGACGATAGGTACAGTATGCGGCAAAACACAGTATTGTTCATAATGGTCCTGTAGATTGTTGAAGATGTTCATGAACACAGGTTGCTGTAGGACACAAGAAATCCACACTTCAGACAAGCAATTAAATGTTGAAAATATCCTAGGTATAAGAGCTATGAAATATAGTTAAATAAAATATAATAAAGTATGAGAATATATTCTTTATTTATTTCTAAAAATTACAATCCTTTTCTTAATTATCGTTATCCAGTCGATTAGATTAGCAGTTTGCCTTTCTACCACTACAAGCACTAATGTGAGTCAATGCATTGTTTCACTTAAGCATCTCTACGAGCACTAATGTGAGTCAATGCAGAGTTTCACTTAAGCCCTTATAGCTACGTTCGGTATGGACATTTTTCAAAAAATCAAAAAATGCCTGAAGGTATTGAACCAAGGAACACATTACAGAAAGAATTATGTAAACAAGTTGAATCTGCTAGGATTTGAATAAAAAAGAAAACAACTAAAGAAACAAGCAATTTTAGGCTGTTTTTTTGAAACTGCATTTAGGCCAGAAGTGATTTTCAAAAAAAAAATTTTTTTTAAGTTTGATAGAGTTATCCAAGACTCACAATTTGAAATCTTCTGGGCCCTTTGGCTCTTCAACTTTTGACACAATTCGGGAAATTGCTTAATTTTATGTTTTTCATAGTATGGGTAACAGGTAGAATATAGCAACAGAACTTCTTTGGATCATGTTTTATGTTAATTTTCGTTTGAATCCTAGAATATCCCCTTTAGCACATGAGTTTTCTCTGATCATTGTCCTTACTATGTATAACATTGTTTTTCCTCAAAATAATCTTTCACTGTATTAGGTTGTGTTCGATTCATATCGATGAGATGTTAAGTACAGAACAAAAATGACCAAACACACACCAGTGTGTATTTGTGTTGCTTTCATTACTTTTCTTGGTGCTTTTATTCCCTGTGCAGTGGAATATCTTGGTAATATTAACACTGAGGTTGACTTGTAAGTGTTCAAGAGGACAAGGTTTGAGCTGATGTTAATGTGAGAATGAATGTTCATTACTTCTCTTTTTCTCATCCTTGCTAACTGAAATAGGAGACTGCCATTCCCATTTTTTTTTTTTTTTTTTTTTTTAAACAATTGCTTTACATCACACCAACATAGATAGGTCTTACGATGATGATGGGATAGGAAAGGGCTTTCCCAGGGTCTTATAAGACATGATTTTCATACCACTGTTATAATGGCAATGTCAGACTTTGAACTAATTGACTTCCAAAATTAGCCCTATTTGGCCAGCTTACTTTATCATAAAATCCACAACTACATTGTCCCTGCTTTAGCAGTAAACACAATCCATGACCCTTTGAAATTCTAACCACTTTTGTTTAATTCATTCTGACCACACAGTAAACTAAAAATGAGTAAAATGTTCTTACCTGAAGCCACCTCGCACCTTATTAAGGTCCTGTGTATCGTAAGGTTCATCTTCAAGAGCAACTAAGTTAACTTTGTAAAACTCCAAATTTTCTTCATTTTCATTATTCCCTTCTGGTCTTATTTCAGAAGTCATTCTGCTACTTCCATTAGGATGGCAAACTTGTTGATTCTCGCGGACCAGCGTACATTTTCTGGCTATGTCATAGCACTGAATTGGAGCAACCCAGATGGTTGCTCCAAAAGGTATAACTATACCCTTCTGTTTATTTTGACTGAAGTCTGTATCTGCAGACATATGTGGAGGAAGTAGGAGTGAACTCCAAGCATGAACCAGTGTCTGCAAGATGTTTTCACCAAGGAGCCCTGCATCCAATGTTTCAGTGACAACCAGAGACACCCTGCAATAACACAATGCTCTGATTCTAGCCTCATAAATAATTGAAATACACGTTTACATGTATGTATACATTAAAAACAATTTCAACAACACTTCAATACAACTCTGCCTGAAAAAGAAATGTAAAATGGGCGATCTGTTTTTTCTCCCTGGCAAAAATCACACAGCAAGATGCCTATGCTTCCTTCCCATTTAATGAAAATGAACTGCAAGTATTTTTAATATAGTAAAAATTAGGTTTACACTAGAGCAAAGGATTTTCATGCAACTACAGAAGAAGTTGGCCAGGTCTTCTAGAAGGTTTTCATTCCCTAAATGCAGATCAGCAGCGACTGATTGATAAATTACTATCAAAGGGTAGAGAAGGGTCCACCTATTCAATACCATATTTATGGTGATCATTGATCAGTTGTCAATATGGACCATAATGAAACTCATAACTTGTGATTGATAAATTAGGTTGTGGTTCCCTATCAGGTGTGCACAATAAGGAAAGAGAAAAAATGTAGAAAAATGATGTGAAGCAATATCTTAAGCAGCAAAAAGGGAACACTTTATTCTTGCTTGGGATCCATCATCTTGCCCAAGAAGTATTTTTATTTATAAAAAAAAAGAATTAAAACTGAGACTGTGTAAATCAGCAAATTATGACAATTTTCTGTGTTGTTATTGACTGGTCACATTTCCTGAAATCTCTGATAGAGATCACATCATGTCCAGGCACAGGGCTACCACATACTGTAAATATGTCCAAACCAATAGTCTATGCAATCCACTTGAATGGTTTTGTCCACACCAATGGTCTAAACAATATAGACCAATGGTTTTGTCCAGATCAGGGATACTAGAGGCCTGTATGCGACTTTGCGACCTAACTTTGGGGCTTATGCCTCCAGTCTCCCTTTGCTTGTGCGCCGATGTTGGCGAGCATGCTGAGTGTCTTGGTGATGTCGTCCAAGCCATGCAATGTTCGATCTGTAACCTATGCACCGGGTATGGAAGCTTTACCATAAATTTATTTTTAATATTCACAATCTAGGAAATCACCATATTACTTTTTCGGTTAATGGACTTTGTTTTCATAAAATGCAATGTGAATAAAGCATTTTTTGATGGTACTTTCATTGAGCCTTCGCAGGTGAAGTGAGTGAGAAAGCACATAAAAATGACTTGACACAATACCTGAGGTAGTGTAGAGATCCTTCCTTTATACTTACCAGTGACCCACCAGCCCTCCCCTAGAAGTATTCTTACTGATATAGAAAAATTTAAATGTCAGATTTGCGACCATTTTCTGTGTTGCTACTGGCCAGCTTGGGTCAACTGTTATGAAGACTAGTTTTCTATTGCTTTTGATAGAGCTCACATCATGTATGCCCACAAGGCTGCCAACTTTGTTGAAATTAAGAAAAAAAGGCTCAACTTCAAACTGTCATGACCGACTACCCCATTTGGTATGTGACTGTTAAGAATGTTATTGGTGTGTATCATACTGGTATATTAAATTTTCCTGACATGACTATCTTGTCTATCATCGAGCTGCACTAGGATACCTTACTCTACCAGAAGCATTTCAATATCCGTGATCTTGTGATCTTGATGACCTTTACATTTTCTGCACCTCAACATTTTTGCATTTATTTGTGGTGGTATCACCAGTGAGCAACTGATGAAATGCAACTAGGCAATCACCCTTTCTTAACACTAATCACAGGGAAAATGGAATAGGTAAGAATTAAAGTATCGGTATAAGAAAGGGAAGGACATTAAAATGAAAGACTCCCTAGGCCTCACAAATCTAATACCATCAGGAGGTCAGATAGGAAATATGAAAATGAGGATCCTGGCACAAATAAGTGGGAGCAATGCCAGACACAGCTAGGGGCCCTGCGGGTCGCAAGTCCACGGTCCCAAGTTGAGAGCCCCTGGGGTCACCTTTTAGTCGCCTCTTATGACAGTCGGGGGCTAGTTACTATGCTGTATTCTACTGCCCCCCATCCACTGGGGGATTTGGCCCTTAGCCTGTCTGATCATCTGATTTGTTATCCAAGGAGCATTTGTAGGAACATATGGGATGCCAGCTTTCACCAAAGTGAAGAACAGTATTTGTAATTTGGAACATGATTTGTAACAATATTGTGGGCAAATTTACCAGATGATAATATATGGCATTCGTTTGATCAATATGGACACATGTACCCAGGTGTTAAGGTGGTCTGATGAGTAGAAGCACCTGGTTTATTTTTTAGCAAAGCATGAATGAAATTGCAAAATATTTTTGAAATTTTACTGATTTTGCTCAAAATTATTTATATTTATGTTGATATAGATGTTGATTCCCATAAGGACCTGAAATATTTGTCCCGAATGAGTAAAGTTATAATACCAATACAGTATAAATGGTCCGTTATTGGACATTATAAACCCCTATGCAGTGGCATCCACGGTATGCACTAGCCATGCGTCTTCGTGGGTGTGCTATTTACCAAGTGATGAGCCCAGCTTGGCACACTGGGGCGAAGAGCTGGCAACCAGGAGTGAGTTGGCTGGAGGGTTTATAATGTCCAATAACGGACCATTTATATTGGTATTATAAATTTACTCATTCAGGACAAATATTTCAGGTTCCCTACGGGAATCAACATCTGTATCATCTGATGGCCAGGCAGATATCAATTTTTGGTAATGAGACAAAGTCTCTCATAATGCATTGGCACTGCCGGTGGCTCCAAGTAGCCTACGCAGTGGTCTCCTTGGTATGCACTAGCCATGCGTCTCGGTGGGTGTGCTATTTACCAAATGATGTGCCCAGCTTGGCACACTGGGGAGAAGCGCTGGCAACCAGGAGTGAGTTGGATGGAGGGTTTATAATGTCCAATAACGGACCATTCATATTGGTATTATTTATATTCAAGGAAAATCACAAAATAATTGATGAAATTATGTGGAATCACTCGCTGATTCTACAAGCATAATGAAAGGTGATTTAGAAAAATTACAAAGTCCTTCATCTAATAAAGCAAATTCCATCTTACAAGAACTTTGAACATAAGAATATCTTGAACCATACACAGTGTTTAGGGATCTAGTTGGTAGTTCATGTAGAGCAGTTAAAGATATTGGTGTGATTCCCATTCTTCATTTTTCTGAAATCAGAATTTGGGCATTTTGTGAAGTCAGTAATATTGACAGCAAGAGGTCATTTTTAACATATTTTAATATAATGTCTGACAAGAGAATGGCTCTGATTCCCAGTAATATGGAACTCATGATATGGCCATCTTTTTGAGACTGATGTGTAAATTATGTGCATAGGCTAGGTCCTACTTGATGAAGTGGCAGGTTAATTTTTTTTCCAAACATCCATGTTTTGATATATCTAATAAATTAAATTAAATGGCATAGGCTTTTATTGCCGAGAGTGTCTGAGGACATGTTCGGCTCGCCACGTGTAGGTCTTTTGATTTGACGTCTGTAGGCGACCTACGCGTCGTTATGAGGATGAAATAATGATAAAGACGACAAATACACCCAGCCTCCGTGCCAGCAGAATGAAACAATGATGATTAAAATTCCCAACCCTGCCAGAAATCGAACCTGGGACCCCTGTGACCAAAGGCCAGCACGCCAACCATTTAGCCATGGAGCCGGGCATATAAGTTATGTAATATGAGTTTTGAACAGAAGTATAATGTTCATGTTTCTT
Source organism: Anabrus simplex (assembly GCF_040414725.1). Lineage (NCBI taxonomy): Eukaryota > Metazoa > Arthropoda > Insecta > Orthoptera > Tettigoniidae > Anabrus > Anabrus simplex. Next base: position 60,705,308 of record NC_090273.1, on the reverse strand, counting down.
GTAATATGTAAAAATAAAATATGATATTGTATTGCCAAAATGCTATCAACAATCTTTCGGTTTAGCTTTTATTGCTAAAAACATGGAAATACAATTTTGCAAAATTATTTACAAAATAAAAATAGTGAAAAATATACCAAAATAAATTTTTTAAATGACAAAATTGGCCACACATTTACAACACCAATAGATGCCTCCACTGATCAGGTCCTAAAGGCCACATTATTCTCCAAGGGAAGTGATGGCGGCAGAGGCGGCGGTGGTGGTGGCGACGGCGGTGGTGGATTGTTTTGAGAGGAAGAATAACTAGTAACAATCCTGTCTTAAAACTTTTCAGAGAAGACAATGGAAGAGTTAAGACCTTTTGAAAAATGAGGGTATACACAAAAGAAAGAGAAAGGCCAAGAAGGGCATAAAAATGAAAGACTCCTTGGGCCTTGCAAACCTAATACTGTTGCGGCCAAAAAAAGAACAAGAGTTGACCAAGGTAAGTCAGATAGTAAGGATGAAAATAAGGAGGTTCCCCTTTGACCTGCCTCTTATACAAGTAGGAGATACCAGGGATGTATTCTACAACTCCACCCACAGAAGAAGGAACATTACTCTGATGCAATTATACTGTAATTGCTTCTTTCATCTTTACCATCACACTAATGAAATCTCATTAGTGTCCAATAGTTCCTCCTAAGTGCACAAATTTTATTATCAAGAGTATACATGAAAATAAGTTTCACTTAAACGAGAGAATAAACTTACCTATGTGGTATATCAAGTGGAATAATCAGATCATTTGACAGCTTGTTCAAAAGTCTGACCCTCATGCTGGCATCATTAGCCTCCATGACTTCATTTGCAATATTTATCATTGTTGGTGAATTGTCACAGGCATACACATACTTTGCACCTCCTTCCACAGCAAACAAACTGTAACAAAACATTTGGAAAAAACTAGACAAAAACAAAAGCATTTCAAGACCTTCAATACATTTCCCTTCAAAGCAATTGCTTATTTCATGGTACAAACTTGGAGTTTTATACGTCTAAATCTTGTGGTCATAAGCAAATCCTTCCATTAGAAAATCTTATCTGAATTCATCAAGATTTGAACTTCAGCTGCAATGGTCTTAGCAATCACACCACCTAAGCTTGTACTGTGTGTGACTGACTGACTGATTGATTGATTGATTGATTGATTGATTGATTGATTGATTGATTGATTGATTGATTGATTGAATGCTTTATTTGTTCTGGTAACATTAAGGCCCCATGGCTTTCTCTTACATCAAACTAGATTATTATAATTTTATATATGCAAATTCTTAAACAGAAACATTCCTAATAAAGTATATAACTGAGATGTGCATAATTTACAGCATATCAGTAACTTATACATAGGATGAAATATATAAACTAACACATATCAGACTCAGTCTGTTTTAACATGTAGTAAGTATAAAAACTAATAACTCTATTACCGTCAAATGGAGTGATTTTGGATACAGAGGTGGTTTCGGACAGTATGATAGATTTGCCATTTTTGGTTGCATAGCAACGAGTCGCGCTGCTTTGCACTTTCGCATGCGTTTTAGTGTGACCTTGAGGTTATGTTTCCTGCGTTCCACATTTTTTTATTATGAGTCAGCTTCATAATTTTGAAAATTTCCAATGCGCACTGGCATTTTTGAAAGTTCAGGCATTATCATTAATTGGATACTTTTGATTGTCGTGACCGGAAAGAATGCATTATAACTATGGTTCTTAGTGAGATCAACTCACTGAAGTATTTATGAACGATTGGTGTGATTTAATGAAAAGCAGTGTTTTACGCACATTTTATTGAAAACTGAAAGCAGTCTGGGTGTTTTTGGACAATGCCTAGAAATTATCAGTCAGAAAGGAGCTACTTCAAGGTGTAATTCTGAACCAAAACTATTAGGAAAAGCCATACATGATATTAAAAGTGGCAAGTTGTCTTATAGGAAAGCATTTGATTTGTATGGTATACCTTGGTCCACCCTACAAAATAAAGTGCAGAAAGTCTGTGAAAGTGTTTCTTTCCCAATCTGTGCGCGGAGCCATCTCAAAATGTTGAAAGGTTTGGTGCCCATCTTTTGTGAGAAATTGGATAATGATGTATTGCGCAACAGACATGTGCAGCTCTTGCTCACTCGTGGCGTACTGAAGCAGCTCAGCTCTCCACCATCATTCATGCGCACAAACCCCTTCGCCAGCACCCCCACCAACATGCTGGCAAAGCTCCGCCTCAGAATTATTACAAACAGCAGCAGTACATTCAAATTCCCGTTTAAATTTGATCCGCCTTCGTACCTGGGATAGCATCATAACAGGAGCATCTTATCAAGGTTTTACTGTGTCTTATACTATACAGTATACGTATGTATCTTAATAATTCACATGTACCATCAAACAGGATGATTTTCGACGGTTTTCAGGCTTTTTCCATCTTAACTCATAAAGGGAATCTTAAATTGTATTGTTTATCATCCTGATAATGAGGAATATATCCAATTAATACAATACCCTACAAATGAAAAATATACGCGAACATATATGTTTCTGAGAAAACAAAAAGGAGTGTCTGAATTCACCCCGTTCATCGGGGTGATTTCAGACGCACATGCTTTTTAAACCGCTGTCTGAAGTTTCAAAGTGTATTAGGTGATTTCGGACACAAATAGTCCTTTATTTTAATTCTACGTTCTTTCTGCTTTAGTGCTGTGATATTGAAAGTGTTCTGAGGGTGTCCAAAATATGACTAGCTGGTTAAAATCATTGCAATGATAAATTTTATGTGTTACTGATCAATCTTTATTTTGAGGAAAGGTAAATGTAAAATTTTCTGGTCTAAATTGAAATATTAATAGCTATAAACTGCAGGTCTTCAGCTAGTCTCGTAGTTCTTATGTTGTATGTGGCTATTCTTACTTTTTTAGCCGTTCTTTTCGAATTTTTGCTTCTTCCAGAATTCTTGAGGCAGACTGACATATTGTCAGTGTGAGATTCTGAGTCTTTCACTCTACTCACCTGGGTTAGTTTCGTTTGAAAATTCGAAGTCATAGGAGTTTGTGGAAGATGTTCGGCAATAAAACACCACGCTTGCCAGACATGTTGGTGAGTTGTGATTCAGCCGCCCCTAACATGGGGAACAGACACTGTCGGGGTACCGCCACTAACATGTGGAACCGTCATGCCCTTTGTGTGTTGTACTCGTATTAATCCCCAAGTACAGGGCTGCCTCTTCCAACATCTCCGCCGTACCGAAGGTCACCCTCACCCCAGAAGAGATGGCTCGATGACATAAAGCTGTTGGCTGGAACACGCTTGTTCCAAGTGGTTCAAGACCAAAGACGATGGAAGCATATGGAAGAGACCTATATCCAGCAGTGGATTGAAATAGGCTAGAAAAGAAGAAGAAGAAGAAGATAAGCTGCACAGAAATCCTACTGAAAGATCGTAATAATTTTTCTTACAAATGATACAAACTTGGACTGGAAGTAATTTCGAAATTTGTTCTTTAGCTATTATATCCTCTGTGGATCAGTGGTAGAGTGTCGACCTCCGGATCCCAAGATAGCGGGTTCAAACCTGGCAGAGGTAGTCGGATTTTCGAAGGGTGGAAAAAAGTCCATACGACACTCCATGTCGTACGATGTCGGCATGTAAAAGATCTCTGGTGACACATTTGGTGTTTACCTGACAAAATTAACTAAATCTCAGCCATAGACGCCCAAGAGAGTTTCGGTTTACTCGGTCTGCCATCTAGTGAGCCTAGAGTAAAACGGAACGTCCAAATTGACGAGCGAGCAGACAGCCAGATGGCGTCAGCTTGAAATGTCTGCACACGGTAGCTGAGGTCATACGATTATTATTTTATAGGGATGTTAGGGAACACAAACGCTTTTGTGATGTTTTCATGTGGGCGCAAGTATTTGACATCCACATCCCTTGAATGAATATTTGAGACCACGCCAAAATACTGCCTCGTATGCTCTTTGTTCCCCAACTTGTATTTATGATCTGTAATAAGGAAAGCCTCTACTTGCAACACAAGAACGTCATTACTTTGGACATTACCTCCATTGTGTGTTTCATTGCATTCATTTTCACTGCTGTTTCACTTGTTTCTGCACAGCTTTCATCTCGGCAGAAGTCACAGCCAAAAATTTACTTCCCAGGGGGAACATTTCATTTGCAATGGCAGGAAGTAGCGGGTTGTGTTGGAGGGTAACAAGCTTCCTTAAGCATTTCCTTCTTCCTCATTTAGCACTGGTTGTCCTCCCACTTTCGTGACATTACTGGTGAAGATCGGTGAATAAAAATTTTTGCAAATTGTTTTAGCCGTAGGAATAAGTTACAGAAGTGTTCAAACCATCATCTGAGACGAACACTATTTCAGAAAAATGTCTGCCAGGTGGATTCTTTGTCTCCTCATCCAGGAACAAAAAACTTCACACCAGGAAGTTTGTCAGAAACTCCTGCGTCGCTACGAGAAGGAAAGAGAGGATTTCTTGCATCTGACTTGTGATGTAACTTGGGTGCATAATTACTCGTATACCCCGAAGTCAAAACAAGGCCAAAACACGCCCATCTGCTGGAATGGTGCTTGCAAAAATTTTCTGGGACTCCGCAGGCGTTTTGCTGGTGGATTTTCTTCACGAACAAAGGACAATTAATGCAGCCTATTACTGTCACCTTTTGGATGAAGCAAAAGCTGCGTATCGCAACAAGCGACGCTGGCAACCGATCTAAAACTTCATTTTTCTCCATGACAATGCAAGGCCGCATACTGCTGATTTAACGTGGGAAAAACTGGAGGAAATTCACTGGACACCTCTGGAACACCCTCCATACAGTCCAGATTTATCGTCCTGCAACTACCATTTGTTTAGACCACTCAAACAAGACCTAGGAGGACAGCGGTTTGATGATGATGCAAATGCACAACTGGCTCTGCACACGTCCCTCTTCTTTCTATCAGGATGGCATCAAAAACTTACCAACCCAATGGAGAAAATGTGCATTGAAGGCAGGAAAAGTGATCTCTATATGTGTATTTTTTTGGTTGATGCAATAAATTTAAAATAATAATTCCCCTTTATATTTGATCTGCCCTTGTAATATGGGCTCTTTGCCCAGTCCCTAGATATTGCAATGGTTGTAGTGTCCGCCAAGCCAACTCGCTACGCGCCGGGAGCGTCACCCATCGCCCCACACTCCCTCACGCTCGACCGTGCCAATCGTGAGCAACACTCAAGCGCTGGGCCAGCCCTTCTCACTTCTATCCGTGGTCGCGCCGCAGAGGACGACAGAAATTACTCGACTATCAATCTGGAGTCTTCCATCTCGCGATGTTCCTGGATCTGTCCAGCATCTGGACGATTCTAGAAAAGCCAGCGCAGATATATAAGAGAGGAACGACCTGCCTGCAGTGAGTCAGTGAGAATTGGAGAGTGAGAGTGTTAGTGAGTGAGTGGGAGCGAGATTGAGTTCGCTGGAGCGCAGTCAGTGATAGCCTGGGAGAGTGCAGCCTGATCAACTATCTGTCTGTCGGAGCCGAGGACTCGTTCCTGTCTTCCTGATGTCTTGTGTGTGTGTGTCCCTTGAGGCTAGCTGCTGGAGGAGAACCTGGAGTGTTCTGGAGCGGCGAGGAAGGGAACACTAGGAGATGACGTGTGAAGACTGCGGAGTTCAACGGGTTGAGTGAACAGCGGATACTATCCCGAACTGCGAGGCTGACATGTAGGCTGTGGACCGTGACAGCGATAACGAGTGTGACTGAGTGGCTGAGAGAATGTACTGTAAATAATCGATGACTCTGTGTATGTGTGTGTGTGTCATTGTAGATGGAACCTAAGAGAAACTAAGAGAGAGAGCGCGCGAACCATAAGTGTGTAAGTGTACTTGTGTAACTTGTAAGCTCGGCTATCGTCTGTGTGTGTGTGTGTGTGTGTGTAAATCTGTAATTGTAGTGCTTAGTTAATAAATCTTAGAAATAGGTTGCTACCAGGTGTTGTACGCATTTATTTACTTAGTTACCCCGCCAACACGTTACAATATTTCCTATAGGATGCCATTATAAAATACCCCATTATATTACACTTCACTTCCATTTAAGATGCTCTCTTTCAGGGGAATATTCTTCAGTAAATTTTTTATTGAAGTTCAAAAGAAATTTAAAATTTTACTCCTTCGTTGTAAGAGTTCCTACAAACCTGAAGAAAACTGTAAACTTGGCCTGGAGCTAAAGTCTAGGTAGAGTATACTGACGTTCAGGCCTCATAATCAGCTTATCTTAATCTTGCCATGGGGAGTCTACAGTATGTGCAGAGCACACAGATGGACTAATACTGTAGAAGCAAGGAAAGGCCTATTTAGGATTTCCTGGAAACATACCAACGTAGAAATCATGGACAAGGAAGTGAGAGAAGAAACCTTTTCATCACATCCCTTACTGGTTTACTTGGCAGTTCTAAGATTGCCTTTCAATTGAATTGGTCCCATTATGATCTTTCCTACCTTTAAAAGCTTCAATGAAGTTTATTTGTCTACTAATGTCATGCTATGCCATTTCTCCAATGACAGCTCAAAATATTCCATTATAAGTAACATTGGGTTTGAACTAGTAAATAATCAAATTTTTAAAGCATAACAATCATGTCAAGGATGTTTTTATAAGATGTATAGTCTTTGTAAGCATAACCTTTTAGACAGAGCAATTCATGTTAGTCTAAATATTTTAAGCATTTTATTGTAAACAAGCCTAGGATCCTAGCAATTTCGATCTTAGATATTATGAACAGTGGGTGAAGATGCCTAAAATATAGGTGAAACATGTCCCGCCTAAGACATAGTAATGATGTAACATTATGTAAATGAATAACAAAAAATAAAAAGCACCCACATAATGCATTGTAAAGGGGGAGCCTCAAGAAACATTCTTTCAGAAAGGTATATGTAGTTCAATATGGACCTAATGATGAGATTTAAAACTTGTAACATACCACTTAGTTGAGCAGCTCATCTCCTTACTTCCAAGTCTTCCCAGCCCAAACTTCGCAACACTTCTGTAGTTATTATTATTCCAACAGTTGTATCAGCACACTATATTATTACACAATCGGTTTTCGGACTCTAAAGTCCAGTGTTAAAAACTATTTACAACATAAGTCCACATGAGTGTGTCGTCAAAATAAATTAAAAACAAGTTAAAATGGAGCACTGTTGAAATCATAATAATGTTATTGGTTTTACGTCCCACTAACTACTTTCTCAGTTTTTGGAGACACACCGGTGCCAGAATTTAGTCTCGCAGGAGTTCTTTTACATGCCAGTAAATATACCAACACGAGGCTGACGTATTTGAGCACCTTCAAATACCAGTGGACTGAACTAGGATCGAAACTGCCAAGTTGGGGCAAGAAGGCCAGTGCCTCAACCGTCTGAGACACTCAACCCGACACTGTTGAAATCAACATAGGGAAAGCTGACTGGTTCTGGTACTAAGGCTGTTAGTCGAGTACTATCATCAGCACTGTTCTTAATATGGTTTTGATATTTTATAATGATTATAATTCGTTTTTCATTGGTCAAAAAATAGTACATTATGCAACAAGCCTATAATGGCAATAATTAAGACACGCTTCACTCGTTTTATAATTTCCATACGAGTGTCTTAATTACCATTATAGGCGAGTTGCATACGACTGTTTATGCTCGACGATAGTTATAACTCTATTTTTTAAATATTCATAAATCTGTCGATATGTCGTTTTACAGTTCAGTTCACTGAACAAAGCGCAGAGTGCACGCGCTGGGTTATTGATTTTCCATGAGTGGATCAGAGACCTTGACAATGTCATATGTTTTCAAAGCTTTGATAGAAGGTTATCATAACCTAGCTTTATTTCAAATACAAATTGTTTATTGCAAAGGTGGTGAAGTGAATTTGCGGGAATGTGCCGTGTGGTTGTGGAATATTGGAAGTAGAAGGTGCATTGATGATAATATATGTGTCTGACATGTTTGATTTTGGAAACAAGTGCGAAGCTAGTGCGTTGAGCGCAGGTGCGATGCTATCCTTACCTAATTGGTCAAACATTTGTATCATAATGAAAATCTGAACTCTGGAGGAGAACCTGTATCATAATGAAAATCTGAACTCTGATTGGTGGAGAACTTGTATCATAATGAAACTTGAACTATAATGAGCCTCATTATGATTCAGTTTTCTAACATATAATATTTATATTTCGGCATCGTCGAGCATAAAAACATTTATGTAACAGTACTCTTTTGCTCGAAATCACCCAGAACAAATTGTGCTGCTTTCCTATAGATATTTTCCATTTCCTATTTACCTTTTGGTTAATAACATAATCAACTAAGATTTAATTTAAAATCAACCTATTCTATCTTAATTTTTCACCAATTGCTTTTAATTTTAAAGTGTTCAACAAATTATTTATAATACCAATATAGTTGGTCTGTTATAATGGTCATAACGGTTATAATGTATATGTAATGCATATAATATAGTTGGTCTGTTATAATGGTCATAATGGTTATAATGGACCAACTATATTGGTATGGGGCCGATGACCTTCGATGTTAGGCCCCTTAAAACAACAAACATCATCATCAAACTATACTGGTATTATAAATTTACTCATTCGGGACAAATATTTCAGGTTCCCTATGGGAATCAACATCTATATCAAATTATTTATAGATCTTCAAGAAAGTAATTTATATTTTTTGAAGTATACAAACAGATCATAAGAATTTTCAAGTGTTGTGTTACATCCTCAAGACAGTGACTTATTTTAGTGGATATTGAATATTAGATCAGAACTATTTTCAAGTACAGTATTATGCTATCTATTTTTGTTATATGTATGGCCAATTAGTTTTTTAAGTTTTTTAATATCTTATAGCTGATGATGGCCAAATATCAATAGGCCAAAACTAGTACCATGACTAAAATAAATTGTACTAATTTATATTGTATTCATTAGGTGGATTACCTCATTTGTCTACCATAATTATATTGTAATCAATACGGAACATAAAAATTATAAACTTTGATGAATCTTCACTGTGAGTTTTAACGACCAGATGCCCATCCTGACGTCCCCCCACCACAGGATTTAATGAGATGAAATTAATAACGTGATATATGATAGTAGGAAGGGAGAGGGTGGAACCTGGTGCCAGAACATAGTCTACTTCTGTCGAATAACACCAAAGGGTATGTTCAAGACTTAACGTCTCCATTCGACAGATGAATCACCATCGAAAGTTTCATATGCTCTAACTCTATATGAATACTGAGGAGAGTTTTGGAACTGAACCCAGACTTTTGGCACACAATCTAGTTCATACCTGCCAACTTTTAGGAATAAAAAATACGAAGATTTTTTAATTCTTGGATTCCATTGCGTACATTGCGCCATGGTCTTGATGAAAAAAGGACAACATAAAAGTCATCCATATCTACAGTTACAAAGCGAATTGACCATTCAATTTAAAATCTTAAACTAAGAAAACATAAAAATAGTTACAAGAAAATGTAACAAACACTGAACAAAATGCATAACTGTTTCCTTTATTAGACTGTAACATGAACAGAAATTCAATTTTATAAATATCTCTGAACACTTTGAGATAGCGTGTGTTACGTTTTGTGGCCATAATGTGAAGAGAAAATAAATACCAGAAACTGTCACCGACACAGCTCTCTGAAATACACTCAACTCATTAAAATTATGAATTAAGACTGAACACAAATGCACTTAAATACACAAAACTACCACATACAAAACGGATCAATTTGTCTCATACATTATTAACATATGACTTTGACAGAGGGAAAAACATAGAACCACAAGAAAAAGCACGTGGCCTACAACCCCAACATAACTATGCACAGAAATGATGTAAACAGCACGCGAACCACACAATAAGGAACTCATCCTTTTGTCCCGATTAACGGATTTTCTAGCGTGTGCTAGTCTCTCTTGCTTGTAGGACGATTGCTGTCCCGAATTGCCAGGATGCTGTAGTGAGCGGTAAACACGATATACGAAGGTGACGAACGATACACTCGCAAAATAAAGCATCAAATAAATACGCTTGAAAATGAGCTTGCATAAATTACACAAGCACACAATAATTTATCCTAGGGGAAGAGTATTGACCGTACTGGAGGTTATATTGGTCAAAAATAGGAAGAAGTAAAAATAAATCGGAAAATCAGAAGACGAATTAAAAAACAGAAAGTTTTCGGATACTGTAAATGTGAAGGGCTAGCAGGTATGCTAGTGGTTAGAAGTTGTATACCACCATCTATCCTACCCTGCCGGCCAACATTCTGATGGTGAATTTCTTTTCGAGCAATGGGACTTGAACTGGCTAATGATGGTGTCAGACCATATAACTTAGAGCCTTAAATGATCACAGAGCCACCAGGCAGGCTCACTTGTTTTTCCTTTTCCAATACTTATAATGGTTTGAAACTGAATACTGTGAAGAAACTGTTTAAGTTAGCTATAATATTTTTAATTTAATGCATGAATGATATTGACTGTTTTGAATCTGAAATAAAAATAATAATACAAACTGATAGAAAACTGTATAATAATGTATTTAGGGGTCATCCATAAAATACATTAGCAAAAATGCCATAAAATTGAATCCCCTTTGTCTGGGAAAACATAGAAATATATATATATTTTTTAAATTTGCTTTACGTCGTACCGACACAGATAGGTCTTATGGCGATAATGGGGTAGAGAAGTCCTAGGAAGGGAAAGGAAGCGGCCGTAGCCTGGTGTGAAAATGGGAACGACGGAAAACCATCTTCAGAGCTGCCGACAGTGCGGTTCGAACCAACTATCTCTCGGATGCAAGCTCAAAGGGACTTATCAACAAAAACGAATGAGAGAATTCTAGGCACATAACCTTGATGCTGGTTAGGATATGCATTCGGAAAAACTTCTTACTGGACTATGAGGTTGTGAAGTTAACTGTAACAGTGAAGTTTTATACAGGTATTATATGTACGGAAATCTACCTCACTCCTCATTTCCCTAGTATGCCTCTTCAGTGACACCTAGGCTATTTATGACAGCTGTTGACAGAACTGTGGAGGATCAAACCAGCCTTCGGGCTGAATACCCAACATACATACATACATACATATACTATGTACAGTATAATGAAAAATGGTAAGAATTTCCTAATGAAGGAAATTTTGAAGATAAACTATGAAGAATAAAATGGATGTACATTTATTACTATTAGAATTTGCATTTGACAGACTTATGTTTTCCAAGAGAGAGAACATGAACAACTAAAGAAGATAAAGAAGGCAGTCTTGTTTATGTTTAGCTGGAATAAAAATGTATATGGAAAGTGCCAAAAAGAAAGTTCAAATGGATTTTGCAAATCAAGTAATAACGAAAAAACTGACTAACGTACATATTTTTTGTACAGACCATCCCTCCCCCCAAATTTCATACACTTTTGTCACATTCTTGTAAGACCCCCCCCCCTCATGTTCGAGCGAATGTATTGTATGGATGATCCCTTAACACTACAACAAACAATCCCCATGGCACTACAGCCCTTGAAGGGCCTTGGCCTACCAAGCGACCGCTGCTCAGCCCGAAGGCCTGCAGATTACGAGGTGTCGTGTGGTCACCACGACGAATCCTCTCGGCTGTTATTCTTGGCTTTCTAGACTGGGGCCATTACCTCACTGTCAGATAACTCCTCAATTCTAATCACGTAGGCTGAGTGGACCTCGAACCAGCCCTCAGGTCCAAGTAAAAATCTCTGGCCTGGCTGGCAATCGAACCCGGGGCCTACGGGTAAGAGGCAGGCACGCTACCCCTACACCACGGGGCCGGCATGCAACAAAAAATACAACACATGATTGTATTAGCATACTAGTGTTGTTATTTTTGATACATGTTAAAAGAACATAGGTCCTGTATTTTAGGATGATATCAAATGAAAAAATTAAGATACAATGCTTTTGTAGTAAACATACTGACTAATGGTCCTCCTGTAAAAATGACACAATGCGAACATAAAACGCATTAACTATGGATAGTTATTCTATTTTCATGAAAACTCATTTTCTGTGACTCATTGGTTTTACAAATGAGTGTTTCAGTTGTGTTCAGTGTTTTGAAGCTTGTCTGTGATTCTGAGTGTGAAAGGAAAGTTCTTCCCTTATTGGATAAATCATAAATTTTGTGAAAGCACAACAAAAATGCTAAAATGTTAACAAGAAATAAGCTCTGCTGATTCGTTAGGAATTACATCATCTAAGTTAAGAACAATATTTAAAAAATCGTGATTTAATCGTTGTAACATCAGGATGATGTATCTACAGTACAGTATGGTGTAATGTATTTTATTTAATTATTGTATTTCAACAAAATGATGTCTTTGAGTTGAGGGATTTTCCTTCAGGACAGCAACCTTTACCTTCTTAATGATGTCCGGAGTCCTGGAGGGTCAAACTCTCTTCCGCGGCAGTTTTTTCGAAATTGTTGTTTCTATTATTAATTATAAGTTTCATATTCCGTATTGATTGGATTCAATGTAATAGACAAGAAAAATGTTCCACCGATCAATACTATTTATTGTGAATGAATTATTGCACTAGTACCGGTTTCGGCCTCTCTTGGCCATCATCAGCTAGCACACAATATTTACAGTCATTAGACAAAATTACAAAGATGTTACATTAGAGCATCCGGATGTCTAATGAAAAATGGAAGTAAAATAATTGCAGTATGTTGCGTTAAAATATCTTTGATTAAAGGTGGTGATGGTTATAATAAACTAAAATCTATTGATTGTGCGTGGACATGAGTACATAAACACATTAAAATATATAGGCCACATCATAAGACACTAAAAAATATAGCACATTAAACACATTAAAACATAGTATATTTTAAAAACGTCTATTAAAATTTGAGTTCATGTTGCGTAGCATTCATTCTTCAATCCTCTTGTAGTTCTTGTGTTGATTAAGTTGTATTAGGTGATCATCGAGAATGTTCTATGGCTGATATACTTTATATTGGTATGTTATAAGAACTCTTGTCATTAAAATTTGAAAATTGAGTACTGTGCAATTCAACTATTGATGTAGTCCAGTAAGATTTATATATACAGCGAGACAGGGTTTGATTTTAGAGCAGTTGGTGGTGACACCTCTCTCGTCTATGCACGTTATATGGTTGTTATCTGTAAAGAAAAGTGTTACAAGTGAACTATGTAGCATGAGTGGAATGTAATTTTTTTAAAGACTTTATTGGCGAAGTACTATATAATGTTTTATTTATCATGACCTAACCTGTACTGTTATTTGTAGAGCATAAGATAATTTAATGACCTAACCTGTACTGTATAATATTGTAACATAGGCATTTGTAAATAGTAGAATTCTGTTCTATAGTTCCTGGAAAGATCCAGAAAGTTACATAACTTTGTACAAGGTGTGTTACTTTGTTGGTATGTGTTCTAGAAAATGTGTTCTGTCTGTTCTGGAAAAATACGACTTTTGCCATCATGCGTATTCTAAAATGTTAGCCAAAGTTCGCGATCGAAAGTAAGGTTGTGATTGGTGAGTCTAGGTGGCGATAGGGAACACGTGCACGCTGATTGGCTGCCTCCAAGGCCAGTAATTCCTATATATAGTGAGCGAGGCAGTGTTCGAATTAATTCTGTATCTTGAATTCTGTGGGTCTTGGTCTATCTGTCTGCGAGCAGCCTATCTGGTTGACGTCCCCCGGTTTCGGGATGGCACTCTCCTCGGGTAAGCACTCTTGAATTCCGTCCTGCTAAAATTTCCATAATGTTCCGATTTGCTTTTCATACAGGAGTCTGCCCTAACCTCGCCTAGATTCACCAAATTAGTTACTTACGACGCCTTAGTTTTTCAGCTAGACTTACCTGTTCGTTTCCGAGGCATTCCCATTTCTTGTTTCACTAAAATATGTAGAATGTAGTTTAATATTATTTCCCTTGGGGTTTGCCTCTGGTAGTTCTGTATCACTTTAGGTACGCTAAGTTTTGGATAACCTTTTTCACATCACTGTATATTGCATTGTACAACTACATTGGTAAATAGATGTATAGTTGATTTGAAATTTGAATTTACACTGCTACGAAATAACCTATGTATACCACTGAACTTATAGCTCATAACTTGGAATGTATTTGTAAAATGATCTTGTAAATAATATTTTTAAAATCTAAGGATCACGGTAATTTATTCGGAATCCGCTATCTAAGCCATGTCCATGCCTTTGGTAGGTTCCCAGCCTTTTCATCTTCCCGGTTTGTTGTTCACTAGTTGGCCCTACTGATGTTTACATACATGTTTTGTTGGAGACCCACGTGATGCCAGCTACTGTTTTTCCGAGTGTGTAGTGTTTTCTTATATTGTGCATTGTACTCTTACCTTCCCTTTTAACTGTGTTTGTGCCTTGTTTGTGTTACCACTGTAGTAATAGGTAACAAAAAGCTAATATGAGTATAGCGTGTGTATGAAGGAATGCCTGGTGTATGTATGAAATGAAAAGAGTACTTACTATTGTTGCTGTGGAGGTTGTGTACCGATATGTTTGGAGACTTGTTGTGTTCTGCTACGAGTACGTCTGGGGCTCATGTTAGCTGTGTGGAGGGATGTAGGTGGAGGGGAAGGAGGAGTGGCTACTGTGGAGGTAGGGGCGGGGCTAGGTTTGTGATTCGTCGGTTTGTTATGACGTGTGTTTACTAATTTGAGATAGTCATTCTTTATTGCAGGAATGGCTTTATCAAAGATGATGTTGGTTTTCTCTGTAATGTCGTTAATGTTATGATTGGGGTTAGCGTATTGATCTAGAGAAATATAGAAATCTTCGGTTATGTTGAGCAGGGGGCTCTTAGAGTTTATGTTTAATATCATCATGTCATTATTAATGTCTGTGAAATTGTGCTTAGATTCTTCTACATGTTGGCCTATTGATGAGAAATGGTTGTGCTTTACTGCATTTATATGTTCATTATAACGGATGGTGAAGTTTCTGCCTGTACATCCAATGTAGCTTGTGTCACAGTTGTTACATTTGATACGGTACACACCTGATTGGTTGTATTTATTATTATTATTGACTGTTTTGGTGTTGTGTATAGTGTTGGTGCTGTTGTGTGTGGTTTTGAATGCTATTTTCAGGTTGTGCTTCTTAAAGATATTAGTTATAGTATATATATATTGGTGTTGTTGAAGGTAAATAGGACATAATCTTTTTTGGATTTGGCTGTTTTGATTAATTTAGTTCTAGGTTGGGATTTTATTTTGTGAACGATTTTGTTGACCATTTCTTTGCTGTATCCAGTATATTTGGCTATATCGTGGATTCATTTTAATTCATTATTTCGATCTTCTATTGTCATTGGGATATTGAAAGCTCTATATATCATACTATAATAGGCTGCTCTTTTATGTGTGTTAGGATGAACGGAGTCATTTTTTATGGTATTTAAAGTGTGTGTGGGTTTCCTATAGATCTTTGAAGATAAGTGGGTGTCGTGCCTGGTTATTGTCAAGTCCAAGTAATTTAAGGTACGGTTATTTTCTGTTTCTTTAGTGAATTTAATTTGGGGGTCTAAATTGTTAAGTTTGTCTAGTATAGTATCTGCATCAGTGAATCTATTATCTATAATTACGAAGATATCGTCGACAAATCTACACCAAAAATATATATTATCTATTTTGTTGCTGATATATGGTATCATGAAATCTGAAGTAGTTATTGTTTAAGGCGAATTTAAGCAGATTCACGAATTCTTCTATTTCTAAGGTGCTCAAGTTGCTATGGCTTTTTAGGTTAGATTCTATTATTTTGATTGTTTGTTTAATAGGAATGTTAGGGTACATGTTTGTTATATCAAATGAAGTAAGGGTATGATGTTTTTTGATCCTTAGTTCTTTGGTTCTGTTGCAAAAATCTATTGAGTTTTGTATTGTTTTGTTTGCTAAAAATGAACAATGCTTTCTCAAAAATTTTTGAATGAATTGTGATAACTTATAGGTTGGACTGGCTTTATAGTTTATAATCGGTCTCATGGGTACATTTTCTTTGTGTATTTTAGGGTAGGCCCTTGCTGGGGGTTCATAATTATGAGTTTAGCAGATTCTGTTTCGGTGAGAATAAAGTGTGTGTTCTTGAGTAGATTTTTTAAATTCCTTTGTATGTTATTGGTTGGATCTAGGCGTTTAATTGAAAAAGTGTTGTCTTGGAAACATTCTTTAGTCTTTGTTATGTATTCATTCCTATCCATAATGACCGTAGTGTTGCCTTTGTCGGCTTTTGTTATTAGTAGATTGTTCTGTTTTATTTTGTTTTTGAGTTTGTTTAGGTTCGATTTATTGGTGGTATTCATGTTTAGGTTATTATTGTGAATGTTGTTGATATATTGCGGGATCTTTCTACTGATTTCGTGTCTAACTTCATCTCGTATATCGTACGGAATTTTCTGTAAAGCGAGTTCTGTTTCAGTAACGGCAGTTATAATATTCTGATGGGATGATGCATTACCCCAGTTATGTTTGGGTCCCTCGCTCAACATAGCCGTCTCTACATCGTCAAATACGGTTAGTGTGAGATTTTTTACGGGTGGGTGGAATTTATGTTGGGAATTCTTGTTAAGATGAGAAGGATCTTTATTTTCAGTTATGGTTAGTGGTTTCGGTTTGCTTTGTTGTTTCAGTGTTTCCAGTTTTTTGTTTAATGTGTTTTGTTTCTTTATGGCCAAATCTTCTATTTTATTTTTAGAGATTTGTTGAAAATAATTCCAATAGCTATGTGGGAGTTCATGGGATACTTTGAGATGTGTTGAATAAAGTTCATTATTGAGATGTTGTTTCTTTCAATACAGGAATTTTATTTCTTCTTTTAACCAAATTTCATTAGTCTTGTTAAGTGTTTTGCGTGTCTGAGCAGTTCGTCTATGTTTGTTATTGTATTTCTGGAGAAATTTCGGTGTTAAGTTGTTTGAAAGGCATTCCTTCAAGAAGGCAATGTTTTTGGTTGCGTTCATTAGCTTGATTTTCAGGTTTTGGTATTTGAATACATTACGTTTTGCCTGGTTGGCTTCCCAAAAAAGATTATGTCCTATTTACCTTCAACAACACCAATATATATACTATAACTAATATCTTTAAGAGGCACAACCTGAAAATAGCATTCAAAACCACACACAACAGCACCGACACTATACACAACACCAAAACAGTCAATAATAATAATAAATACAACCAATCAGGTGTCTACCGTATCAAATGTAACAACTGTGACACAAGCTACATTGGATGTACAGGCAGAAACTTCACCATCCGTTATAATGAACATATAAATGCAGTAAAGCACAACCATTTCTCATCAATAGGCCAACATGTAGAAGAATCTAAGCACAATTTCACAGACATTAATAATGACATGATGATATTAAACATAAACTCTAAGAGCCCCCTGCTCAACATAACCGAAGATTTCTATATTTATCTGGATCAATATGCTAACCCCAATCATAACATTAACGACATTACAGAGAAAACCAGCATCATCTTTGATAAAGCCATTCCTGCAATAAAGAATGACTATCTCAAATTAGTAAACACACGTCATAACAAACCGACGAATCACAAACCTAGCCCCGCCCCTACCTCCACAGTAGCCACTCCTCCTTCCCCTCCACCTACATCCCTCCACACAGCTAACATGAGCCCCAGACGTACTCGTAGCAGAACACAACAAGTCTCCAAACATATCGGTACACAACCTCCACAGCAACAATAGTAAGTACTCTTTTCATTTCATACATACATCAGGCATTCCTTCATACACACGCTATACTCATATTAGCTTTTCTTTACAGATAACAACCATATAACGTGCATAGACGAGAGAGGTGTCACCACCAACTGCTCTAAAATCAAACCCTGTCTCGCTGTATATATAAATCTTACTGGACTACATCAATAGTTGAATTGCACAGTACTCAATTTTCAAATTTTAATGACAAGAGTTCTTATAACATACCAATATAAAGTATATCAGCCATAGAACATTCTCGATGATCACCTAATACAACTTAATCAACACAAGAACTACAAGAGGATTGAAGAATGAATGCTACGCAACATGAACTCAAATTTTAATAGACGTTTTTAAAATATACTATGTTTTAATGTGTTTAATGTGCTATATTTTTTAGTGTCTTATGATGTGGCCTATATATTTTAATGTGTTTATGTACTCATGTCCACGCACAATCAATAGATTTTAGTTTATTATAACCATCACCACCTTTAATCAGAGATATTTTAACGCAACATACTGCAATTATTTTACTTCCATTTTTCATTAGACATCCGGATGCTCTAACGTAACATCTTTGTAATTTTGTCTAATGACTGTAAATATTGTGTGCTAGCTGATGATGGCCAAGAGAGGCCGAAACCGGTACTAGTGCAATAATTCATTCACAATAAATAGTACTGATCGGTGGAACATTTTTCTTGTCTATTACATTGAATCCAATCAATACGGAATATGAAACTTATAATTAATAATAGAAACAACAATTTCGAAAAAACTGCCGCGGAAGAGAGTTTGACCCTTCAGGACTCCGGACATCATTAAGAAGGTAAAGGTTGCTGTCCTGAAGGACAATCCCTCAACTCAAAGACACCTTGCCAGCCACACAAGCACATCTCAAAGTACAGTCTAACATATAATTAAAGTAGATCTGAACCTCGTAAAGCAGCATAAAGCACGTGGATATGCTTTGAAAGCAAGGCACGTTAAAGAACGGTTCACTAATGCAAGAAAATTATACAAAAACTACCTAGTAGGGAATAAATGGCAGTGGGTTGTTACCCTGGATGAAGCTTTGGTTTATTTGGATGACACCAACAAGCACTGGGCAATTTACTATAGCCCAAAAGGCCAAAGGGGCACTCAAATTTTGTCAAGGAAAACAAAGAAAAATTTGCTAGGAAGTTCATGGTAGTGGCGGGATATTGTGTCCGAGGTAAACTCAAAATTCTCAGAGTGTCGAAAAGTGTGAAGTTCAATGTTACCTATTTCCAGAAGAATGTCATGGACCCCTATTCCGACAAACATACCCCTCTGGCTGTATGATGAGGATGCTTCAAACGTCTGGATCCACATGGATAAAACATCCAGTCATACTGCC
This sequence comes from Anabrus simplex, assembly GCF_040414725.1. NCBI lineage: Eukaryota > Metazoa > Arthropoda > Insecta > Orthoptera > Tettigoniidae > Anabrus > Anabrus simplex. The sequence continues at coordinate 60,686,021 of NC_090273.1, read as the reverse complement.
AGACCATCAGTCACCTACTACGAGAGAAAAGAAGCAGAGATGAGTGTCCGTGTCATAGCATTTAGTGACATCCCTGTCAAATTCTGAGATGCCTCGCCGATGGATTTCTGTGCCTTTGGTTTCCTGAAAAAGGGGCTTTCTTTTAGACTCCCGCTACAATTGAGGGTCTCTGGAAAGTGTGCAAGGAGGTGTGGGATATTCCTCTTCTTGTACTCCATCGAAGTCTTCTACAGGGGAAATTGAGATGTATGTCTGTGCCCGTGGCTATCACATCGAGCACAACTGGGTCTGGAGAAAAGAAATCGCCTTGGACAAAAGGTACATCAATCGTCCAGACTTAACTGGGGCAACCCTCCGTTGGTGCCTTGGCTGGTTTGGTTGATGGTTCTGTGCCATGTCCATCTGTTTGACTAACTTGTCTACATAGTTCACTTTGTGTCATGCCTAGTAACGACTCCACTGTTGTTTCCAATCATGTCTTCTTTTGAGGATCTAGTTTTCTGGAAGCTACATTGCTTATTTGGTTAATGTTTGTGACAACAGATGGATGGATTTTCTTGAGGATTTCTTTAGTAACTGTCCCTCTTACTTTCTCCATCATTATGTTTTCCATGTTTCTGCACCATATATATATATTACTTACAACAGACTTGGTAAGTTTGGCTATAAGATCCTCATATATCTCCATTTTTTTTAGACAGACTCAACTAGGCCAAATCAAGAACGATGTTGTGTGGAAGAAGTTCAAGGTTGCCCCAATCACAAAGAAAATGTGTGAATCACATCTGCGATGGTATGGACATATACTCCGTATCAGTGAACCCTCAGGTGCTAAGACTGCCCTTCAACTGAACATGGAGGGTCATCATCCTTGAGGGCGACCTTGAACATGCTGGCTGAATAGGGTGAGAAATTATATGCGGCTCACCAAACTCAGCTCTTGGGACACTATGGATCGATCAAAGTGGAGGAAACCCTGCAAGAAGGCAGACCCCACATAAATGGGAAAATACAAAGATGATAATGGTGAGATAAGATTACAATTATTCCTCTTGAGCATGATGAACTTTCCTTGAGTCAGACCTACGCATTTCCTGGGTTCCCGAACTTGGCAACTTTCACATTCTATGGTATTTACTTCACCGTCAAAACCACTGTTGCAGATTCTGCAGGGTTTCAGTAGATAACTCTGTACTGCTATCTCCGGGACTTCAAGAAGGCTGTGACATAGCTCCAAGGTGCCAAGGATGACAGCACTTCTTTCCTTCTTGTATTAAACCCATATTTTCAACCAGTGATGTGTGTCCTCACTTCCTGCCAAGGATCTAACTGAAAGCACTGTGTTGGTATTTTCACTTTGAACTTAACCTACAAATTTGCAGCGTAACTCTAATAATAACTTGACTACAATATTACAGATGATAATGTTCACTTACTAGTACATTGGATTAAACTTCAGCCTTAAAATGGCTGATCTAACATAAATACTACAATACCTTTCTTTGTTTGCCTACTTTTCACCTCTGTTTATTCATATTAATCACAATTTGCTACCAATTTTCTTATAGGATATTCATGAGTAGGAGAAGAAATGTTATGAATTTATGCATCACTTGCTATTCTGGCTTAGTAAACTTGTAATCACACAAATAATTTTGAAAGGTCTTAAATAGAATGTCAAAATATCAATGTTTTCTACAAAGAGCATTTTCCAAACTAACTTTTTTCTACATAAAAGACATTTTCAAGTGAAGTATTATTTTGTGGGTGATGTGGTGAATGGATCATACTCAATGGCTATAAAAGAAATGCATCATTGCTATCCCCAGTAAATAAGTGCTATGTTGAAACTCACCTTAAGATACCAGTGCCAGTTCCAATGTCCAAAACTGTGTCAAAGCCTTGCTTTACTTTCTTGATGATGGCTTCTCGGTAGGCTAGGTTTCGAAGTGAATCATTTAACATACGAAAATGCCATCGCTCTACCAAGAGATTACTAATACTTTCCAGATTACGATGAGCTGGAAGGAAGCAATAATTTGCTTCAAGGGCTTGATGGAAGAAATTGCAGGCTTCATTCAAATGCCCCATCCTGTAAAGAAATTATTTTCTAAAACTGGATTGTTTATGGCTTCACAAAATATTAAAAACTAGAATTAAATTCTGTATAATTTTATCATCACTGGAAAATGGAAGTCAACTCTCAAGAATGAAAAAATAAAATTCACAACTGTATAGTATTTAGTTATACATTTACATATGGACAAAGCAGACTTCTTTGTTGCACTCTTCACTTCATGAACAAATATTTCTTTCACACATTCCCCCCCCCCCCATACAATTTGCATTCCTATATGTTCCAGCGCAGCTAAAATGTGAATTGTGAGGCTCCAGGAGAAAGTGAAAATAGGAGTGGTGAAACAGTGAGGTGTGCATTGAAACTGTGCTTGTGTTCCATGTGTGAAGTGTGTTTAACTGGTAGCGAAGTACCATGCATGAAAAAGCTACGGTTTTGTTATTGTTCTTTCATTTGTGAAGTAGCATCATGTCTGCATCCAAGCCCAGAGGAATTGCTGCCAATGCTAACAAGGAGGACACCATTCGGTGCGTACTGCAGGAGCGTGACGTAGTGAGGGAGTTAGCCAACATGGTTGCAGCCAGCATTGAAACCAAAGTTTCAAACAGAGTGGAAGAGGCACTTTCCAAGTTAAGAACTCTGAACGAGGAACTCAGGAAACAACTAAGTGTAAAGGACAGTGAAATAGAACAACTGTGGCAAAGCTTGGAAGAGCTAAGAGCATCATCTAAAGAAATTATCTCTCAGACTGATGACCTTGAGCAATATCAGAGGAGAGACAATTTGCATGCGTTTGATGTGCCTGAGATTGAAGGGGAGAACAATGACTACCTTGTAATGGATGTTGCACGAAAAATAGGAGCATACATTCAGTTAGTCAATATTTCACGCAGCTGCCGTGTTGGTCCGAAGACTGGGCAAAAACTTCGCTCAATAACAGTTAGATTTGTTTCACACAGAGACCGCAAGAGGAAACTAAAACAGAGTGGGATCACCATTTGTGAAGATCTGAGCTGCGGGTTGAGCATCCTGTGTGCAGCAGTGGAGCTCCATGGACTGTGTAGTGTGTGGACCAAGGACTGTACAGTCATAATTTGCAAACCCAGCAGCAGCAAAATACAACTAGCACGGATGGAACACATCACATTGTAAATATTAAGTTAACATTATTTCCCATAGTTACAAAATTCCATTGCCCTCTATACTGAACTGTAACTTTGCTACGTCAATATTATGGTACTGTATTTGTATAGACCTTCCCTATTCATAACATTTCATTTCAAATTTTAATTAAGATGTGAATTTAATTTACTAAACACAAGTATTTGCGATCTTATTTTTTTATAATTAATTATTAATGTAACAACTTTTAATTTTAAACAGTTTCGATACTTTACCCATAATTTATACTTAATTCATTTTAGACATGATACACCTAATTTAGTTGTACTTTGAAAATAATAGGTAATTTTATGCACAGTTGCTTCATTACTGCTCGCCTCTATTTCAGTTAACGATAATTTCCTCCTAGCCCCTCGTGTTTATTTGTTCATTTTGGAGGTTCACATTCTTCCAAGCCAGTAACAGTTACGAGTGACGATGTACATTCCTCTTAAGTCACTAGTCGATTTCAATAGACACTTTGCACTGCCTCATACCAGCTACCCTTTCTTGTCCTTTCGCTGCCGTTGTCCCCCGCCCCGCGTCTACCACCAACCCTAACCAAAATACTGCTAGTATTCTAAGAATGTCATCTCGCAATATCCAAGATCCCTACACGTCTGTCATATAAACGAGCAAAGCTTATTAGCAGCCAACGAAATGGGGATGAGCTTACAGAAATATTCACCCCAGTTGTTTTCCATGTCGTACTAATGTCCGAGTCATGGTTAACAGATAAGAGTATGTCATCTTTAAGGCTACTCGCTTGTGAGAAATGACTGTACTCACAAGTGCTATGGAGGGGTTTGTGACTATTTCTTAACCAGCCTCAAACCTGAGTTGTTAGGTCATTCACCAGGCATCAAGTGCATTCTGTGCGCCTTGAAAGAGTTCATGTTCTGTACAGGAGGATAGGCACAGCGGACATTAAAGCATGCGATCGAAACCGACTTTCAACCTATTAAGTCGTGTTACGTACATTTAGTACGTGTTGAAGAGATGTTAAGTACAGAACAAAAATGGCCAACCAGACACCAGTGGGATCCAAACCCACAACCTCCCCTGGTGTCTGGTTGGCCATTTTTGTTCTGTACTTAACATCTCTTCAACACATACTAAATGTACGTAACACGACCTAATAGGTTGAAAGTCGGTTTCGATTACAATGCGATCGTGAAAATTCAATATTCATTAAAGCATGTGCTTTACAGTATAGTCCTCACTGCATTCACACTTGATCTTGTTAGCATCGATGTAACCCCATCTCGCTAACATCACTTTGGATCTGCCCACAACTGATCTCAATCTATTCAAGGTTTTCCACGTTGTCCAGTTCTCTTTGTAACCGAGTGGTAATCATTCAGCTATTGCTATCTGTCGAGATATGTTGGCAGACCTTGTTTTCCATAGTTGTAATCTTGCTATTTTTTTTTTTTTTTTTTTTGTCGCACCGACACAGATAGGTCTTATGGCTGGGATAGGAAAAGCCTAGGAAGTGGAAGGAAGCGGCCTTAATTAAGGTACAGCCCCGGCATTTGCCTGGTGTGAAAATGGGAAATCACGGAAAACCATCTTCAGATCTGCCGACAGTGGGGCTCGAACCCACTATCTCCCGATTAATCTTGCTTTTTTGACTGATTTGATTAGTTCCAGAGATGGTCAGAAAAACCTTCCTGGATTTCAGTCTCTGAGCTGGGGGTACATGATCATCAAGTGAATGAGCACTTTCTTGTTCACCTCTCTTGTCCTCTCCTTTTTCGCAGCCATCTCTCTTCAAATGTGTGGTAATGCAATCCCTACATGCTGATAGGGCTTGTCGACCAGTGTAGACTTTAAACAACCTGTTACCAACCGACAGGTCTCATTGAGGGCCACATCAACCTGTTTGGTATGTGATGCATAGTACCAAATGGAACATGCATACTCTGTGACGGAGTAACAAAGGGCTCTTGCTGATGTGCGAATAGTTTGTGGTTGACCACCCCACTTTGATCCAGCCAGTTTGCTCAGCAGGTTATTTCCGAGTGGAGACTTTCTGCTTACAGTTCATACAGTGATTCTTGAAAGTGAGAACTCCATCAAGCCTCACTCCCAGATATTTTGGAGTATTACAGAACTGTAGCTCGACATCTGACCACACGACTTTCAGTTTCTGATGTGCTTGTTTATTTTTCAAGTACAGGATTAGGTCTGAGTTGAACTGCATCATAATAGCTGGATAAGTGTTTGAGACAGTAGTGAGATTTATTTTTACTGTTTCAAAATTGTTACTTTGTGTGGCCACAGCAAGATCATCAGTACACAAGAAACTTCTACTATTTGGATTTATTGGCTGGTCATTTAAATATATGTGGAAAAGTATTAGAGCCAATATGCTTCCTTAGGGTAGACCATTTTTCTGTATTCTTCATCGGCTTTGGAATTTGATGAAAATTGTGCGATTCTGGTGATAAGTGGCGATAAGTCTCATAAGTCCACCGTCCTTTGTCAAACTAAAGACCTTGGCCAGAAGTTGCTGATGACTGACAGTATCATACACTGCCAATAAATCCACAAAGGCCAAATCTGTGACCTTGTGAGATTCAAATCTGCCCTCTATAAGCTGCGAGAGATTCACAATTATGAACTTGGATTTCCCACATAATCAAACTTGATTTATTTCTGATGTATTTACGTTACAAATACATTTAGCTGTACTGGTTTCAGTCTCTATTAGAGGCCATCTTCTGCTGCTGAAGAACCTTATTTGATAAAACAACATATACAATAATATTAAAAACACTACTTATTTCTAAGGGTATATAATTCAGTTTGTAATGAACTAAATAAAAAATGAATAAATATAACTCTAAGCTAAATAAAAAATAAATAAATAAAAATAACTCTAATCTGATGCAGGTTTATTACAAACTGTATTATATAGACTCAGAAATAAGTAGGTAGTGTTTTTAATATTATTGTATATGTTGCTTTATCAAATAAGGTTCTTCAGCAGCTGAAGGTGGCCTCTAATAGAGACTGAAACTGGTACTGATAAATGTATTTGTAATGTAAATACATCAGAAATAAATCAGGTATTGATTGGGTGGGAAATCCAAGTTCATAACTGATTGTTGGAATTATCAATATGGGCTAATGAAGCTAATAAACTACAATGTGAGAGATTCAGAAGTTGCTCAGTGCAGCTTTTACTAGGACAGAACCCGGCTTACTGTGGTGTAAGTACTGGGTCAATCACAGGTAAAATGCGCTTTAGGGTACGTTTAAGCTGCAGCTTCGCTGCTGGCACATGGATGTTCGCCCTAGCACCTCGCTGCTGGCTATAGCCAGGTTGCTCACCATGGAACTTTTACCTTGCAGCAGTCCTGTGCACATGCTGGCAGCTCTCATTTGTAGTTGAAAATTCAGAACAGCAGAACTGATAGCATTTTGTATAATGTGATTATAGATATAGAGGGGCTAAACACTTGGACTACGAAGACGTACTTCCAAGAGCTACCCCGACAAGGAGGAACAACGCAGCTCCAGCTGAAGCTTTTGAAGCATGGAATAAATTCAGAGATTTTTTTTTAACGGACGATTCACAGTTTTGTTCGCGAGTGTATCTTACAATAATCTGGTGTAATGAATGTGTAATAAAAGGTGTAAAATGCCTCACCTGGATTTATCAGTGCATTTATCAACTGCATGACCTGATTCAAGAATGAAGTTACAAATGCTTCATTTTGTAATTTAATAGTGTACTTTTGAATAATGTAAAATAAGGGGTTATAGAGTACCTCATTTTGACGTTAGGTCTCCTCAACAAAATGTATTTACAGTTTAAAAAGATAACTGTCTATAACTTTCCATGAAAAATGAGGTACTTCATGTAAATCACCTGCTTGTAATGATAAGAGGTCCCCTGAATAGCAAGCATAAAAAACCAAAGTTGACATACTTGTTCTGCATTTTTTTGCCATTTCATTCAATAGTTTGATGATGGTAATGATGATGCTTGTTTAAAACGGGTTAACATCTAGGTCATCGGCCCCTGATAGTACGAGATGAGACGAAATGGATTAAAAGTTATAATTAACCCACTGACTAGGATTAGAAAAATGGTAATGATGACGAAAATTATTATGAATTTAAAATAATCAATGGATCTAATTTGCAATAACTTATTTTCCTCTAAAATTAAAAAGAGTAAAATGTAATAAAATTGAATAAGGCACTGACATAGAAGTAAAATCATATATTTAATTCAAATTAAAAGTATACAAAGATAAACACACAGTCAATAGAATAAAAGAGTGGTTAATAATTAAAGAAAAATTATAAACAAATAGAAAGTTCACTTTTAAACACGATAAAACAGACCACTATCACTCATAAAATGGAGAACAAGGTCTACTGGCTGCTTGTCATCTCATCACTCCATTTATCCCATTTGAACCTCTTATGATGATCCGCATGCCGCTGATCCCAAATTGCATTTCATTCAAAGACAGTTTCGGATAGCAAGTGGTCACAGAATATCTGTATGGAGTGCGAAGAGAGGAAGAAAGAACCAATCACAGTCCAAGTTACAGGACAGCCAGCGATGTGCCAGGCTCGAAAATCAAATGTGTTTGAGACCATCGATGTGGCAAGGGTAGCAGCCATCAGCGTAGCGATAAGCCGGGCTCCAGGGTAAAAGCAGCGATTGAGATCCATTGGTTTGTTTCATCATCACCTAACATCGAGCAGCGAGGCATGGTGATGTGCCAGCAGTGAAGCTGCAGCATAAACGTACACTTAAAATCATTCCTTCCAGTAATTTGTAGAGGTGACGCAGAAGTGTTATGGGTCTGAAATCTTTTGGATGGCTCCCTTTCATGCCAGGTAGGGCAATTACTCCGCTCTTTCTCCATACCTTAGGTACCTGACTTCTGCTCATACAGTTGTTAAAAAGCTGCAGGACCCATTCCTTGGCTTTTGGTCCAAAATGCTGAATCTGTTCTGATCGAATGCCATTCATGCCTACTGACTTACTGTCTACATTCTTTAATAGCCTTGTTCAATTCTATGATGTTGAAGTGTACAGTGTGATAGTTCCTTTCTTCCATGCACTCTGTTTGTATTTTGGATGTTCTGATTTTATGGGTTGCCTTTCCATTCAGGAATAACTGATGTACATTCGGTTTGCATTAATGTTCGTGTCCAAATGGTCTTTGTAGGATCGTTGGTAAAGCACTTCAGTAGTCTCCATGCTTTGTGACTGTCTCTTGTCTGGTCTGGTTCTACAATCTTGATTCACTAATCCTTCTTTGTTGCACTTAGAGAGTGAAAAATACTGAGTCCAAGGATAGAACTAATTATTTTGGAAGATGGGTTAGGGGTGGTAAAGGTATAAGCAAACCAATGTAATTATTAAATTAATGTAGTAATGGTCCACCTTTCAATACTATAATATGTAATATTCTAAATTACATTAATTAGGGACTAGTTTCGGCCTGGGCTGGCCATCTTCAGCCTTAATGTAAAACACCTAATAACTAAACAAATGTACATGCACACAATTGACATAAAAACAAATGAAAACAAATATATACAAAGTGACATTAAAAACTGGGATGGAATATGAATAAATTTGAAAATGAACTAGGTTCTAACATCTTGAGTATGTTCATCATTGAGAATAATTTCAAGTATTAAGTATTAATTTATATACACAGAACTGTTAGTTCTAATACTGCTGATCATTTCAATAGGAACTGGTAAATGTTGATCCTGTAGTTTGTCATCAAATCTATTTGTGTGGTGTTAGCTATATGTAATTTCACAACAGTTAGCCTGAAGCACACTCAACAATGGACCACACACCTCATGCTGTATTGAGAGGTAAGTCTCATATAACCTATGCCATCTAACTAACACATTCTCTCATTCAATTCATTAATTTAATTTTATCTAATTTATCAGGTTAACTTCATGGGCACTGCAATGAATCACAAAAATTTTATACCAGACACAATGATCTGTGTTAACCACATCTTCATGTGCTGTCCTGACAATGTCCAACAACATTTCAGCAGGGGCGGTTTCTCCATAAGGTTGCAGGTTTGCGTTACCCCCATTAAATTTTTATGTTTATTTTAGGTAAAGTTTTATCATTTGGATTACTCAACTACTGTATTTCCATTCAACAAGACAAACCTTTCAAGAGCTTGAAAGAGCAAATATTGACTACAGGGTACTTTACAAGCCGGTACTCTTAGACGTTCACTGCAGGAGCCGACAAGTTTGCAGCGGGAAGTCAACCTGAGGTAGGATGAAACTTGGGTTGCTCGAGGGGTGCGCGGGGCTGCTAGAAGTGGGCTTTTAGGCTGCTAGAGGGGTGCGCGGGGAGAGGAAAGGATAGGCGTGGCTTCTTATACATTGCTTAAATGGAGGTTTATCAACCTGGCTCCTCCTACCACGGCCAACTGGATCCCTCGCTGCGCTAAGGAGCTACCTAGAGCGACGCATCAAATCGGCCGTGCTCCTACGTAACCAACTACTTGCAAAGTCGCTAGAGACCGTTGCTGCTCAATGTGAGATTTTGTTATAGAACAGGAGAGTCATCTAGCGACACCGGATCGATGTTAGTCTGCTGGATCACGGCTGGTTGGATCCCTCGCTGCGCTCCGTAAGGAGCTAGCTAGAGCTATTCGTCCTGGCTAGAGCGATGCATCAAGTCGGCCGTGGGTGGATATATAACTAATGTCTCTAAATTTGATAATAAACATCGCCATTTATTTCAGTATAGTCGTGAGCTTTGTTATGTGCGTACAAGCTAAGTAGCTTATTGATTTCATTGTGTAAACATTCATGTCTGCATGTGTGTTTTTATTATTGTGCGTTTTTATCAGTTAGTGGTATTTTGCCAGATCATGAATTCGGTGCAGTCTTTAATGTCTAGGCCGTTTCCGCAACGGACTGCCGAGGAAAAATCTGAGGTGAAACGAATGGGAAGGCCCATGCGACGTTTAATTTCGAAACCAGATACATTACAAAAGGATATTTTTTCAATACCGGAATTAGGCTACCTCAAAGTGTTTCATTTCAGTATGGTAAAAGAGTTTTTAAATGAAAAAATGTTAATGCGTTATAGTAATATTCCTGAAAATAGAAATGTAAAATGTTTGTTTTATTTTTAATAATAAAAAAGTATTGTTGATGTATCTAGATTTGAAAATTAGCCTGTAATCATATTATATCATTGGTAAAAATTGTGCACCACTGAAGTTTTAAACCACCAGCCGCCACTGCATTTCAGCAAGATTTAACAAGCACCATGAGAGCATCTCATTTATTATTTTGATTGAAGATGAAACAACATCTAACAGTTCCCTGTCAGCTAGTGGTTATTTACAGCAGTGTCCAATGGATTACATATAGCTAACACCACACATATAGATTTGATGACAAACTACAGGATCAACATTTACCAGTTCCTATTGAAATGATCAGCAGTATTAGAACTAACAGTTCTGTGTATATAAAATAATACTTAATACTTGAAATTATTCTCAATGATGAACATACTCAAGATGTTAGAACCTAGTTCATTTTCAAATTTATTCATATTCCATCCCAGTTTTTAATGTCACTTTGTATATATTTGTTTTCATTTGTTTTTATGTCAATTGTGTGCATGTACATTTGTTTAGTTATTAGGTGTTTTACATTAAGGCTGAAGATGGCCAGCCCAGGCCGAAACTAGTCCCTAATTAATGTAATTTAGAATATTACATATTGTAGTATTGAAAGGTGGACCATTACTACATTAATTTAATAATTACATTGTACTTGCAATTCAATACGGATCAGAACCATGAAGTTTATAACCTATGATAAGCAAACCAGGTGATGGATTCTGAGGGAAGAAAACCAATAGTTTGGTTAACAATTTACTTTTAACAAAATTGATTACCAAATGTATAAATAGTCAACATAGTTAACAACTTGAAAATAGATAACAAGATAAAGGGTGGGTGAGCAGTTATATAATGCAAAGGGCAAGTTTGTTGACAGAACTTCAAAAATAAATTAATTGGAAATTTATAGCAAAAAAAAAAGGAGGTTAATTTAACTAAGACTGAAACAGAGATAAGTGTGAGAAAACTCGCTAGATCTTTAATTTACTTAAAAGAGATAATATAAACAACACAATATTGTGAATACAAAATTTGACACTGTTCCTCCCGGCAGAGGGAGCAGAATTTTTTGCCAATGGCCGTAGCTGTGTTGAAATACCGGTTACCGTGAGATCTCCAAAGTTAAGCAACATTTGGCGTGGTCAAGATTTGGATGGGTTGCGACGCACTGTTGGTGGGGGTAAGGGAATGAAGGAAGTTTGGACCTGCCTTCGGGCAGAATACATCCTTACCTTATATCGATATACTGTATTAGCATAAGAAAGTGGTTGAAGATGGTAAAATATCAGGTCATATATAAACGGAGAAAAAATGCCAGAAAACACACTCCACTTTGAATTTACTTGAAGTGTTTTGAAAAAAAGTCTTTTTTGACCACACAGTAATGAATACAACATTTGTTATTGTTAGTGCCACTATGCTGGCTTGAAGATATGCAAGAGCAGCTCATAAAGTTACAAGATTTGCTGAAAGTAGTCCATCCAATGTTACTTAACTTCTTGTTGTGGAGCACCTTCATGATGAATCAACACGAGTACAGATAAAAGTCTGAGACGTTGGAAAGCGCTTGTTAGCTCAAACGTAGAAAGGAAGGCTGTCTTTTAGTAGAACTTGAATAAGGTTAAAAAAATATGAGTAGAATAGCTGCTCCAGGTGGATTAGTAGAACTCTAGATACATCATGTAGCCATCCTCTAGAGTTGAAGTATCGTGGCTTTAATTCCACGATGAGTGACGGGTAGAGACACATGGCCTCAAGGCCACATATAAAAAACACAATGGGTTCTTAATGTGTCCACCCTGTCAGTATTTATTGTTTGCCCTAGAACAAAGTTAATCTATTTTGTTGCCATTGATGCTTTCACGGCCCATACTTACAGGCATGATGCTGTGTAGGCTTTTGGGCTTATGCCGTGTCAAGAAAATAAGGTGAAATTCTTTACGTTTCGCAGGGAACTGTGCCCTGCGTCCTCAGAAGAAATCTCGACTGTCCACGAGAAAGGCTTCCTAAACAATGACTCTTTAAAATTCAGGCGTTATAATAGAAGTGGAAATGGTACGTTCAGTCGCCACCAGATGGCTCCCAGGACATGGCAAGAATGTTAGCGTTCGAAGCGGAAGCTGACCGAACCATCAGACTAAGCAGTTCGCATAACGTGTGTACGTAACATATGAACTTGACAGGTGTATGATATAGTCATAAGCCTGGAATGAGACATCTGGCACCGAGGAACATACGAATTTGGAAAAACAGAGATGAAATAACAATAGTGAATGGACAGGGAAGGGAACTACCTACGTAAATTCTTAATGGCTGGCAACCAGGTATTACTTAATTGATAGCCGGTGTCCCTGTTGAATTTTTTAGGATTTCTATGTATTTCCACAGCTTCCCGTATAATCCTTGACCTGCAGTGTCTAGTGTGGGTAAGAGCTCGAGCATCTTGGAACATGACATCATGACCCGACAATAGAGAGTGCTCAGCTATTGCCGATTTGTCTGGTTGGTTGAGATGAACATTACGTTCGTGTTCTTTGATACGGGCACCAATGGACCGGCATGTTTGGCCGATGTATACCTTACCGCAAGTACAGGGAATTTCGTATACCCCAGGATGTAAAAGTGGGGACAATTTGTCCTTGGTTTTACTTAGACTGTGAGCAATTTTAGTGGCAGTGCTAAACACGGTTTTTATGTTGTGTTTGTGGAGGACCTTGGCAATTCGATCTGTGGTGTTGTGAATGTAAGGCAAGTAGGCAGTTCCCTTCACTTCTTCCTTCTGTGAGTTTTGCTTGGTCGTTTCTCTGGGATGCAGGACTCTATGAATCTGCAAATCGCTGTAACTATTACCCTTGAACGTGACTTTGAGCGTATCCATCTCCATCTGGATATGTGATGGCTCACAAATTCGTCTTGCCCTCTTGGCGAGTGTCATGAGAATGCCTTGTTTTTTTGCTGGATGGTGGTGAGAATCTGCATGAAGATAGTGATTTGTGTGGGTAGGCTTACGATAAGAGGGTATGTCCTAAGGAGCCATCCGGTTTCTTTCTTACTAGAACATCCAAGAAAGGAAGGCATCCGTCCGACTCCATCTCCATAGTGAATTTTATCGAAGGATATTGCTGATTTAGGTGGTTTAGAAATAGATGAAGTTTCTCAGGAACTTCTGTCCAGACCACAAATGCATCATCAACATACCTCCACCATATCATAGGTTTAACAGGCGCCGAAGCAATAGCCTCCTCAAAATGCTTCATAAAGAAATTAGCCACTACAGGCGAAAGTGGACTTCCCAAAGCCACTCCGTCCGTCTGATCGTAAAAATTCCCACCCCACAAGAAATAGCAGGAAGTCATGCAGTGGTAAAATAGCTTAGTAATGTCCTCAGGGAACAGGTCTTCAATGAGAGACATGACCGAATCAATCGGCAATTTAGTGAACAAGGACTCCACATCGAAACTCACCAAAAAGTGCATTAGGTTGAAGGGTTATGGTTGACAGCTTGTTGACGAAATACCGAGAGTCCCTGACGTATGATTCAGTACGTCCTATGTGTGGCTGAAGCAATTTTCTTAGGTATTTAGCCAGAGCATACGTAGGAGAACCTATCGCACTAACAATAGGTCTGAGAGGAACCTATTTTTTATGGATCTTAGGCAGTCCATTTAATCTAGGTGGCACTGCATCCCCTGGGACCAGATGTTTAGCCTCCTCTTTTGGAATTGGAGATTGCCTTAACACTTTGAAGACAATGTCACCCCATGTGGGGTGACGGACCCTCATACAAAATATAGTATAGTTTGTCCAGGCCTCTCAACTTTAGGCTGTCGCACGAAACTAGCGCTACCAATAGCTGGCCATACACGGACAGATTTTTTCGCTGGCCTCGCCTTTGGGGCCAGATCCGACAGACCGCCTGCCAGGCGTGACCTTCAGAGACCCGGCCTGCTGCTCGCCACCAACTGTGACACCAAGCCTGTCGTGTTGTGCAACATGATCTGTCAACATTCCAGACCCTCCCGTTAATGGAATGGTTTGTGAGCTCTCGGCAGGCCAAGTCTCATCCGCTGGCCTTTCAAACTAGTTTGAAATCCTTGCCGGTCGGGTCTGCCGTACTTAGAGCTGTGCGATGGACATCAAAGCAGACAGTGTCCAGACGAAAAGAAAATTTGCTGTTGCGGCTGCTGGAATGTGTATTTCGTTATATGTTAAATCTTGCAAAAAGAAAAATCGTTCAAAGTGGATGAAATCATGGATAAGACAGCGAGACAGCTTTAGTCACATGCGTCTCATACAACACTTGAGAGAATATGAACCGGATGATTACAAAAATTATTTGCGAATGGACCACAGCGATTATGATATGCTGTTAGGTAAGCATGTAGGGATTTTTCTCGTTATTACGTTAAGTTTGATTTTTAATACATATGCATAATGACTTATATTTCGTAGCTATTACTGGTGAACAATCTAATTGATTATGTATTTACTGTATTTATTGCAGGTATTGTAGCTTCTAAGCTGAAGGAGGAGGACACTGTAATGCGACAAAGCATATCACCTGAAGAACGTTTGATTGCGACACTGAGATTTTTAGCTACCGGGCGGTCTTTTGAAGATTTGAAATTTACCACAGGAATTGCAGCTCAAACATTGGGGCATATAATACCGGAAATGTGTGAAGTCATATACGAGCTTCTGAAGGATGAATATATGAAGGTAAGTTTAAATAAAAAAATATGAATGACAACACTGAAATTGCAAAATTACTATATTTAAAATATGAAAAATAATTACACAATCCACCAGGAAATATTTTATAAAAAATATAATGCCATTGTTGCTACACTTATTTTTCTACATAGTGGGGTGGTATTCTGAAGCTGCAGATGATGTACTGGAGTTTGGTGACATCATAGACTGCTCTGGTATAAAGGTATCTGTAGCCGGTTGTGAACTGTTTGGGGTTGAATGAAAATAAGGTTGAGGTCGTAAATCTACGACGTCCGTATTTTCATTTAGTTTCTCCAGTAGCCCTTTCGTTATTATTTTCTGGATGAGAGCTTTGGCATAAATTTGTTGAGTGCCATTCATTTTCCTCAGTTTCTGGGAAACGTACTTTCCTAGGGCATCGCAGTCATCACTCTCCTTGGGCTTCTCATTCAGCACGGCACTGCAAGATTGAATAAAACTTGCCATGTCAACCTCCAGCCTCTTAGATGTTTTCAACTTTTTTTTTGGTACAGATGGAGGTTCCCTGAAAAACTGAAAAAAAAATACCACACATTACGCGGACTACTTTAATTGATGTCCATATCTTATACTGTAGTATATTACGGATTAAGAATGAAAATGTCGCATTTAACTAAAACCTGGTTTTACATGAGCCATAAAATATTCTATATCGTTGAAAATTGAAAAAGAATTACAAGCTGTGGATTAAATTCGGTAATAAGTGTAAGGCATAAAATAAATAAGTACATAAATAAATACATAAATTTGCAAAAAAAAAAGCATTTGACTATTGTGAGATTTTAATTTTACATTTACGAGTCATCTGTATGCTTCCATTCTTAAGTGATGGCTAGGGCTCGGATGTAGGCCTATATGGAAAGTCATATTTTATTCCCAATATTCTTTTGCACTTCTAAAGGATATTTAATGCAAATTCAGTCATTCTCATCACTAATAAGTGGTTTCTATTTATTTTACCATTAGGAATTATTCTTAGGGTTTTTTTTGTTAAAATCTTCATATTTTATTCATATTTGATGGTAGCTGTATGTAGAACAAGAGAAGATCCCTGTCACTAGCTCGTTTACTTTAACATAAATAGTACCAAGCTCGATAGCTGTAGTCGCTTAAGTGCGGCCAGTATCCAGTAATCGGGAGATAGTGGGTTCGAGCCCCACTGTCGGCAGCCCTGAAGATGGTTCTCCATGGTTTCCCATTTTCACACCAGGCTTTACCTTAATTCCTAGGCCTTTTCTATCCCATCGTCGCCATAAGACATATCTGTGTCGGTGCGACGTAAAGCACCAAAAAACCTACATAAATAGTCACTGTACAACGTTATTTAATTATACGTCCAGGTCCGAAAAAGTAATAGTCTACCTTTCATGACATGATGACCAACGCAACATAATTCTAAGAGAGGATTTAAGACCAATAGAAAAGATGGTAAATGTATACAACAGTATTCAAATAAATACATACTAAAACAAATAAATATTGGAAGTCTGATATAATAATAATAATAATAATAATAATAATAATAATAATAATAATAATATTAATAATAATAATAAACCGGGCAAGTTGGCCGTGCGGTTAGGAGCGCGCACCTGTGGGCTTGCATCCATGAGTTAGTGGGTACAAATCCCACTGTCGGCAGCCCTGAAGATGGTTTTCCGTGGTTTCTCATTTTCACACCAGGCAAATGCTGGAGCTGTACCAATTAAGGCCACGGCCGCTTCCTTCCAACTCCTAGCCCTTTCCTATCCCATCGTCGCCATAAGACCTATATGTGTCAGTGCGACGTAAAGCCATTAGCAAAATAATAATAATAATGCAAGAATTTAGCACAAATTCTGCAGTTGTAATTTTTATTTTAAATGGAACAGGCTATATTTTGTTATTCTTGAGTCACATTTTGTTAATTCCAAGGTCATATTTGCATGCATATTTGGATGATTTTTAGGTCTTAAACATCCGAGCCCTTGTAGTATGACGTATCATTCAACACAACTACAACCGTGCACTTTTTCTTGTTGTAGATGCCAAATACTGAAGAAGAGTGGAAAGAAGTGGCATTAGGATTCAAGAACCATTGGCAAATTATTAACTGCGGTGGGAGCATCGACGGCAAGCACATTAGAACCACTAAACCACCAGGATCTGGAGCACTCTATTATAACTACAAGAAATTCTACAGTGTCGTTTTGCTAGCTATTGTAAATTCTGAACATGAATTTCTATATGTTGACATTGGGAAACAAGGTAGAATGTCCGATGGGGGCGTTATTGAGAGTTCAACGTTTCACACATGCTTGCAGAATGGAGAATTGTGTTTACCAGGTAACAAAGAAACGGACGAAGAACTGAACTTCATATTCGTTGCAGATGAGGCGTTTGCATTACACAAACACCTTTTAAAGCCATACCCACAACAGAAATTAACACATGAAAAAAGAGTCTTCAACTATAGACTATCACAAGCACGAAATGTAGTTGAAATTACATTCGGCTTAATGTGTTCAAGATTCAGGGTTTTACACACAACCATTAATATGCAGCCACAAAAGATTAATAAGGTTATATTGGCGGTGTGTGTACTTCATAATTTCTTAATGCGCAGAAGTTCCAACTACTTCACTCCTTCCACCATTGATAGAGAAAATCCGGTAACACATGAAACAGAATTAGGATTATGGAGAAATGAGAGCTTGAATGTTAATATGGTTCCTTTACAGCACACCTCCGCCCGGAACACACCTTTAGAGGCAAAACAAAATAGGGAAGAGTACCTTCACTTTTTTAACAATAAGGGGAGAGTTTCGTGGCAGGATGAAGTGATAAGAACTGGGAAGGCCTAATGTAAAAGCACACTGCTGTAGGACAGAGGCACAAGATTTAGGACAATCTTAAGGTCTTAACACACGTCTATTGGCAAAAATAAGAACCTAAAAGAGTGATTTCACAAACATCTAGCGGATATATTAAGAAACAACAAGAGACAGGCTTTTAAAATATGTACCGATCAGAAAGCGACATTCCTGAGTATACTCAAGATTTTATGTTAATAGGTTAAACAATTTAATATCTTTTATTTAACCTAGAAGGCTGTAAGAGTTTTAAATGGGATAATTTCAAAGTTATTCCCATGTCAACTTGATCTTGAGGCAAGCTTTCTTTTAAATCATTTTTAACTTTAATCTTTAATTATCCACAAAGCTTGTTCTGCTGTAGTTCTGTGTTAAAAAGAATGTTTCATGAATTGTTTTTCAACCAGGAAGGAATTTCCCTTTTATCTTGCTACTTTGTTTATTTTCACGTTATTTCAATACGTAAACTTTATTCAATTCTTTGTAAATGGAATGTAGATATAAATGTAAGCGAATGTTAACTTAAATTCCTTGTTTTGTAACATTCATGTTTTAACGTGAGGTCCTCGTCTCTCGCATGTGGTGTTAAGTGAGTTAAGTTTATGTTTCTTTCTATTTTGTCTTTAGTTATATTTTTAATTTTCATGAATCTATCTTAAATTTTGAATATGTATAAAAGAGTACATATAATAATAAATATGTAAGCGATGTATAATATGTGAACGTCATGGCTACAGTGTTCATGGTGATGTTTTATTTATACACGACACGAAAACGAATAAATAACACATTTTAACTCACCAGATCGTCTTCTTGTTCTCGTTCCCTCTCATCTTCCTGCTCCTCTACGTCTTGCGTTCGATCCCCGAGCGTTGCATCCTGACTTTCGTTGACAGCAGATAAGTTGCTTAGGCTACACTGTGGACGATCTCGATCTTTTGTGAAAAGTAGAAGACCATAATACCTACATAGTGCAATAATTATTAATTACTAACCGATAAATCATAGCCTCTTATTTTCTATAGAACTATAGAACTATATACTTAGTTTCAAGTGTACTCGACAGTAGCAGTCAGTAATTTTTACTCACCATAATGTTGGTTCATAGACGTCATCTGCTCCCGCTCCACTCCTCTCAGAGGATTCGATTTTCTTAGTTTCTTTTCGGAAGCTGCTTCTTAAATTCTGTATTTTCTTCTTGA
Source organism: Anabrus simplex (assembly GCF_040414725.1). Taxonomy (NCBI): domain Eukaryota; kingdom Metazoa; phylum Arthropoda; class Insecta; order Orthoptera; family Tettigoniidae; genus Anabrus; species Anabrus simplex. The sequence continues at coordinate 60,666,814 of NC_090273.1, read as the reverse complement.
CAAAACTATGATCTGCGTCAGGAAAGGTTTCCCGCACGCATTCAACTAGATCATTGTATGCCCTATTTCTTAAATTTTTATTCATGTACGCCTCATGTTTTAATTGCCAGAGACACGGCCGCTCCCTGTACATTTCGATAAATTTTTCTAGCAGTGCCTTTGTCCACTCCATGCTTTCCTTACAGGAGTCTTGATCTGTGAGGCGAGGTCTTTCCGTTGAGGTGCTGACAACAGATCTGGTCTGTAGCGGATAACGCCTCAAACTGACCTTGCTCACTAACGAGCAGCCCTAGCCTGTCGGTATGCATCACAAAAGACCTCGCCTGTCAGAATTCCTTTCCGTGTATGGCCGGCTATTCGCTGTTGCATTGCATTGTTTGTTCACGTAAGGTGTTCATAGAGTGCAGCGCAGTGCCCATTCCTTTCTCAGCGTGGTGTGCATTGCGCAAACAGTGGAATTTGTCTGACATTTGTCACCCCGTATGGGCTGACATACACAACCATCAGAATTCAATTATTAATGGCACGGAAAATAATGTGGATTGGAGTTTATTATTGCTTTATTCTTACATTCTGGTTGAGATTTAGCACTCAGATGAAATCGTAAACCGGGGCTACGTGTGAATAAAAAATGTTTCTGCAAACCTGAGAATGTTCCCCGGTAATTGTCACTGGCTGGTGATTTGGTTGCATCATCGCCCGATGCAGCACCAGAATCTTTGCTAGTGTCCTCACTACACAAACTACTGTCGAATTCCGACTTGGAAAAATTGGCATCACATTGCAAATCCTAAATTTCAACATCTCTTGGGGGGGACACAAAAATAGTAACTTTGAACATAAATTATGCCTCTGATTATCATCTACGAATGATATTACGAACATCCGTAGCCCACAACAACCTGAAAAATGTATATCGCATTTCAGCAGTTTACCACGAAAAAAGCAAATGTACACGTCGATGCTGAAGTGTTAAGAGCTTCACGGTGGAGTTGGACACACGAGTGGTGGGGTCATGTGAGCTCAGTCTGTAAACAGCCTCTGACAATACAGCCGAGATCTTATTCTTATACTCATCAGTATCCATAACCACTGGGGCATTACCCTTATCAGCTGAGAGAATGGTCAGTTCAGAATCATCTCTTAAGTTCCTTCAGAGCTCTCCTTTCGCCTCTTGTTAAATTGGGCGCGGGCCAGCTGGCCATTAAGAATTTATGTAGGTAGGTCCCTTCCCTGTCCTTTCACTGTTGTTATTTCGTCTCGTTTTTTTCCAAATTTGTACGTTCCTCGGTGACAGATGTCTCATTTCAGGCTTGTGTCTATATCATACACCTCTCAAGTTCATATGTTACGTACACACGTTACGTGAACTGCTTAGTCTGATGGTTCGGTCAGCTTCCGCTTCGAACGCTAGCGTTCTTGCCACATCCTGGGAGCCATCTGGTGGCGACTGAACGTACCATTTCCAATTCTATTATAACATCTAAATTTTAAAGAGTCATTGTATAGGAAGCCTTTCTCGTGGACAGCCGAGATTTCTTCTGAGGATGCAGGGCACAGTTCCCTGCAAAAAGTAAAGAATTTCACCTTATTTTCTTGACATGGCATAAGCCCAAAGCCTATACAGCATCATCTTAATCTATTTTATTTGTACAAGTCAAAGTTGCAGGTTCAGAGCTTCCTGGTTGCATTTAGGCTTATATTCCAAAATACCCTTGCTATACTGGACACTTATAGTGAATGTTTTACTGAATACATCTCTTTAACAATTAAATTATTACCCTATATAATGTTTTAGAAGAAACACTGTGATTTAAATATGTACACACATATTACCTATACAGCTTTTTACCATGTGTTGACTGGATAGTGGATGAGGGATAGTGTTCAGATGGTCAGCATTATACTATTGTGGATGCTATAAGTTACACCAAGAGATTATTCTTCAAGAATGGATCAATTCATCCAGGTAAACTGAACTGTTAATTGCAGAAACCACCTAAGTATGCTTTTTCAAACTAATGAAAAAATTAAAAAAAACTGTGTGCCATTATAAGTTAATATTTTTAATATTTTAATATTTTAATATTTTTAAATGAAACTTTAATTTGCTAGAAAATTGTACTAAAGATGAAGTCATTTTTAAAAACATTGCTCTTTCTGAAATAAACAACTTTTCCTGTTAATTTCTGTGGCCATTATTAAAAAAAGCCAGCTAACTGATTAATCTGTGCAAGTTTTAAGATGAAACATTAAGTAAATAACACCATTCTATTCATCAAAATTTAATAGGCGTCAGTTAAAGAACCACAAAATACAAATTTGAACAATAACATGGCTTTCTTGCTTCATTCGGTCTCTGGCATATCCTCGGTACTTTCTCGGTCAGTTGTTGGCCACTGAATGATGCTGTCATAAAAGTCTTCATAACCTACGGTGTAGTCCACTAATTTTTTCACGTCATCAACTTTCTTTTTGTTGAATAGAACCTAAAACCAAAAATTGCATTGTGCAGAACCCAGTAAAAGTTTATAAAGTTATTATAGGCTACAAAATGTTGTTTTTTACTTACTCAATAATTTTGTATCCCTTTAATAATATTATTGTAATCGACTTACCTTTCCCTAAGGATAACTGTTTGTAACTAGATACCTTGAATGGCTGCTTACGTTCTCTTGGTACCCCCATGCCTAATGTTTCAGCAGAGTTTGTTGTTTCCTTGTACAACGTAGGCCACTAATGTTTAAAACTTAAAACATCGCCCAAGGTAAGATGGCAAATGGTAAAACATCCACACACACTTGCCTTTAACTTGAACTTAGCATCCTCATCTGGAGTGTAAATTCTGTCCACCTCCCTCAAGAGCCATTTAATACTCCCAAAATCCCTGTCATATGACAAAAAAGAGTGCCCACGGACAGGAAAGTTAAGAGTATTTGCTTCATACCGACCTGTCACAGAGACTCAATAAAAAACACACAACTGTGTGATTCTTATTTTGCCCCATTGGCCTAGCACAAAACAATATGAGGTGCTTGACATTAGATGGAATTTAGTGTTAAAATAATGTAGCAGCATAGAACAGACTTCATCTGGACATTTGCTAGCTTCTCCCTCATGGTACACATACAGTGTCAAACGATTAGTTTTTAAGCCATGTACTGTAATGAAAAAACATTTCACCAGATCTGCCTCATATAAAACACCTCCTGTACAGGTATATATGGCAAAGGTAGGTTTTGCATGAAGTCAATGTCAGTGTCATTGTCGCTCTCAGTCGCTTCTTTCATAGCTGAATAATATTTTTTGGAAGCACAACCATTTCCGCTGCTAAATCCACCTTAGCATTTTGACTCAAAACTTTGTCTTTCAAATTTACAGATAATCTCTCACAAGTTGAGCAAACGTCAATTTGTGGCTGACCAAAAGAACATGAGAAGTTCTCTTTGAAGTATTTGTGGTAGAAACTAGAATTAACTTTGTCTTTTAGATCAGGGTTATCTAGAATAAACGTGTTGTGCATTTTTACAACACCAAATCGTGCATCAAGATATTTTTTGGGTGTTATTTTTTCTTCCCCATAATAGGTTACATTCACATCAAACTTCTGAATATGTTTATGAATGCATACAAAAATTTCACCTGGAACACAGTTCCCACTTCTTGAATTCCCCCTCATGTCCAGTAGGCTTTTATGAAGAATAGAACATTTATTGATTCTCTTTATTCTGTTGTCTAAAATGCCAAAAATGTGCAAGAAAACATTTCTACATACTTGAGTTAGAACACCATTCAGTTTTAAGTTGTATTTATAAGAGAGTGATTTTTTGTTGTTAGGCAATTCAGCGTGCTGGCTTTTAGTCACAGGGGTCCCGGGTTAGATCTGCGGCACGGTCAGGAATTTTAACCATCGTTGGTGAATTTCACTGGCACAGGGGCTGGGTGTATGTGTTGTCTTCATCACCATTTCATCCTCATCATGACGTGCAGGTCGCCTACAGGCGTCAAATTAAAAGACCTGCACCTGGCGAGCCAAACATGTCCTTGGACACTCCTGGCACTAAAAGCCATACACCATTTCATCAATAGGCATGTCAGGGTTTTCTTGAATTTCATCTTGGGCTTACTCTTTTACGTTAGGTTTTTTTATAGCTACGTTTTACTGATATAATCTCAACCAGAGTTTTCAGGAAGGTGTCTTGGGTGCTTTTACTCTCCAAAGAATAAAAATTATTCCAGAGTTCTTGTATAGTATCATCAATAAATTTAAATGACGTCTAAAATTACACACACAGTTTACATTGTTCAGCGGGGCTTTCTGGGGTACCTCTTTTCCTCTGTGGAGCATGTCCTCACGTACCTCACTGCACGTTTATGCTTAGGATTAGGTTCATCTTCTGAACTGTCAGACATGGTTTAAGAACTAAACACTACTTAATAATCTCTAAATATACTAATATTTCCACTATAAACACACACTCAACCATTTCTTGTTTACTGTCACAACAACAACCTCAGTAAAAACAAAACAAGTCACAAAACAGGTAATCCTAACATGGCCACCAACCGTCATGAGTGGAGAAATGAATTTACCGGAGAAAGAACCTAAGCGACGGCGCTACTATTTGTAGACAATATTGTGGTCTGGGGAATAAACAGCAAAGAAGCACAAGAACAATTTGATGCAGTGAACGAGAAAATTGAAAAGAATGGTATGAAAATCAGCAGAGAGAAAAACAAGACCATGGTGATATCAAGAGGAGAAAAACAAGGAAATTGGTGGTCAAAAGTTTGAAATTGTGAACATTGTCAAGTACCTAGAGAGTGAATAATAACTGCAGAATACAAGGCTGAAAAACGAGAGCAGCAGGATGGTGCAATAGGACAATGCATTCTACCAGTGTGTAAGAAAACTTGTCTGGAAAAAGGAAGTACCAAGGAAGTGTACAGAGATAATTTACAACATGCATTCATCATCATCATCATCATCATCATCATCAATATCCCACTCCAGTCACCCAAGTGTGGTTTACTAAATGTATTATGGACCCATATTCACTTATGCAGCTGAAACCTGGACAATGACAAATATGGAGGAGAGGAGAATTCAAGCCAGTGAAATGAAATACCAAAGAAGTATGATAGAAAAGATTTTAGAAAGGAAGTTGAAATAGAAAACCTTAATGAGAGAATTGATAGGATTAAACCAAGATGGTTTGGACATGTAAAGAGGATGGAGGAGAAAAGAATACCAAAATAGATGATGGAGATGATTTTCTTTTTTGCACTAATTGCTTTACGTCGCACCGACACAGATAGGTGGATAGTATGTAACACAGATAGGTCTTACGGCGACGATGGGATAAGAAAGGGCTAGTGGGAAGGAAGCGGCCATGGCCTTAATTAAGGTACAGCCCCAGCATTTGCCTGGTGTGAAAATGGGAAACCACAGAAAACCATCTTCAGGGCTGCCGAAGTGGAGTTCGAACCCACTATCTCCCGGATGCAAGCTCACAGCTGTGCGCCCCTAACCGCATGGCCAACTCGCCTGGTGGAGATGATGTTGAAGGGAAAAAGAGTGAGAGGGGGACCTAAAACAAGATGGATCGATTCAATAAATAGGAGTGCAAGAAGAAGAAACCTGGACAAAACAATGGAAGAAGAATGGTAGAAGGAGAAAGGAAGGTGGAGAAGTGCGATAAATGTCCACTTGGCAGGAACTGGATAGGAGGAAAGGAGGAGGAAGAGGAGGATTATTATCCAGATAAACATCTAACAATAAGAAACTATTTCTTTTATTGAAATATGCATGTTATAATTCACATTACAACTGATGCATGTACAACAGTTTTACAATCTTTTCTTACATCTATGAAAATACTTTGCAGTGTGAAGCATTCCTTCACGAAGGTATTAAACCATCTTTCAATATGAGGTTGTAAAGATAGGTACACATTACATGGAATACTAAATGAATACAGCTCAAAATCTGATAGTTTTGAGAAGTGACATGGCTTAGCTTTCACTTTCCACACATTGAGTGGCTGTAAGCCAAGACAATTTTCTTCTGATTTCAGACTTTTCCTGTAAAAATAAACAACAGGATATCCTAAAAATATCCCCAATAATGTTGGTATGCACCAATCTTCTTCTAATTTCAGGCATAAAACTGATGATATTTCAGAATCTTTACTTTGATCAGCAAACAGTTGAAGATCCTGATTCACAACAAACAACATTTCATGTATATCTTGCCTCAAGTCCATACACTCAGTGATTAATTCTGGAGCTTTTAAAATTTCACTCACATCCACAAAGTTGTACTTTTTTGGAGCATTCTTCTCAAGTAAACATTTCATATTACAGGTAACTTCCTGAAGATTGAAAATCAATAATTCTTCAGCAACAGACAAAACGTACAAATCATTACGTAGCAATCCATTAGATTTTAAATCTTGAATTAAACAAGAAATTTGTTCACATTCCACCACTTGGCCAATATCCCACAAAAACGCTGGCTTTAAACCATGGTTGACAGCTTCAAAATTCAAGATGATATTTACAGTGTGTTTTCTGAACACTTTACCAAGATTTGCCTGCAACACTTGTCTCCACATGGAAACACAGTCTACATCACAAGAGTTAGCCATACTTCACATCAACGTTGTTATAAATTAATGAATCGATAATTACAAAATTGAATCAAAACCAGATCTACATTTAGAATCGAAATGCAGCCATGCACAATCTCACTTCCAAACAATGAAGAGCTCTGCAGTTCTCTCCCTTCAATCCCAGTTTTCTCAATACAAGAAGTGTCACTCAAGGAGAAGTTAGCTGTATACTGATTAAGGCAATATTATTTTATGTATCATGTTATTTTAGTCAAAAATTACCTTATAGCAAATAATACATTATTGTAAAGCTTGGTCAACTGATGATTTTAGCACAAACTTACCTGAATAAATGAGCTCCAAGATTGTTGAGTACCTCCTCATTGTCACCAAAAACATCTATAGCTTGCTCATAACAAGTAAACATATCATCATAGCGACCTTTGCTTTCCAGAACTCGACCCCATGTACCTAAAAGCAACAATATACCATCATTTCATTAAAGAACTGCAATTATCAATAAAATCAAGGACTATACCGTGAATGAGAATGATAGGAGGATGGATGTCATTATGAAAATGGGATCTGTTGATGATCTCCCTAGATATGACAAAAGGTATGTGTGGATAGAAGGCTTTAGTGTCGAGCTTTGGAAAACCAAAGAGTTGGGAAGCATATTGTAGAGAGAGTGAAAGAGATGTATCAAGGTAGTGCGGGTTGTGTAAAAGTAGGAGAGAGAGAGAGAGAGAGAGAACAGACTGGTTGGAGCATAGGAATGGTTAAAAGCAAGATAATGCTCTTTTATCAAGTATGATAATGGTAGCAGGAATGATTTTTTTTTTTTTTTTGCTAGGGGCTTTACGTCGCACCGACACAGATAGGTCTTATGGCGACGATGGGATAGGAAAGGCCTAGGAGTTGGAAGGAAGCGGCCGTGGCCTTAATTAAGGTACAGCCCCAGCATTTGCCTGGTGTGAAAATGGGAAACCACGGAAAACCATCTTCAGGGCTGCCGATAGTGGGATTCGAACCTACTATCTCCCGGATGCAAGCTCACAGCCGCGCGCCTCTACGCGCACGGCCAACTCGCCCGGTAGCAGGAATGATTGGGGAAGAGAAGATGAAGGCAATGGTGTTTACAGATGATTTAATGGTATAGGGTAACAGGAAGAAGTACCATGAGCAGCTGAACATATGGGCAGAAAGAGTTTTTTTTTTTTTTTTTTCAAGTTTCTTTACGTCGCACCGACACAGATAGGTCTTATGGCGACGATGGGACAAGAAAGGGCTAGGAATGGAAAGGAAGCGGCCGTGGCCTTAATTAAGGTACAGCCCCAGCATTAGCCTGGTGTGAAAATGGGGAAACCACGGAAAACCAATTTCAGGACTGCCGACAGTGGGGTTCGAACCCACTATCTCCCGAATACCGGACACACTTAAGCGACTGCAGCTATCGAGCTCGGTGGCAGAAAGAGTGGAACAGAATGTGAAGAAAAGAGAGTTTCTGTTGAGAAGGGGAAAAAAAAACTGACCAAAGGTTAGATATTGACACATTAGAATGAAAAACATGTAAGACTGACTTTTTTTTCTAAAATTGATATGTTTGGACCAAAGTTTGAAATCCTTATATACCTGAATATGCATAATATAATGTGAAATTTTTGTTGGCCATTAACATTTTAGATGTAGTTGTCTGTAATAATACTTATTTAATAAAACAACCAATGAAAGATCAAGTTGTCAAATTACCTTTTGCAATAACCTACATTAAGTAATATTTTCACCGAGCTAGATGGCTGCAATCGCTTAAGTGCGGCCAGTGTCCAGTATTCGAGAGATAGTAAGTTCGAACCCCACTGTCGGCAGCCCTGTAGATGATTTTCTGTGGTTTCCCATTTTCACACCAGGCAAATGCTAGAGCTGTACCTTAATTAAGGCCACGGCCGCTTCCTTTCCACTCCTAGCCCTTCCCTGTCCCATTGTGGCCGTAGACCTATCTAAGTCGGTGCGACGTAAAGCAACTGGCAAGAAAAAAAAATTAATATTTTCAAGTAAAAAATTACATTATTTCTGCTTTTCATGCAATGTGAGTTACATTAGTCTCTGAAAATATATTGAAATATAATGAAAACCTTGTATGTCCAGTAACAGGTGTATTATATAAACATTTTTTTAAGCCTTCAATACAGGCATGTTTCTAATATATTGTGAAACATATGAATTATCAATAGACTATTGAGAGAGAGAAAACTGTTTTGCTTCTCCTATGAAATGAGTTAAATTGGACTTAATCAGTTTTTCAATCTTAGGTGTCGATATACTGCTGGGAGGGGATGACTGAAGTAAGTGGAAACTTTCTCTATATACTGTACTTATAAGTATTTGAAAGGCGGTAGAAAGGACAAAGAGATCTGTGGGTAGAAATTCGGTAACTTTAGCCTGAGTTTTATAGCATTATACCATAATGGGTTTGGAAGAGTACTAATCTTATGTGGAATACTTTGTAGAGGAGAGATGTGTTCACTGTGACAGCCCCCCACCCCCACCAATACGAAGTATTATTCATTCCTCCCCTGAAGGGAAAGGCAGACCTCCTAGAAGGTGACACTGTTTCTTAGGCCACAAGATTTGTATCAGAGAAGGTGAGAGAGTTTGCGGCTGTAGCCTATACTAGGAACTGTCCCGGCATTCGCCTTAGTGCAGGAGAATGGAAAACCACCGAAAGCCATTCTCGGGACAGCGGATGGTGGGGACCAGCTCCTCTCTGTCTCCGGAACACAGAGATGTAGAACCACGCTGAGCCATGGCCACCCCTCATCTGCTCGGTTGGCCGGTTGGAGTGCACAGCTGTCGGGCATGGACCAGCTGTGGCCACTTGTGGGCTGAAACCCACTCTGCATTCACTGACCTAGCCCCCTGAAGTATATTTACTTTTAGAACCTAATGTAATTTAACACGCGCCATTCTCCGTTGCTCAAGCATGCAGTAGCATTTCCATTGGCTGAGATACAATCAGATATGACATCATTCCCACCAATCAAGTTAAATGCATTCCGTTACCAACCCGCGCACAATAAACACACAACTAAATGCAATCTTTTAATGAAACAAGGTACAATACAGAACAACAATTTTCTATTGAACTTCCCTTAATGTAGCAGAGGATAGAGCACACTCGCGGAACCTGGAAAAATTTGTGCACCCGCAGGTAAGTTTGTCTTGAAGAGAAATTCCACCAAGTACCCTACGAAGTGAACTTTTTCCCTGCCAAATCCCAGAATGGAGTATGTGTCGTGCTTTAAATGCCTACACCTGTTCTCAATATTTTGAGTATGCACAGGCAGTCCGTTGCTTGGCATAACCCTCCGATTTCCCCTGTTGATGTGACCATTCCTCCTACTAAAATTTTTAGAGAACACTTTTCCGCCTTGTCAATACTTTACATATTTTATTCTACCCAATTACTGTACATTTTTCGAGAGCTAACTACTCTCTTCTTCAGCAGTGCCAAAACATCAATAATCTTTGGACTTGGTACATTGGTACAAATATATTTATCAACAGAACAATTATATATAAATCTTGAAATTGTTAAAATATTTCCTTCTGTTTCAACTTTGTCATTTATTACATTATTTATTAGCTCTCGAAACATGTACGGTAATTAGGTATATTAAAATATGTAAAGTATTGACAAGGCAGGAAAGTGTTCTATAAAAATTTGAATATACGTCAATATGGACAGGATTAACCAACATGGTGAAAATAATCAACTATTTCTACTGTCAATAAATTGAATTGAGTGGTTGATGCGAAGGTGCATGAATCCTTCATGTTCCAGGCAGTCGTAAGCCTTCCAACAGTCAGATGTAATAATTGTTCCTGGTAACACCCATTCTTTAATAACTGCCAGCAACATCTCCTTATCCCTTTTTTGTTGTTGTCTCTCTCCACCCCTCCAAGTAACCACTGTCCTTCCGTAAGCCTTCCTCTATTGTGTTTTCAACTTTTCGAACTTCCTACCATTGATTTTGATTAATATGTCAGGACCACATATTTTTTCTTATTGGTGTCAACCCACGCTACACTAACCTCCTGACAAAAGTTACACCAATCAACGACAGCTTATGACAGGACCCAGCGATGTTGGTAAAATACACCACAGAACTGAAAAGTAACCTATTTCAAATGAGGACAACTTAGAATCAACAAAGAAAGTATTTTTATGCACTCTCACGTACCAACAGCACTGGCCACCCCCTTGGCCTTTCCAACGACACACAAGAACAATATGATTGCTATTCTTATTCACAGTTAATTTTATGTCACAGCCACACTTTTCACACACCCTCTTGAAAGCAAGTCGTGTTGTAGATAAAACTGTACTAAACCACTGAATTTCTCCAGATAATTAAATACAAAACTGAAAATGTTAATAACACAACAACCACACTAAGTCATATCAATAATCAACAGAGGTAATTAAAAAAAAACAATCAACAGTCACTGGTGGGCAATGCAACGTCACATTACATCACATCAAATGCTCTGCACTTTCGACCCCGAGATCCCACCTACCCAGAACAAATTATTTGTTTGTCATTAGCTGTATGTAATGAACGACTATGTCAGTGTGAGCTTTCCGCCACTGTCCAACATAGAATGCATTGCTATTTGCGTTACTAACCTGGGGGTCTTATGCCTCCAGACCCCCTTTGCTAGATCACAATCCAATGATTTTGTCACTAACCGGATGTAACCAATATGCCTCACGATTCTGACCAGGGCGCTTATGCCCCCCGATTCCTTCCCCAGCTTTGTATCACTAGTTTGTAAGTTCAAAAGTTGCCAGCCTTATGCACCGCACAATCACGTTGACTGTGACAAAAAAACAAAGGACAGTGCAATAACGCCTAGATGTCTGTGCTGAAAAAATGCTGCAGTAACTGAATTTATGCCGATCTGTGAACATGGAAGACAGACACTCCAAACTCTTTAAAATGTTAACAGCCTGATCTGGAGGGTTGGTTATACTGATAAATAACTTGATATCTTACGCCACTCTCATTTTATCATTTGAAGTTGGTCAATGATATCGCTTTGCAGACAAATTCAAATGGGCTTTGCGAGGCAGTGCTGTTAAACCTGCACGTGACTTAAGGCCAGCTTGAGAGCACCAAACAAAGAAAAGCTGCTGGGGGGATTGAATACAGACCTCTCAGTTGACAGGATCTCACCATAGCAAGTACACTACAGTGACTGGCTGAAACCCAGTGTTTTTGTTTGTGTTTGATGCCAATTTCTTGGTGTCAGTAGCTGCTCGGTGACTGTTCATTTACAAAAATCTTCCTTACGCAGCCATGTGACAATCTCACTATGCTAAAAAAAACAGGAGGCAATATGAGTACGCCTTGTTAATACTACATACTTTTTTAAAAATTGTATACTGTTGACAAGGCAGACTCATATTATCTCGTAGTTTAAAAGTATAGTGAGACTGTCATCATAAGTAGTCAAAATGCACCACTATAGGGAATGAATACGATCAAGTTTATAGATTCCAAGCAGCCATGTGACATGCATACAGTGGACTTGGACTTACATTGCAATGTAAGCCTTCTTCGATTGGTGTTTTCAAGCTATGTGCCAATTTAGCAACACCACTTTGCAAAGCTGAATCAAATTCACCCATTAAGTGATCTGATTGGCTAACTTCAGCAGATGATGAAATGACAATAGCAAAATATATCAAATTATATCAAATAACTCCCTTATGCTCATATATATCATACTTATTTTCTATTATTATCCTGTGCATCAGAGACTTGGATGAAAGATAGAGGATATTAGCAGAGTTCAGGCAAGTGAAATGGAATTCCTAAGAAGCAGAATAACAGTTATAAGAAGAGACAAAACAAGAAGATAAAGGAGGTATGAATGAGAAATCTTTACAAGACAGAAGAGAGAAATGATGATGGCTAAGACATTAAGGGCATGTCAAAATGAAAGGAGGATTCGAAGATGCCCGGAAGAATGCATGAGATGGAAGTGGGAGGCAAGAGGCTAAGGGGAAGACCAAGAGACAGATGGTCAACATGAGTGAAGAATGTTGTAGAGAAAAGAGAAGAAGAGGAAGAATGGAACAGAGTGTTAATGGGGGAAATTGTCGAACAATGGAAAGAATGAAGAGGCTTATATTCCAAACAGACCTAGCCAGCATCTGGAAATTGTGCTAAATGATGATGATGATGATGATAATGATGATGATGATAATGATGATGATGATGATGATAAAGGGGATGGGCAACCGTGGAGCAATAAAGAAGGCTGTAAAACAGTAGTGTCTTGTTATAAGCAAGAGTTTAATTTTAATATGACACCGTGGGCATGGAATGAATCTACAAAATTATATAGTAAGTAGTATATTACAGATAGGGGCCTATCACTATAATGTTGCATTTTACTTTTATACTGCAATTTTGAGCAACAATGAAACTACTTAAGGTTAATCTTTATTTACATGAATTAAAATGGTGAAGGGGAAGTTGCCCTTTCCAAAAGTGGTTCCTGTGGTTCAGCCCATGAGTCGCTACTGCTGTGAAATGCCAGTACAACTGAAGAATTTTTATATCGACTCCAAATGAGATAAGCAATTCTCTATCATAAAATAAGGAGTGGGGGTGGGGAGTGGGGTGATTAGCTCAGTGGCTTAGCTACCTGGGAGGCCTGGACTCCAGCGACCCAAGAAAAAACTGGGATAAGCTGAAGTTTTCATTTTAACATACAGTAAATGAGAATGATCAATTTTCAAATTGTAAAAACCTGGAGTGGACAATGTCATGAAAGCAAAAAGGTAAATCACCCCTTGGTCTTATTCGACAGGAGGAGGCAATGTGTTAACACTAGGTTTCACTCTCTCCCTGCCACATCATCATCATCATCATCATCATCATTTAAAACCCAGACATGCACGTCGCTCAGGGGCGTCAAAGAAAGACCTGTACCAGGCAAGTCGAACATGTCTTTGGACACTCCCAGCACTAAGAAGCCACATGCTATATAAATAAATATGATGAAAAACAAAAAAACTCAGTCAAAATAGACATAGCAGATAAGCCTACTTACAAAGTGTCGAAGCAAACAAATGTTTCAGTTCTGGTTTCCATTCTGGATTCAGCTGGAGGGCAACCAAAAAATGTGAAAATGCTCGCCCAGGTTTTCCTTTTCTCAAGTAAAATTCAGCACGCCGGCGAGAGGTCATGGCAACTTGTACTTTTGCTCCCGTATCCATTGTGCTATCAACAGAATTAAATCTATGTAAATTAGAGAAGTTATCCCAAATTTTTCAATGTACAGTAATTCTTCATATCTCAGGAATAAAGCACTGAATTAAGCTGCAAAAACAGCGTTATTACTATTCTAAGAATTTTTTAATATAAAACTGGCTTTTTGACGCTCTGACACAGATAGGTCTCATGGCGACAATGAGACAGAAAAAAGCTACAAGAGGGAAGGAAGCGGCCATGGCCTTAATTAAGATAAGAGCCCCAGCATTTGCCTGGTATGGAAATGGAAATCACAGAAAGCCATCTTCAGGGCTGCCAACAGTGGGATTCGAACCCACTATCTCTGAATACAAGCTCACTGCTCCGTGCCCCTAACCGCACAGTCAATTTGCTTGGTAAATAATTGTTTAAACTTTCATATCTGGACACTGGGAAAATGGAAAGCAACAGAAGCAACAGAAATATGCATACATGGTAGAAAATGGCAAGAAAGGGTTGAACAGAAAAAAAACAAAGCCATGATCAGTAGGAGCGAATTAATCAAACCAACCAGTAATTTGACCAGCACACGCCACAGTAACCAGTACATCCCAACCACTGGAAGGCCTTAGTACCAACCCCTTACAGCAAGGGCCTCGAGGTTCCGGATCATGCCCGAGTTTTAATCTTACCAGAAGCCTTGGTCCAAGTAACGCCTCAGGGACATGATCTCCACAATGCCCTTACCACCATTTGGTTCATCTCAGCATGGCCTCGGCTGGACCTGGGGTAGTGTTGATGAAGTCGACTTGAATGGAGATCAGCCAGTAAGTGATGCAGCAAACTGCGACCACACTGTCTCGTAGCCTCTCAGGTACAACCACCATTCTGATTTGATCTTCAGCCTGTAGTCGTCACCAATGTCCTTGAACTTTGTTCCAATACTCCTGGTAAAACAGGCAATATCTATGCCTCAACTCCTCAAAGACCGCTGCAAGTTTGCGGCTCCGACCAGTGAGCATACTGATGTGGATTGACACTGGACGTAATCGGCCTGCTCTGTCACCGAGTTAAGTAGTCCTTGCACATTTCCCACATTATTTGGATGAAGAAACGTGCATTTGAGGAGACCATGGATATAAGACTGTTTGAGGTGTTTTCGGAATGTTATACAAAAAGTAATAATAATAATAATAATAATAATATAATAATAATATTTGTTTTACGTCCCACTAACTACTTTTTAAGGTCTTCGGAGACGCCGGGGTGCCGGAATTTAGTCCCACAGGAGTTCTTTTACATGCCAGTAAATCTACCGACATGGGGCTGTCGTATTTGAGCACCTTCAAATACCACCGGACTGAGCCAGGATCGAACCTGTCAAGTTGGGGTTAGAAGGCCAGCGCCTTAACCGTCTGAGCCACTCAGCCCGGCTATACAAAAAGTAAAGAATGTGAAGCATGTGGTGCTCTACCAACCAAAGTCACATGAGCTGCATGTCCGATGGTGTGACATGGTCAGCATAATCAGGCTCACAGATAAATTTCACATTAACTTTCTGTACACACTAAAATTTTCCCACCCTTTCTAATCCGAATTATTATTGAATGTATCGCAATAATCAAAATGGAGCAATACAAGTGTTTTAGCTAGTATTTTCTTCAGTTTCTCCACACACACATAGAGTGTGGGCAGATTAGGACAGAGATTTGTCAAGTTGCTTGTTGTTTAAAGAGGTACAACATTAGGTCATTGGCCCATTTGTCAAGTATTAAGCCAAGATTTCTTATATTTAGGCTATACTGTACGAGAGTGCTGTTTATGGTCAACTGTGGAAATGCAGTACAATTAAGTTTACAGAGTAATTTTGGGATTTTGATGGATTGAAGCCAAATCCTTCCTATAGCATAAGGCATCAGATGACATCAATCCACGAACATTGTCACCACGTCCTAAAAATGAAATTCCTAAAATTAAAGATCTAACAGCACAAAGCAATAAGTAATAAATGTGAATGTTTGGAAACAACGGAATGAAATTCTTGAAAGACTAAACACCAATGACATGCCAGTCTCCTACAAAGTATGAAAAATCAACAAATAACTGAAACAACCCTGCCAAAGTGGATGCGAGGAACGCAACACTATAAATAATATAGCTAATCAATAAAAGTGAAGAGGTCACCTACTTGGCTCCAAACGGTTCCAGTACCATCGATTTAATCTTCTACCGAGGAAGAAATATTAAATTGATAGGACATCAGATTATGAGAAATCAAGGTATCGCCGCACAAAGGAAACATCTACCAGTATCGGCAAATTTCTTAATCAGACAAGAGGTCCCACATGAAACAGAGAATATACACATAAGATCAAGAAATATAGACAAAAACAAACTCAGGGAAAACAGCCAAAGGATAGAAGAGACTCATCAACTCATTGAGGAAGGTAATCTCGAAACAGCTCTAGGGATCATCAATGGAATAATAAGGGATTCTTTGTTCCACAAGAAACCTTGGAAGTCCAAAGAATGGTTTGATGTAGAATGCTACATAGAAAGAAGAAAAATGCTTAACTTACTACATATAGCCAGAAGACTTAAAACTGTAACCACCTTACAAGATTATGCAATACAACGAAGAAGTTATAACCAATTACTGAAAATGAAAAGGAACAACTAGGGCCTATACTGAAAATGCAGGCACAACAGAAAGCCCAAGAAGCTTTAAGAGATCCATTTCTGGCTTTAAAGAGGAAAAGGGTGAATACATCGAATCAAATAAATATGAATAAATGGGAAAACCACTTTAATAATGTATTAAATACAGGAGGACGAACATTAGCACTAGATGTCTTAAAATATAGCCTAGTTCGACAAAAAATCTAGAAATAACAATAGATGAAGTGATGAGAGCAATTCAAGACACTAAAAAATACAACGCAGCCAGTCCAGATGGAATTTACAACGAGAATATAAAGGACACTTTACAATTGCTAGCACCTTATTGGACCAAGCTATTAAATGTTTAGAAATGGGTAGAATCCCGGAGAGATAGAGGACGTCCTACATAAAAATCTTATATAAGGGAAAAGGAGAGCCTGATGATGAAAACTTGTATAGAGGGATAGCGTTAGAGAACAACATCATGAAAGTATATAGGCCTACAAAGATCATTAATAAAAAACTTAACGAATTAATAGATGATCATTTTCCAGAGGAACAATTCGGGTTCAGGAAAGGCAGAGGGACTCTACAAGCTGTTGCTAATTTACTAGATGAGGTGCAAGAAGCACTTAGGGATCAAAAAGGAAAATTTGATGCTGTATTCATTGACTTCAGTAAGGCCTTCGACTTGCTCAAGAGATCAAAGTTAATGAAAAAATTAGACGGTATGATTGGAGCAGACAATGAACTTAAGATTGTAATAAATAATCTTCTAGCCTACAATAGTGTGAGAATAGATGATGGGGTATCACTCTCTTCCCCCGTCACTCAAACAAACTGTGTGTTACAAGGAGGACCCATTAGTCCTACGCTTTTAATGTAGCTACAACAGACATCACAAGAATAACAGATAATCTATCGACAGTGCTTTATGCCTATTTAGATGACATGATAATAGGATCGAGAAACAGAGAAGACCTTCAGATCGTGGTAGATTACAGGAATGGGCCGAAACAAACGACTTCCAGGTTAACAAGAACAAGACGGTCTGTATGGTTTTCAGAAAAGGAGGAAGAATAGCAGCAAAAGATAGATGTGCATATGCAGGGGCAGACTTGACTACAGTAAATAAGTTGCGTTACCTCGGCATCACTCTACCAACGTCAGTATCTTCGTTCAAAATACATGTGAGGGAAAGAACGGAAACAGCAATAAGAGGAATTTACGATATACAAGACCCAACCAAAATATCAATAGGCTCGGCAATGAAAATTTTTCATGCAAAGATACTACCCATTCTGACATATGGCATAGATTTAATCTGGGACAAATTATCAACATCAGACGTAACTACCCTTGAAAAAGTGAAAGCTACCTTTCTGAAAAGAATATTAGGTATTTCTAAGACATCTTCATCTAGACTAACGTATGAGTTAGCTCAGGAGTCTTTCCTTATCGAGGACCTTAGATATCTTTCTGTACCATCGACACCTCAAGCCATTGCTCACCTAAATCTGAGGTTAAGCAAAAGAGAAGAAATCTGGCCGGAGTTCTACGTGACGGATGCTATGACAAGCAGAGACTGGATGGGCCCAAATAAGAACATGTGCATTGCTATCAACTGGCTGGCTGTACACGGATTTCATCATAAGCTATGTGTAAAAGAGATATATCACAAACCAAGCGACGAATGCGTGTGCAAATTGTGTGGGGAAAATATGTGAACGATACCACTTCAATAAGTGTAGCAAAAGAAAAAAAAAAGACCTTATATGAACATAGTAAAGAGTAGAACAGTTTATATATGGCCATTAGTTGCAATAAAACTTTATTATAAATAATATAGCTGTAAAGTACTTACTTCACGGGCTCAATTTTCTTTACTGCACCAAATAGCTTGATTGGTGTTTGTAGTTAGTAGCAATTTGCTCTATTACTTCACGCGCGAGTCATTCAGTGAAACAGAGCTGAACCTGTCCTTCCCGCAGTAGCCTGTTACATTACAACGAATTTATGTAAGGGGTTACGGTACCCCAACAAATTACACACAATTTTTACTTCCAAACAAAATGTTTAGGCACACATGTTTAGTATATAATAACAAACTTTCAGTGTCACCAACTATTACACGGATTGACATAGTAGTTTACGTCTTGGATATTTAAACTTAAGCTATCCCATGACAGATATATTATGAAGATGTAATGTGCAAGGCATATTAAGTCCGTGTGATGTAAGAAATTATACTAGATTACAAGTAGTAGAACATTATTCAACACATATTCCGGTCCGTGCCAACCATTATTTTGTTTGGAGTGTCTGCGTCTTCTATCCTCTTTGGTCTGCGTGTTGCCAAACTTGAAACAACTAATTGGTAGAAGTGTGCACAATTTAAAGAAATCTTTGTTCAGTTCAATTATTATTTATTATTAAAAGAATATCGCACAATGTGCATACATAAAAGTTGATATTAGGAACAAATTTCAACCGAAGATATTGTCAAGAATCACGCAAGAAATATTCTCTTTTTGCCACACTTCCGTGTGATAGCGTTCGCAGTTCGCACTTCTCACGTAGCTTATTTTATATACACAACTTGCATGCAATGTCGCCAACACAGATATCTTTTCACCGCTGCATACAACAGCACTTTCATAGAGGAAATTAACTCACGACTCGCCAATTTTAGAACAGGAGGTCATCATCATCTCCTTAAAAGAGTATATCCTCTAAAGATTATGTGCAGGCAGTGGCGTAACGGCAGGCCTAGGCACTACAAGGTTTCCCGCAAACTTTTCCAGAAAAAAATAAATGAATAAATAGGTACCAATACATAATTTTACCCGAATGCCACTCACCGGGAAAGGTGACATCCTGAATTCCAGACGTTGTTATAGAAAGGACCGATAAAGTTGCTTCTTTTCTCAATATTCGTAAGTAGAGTAATTGCTAGGCAGTTGCATCTAGATGCAGTTATTGTTATAGTGTCACGCTGAGCAGCTCAGACAGTAGTGCGTTGGCCTTCTGAGTTCAACATTGCAGGTTCGATACTGGTTCCGTCCGGTGGTATTTGAAGGTGCTCAAATACGTTTGTTGTGTCTGCCAGAACACGAGCACTAGGCTCTCTCAAAAAGACCTTCGCCAAGATGTTACAAGAAAACCCAATTCAGATTGGTTCGGTACCAAAATAGCATATACCGAGCAATTGTCCGCGCGGTAGATGGTGGGTTCGATCCCCACTGTCGGCAGCCGTGAAGATAGTTTTCCATGGTTTCCTATTTTCACACCGGGCAAATGCTCGGGCTGTACCTTAATTAAGACCATGGCCACTTCCTTCCCACTCCTAACCCTTTCCTATTCCATAGTTGCCATAATACTTGTCTGTGCCGGTGCGACGTAAAGAAAAAAAAGAAGTAAGTTTTAAAAAAAATCATATTTTAGACCTAATTTTTCCTGTTGACGTTTCTTCCGCAAAATTATAATTTTCGAAACTGAGACTTATAAAGAACTACCAGCGAAATGGTATGACCCAGAGAGACTCAGTGAAGCAGACTGCTCAGCATCGAGTATGACATCTGCTGATGTCATCGAAATCGCCCATGCTTTTGCATCCCAGAAAGTACACTGCATGGTCGAGTTTCTTTGAACTCTACAGTAATGTGTGTACAGTCAAAAACAAAAGATAGAAATATATCTTTATTTATGTTGTATTTCAATCCCTACTTTCTTTCGTCTTTATTCTTTAAACCGTGTTCACTCCATGGTTGGTTCTTCCCTCTTACTAAGCGAGGGAATCCATCTCTACCGCATCAAGGGCAGTGTCCTGGAGCGTGAGTCTTTAGGTTGGGGGATTCGTCTGGGGAGGATGACAAGTACCTCGCCCAGGCGGCCTCACCTGCTATCCTGAACAGGAGCCTTATGTGGGGATTAAACAGATTAAGAAAGAAGTGGTCAATGTTGATTTATTAAAATAAATCGGAGGATAATGCTCGAAAATTTTGGAAGATTTAGTCAATATCTTGGAAGATGTTTAGATATAGGTATTTTCAATGTTATTAAGTTAGTTATTACTTTACTGAAAATTAGGTGATCGTACAATTAACATTGAACTGAATAACTTTAAGTTGTTCATCTGAGTATTTTCCTCTTGTATGTATGTTTAGTCCTCAGCCCGAAGGCTGGTTGGATCCTCAACAGCTCCGCCATCAGCTGTCATAAATGGCCTAGGCATCACTGAAGAGGCGTACTAGGGAAATGAGGAGTGAGGTAGTTTCCCGTTGCTTTCCTCACCGAGCCAGAAGTTGCTATTACATATCAGTCTGCCAAGCCCACTGAAATGCATGCACCAACTGACCCTATGAGCAACATTTTCACACCATTCATAGCAGGGACTGGCTGCATAAGGAATGGCATTACTAGCATCACTCATACCTCAGTCACTTTCATCTTGTCAAAGCCAAGGAAAAAGCTGAGACAGATCAATGAAAGTAACAATATTGCTCTAGCCCATACCAGAAGACATAGTGCACTGTAAACACTACGTCCTGCCAGCAAAGGCATATTTTCCTCTTATGATGATGATAATGATTTTTTTTTGATTCGTTGTGCCCAGCTGTGGAGCGCGTTTGAACTTATTTTGTACAATGTTTCTTCTTCTTTTCTTCCCAATATCTCTTCATTTTTTTCACTGTGTTCCTTTCTGCGTGTTTCTGTCCAGCCTGTATTTTTTCTTGTTGGTTTCTCTGCAAATTTATGTTTGTTTACTAAGCTTCTATGATGATAATGATGATGATGATGATGATGATGATGATTATTATTATTATTATTATTATTATTATTATTATTATTATTATTATTATTATTATTATTATTATTATTATTATTATTATTATTATTATTATTATTATTATTATTATTACATCTTGTGGGGAGGGTGGGGGCCTGCTATCCCACTTGGAGATCAGCACAAGTTCCATCGCCTCCGAAATGCTGTTATTTAAGAGGCAACAGAGGTTGGAAAATTGTGACTAAAGGAAGTATTGCGTCTGTCGCCATGTTAGACATGCTACTGTACCTTGCCGAGCAGGGTACCTAGCTCAAGAGGTAGAGCGCTGGTTTCCTGAGGTGAAATTGGCGCGTTCGATCCTGGCTCAGTCCGGGTGTGTTTGAAGGTGCTCAAATACGTCAGCCTCGTTGTAGGTTTATTGACACGATAAAGAAATCCTACAGGACAAACTTCCGGCACGTCGGCGTCTCCAAAAACCGTCAAAAAGTAGTTAGAGGGACGTAAAAACAATCACATTATTTATTATTCAGTCCTTTTGTTTTACAATTTGGTTTACGTCGCACCGACACAGATAGGTCTTATGGCGGCGATGGGAAAGGAAAGGGATGGGAGTGGGAACTAATCGATAGTGGCTTTGATTAAGGTACAGCCCCGGCATTTGCCTGGTGTGAAAATGGGAAACCACGGAAAACTATCTTCAGGGCTGCGGACAGCGGGGTTCGAACCCACTATCTCCCGATTGCAAGCTGACAGCTATGAGACCCAAACTGTGCAGCCACTTGCTCGGTGTGGACAAGGTTTATCATCAACAGATATTTTACATGTGTGCTAGATGGTATGTGGCTCTTTGAACAATATCACAAAATTATATATTCCCCACCTCGGAGTAGAATACGCTTTTCGTGCGTGAAAAATGGGTAATAGTTCAATATGGAACCATATGCATCCCTCATATGACATTATGTATTAAACTCAGATTTCTCTTGAAGTACATTGCGATCTATTAAGGAGAGTCATAAGTGAAATTTTGGACTTCTACAATTTACCACTTATCAAAACGAAATTTAAAACACAAACACATATTAAAAAGATACAGCTCCATAGTAAATTTGGAGTTGATTAGTTAATTATTTACAAAGTTATTTACACATAATTTTATTTTTACATGTTGCATGGAAAATGCTTCCTGCAGCACAGTTTTCATTTTTTGAGCTGTAATTTGACCGAATTGACAAAAATACTCATATATTTAAGAACAACTCCGGGTTTTGCAGTCAGGTATAAGCCACTGGATATATTTTTTCACGTTTTCATTATTCATTCAGTAGGCAAAAATCCACTTTTGTGCTAATTGAGGAATAAAAATATGAAGGTAATATTTAAATGATAATGAAATGCAGAACTACTTTTAATTCCTGTACATATTCATACATTCTATGAAAATTTCAGGTGAACCCGAATATGGCAAAGAGCTGAAAAACGTTTAGATAGATAGGCTAAAAGCAATAGGAAGTTTTAAGAAACATACTTGCTTTAAAACTGGTCTGGACTGTAAATTACTCCCCTCAGAGGTCTTTCTCCTCTTACGCTCAGCGTACAATGTAAAATTCCGGCGGATTTATCGAAAGGATAGTCCGAACAGTGGCGTGCACTGAACCTCATGCACCTCAGCGCTGCTGGGGTAAATACCTTTGTGTTACATTTTCTTATTATTCCTTAGAACGCTTTTTATAAAGTTAAAAAAACTTCGAACATATAAGCCAAACCAAGTACAGCTGTCTCGACAATCCGCTCTCTCTACCGCAGTTCAGGTTCTCCAGCAGGCTGGGTTACCTTGCCGGCGCGAAAGAGAGGTCCCAAGCGAAATTTAAGTCGCTTGGTTGACGCATGCACTTGAAGCTTCTTTGTCCTGGGAGCGGGGCGGGGCTGTCGGCCCTCCCCCAACAGCAATTTACGCCGAGAGGCCAGCTAACTTGGGAAAGGTATGTTAGTTTTAATACTTGACACTCGAAGTGTTCAGCGCCACACACTAGAGACTACAAGAAAAATATCAATATGTGAACAGTATAGCCACTTCCACATCGTCTTGCTAATAAAAATAGAGCCAGTTATTGAAATGAATTGTAATATAGAAGTATATATTTTATTCTTGGATTTCGGCATGTATAAAGTTTTTCGAGCAATTCATTGATGGCACGTGTAGAGTATGTTTTCCGATAGCCGCAGAAAAATATTTAGGTTGCCCAGCTTGAACACAGAATTAAGCGCTTAGTAAAATAATTTTGTAGTTGCTTGCCTGTGATGATGGTATATAGTGAATTTTTGTAGTGTTCCTCTTGGTTTATAGTTGAAGTTTCCGTGAGTGCTGTGCCATTCTTCATTAATATAACGTGCGTTATTCGATGTGAAGAATATTTTTCCTCGTTTGTCGTTGATGCACGTACACTCGTAAGCGAGTGAAGCCATAACACTTCGGCGACGGTAAAATACCAGTTAAAGTTTGCTAATTCAGTTTAGGTTAGATTTTTAATTTATAAACAAATAGTTAGTCCCAGTGTATTTTTGTGAAAACCATGACTGTGCTGTGCTATCATGAAGTGTCACCGGGTGAAACTGTAAGTACATTGTTTAAAATCTGCTATATACAGATTAAGTTATGATGGTGTCATCGTTGCCATGAATATCAATTAGGAAATAATGTGCGAGTTTGCGGTTGAAAATATTCTTGAGAGAACTTTCTGAGGTAGACCTTTCCGTGAAAAATGCAGCCTTTTAACATGGTAATGTTGACTTTAGAGAGTGTAGTGAGGATACGATTGCTAATATTTAAAAAAACATTTTTGCCACTGGGGTAACGAATGTGTTCACCACACACCACGGAGTCCGAAGGAACTTTGAAGTTAATTTTGTCTGACAGCATGTGAGAAAGGAGAGTGGACTTGCTCTATATACGCCTAACCGCTACCCTTTAAATCCGTCATTTAGAACTTTAGAACATAACGGGATTTGAAATAGGAAGAACTGGAGAATTTTAAAAGTTGAAAATGAAAGTACGATTTTTTGGTCAAAAATGGGAACATTTTAGTCTTGACTCCCCTTTTAACGCAATGGAGAAATACACTAGCAAGAGAGCAGCCTCACAGTTTATTCACAGACGACTAGAGTCGGCTTTGGAGCCCCTTGTATTACTCAAAAGTGTCCGCCTCTGTGGTGTAGTGGTTAGTGTAATTAGCTGCCATCCTCGGAGGCCCGGGTTCGATTCTCGGCTTTGCCACGAAATTTGAAAACTGGCATGAGGGCTAGAACGGGGTCCACTCAGCCTCGGGAGGTCAACTGAGTAGAGGTGGGTTCGACTCCTACCTCAGCCATCCTGGAAATGCCGGGATGGTACCTAACTTAAGGTTGCGGCCGCTTCCTTCCCTCTTCATTGTCTATCCCTTCCAATCTTTCCATCCCTCCGCAAGGCCCCTGTTCAGCATAGCAGGTGAGGCCGCCTGGGCGAGGTACTGGTCATCCTCCCCAGTTGTGTCCCCCGACCCAGAATCTGAAGCTCCAGGACACTGCCCTTGAGGCGATAGAGGTGGGATCCCTCACTGAGTCCGAGCGAAAAACCTACCCTGGAGGGTAAACAAATGAAGAAGAAGAAGTATTACTCAAAAGTATCGAATTTGTAGTGTCTATTGATAAATTGGAGACTTACTCTACGTTAGCAGTTTCCTCGAGAACATTCCTTTTCAATAACTTTCATGTGTAGAATCCAATGAATTGCGCTTACCTTCTCTGAGCATATATAATCAAGACGAAAATGAACCCATATATGATAATTACTCGAAATTAAGTAATCGATTTTTATAAGTAACCATAGGATAATCGATAAACTAATGACTGGTTTTCGAGATGATTTCAATATAAGACGAGTACTTTTATGAATGATTTTTTGCAACTTGCTTTACGTCGCACCGATACAGATAGGTCTTATGGCGACGATGGATGGGAAAGGGTTAGGAGTGGGAAGGAACCAGCCGTGGCCTTAATTAAGGTACAACCCCAGCATTTTCCTGGTCTGAAAATGGGAAACTGCGGAAAACCATCTTCAGGGCTGCCGACAGTTGGGTTTGAACCCACTATCTTCCAAATGCAAGCTTACAGCTGCGCGCACCTAACTGCACGGCCAACTCGCTCGGTTTATGAATAATTGCTTGAATGTATTTCCATTTGTACTGGATTTGGATGAAAAGCTGAAAACAATGGCTCTACAGCTGTGATATGTAAACAAAATCAAGTACGACCGATAAAAAAAATGAAATGGCGTATGGTTTATAGTGCCGGGAGTGTCCGAGGACATGTTCGGCTCGCCAGGTGCAGGTCTTTCAATTTGACTTCCGTAGGCGACCTGCGCGTCGTGATAAGGATGCGATGATGATGAAGACAAGATATACACCCAGCCCCCGTGCCAGCGAAATTAACCAATGATGGTTAAAATTTCCGACCCTGCCGGGAACCGAACCCGGGAGCCATGTGACCAAAGGCCAGCACGCTAACCATTCAGCCATGGAGTGGGACAGTACGAACGATGAAAGGAGAACATTAGTTAGTATACTTGAAAGAATATAAAATAATGTAAGTCTAATGTGTATTCTTGACAAGAAAGTAAAGTGGTTGACTCTGGAAGATATGTTCGGATTACGTGGTGTTCTGCGGAACTTCGAATAGGCCTATACAGCGTGAGTCTTCTGCTCCCTCCCCTACCCCTTCGAAAATACTTTTAGACCACACTTCGCACACACGCATTTTATAGACCACCTTCAAACATCAAGCCATGTCGATGTGTACCTATTACGGATTTTATCAAATACACTCTGTATAGCTATGAAGGCCTTTAGGATCGAGGAAGAGTAGCGCTTCTGAATGAACTCATTAGCCATTCGCAAAAGCGAATGAAACCTTATACACGTTGAAGAGTGCATTAGGTCTATACCAAGCGTAGTGGATAAAGGGTAATCTTCCTTCAACCGCCTACGTCTCACGTTAGCTCAATTGGAACCGGTAGTGAATTCATATGGCAGGATAAAATCGAATCCCCAGAGGTGCTGTTTATACATTTTTAATGTTCAAAACATACTACGAAAAAAGTAAATTTAAGTCATTTTCTCAACTGTGCCGAAAGTTGAAGGGTTAAAGGGCCCGGAAACTTTCAAACAGTGAGTCTTGGATATCTCTATTAAACTAGAAAAACAAATTTCGAAAATCACTTCCTGCCTAGATGCAGTTCCAGAAAAACAGCCTAAAATCGCTTGTTTCTGTACTTGTTTTCTTTTTGATTCACATCCTAGCCAAATTAACTTATTTTGTTTTGTTTTGCTATTTGCTTTACGTCGCACCGACTCAGATATGTCTTATGGCGACGATGGGACAAGAAAGGGCGGCATTAATTAATTAATTAATTAATTAAGCATTTGCCTGTTGTGGAAATGGGAAACCACGGAAAACCATCTTCAGGGCTGCCGACAGTGGGGTTTGAACCTACTATCTCCCGAATACTGTATACTGGCCGCACTTAAGCGACTGCAAGCTATCGAGCTCAGTAAATTAACTTATTTTAATAAGTCTGTCTCTAATGTGTTCCTTGGTTCCATACCCTCAGGCGTTTTTATTTTTTATTTTTTGAAAAATGTCCACACCGAATGTAGTTACAAGGGCTTAAGTGAAACTCTGTATTCAAGGTCTGTCTAGACTGACCTTGCCTGCAATGACTCACATTAGCGCTGGTAGTGGTGCTTAAGTGAAACAATGCATTGACTCACATTAGCGCTCGTAGTGGCAGAAAAAGGCAAATTGCTAATCTAATCGACCGGATAACGATGATTAAGGAAAGAATAGTAATATTTTTTTAGGAATAAATGAAGAATATATCATCATACTTTATTGTATTTCATTTACCTAAAATTCATAGCTCACATCCCTAGGATGTTTTCAACATTGAATTGCTTGCCTGAAGGGCTAGAACTGCGGCCTTTATTTCGCCTTCCTTCGCATGCATGTTGTCTCATAAATGTTTTCAGCGACTGGATGTTTATGTGGTCCTGAAAAGGGCCTTTTTATGATCAGGTGTGGACAGGAACAGTATGGCCGGTGGAAAGGATTTGAAGTCACAAGTTCGCTAACGCAGTATGTGCTCGAAATGGTGATTTTCTTTTTAATGCACATTTGGACACTGAGTTTGAAGGCTCTCAGGATCTTCTGGCTGTTGTGCGTTGACTACTTGTTTTAAATGACCCCACAGAAAAGAAGTCCAATGTTAACAAATCTGTTGATCTGGCGGGTCAGGGGACATGTCCTTCCCTTCCTACCCATTGACCTGCGTGTGTGGTATCCAGGTGGTTTCAGACGACTGCTGAATTGTGCGATGGAGCTCCGTCATGCTGAAACCACATGACCGTGCGGTCAGGGGCGCGCAGCTGCGAGCTTACATTTGGAGGATAGTGGGTTCGAACCCCACTGTCGACTTCCCTGAAGATGGTTTTCTGTAGTTCCCCAGTTTCACACCAGGAAAATACTGAGGCTGTATCTTAATTAGGGCCACGGCCGTTTCCTTCCTATTCCTAGCCCTTTTCTCTTCCATCTTCGTAAGACCTATCTGTTGTCAGTGCAACGTAACAAAATCCACAGTTCTAGCCCTTCAGGCAAGCAACTCAGTGTTGAAAACATCCTAGGGATATGAGCTACGAATTTTAGGTAAATAAAATATAATAAGGTAGAAGAATATATGCTTTATTTATTCCTAAAAGTGACAATTCTTTTCTTAATCATCGTTGTCCGTTATCAGCATTTTGCCTTGTTCTACCATCACGAGCGCTAATGTGTGTCACTGCATTGTTTCACGAGTACTAATGTAAGTCAATGTAGAGTTTCACTTAAGCTCTTATAACTACATTCGTTGCGGACATTTTTCCCCAAAAATCGAAAAACGACTGAGGGTATTGAATCAAGGAACACACTGCAGAAAAATTATGTAAATAAGTAAATATGGCTAGAATGTGAACCAAAAAGAAAACGAGTAAGGAAACAAGCGATTTTAGGCTGTTTTTCTGGAACTGCATTTAGGCCGGAAGTGATTTTCGACATTTTTTTAAAGTTTGATAGAGCTATCCAAGACTTGCAATTTGAAACCCTTTCGGGCCCTTTAGTCCTTTAGTTGAGGGAATTGATTAATTTTACGTTTTTCGTAATATAATAATAATAATAATAATAATAATAATAATAATAATAATAATAATAATAATAATAATAATAATAATAATAATAATAAACACTTTATTAATCATCATAATTATTAAAGATACAGCACACAAATTGTGCATTGTATAAACAAAATTTGTCATATCTACTGTCACCTCTCACTATTACAAAATTTCACAATGGATAAACCCCGGTTTTTGCATGTGATTACGTGATATCGACTGCAATGCTCACTGCACAGCTTGCAAACACAGGTTTCGTCGGGGTCATGGAAATACTCGGTGTTGCACAGTTTATGGTGATACCCATGGACCGCCATCGAGTTAACGAAATGTCGCATATCTTGATTAGTTTTTGTCCATGTTCTATTCATCATCGCCTCCGTTGAGTAGAAATCGAGCCAGATTTCTTCCCTCTTCTTCACTCTGTCCTGCATTAATATTTCCCAAGCATCTGTGGATGGAAACCCTCGCTTCATTCGGAGGTCCTCGATGAAGAAGATTTCCTTTGCAAGTTCATATGCAAGCCTTGATTTTGTGTATTTTGATATTCCCAGTGTAGCTTTCAGGAAGCGCGACTAGACTGCTTCGATTGTCTTCAGCTCAGCCAGACCCAGTTTATCCCATATAATGTCTAGTCCGTATGTGGCAATTGGCGCAATTTTCGCATCGAATAGTTTCATAGCAGTTTCTAGTGAAAGCTTGGTAATTGTTTTAATATCATATATTGCTTTGGTGGCCGCCGTTGCTCTAGACTTTATGTGAATTCTATAGGTTGTTGCTGTTGTTTGCATGATCAGTCCCTACCTTGTCTTCTAAGAAATGTTTTCAACATGAGAAAAAGCATTCTGCGTAGGCAGTGTCGTAGCTGGCTGGTCCAATGAGTAGTCGGTGCGAAAGGAAAAGAGTGGGAGAGGGAACATAACATGTTCACGCAACCAATTTAGCTGTTGGTTTTAACGCAGAAAACATGATCAAAATGCGAAAAAGAAACGTGTTTAATATTGTAAATAAACGTCTGCATACTAATATTTTTAAATAACTATAGCTTAAAAAAAGTCAGGTGCATCACACCCGAGTTTTGATATGCGTTCTGCAGATTGCGTTTTGCATTTAACTCGCTTGCTTCCTTCTTGAGACTAGCTAGGCGAAATTAAAGGGAGTATTCACGATGCCCAGAACAAAGCAAAGATGTATTTGCATGTTTCATTGATGATGAGAATGCATTCGACAGAGTGAAACGTAACAACTGATAGAGATTCTCCAGCAGAAACGGTTAGTCATACTCATAACATATATCCGCATCATACAAACTCTTTACTGTAGCAAGAAAACCACAGTCAAGTTTGGACGAACAAGAACTTCAGAGATAAGCATCAAACGAGGAGAACGCCAAGGTTGCAAACTTTCACCGCTCCTATTCAACCTCTATACCGATCACATCTTCAAAGAAACCGTACATGCTAACTTACTGAGCTAGATGTGAAAGTAAATGGAGTCTTTACAAACAATATTAGATACGCAGATGACACCCTAATTATATACGATACCATTTAAGGTCTTCAAGGACTGTTCAGTAGAATTCATCTCAATGAATTAAGATATGGACTAAACGCCAACACCACAAAAAACATGTTAATGGTATTACCAGTAGCAACCATGAAGGTGGTTCCACTTCATTAAATAAACAAAGCGTTGAACGAGTAAGTCAGTTCATATACCTTGGGAACACCATAACAGACAATCTAGACCCTAAAAAAGAAAAAAAAAAAAAGAGAGAGAGATCAGGCGCCGTATTGAGAGTTCCAGATCATCTTTCCAAAATAGGTCATTCTTTCGTGCGGGTTATCTAAACCTCAAACTCAGGAAAAAAGCTATTGAGATGTTACGTCTGGTCAGCATTGTTTTATGGCACAGAGACCTGGACTGTAAAGCTTCCTCCATGAACAGATTATAGGCCATTGGAATGTGGTTACGTAAGAGAATGTTCAGAATAGCCTGAACAGATTTTATAACCAACAATGAAGTGTTAAGGAGAGCTAGAGCAGAGTGTGAGCTGACAAACATCATCAAAGCCAGGAAATCAGGTTATTTAGGCCATGTTGTACGAGGTAGAAAGTATTACTCGCACACTTTTTAGTGATAGATCGTTGCCTATGTTATAATACAAGGCCTGGAAATAGAGCCCGTAAAACGCTGTGGAAGTGGTTACACTGAAGTTCAATGCCGGGCCGCTAGGATCGCTATCTTGCCCCCTGTCTACCAGGCTCGCGCCTTTAAACGTGTTCATTAACTGAGTTGGTTGTGAATGTACTGTATTATGTATTTGCCTGATGTTAAGCATTCGCAGTTCCAGTCATGGTTTATTCACGAGAAAATAAAGGTAGTGGAATTTCGTTTCACAAGTTTCCAGTGAATATTCGAAACATTATACAGAGGAAGTATTACGCATGAGATACGACTTCAAGCTGATGAAATTAGACCTCTGTTCCTAAGTTTTGATCCGAGTTACGTCATAAGAATCGGACGGTCCCAAAATTTGTCACTGGACTTTTTTTAAACGATGCTACCGTGATCGGCGATCATTTGAGAGGCATCTTCAAACTCAGAAATCTTAAATTA
Source organism: Anabrus simplex (assembly GCF_040414725.1). NCBI lineage: Eukaryota > Metazoa > Arthropoda > Insecta > Orthoptera > Tettigoniidae > Anabrus > Anabrus simplex. Next base: position 60,635,625 of record NC_090273.1, on the reverse strand, counting down.
GGAAATCAACGAGGAAAATAATTTGCCCAACAAATTTCACGAAAATGAATGTAGCAAGAGCTAAAAATATTGTCTTTTCCCCTGAAACAATCTCTGGTTTGTAAAGTATGGAGGTGGTTTTGTCCCGAGAGCATAAAATACAGTTTAAAATAAGCCATTTGTTTTATTGAGCATTTTATTAAATTGTTCAATGCGCATAACGTCTGCAACACCTCACATGGGACATATTCAGGAACGAGAACAAACGAGCATCTTTTAACCGGGCGAGTTGGTCGTACGGTTAGGAGCGCGCGGCTGTGAGCTTGCATCCGGGAGATAGTGGGTTCGAATCCCACTGTCGGCAGCCCTGAAGATGGTTTTCCGCGGTTTCCCATTTTCACACCAGGCAAATGCTGGGGCTGTACCTTAATTAAGGCCACGGCCGCTTCCTTCCCACTCCTAGCCCTTCCCTGTCCCATCGTCCCCACAAGACCTATCTGTGTCGGTACGACGTAAAGCGACTAGCCAAAAAAAAAAAAAAAAAAGCTTCCTTCCAACTCCTAGGCCTTTCCTATCCCATCGTCGCCATAATACCTATCTGTGTCGGTGTGATGTAAAGTCACTAGCAAAAAAAAAAAAAAAAAGAAAGCACCTTTTAGTACTGAAGATGAACTCCTCAGTTGGTTAATTAATGATTTCCTGTCACATATTAAGAAACTTAAAAGGCAATCAGAGAAAGTAAAAAGGAATCAAGAGAGAAATATATCAGGCATAGATCTTGACTACCCAGTCCACTGTGGCCTGCGTAAAATACCTCATAAGTATACATCTGCATTATGGATATATATATATATATATATATATATATATATATATATATATATTTTGCTATTTGTTTTACGTCGCACCGACACAGATAGGTCTTATGGCGACGATGGGATAGGATAGGCCTAGGAATGGGAAGGAAGCGGACGTGGCCTTAATTAATGTACAGCCCCAGTATTTGCCTGGTGTGAAAATGGGAAAACACGGAAAACCATCTTCAGGGCTGTCGGGAACCTAACGAGCTATGGCATCGAGCTCTTCTTCAGCTACCTAAGACGCCAAGCGGAATACAATGACATTATGGTTCATGTGGCAAAAGAAAAAAACAGACTGTAAAGGCTGTTTAGAACATATCTGTTCTCCAGCTACTCAAAGTCCAACATTGTGTCTTATTCGTTTTCAAGATCGAGGAGCCCTCAGATACCGAAAATCGTCTGTGGCACTTCTGCAGTGAACGATGGAATTTGTCACTTGCGCTACGCAGTACTTGTCCCGAAGAGAGTTACTAAAAGGTGTACGTTTATTTTTTCGAAAGACATGTTCAACAGTGAAATTAAATGTGGAAAGTGTAAAGGCGACAAACCACCTCTTTTTCTACAATGAAAATTTCTGATACCTCTGTTAGACAACGTTGCTTTGAGCCACTCAAGTAGAAGAGAGAAAGTTTTGAAACTTGATAAGAAGCCCCTCAGAAGGAAAGTTTTGAAACTTCAGTGACATATCCAAGCCAATGCAGCACCGCTCTATAAATACAGTACTGTCAATACTCGCAAAAACATTCAGCTCTTTTTATTTAGGATGTAATTTCCTTATTGACATATACGGCCATGCGAATACAAGGGGGCGAGAACGCGATCCTAGCGGCTGAATGGTGAACTAGGAAGCAACCCGTTTCCACGAGTGCATTTCAAGGCCTTGCATTATAGCGTAGGCAACGGATAGATGGACACCATAGTGCTGAATCGGTCGACCTCGGCAATCTTCGAGATTCGTATTGGCAACCTTTGAAACACAAACTATGAATCGTTTATGCATCGCTGTGCGACATCTGGCGTACACTTTACGTACTAATACTGGTTTTGTTTACACAGCAAAGCCAAACTATAGAATTCAGCAACTGCAAAATGACCTCGATAATGTTGTGAGATGGACAGCAAGCAATGGTATGTTGATAAGCGGGGTTAAAAGTCAGGTTGTGTGTTTTACAAGTAGAAAAAGTCCTCTGAGTTTTAATTACTGAATTGATGGGGTGAAAGTTCCTTTTGGGGATAATTGCAAGTATCTGGGTGTTAATATAAGGAAAGATCTTCATTGGGATAATCACATAAATGGGATTGTAAATAAAGGATACAGATCTCTGCACATGGTTATGAGGGCGTTTAGGGATTGTAGTAAGGATGTAAAGGAGAGGGCTTATAAGGCTCTGGTAAGACCCTAACTAGAGTATGGTTCCAGTGTATGGGACCCTCACCAGGATTACTTGATTCAGGAACTGGAAAAAAATCCAAAGAAAAGCAGCTCGATTTGTTCTGGGTGATTTCCGACAAAAGAGTAGAGTTACAAAAATGTTGCAAAGTTTGGGCTAGGAAGAACCGGGAGAAAGGAGACGAGCTGCTCGACTGAGTGGTATGTTCCGAGCTGTCAGCGAAGAAATGGCGTGGAATGACATTACTAGACGAATAAGTTTGAGTAGCGTCTTTAAAAGTAGGAAAGATGACAATGTGAAGATAAAGTTGGAATACAAGAGGACAAATTGGAGCAAATATTCATTTATAGGAAGGGGAGTTAAAGATTGGAATAACTTACCAAGGGAGATGTTCAATAAATTTCCAATGTCATTGAAATCAGTTAAGAAAAGGCTAGGAAAACAACAGATAGGGAATCTGCCACCTGGGCGACTGCCCTAAATACAGATCAGAAATGTTATATAATGTGTGTGTGTGACACAGTTGTTGGCTTAAGAAGGTTTAGAAAATTCATTATTGATTCAATTCAGATTTCATTTCCATTCAGATCTCAGTATTACCGAAACCAAGAGAGCTCCCTCCTTACTCCTCACTGCGTACACAAATCTATCACTAAAAAGTGTGCGAGTAATACGGGTTTCTACATATTTTACAAGGAAAGATAGAAGACTGGACATGCATAAACAACACCGAACAACTCTTCAAGTTAGCTAAATAAAGGGGTGATGGCCAACGTTTACGAGACCAGAGATGGCACTTGAAGAAGAAGAAGAAGAAGAAGAAGAAGAAGAAGAAGAAGAAGAAGAAGAAGAAGAAGAATTCACTGTCTGACTTCGCCCTCTTCCGAACAATATCAGGCACGACCATACTTCACAGATTCCTTGTACGGAAGTCGTGCGCTAAATGGATCACATGGATCTCACTTGATGTGAGATTTTCTCAGGCGCTACACTTCTTTCATCTTTTCTACCATTCTTCAGGCTAAGTTGTTCGTTACAGTCTTCATTTTCTGGATAGCACGACTCACTTTCCACCTGCACACTTTGTGTTTGGATGTTTATCTGTCTTGAATGTCTGAGTCTGTTATTCCAGCATCCTTCATGTCTTCTCTGACGTTGACGTTCTGTGTAGTCGAAGTTCTGTTTCGTCAGTCGGGTGCCCTTCATTCTCGTGATGTGCCCGCAAAATTTCAGTCGACGTTTTATCATGTCCGGTATAATGTTCGATGTCTGTTCAGCCTCTTGTCTATTCCACAACCTGTATCCTTCTTCTGTCTTTTTGGGTCCTAGAATTTTTCTAATGATTCTTCTCTCTAGTCTCCTGGTGTTTTCCAATTTCTGGTTTGATGACGGTGTTGTAATGTCTTACTTTTTTGGTATTACGTGATGTGATAAGCATGCTTTATTATTATTATTATTATTATTATTATTATTATTATTATTATTATTATTATTACATCAGCTTCGATGGACAGGTCATGTAATTGGCATGCCTGGGTGACGTTTCCCAAAACAAATCGTGTACTTTCAGTTGAAGGTCGAACAGAGAAAACAGGGTGCGCAACGAAAACGCTATAAAGACGTTCTGAAGGCGAATCTAAAGAAATGCCAAATTGACCCTGTAAATTGGGAGGTCGCGGCATCCACTTGTCCAGAATGGCGTCGCCTCGTCACCAAGGGCTTCTATTCTTTGAACTACAGCGAGGAAACTTCTGGCCGACAAACGCAATGCTAGGAAAGAGCGTATGAATAGTAGAAGTATCAACCCTCAAGGACCAGTGACTACCCAAGACACCGTGTGCCAACATTGTGGAAGAGTCTGTGGTTCCAGAATATGTATTATACAGACATCAAAGAACTCATGTGATTTGAACTTTACCTTTGGAAGACAATCATACTTCTTAACGAGTGATAGAATAATAATAAAATATTTTTATTACTTATGTATGTATGTATGTATGTATGTATGTATGTATGTATGTATGTATGTATGTATGTATGTATGTATGTGTGTGTATGTACTCGTATGTATGTATGTATGTATGTATGTATTATTTATTTAATCCGTTTACCCTCCAGGTTGGTTTTCCCCCGCGGACTCAGCAAGGGATCCCACCTCTACCGCCTCAAGGGCAGTGTCCTGGAGCTTCAGACTCTGGGTCGGGGGATACAACTGGGGAGGATGACCAGTGCCTCGCCCAGCGGCCTCACCTGCTATGCTGAACAGGGGCCTTGCGGGGGGATGGGAATACTGGAAGGGATAGGCAAGGAAGAGGGAAGGAAACGGCCGTGGCCTTAAGTTAGGTACCATCCCGGCATTTGCCTGGAGGAGAAGTGGGAAACCACGGAAAACCACTTCCAGGATGGCTGAGGTGGGAATCGAACCCACCTCTACTCAGTTGACCTCCCGAGGCTGAGTGGACCCCGTTCCAGCCCTCGTACCACTTTTCAAATTTCATGGCAGAGCCGGGAATCGAACCCGGACCTCCGGGGGTGGCAGCTAATCAAACTAACCACTACACCACAGAGGCGGACCATTATTATTATTATTATTATTATTATTATTATTATTATTATTATTAGTAGTAGTAGTAGTAGTAGTAGTAGTAGTAGTAGTAGTAGTAGTAGTAGTAAGTTTGGCCTAAGTCGAGGACTTAGTTTTAATGCTGGAATGTTGCTAAAAGCTTGCCATCTAAGATCTTGATAAGAAATTCAGCGAGTGTGTTATGGAAAGCAACATTTCTAAGGATCTGTACTATGGCAGCCAGATAAATGTGCGGTTTAAATTTATGCGGCGGATTGTACATTTATCCGGAAGTTGGGCTGAAAATGCGTACCAGTACTACGACTTTCGTTTATATGCACTCTGGAGGAATATTCTCTAGTTTAGCTATGCCGAAGACAGAGTGACAGTTGAACGTCTTATCTGGGACTCGGCTATAAGAATCAAGATGGTTGCATATCGTGATGAATCTGCATCCGCATGATGCTATTTTATGTGTATATTTATAAAATACATTACACTTTCTGTCCAGCTGTCAGTGGGTGTTTTTTGATTTTTCGAGTTAGCAAGTTGTTCCTACTAACTACATGAGCTTGGCAGAAAACTTTTTTTTTTTTTTTTTTTTTTTTTTTTTTTTTTTTTTTTTTTTTTTTTTTTTTTTTTTTTTACCAACTAAATGTTGGTCTGCTGGGTACTAGAGGTGGAAAATCATCTTCAGGGCTGCCGACGGTGGGGTTCGAATCCACCATCTTCTGAATGCAAGTACATCGCTACTCGATCTGTAATGCGTAGGAAAGTTGCTCGTTGCCTCCGTGGCTCAGGCGGTAGCACGCCGGCCTCTCACCGCTGGGTTCCGCGGTTCAAATCCCGGTTGCTCCGTGTGAGATTTGTGCTGGAAAAAGTGGAGGCGGGACAGGCTTTTTCCCGGGTAGGCTGGTTTTCCCTGTTATCATTCATTCCAGCAACGCTCTGCAATATCATTTCATTTCATCGGTCAGTCATTAATCATTACCCCATTGGAGAGCGACAGGCTTCGGCAGCCAGTACAATATTCCTATCCTCGCTGCTAATAGAGGCTTCATTCATTCCATCCCTGACCCGGTCGAAAGACTGGAAACAGGCTGTGGATTATTATTATTATTATTATTAATATTATTATTATTATTTGAGGTTCCTCACTTTCAATCTTTATCTGAAGATACATCAGCAACCGTCGTTAATCGTCAAGAAACAAAGAAGACTATTTGAAAATCATTGTGTCTTGCGTTATTGAGCGGGATTATGCGTAGGATAACATTCGGGTTGTTTAACGAATTACAAGCTAAGCTTATAGCCATACCAGAACGCGCGGGGGTAACCATGAAATATTAGGAATTGCTCTTCTGTGAATGGACTCATGGTCCGTGAAAATCGAGTGAGTCAGGCCTCGATGCGTTTTATTGCTGGCAGCGTCCCAGTGGGATTTGGGCTAACGTAGGAACACGTGTTCTGTTAGAGATATTTCTACACTGACGTTTAAGGACATAAATGTAATCATGCCAAAGGAAACACCTTTGTTTCTACCTTATTATTATTATTATTATTATTATTATTATTATTATTATTATTATTATTATTATTATTAATAATAATACGGGGGAGAGCAGGTGAAGGGCCGTCCCGCTGGACTTTTGTGACAACATCGCCCGAGAGAAGTCTGACTTTGAGTGAAATGAAAGGCACGTTAGGTAGTAATTTCAGTACAGTTTTATTTAAAACTACAATAGATGACGGATGGCACTGTAGTGGAGAACTGTCAGGACATTAAACAAATAAAAGTGATTCACTGATTGTATTTGTTATAATGATATTATTTATTGCGACCGGGCGAGTTGGCCGTGCGGTTAGGGGTGCGCAGCTGTGAGCTTGCATTCGGGAGATAGTGGGTTCGAACCCCACTGTCGGCTGCCCTGAAAATGTTTTTCGGTGGTTTCCCATTTTCACACCAGGCTGTACCTTAATTAAGGCCACGGCCTCTTCCTTCCCACTCCTAGACCTTTTCTATTCCACCGTCACCATAAGACCTATCTGTGTCGGTGCGACATAAAGCAAATTGTAGAAAATAAGTATTGCGAAGTCTTATCTGGCTGGTCGTCTATTATTATTATTAATATTATTATTATTATTATTATTATTATTATTATTATTAGTAGTAGTAGTAGTAGTAGTAGTAGTAGTAGTAGTACCGGGCTGAGTGGCTCAGCCGGTTGAGGCGCTGGCATTCTGATCCCAACTTGGCAGGTTCGATCCTGGCTCATTCCGGTGGTATTTGTAGGTGCTCAAATACGTCAGCCTCGTGTCTCCGAAAACCTTAAAAATTAGTTAGCGAAACGTAAAAGGAATAACGTTACTATTATTATCACTACTTGTAGTGAACTTTAAAATGAAGCGAGCTTTTCTGGAGAAAGAAATGTTCCAATGAATGGACCCTTCCATTCTTCTCATAGTATGTAGCAGTGGGAGTCGATGCAGCTACGGGTCTCGTGTGCAAGCTGTCAGAACGGACTTGTGCATCAGAGGTTCAAAAGTATAACGCAGATGTGCCTACTTGCTAGATGTTTCACTGCTGGACAAAGATGTCGCGTATGAGCGCTGACTCGTTGTTCATCTCTATCAACGCATTCTTCAGATTATCCCAGTTATTTCTAGGGCCGGCCACCCAAGCTAATTTTGGTTTTGGCTGGATGCCCCTCCTGACACCATGTGATTTTCGAGATGAAAATTTCAACTCAAGATCGACCGGGATTCCAGCCTCAGTCTTTTCGGGTTGGAAGACAGCATCTAAACCACTGAGTTGATCACACCTTAGGCTGTTTGTCTTTCACAGATAGCCGTAAAGTTTAGAAACAAGTTAAACCATTTTCAGAGAAACAAGTGGATTTGTGGTTCACTTAGTCATGCAATAGGATCGAGTGGACGGAGGATAAGTACGGATTGATACACCATCAATATTTATATTTCAGGTTTCAAACATTCTACCTGTTCCAGTTTTGATTACAGCCTTATTCTGTATTAATACCTTCAAAGTTATTAAAGTAAATTAAGAAATAGTACGAAATATTTTACTTGTAGAGAATAATATGGATACATACTTTACTACTTTACAACTATTTTTTCTGGTACGTCGCAGCGCTTCCGTATGAGTTTTGTTTGTCTAACACTTTCATGTGTGATGTCTTTGCTCACTGAAGTTGTTTTAATTAATTAGGTGTCGTTTTCTTCGTGTTGCTCATTCGTTTTGCGCCCTAACTCATTCATTCATTAAATGCTATATTTATTGGTCCAGGGATCATGCTATTTTTCTTTCAACAAAAAAGTACAGCAATATATTTATTCTATTTCTGTTCAACTTGAACAGTTCTCTCCACAATTACAACACCAGACGAAGTCATCATCTTCATATAATGCAAAATAATTCTTCACGATATGGCGTAAAAGGTTTAAGACACCAAATGTTTACACTGTACAATTCATTACCCTCATGTCTTAAAGAAATGCCGTATCTGCCTTAAAATTATTCAGTAAAAGGATAAAATCATTATATTTTGTAGAACACATGGATGTGTGACATGCTAATTGATCGCGATTATGTTTTTGCCTATTAACTGAGTACTTATAGTTTTACTTATAGCTCGATTAGTAGTATTTAATATTAAGCCAATTAATATTATTTGCAGCGCATTCATGATATTATAAATAGTAAGTTTTAATATTCTAGTATGGTGCCCGTGAGACTGATTTTATTAGTTATTTTGTGTATAGTTAGTAGATACAATAAGTGTTTAATTTTATCTTATATTTTGTAAATCATTGTTTATGTTGGCTGTACTGTACTGCCCCTTTTGCATGAGGCTTGGCTCATAGAGGACTTGATTAAATAAATAAATAAATAAATAAATAAATAAATAAATAAATAAATAAATAAATAAATAAATAAATAAATAAATAAATAAATAAATAAATAAATAAATAAATAAAGTATGATAGGAGTGTGTACCTTCCACTACATGAGCCTTCAGAGCCTGCATTAGAAAGGATATTCCGCCTTCGCTATACGTTTCTTACGGACAAAAGTATACCATACAACAAATTCTCCTACTGAGTACGTTCATAATTATTTGTTCAAAGAATATATTTCAAAGTAACGGAACCCATCAAAATCGGGTAAAATTCATTTTGAAAGGATCCTCTTCATTATAATATATAGATAGTCATTTGAAGGAATTCCCCCTTTTAAACAGAATTTCAACAGTATTGCTTTTTTTATGGCCTGGCAACATCAATCAGTGTTGTCGGGATTTCAACAAACAAATACCCAATACATCGCCTCGTTAATTTCCAGAACAAAGTCCTCAGACATTGGATTTAGAGTAATGAGATTCTTTACTTCACTGTATTTTTAATGATGTACTTGAGTGTGTTTTGACTGTGGCTTTCAACGAGGGAGAGATCTTAATGGATGTACGATCCTCTCTAAGAAGATTATTTAGTGGCGTGCCTGCGTTCTGTAACCCTCTAATTGCTTCGTCAACTTTATGCCTGCGAGTCAACATATTGATCAAACACCTCGAACCCAGTCTTGATGACATAGAAGGGTTGATTAAGAAGAGTAGATCGAGGGGAGGTTTCTGGAAAGAAAAAAAGGGTTATAGTTTTCGTACTGTGTCCATCGTGCTGAAACTGACATAAGTCTCAACGGTACTAGGAAAATGAAATGTCGTATGGCTTTTAGTGCCGGGATATCCCAGGACGGGTTCGGCTCGCCAGGTGCAGGTCTTTCTATTTGACACCCGTAGGCGACCTGCGCGTCGTGATGAGGATGAAATGATGATGAAGACAACACATACACCCAGTCCCCCTGCCATTGGAATTAACCAATTAAGGTTAAAAATCCCCGACCCGGTCGGGAATCGAACCCGGGACCCTCTGAACCGAAGGCCAGTACGCTAACCTTTCAGCCAACGAGTCGCACACGGTACTAGGAGAAGGCAAGGGAGACCAGTGGTTGGTGATTTGGGGGAGGGGATGAAGGGGGGGGGGAGGCATTTGTTAACAAAAATGTTCAAGTCCCGTTGTCTTATCAGTTAATTCGTCTCTTTATTTTCTTTAATTACTAACAAACCCGGGAACTTTTTGCTGTCTGAAACATTTTTTGTACCCCGCCCCCACTTCTAATTCTCAGCCGCCACTATTGAAGGAGACACGGATGAGTTGAGCGACATAGAGACTTTGAGTGCAATTTCCCTCTTCCCCAAGATCTTCTGTACACATTCCATTCAAATGCTCGGATTTTACTTTATTTCAACTCTTGCACAATCACTCGAATCCTACACCAGAAATAAAATGAAATGGCGTAATGGCTTTTAGTACCGGGAGATCCCAGGACGGGATCGGCTCGCCAGGTGCAGGTCTTTCGATTTTACTCCCGTAGGCGACCTGCGCACCGTGATGAGGAGGAAATGATGTTGAAGACAACACATACACCCAGCCCCCGTGCCAAGGAAATTAACCAATGACGGTTAAAACTCCCTATCCTGCCGGGAATTGAACCCGGCACCCCTGGAAACAAAGGCCAGCACGCTAACCATTTAGCCATGGAGCCGGGCTACCAGATTAGAGTATGAGACGTATGTGATCCCAAAGTTCCAGAACCTCTCGATAGATACCGCAATGGCACTATTTACGCTTAAAGTCACCCCAATGCGAACGCCGTGACAGTTCCCCCAGCCGCCAGCCTTCTCACCTTCTCCGCACATCTTCTTCACCGTAACAGTCGCCCCGACCTGAGAGACGGCGTCACTGTCTAAGAGGCCCACCTCCCCCTTCAGGGGACGAATGAAAACATTTTAGTAGGAGTAGTCCAACGTATGGTATCCAGGTGATATGACATTAACTGACTGTAATAAACCTAAGAAGACTGGAAAATATAAAGGTTAGACACTTGAAACAAGTCCTCAGATTTCAAAATATACCGAAAAATGAATGGCATATTATATCATAGCCAATGAGTCATTCATCTTGGCGGACATCATGTCTGATACTGCAGTATCGATTGCTGTACTAGAAGAAAGACGGGGAAAGAAAACCTCAGCAGATTTCAGGAGAGTTCTTCAACACGGAAGTAGTGAAGAACAGTAGTTGGAGAGGGCCTAACTACAAGTTACGCCACACATCAGAAAACTGTGTCACATCATGCATGCACAGCAGCGGGGACTGGGAATTAAAAGTGCGGGAGCAAAATAATACACAGACAACAAACAGAATCCGGGTTTGTCGGATATAGTTGACGGATGGTGTCGTGGGGGATACACATACATTAAAACTAAAAAAGTTCCAAAATGGTAAGTTTTTTGATGATCTCTGAGCGACTACTACTACTAAAATGTTTTCATTCCTCCCCTGAAGGGCGAGGCGGGCCTCTTAAGACGGTGACGCTGTCTTTCAGGCTGGGAGATTTGTGACGGTGAAGGAGATGCTCGGAGAAGGTGAGGGGGTAGGCGGCCGTGGCCTATACTAGGAACTCACCCGGCATACGCCTTAGTGCAGGAGAATGGAAAACCACGGAAAACTATTCTCAGGACAGCCGACGGTTGGGGCCAGCCGTGAGCTCCAGCCCTGTCCCGTCTCCCGAATGCAGAGGCGTAGAGCCACGGTTGAGCCGTGGCCGCCCCTCCTCTGCTCGGTTGGTCGGTCAGAGTGCAGAGCTGTTGGATCACGGACCAGTCGTGGCTACTTGAGGGCTCTGAGGGAATTTCGACAGAGAGGTAAAGGTTGACAGTTTACACACTTCCATCAGCAATCCAGAAAATGAATCAGTAATGTTGGCTCTGTCGTTGGAGTGTCACGACGAGAGAGAATTCAAAGACATGTTAAATGTCGTAAGTCAGTGGTCCTCAAACTGTGGTACACGTGAAGCCTTCAGGGAAGAAATAAAGAAAATTTGAAATTTGGAAATGAATAAGAAGAAAGTTAAATTTGTATAGCCTATATGGAGCCACGCTTCGCTTGGAAGTTTCACCTGGATTGCTGATGGATGTTTTCCAGTTCGTCAGCGAGAGCCAGAGGACAGGTAGATGCAGTGTCAACAATCCCGGACTTTTTGTGAATTTGCCAGCGAACACCCGGGTTCATTTGGATATAAGTGCAGCATACCTCATGGTGAATACCAACACAGTTAAAATTCCGTATGTACACGATTTCATACAACGTTATCCTTAAATGAGTGTACGCACAATCACTTTGTTAGCTTTAAATAATTTAAAAAGTAATGCTGTTGAAAACATCAAAAGCAACATACAAACTTTTATACTGACAATATGAACTGCCTGCAAAATTAAATTACTGTGTGAAAAAAAATACGCAACATAAAGCACGCTCTCTAATTCTCCACGCACATTCCAGAGAGCTTTGAGAACACAGAATTGTGCTGTGGAAATACACGTAGGAAAGGTAGCCTATTTTAAATGTGAAACACATGACGTGGGAAAAGAGGGATTGTTCGGGCTGTTATGTTATTGTGTTTTTAAAGTTAAATTGTAAGTTTCACGAAGAAGTAAAGTCCTGTCAGTTTTTATTATCAATCAGTCACTACTGATCTGCATTTAGGGCAGTCGCCCAGGTGGCAGATTCCCTATCTGTTGTCCTCCTAGCCTTTTCTTAAATGAGCGCAAGGAAATTGGAAAATTATTGAACATTTCCCTTGGTAAGTTATTCCAATCCCTAACTCCCCTTCCTATAAACGAATATTTGCCCAAATTTGTCCTCTTGAATTCCAACTTTATCTTCATATTGTGATCTTTCCTACTTTTAAAGACACCACTGAAACTTATTCGTCTACTGATGTCCGCCCATGCCATCTCTCCTCTGAATAATGCTGACTTTTTTAGATCGTCACATACACACTCTCCTTGTTCATTAATGATTCCTGGAATGTCCTTCTTTGAACCTGTTTCTGCCTTAAAATACCTATACATACTCTTCCATTTTTCACTAAAATTTGTATGACCACCAATTATGCTTGCCATCATGTTATCCTTAGCTGACTTCTTTGCTAGATTCAATTTCCTAGTAAGTTCCTTCAATTTCTCCTTACTTCCATAACCATTTCTAACTCTATTTCTTTCCAGTCTCCACCTCCTTCTTAGTCTGTTTACTTCTCTGTTATAATATAGTGGATCCTTATCATTCCTTACCACCTTTAAAGGAACAAACCTATTTTCACATTCCTCAACAACTGCTCTAAACCCATCCAAGAGTCTGTTTACATTTTTATTTACCACTTTCCAGCGATCATAGTTACTTTTTAAAACCTCCCTCCTGCCTGTTTTATCGGCCATATGGTACTGCCTAATAATCCTAATTTTAATACCTTCCTTCTTTCACATTTATTTTTAACTACGACAAAAACAGCTTCGTGATAATACCATCTATTACTTCGGTTTCTCTATAGAGCTCATCTGGTTTTATCAGCACCACATCCAAAATATTCTTCCCTCTAGTTGGTTCCATCACTTTCTGAATCAGGTGCCCTTCCCATATTAACTTATTTGCCATTTGTTGGTCATGCTTCCTGTCGTTCGCATTACCTTCCCAATTGACATTTGGTAAATTGAGATCACCTGCTACTATCACACTCCTTTCCATATCATTTCCAACATAGCTGATTATCTTATCAAATAATTCTGAATCAGCGTCAGCGCTACCCTTTCCCGGTCTGTACACTCCAAAGACATCAAGTTGCCTATTATTGTATCTTTAGAGAAGAGCCTTACACCCAGAATTTCATGTTTTTCATCCTTAACTTTTACGTAGCTTACAAATTCTTCTTTCATCAGAATGAATACTCCTCATCCTACCGTTCCTATCCTATCTCTACGATACACACTCCCTACTTGATTTCCAGTTCCCTGTTCGCTTAACACCGCTCCCTAGGTCACCCCATTTCCCTGAATGTACCTGCCTATAACCCTTCTAAATAAGTTTCCTAACTTATATGTACAGTACCACTGCGGTTTAAGTGAAGGCTATCTGGGCGCAGATCCCTGTCTCCTACCCACCCATTAGGATCTAGAAATCTCACTCCCAGTTTCCCAAATACCCACTCCATAGTCTCATTTAAATCCCCAATCACCTTCCAGTCAGTATCCCTCCTACAGAGTATTCCACTGGTAACAATCTCCGCTTCCTTAAACTTAATCCGTGCTGCATTTACCAGATCCCACACATCCCCAACTATGTTGGTACTTATACCTGCTTGCCTTACATTGTTAGTACCAACGTGAAACACTACTACCTTCTCCTTTCCCTCTTCCTTCTCTTCTACATTCCTCAACATCTGCCTCAACCTAATTCCTGGATAACACTCTACCCTGGTTCCCTTTCCTCCATACACTTTCCCCACATGTCTAACGATGGAATCCCCCATGACCAGAGCCTCAACCCTACCCACCTCCTCTGATCCCCTCCCCTCCTTGTCCGCCCTATCTTTGCTGATAGCTCCAGAAGCTACTTCCTCCTCCCTTTTCTCCCTCCCATGACCTTGTTCCACCTGTCTTTTCCTTTCCATTACACTACATTTCCCTTTCCTACCTTTTCCCTTCCTCCTCCTTACACACATCTCAGCGACAGTTCCCTGTTCCTCATCTTCCCTCGGTTGTTCTACCTGCAGTGACTCGTACCGATTTCTAACAGACACCTGTCCTGAATTCTGATCCTGAACAGAGCCCTTAGCCTGCAATCTCCTTCCCCTTAAAACATTAGACCACCTGTCTTCTACAATTCCCCTATTTCCTTCCCATCCCTCCTTTACTGTGTTGATGGGGTGATAGTACCTCAGGGGAACATTGTAAGTACTTAGATGTTAATATAAGGAATGATCTTCATTGGTGTAATCATAATAACGAGGTAGTTGAGAAAAATCACAGATATCTTCACATGGTTATGAGCGTATTTAGGGGTTGTAGTAAGGATGTAACCGAGCTCGATAGCTGCAGTCGCCTAATTGCGGCCAGTATCCAGTAATCGGGAGATAGTGGGTTCGAGCCCCTCTGTCGGCAGCCCTGAAGATGGTTTTCCGTGGTTTCCCATTTTCACACCAGGCAAATGCCAGGACTGTACCTTAATTAAGGCCACGGCCGCTTCCTTCCACTTCCTAGGCCTTTCCTATCCCATCGTCGCCATAAGACATATCTGTGTCGGTGCGACGTAAAGCAAAAAATAAGTAAGGATGTAAAGTCTCTGGTAAGACCGCAGTGTATGGGACCCTCACCAGCACTACTTGATACGAGAACTGGAAAAAAATCAAAGGAAAGCAGCACGATTTGTTCTGGGCGATTTTCGACAAATTGGTAGTGTTATGAAAATGTTGCAAACTTTGAGCTGGGAAGACTTGGGAGTAAGGAGACGAGATGCTCGACTATGCCCCCCTGTGGGTGGGGGCGGTAGAATAACACCCACGGTATCCCCTGCCTGTCATGAGAGGCGACTAATAGGGGCTCCAGGCGCTCTGAATTTTGGAGCGTGGGTTGGCGACCATTGGGCCCTTAGCTGAGCCCTGGCGTTGCTTCCATTTACTTGTGCCAGGCTCCTCACTTTCATCTATCCTATCTGACCTCCCTTGGTCAACTCTTGTTCTTTTCCAACCCCGACGCTATTAGGTTTCCGAGGGCTAGGGAGTCTTACATTTTCTCGCCCTTCGTGGCCCTTGTATTTCTTTGACCGATACCTTCATTTTTCGAAGTGTCGGATCCCTTCCATTTTTTTCTCTGACTAGTGTTATGTAGAGGATGGTTGCTCAGTTGTACTTCCTTTTAAAACAGTAATCACCACCATCACCACCTGCCCGACTATGTGGTATGTTTCGAGCTGTCAGTGGAGAGTTTGGGTGCAATGGCATACAGTAAGTAGACTAAAAAGCTTGAGTGAAGCTTTTAAAAGTAGGAAAGATCATAATATGAACATAAAATCGGAATTAAAGAGTACAAATTGGAGCAAATATTCATTTCTAAGGATTGGAATACATTATTAAGGGAAATGTTCGATAAATTTCCAAGTACTTTGAAAATGTTTAAGAAAAAGTTGGGCAAGCCATTGATAGGGAACCTGCCACCTGAGCGGCAGCCCTGAACGCAGATCATTGATGATTTATTGATTGATTTTTAAACATCAACATGCGGCGCGGGTTTAATGATCCTTGCCTTGTGGCACGCCAATGACAGCTTCAGCAGACCAGGGGAGATATTCTTCAAGTTAAGCCACACCAGCGAGAGACTTGCCGAATCCATGGAAACCTGAGAATGCTGGATGAGAGTTTCTTGTCAACTCCGCCTGGAGTGACGTGCTGGGTTGCGACACCATTCTTAGTCCAATTATACGTTTTAAGTCTATAGTATCGTTATTACATACTTCACAGGGTCGATGTAAGTGATTTTTGTACTAAGGAACTCACAACGTGCAACTCAATTGATCAAATAAATATGAAGAGAGCAGCAAACTGACAACTCTGCTTTCTCATCTCATCATCGCACTCATTTCTACGCAGCCCTTTGAGGTGTTAGTTGTTAACCTGTAGAGAAGTATAATAATACCACACGGAGAACTGCGTCAATTCTCAAGGAACAACACTTGGAAGTTTCCCAGGAAGTCATATACACTGACTGACAGAGCAAATGCAACACCGAGAAGGAGTGGTCAGAACTGTATGCCAATTGCAGGGTAGACTGACGTCACTGAGGTATGCTCATGATGTGAAATGCGCCGCTGTGCTGCGCACGTAGCGAACGATAAATGGGACACGGCGTTGGCGAATGGCCCACTTCGTACCGTGATTTCTCAGCCGACAGTCATTGTAGAACGTGTTGTCGTGTGCCACAGGACACGTGTATAGCTCAGAATGCCAGGCCGCCGTCAACGGAGGCATTTCCAGCAGACAGACGACTTTACGAGGGGTATGGTGATCGGGCTGAGAGAAGGGCAGGTTGGTCGCTTCGTCAAATCGCAGCCGATACCCATAGAGATGTGTCCACGGTGCGGCGCCTGTGGCGAAGATGGTTGGCGCAGGGACATGTGGCACGTGCGAGGGGTCCAGGCGCAGCCCGAGTGACGTCAGCACGCGAGGATCGGCGCATCCGCCGCCAAGCGGTGGCAGCCCCGCACGCCACGTCAACCGCCATTCTTCAGCATGGCTGTTCCAATATCGACCAGAACAATTTCCCGTCGATTGGTTGAAGGAGGCCTGCACTCCCGGCGTCCGCTCAGAAGACTACCATTGACTCCACAGCATAGACGTGCACACCTGGCATGGTGCCGGGCTAGAGCGACTTGGATGAGGGAATGGCGGAACGTCGTGTTCTCCGATGAGTCACGCTTCTGTTCTGTCAGTGATAGTCACCGCAGACGAGTGTGGCGTCGGCGTGGAGAAAGGTCAAATCCGGCAGTAACTGTGGAGCGCCCTACCGCTAGACAACGCGGCATCATGGTTTGGGGCGCTATTGCGTATGATTCCACGTCACCTCTAGTGCGTATTCAAGGCACGTTAAATGCCCACCGCTACGTGCAGCATGTGCTGCGGCCGGTGGCACTCCCGTACCTTCAGGGGCTGCCCAATGCTCTGTTTCAGCAGGATAATGCCCGCCCACAGACTGCTCGCATCTCCCAACAGGCTCTACGAGGTGTACAGATGCTTCCGTGGCCAGCGTACTCTTCGGATCTCTCACCAATCGAACACGTGTGGGATCTCATTGGACGCCGTTTGCAAACTCTGCTCCAGCCTCGTACGGACGACCAACTGTGGCAAATGGTTGACAGAGAATGGAGAACCATCCCTCAGGACACCATCCGCACTCTTATTGACTCTGTACCTCGACGTGTTTCTGCGTGCATCGCCGCTCGCGGTGGTCCTACATCCTACTGAGTCGATGCCGTGCTCATTGTGTAACCTGCATATCGGTTTGAAATAAACATCAATTATTCGTCCATGCCGTCTCTGTTTTTTCCCCAACTTTCATCCCTTTCGAACCACTCCTTCTTGGTGTTGCATTTGCTCTGTCAGTCAGTGTATATTGTAACAGGTAGAAGGATGAGAAGGAGAGATATGAACAGGAGGATCTTGGGTAGAAGACGCAAGAGAAAAGAGGAAAAAAGAGCGTGATTATGTGCCATGTACAATGCCTATACCACGGCCTCTCAGTGTGCATTGCGCGGCGCAAGGTGCAAAACACGACTTCGCTATGTTGACCAGAGTGCAGACTCCCACTCCTCGATTTTGAGCAATAGCGCTGTCTCTTTTTCCCTGTGCCTGTCTCGCGCGCTACGCATGTCTGCCACTTCCTCACTTGCTCTGCAACGCTACGCCATCCAAGCAGAGTTGAGCCGAGCTTAGCCGAGTCGCACCGAGACGAAAGATTGATCCGAACCGAGCCGAGTCGGACGCATGCACGGTGCACAGAACCCTTGCGCCTCGGTTTGCACGCATGAGATAGTGGGCGTTTGAGAGGCCCTGGCCTATACGGACGTCTTTCCTCGTCAGCCTTACGTGGAAGGATGTATTCAGTATTACGAGTTTCTGTGGAGGGTGGTAGTGGCGATTATTGTTTTAAGAGGAAGTACAACTAGGCAACCAACAATCAAAGAAAAAAATGGAAAGGATCCGACACTTCGAAAAATGAAGGTCTCGGCCAAAGAAAGACAAGGGCCAAGAAGGGCGAGGAAATGAAAGACTCCCTAGGCCTCCAGTGCTCTAATAACGCCGGGGTCGGAAAAGAACAAGAGTTGACCAAGGGAGGTGGATAGGATAGATAAAAGTAAGGAGCCTGACACAAGTAAGTGGAAGCAATGCCAGGACTCAGCTAAGGGCCCCGTAGTCACCAAAAACACGCACCAAAGTTCAGAGCCCCCGGCCCCTATTAGTCGCCTTTTACGACAGGCACGGGATACCGTGTGTATTATTCTACCGCACCCACCCACATGGGGAAGTTTCTGTGGATGTTGGTAGTGTGATGTGTTGTGTGTAAGTTAAGATGCGTACTGAGTCCCCAGCCCCCATGCCAGTGGAATTAACCCGGTGGCCTCTGAACCGAAAACCACTACGCGGACAAATCTCAGAAAGTTCCGAGCACAGACCAAGGATTATTAACAGGAATATTTTTGTCTTATAAAGAGTTCATTTACTGTTTCACCATAGTCAGCATTTGTTCTTGAAAAGCAACGTTATGTGGAATATTAAATCCTGAAACGTATTTCTCCACACATCAACATTATATATTTAATTAACTTTTATTTCTGATTCTGACATTGTAATTAATAATCTGCTGGAATATCTGTCGCAGTCCAGACTTTATACTATCTGCACATATTAGCAACGAACAGTCAAGGAAATGTGGCCTATAGCTTTCAGTAGGAGAGTTCAGGATTTCTCTTTGTTATAATACGAGCCTATAAAGGAAGACACATTTTGCGTACAAGTTCAAAACAGGGAAAACTATCCTTAAAAGAACATAGTCATATTTTGCACTTGTGAAATGTTATTATCTGCAACCATTGCCAAAATTGTTCACTTATTTCCCTTCAGTGCAATAAGAAAATGAAATTTCCCTTCTCACTTCCACAGGCTCCGGTTCTGCCCTAGCAAAGTAATATCAGTATGAACTATTTTGATATTACATTGGTGGCCGTCTAAAAATTGCTTTATTATTATTATTATTATTATTATTATTATTATTATTATTATTATTATTATTCGGAAAATGTATAGTCCCACGAGAGAAAATGGAATGTAGATTAAGAGAAGAACAGCGGACGTCTACTCATTAACTGACAGGTCCACTGATGCCGTACGCAAGAGACGCCTGAAATTGTATGGCCATATCTATAGAATGGACTGCGACAGAATCATCAAAAGATTATTTGATGATGATGATGATGATGCTTGTTGTTTTAACGGGCCTAACATCGAAGGTCATCGGCCCCTACAAAAGATTATTTGAAGTAATCAACTCAAAGAAGGTCCAAATAAACCGGCGGACTTCCAAGAAATGAATATCACGAACGACATCATAGAGGATTGTGGAGCGTTAAGTACAATAGTAGCCAAACACACATTCGCGGAGAAACCTAAAAAGGAGTGGTCCACAGAACGCAGGATGCAACACAGTGCATTCATGAAGAGATTTTGGGAGGATGATAAGGCTAAAACCATCGAACAAGTTCAAATGCGCTCTATGAATGGGCGTAATGAAATAATAATAATAATAATAATAATAATAATAATAATAATAATAATAATAATAATAATAATAATAATAATAATAATAATAATAATAATAATAGTAATCGCATATCCTCAGCTACCGTGTGCATGTGCAAGCATTTTAATACAGCGCCATCTGGCTGGCTGCTTGACGATTTCGACGTTCCGTTTTACAGTAGGTCTACTAGATGGCAGAGTAAATGGAATCTCTCTTGGGCGTCTATGATTAAGTTTGAATGAATTTTGTCGGCTAAACATCAACGTGTTACCAGAGATCTTTTACATGCCGACATCGTACGACATGGAGTTTCGAATGGACTTTCTTCCACCCCTCCAAATTCCGACTACATCTGCCGAACCCGCAATCCTGGGTTCCACAGAGGAAGCTAGTCATTGCTTTAAAGTAACTTAAAACCTCCCTGGAATAAGGATGTAACCAACACATTTTTGAAAAGTGAGATTTCAGTGGTAGGGTGTATCATCATGCCTCCATCCTGTGGTGCCATCTTGTGTCCTGCATTTAAACTTCAACCTGGTTTACAGCCAGCAGAACCTCGTCCTCCGTGGTGCAAGGATGGATCATCAGTCATGATGATGGACACTGCTTGTGTTGGTTCATCACCAGGTGTAATAGATCATTTAAATAAAGGCCATAAACAATATCACCTCTATATTTTTTAAATATTTTCCTGACATGTTTGTTGTTATTGTTGTCATTTTTTATTATTATACTAATATAATTTGCTATGTACGGATCCATGGCTAAATGGTTAGCGTGCTGGCCTTTGGTCACAGGGGCCCGGGTTCGATTCCCGACAGCGTCGGGAATTTAAACCATAACTGGTTAATTTCGCTGACACGGGGGCTGGGTGTATGTGTCGTCTTCATAATAATTTCATCCTCATCACGACGCGCAGGTCGCCTACGGGAGTCAAATCAAAAGACCTGCATCTGGCGAGCCGAACTTGTCCTCGGACACTTCCGGCACTAAAAAGCCATACGCCATATCATTTTTTAAAATTTGCTATCATTTTTGTGCCCCATCTTCTGCTATATACAATTATAAGACATGCTTGCATATTATTTTCCATTGTATTACTTCCAATACATGCATTTTGTATAAAACATTAAGTTATGACAATAAAACATCGTTTTTAATAAATGAACTTAAGCTACTGTAAACTTTTAAACATCACGAAGGCAGTGGCAAGAGCTACCTAGCAAGAGATCGCAGTTCATTCGCCACAGTGATCGCCAACGTCAGGGGGACCTGATATGGTACTGTGAAGAAGAAGAATAATAATAAGAAGAAGACGACGAAGAAGAAGACTGTTGTGAGATGGACAGAAGGCAATGGTATGACGATAAACGGGGTTAAAAGTCAGGTCGTGAGTTTCACAAATAGGAAAAGTCCTCTCTGTTTTAATTACTGCATTTATGGGGTGGAAGTTCCTTTTGGGGATCATTGTAGGTACCTAGGTGTTAATATAAGGAAATATATTATTTGGGGTAATCACATAATGATGATTGTAAATAAAGGGTACAGATCTCTGCACATGGTTATGAGGGTATTATGGGTTGTAGTAAGAATGTAAGGGAGAGAGCATATAAGTCTCTGGCAAGACCCCAACTAGCGTATGGTTCCAGTGTATGAGACCCTCGCCAGGAGAACTTGATTCAAGAACTGGAAAAATCCAAAGAAAAGCAGCTCGTTTTGTTCTGGGTAATTTCCGATAAAAGAGTTAGCTTTACAAAAATGTTGCAAAGTTTGGGCTGGGAAGACTTGGGAGAAAGGAGGCATGCTGCTCGACTAAGTGGTATGTTCCGAGCTGTCTGTGGAGAGATGGCGTGGAATGACATCAGTAGACGAATAAATTTGAGTGGTGTATTTAAAAGTAGGAAAGATTACAATATGAAGATAAAGTTGGAACTCAAGAGGATGAATCGGGGCAAATATTCGTTTATAGGAAGGGGAGTTAGGGATTGAATAACTTACCAAGGGAAATGTTCAATAAATTTCCAATTTCTTTGCAATAATTTAAGAAAAGGCTAGGAAAACAACAGATAGGGAATCTGCCACCTGGACGACTGCCCTAAATGAAGATCAGTAGTGACTGATTGATTCATAAAATGCGATTTTTGCTCATAATGTTAAATGTATACTAAACTGCAATAAGAATGTGAAAATGACGATTCTCTAAATAAAACTTAATTTGCATCTTTTCAAGGAGTTCGTGCACCATTGGACAGAACGAACAATAATCTGAGCACTTTCTTGCCTCATGCTGCCTAAACTGTCAACGGTAGACACCAAGTACGTGTGGAAGAATTGTTAAACAAAAATACTTTACAAAAGATCCGCCTCGATATAGCAATTACCTGTAAAATATAGCCCTCAAGAAGCATTTCAATTCTACAGCAGTAAAAAGTAAGCCTTTAAGTCTCTATCCGTTATGCTAAGTATAAATTCATTAAGTTCTGCTTCGTATTTTGGTTGTAGCCTAAATAAGAAAAACATGTTCTGAAAATTTGTAAAGTAAAATTATTGTTTCAAAAGAAGTTTTCTACAAAGTTTTTTTGCTGGTGGTTTTACGTCGCACCGACACAGATAGGTCATATGGCGACGATGGGATAGGAAAGCCCTAGGAGTTGGAAGGAATCGGCATTGACCTTAATTAAGGTACAGCCCCAGCATTTGCCTGGTGTGAAAATAGGAAACCACGGAAAACATCTTTAGGGCTGCCGACAGTGGGATTCGAACCCACTATCTCCCGGATGCAAGCTCACAGCCGCGCGCCTCTAACCGCACGGCCAACTCGCCCGGTCTACAAAGTTTTACCGTCACAATTGTTTCAGTACTATGCAATCCTGGGTTCCACAGAGGAAGCTAGTCATTGCTTTAAAGTAACTTAAAACCTCCCTGGAATAAGGATGTAACCAACACATTTTTGAAAACTGAGATTTCAGTGGTAGGGTGTATCATCATGCCTCCATGCTGTGGTGCCATCTTGTGTCCTGGACTTGATTAGGAATATTACGTTACATTCTTTGAGAATGCTAGCAACCAACAAAAGCTTACCGACTTGGTTAGCAACCCTTGTTAGGTTTCCGAGAAATGAGATTGGGTTATCGAATTCACTCTTTATTCAATATTCTCCTCGTTAGACTGACAAAAGAGCTGTTTATAATCACGGAATATCTTCGTAGACTTTACTGAAGGAAGATCCTGTTAACATCGGGTCTTAAAGCATAGAACTCTCGACTTGATCACCAAGGTCTTGCCGGTGAGCTTCTACCGAAAAGCAAGTTTACGTCTGAATACGTAAACTACTTTGAGAACATTATGAACAAATGACATCTTTTCAGTACAAGCATCGTGACTTTTGGGACTTCCCGGGATGTAAAGTGGGCAACTGGTGCAAAGTGGTCGCAAGAACGCCGTGATCGACACAGGAGTCCCAGGTTCGATTCCCGGCAGGGTCGGGAATTTTAACCACCAATGGTTAATTTCTCTTCGTCATCATTTCATCCTCATCATGACGCGCAGGTCACCTACGGGAGTCATTTCGAAAGACCTGCACCTGGCGAGCCGAACATGTCCTCGGACATTCCCGGCACTAAAAGCCATACGCCATTTCATTTTTTCAATGAAAACCTATTGGATCAATCGAAAATTGAGTAAACACCACAATGTGTGTTGGCCGATTAACGAATAATAATAATAATAATAATAATAATAATAATAATAATAATAATAATAATAATAATAATAATAATAATAATAATAATAATAATAATAATAATAATAATAGTAATAATAATAATAATAATAATAAACTACAAGTACAGAAATGAACAAATTGCAAACATTATTCATTAGAAAGAAGCCCGACAAAATAACCTAATCCGTTGTACTATAGCATATTGAAAGTACAAACCTTAATCAGTCTAGGAAAGTGAAAATTGCTAACTTTACTGGGATAGAAGTATCATCGCTGATAAAATTATTACCTGAAATAAACCAGATATAACTTTTGTAGATGAAAACAAGAAATTTTCCTTCATACAGTAATTGACATAGACTGCCCCAAATCCTCACAGTCTCCAATGAAGACATAGGCCTACAGAGAAGATATCCGAGTACACAGAGCTGGCTACAAAATAAAAACCATGTGGAAACTCAACAATGTTATCATCATTCCAGTAGTGATTGGATGCAGTGGTATTATAACAAGGACACTATACACAGGAGCATTGAATCAATTAACCTCCACCCTCTCACTTAGAGAGAATTACAAAAAATAGCAATTCTGACCACTTGCCATGTAATAAGGAAGTTTATTGGTATATACAAAGGACTAATGAAAATCTTCTACTAATAATGTTGACTATTTGTAGGCCTATATAGTAAATCCTATAAATATCTGTCAAATTTATTTGTCAACATTGTAAGTAGGCTATATACCGGTATGTTTGGAGCATATGTGCGTATGTACTAAATAGTACTTGCTCCATACACATTGTACCGAAGAAGCAGATAAACCCAATTGTAAAAGTGTGAATAATAATAATAATAATAATAATAATAATAATAATAATAATAATAATAATAATAATAATAATAATAATAATAATAATAATAATAATAATAATAATAATAATAATAATAATAATAATAATAATAAACTGTACCAATAAACTCTCGTTGGCTCATCGGTTTAATTACGGACATTTACGCAGCACGGATCGATCATGGGACAGATATCTCTGTTCGCTACCATGTTTACCGACCCCACCCGTGTGTTACCTTTGCAGTGGAGCAGTAACCGCGCATTCCAGTCGCATTCTTGTTGTAACTGAAACACAGTCAATCAATTCCTTTGACTCTGTCCTCCTGTTTGTCCATAATCAGACTGGCACTGGAGTGCGCCGGTAAAATTACTCTCTGACTTGCTAGAGAGGGATAGAGAACGGTAGCCTTAATCGGTAAACAACGAAAGTCCTGTTCCAATTCGTTATAATTAAATCAGATTGAAATAGAACATCCTGTGTGTGTCCAGCCTTTGTCCAGTTTCTCTTCGGGTTCGGATAGGAAGTGAAATGAAATCTTCGCAGCGAGGTTTTACGAACGGATGCTCTTCCTGACGTCAACCTCACCAGAGGAGTTAATGAGATGGAATGAATGACGTGGTGTATAATAATAGTCAGGGAGAGGGTAAAATTATGTTCCGTAACATAGTCTACTCGTGTCGAATAGCACCAAGGCTTAATGTCTCCGTCCGACGGACAAATCACCATCAACACCGTCGTATGTCCTCACTCGTACACTGTCTAGAAATTCATAATCCTGTAATAATACTCTCTGTGGTGTAGTGGTTAGTATGATTAGCTGCCACCCTCGGAGGCCCGAGTTCGATTTCCGGCTCTCACGAAATTTGAAAAGTGGTACGAGAGCTGGAAAGGGGTCCACTCAGCCTCCAAAGATCAACTTGTTGTTAAACAACGGGTTGTTAAAGAGAAAATTATACAGGAAGCTATAAAGGAAACCTCGATACTTATTTTCAGAATTTATAGGATTTAAAAAGTTACAAACGATTTTTGTTTTAAATGTGGAAAACGTTGTATGGTACAACAGTCTCCCCCTAAATATTACATATTTGTGTTGTGTCTGGGTCTATCTTAGCTTGCAGGACACACATCTGACATCTGCCCTGTTCTGTGATCACTCTCCTTGAAGACACGCGACTCCATAAAGGAACGTGCCTAGGACTATAATGGTAGTTGTCGTTTGTTGGTAATCAATGGGAGTCAGTCGTATAAAACAAGGTGCGTGCTGTTTGTACGAAACTTACGAGTATACACATAGATTTTTTTTAAAGGGGAAGGACTCCTTAATAATAATGTTATTAGTTTTACGTCCTACTAACTACCTTTGACAGTTTTCAGAGATGCCGAGGTTGGGGCCGATGGCCTTGGATGTTAGGCCGCTTTAAACAACAAGCATCATCATCATCATTAGAGAAGCCGATGTGCAGGAATTTTGTCCCGCAGGAGCTCTTTTACGTTCCAGTAAATCTACGACAGGAGACTGACTTTTTTGAGCACCGTCAAATACCATCGAACTGAGCCAGGATCTAACCTGCCAAGTTGGGATCAGAAGGTCATAACCTTAACCATCTGAGCCACTCAGCCCAGCTGGGAAGGACTCCTTAGGCGTAAATTATATTTTCATTTCATTGCCTTAGATAATTACTGTAATTCACTTATACTGAAACAAAAGATTCAAACGGACCGCTCATTTTGACGTCGAATACGAACCGTATGTTAGGTATTGTCGAAATGAAGTATTATTTTTTCAATTTATAGATATTTCTTTCTGCCACTGGAGATTGCCATAGTGCAAATACTATAATTTTTCAGTAAAAACTTATGATGTGGTTTACATGCTCAACTGTTTGATAAATGAAAGTTTTCTTCTCCTAACTATAGTCATTAACAATATAAATGACTACGCAGGATTTTTACTGAACTTTTCAGTGAGAGAACATTCCACCTCTTGGCTTAATAGCTTAGAAATTGAAAATAACTCGCAGAAATTTAGAGATGTTCTTGGAATAGTTAAACGGTTAAGGATCATTAAGCCAAAGACTGAGATTTTCTCCAGTGCGCATTTATTTTTGAAGTATTCTGCTGTCGGTTCATATATCTTTTTCTTCTCACGGTCAGCTTCTTGTGGCTGTTCAGAATCTGTTTTATGTCATATGACTGGATCGATTATGAAACCCGACCTGCTGTTCTTGTCGATTGCAATAATGTCCACCCTTCTTGTACTTGTAATGCTGGAAAATTCCTCAAATACTTCATAATTCTTTTCTGAACGAGAGGCTGCTATCTTGCTCCTAATTCGGTGGTGGCAAGCGTTGTGTAAGACTTCACCGCGCGGATACGAACCTAGGAAGTATGCTAACGTTTCCGTCTCACTATAGTATCTGGTTCCGTCCAGACTTCGACCAATGATGGCCCCTTACAGGAGCGACATTGTCTTGTAGTTTGATTGTATCTCTCTATTCATGTTCAGCAGTATCTCTAGCTAAGGCCCCATTCACAATGCAAACGTAACCGTAAACTTAACGACGTAACGTAACCGTAAAATTAACGTAAAATTTGTGGTATTCACAATGGAGGAACGTAACATTAACGTAAAGAGTACACAGCAGCCAATCAAAACACTGCCATGTTATTTAGTACGGAAGTCAGGTTTTGGGCTATCTCGCAGTTTTATATTTCAATAACTCGATGGAATCAAACAACGTGGTAGCGGAATCCATATTACTTCAAACATCTATTGCTTTGCTCCTGGGAGCTGTGTAGGCCTACGGTACCTGAAAAGGCGATCTAAACAACGGTGCAGAAAATGGGTTCATCCCTTGAATCAAAGAAGGTTATCTCAGGGCGATTTCGGTAATCTGCTGTAAGAAATGACCCTCATCAGTTCGTTTTGGACATGCGGATGAAACCTGAACTGTTTGCCTTTCTTACGATTTGCTTCCCCTTTTGTAATAAAAAGAAATGTAAAAGGTCTCCTTTACCGACATCTATGACCCTATCTATCACACCCCGATGAGATATTTGGATCTATTTGTTTGGATGATATCGTTTTCGTAAACTAGTAGTCCGTCATAATGTTAAGAAATATACAGGGGCACTGTTTTATTTATGACATGGATATTCTCTCGTCCGTTTGCCAGCGCTGCGAGCTTGTCTCCCGCCATTTATTGTCAGATTTCATTACTACAGGATATTAATTTCCACCTATTATTTTTCGGTACAGCGTATTTGTAATTCTTTTTTTCCTTCTATCATACATAGCCTATACACAAAGATTATTTTGAAAGAGAATTACAACTGTTTCGTCGAAAGAAGTCATTATATCGTGCACAACACACAATGTTTACCTCTGCTCTGATTGGCTGGTTCTTAAAGTTAACGTAAAATTAACCGCAAGAGCTTGGAGTTTGTAATCCCTTAATTTTACGGACTCGCAGTTAAGTTTACGTCGGCGCATTGTGAATGGATCCATTAGATAAGATGGCCGCTAACTTCTAAGTTAACGTTAATTTTAAGTTTACGTTACGTTACGTTTGCATTGTGAATGGGGCTTAAGGGCCAACAATATCCTGCCAACATACTGCAGTTGCACCGTCCCACAAACCACTTTTCCATTACTGCAATGTCAGAAATGCACGTAGAGAAATAATGTTCCTTGTTCCAGTTGAATTTAACTTATCTCCGTAACAAAGAATAAAATTTATACCCTGAAGAAACGGTAAGTTACGGAGAAAACAAGACCATATCTTAATTAACCATACGAAAATTAGTTATAACCACATATTTCATGCAGAGGGCCAAACGTGTGTTGCACGGTGTAATTAATTCAGTCTGAAATAAAAAGACAATTGGATGATCAGAAATGTGATCGGGCATTTAAAGTCGAATTCTTCGGGAGTGTTGTGATATATTTGGTTTATCGGTAAAAGGAAGAGTTTCCTGCTATCTCGCAGAAAATTGTAAGCACATTCAGTACTCTATTCTCTACCCTTTTGAGAACAAGCGTTTTCTTGTTTAATGAACATTAAAACATAAACAACGAAATAGGCTTTTGTCCATCGAGGAAGAACTTTGTATTTGTTTTGGTCATATTGAACTATCAATGTCAACACAATAATGCAGAACAGTTTATCTTTTAAATTGAGAGTGGATCACTAAACAAATGCTTTCCAGGACTGCATTAATATAACTCTTAATTTTAAGTGATTTCATATAAATATAGTAGTACTACTTCTGTTAATAACAGTTTCTTAAGGTGTAACATTCAAGTAAATACTTATCTGTGACGAGTGTTCAATACAAAATGTTACTGACTATACACGAAATGCGATTTGGCTCGCCTACTGTACAACACTATCTTATATTTTGCCCCCGGTTAAAATATGTCCCAGGTACGAAGGGTTCTTCAAGGTTTATTCCAATATTTCTAGAGTTTCCTAAAACAAAACAAAAAATATTAGGATATATTTATGGTGAGTGAAAGCTTTATTGATGGCTTAATGAAGCAACTTTCAACGAAAAATAAACTTGTTAATGGGGACCTAGTCTCTGGTATATCTCAGTGTTAAATTGTTCAATTTCCGCTACGGTCAACTTCTAAGCGACTAAACCTAGGTGAATGATTTTTTTTTTTTTTTTTTAGGACTCATGGTCGATACTTTAAACGTAGTACTGAAACAATTGTGACGGTGAAACTTTGTAGACCGGGCGAGTTGGCCGTGCGGTTAGAGGCGCGCGGCTGTGAGCTTGCATCCGGGAGATAGTGGGTTCGAATCCCACTGTCGGCAGCCCTGAAGATGTTCTCCGTGGTTTCCTATTTTCACACCAGGCAAATGCTGGGGCTGTACCTTAATTAAGGTCACGGCCGATTCCTTCCAACTCCTAGGACTTTCCTATCCCATCGTCGCCATATGACCTATCTGTGTCGGTGCGACGTAAAACCACTAGCAAAAAACTTTGTAGAAATCTTCTTTTGAAACCATAATTTTACTTACAAATTTTCAGAACATTTTTTTCTTATTTAGGCTACAACCAAAATACGAAGCAGAACTTAATGAATTTATACTTAACATAACGGATAGAGACTTTAAGGCTTACTTTTTACTGCTGTGGAATAGAAATGCTTCTTGAGGGCTATATTTTACAGGTAATTGCTATATCGTGGCGGATCTTTTGCAAAGTATTTTTGTTTAATAATTCTTCCACACGTACTTGGTGTCTACCGTTGACAGTTCAGGCAGCATGAGGCAAGAAAGTGCTCAGATTATTGTTCGTTCTGTCCAATGGTGCACGAACTCCTTGAAAAGGTGCAAATTAAGTTTTATTTAGAGAATCGTCATTTTCACATTCTTATTGCAGTTTAGTATACATTTAACATTATGAGCAAATTTCGCATTTTATGAATCAATCAGTCACTACTGATCTTCATTTAGGGCAGTCGTCCAGGTGGCAGATTCCCTATCTGTTGTTTTCCTAACCTTTTCTTAAATTATTGCAAAGAAATTGGAAATTTATTGAACATCTCCCGTGGTAAGTTATTCAATCCCTAACTCCCCTTCCTATAAACGAATATTTGCCCCAATTTTTTCTCTTGAATTCCAACTTTATCTTCATATTGTAATCTTTCCTACTTTTAAATACACCACTTAAATTTATTCGTCTACTGATGTCATTCCACGCCATCTCTCCACAGACAGCTCGGAACATACCACTTAGTCGAGCAGCATGCCTCCTTTCTCCCAAGTCTTCCCAGCCCAAACTTTGCAACATTTTTGTAACGCTACTCTTTTATCGGAAATTACCCAGAACAAAACGAGCTGCTTTCCTTTGGATTTTTTCCAGTTCTTGAATCAAGTTATCCTGGCGAGGGTCCCATACACTGGAACCATACGCTAGTTGGGGTCTTGCCAGAGACTTATATGCTCTCTCCCTTTCATTCTTACTACAACCCATAATACCCTCATAACCATGTGCAGAGATCTGTACCCTTTATTTACAATCATCATTATGTGATTACCCCAAATAATATATTTCCTTATATTAACACCTAGGTACCTACAATGATCCCCAAAAGGAACTTTCACCCCATAAACGCAGTAATTAAAACAGAGAGGACTTTTCCTATTTGTGAAACTCACGACCTGACTTTTAACCCCGTTTATCGTCATACCATTGCCTTCTGTCCATCTCACAACATTCTTCTTCTTCTTCTTCTTCTTCTTCTTCTTCTTCTTCTTCTTCTTCTTCTTCTCCTTCTTCTTCGCAGTACCATATCAGGTCCCCTGACGTTGGCGATCACTGTGGCGAATGAAGTACGATCTCTTGCTAGGTGGAAAAGTCTTTCAGCACTGTGAATTCCAGTCCATTCTTTGATGTTTCCAAGCCATGATATTCGCCTCCTCCCGACACCTCTTCGACCCTGTATTTTGCCTTGTACAATCCGCTGGAAGATGAGGTAACGGTCATTTCTAAGAATGTGGCCAAGGTAAGAGATCTTCCGGTGTTTTAATGTTTGAACGAGTTCCCGACTTGCTCTTGCCCTTCTGAGTACTTCTTGGTTCGTTAGTCGTGCAACCCACGAAATCCTGAGCATCCTACGGTGGAGCTCACAACATTATCGAGGTCATTCTGCAGTTGCTCACAATCTTGTAACTTATTTATTACACTGTACAGAATAACATAATCTGAAAAAAAGCCTTATCTCTGATTCCACTTCTTTACTCATGAAGATGAAAGTGAAAACCTTCAACCTGTTTTCCAGTCATTGACCGGGTCAGGGATGTAATGAATGAAGCATATATAGACTGTTAGTACGATGGGGTCGCCACTCCCAAAGTGATTTATTAATGAATGATAGATGCTATCAAATGAGAATGGAGAGTGTTGCTGGAATGAAAGATGACAGGGAAAACCGGAATACCCGGAGAAAAACCTGTCCCGCCTCCGCTTTGTCCAGGACAAATCTTACATGGAGTGACCGGGATTTGAACCACGGTATCCAGCGGTGAGAGGCCGACGCGCTGCCGTCTGAGCCACGGAGGCTGTTCTTCTTTACTCATATCATTGATATATATAAAATAAAACATAAAGGTCCAATAATACTGCCTTGAGGAATTCCCCTCTTAATTTTGACAGGGTCAGATAAAGCTTCGCCTACTCTAATTCTCTGAGTTCTATTTTCTAGAAATATAGCCACCCACTCAGTCACTCATTTGTATAGTCCAATTACTCTCTTTTTTGCCAGTAGTCTCCCATGATCTACCCTATTATATGCCTTGCATAGGTCAATCGCGATACAGTCCATTTGACCTCCTGAATCCAGGATGTCAGCTATATCTTGCTGGAATCCTATAAGTCGAGCTTCAGTGGAAAACCTTTCCTAAACTCGAACTGCCTTCTATCGAAATAGTTATTAATTTCGCAAACATGTATAATATAATCAGAAAGAATGCTTTCCCAAAGCTTAACCTGCAATGCATGTCAAACTGACTGGCCTGTAATTTTCAGCTTTATGTCTATCACCCTTTCCTTTCTACACAGTGGCTCATGGCGACTCTCCATTTATTTGGTATAGCTCCTTCATGCAAACAATAATCAAATAAGTACTTCAGATATGGTACCGTACTATATTCCAACCCATTGTCTTTAGTATATCCCCCGAAATCTTATCAAATCCAGCTGCTTTTCTAGTATTCAGCTTTTGTATCTTACTGTAAATGCCATAGTTATCATAGAAAACCAAACCCCACGGCACTTAACGCCCTTGAAAGGGCTTTGGCCTGCCCAGCGATCGCTGCCCAGCCCGAAGGCCTGCAGATTACGAGGGGCCGTGTGGTCAGCACGACGCATCCTCTCAACCGTTATTCTAGGCTTTCGAAACCGGGACCGCCATCTAACCGTCAGATAGCTCCTCAGTTCTAATCACGTAGGCTGAGTGGACCTCGAACCAGCCCTCAGGTCGATAGAAAAATCCCTGACCTGGCCGGGGATCGAACCCGCGGCCTCCGGGCAAGAGGATGGCACGCTACCCCTACACAACGCGGCCGGCCATTTTTATCATAGGTAAATTTTAATACTTCTCTAATATTAGTCACCTCTTCTATCTGGACATTATCCTTGTAACCAGCAATCTTTACATACTGCTGACTGAATAATGCTGACTTTTTTAGATCGTCACATACACACTCCCGTTTTCATTGATGATTCCTGGAATGTCCTTCTTGGAACCTGTTTCTGCCTTGAAGAAAATGACGACGATGATACATATGAGAAGACATAAAGATCCAATAATACTACCTTAAGGAACTCCCTTCTTTCAGGATCAGATAATTGCTTTCTATTCCAACTGTTCGCAATAGTCTTCCATGATCTGCCCTATACATGTACCTATACATACCCTTCCATTTTTCACTAAAATTTGTATGCCCGCCATGTATGCTTGCCATCATATTATCCTTAGCTGACTTCTTTGCTAGATTCAATTTCCTAGTAAGTTCCTTCAATTTCTCCTTACTTCCACAGCCATTTGTAAGTCTATTTCTTTCCAACCTACACCTCCCTCTTAGTCTCTTTATTTCTCTGTTATAATATAGTGCGTCTTTACCATTTCTTACCACCTTTAAAGGCACAAACCTGTTTTCATATTCCTCAAAAATTGCTTTAAACCCATCCCAGAGTCTGTTTACATTTTTATTTGCCGTTTTCCACCGATCATAGTTACTTTTTAAAAACTCCCTCATGCCTGTTTTATCAGCCATATGGTACTGCCTAACAGTCCTAATTTTAATGCCTTACTTTCTATCACATTTATTTTTTTAACTACGACAAAAACAGCTTCATGATCACTAATACCATCTATTACTTAGGTTTTTCTACAGAGCTCATCTGGTTTTACTAGCACCACATCCAGAATATTCTTCCCTTTAGTTGGTTCCATCACTTTCTGAATCAGCTGACTTTCCCATATTAACTTATTTGCCATTTGTTGGTCATGCTTCCCGTTGTTCGCATTGCCTTCCCAATTTACATTTGGTAAATTGAGATCACCTGCTACAATCACGTTTCTTTCCATATCGTTTCCCACACAGCTGATTATCTTATTCTGAATCAGCGTAGCGCTACCCTTTCCATGTTTATACACTCCAAAGACATTAAGTTGCCTATTATCTTTAGAGATGAGCCTTACACCTAGAATTTCATGTTTGTTATCTTTAACTGTTTCGTAGCTTACCAATTTTTCTTTCACCAGAATGAATACTCCCCCTCCTACCGTTCCTATCCTATCTTCGTTTTTAAAACGCATTAAAAAGTGGTTTACAAGTCGTGGAAAGGAAAATGTACAAGTACAACCCGTTATAAGCATTTATGCAATATTGGGATGGCGAAAAATCACCATCACCAGCCAAATGCTGGGGCTGTACCTCAACTAAGGCCACGGCCGCTTCCTTCCCATCCCATCGTCGCCATAAGACCTATCTGTGTCGGTGCGACGTAAAGCAAAATAAAAAAAATAGCGAAAAATCACCACCCCTAGAGATAAGGCATTACAGTTCCCCTGCCATACCTCAAAATCAGCTAGTTTGGCTCCTGCGACCTCAGAATACAATAATTGCGGGGAAACTAAAGGAAATTTAATGGTTAAAAACGGCAATATCGGTTACCGCACCTAGCGTTATAGAAATTAGCTGCATAGAGTCTTTATTAAACGGACTTGCTTTAACGGAATGGGTAACATTATTTACGCGGGAAGGGAGGGTGTAGTAGGAATGCAGAGTGCGGGAAAACAAAACTATATCCATCCCACTGGTTTTTTAAATCCCGCCCTACACATTACAAAACCCGATCTGAATCACTAAACTGTGCTGGCACAGTAGCTCAGATGACGGACTCTGCTCCCTGTTACTACTGTATACAGGTCACCTATGCAACATCTGTGCACGGGCTTGGAATATTCAATACGACTCAACTAGAAATTCAACGTAGTGGAGAGTTTGAAATATCTCCGAGTTCCTTTACCTGCAGGCAAATGTGGCTTCTCCCCTGTCCATGTAGTACAGAATAAAGTAAATTCATTCTTTAGCCAAGAATGTCCACTAAAACGTCGTGAAGAGATTGAGAAGTTACACCATTCTCAGAAGTGAAGTTGGAATTTCTCCGTTGGCAGCAGATTTCCATGATGCTCATTTTCCTCGAAATTTTGCTCACAGCACTCCAGGAATAATTATCACGACATCTCCTTGAGTCTCAAGCACAAATAATTGTATAGAGACCACACTATTATGGATTCCACACTGATGCCTAGATTATTCACATATGTTCTGAGACTCCTCTTAAACCTTTATACCTGTAGGTTGCTGGTAAGTACTGTATATTTACAACTTACGGTACTGGGTAAAAATTTTCAGAAGTTAATATCCTACCTTAAGTGACCTCTGCTTGCGTCTTAGTCTAGTAACACTCTTGGTAAAAATATGTACAACATTTTTTTGACAATCGCGTTTCACGGCCACTTGAATCGTTGCACTTCCGAATGTAGTACATAATTATGTTTACCAGAGCGCCACTTGAACACTCGAGTTACATACTGTGGAAAGTTATCATGTAAGCAAAGTGTAACTTCTGATTAATAGCGGAGAGATCAAATGAAATGTTATTGGAGAGTGTTTCTGGAAAGAAAGACGACAGGGAAAACCGCAGTACCCGGGAAAAATCTGTCTGCTTTGTCCAGCACAAATCTCACATGGAATGACCGGGATTTAAACCACGGAACCCAGCGGTGAGAGGCTGGCACACTGCCATCTGAGCCATGGAGGCTCTAATAATAATAATAATAATAATAATAATAATAATAATAATAATAATAATAATAATAATAATAATAATAATAATAATAATAATAATAATAATAATAATAACTGTTCCGGTGATTCCGTGGCTCACAGAGGGATAAGAGGCGTGTGGATTCAATGGCTGGACAAGGAATTAATTAACTAGAGCAGAACTTAACACAGCAAATTTTGAAATTCTACTTCTTTCCTTTTTTTCTAGTTTAAAAATGAGCACGGGGGGGCCGTGCGGTTACGGGAGCGCGGCTGTGAGCTTGCATCCGGGATATAGTAGGTTCGAATCCCACTGTCGGCATCCCTGAAGATGGTTTTTCGTGGTTTCCCATTTTCACACAAGGAAATGCTAGGGCTGTACCTTAATGAAGGCCACGGCCGCTTCCTTCCAACTACTGGGCCTTTCCTATCCCATTATCGCCATAAGACCTATCTGTGTCGGTGCGACGTAAAGCCACTAGCTAGTAACAATTGAGCGATAGAAAATCTGAGTGAATAACAACAATATTAATGGCTCGTCAGCTCTAACAATAATAGGGACCTAAAAGTCCGAAAATCAGGTACAAAACTTGCGATAATTAACAGTCACGGAAAAGAGCCTTATTGCTCTTGACAGGTACAAAAATTACAAGAGCGCGATTTGCTCCGACCATTTACACTACCTGGGATTCTGCGCTCCAAAAAACTACCATAGTCCAGCCTCGCAGAGGCATCCATTTCTAATGGCGCACTCAAGTTCCACCTGCCAACCTATTAGTTGTACTCTCATTAAAATATTTGTACACACTTGTCCGAGGTGGCTTATCTATTACTCAACAGTTACGGTATATAATTCGCTATTCTCAAAGAGAACTAACGCCCGAAATAGTTTCCGAATAAATAGGGGCATGATTGCCATGCTAAATGACCTTTGTGTTAAAAGAAAATGGTCGCACGTAACAGGCCATAAACAAAATGCAAGGAGGCGTAACACCTGCACTCCTTCTGGAAATTGTTAAAAATCCTAAGTGGGCTTACGCTCCTAACATACAGAGGCTAATCCTATACTACACCGGGGTGACTAAATGAGAAATTAATGCCAAATAAGATTTCAAAATTTAGAGGTTTTGAAAACATTAGTCACCCCATGCAAGGTTGAAAGGGATACTGCAGAGGGTCGTCACTCTTCGTTCCCTTACATTACATGTTTCCCAGCAGGGAATAGAATAGAGTCCTCAGACTTGCCGAAAATCTGCATTTAAACCACCAGGTTTAGAAATTTACATTAAATAAAAGAGGTTCAAACCTTCCCCTCAAACTATCCGCAGCAGCTATTACATGTATATGAAAATTCTGCCATTACCTTGAGTCGCTGGGCCTTCCTCATGTAGGCCGCGCCCCTGCCTCCCTTCGGACACGCCACACTCACAATCACTGGAGCAATCAAGACACAACGGCCCTAAAGTGCCCTGCTTTTATAGTACTTTAAGGGGAAGTTTCCAGAACTCTTTACTTATAGGCTGGATGCCTGTATACACCCCCAATTTTAATTGGGTAGAAAAAATATTTACAAGCTTTTGATAGGATGATTACAATCGAGAAGGAACAAGCTGAAGTGTTGACAACTTCAATACTGTACCAGTAACCATTACTGGCCTGGAACATTATTTTGTAATGTCAATTAACTGCAACGACATGGCTCGACGTGCGAGGAACTGCAACGGCACGGCTCAGGCAAGCAAATAGTGAGCTATCTACGTCAGAACTTCCACGTTGGAGACTGACGTGATGATCACGTGAACAACGCACGATTGCTCTAGAACATACGAGAAGTATTTTTACTATCCCGTTGAGATATCAAATAATGACCTACACTGTCTTGTAGCCCATGATTTAAACATTTAAACGTCATCATGTGTAAATTTCATTAAAATCGGCCCACGGAGTCAAAAGTTATTCCACCGTAAAGAAATGCAATTTTATCAGAAGGGGATGATAGTTAACACAACTGCACGATATAAAAGAGCAGGCATTTGTCCTGGTCAAACAGTTCTCAACTCACAGCAATCGCGTAAGCATGATGTTGGACGCTAATATACACGTCGAAAGTCGAACTTAGTTATCGCGTACCGGTACTTTGCTTCAATTATCTTCAGACTTGTAGTCCAGTGAACAGTGTCAGACTTAGAAATTTTTCAATTAGTACTTCGATGACTTGGTAATCTCACCATTTTTAAAGTATTTAACAGTGCTGGTGATAATAACTTACTTTACATTTTGGACTTTAACTTGAGTGAACTTCACAATTTAAACCGTATAATTTTCTTCGAGACAGAATAACTGAAAACATTTACAACTGATAAACGTATGAAAGTTAAGAGCATTTTCTTGTGAAATAATATTTCGTTTACTGAAACATACTATCTCATAATAGTACTTTCAAATACCCGCCTAATGGCAATTTTGACCTATTCATCTTTCGTCGCGAGTGCGTGATGTTGTACCGCATTCTACTCTACCGCAATTAGGACTTGTAAACACTCGCGAGATATAACATTTCGTCATTTTGAATAGACTGTGATCTCAGTGTGACAATACTTGTAAACATTCGCGAGATATAACATTTTGTCATTTAAATAGACTGTGATCTACGTGTGGAAACACTTGTAAATATTTTCAAACTGTGCTTTTATAAACGACGATTTCCAGAACAATAATCATTAATTATTTACTGCCAGACTATGTACGAGTGCACTTAACACGATACCGTGTTCATCGTCTTATTCATGAATCTGAACTAGGTTAGATAGGGCACTCAATAATCATTACTAGTCAGTTGAACTTTCTCGTGTTTTCTTTAAATCCGACAAAAACGCGTTAAAACCTAACGAGTGCCTATTATAATCATGTCTACCTGTCAACGTGGAATTGAAGAAGTGCTGTCAACGTGGGATTGAAGACGTGGTTTCAGCGAGGGATATGGGCTCAACGAGGGAGTTGAACGTGGTACCATGAAACTGGTGTTGTAGCGTTGTGTTTACAATCATCCCACATCGATTCCAACCCCCACAAAGGTATCAATCATATCAATCAATACTGATCTGCATTTAGGGCAGTCGCCCAGATGGCAGATTCCCCATCTGTTGCCTTCCAAGCCTTTTCCGAAATGATTTCAAAGAAATTGGAAATTTATTGAACATCTCCCTTGGTAAGTTATTCCAATCCCTAACTCCCCTTCCTATAAATGAATATTTGCCCCAGTTTGTCCTCTTGAATTCCAACTTTATCTTCATATCATGATCTTTCCTACTTTTATAAACGCCATTCAAACCTATTCGTCTACTAATGTCATTCCACGCCATCTCTCCGCTGACAGCTCGGAACATACCACTTAGTCGAGCAGCTCTTCTTCTTTCTCTCAATTTTTCCCAACCCAAACATTGCAACATTTTTGTAACGCTACTCTTTTGTCGGAAATCACCCAGAACAAATCGAGCTGCTTTTCTTTGGATTTTTTCCAGTTCTTGAATCAGGTAATCCTGGTGAAGGTCCCATACACTGGAACCATACTCTAGTTGGGGTCTTACCAGAGACTTTATGCACTCTCCTTTACATCCTTACTACAACCCCTAAACACCCTCATAACCATGTGTAGAGATCGGTACCCTTTATTTACAATCCCATTTATGTGATTACCCCAGTGAAGATCTTTCCTTATATTAACACCTAGATACTTACAATGATCCCCAAAAGGAACTTTCACCCCATCAACGCAGTAATTAAAACTGAGAGGACTTTTCCTATTTGTGAAACTCACAACCTGACTTTTAGCCCCGTTTATCAACATACCATTGCCTGCTGTCCATCTCACAACATTTTCGAGGTCACGTTGCAGTTGCTCACAATCTTGTAACTTATTTATCACTCTATAGAGAATAACATCATCCGCAAAAAGCCTTACCTCCGATTCCACTCCTTTACTCATATCATTTATATATATAAGAAAACATAAAGGTCCGA
Organism: Anabrus simplex; assembly: GCF_040414725.1. Lineage (NCBI taxonomy): Eukaryota > Metazoa > Arthropoda > Insecta > Orthoptera > Tettigoniidae > Anabrus > Anabrus simplex. Next base: position 60,596,125 of record NC_090273.1, on the reverse strand, counting down.
TAACACTGCCCTGAGGAACTCCCCTCTCAACTATTACAGGGTCAGACAAAGCTTCACCTACTCTAACTCTCTGAGATCTATTTTCTAGAAATATAGCAGCCCATTCAGTCACTCTTTTGTCTAGTCCAATTGCACTCATTTTTGCCAGTAGTCTCCCATGATCCACCCTATCAAATGCTTTAGACATGTCAATCGCGATACAGTCCATTTGACCTCCAGAATCCAAGATATCTGCTATATCTTGCTGGAATCCTACAAGTTGAGCTTCAATGGAATAACCTTTCCTAAAACCGAATTGCCTTCTATCGAACCAGTTATTAATTTCACAAACATGTCTAATATAATAAGAAAGAATGCCTTCCCAAAGCTTACATACAATGCATGTCAAACTTACTGGCCTGTAATTTTCAGCTTTATGTCTATCACCCTTTCCTTTATACACAGGGGCTACTATAGCAACTCTCCATTCATCTGGTATAGCTCCTTCGACCAAACAATAATCAAATAAGTACTTCAGATATGGTACTACATTCCAACCCATTGTCTTTAGTATATCCCCAGAAATCTGATCAATTCCAGCCGCTTTTCTAGTTTTCAACTTTTGTATCTTATTGTAAATGTCATTGTTATCATATGTAAATTTTATTACTTCTTTGACCTTAGTCTCTTCCTCTATCTCGACATTATCCTTGTAACCAACAATCTTTACATACTGCTGACTGCTGACCATGGGTGATGACATCACGGCACCGACTGCCAAACATGCTTTTCGCTGAACCGCATATCTTCACAATCCAGTCCTGAATTCCAGATTACAGGTGATATGAGTGTTCTTCAGACTATTGTTTCTCTAAAATTCCACAAGACTAACTTTTCATTGGTGGAATATTAGAATCAATAATTCTGGATAACAGTTCAACAATTTATTGACTCTTACTGGGAATCGTAATATTCTAGCAGTATCATCACAATACTTAAACTTCAATTCGTAAAGAAACTATAAGACCGAACTTAGTAAGACGAATCATTTTACGATATTTTGTAAAGTGTTTAAAGAGACTCTAGAGGAGACTTACACAATTTCAAGTGTTAAATATTTAGAAAAGAATATAGGAAAAATTTCCATATTTTCAAGCGAAGTAAACTAAATTTAAATTAAATAATTTTCTCTTTTCTCATAATTCAAACGAGTTCGAGAAAGAACTTTTAAAGGAAGAGATTGTACTTAAAAATGAGATTTATTTTGGAATGACAGACATTCATTACAATTAATTTGATATTAACTTCAAGACGAAAGTGAATCCGTTTATTAAAAGTATTTCTTGAGATCGAGCATATAATAGGGAAAATGCAAGTCATACTCTATAAAATGAATAAATTTGTCTTAAGAAATCAATTATTATTTCGATCAGCGTATACCTCTCTCTGTACCTGCCCCATTAGGACCGTTCACCCCTTTGTAGTGTACCCGCTCAAAGCCTGAGTCCCAACCAGCATTTATCTCAGGGAGTGTTACGGTCCGAATCTATCGCAACTAATACACAATAAAAAAATATTTTGAGATATAAGATCTCAAACTAAATGTAAGGGCGCCATCCAATCAGTACTACAGGGTTGAACGGGACACTCTAATCTTTAACTTTAAGGCTTATCATAAAACATACACATTATATATATATTCATATCAAAGGGAAATTATGAAGGCTCCGTCCTAGGAATGGGGACGGATATTTAAACGGTCACCGAGGGTTTACTATTCTACAAGAACAAGAACCTGGAACTGTTTCCTTGAAAATACTAAAGGAGCATTTTATTTAAGTAAACAAAATAATTTTTACACACAACAAAATCTGTCGACCCTTGATTTGCCGGTAATTTGGCAAATTATTCCTGAAATTGATTACATAATATTTATCATTTTTGACCACCCTTCCATTGGGGTGATAGAACCGTTGATATCTGAAGGTATCAGATTTACCTTCGTTAACACCATGACCATATTTGGTCATGGACCAATTACCTGTTGGCTAAGTGGGCGCGATCACATGGACCATGGTATCGCCTCCACTTTGATTGAGATGAGACCAACCCGGGAAACTACAAACTCTCTCCGGGTTCTTAACCAAGATATGCTAATCGTTAGTTGAAGGAAACGACAAAGAGACTCTAACCTAATGGTCCAGATGTAGGGATTTGCCTTCATTTTACAACTGTTAACTTATTATTCACAACAACTTGACATTATTACGTTAATTCGCCAGCTGACTTCCCTAGTATCATTCATCATCAGCATCCGAAATAATAAAATAAAATAAAAATAATAAAAAATATTATTATTATTAATAGTGGAGATCGTGATTATCGTAACCCGTAGTTATCCTCGCTATAATACTTCAACTTCTCGCTCTTATTATTCTCATAAAAAATAAAAAAGTAGCTTCCTTTTTTTATACTTCAAATATTATTATTATTAAAGTGGTTTGAAATTTTCAATATTATCAATTCAGTTCGCACCATCATCATTGCGTTCATAAATAAAAATTTTAAACAAAATTCTTCTTCTGATTATTCAATTATGATTATTATTATTTATTATTAATTTAAAAAATTAATTTCGCTTGTTACACGGTAGTCCACTCTATAAATGTTTATCGCATAACCCCTTTTACAATTCCGATTTATTTTGGCACTAATCAATCCAGATATGATTTACTTGGATTATTATTATTATTATATTTAATATTATTATTCTTTCGAGAATTTTTATGTTTATGCCCCATCTTTATAATTTAGTCACATACGTTCTCTCTCAAACAGAAATCACCAAGATCCGAATTCACATCGGTCGGGACATAATAGTGTTCGAACCCGCAACCTTATTTTCGTACTGTCGTTAATTCATGGAGACCATATGCTCCAAAGACAATTCTCAAATTCCATAACACCTCGCAGTTGGGCAAATACCTCCAATCTCTGCAAGTGTTAAATTATTCCTTCCTTTTCCATTTTGAAGTCCATTTATCCATCGGAACTCTTCAAAACCTTTTCATTAATTAACCCTCGGTGTGTGGGCTCTCTTCTGCCACTCATATCACCGGTATAGAAATATAACCTCTATGTAGGCCTTAAGATCCATCTATTTCTTCATCAACATCAGTACAATTCACTTTCATTTCGGGCCGGATTTCTGTCCCACAAAACTCCAAATCTCAACCTTTGGCTCAAATCACTCTGGACCTCAAACATAGCGTGACCATATTATCAAAATGCCTATCTCGTTTCTACCAAAAATTATTTATGATTATTATGGAGTCCAAAAACGTTAAATCAACAATTAGTGTTAAAATCGGATGGAATGCCCAAATTAAATATTCGTGCCACATATTATCTCCACATTTAAATTACTTTAATTTGCAATCATTCTATTCAACTAGGCCCGTGCCTTTATTCTCAAAGATTATTATTAAATACGCCTTTACACATTACCCAATATTAACTTATTACTCCGACACTTCTACCGATTATCATTATTTTGTCCACTGGCGAACTTCGCGATATTTACAAACAAATCAATGGACTTCATTCCGTCCCACGATAATTTAAATCATTTGGCAATCCTACCTCTGGATTATCTTAACAACATGCCTTAATATCTATAAAATTTCCGATACCGGTAAAACACTTTGGAAGCACTTCTAAATGAATATTAACATTATCTTTACGTGAAACGTGCTCCATATCATATCAAACAACTCAAGCACTTGAATGAACAAATAAACCCTACTCTACTCTATTTATTAATTACAATTATGATGAGTGCTTGATCTAATTATGTACATATTAATTTGTCCCATTGTCTATCTTTGAATTTATACGAGCCGGAAACGGCTCGTTTCACAATTAAGTTCAATGATAAATTAATATGATTTCCTCCCCCTAACGATAGCAATCTACAAATATCTCAAAAGGTTACTCATCTCTGCCTTGTAGTCTGCTAAAACCGGACAAGGAGCCTAGCCCCTCCGGTTTTTAGCACTGCATTCTACTGGTATTCATGTCAGCTTGAAGAATTAATCCTTGACCCTTTTCAACTTTACACATTTTGAATAAAAATAAATAAAATAACTGTTGCACTCTGGAATAATTTCCACCCTAAATTCTACTCACAAATTTTACACTCTCGGCCTTGTATCTAGCCCACTTAATGTAGATATACATTCTTCATTCCTTTCCCGGACACTAGGAACATGGGATACCTCGGGATCCCCTTTACAACGGCCCGTGCGTGCATTTGAATTTCCGTCACGCGTTCACATAGCTGACCAGGTATCAGTTTATAATCGACTGTTTACTAGGTGAAATACATCAAACACTCGTGATCGTTCTCATACCACGTACTCCCTAATTTATTTTGTAGAATCTCACACTCCTATTCGTAGGTTTTAATTTGACGAGTTCTGAATATTGGAACTCTTCATGCTAGTAGACTGTTCAAGACTGTAATATGAACCACTACACGTCACGAATTACTGTGCTACGTAACATTCTATTACTTCGAACACTTCTCCACGAGTACATATACACATGCTCCCTAGCGTAGTAACGGCACGGAATATTGACAAGTAAGTTACGCACCCCTGGCGTGGTGACAGCTCGAATACATTATCAGAAGTAGTTGTCAGTCCTTGTCCACGACCCCATATTTATACTTGTATCCCCTCTCTTCCGAGTTCACGGGAGGTCATCTTAGGACGCGCAGTCCCGATATCCTCATATGACTATTTGCGCCTTTGTCAGTGGCTTAAATATGGGATTCAATGATGTAATTATGTTCTCAAAGGCTCTATACCAATTCTCAACTAATATCGTTCGCTGGTAAGTGATATATTTGCGAATTTAGCTGCCGTATCCCGGCCTGGGATTTCGCGCTATATTGTGGCGTCCTTTGCCTCCAGCCAATCAGCGGATAGTATTAATTAATTCTCAGAATTTCGCCAATCAATCTCCCTCAGTTAGTGATTTTTAATAACTTTTATTACTTGGTGAGGCTTATAAATTCCACCTTATTCCGAATGTATAACTCACTTACGTTTATAAATTTAATCCGTGGAGTTCAGGTTTCTCGTGCTTCTTATAGTACGAAGTTGGCGTACCTGCGACTGGTCGATGAATTTTACTATTGGTCCACATAAACCACGGGACCGGGAAGGCTCATATTTTTTTCTTCAAGTGCCAATCTCGCGTTCAACTCCCGCTAGTACATGGAGATACCCTGCCATCATTTCCAAGAAATCTGCACCCGGCTCTTTGCGCTGTTGCCACTACCTATTTCGCTCGAGGCTATGAAAACTTTCCGCAAACTTGTCAACAACTCGTGCCTTTCTCTCTCCCGTACGTCACAATTTCTGAGAATTCTAATTCTGCTGTTCATTGTGTTTGTTAATCTCAGTGGAGACAACAGTCTGGGGTATGTTTCACAACATCCTCTCGGCCTGGTCTGTACTTATAATATATAAAATACGATCTTCTCGCTTCTGAAAATGAAATATATAGTCCTCCATAAATAATTACAATTGCATGACGCTTATCACACCCCCACCAGGGCGCAGGTGTATCTCATGCCCTTATTCCTTAATCCATATCTTTTCCCGGTACAATCCTCAGAAACAAAGGTTAGCCAATTGCAAAAATAAACATTCCTTTGTGAAACAATTAGAGTTTAGCCCGCGAAAGGGAGCAAATAAATCGATGGTAGAGACATCTAACCTAGAAGGCCAAAGTTTTTGGTAGTTCAAAAGTTCAATTTTCTTGACATAGATGGTCTTATGGAAGGCGCGCAGTTTAATTAGCCGGGGACGGTGTACCTATGGTACAATAATAATAATAATAATAATAATAATAATAATAATAATAATAATAATAATAATAATAATAATAATAATATTTTCGTGAAGCTATTGCCAGACCCTTGGAGCCATTGTAAGGCTGACCCCCCGAAGAAGGTGGTCGACTTCTGCCTGTATAGGAAACTGCGAGTTTGTGTAGTGAAGGAAGTTTGATTGTTTGTTTGTTTGTTTGTTTGTGTGTGTGTGTGTGTGTGTGTGTGTGTATGTGTGATATCTAAGGGATGTTTTTTTTTTGCTAGGGGCTTTACGTCGCACCGACACAGATAGGTCTTATGGCGACGATGGGATAGGAAATGACTAGGAGTTGGAAAGAAGCGGCCGTGGCCTTAATTAAGGTACAGCCCCAGCATTTGCCTGGTGTGAAAATGGGAAACCACGGAAAACCATTTTCAGGGCTGCCGATAGTGGGATTCGAACCTACTATCTCCCGGATGCAAGCTCACAGCCGCGCGCCTCTACGCGCACGGCCAACTCGCCCGGTCTAAGGGATGTTAGGGTCAACAAAAACAGTCAGTCCTCGAGGAATAGAAATAACCGTTTAAGACGTCCATCGACACAGCCGGCAATCGAATTCAGGAATTCAAGAACCGAAGGGCAAGACTCTGAGCACTCAGCCATGGAGCCGGGCATTTTTATTTCACGTGACTGGAGGCTGTGATTAATTTCATTGTTCGATTCATGCCTTACAGTGTTTGGTAATGATTTTATTGTCAGCTTTACTCATATATTTTCTTTCATATTGTAAGGATGTATTTGACTGAATGGGATATCTCTTCACGTTATGATCCATTTTGAATTATGCGAATATGTCTTCACCGATCCAGTTGGCGGTGCGGTTAGAGTCGCGTAGCTATGAGCTTGCATGCGGGAGATTGTGGGTTCGAATCCCACCGTCGACATCCATGAAGATGGTTTTCCGTGGTTTCTCATTTTCACACCAGACAAATGAGGGGAATGTACCTTGATTAAAGCCACGGTCGCTTTCTTTCTAATCCTAAACGTTTCCTACCCTTGCGTCGCCGAAATCCTTCAATAATAATTATAATAATCATATTAATGGCGTATGGCCTCCGGAGAGACCTGGTGTCTATATTTTGCTAGTAGACGGCCTGTAGGTGACCTGCATATCTGTGAGGATGGGGCCCTACCTAAGATGATTTCTAAAGTTGAAGTCATCACTAAACCCAGCCCCCGAGCCGGATGAATTAATCAATTAAGGTTAAAATCCCAGACCCGGCCGGGAATCGAACCCCGGACCATTCAGACCAAAGACCAGAATGCTAACCATTTAGCCATGGAGCTGGGCACAAAACCTTTGCTGTGTTGGTGTGATATTAAACTCCTAGTAACAACAACAACTACTACTACTACTGTACTTCAAGTCCCGCAAGTTTCCAATGTTTTAACCCGCCTTTGTCTAGACATTACAAAATTGTTCTTTTCCAAGTACTTGCAATGAAATAAGACAGTCACCGAAAATTGCAGATCTTTTAGAGCACTTTACAGTAAATTAATATGAATCTTTATGGGTCTCAAATTAAGATTCAAGCTGTAGCGTATTGTTAATGTGTTCTGTCACATTAATACTCGCCACTTTGTTCCTAAAGTCCACTCGTTTTGCATGTCATTTGTATCTCTGCTAATTGCTCACTTTTGGAAGTTCAGCGGAAGATTTAATTTCATGCTGTAAATTTTCAAGTCCTCCTTTTATTTTCATCGAAAATAACTCTCTCTCGGTTCTAATAAACAAGTGAAATTAAAGGAAAGAGAAACAGGATCAAGTTTATGGAATGAGAGCTTGACAGTAGATGAATGTGTCAAGGCACTTGCTTCCACCGTTGTTCATCTTAACTAGACTCATAACAGTTGTGTAAATGAATGAAGAATGTTTGGCTCCAAACTGTGCCTGACACAGTTTACAATTACTTGCTTTAGGATATCGATCTACATTTCTTTCATCTGAAGATGCAACACGTGCTTTTTTTGACATTTCTAGACCTGCCAAATATTAGCGGCGAATTTAACCTTAAATGCACATCATTGCAAATGTGCGAAGTGTTAAATAAAGCTATAAGAATATCTATCTGAATTTACGGTGACACTTAAATCGGTTTCACCTGTTATGTTATTAAGACACGATCGATTATGTTGGTAACGTATAGCCTGCGTGGCTCAGGCAGCAGCGCGCCGGCCTCTCACCGCTGGGGTCCTTGGTTAAATTCCTGTTCACTCCATGGGAGGTTTTTGCTGGACGAAGTGGAGGCGAGACAGGTTTTTCTCCGAGTACTCCAGTTTTCCCTGCCATCTTTCATCCCAATTTCATTTCCTTTCATCTGTCAGTCATTAATCATTATCCCAGAGGTGTGCACCAGACTTCCGCAGCCGGCACAATTCCTATCCTCGCCGCTAGATGGTGGCTTCATTCATTCCATTCCTGACCCGGTCGAATGAATGGAAACAGGCGGAGGATTTTCATTTTTCGATTATGTTCGTAACAAATAGTTGTTCGTTTTATTCTTCTAACTCATTGCGATTTGTACTTCTAGCGATGCTCCTAGTTCCCTGCTAAACTCAAAATAGGGTTGTAAAGACCGACGAGAAACAGAAGTAGGGATGGAGGAAGAATCAGCAAATCCTCCCCTTCGTAGAATTGATCATTCACGAGCTGTACAGTAAACAATTAATTTAAACAACTCACGCGAATGAATTTCGAGGAGGTTACGAATTAAGACGTTGAGCGAACATACACAATTTAGACTCAATAGTTGCTCCAGTCTGTAAATAAATAAATAAATAAATAAATAAATAAATAAATAAATTAAATAAATAAATAAATAAATAAATAAATAAATCACCACTGATCTGCATTTAGAATTGTCGCCCGGGTGACAGATTCCCTATATGCTGTTTACCTATTCGTTTCTTAAGTGTAAAGTTGGAAATGTATTGAATATCTCTCTTAGTAAATTATTCCAGTCTCTAATTTATTTTCCTGCAAGAGAATATTAATTGTCCAAGTTTGTCGTTTTGAATCTCAATTTTATCTTTTAAAAGCTCCATTCAAGTTTATTCGACTACTAATGTCATTGCACACTATCTCTCCACTGACAATTCGGAACATACCGCTCAGTCGAGAAGCTCGTCTCCTTACTTCCAAGTCTTCCAGCCCAAAGTTTACAACATTTTCATCCATAACAAATCGTGTTGTCTTCCTTTGGATCGTTTCCAGTTCTCGAATTAAGTAATCCTGGCGAGATTCCCATACTGGAACCATACTCGAGTAGGGGGCTTTTCCTCTGTCCTGTACATCGTCACTGCAGTCTGTAATATACCTTCATAGCCATATAAAGAGATATGTAACTTGGATCCGCAATCTGGACCAAAAGAAGAAACAGAAGTATGCGTTATAAATCCATGTTTGTCATTTGTTTTATCACTCATTCGGTCGCTGATTTTATTATTACTGATTCATGCTGGTGCTGGTGGTATTTATTGTTTTAAGAGGAAGCACAACTAGAGAACCATCTTCTCCTATCAGAACACTAGTCAGGGAGAAAGAAGGAAGAGTTCTGATCTTCGGAACAATGAAGGTATTGGCGAAAGAAATACAAGGGCCACGAATGCCGTTAAAATGAAAGACTCCCTAGGCCTCGCAAACCTAATACCGTCGGCGTCAGAAGAGAACAAGAGTTGACCAAGAAAGGTCGGATAGGAAAGGTGAAAGCAAGGAGTTCGACACAAGTAAGTGGAATCAATGCCAAATTGTAGTAGGGGCCCCGTGTTGCTGACCGGCGCTCCAAAGCGTCAGTGATGTGAATAGTTGCTATCCCAATGGTATTTTCTCAAGTGTCTACTTGTCCCGACATTGTTGCTGGATACATATTATCATACTGAAACATAGAAATCATAGATTTATTGAGAATATTCACGAACTATATTGGAGAATTATTGAAAATATCGGGCTCCAAGCGCCGTGGTTTCCCCTTTTAGCGACCTCTTACGACAGACAGGGGATACCGTGGATATATGCTACTGCTCTCACCTAAAGGGGGGTTGGGGTTTATACGCTCAACGCTATTTGAATTATGCTCCCGTATCAACAGTTGAATTTTGCATCAATTGATAAACAAATGCTGTTGTTCCTTATTCATTCTCACAAGGTATCTAGTTCACATCCCACACAGAACTGGGGATATTATTTTCTCGAAAATCCAGAACGAATGAAGCGTCTTCTTCTAACGATCTCCGCGACCTCTCGTGTGAGGAACAAATTACTCTTAATTACTAACATTTCCTCCCTATTGACGCCTTCGGGTAAAGAACGTGACGTGGGTGTGTATTTCTTCTGCTATTTCTTGTGATAATATCTAACTACCAGCGGCGGCCAGTGGACTCTCAGGTCGGGGGTGGGGGTTGGGGTGGGGGGCGGCCACAGTACGTTTTTCTCCACAAATCTTTCTTTGCTACCGACCAGTACCATCGCACTCACTCAAGTCTTCCGCGCGAAAACTAACTAATTAACTGCTGCCAATCCTCACAAAACGCGGGATGCGAGCCATAAGCCCAGTTTGAATCAAAATTCCTGTTCTCAAATGTTACATTTCAATATAATTATTTACTTTTTTCCTTCTTAAAATATAAATAACAGGGTAAACAAGGTAATAAATTATTATTTAATTTTAATGTATGCAGCCATGGAGATTTGACTAGTGCATGCTCGTATGGGGAGGGGCTTGTGAGGACACCTTTAGTGCTACGGACTCTACCAAGGCCAACTAGATATACAGGCCATAAGGCTCCCCCTCCACTTCGGGCGCTACGTCACACTAGTCGCCAGCCGCTTCACTTCTCACCAGTGAACCTCGCAGCAGTGAGGCTATCGATGGTGTTGAATGATTTAAACGTGTGTGGACATTGTGAATTATGGCCACGTCGTGTTGTATACCTGGTTGTAGAATCAACTACAGTTCAAAACAGCCTAATATTTCAGTGTTTAAATTTCCTACTGGCGTGTTTCGGAAACAAAAGTGGATCATAGCTATCCATCGAACCGAATTCATCCCTTCAGCAAGCTCAGTTGTGTGCATAAAAGACTTCGACGAAGTTTCGTAATTAGGGACGATTCTGTTAAAAGACCTGATGAGTCTCTTTTAACTGTAAAACCTAACCGTTTAAAACTCTCAAACGATGCTATTCCTAAGTTTTAAAATATGCCTGCCTATCTGTATAAAAAATCTTCCAACAACGAGCAAAAATCCTATTCAAAGACAAGAAGAAATTGAAAAACGGGAAGAGGAAGAATATGACAGGATCAAGGACTTCGATGACGTTCAGGGATTAAACGCAAATTAGATTTGGACAAAGTTTCCGTCAACTTTAACAGCCAAAGTCTGTATTTTCAAAATGTATGTGACTGAGGAAAATATTCCGAAAATTGGTACTTCCTTAACATTAAACGAGGCTCTTGATTTTAAATCTATTAAACATGATATTTTCATGAGTTATAACCCTGATATACGTGCATTAGGTGATGGGGGCAAGATATTAAAATGGTCAAATTAGAAAAGTATTTATAACTTCCTGTTTAGACCTTCTCGTAACTCAAAAGTGACTGCCCACGACAAAATAGAATCTGTACACAAAATAATCGATAAAATTGAAAGTGAAGTTAATGAGTGTATCATTACTGATCAATTATAATTTTTTTAAGGAACAGTTAAATATAGCCTTTGCAAAGAAAGTATCTTACTCCTGTATTCTAATAACATGGTTCACTTCAATATTTTTCGCATTTCCTGAGGCGTAAAAGAAGATAAGACAGTCAACGTTTCTTACAATGCCTCACCCGGTTATTCACAGTCTTTTACTGCAAAACTAGGCACGGGAAATTCGGGTATTGATGATTCACATTGGAATTACTTGAAAAAAGAAACTAAAATTGTTAAAGGAGCATGAAATATTTTGTAACTTGTTGAATGGAGTCTACATAAAACGTGAGCTGAACTATAAAGGACGAAAGGTTTTGTTTTTGTTTTTGCTGGTGGCTTTACATCGCACCGACACAGATAGGTCTTATGGCGACGATGGGATAGGAGAGGCATAACAGCTGGAAGGAAGCGGCCGTGGCCTTAATTAAGGTACAGCCCCAGCATTTGCCTGGTGTGAAAATGGGAAACTACGGAAAACCTTCTTCAGGGCTGCCGACAGTGGGATTCGAACCCACTATCTCCCGATGCACGTTCACAGCCGCACGACCCTAACCGCACGGCCAGATCGCCCGCTAGGAGGAAAGGTAGAGGGAGTTGCTTTTAGTAGTAAAAGCGGAGAAAATAACACTACATTAGCTACAACTGCACAAACTTTTATGTTGTCATCCAGTCTTTAAAAAAATAAAGACGTTGTTGATTTGTTTCCATGTAAGAACCTAATGTGACATTTCTTAGAAGAACTAACTTTGCAAGTCTTTAAAGTATTAACAGATAGTCCTATAGCTTATAAGGTAGCATGCATAATTTCTAAAAATAACAGGAAAATGTTTGAAAAGCTGTGCAAAAGCAATTTACAAACCACTTTTCAAAATCCATTTGACGAAACACACACACACGCACAAAAATTGTTTGATAATGGTCATTTATTTAAAATCTTAATAAATAACTGGCTTAATCAAGCTGACAACTTATCCTGACTTTGACAACTCTGAGTCAGACAAAAAAAATGTCTGAGTCTATCTAGTGCGGCTTTGGCTTGCTCCTGCCCTGTGTTGTACCAGACTCTTTTAGAGCTACAAAATGTAAACCTGTATACTAATGTTTTTACATGAGGATTCTCAGAGAAAAATTCTGACTTCGCTTGTCAACAATGTTCTGGAAAACGAAAATGTTTAAACATGCAGTGATTAAATAAATAGTTTTAAACATTTCGTTGACAGATGTATATACATCTTTTGTAATATATTATTGAATAACAATACAAAAGTTACCGTAGATAAACTCATCGCTGAGAAGAAGAAATCCTCAGGAAAATAAAAATGTACAAACTGAAACCTTAGGAATTCTTAGGTAAGTTTTAAGTTGCAGCGTAATTTCTAAGAAAGGTTTCAGACTATTGTTGTGAATTGCCATCATGCATTTTCCTAGTAACATTAAAACTTTTTGTATACGTATTATGCGTTCTAATCTTTTAAAGATACCGTGTTGAGTTACAAGTGACAGATGTCATCATAATTTTACGTAAAGAAATGTACATGTACTGCCCTTCCAGTTTTCTCCCCGCATAAAACTCGTGTAGTATACAAGCCTAAGTAAAGCCACAATTGAAGGAGTGTTCAATTTTATCGTTAAGGTTGAATAAATGAACAATATCATGGTGAAAGTGAGAGCGGGCCCTACACTGCCATGCTGAACGCCAGCCACTAGCGTGACGTCACGGTCCGAGCCTTGTGGCTTGTCTATCTAGTGCGGCCTTGACTCTACCTAAGTGAAAGCCTCTTCCCGTACTCTTCTTCCCCCTGTCCTGGTGAGGGTCTCATACACTGGAACCCTACTCTTGTTGGGGTCTTATTAGAAACTTATATACTCTCTCCTTTACATCCTTACTACAACCCCTAAATATCCTCATAACCATGTGCAGAGTTAGAATAACACCCACGGTATCCCCTGCCTGTCGTAAGAGGCGACTAAAAGGGCCCCCAGGGGCTCTGAACTTTGAAGCTTGGGTTGGCGACCACGGGGCCCTTAGCTGATTCCTGGCATTGCTTCCACTTACTTGTGCCAGGCTCCTCACTTTCATCTATCCTATCCGACCTCCCTTGGTCAACTCTTGTTCTTTTCCGACCCCGACGCTATTAGGTTTCCGAAGGCTAGGGAGTCTTTCATTTTCACGCCCTTCGTGGCCGTTGTCTTTCTTTGACCGGTATCTTCATTTTTCGAAGTGTCGGATCCCTTCTATTTTTCCCTCTGATTAGTGTTATATAGAGGATGGTCGCCTAGTTGTACTTCCTCTTAAAACAATAATCACCACCACCACCTTTATTTACAATACGTTTATGTGATTATCCCAATGAAGACCCTAGGTATTTACAGTGATCCCCATATGGAACTTTCACCCCATCAACACAGTAATTAAACCTGAGAGGACTTTTCCTATTAGTGAAACTCACAACCTGACTTTTAACCCCGTTTATTATCATACCATTGCCTGCTGTCCATCTTATAACATTGTCGAGGTCTTTTTACAGTTGCTCACAATCTTGTAACTTATTCATTACTCTGTACAGAACAACATCATATGCAAAAAGCCTTATCTCTGATTCCACTTCTTTACTTATATATTTATACACACAGCATAAGGAAATATAAAGGTCCAATAATACTGCCTTGATGAATTGGTTACAGGATGAGATAATGCTTCACATACTCTAACTCTCTGAGTTCTGTTATTATTGCTCCGGGAATTCTCTGGAAAGCATAGGTGTAAGAAGGTGCAAGCATGAACAGGAGAGAGAAAAGATCAAATTTTAATTTAAAACTCTAAAATTTGAAATTTTATTTCTTTCCTTGTTTTTCCTCGTTTCAGATTTTAAACTTTTTTAATCAATAACAGATAACAATTAGATAGAAAAGGGCTAGCTCGTGAGCTCGAGAACAACATTAGAAAAGCGCAGAGCAACCAGACAACAACGATTTACCAGAATGAGCTTGAAGCTCCCAAGTTACAAGTTTTACAAGAGCACCACTGCTCCATTAAATTAATCCTCTAGGAGGCTGCTCTCCAAAATTTACAACATTCAAGCGTCTCCGAGGCACAATCTAACTTTAACATACCGTCCTATTCGCTTAAGAGTCTAAGTTACATTTAAATTGGAAGTTAAATAATAGTAGTTAACTGTAACATGGGTAATAAGTGCCCATTCTACATGGCATTAGTGAAAAAAAAAAGGTCAAAGTTATTGGCCGGAAATAAAAAATAGTAGGAGACGAGCACTTGCATTCCTTTGAAGTTCACTTGAATTTCTTAAAACCCTATGTGGCTTATGGCCCGAAGTTACAGAGACTAAGCCTATACTACGGAGGTGACTAGATGGAGAGAAAGTTATAAATTACAAAAGGAAAATTTTGAAGTTTACGAAATCATAGTCACCTCAATACCAAGATGAAGGGGAATAAAAAAGGGTTCACATTCTTTATTCCCTTAGACTAAGATTTTTAGACCTGGTTGAAAATTTACATTGGAAGATTTACTTTTACATTAAGAAAGGATTTTAAAACCTTCCCCTCACGTTAGCTTTCTGAGACTTTTACATCATTAAAAGATATCTGCCGTTACCCTGAGTCGATGGACCTTCCGGAGATGGACAAGACAAGCCGCCTGCCTCCTCCACGAACACATTCTAAACCTCTTGACTGGAGCGATCGAAAGACAACATGGCACAAAAGGTCCCACCTTTTATAGCTTCCAGAATTCTCCGGGCTGAAACCCTGTTCACACCCACAGTTTCTATTGGTTGGTTCAATAAATATAAAACATTCCTGATCGGCTAAAATTTTAACCAGGTGGGAAGAGATAGAAGTGCTAGTAACATAAGAACACCAAAAACAACCTACAAACAATTCAGTTTTGAAAACCTTGACACAACAAAATTACTTTGAAAATTAATTGTTCATCCTCGCACCAGAAGGAGCATATAAGTCGACAATAGAGACATCTGACGATAAACATTCAAACTTCTTTCACTAGAAAGTTCACTGTTCGTATTACAGATAACCTTCTGAAAGGCTCTTAGTTTAAATGTACGGAGTTGGTGTATCTCCGGTACGATTATTATTATTATTATTATTATTATTATTATTATTATTATTATTATTATTATTATTATAGATTATTTATTATTATTATTATTATTATTATTATTATTATTATTATTATTATTATTATTATTATTATTATTATTATTATTATTAACTGTTACTGTTATAATCTGGACGACTTCCCTGCGAGGATGGTCTCACTTTCTTAATTTGGCAAGCTTTTCCTTTGCATTTCTTCACTGTGCCGTGAAAATATCACAAACGTTCAAGCCATTTATCATCAAAGTACAAGGCTTACGATTGTAATAGGAACTGCTTACTACTCTGTATCGTAGTTATAGGAGCAGCTTGACCGACCGCAAATTAATGGAGCATACCGGTGTCTAGTTTCCCTACCACAGCTACCCTTAGTTCAAGGTGATTAATATTAGGTAATATGTTTGCCTCCATCGGTGTACGAACGTCGTCCTCTCAGATGTGGTTTGGTTTAGTCAGTCCATCCACTTCTCTTGAAATAACACAAAGCTCTGCTCTGAGCGCAATGAGAAATATTTATGGTGGAGCTTAGTAGAGGTAATACTGTGTCCCCTGGCAGACGTCACAAGCAGCCGGGAAACAGGAATTGTCTGTGTGTGTGTGTGTGTGTGTGTGAGAGAGAGAGAGAGAGAGAGAGAGAGAGAGAGAGAGAGAAGACTTTAAGACTGCTTAAGCTTCACACCCTCAAACCCCGCTACGTGTAAAATTTTTGTTAATTTTTCACCCCTGCCCTCCTTCCCCTCCCGGAAAACAACCTTCCCACAATTTATTTTTCTCTACAGATTTAACAAATTTTATAAAGTTGTAAATATGTAGGTTGGCGGAAATGTCAGCGTACTGGCCTTCGGTTCAGCGGGCTCCGGGTTCGATTCTAGGCCGGGTCGGGGATTTAAAAATTGTCCGGATAACTGCTCTAGCTCGGTGCTCGTGTTCATCTTAATACATTGTTTCATTTACTTGCAACCTATCACGCTACAAATCAACACAGAAACATGCAATGGTGAATGCATCCCTCTTCATATGATTGGCGTCAGAAAGGGCATCCGGTCATAAAACATACAAATTTCTGACCCCAGGTAACTGGTAAAAGACTAGGTTTGTTTATTGTTTATTTAGGTTTAATACAAGTGATGTATTCTTGAAAAATACTGTTTTAGTTAACGGTATTGATAAAAAGTACTGTAAAGAGTTCGCGGGGTAGGTACATGAACATATAAATTTGGTAGTGTTAAACTTATAAGATTTATTACATAATTACTTAGTCTACACAGGTATACCAGGATCGCTACTTACACTTCACAGTACAGACCACACAGTTGCACAGTTCGCACTCTCTCTGAATTCTCACTGTTCTTTCACACTAATTCACACTCGGTCTTCGTTCACTAGCACTATAGTCTCACTCATAAGGGAACACTTTCATCTGTAAGTCTCCGATCTGTTTGAGATTTGGTACAACGACGTCCGTAAGAATGCTTTATTCACCTGCATCAAAATTAGATGCCGAGTCGTATATTTAGCTCCTGTTTTGGGGGAGTCAAAGTTTGCTCATTTAAGCACCGCGTAGACAGGAGTGAGCGGTGGGAAGCAGGTAGAGGTGGGGAAGTAATATGTGTGCGAGAGGGAAAAAATGAGAGCGTGACAAATGATAAATTCTGATAAATATGTAAAGTCTTATGATAATATTAATGTGAAATTAAAATCACATTTGCATAGAATTAACAGTGAAATAAAAATGCACGAAGTAAAAGTTGAAAAGACTAGCTCAAGATAGACAACTGTGGCTGCAGCGACAAGGCTTAGCCTTTAGAATATGATGATGATGACACTAAAAATGTATATTTATATTAAATTACTACTAAAGTATGACATAGAAAGCAAATTTATTTACTGAAATATATTTCAGTATCTACGATCTTCGTAGGAGCCCAAATACACTGCAGAGCAGCTGAGGCGAATTCTGGGTATTTGAGTTAACAGCTAACTCCGTTTTGCGGGAAGTCAATGGGTGAACAATCTTCTCGGTTTAAGTTACCAAAATGAAAAATAGCCGGTGCTGCATGTATGTTGCATTTAATTACAATTTCGAATACCGAGCTCGATAGCTGCAGTCGTTTAAGTGCAGCCAGTATCCAGTATTCGGGAGATAGTAGGTTCGAACCCCACTGTCGGCAGCCCTGAAAATGGTTTTCCGTGGTTTCCCATTTTCACACCAGGCAAATGCTGGGGCTGTACCTTAATTAAGGCCACGGCCGCTTCCTTCCCACTCCTAGCCCTTCCTTGTCCCATCGTCGCCATAAGACCTACCTGTGTCAGTGCGACGTAAAGCAACTAGCAAAAAAAAAAAAAAAAATTCGAATTTTATCGCGTTTTCAAAACAGATTAAACGGTCCTTCTCGAAACCTGTTTCTGTCTTAAAGAACCTATACACAGTCTGCCATTTTTCACTAAAATTCACATTGCTACGAATTATGTTTGCCATTATGTTATCCTTAGCTGATTTCTTCGCTAAATTCAATTTCATAGCAAGTTCCTTCAGTTCCTCCTTACATCCACAACCGTTCCCAACACTACTGTATTTATTACCAACTTGCACCTCCTTCTCGGTCTACTCTTTCTCTTTTATGATATAGTAGGTCTTTGCCATTCCTTGCCACATTTAAAGATACGCACATGTTTTCACATTCCTCAACAATTGCTCTAAATCCAACCCATTAGCTGTTTACATTTTTATTTACCATTTTCTGCCTTCATGATTACATTTTTTAAACTCCCCCATGCCTGTCTTATCAAACATATAGTACTGCCTAATATTCATACTTTTATAATCTTCCTTTCTTTCGAATTTACTTTTAATTACGACAAAAACTACTTTTTGATCACTTATACAACATATCACTTCATTTTCTCTATAGAGCTCATCAGGTTTTACCAGCACCACGTCCAGAATATTATTTCCTCTAATTGGTTCCTTCATTTTCTGATTTAGCTGTCCTTCCCTGATGAACGAACCTGTTTACCATTTGATGATCATGCGTACTGTCATTCGCATTACCTTCCCAGTTAACATTTAGTAAAAAGTGGTTTTCAGCTTCTACAAATGAAAATGAAAAAGTACGAGCATTTATAGGCCTAAGCAATATGCGTAGTATGGCTACTGCAAAAGATCACCATCTCTAACTATAAACCATATAGGATTCTCTACTAAATCTGCTGAGAAGGCGGAGAGAGATACGAATCAATATGAAAGCATGTACCATCGCCGGCAAAGGAACGTGTTATATCAGTCAACAATAAATGAAATATTTAGCTCAGAAGAGAAAGAAAGCACCGTCCGCTTCTAGACTTTCTAAGATATCTTTCATCTTGAGCTCTCAGCAAGATTTGCAATGAAATCTCCACCTTATATGGCGTGACTTCTTTGAGTGACACACTCTGTCATAGATATGCCAGACGGAGTTCAAACGATTCGTATCCCTTTTATTTTCGTATTGATAGAATCGGTAACACAACCAGAGGCGCTAAATATTCAGAAGAGCGCCATAGGAGGTGAGAACAGCTCTCGTGCGAATAAGGATGATAAATATTTAAGTAGGCTGGAAGAGGAAGTAGACAGACAAATGTATCAAGAAGGCAATAAAGAGGGAGTTAAAGAAGCCATGAGGGTAGTGAATTACTTACTTCTTGGGAAGGTGGACGAGAAAGTTACGGCTAAAGTACACAGTAAGTTCTTAAAGTGGATGGCTAACGGAAATCTTTGAGTTAATTGTATAAATGTCCAATGTTGCAGTGGTTGGGGGTTACTTTCTTACCATTGGTGTGGTCCATTTTAATGTTAGACCGTGACGAATCGAACATACAAGAGTGCCGATTTGAATCGGTTAATAGAAAAATCACACATGTCCATTCTCTGACAAAATAGGTTTAATGCATATATACTGCCTTAAAAAAACCATGCGGCATCCAAAAAAGCAAGGTCTTTTTATTCGCTAGCGATGTGATAGGCAGTTCATCATTGCAGGAGTATATGATTGCAAATTCAGACCAAATGAAACATTCATGTCGCAGTAAAGGGTGCCCAAACATTCACATCAATACACAGTGCAAACCCCCCACCCCCACCTCTGGCGGCAATGCAGGCGTGTATTCGCGGATGCAAACAATCATAAAGGTGGCCAGTGTCATCCTGCGATAGATTGTCCTAAGCATCTTGCACCTTTTGATGCAATTCGGCAATGGTTCTTGCAGGCTCTGGAGAACGCGTAAGTTCCCGCATCTACATGTCCCATACGTGTTCAATCGGCTCAAAGTCCGGTGATCTTGCTGGCCAGGGCAGTTGTTGTACATAACGTAGAACACGTTGCATCGCAGCAGCTGTATGTAGACGTGCATTGTCCTGCTGAAAAAGCACATCACCTTCCTGTCGAAGAAATGGCAATAGCATGGTGACAACAACCTGTGCAATGTAGCGGGCACTGGTTAGGTTACCCTCCAGAAACACCAGCTGTGATCATGAGTTGTAACTGATGGCAACCCCACACCATGAAGTCTGGGGTGGGACCTGGGTGTCGTGGGCGAATGCACTCAGGAATAGGCCGCTCACCAGAGTAGCCGTGCTTGACGGTATCATAGTGTCAGTGGTAGCCTGGCTAGAGGCACATGTGATCGTAATCCTGCTGCAAGCAGACGGTTCCAACGGTCTTTGGTGACACAGCAGGTGCAACATATGACCGGTTTTCGTTCTTTGATGATGTTCGGTCGGCCACCGCTGCTCACACAATGCGTCAATATTGACGTGCGTCTGTACGACGCGGACGTCCGGAGTCAGATCTACGGGTGTGGGACTCCACAGACCACTGCCGAAGGCAGCGACACACCACCGATACACTGTGTCCAACATGTGCAGTAATCCGTCGATACGTCCATTCAGCTTCCCGCAGGCCCACAATGCGACCCCGTTCAAATAGCTACGTGGCATGATTGTACCCTAGAATGAATGTTGCAAACACTTTTCACCTGTAACCTCAGCTCAGTTACTGCCTGCAGAGTCAAAACAGAGTACGCACGGTCAGGTTTTCTGATCGCCATCTGATAGCGATGTCCGTGACAAATGAATCACTAACACAACAACCCCTCTGTATACACATATGACACCCTGGTGCCACTAACACAGTCCTTGGGGATGTTGCACGTTTTTCTTGGCAGTGTACGTAAGCATGGGAACGTTTTATAAGTGCAGACCTTCATTTCGAGATTTACTGCTCCTAAACCTTACGTCATATCGACAGACGGATTGCTCTTCAGACGCCTCTTTTGGTGTTCTACATGGTTGTTCGTATGACTTTTCTCGTAACTCCTACAGTATATTTATGGGTTAGATTGAGTTAGAATGAGGTGAAATTTGTGTACATTTTTCACACATTACTTTATTTTTCGGATACTTATGGGGCAGCTGGAATGATAAAATTTGGCTAACGTATGGTTACTGTTCGTGTCAATGTGCGTGCTGAATTTGATGCGTGTAAAAAGTATCAATCAATCAATCAATCAATCAATCAATCAATCAATCAATCAATCAATCAATCAATCAATCAATCAATCAATCAATCAATCAATCAATCAATCAATCAATCAATCAATCAATCAATCAATCAATCAATCAATCAATCAATCAATCAATCAATCAATCAATCAATCAATCAATCAATCAATCAATCAATCAATCAATCAATCAATCAATCAATCAATCAATCAATCAATCAATCAATCAATCAATCAATCAATCCCCACTGACGTGCATTTTGGTCCGTCACCCAACTGGCAGATTCTCTATCATTATTGTTTCCCTTGACTTTTCTTAAATTTTTGCAAAGATGCTAGAAATTTATCAAACATGTCCCTAGGTAAATTATTCCAGTCCCTAACTCCCCTTCCTACAAAAGAATATTTGCCCCTATTTGTCCTCTTGAAAAATTCCAACTTTATTCTCATTTTATGATTTTGCCTACTTTAGAAAACTGCATTCATTGTAATAATCGCCCGGCCTCTTGGCTGAACGGTCAGCGTAGTCACCTTCGGTTCAGAAGGCCCTGGGTTCAATTCCTGGCTGGGTCAGATATTTTAACCTTAAATGATTAATTACCCTGGCTCGGAGGCAGGGTGTTTGTACTGCCCCCCAAAACTATCCTCCACTGCAATTACCGGCACTTTCCCATACACGGCAGATGCCACCCATTATTATTACAAGGACTGTGTCGAGCGAGTTGGTTGTGCGGTTAGGGTCGCGCAGCTGTGAGCTTGCATTCGGGAGATGGTAGGTTCGAATCCCACTGTCGGAAGCCCTGAGGATATTTTGCGGGGTTTCCCAATTTTCACACCAAGCAAATGCTGGGGCTGTACCTTAATTAAGGCCACGGCCGTTACCTTCCCAGTCGTAGGATGACCAGATTACAAACATGGAAATATGGGACATTTCGACTGCTGTCGATTATTAGAACCTATTTAAGATTAGAATTTGTTATCATGAACCGCAGACCTCACAAAGAGTACCATTTCCTTGAAGAAAACCAGTACTGATTCTTCTTCTTCTTCTTTCGAATGGGCCACCAGAGGACCACGTGCCAATTTCAATTCCTTCTTCTTTGTTCTTTCCTTTTCTTCCAGTACGCTTTCATCTGTTCACTATGTTTCTTCTTTCTGTCTTCAGACCACTTTGAACCAGTCTTTTTTACTTTCCTACCTTGGAATCCTTTATTTTCAATACTTTTTCCCGAAAGCCTTCTCTATTATTTATTTCTTCTGTTGTTATATTGTTTTTTTCTAAATCCTTTCTTACTTCATTGACCCAGCTTGCCGTTGATATCTTACCCCACAAATATCTGAAAATCTTACTGGTTAATCTACTATCTTGCATTCGATATAAATGTCCAAAAAACATAAGTCTCCTTTTCCTCATTACATCTGATATATTTTCTATTTTTTTATATATATATATTTCAGCATTACTTCGTAATTTCCAACCTTCTGCTGTGTTTTGTGGGCCTAATATTTTCCTCATGATTCGCCTTTCTAGTATTTCTAGTTTATCTAAATTATAGTTTAATGCCAGACATTCGCTTGCATATAGGCATTCTGGCTTCACTACTGTGTTGTAATGCCTTATTTTTTGCACTTTTGGATAGGCATCTTTGATTGTAGATATCTTTGGTGACACCATAAGCTCTCTCCATTTTATGTACCCTCTCCTCTACTGCAGATTTTTCTAAACCATTTTCTTGGATTATTTCCCCTAGGTATTTGAATTTTTTTACCCTCTCTATTTGGCCAATATCTGTTTTCAGAAATTTTTGTGCATCCCAAATATTTGTTAAAAATGTTGTTTTTTCTGCAGAAATTCTTAAGCCTGTTCTGCTGGCGATTCTTTCCAAGACATTTACTTGGGTTATAGCAGATGTCACATTTTCAGAAAGTATTGCAAAGTCATCTGCAAATGCAAGACAATTTATTTCGATCCTTTTGTTTCCTCTTCCTAACCCTATCGGTGAAATGTTGAGTTCAATAAGTTTTTCGTTCCAAATTCTCACTATTTTCTCTAGGACACAATTAAAAGGAATTGGGGATAGTCCGTCGCCTTATCGTACTGATTATTATTATTATTATTATTATTATTATTATTATTATTATTATTATTATTATTACTTTATTAATCTGTTTACCCTTCAGGGTTGGTTTTCCCCTCGGACTCAGAGAGGGATCCCACCTCTACTGCCTCAAGGGCAGTGTCCTGGAGCATGAGACTTTGGGTCGGGGGATACAGCTGAGCAGGAGGAGGACTACTACCTCGCCCAGGCGGCCTCACCTGCTATGCTGAACAGGGGTCTTGTGGGAGGATGGGAAGAT
The DNA here is from genome assembly GCF_040414725.1 of Anabrus simplex. Lineage (NCBI taxonomy): Eukaryota > Metazoa > Arthropoda > Insecta > Orthoptera > Tettigoniidae > Anabrus > Anabrus simplex. Next base: position 60,572,478 of record NC_090273.1, on the reverse strand, counting down.
CGGAAGGAATAGACAAGGAAGAGGAAAGGAAGCGGCCGTGACCTTAAGTTAGGTACCATCCCGGCATTTGACTGAAGTAGAAGTGGGAAATCAGGGAAAACCACTTCGAGGATGGCTGAGGTGGGAATCGAACCCTTCTCTACTCATTTGACCTCCCAAGGCTGAGTGGACCCCGTTCCAGCCTCGTACCACTTTTCACATTTCGTGGCCAAGCCGGGAATCGAACTCGGGCCTCCGGGGGGCGGCAGTTAATCATGTTAACCACTACACCACAGATGAGGACTACTTCTTCTTCTTCTTCTTCTTCTTATTATTATTATTATTGTACCGGGCGGTACACCTCCACGCCGCTAATTTAAAATGTGCGCCAGTTGAAACTCCTCTGCTGGAGGAAGTCTAAACTTTATCGACGGTATTAATTTTCAAGTTTCTCAGAAGATGTCACTAGTTTGGAGTTTTTGAACTGTGCCACTTTTGATGTATTTTTGTTTTACCGGTAGTAAGAAGTGTGAACTTTCCCTTCTAGAGGACACTACTGAAGAACTACAATAGTGCACCCTAGTGCGAAGAAAAAGAACTGTTCTTTTGGAGAAAATTTAATTTCAAAAGTTTGTTCTTTGTTAAATTTCCTTCTGTCATTGTTTAAGTTGGCAATATTAACCCTTTCTTTCCCCTTGTTTTAAATCCAGCCAATCCCGAATTTCTTTAATGAATTTTCCACCAATAATATGTTTCTTCTTCGTATCGTGTAGGGGTTTTCTCGGTGAACCAATAAAATGATTGTGGGCGGGTGTTTTCCTTCCTGAAACGCCTCGAACTTTCCGCGAGAGTATATAAACTGCTAATTTTAGGATCTCTGTGCCACTTCAGTACCATCTTTCAGTGTGTAAAGTACATAGCAGGGGGCGGGGAGCGCCTTTCTTTGGGGAGCAGTTCTACACCAAGGTAATGGTCTTTTAATATCTTCTTTTCTTGCTAGCTCAGCAGTTTAACTCTCGGGGCGGGTCCGAAGCGTTCCTACCATGTAACCTTTTCCTAAAATGTAACGTCTCTTAACTCTATTCTCTTTAAAGTCACATATTGGGATAGAGAGTGCTTAACCCTCTCGAGCTCCCACTCATCTTATTTATTTTGAGGTGAACTTATTTTTCACAACCGATTCTTCCTTAATATAATGTAAATTGTTCTTTTCTGAAGTCACCTCTGTAGTATGGGATTAGCCCTTGCATTAACGGCCTAGTGCCAAGTAGGTTTTAAATAAAGTGTATTAGGAGTGCGGAGAGCTTCCTTTCAAGTTGGTATTTTAGAGGCCATATAATTAACCTTTTCTCACTTAATAGGCTTCAGTAGATTGGGTATTTTACCCCTGTGTTTATGTCCGTTGAGGACAGCTTGAAGGTGGAGTTTGGTGTGGCCTGGGAGAGGCCTAAATTTGAGAGCGGGTCGCTCTTTAGTGTAAATTGTTGTTGTTGTACGCCTCGAGGAGACTTTACTGTGTAATTTGGAGCAAGTGCTCCGGGGCTTGATTGTGGTCTTCTGCCCCTCTGTTAAATCTTGTTTTGAGGTAAAGTTGGGCTAGTTGCCCAAGAATTGCGAGGTCGGGGCTCGAAGCCCGAATCCTGTAAATACTGTAATTGTACTTTTGTTGCCTTACTACTCTGTACCTGCCATTCGTGTTATTTCTGAATTTTGGAAAGAAAATATAACCTTGTTAAATTTTACATTAACTTTAATTTCGTAGTTTGAGACCTATTCACACCCGCACCTTCTTTCACCTCTACCTACCACGGAAATCTCCGTAACAAGTGGTAGCAAAGCGTGGTTGAATGGGTCTCTATTTAGCCCCTTTTGACGGCTAAACATTGTTTTGTTCTGAACTCTAACCATTTTCTCAGTTGCTGGAATTTTTTGAGTTTTTCAAAATTGTTCTGTCATCATGCCCGGTCCTCGCGATGTTCTCCATCTTAACTATTTGCGCAAAGAGGAGTTGATCTATGAGTTAACTATCAGAAATGTGCAATCTGGAGGCACGGTTGCGATAGACACCAACAAGCTTAGAGAGTTCCTTGATTTGCCCATTTCCATCCCCAATTTGGGAGAGAAAGAAATTGACGACTCTCTTTCCACGATCACCGAGAATACTACTGGGCTAGCATCGGTAGTTAGTTTTTTTGACGAAAATGATCCTTCTCCTAATCAAATTAAGCGTGTGCAAGCCAGGCTATATCATTTTTCAAATAGAGTTAACGATCTGTTGTCTCTGAAGTTGAACGACGTTCAGAGGAAGGAAGCTAGTACGTTGCTTGAAAGTATTTCTGAATTATCTAGCAAGGTCACTCAATTGTTAACTGGGGAAGTTCCTTCCAAAATTGATCAACCCACCACGATGAATGTAGGTAGCGAGGAAGAGCCTCCTAAGGGAGAAGCCAATAGGATAACCGTTGCCGCTCAAACTATCTCTGCCCCATTGGACAACGAGTCTGAACGCCGTGCATCGTTGAGTAATATACGTTCTGAATTAACTTCCTTGCCATTGAAACCTTTACCTACTATGTCACCCGGGTTTAGCAGCTTGCCTCATCCATTGGCAATGTTGCTCAGAGGTATCTCTAAGTTTTCCGTTAATACCACCAGTGACGTAATTTCATTTTTAAGATTTTTAGTTGAATTTCAGGATCATGCTCTTGTGTTATCTCTTTCTCCATGTCAAATTTTGCAAATTATCTATCCCCATGCAATAGGTATTCTCTCAGACAAAATAGATAGAGCCATTGCCGAGCAATCATCGATTGAAGACTTCCACGCCCACTTGCTAGCTAACTTCATCCCGGCCAGGGCAAGGTCCTCCCTTATTCAGAAGTACTATTATCGGGTACAGCGCTTGGATGAAAACTTGGCAGATTTTATCCAAGATATTAAGTTCTATACTAGGGTGTTTGCTCTTCACTTCCCGGAGGATCAGATTGTACAAGCTATTGTGGAAGGAATTTCACCATCCTATAGGTCATATTTGTGTTTCGCGGCGTGCCCGCAAACCTTCTCTGAACTTGAAGCATTGGCCGTCTCAGCGGAAGGAGTTAGATACGCCGACTCCTTGCGTGTCGCGAAAGAACCCCCTCCCTCTTTTAGTAATCTTCGGCCTCCGCCTCGCCGACCAGTCACACCCCGTAAATGTTATGCTTGCGGGTCGCCCGACCATCTGCGCAATAAGTGTCCACTGATCAAGCCGAGTGGACAAGGAATGGGGCCGGTTCATCACAAGGCTGTTTTAAATGTGGGGCTTTCTCACATATCGCCAAAAATTGCCCAAATTCAAATAGCACCCCCTCCTGCTCAACTTCTGGTGCAAACTCCACCAATGCCAATAATAAAAAATGACTACTGGCTTCGGCTGAGTCGACTAATCCCTCTTCCCGAGGCTCAGCCCCTGGTAAACAGGTCGTAAATTCAGGGAATGTTCAATCTGCTAATCTATCTTTTGAATGCCCCAAAGAATGTCTTCGGATTGCGGCGGATACCCCCGCACCTGTTCCGTTCCTTAAGATTGAGTTAAATAACGAGCCTATAACAGCTCTATTAGATTCAGGCAGTGTTTGTTCAATTATTTCGGACCAATGGTATTCTAAATTGAAGTCTGTTTGTAAACTACCTGACTATGGCTCATCTACTGTTCAATATGTTTCGGCTAATTCATCTCCATTAGAAATTCTAGGTTCTGTACAGGTCAAAATTCGTATTTTTAAATTTACATGGAAAACCAAATTGTTTGTGGCTAAGCACTTGTCTTGCCCCATTATATTGGGAGCTGACTTCTTTTCTTACACTGGTCTTGTGCTCGATCTCCAGAGTAGGTCGTGCACATTCAAATTTGCGTCCAATTGTAAAATTCCCTTGTTAAAGTGTAATTCGGTATCATGTTCATCTATTTCGCCTACCCAGGATGAGATGTTGTTAGACCTTAGGCATCTACCTGAGGAGCAGGCTGATAGTATTCGTAAATTATGTCAGTCATTTCCAGAGGTGTTCTCTGATACTCTTGGTGTTACTGACCTTATTGAATACAAAATTGAGGTCACGGATTCGATTCCTGTCCGTTTTCCACCTTATAGACTATCTCCACCTAAAATGAAGGCTCTGAAAGAAATCATCGATCAGATGTTGAAGGATGGTATTATTAGGCCCTCTAAGTCGGCGTATTCTTCGCCTATTTTTCTAGTCCCGAAACCCCAAGGAGGCTTCAGGCCTGTCATTGATTATAGGGCTCTCAATCGGAAGGTGGTGCTGCAATCCGTGCCCCTTCCTGACCTTCATTCTTGTTTTTCATGGTTTCGTAAGGCCAAGTTCTTTACTATCTTGGACTTGAATCAGGCCTATAATCAAATTCCCCTGGCGGAAGAGTCTAAACATCTTACAGCGTTTGCCACGCACTGGAATTTATACGAATACAACCGCGTGCCTTTCGGGCTCCCCACGGGAGCAGCTGTACTCACCAGGCTGCTAGATAGGGTCTTCTCCGACATCAAATTTGAGTATTTGTATCACTACTTGGATGATGTCGTCGTATTTTCGGAGACATTTGAAGAACATCTAGATCATCTGCAAGAAGTTCTCAATCGCCTTCGTAAGGCTGGGTTAACTGTCAAGTTGTCCAAGGTTGCCTTTGCTAAGCCCTCTATGTCATTCCTAGGGCATATTGTGTCACCTGATGGTGTCGCAGTCGATCATTCTAGAACACAGGCCATCCGTGATTTTAAACCTCCCAAGGACATCAAAGGTATCGCCAGATTCATTGGTATGGTGAATTTCTTCAGGAAGTTTATTCCTAACTTCGCTAATAGAGCGGCGCCCTTAAACCTTCTTCGTAGGAAAGGCATCAAATTCGAGTGGGGACCTTCTCAACAAGCCGCTTTTGAAGATCTTAAATTAGCTCTCTGTAATGCCCCTGTCCTTGCTATGCCGGATTTCTCAAAGAAATGCATCGTCCAAACTGACGCATCGTCGTCAGCAGTTGCTGCGGTCCTTCTTCAAGAGACTGAACTAGGGAGGCGACCCATCGCCTATGCATCTAGAACTCTATCGGCTCAAGAAGCAAAGTACTCCATATATGAGCTCGAAGGTTTGGCAGTCTTATTTGCCTTAGAAAAGTTCCGTCTCTATCTGGAACATGTCAAATTCGACCTGGAGACAGATAATCAAGCATTAAGCTGGGTCTTAGGTAGGCCGCGTCGTACTGGTCGTATAGCCCGTTGGGCCATCCGAATTTCTGCCTTCCAATTCGATGTCAGGCATATCCGAGGTACCGAAAATGTTGTTGCTGATGGACTCAGCCGTATGTTTTCCAACGAGGTCGAGACCCATAATCCGGTCGATAGTTCTTCACCTCCCGAGTCCATGCTATCTGAGGTTAATGCCATCTTAACAGATGCTCCCATGCTCTTTAGGGATATCGAGAAATACCAACGTGAAGATCCGACGCTGGCTACGATAATGGAAACCCTTTCTTCTGGGGAACATGTTGTCCCTTATGTTCTGAGGAATGGTGTTCTATGTTGCCCTTCGAGGCATGATAAGATGATGAAGGTTGTCGTTCCAGCTGTTCTTGTGCCTATGATCTTCAAATACTATCATGAGACCCCATTAGGAAGGCATCTTGGAATCTTTAAAACTCGTGAAAAGATTCGTGAAAGGTTCATCTGGAAGGGTATGGACGGTGAAATCCGTGAACTAGTAAAAGCTTGTAAATCTTGTTTGCTTAGTAAACCAACCATGTCCACCAAGGTAGGCCTTCTGTCTTCGCATCAAGCGTCGCGCCCCATGGAACGCCTGTATATTGATTATGTAGGACCCTTCCCCCAGTCAAAGGGAAATGCCAACAAGTTCATCTTTGTATGCGTAGATGGTTTTACAAGATTTTCCTGGTTATTTCCGACTAAGCTGGCTACCACTCAGTCCACCATTACTTGCCTAAATTCTATTTTTGCTTCTTTTGGTCCGTGCCAATATATTGTGTCTGATAATGCTAAGGCGTTCACATCAAATCTTTTTCGTAAATTCTGTTTTGACTTGTCCATCTCTCATGTAACTACTTCTGCTTATTACCCTCAACCATCGCTGGCTGAACGGGTTAACCGTAATCTCAGGTCCGCACTTATTGCCTATCATCATGAAGATCATTCCAGGTGGGACACGTCCTTGCATTGGTTAGCTTTTGCTTTGAATTCGGCGGTTCATGAATCTCACAAGTTTACTCCAGCTTCTTTGATGTTCAAGTTCGTTCGCAACACGCCGCTCTCTAACCTCTGGTCTCTGAGTGACATTCTACCCGAGACAATATATCCGGACAATATTAAAGATCTTTGGAAGAAAGCTAAAGCCAATCTTAAAGTCTCTCATGAAAAGGTTAGGGAAGGATATGATCGTGGACGGAGACCCACCCCTTTGAAGGTAGGTGACCAAGTTATGGTCAAGAATTTTGTTCCCGCGGGCAAGCTTGCCCCCAGATTCCATGGGCCGTGTGTCATTCTCGATTTCCTTACGCCGGTTACGTTGTTATTAAGCAATCCAGCCACCGAGAGGATATTTAGGGTTCACCTGTCACAGGTGAAACCGGTGTAACTTCTGTGTTAATATGTTTCATATTATTTTGAAAGAAATCGGAAGGTTATATTTTTTTTTGAGTTTTCACCTTTAAGGCATTCTGCCCCTTCTATAATATTTTGTTTTATAAGTAAGCAGTTTGTAAACCTCTCCCGAGCAGGTGAACTGCCGGCGGCTGGTCTGGCCGTTAAAATCATCAATGTTTGAAGTACATATCCAGCTATATGGACATTCCAGTTCAATTTTACTACCTTTTCTTGGGAATTCAACAGCAATATTTGGTGGACTTTGAAAATTTTCCTCAACTTTAAAAACTAAAGTTTTCCTTCTGAATTCAACTTCTACAAACATAAAGACTTTACTTCACCAGATACAACAAAAATTTTGAAACTGAATCAAACCAAATTAAGAAAATCTTATAAATACTTCTGCAATTAATCTCCATATCAACATCAAAACTTGAATCTTATTTTCAAACAAAAGTTTATGTTCTTCTGTGTTACCCCTTGGAGGAACTTTTGGGGGGGGGAGGTCTGTACCGGGCGGTACACCTCCACGCCGCTAATTTAAAATGTGCGCCAGTTGAAACTCCTCTGCTGGAGGAAGTCTGAACTTTATCGACGGTATTAATATTTAAGTTTCTCAGAAGATGTCACTAGTTTGGAGTTTTTGATCTGTGCCACTTTTGATGTATTTTTGTTTTACCGGTAGTAAGAAGTGTGGACTTTCCCTTCTAGAGGACACTACTGAAGAACTACAATAGTGCACCCTAGTGCGAAGAAAAAGAACTGTTCTTTTGGAGAAAATTTAATTTCAAAAGTTTGTTCTTTGTTAAATTTCCTTCTGTCATTGTTTAAGTTGGCAATATTAACCCTTTCTTTCCCCTTGTTTTAAATCCAGCCAATCCCGAATTTCTTTAATTAATTTTCCACCAATAATATGTTTCTTCTTCGTATCGTGTAGGGGTTTTCTCGGTGAACCAATAAAATGATTGTGGGCGGGTGTTTTCCTTCCTGAAACGCCTCGAACTTTCCGCGAGAGTATATAAACTGCTGATTTTAGGATCTCTGTGCCACTTCAGTACCATCTTTCAGTGTGTAAAGTACATAGCAGGGGGCGGGGAGCGCCTTTCTTTGGGGAGCAGTTCTTACACCAAGGTAATGGCCTTTTAATATCTTCTTTTCTTGCTAGCTCAGCAGTTTAACTCTCGGGGCGGGTCCGAAGCGTTCTTACCATGTAACCTTTTCCTAAAATGTAACGTCTCTTAACTCTATTCTCTTTAAAGTCACATATTGGGATAGAGAGTGCTTAACCCTCTCGAGCTCCCACTCATATTATTTATTTTGAGGTGAACTTATTTTTCACAACCGATTCTTCCTTAATATAATGTAAATTGTTCTTTTCTGAAGTCACCTCTGTAGTATTGGATTAGCCCTTGCATTAACGGCCTAGTGCCAAGTAGGTTTTAAATAAAGTGTATTAGGAGTGCGGAGAGCTTCCTTTCAAGTTGGTATTTTAGAGGCCATATAATTAACCTTTTCTCACTTAATAGGCTTCAGTAGATTGGGTATTTTACCCCTGTGTTTATGTCCGTTGAGGACAGCTTGAAGGTGGAGTTTGGTGTGGCCTGGGAGAGGCCTAAATTTGAGAGCGGGTCGCTCTTTAGTGTAAATTGTTGTTGTTGTACGCCTCGAGGAGACTTTACTGTGTAATTTGGAGCAAGTGCTCCGGGGCTTGATTGTGGTCTTCTGCCCCTCTGTTAAATCTTGTTTTGAGGTAAAGTTGGGCTAGTTGCCCAAGAATTGCGAGGTCGGGGCTCGAAGCCCGAATCCTGTAAATACTGTAATTGTACTTTTGTTGCCTTACTACTCTGTACCTGCCATTCGTGTTATTTCTGAATTTTGGAAAGAAAATATAACCTTGTTAAATTTTACATTAACTTTAATTTCGTAGTTTGAGACCTATTCACACCCGCAGAGTTATTTTACAGGTCAGTAAATTTACCGACAGGAGGCTGGTACGTTTAAGCAGTGTCGACAACTCACAAAAATAAAAAGGTAGCTAGCCTGTATCTATATAAATAAAATTGTAGGGGGTCCGCTGTCTGTAATTTCTTTTGTTTTGCCAATTTTTCAGATATTTATCCGTTTTAGGTCAACTCAAGACCGAATTGGTGGTTTTTACGTTTTGTGTCTGTTTGTTTGTCTGTTTGTCTGTTTGTCTGTTTGTCTGTTTGTCTGTTCCACCATCACGTCGAAACGGCTGGATAGATCTCAACCAAACTTCATATTTAGAGTATACTCATCCCGGGGAAGGTTTCGATATGCACATCATTTTAAAATCTTTGAATACATGGGGGGTTTATAGGAAAACCAGAATGATTTTTCCACCATCACGCCGAAACGGCTGGATATATCTCAAGCAAACTTCATATTTAGAGTATACTCATCCCGGGGAAGGTTTTGATATGCATATCATTTTAAAATCTTTGAATACATGGGGGGTTTATAGGAAAACCAGAATGGTTCTTCCGCCATCACGTCGAAACGGCTGGATAGATCTCAACAAAACTTCATATTAAGAGTATACTCATTCCGGGGAAGGTTTCAATATGCATATCATTTTAAAATCTTTGAATAGACGGGGGTTTATAGGAAAACCACAATGGTTTTCCTCCATTTTCTCTTATACTATTGATTTTCTGTAAACTTCATTTACCGTACGTGAAACGTGTCTTCATTATAAACAACTTTCGTTATGTTCATAATTTATGTTACTCTTCACATGACGGAGAAATTTACAATTTTCCGCTGGTATCATGCTCTGCATTGAGTGACCGACAGACCGACAACGAACCTACAGGTTACCATGGCAACGTCTCTGACTGCATGCCAGCAGGGAAGTAACGTATTGCCATTTTCCTCATCATGCTTTTAAATTCGTAGTTTTTCCTTGGGTAGAAGGCAAGAGAGGCGTCAATCGGCCTATCTGCGGGATATTGGCGGAATATCGTTGGATGTTATAACCGCCCTCGAATAGATGAAGTAATAACACTATTAGTCATCTTCTTATTATTTGTTTATCTAGGAATCACTGGGCCTAAATTTCTCCTCTGTTACCGCTTTATTATATCCATAACTCACACTAGCATAATTTATTGAGAGGCATTTGATTTTCCAATACATTCACTTGGCATTTACATATTTGTCGTTATCCGGCTGTCCTCAGTTATAATCCATTTTCTATTACTTTCAACTTTCTTACCTGTATTATTTTCTTCCTTAATTACGCCGTATGTACGCGAGTGCTACAAACTACTGGATGTATTTCCACCAAGACTCATATTTAGAATACACCTGTCCTTGATAGGTTTTTGGGCAAATATTTTTTCTAAATCCCTGAACTGACTGGGGGTTTATACGAAACCGAAACAGTGATTTTGCACTTCCACAAAATATACACAACCAACGTTAATTTAAATCTACCTGCCTTGGTAGAAATTAATTTCTAAACCTTTTTTCTCATGTGCATCATTTCGATACGAGGATTAATAAGGGAGATATCATTAACGGACCGTTTTCCTGTACAAGTCCCATCGGACTTAACTCACGAGCGGGTGCGTGTAAAGCGTATTCCTTATAACTTGAAAACTACTGAAGACATTCGAACAAAAATTTATATTAACATCCATCTATCCAAAGGTAGGTTTTAAACGTAAATAACATTTCATGTTCCGGAATGGACTGGCGGTTTATAGGGAACCGAAATGGTGATTTTACTCTTCCACAATATATACAAAATAAGACCAACCTGACCGGAAATCGACCAAACGTGATGGAATTCCACATCTAAACCTTTCTTTTCTCATGTGCATTTTTTCGTCAGGAGGATTAATAAGGGAGATGTCATGAATGGTCACTTTTGCAGGTAAAGTCCAGCGGACATAGCCCATAAGGCGTTTTACATGGAGCAGATTCCTTATCTATATAAATCAAATCGTAACGACTGTGTGCCTCTACACTGACTATTTTGGCAAAATTTTCGTACAGATTTCCGTTTAAGGGGTAATAATGACCATCTCCATAATTTTTGGTTTAGTTTCCTGAAAGTCCTAATTTTTACCCACCTCGCCCAAAATCCAGATTGCGGCATAATCTGCCAGAAGAAAAAGAAGATAATTGAAATTTGACAAAATTATACGTTTTAGCCTGTAACGAACGGAAAACATCCTGGATCGTTAAATTTTTCACTTTTTATCCCCGAAGAATATCGAAATATGCAGGCAATTTTAATGATGGTGCAGACCTTCGGAAATTCCTATCACATAACGGATTGCACAATCTCCGTTTAATTTGGAATGATCTACAACCTTGGTCTTATGACTTTTTGCCGTATCTGTATCCATTTTACGTTTGATTTTTCTCTGTTAATCGATGTTAAGTCAATTTGGAATTTTCACATGCATAATTCATACTTTCAATTACTTATATGAAATACAGAATCATCAAACTCTTCACGAAAATTGGCCCACCCAGTAGCCATATGTGAGCCAAATGCTATGTATGTAGCTGTCACATAATTATCCGAAAAGTAATGTAATGTGAGATAATCTTACAAAACCTTTACCCTGTTCCACGTTTCGAACTCAATCTGACCCAAGAATAGATGACATATCATAGGACCAGCCATTTAGGCCACTAAATCCGGCGTGTCTTATGGTACAATCCTTTGTCGATATGACGTACGTTTAGTAGCAGTTAATCTGTAAATGAAGGTCTTCAATATTGTAAACACGCATATACTTTCGTATGTCGATCTATATATATTCACTGATGTCGATTTTTAGCGATCGAGAAAGGGTGGGTCTGCTATTGTAATCAGTACTCCCCACACCGACTTTGACTGGCAGTAGGAAAGGGTTCCTTCTCCAACTCCTGTGTAATTGTCATTAGTAAGGAAGGCCTACAATTGTAATGAATAGTTCCCTTCTCGATTTGACTTGCAGAAGGCAAGTGAGCATGCAGTTTTGTTTAAAACTCCCCTACCCGATTGTGTTTGGCAGTAGGCAAGGGTGCCCGCCATTATAAAGAAATGTCCTCATCTAAAATGTGACTGGCATTAGGCATAGTGGCCTGCTATTTTGATGGAAACTCACCAACTTGGTGTGACTGGCAGTAAGCTGGCTGGCAGTAGGAAAATGGGCCTGGCATTATAATGATAACTGCAGAACTCAATTTCGAGTGATAGTAGGGCAATTGCCTGCCATTATAATAGAAACTCCTCAACTGTAATCTGTCTGGAAGTAGGAAAGGGGGGCTGCCATTTTAACGAAAACTCCCCAAATCGATTCTGTCCGCGTAGTAGGCAATGGGGCCTGCAATTATAATGTAAACTTCCCAACTCGATTGTGAATGCCAGTAGGCAAGTGAGCCTGCCGTTATATCACAAATCCGTAACAAACACTTTACATTGGAAACAACGTACGGGGACCTCCCATGCTCTTTCTCGGACAACGCTAAGAGACATGCAATTTTAAAACAATCTTATTTACTGCATGTACACTATTTACTTCGATATTCGAATACAATGTAGAATACCGTAGCGAAGCACGGGTACATTCGCTAGTTAAAAATATAGCTAAAAGTGGCTAAAATTACAGACTAAAATAGTAGCTTAGAAAAGGCCAGATGAACTCACCCAATTATTGAAAAGTAAGGTCTCCTTATTCTGCTCTTCGTCTCCAACAGCACTACTAGAAATAGCAAAAGATACAGTAGCAGTTTTAGCACCACGCGCGAAAGAGTATGCTGCTATGGTGCCAATTATTTTTTTATATTTGCTTTACGTCGCACCGACACAGACAGGTCTTATGGCGACGATGGGACAGTAAGGAGCTAGGAGTGGGAAGGAAGCGGCCGTGGCCTTAATTAGGTATAGCCCCAGCATTTGCCTGGTGTGAAAATGGGAAACCACGGAAAACCATCTTCAGGGCTGCCGACAGTGGGGCTCGAACCCACTATCTCCCGAATACTGGATACTGGCCGCAATTAAGCGACTGCAGCTATCAAGCTCGGTAATTATTTTAAGCACACTTGTAGTGAGTTTGTATGAATGGCAGCAAAACGTACAAGCAGAATGGCACCGAATGTTTGTGTCGTCATTTTATTCCTTGGTTTTCATTTTACAATACTAACGTGACCAAAGACACGTTCTACGTCGGCATTTGAATATGACAGTCTTAATAAAGGAAATGCCAAAAATGCATGTTGTTGATAGGGATTTTCTTCACTATTATCTGCCTCAACCCAAAACCTCTACTTTATTCAAGTATTTTCCTATTTGGTGTAAGTCAATTTTTTCCTCTGGGTTACCAGTAAGTTTAAGTATATATTATCAGAAATAACACCAAGCTCACGTGCGATATCAACAGTTGAAGGCTTCAGTACTTTCAGGGTTTCCCAACAAGAACAAACTGTTGATCATTTGCGTAGTATTTGTATCGTGTGGAAGGCGTGACAGTAGTTCATCGGTCAATTTTACAGTAAAATTTGTTCATTTTTGGTGTATACTAAACTCACTGTTATTTATGATACTACGCCTGGTGATTTGCGAGTAGAGGACAATTTTTTTACCCAAACATTTATATTTTACCCTGTCTCTCGCGTACGCTTAATGAGCTTGTAGTGTGGAAGTCTGTTGTTCACTGATGCAGACTGCTGAAGGGATCGGACGTTCTTTCAAAGGTTATCACTAGGGCCCGGATGTTTATGCCCTTAAAATGTTAGAAATATATAAGCATTTATGACCTAAAAAGTATTAAAATATGACAATAAATATAACTTTAAAATGTTTTGGTAAAATTTTTGAAATCTTCAAAATCTTGTCGATGTTTAAATTAACATTATATTGAAAATATACTTTTAAAACTTTGTTTGGGAAATTTTTACCTTTTCTTGTAAATATTTGTGTTGGTACATATATCAAACAGTTGAATGTTAATAAATATGGTGTTCGAAGATACATTTCTAACATTGGTCCTCCGGCCTGGATGTGGATTTCAACGGCAAACTCCATGAACCTGGCAAGTTTTGGTATTTACAAGGTATCAAAGGATATAATCTAATGAAATACTATTACTTACTGCATCAATTTCGTGAAACATGTTGATTTTTGTGTGTTTTCAACGCATTGCCTTGGACATTTCGATTACAACATCTACCGCAGTGTTTACAAACTAACTTGTGCCAAAGAGAATAAGCGACCTGTACAAAACAACGGATTGCACATCGTTATAATGACAAGTAGCGTCATCTAGTGTGACATATGAGAACTAATATCCATGGCACGGAAATTCTACACGGTTACATTCGTGCCACATGATTTAGAAGGCGGAAATTAGACGGAATTGACACGTCGTAAAGACGACACCAATCATTCGTATTAATCTCTACAAATGCAACATGGATCCCGATACAAAGAGAGCTCTAATGAAGAAAAGATCCGTTCTTAAAGCCGGTTTAACACGCATACAAAGCTTTGTGAGCTCAGAACTTGATACGGCAGACACAACCTTAATCGAAGTAAAACTGAATAGGCTACTTTCTCTTAAGGAAGATTTCAAATACATTCAAACTGAACTCGAGCTAAATGATGACGAAAATATCGATTCACATATCGATTACCACCAGGAATTCGAAAATAATAGCGATCTTCTGGAAGCTAAGCTTAGAAAGGCTATCATTTCCCAGACTTCACATTTAGCTGACGAAGTACGTTCTCTTTCAACCAATGATGTAGCAAGGCAAATAAAATTGCCAGAAATCAAGCTCCCTACATTTGACGGTACATTAACAACTTGGCTTCACTTCAGGGACACCTTTCAGAACCTGATAGTTAATAACAATGATCTGTCAAATGTTGAGAAGTTTCATTACATGTTATCCTCGCTTAAAGGTGAAGCCAAGGATGCTATTAGGAATATTGGCATTTCAGACTCCAATTTTACTGTAGCTTATGACCTTCTCGTGAGCAGGTATCACTCGCCAAAATTAATAGCTGCTGAATATATTAAACAGATCCTAGAATCACCGGGTAAAGTATGTTCAACCGAAACAGAGATACGCCAACTCGTAAATAAATTCCGAGGTAGCATTGATGCGCTGAACGCACTAGATGCTAAGATAAGCATTCTAGATCTTCTCCTAAATGAGCTCCTACTATCGCGAGTGGATAAGAAATTGAGACTAGAGTTCGAAAATAAACATTCTCATCTCGAAGCTGTAGAGTTTAAAGAACTTGTTAAGTTCTTGGAGAGACGTTGTCAGACATTGCAACTTTGTGCCTCCAACCCCTCTCCCAGTCTATCGCAAAACCATCAGACAAGTTCAAGGTCAAAAATCGCAGCTCAACAGTCATACATTACAACGTCAAGACAATGTTGCATCTGTTCAGATGAACATCAGCTTTATAGGTGCCCAGATTTTCTTAAATTAGATTGGGATGAAAGGTTCAAAGTAGTAAAGGATAAAAATCTATGCAGCAATTGCCTGAGCTCATCCCACACTTGGAAGGCATGTACATCAAAAACATCATGTAGATTATGTAACAAATATCACCACACGTTGTTGCATCATGAGACTGACCATATATCATCTCCTGCAAATCAAAACAACAATCCACAACAATCATCTTATCATTCTCTGAGAAGCACATCCAAGAATCAGATACTTCTGAGTACGGCTTTAGTAAAGATCAAGGACGGTCAGGGAAGATTCCATTTAATTCGTGCCATACTCGACAATGGTTCGCAGAGTAACTTTATATCCGAACACATGGTGCAACAACTGAGACTGAAAAAGAAAAAGACCAGCGCCATAACACTGCAAGCTTTTGGTGAACTCACATCCCAAGCAAACACAGCAGTGAATATTGAGGTTCACTCAACAATCAACGATTATCACTTCAACATGGAATGTATTGTTCTTCCCGGAATAACTGGCAATATACCTGTCTCACATATCAATTGCAAGGACTGGAACATTCCACAAGACATCACTCTCGCTGATCCTGACTTTCACATCCCTCGGGCTACCAATTTACTGATTGGCGCACAATTTTTCTTACAGCTCCTGCAACCCGGAAGAAAAAGCCGACAAGGGTACCCATGCCTACAGAACTCACAGCTAGGATGGATTCTCAGCGGAGAATATTCACAACTCAATCGAGAAAGGGAAGAGGAGACACCAACCAAATCGCTCTTTATCAGATCTGACCTCAACTTAGAAATACAAATTCAGAAGTTCTGGAGCCTCGAGGAAGTGAACCATGTTACACACTCACCTGAAGAGAAGGAATGTGAAGCCCATTTCAAGGACACCACAAGAAGAGATGAAACTGGGAGATTCATCGTAGAGCTACCCCTTAAGAGAGAGTTGCAACTTGGAAACTCAATGCAGACTGCCAGCCGACGTTTTCATCTATTAGAACGGAAACTACAAACTCAAGACGACCTTCGTAAAAATTACATCACCTTCATGAGAGAGTACCAGACCCTTGGACACATGACGGAACTTCCGTCAGAACCCGTTGAAGGAGAAAGATGTTATATGCCTCATCACGCTGTTGTCAAGCATTCTAGCAGCACTACTAAAACAAGAGTCGTATTTGATGGATCAGCAAGGACTGACAACGGTACTGCCTTAAATGATATCTTAATGGTAGGACCTACAATTCAAGAAGATCTTTGCTCAATAGTTATGAGATTCCGCACTCACAACATTGCTTTCACCGCTGATATTGAAAAGATGTACCGCCAGATAATGGTTCATCCTAAACATCGACACTTACAGTACATCCTATGGAGAGAACATCCTCAAGATAATCTAAAACCTTATGCTCTTAACACTGTCACATATGGCACGTCTGCAGCATCGTTCCTGTCCACACGATGTCTCCAGCAATTAGCACTTGAAGAAGCGTCCGAATTCCCGAGAGCGGCCGCGATCCTCACACGTGACTTCTATGTTGATGACTGTCTTTCTGGAGCAGATACTTTAGAAGAAGCCTTGGAGCTGCGAATCGAGTTACAACAGCTTCTCAGTCGTGCAGGGTTTCCTTTGCGAAAATGGTGTTCCAATAGCCCTGAATTACTGAACTCCATCCCAGAAAGCTTACGAGAAACTAAGCACTCGTTAACTGACAACGTTAGTGACACGGTAAAGACATTAGGGTTGACTTGGCATCCATCCACGGACAAGTTTCAAATAAACTGTAACGCAAATTTTCAAGAATTAATGGGTGATACGACGTTCACAAAGAGAATGGTGCTCTCAACGATATCCTCAATTTTCGACCCACTTGGATTTATAAGCCCTGTAGTAATCAGCTTCAAGGTTTTCATGCAACGTCTCTGGCAGGAAAGGTCAGGATGGGATGACCCTTTACCAGTAAACTTACTTGATATTTGGTTGAAATTATATGATCAGATCCCCACGCTTAATAGCATCAAGGTCCCAAGGTGTGTTCTCGCTGAAGGGAAAATCAAGTCCATAGACATCCATGGTTTCTGAGATGCTTCACATCACGCTTATGGCGCCTGTATTTACGTGAGGTCTGTGAACAACAATGGTGACGTTCTTATCAGATTGTTATGCGCAAAATCGAGAGTCGCACCTTTAAAGCAAGTCTCAATTCCCCGACTAGAATTGTGTGGTGCCTTACTGCTCTCCCATCTCCTGAAGAAAACACTTGCCTCTCTACAACTGCCATTCACTAAGATACAGCTTTGGACTGACTCGACAATTGTACTAGCATGGTTAAATGCGTGCCCCACTAAATGGAAGACGTTCGTAGCAAATAGGGTTGCAGAAATTCAAGAAATTGCTCCCTCGAATCACTGGTCTCATGTTAAATCACAGGATAACCCAGCAGATCTCGTCTCGCGAGGCATTGAACCAACAGACATGAAGAACAACATGCTGTGGTGGCACGGTCCAGCCTGGCTATGCTTAGACCCCTCAGCTTGGCCGAAACAAGAAACTATCTCCGACCCTAACGACTCATTTCTAAACACATTATCTTCGTTAAACCGACTACTCAGGACGATTAGCTATTGCCTCAGATTTGCTTCAAACTGCAGGAGAAACCCCGATGATCGCGACATGTCCCCGTTAAGGCCTCAAGAAATAAGTAATGCCCTCAATGTATGTATCAAGATTGTTCAAGCAATATCCTATCGCGAAGAAATTCATTGCCTCGAGCAAGGAAAGAACATTCACTCAGCTAGCAAAATTAGGAATTTAAGCCCGACTCTGGACCAACATGGCTTTCTTCGTGTTGGTGGAAGACTGTACAATGCATCATCCATCTCTTACGAAGCTAAACATCAACTTATATTACCTCCCAAGCATCACCTCACGAAACTTATTATTTTAAGTGAACATCAAAGATTACTCCACGCTGGACCCCAACTCCTGATATCATCATTACGTGGGAGATATTGGATTTCAAAAATTCGACAAGTCGTTAAAGGGTACATTCATTCATGCTTGCCATGCTACAAATTGAAATTGACAACAAATCAACAGAAGATGGGAAATCTTCCCAAAGAAAGAATCACCCCTGCAAGACCATTCCTGAACGTGGGGGTAGACTATGCTGGTCCATTTCTTATAAGAATTGGAACACTGCGAAGCAAACGAACGGGCAAGGCCTACGTCGCCATCTTCACTTGCCTTGCCACAAGAGCTGTACATTTGGAAGTTGTCTCAGACCTTACAACGGTTGCATTCATGGCCGCACTGCGAAGTTTCACGTCACGCAGAGGATGTCCATCAAATATCTATAGCGACAATGGCACTAACTTCGTTGGTGCTGCAAAGGAGCTGAAAGAACTGCAAGAATTTCTCCAAGATTCTGATCAAAACAGAAATATTGTCGAAGCTGCAACCACAAAGGGGATCGCCTGGCATTTCATCCCTCCATCAGCACCGCATTTCGGCGGAGTTTGGGAGTCCATGGTGAGTACCATCTGCGAAGAACTATGGGTAGCACGGTGCTTACCTTTGAAGAACTAACTACCCTTTCTTCCCAAATAGAGGCCTGCTTGAATTCTCGTCCTCTAACAAGACTCAGCGATGATCCTACAGACTTATCTTGTTTAACCCCATCTCATTTCCTAATTGGGGAACAAATTACTGCACTTCCTGATCATGACCTTGTTCACCGTTCCATAAACAGACTTTCCAGATGGCAACATCTTCAAAAGATGACCCAGGACTTCTGGAAACAATTGCATAAGGAATATATTAACACTCTGCAGCAGCGCCACAAGTGGACTGAGAAACATCCTAATCTTCGAATTGGAGATCTCGTGTTCATCAAAGATGACAACCTACAACCTCTGCAATGGCGAATGGGCATAATAGAGTCTGTTCACCCTGGTGAAGACAACCTCGTACGGGTCGCCACTGTGAGAACAAACTCCGGTATCATAAAACGACCCATCAAGAAGTTGTGTGTTTTGCCTGAGAATGAGAAAGAATACTAAAAGTTTCGAGTTACTCAGTGATGTGATTTATACATTTATGAACTCCCTGACTATCTGTGTTATGTGTTTATTCCTGAAGTGAATTATCTTTCTTCTTCCCTTCTTAAAAGGCCAGTGCCTTTTGGTGGCCGGTATGTTTGGGAAATTTTTACCTTTTCTTGTAAATATTTGTGTTGGTACATATATCAAACAGTTGAATGTTAATAAATATGGTGTTCGAAGATACATTCCTAACAAACCTAGTATATTCAATAATAATAAATAGTAATAATATTCGTATGGTAACCTATTTACCCTCCAGGGTCAGTTTTTCCCTCGGACTCTGCGAGGGATCCCACCTCTACCGCCTCAGGTGCAGTGTCCCGGAGCTTCAGACTCTGGGTCGGGGTATACAACTGGGGAGGATGACCAGTACCTCGCCCAGGCGGCCTCACCTGCTATGCTGAACAGGGGCTTGGGTGGGGGATGGGAAGATTGGAAGGGATAGACAAGGAAGAGGGAAAGAAGCGGCCGTGGCCTTAAGTTAGGTACCATCCCGGCATTTGCCTGGAAGAGAAGTGGGAAACCACGGAAAACCACTTCGAGGATGGCTGAGGTGGGAATCGAACCCACCTCTACTCAGTTCACCTCCCGAGGCTGAGTGGACCCCGTTACAGCCCTCGTACCACTTTTCAAATTTCGTGGCAGAGCCGGGAATCGAACCCGGGCCTCCGGGGGTGGCAGCTAATCACACTAACCACTACACCACAGAGAAGGACCCACCTTTGTTTTACGGAAACGAAAGCTACGGGATGAGGTAGAGTGGTTAGCTCTACGCCCGGCCGCCTGGGAGAACACACAACCTAAATACTTGAAATTATCTACCTGTTCGAGCTTTGTATCACCAATCTGACATTCAAATAATATTCTTTATTAAAATGTGTCATCACGAATGTGCAGGTACCATTAGCGTCATTCTTGACAAATCCTATATTCCCCAACTAGATTGGACTCCTTGTCACTCAGACATGAACCCTATTGAACATGCCTCGGATCGAGTGAAACAAGCTGTTATCGGCGAGCCACTTAGAACTAGAACGGGAGTTGGTTAAATGAAGTTATAATGAGGAAATGAATCGTCCGACGTTATGAAATGAACACTCATTAGATCTGCTTTAGCACCTAAGGGAATTCTTTCTTTCTCGCGATTGAAAATACCACTCGAACAGTATGGATGGAATGTAAGATAAGAGCCTCATCTGACTGGAGAGAGATGAAGGAATAATAACGGTTTTCTCACTCTTTCCTGGGATCTCCCCAAGGGTGTTGATTTGAATCCTATGCCTCCTGCTGGCACGCCGTAACAAGGCTCGCCCTAAGACGGTAATGAAAAAGCTTAAAGCAGCACTATTATTCTTCACGTCCAGAGAAGAAATCTTAAGTTATCCTTTTTCAATTTTTCCCAGTAAATTATGGAGGATTTCAAATATGTCTTATAATAATTATACACTTAAATTATAAACATCGTTTTATCAAGCGAGTTGGCCGTGCGATTAGGGTCGCGCAACTATGAGCTTGCATTTGGGAGATAGTGAGTTCAAATCCCATTATCGGCAGCCCTGAACGTGATTTTCCCTGGTTTCCCAGTTGCACACCAGGTTTGTACCCTAATTAAGGCCATGGCTGCTACCCTCCCACTCCTAAACTTTTCCTATTCCATTGTCGCCATAAGACCTATTTGCGTCGGTCCGACATAAAGCCAATATTGTAAATAAATAAATAAATAAATAAATAAATAAATAAATAAATAAATAAATAAATAAATAAATAAATAAATAAATAAATAATGTCCGCCTAAGTGGTATAGTGGTTAGCATGATTAGCTACCACCCCCAGAGGGCCGGGTTCGATTCCCGACTCTTTCACAAAATTTGAAAAGTGGCACGAGGGCTGGGACGGGGACCACTCAGCCTCGGGAGGTCAACTGAGCAGAGGAGGGTTCCTTGTGCGGTGTGAAAATGAGAAACGACGGTAAACCATCTTCAGGGTTGCCAACAGTAGGGGTCGAACCCAGAATCTCCGAATGTAAGCTGGCAAATACCGGGATAGTGCCTAACTTAAGGCCACGGCCGCCTCCTTCCCTCTTCATTGCCCATCCCTTCCAATTTTTCCATCCCCCACCAAGACCCCTGTTCAGCATAGCAGGTGAGACCGCCTGGACGAGGTACTGGTCCTTCTGCCCAGTTGTATCCCCTGACCGAAAGTGTGACGCTCCTGGACACTGCCCTTGAGGCGGTAGAGGTGGGATCTCTCGTTGAGTCCGAGGGAAAAACCAACCCTGGAGGGTAAACAGATTAAGAAAGAAAGAAAGAAAGAAAGAAAGAAAGAAAGAAAGAAAGAAAGAAAGAAAAGGTAAATAAATAATAAACATCGTCTAAGGCAGGGCACCAGGTGCATGCACTGTGCACGGTGCAAAAGACGACTTCGCTTGGTTGACCAGAGTGCAGACCCCCACTCCTCGATTTGGAGCAATAGCGCTGTCTCTCTCTTTTCCCACGCCTGTCTCGCTTGCTCCCCCTGACTCCCTCACTTGCACCGTAGCGCTCCAAATCCGAGCCGAGTTGAGCCGAGCTTAGCCGAGTAGCCCAGAGACGAAGCGGTGGTCCGAGCCGAGCCGAGTGGGACCGATGCACTCTGCACAGGAACTCTGCACCGCAGTTTTGCACATGTGAGATTTTGGGCGTTTGAGAGGCCCTGGTCTAAGGGGTGAAGTATCAATCAGTCATCATCAGTCATCACTGATCTCTAATTAGAGCTGTCGCCCAAGTTGCAGATTACCTATCATTTGTTTACCCAGTCTTTTCTTAAATTACTTCAAAGAACATGGAAATATATCGAACATTTCACTTGATGAAGTTAAATATTTGTTCCAATTTTTCCTCTCGAATACCATTTTTTTTAAAATTTGTTTTCCGCCGCACCGACACAGATAGATCTTATAGCGATGATGGGATAGGAAAGGGATAGAAGTGGGAAGGAATCAACCATAGCCTTGATTAAGGTACAGCCCCTGCATTTGCGCGGTGTGAAAATGAGAAACAACGGTAAAGCATCTTCAAGGGATCAGTAGAGATCGAACCCACAATCTCCCGAATACAAGGTGATAGCTACGTAACCCAAACCGCTCAGCCACTCGCTCGGTAATTCTAATTTTATCTTGTATTACTTTTAAGTATATTTTATAAACATTGATTTTATTCTATTTTTAGAAAAATAGAATATACGTTTCTTTTTAAGCTGATGAAGAAAAGGGAGCAATTATCACCAGCACTTCAAATGATATATATGTAAATGTCCACGCATACCACTTGCTTCGTTCCACTCTGTTATATATTTATTTATCATTTTTCGTAATTTTCTTTTTTGCTCATGGTTTTCGTCTTAATTAAACAACTATAATTGTTCATTCCATCAGCTATGAAAAACAGGGTTAACATGTCCATGCAGGAAACAAAAGTTAGGGAATTTAAGGACAATGCATGGTCCATTCAAAAATTGTGACCGAAGAAAAAGTTTCAGAAGGAAAGTAAATCAGTTTAATCACCTGGTTTGTGAAATAGATAGGCGTGTAATAGGGGAACCTGACTTAGAGAAGAAATTACCGAGCGAGTGAGTGCGCGGTTTGATTCACGTAGCTGTCGGCTTGCAATCGGGGGATAGTGGGTTCGAAGTTCACTGTCAGCAGACAATCCCTTAGAAACAAGTATCGTCCCAATTTGTCCTCTTGAATTTCATCTTTATCTTCATGTCATGTTCTTTCCTACTTTTAAAAGCTTCACTCAAGTTTATTCTTTTACTAAAGTTGCTCCAAGCCAACTAACCAAGGACAGCTTAGAACATTTCTCTTAGTTAAACTGGTCGTCTCGTTCCCAGTCTTCCCAGCCCAGAGTTTGCAACATTATTTGTAACACGTTTATCGAAAATTATCCAGAACAAATCATGCTGCTTTCCTTTGGATTTTCTCCAGTTCTTCAATCAAGCGATCATGGCGAGGGTCTCGTACTCTAGAACCTTACTCTAATTTGGGTCTTACAGTAGTATAATTGGATGGTTCGGCGGCCTCCTCCTCCTCCGGCTCTCGGAAGAGGCCTCCTCCTCAGCCAGTGGCCTCCTCCTCCTCCTCAGCCAGTGGCCTCCCAGTGGCCACCTCCTCCTCCTCCTCAGCCAGTGGCCACCCAGTGGCCTCCTCCACCTCAGCCAGAGGCCTCTTCCAGTGCTGCCAACTTAACCTAACTAGCGCGAGATAAACAAAGCCACGTGCTTTTTGACAGACAACAACGCACCGCTAACCTCAGTACTGCCATCTTGACGGGCCTAAACCTCAGTAGTGCCAACTTAACCTCACAAGCGCGAGGTAAACAAAGCCACGTGCTTTTTGACAGCCACGTGCTTTTTGACAGATTTGTAAACAAAGCCACGTGCTTTTTGACAGCTGTCATCGACAACAACGCATCGCAAACCTCAGTACTACCATCTTGACGGGCCTAAACCCCAGTAGTGCCAACTTAACCTAACTAGCATGAGGTAAACAAAGCCACGTGTTTTTTGACAGCCACGTGCTTTTTGACCGATTTGTAAACAAAGCCACGTGCTTTTTGACAGACAACAACGCATCGCTAACCTCAGTACTGCCATCTTGACGGGAATAAACCTCGGTGGTACCAACTTAACCTAACTAGCTCGAGATAAACAAAGCCACGTGCTTTTTGACAGCCACGTGCTTTTTGACAGCTGTCATCCGCCATCTTTAAACTACAGAGCGCTGTGCTGCCCTCTTTCGTCACCTGTCATCGGCAGTGCTGCCATCTTGGCGGGCCTAAACCTTAGTGCTACCAACTTAACCTCACTAGCTCGAGATAAACAAATACACGTGCTTTTTGACAGCCACGTGCTTTTTTGACAGCTGTCATCCGCCATCTTTAATCCATAGAGCACAGTGCTGCCCTCTTTAGCTACTTACCTTTGAAATGTGGTGGCGGATAATTTGAAAAATGCTTTTTGACAGCAGCCATCTTGCATCGCAAACCTCAGTGCTGCCCTCTTTAGCTAGATACCTGTGGTAGCAGACAATTCCACGTGACAGCAGCCATCTTTGAGCAGCGTGCTGCCCTCTATGTGGTGGCGGCAAATTCCACGTGCTCTTGTTTGGAAACAAACTCACGTGCTTTTTTGACAGCTACCATCCACCATCTTTAATCAACAGAGCACAGTGCTGTACTCTTTAGCTAGATACCTTTGAAATGTGGTGGCGGCAATTTGAAAAATTCTATGTGCTCTTGTTGGGAAACAAAGCCACGTGCTTTTTTGACAGCTGTCATCCGCCATCTTTAATCAATAGAGCACCGTGCTGCTATCATGCGGGCAATTTCATCACCTATCACCCGCCATCTTTAATCTACAGAACACCGTGCTGCCCTCTTTATGGCTACTACCTTAAGCATGTAGTAGCGGGCAATTTGAAAAGTTCTGTTAGCTATCATCCGCGATCTTTAATCAAGAGAGCACCGTGCTGCCATCTTTAGCTAGATACCTTTGAAATGTGGTGGCGGCAAATTGAAAATTCCACATGCTCTTGTTTGGAAACAAACTCACGTGCTTTTTGACAGCTACCATCCGCCATCTTTAATCAACAGAGCATAGTGCTGCCCTCTTTAGTTTGAAATGTGGTGGCGGCAAATTCTACATGCTCTTGTTTGGTAAACATAGCCACGTGCAGCTATCATCCGCCATCTTTGAGCACCGTGCTGCCCTCTTTATCGCAGTAGATGTAAATTCGTCACCTGTCATACGCAGTGCTGCTATCTTTAGCTAGATACCTTTGAAATGTGGTGGTGGATAATTTAAAAAGAAAAATTCTACAGCAGTCCTCTCTCGACGCTAATTGCATAAGATGGCGGCTATACATGACTCCTTAAGGGTGCTTACGCAAGATGGCTGCTATACACAGGTTCTTATGAGACGCCCTTGGGATGCTTGCGCAAGATGGTGGTTATACAAGGCTCCTTATGAGACACCCTAGTGATGCTTGCGCAAGATGGCGGTTGCTCTTATGAGGCGGCTTAAGGGTCCTTGCACAAGATGGCTAGAGACGCCCTAAGGATGCTTGCGCAAGATGGCGGACACAAGATGGCGGCTATACACGTCTCCTTATGAGACGCCTTAAGGGTGCTTGCATAAGATGGCTGCTGCTCTTAGCTTAGAGGCTAACGTGTCGTGCTAGTTCGATTCATTAAATTTAGGGCTTAAATGCAAAATGTTAAATATCTCGAAAGCAGTGCACCGTAGAGCAAAACGGACAAAATTTTTCTGCCTAATACCTAGGTTCGCAGTATGAGGAACAAGAAAATCATAGTCTAATGATGGGATCAACGGTTCGGTTCCTACTTAGGCCCTTTGGCATTTGCTCTGTTTTAGCTTGTATTGAAGCGAGTCTTCGTAACATGATCAGGTTTAGCTATGGTAGAGAGTATAACGTGCCGTGCAGGTTCGATTCATTAAATTTGGAGGCTTAAATGCAAAATGTTAAATATCTCGAAAACGGACAAAATTTTTCCGCCTAATACGTAGGTTCGTAGTATCAGGAACAAGAAAAAACATAGTCTATTGATGAGATCAACGGTTCGATTCCTACTTAAGCCCTTTGGCATTGGCAGCTATCTATTTCTACAAGATGGTGGCTGCTCTTATGAGACACAAGATGGCTTGAGACGTCCTAGGGATGCTTACGCAAGATGGCGGACACAAAATGGTGACTATACATAGCTCCTTATGAGACGGCCTAGGGGTGCTCGCACAAGATGGCGGCTACTCTGATGAAGAAAGCTAGCTTAGAGGCTACTGCGCAAGATAACAGCTGCTGTTATGCATGCGGTGGAGGGCAATTTGAAATTCTATGTGCTTAATCAACAGAGCACCCTGCTGCCCTCTTTAGCTGAAATGTGGTGGTGGATAATTTGAAAAATTCTTTTGACAGCTATCATCTTTAAAAACAACGGCGACTATACATAGGCTGTTAAGGCCTTATCATTCTCCTCCTCCTCCTCCTCCTCCTCCTCCTCCACCTCCTTCTCTACCTCCTCCTCCGCCTCTTATGTCAAGGCATAGCTTTATATCGAACAAGTTTAAACCTGCATCGCGAAGGCAAGCGTGTGCAGCGATAACATTATTGTGCATGTTTAGACTTTCGAAACATAAGAAGAGTAGAATCAAACGCTGTACTCGATACGACATGTGATCAGAACATTGATTGATGCGTTCAGAAAAACAAAATAAGTGATCAAGACTAGAATCGAACAATGTACTCAATACATCATGTGTTTAGAATATGTCAGGGGATACGCTTGTTCTAAGAAGATCAGATTGAAACATAACAAGACTAGAATAGAACACTGTAATCGATGTTGTTAACTTCAACATGTGATCAGAACATTGATTGATGTGTTCAGAACACAAAATAAGTGATCATGACTAGAATCGAACACTGTACTCCATACAACATGTGATCAGAACATTGATCGATGTGTTCAGAACACGAAATAAGTGATCAAGACTAGAATCGAACACTGTACTCAATACAACATGTGTTTAGAACATGTTAGGGGGTACCCTTGTTCTAAGAAGATCAGAATGAAACATAACAAGACTAGAATCGAACACTGTAATCGATGTTGTTAACCTCAACATATGATCAGAACATTGTTTGATGTGTTCAGAGCAAAAGTACAATTTTGATGATTTGCGCAGCTAACTCGCTCGGTAAACGATATAGCCAAAGTATAACTTCAAATTATTTACCTTCCATCATTCGTCTTGTGTGTAAAAATCAGTCGAACAAGTTATCGCATAAACATGGCTGAAAAAAAAATCGTGATAGGGTATGGAACCTAGGGGTTACATCTTGTCAGAAGAGCAAAAAGGATGAAAGGACTCTTCCTCCTCCTTACCGCACATTCCTTGGCTAAAGGGCTAATGGGCTAAAGGGCTAATGGGCTAAAGGGCTAAAGGGCTAATGGGCTAAAGGGCTAAAGGTGCAACAACCTCATCGATCGCTATCAGCAAGAACGCTTGTACTTTGTAGAAAATTAATCTTTATTTGTAAATGGTTTCATGTTCAGAACAAGGAATGGAACCTAGGGGTTACGTCTTACGTAATAAAATCCCCGAGGTGCGATGAATTACGTTTTTCGAACTAGTGTTTGGAACACTGAACTTTTCAAGATGATAGCAGAGAGTTTAGCAATGTTCTGTTGTTGGATTTTAAATTCCGCGCTACAACATGCATAAGGTGGCAGCCTTGAGGTTTACTGTCGTAAAGATGGCAAGAGTGAGGTTAACAATGTTCTGTTGTTGGATTTTAAATTCCGCGCTATAACATGCATAAGGTGGCAGCCTTGAGGTTTACCGCCGTAAAGATGGCAGCAGTGAGGTTAGCGACGCTCTATTGTCCTTCAAAGTGAGGTTAGGGTTCGTCAAGAAGACAGCTGTCAAAAAAGCACGTGGCTATGTTTACCAAGCAAGAGCACGTGGTCGTGACGTCACGGTCACGTAGTATGCCGCCTCAGCATGCAAAGTTTAATGTCTACAACTACGTAGTAAACATTCTGCTATGTTCACAAGATTTTTTACACATAACTATTCTTTATGCTTTAAGTTCATTCACATAGGCTATGCTAAGATAGCAGCACAAACACATGCGAACTTTGTACATTCTAGTGGAATAAGTTTAGTACTATGTGCATCATGGATACATGATGTGTGCACGCATTTAAACTTGACTATACGTAATGCTGCTGCTTTGTTTACAAGATTTTTATACATTGCTATTCTTTATGCTTTAATTTCGTGCACACACAAGCGATAGTCGTACGCTCTGGCAGGAGAAGTTTAGTACGACAGTCGATGCATACATTATCGATAGGTGATGTGTACACGCTTTAGAACATAGCTCATCTTTATGCTTTAAGTTCGTGCACATGGGTTTGGGATACACAAAAGCGATTGCTACATGCTCTAGCGGAAGAAGTCTAGTACGATAGTCGATGCATGTAAAATCGATAGGTTATGCTAAGATAGCAGCACACTTACATGATTTTAGCACAATCTAGTGGAAAAAGTTTAGTATGATAGTCGTTTCGTGCAAAATCATTAGGTAATGTGTAAACGCTTTGAAACAAGGCTATTCTTTGTACTTTAAGTTCATGCGTACAGGTTATGCTAAGATAGCAGCACAATCTAGCGCAAGAAGTTTAGTATGAGACATGAAAAATCGATAGGTGACGTGTACACGCTTTGAAGCATGGCTATTCTTCGTACTTTAAGTTCATGGGTATAAGTTATGCTAAGATACCAGCACAATCTAGCGGAAGAAGTTTAGTACGAGATTCGATGCATGCAAAATCGATAGGTGATGTGTACACACTTTGAAACATAGCTATTCTTTGTACTTTAAGTTCATGTGTATGAGTTATGCTAAGATAGCAGCACAACCTAGCGGAAGAAGTTTTGTACGAGAGTCAATACATGTAAAGTCGATAGGTAATGTGTACACGCTTTGAAACATGGCTATTCTTTGTACCTTAAAGTCATGCGTATAGGTTATGCTAAGATAGCAGCACAATCTAGCGGAAGAAGTTTAGTATGATATTTGTTGCATACATTATCGATAGGTAATGTGTACACGCTTTGAAACAAGGCTATTCTTTGTACTTTAAGTTCATGCATCTTAGTTATGCTAAGATAGCAGCACAATCTACCTGAAGAAGTTTTGCACGAGAGTCGATACATGCAAAATCGATAGTTGATGCGTACACGCTTTGAAACATGACTATTCATTGTACTTTAAGTTCATGGGTATAGGTTATGCTAAGATAGCAGCACAATCTAGCAGAAGCAATTTAGTACAAGATTCGATGAATGCAAAATCAATAAGTAATGTGTACACGCTTTGAAACATGGCTATTCTTTTCACTTTAAGTTCATGTGTCTTAGTTATGCTAAGATTGCAGCACAACCTAGCGGAAGGAGTTTAGTACGATATTTGTTGCATGCAAAGTCGATAGGTAATGTGTACATGCTTTGAAACATGGCTATTCTTTGTACCTTAAGGTCATGCGTATAGGTTACGCTAAGATAGCAGCACAATCTAGCGGAAGAAGTTTAGTACGAGAGTCGATGCTTGCAAAATCGATAGGTAATGTGTACACGTTTTGAGACATAGCTATTCTTTGTTCTTTAAGTTCATGCGTCTTAGTTATGCTGAGATAGCAGCACAATCTACCTGCAGAAGTTTAGTACGAGAGTCGATACATGCAAATTCGATAGTTGATGTGTACACGCTTTGAAACATGACTAATCATTGTACTTTAAGTTCATTGGTATAGGTTATGCTAAGATAGCAGCACAATCTAGCGGAATAAATTTAGTACGAGATTTGATGCATGCAAAATCAATAAGTAATGTGTACACGCTTTGAAACATGGCTATTCTTTCTACTTTTAAGTTCATGTGTATAAGTTATGCTAAGATAGCAGTACAATCTAGAGGAAGAAGTTTAGTACGATATTTGTTGCATGCAAAATCAATAAGTAATGTGTACACGCTTGGAGACATAGCTATTCTCTGTACTTTAAGTTCATGCGTATAAGTTATGCTAAGATAGCAGCACAATCTACCTGCAGAAGTTTAGTACGAGAGTCGATACATGCAAAGTCGATAGGTAATGTGTACACGCTTTAAAACATGGTTATTCTTCGTACTTTCAGTTCATGCATCTTAGTCATGCTAAGATAGCAGCACAATCTAGCGGGAGAAGTTTAGTACGAGAGTCGATGCATGCAAAATCGATAGGTAATGTGTACACGCTTTGAAACATGGCTATTCATTGTACTTTAAAGTCATGCTAAGATAGCAGCACGATCTAGCGGATGAAGTTTAGTTCGATGGTCGATGTATGTAAAATCGATAGGTGATGTGCACACGCTTTGAAACATAGCAATTCATACTGCTGCTCTGTTCCCAAGACTTTTAAGAATAGCTAATCCTAATGCTGCTCTTAGCGACGTCAAGCTAAGGATTGATTACGTGACCGTGACGTCACGACCACGTGCTCTTGCTTGGTAAACATAGCCACGTGCTTTTTTGACAGCTGTCTTCTTGACGAACCCTAACCTCACTTTGAAGGACAATAGAGCGTCGCTAACCTCACTGCTGCCATCTTTACGGCGGTAAACCTCAAGGCTGCCACCTTATGCATGTTATAGCGCGGAATTTAAAATCCAACAACAGAACATTGTTAACCTCACTCTTGCCATCTTTACGACAGTAAACCTCAAGGCTGCCACCTTATGCATGTTGTAGCGCGGAATTTAAAATCCAACAACAGAACATTGCTAAACTCTCTGCTATCATCTTGAAAAGTTCAGTGTTCCAAACACTAGTTCGAAAAACGTAATTCATCGCACCTCGGGGATTTTATTACGTAAGACGTAACCCCTAGGTTCCATTCCTTGTTCTGAACATGAAACCATTTACAAATAAAGATTAATTTTCTACAAAGTACAAGCGTTCTTGCTGATAGCGATCGATGAGGTTGTTGCACCTTTAGCCCTTTAGCCCATTAGCCCTTTAGCCCTTTAGCCCATTAGCCCTTTAGCCCATTAGCCCTTTAGCCAAGGAATGTGCGGTAAGGAGGAGGAAGAGTCCTTTCATCCTTTTTGCTCTTCTGACAAGATGTAACCCCTAGGTTCCATACCCTATCACGATTTTTTTTTCAGCCATGTTTATGCGATAACTTGTTCGACTGATTTTTACACACAAGACGAATGATGGAAGGTAAATAATTTGAAGTTATACTTTGGCTATATCGTTTACCGAGCGAGTTAGCTGCGCAAATCATCAAAATTGTACTTTTGCTCTGAACACATCAAACAATGTTCTGATCATATGTTGAGGTTAACAACATCGATTACAGTGTTCGATTCTAGTCTTGTTATGTTTCATTCTGATCTTCTTAGAACAAGGGTACCCCCTAACATGTTCTAAACACATGTTGTATTGAGTACAGTGTTCGATTCTAGTCTTGATCACTTATTTCGTGTTCTGAACACATCGATCAATGTTCTGATCACATGTTGTATGGAGTACAGTGTTCGATTCTAGTCATGATCACTTATTTTGTGTTCTGAACACATCAATCAATGTTCTGATCACATGTTGAAGTTAACAACATCGATTACAGTGTTCTATTCTAGTCTTGTTATGTTTCAATCTGATCTTCTTAGAACAAGCGTATCCCCTGACATATTCTAAACACATGATGTATTGAGTACATTGTTCGATTCTAGTCTTGATCACTTATTTTGTTTTTCTGAACGCATCAATCAATGTTCTGATCACATGTCGTATCGAGTACAGCGTTTGATTCTACTCTTCTTATGTTTCGAAAGTCTAAACATGCACAATAATGTTATCGCTGCACACGCTTGCCTTCGCGATGCAGGTTTAAACTTGTTCGATATAAAGCTATGCCTTGACATAAGAGGCGGAGGAGGAGGTAGAGAAGGAGGTGGAGGAGGAGGAGGAGGAGGAGGAGGAGGAGAATGATAAGGCCTTAACAGCCTATGTATAGTCGCCGTTGTTTTTAAAGATGATAGCTGTCAAAAGAATTTTTCAAATTATCCACCACCACATTTCAGCTAAAGAGGGCAGCAGGGTGCTCTGTTGATTAAGCACATAGAATTTCAAATTGCCCTCCACCGCATGCATAACAGCAGCTGTTATCTTGCGCAGTAGCCTCTAAGCTAGCTTTCTTCATCAGAGTAGCCGCCATCTTGTGCGAGCACCCCTAGGCCGTCTCATAAGGAGCTATGTATAGTCACCATTTTGTGTCCGCCATCTTGCGTAAGCATCCCTAGGACGTCTCAAGCCATCTTGTGTCTCATAAGAGCAGCCACCATCTTGTAGAAATAGATAGCTGCCAATGCCAAAGGGCTTAAGTAGGAATCGAACCGTTGATCTCATCAATAGACTATGTTTTTTCTTGTTCCTGATACTACGAACCTACGTATTAGGCGGAAAAATTTTGTCCGTTTTCGAGATATTTAACATTTTGCATTTAAGCCTCCAAATTTAATGAATCGAACCTGCACGGCACGTTATACTCTCTACCATAGCTAAACCTGATCATGTTACGAAGACAAGCTTCAATACAAGCTAAAACAGAGCAAATGCCAAAGGGCCTAAGTAGGAACCGAACCGTTGATCCCATCATTAGACTATGATTTTCTTGTTCCTCATACTGCGAACCTAGGTATTAGGCAGAAAAATTTTGTCCGTTTTGCTCTACGGTGCACTGCTTTCGAGATATTTAACATTTTGCATTTAAGCCCTAAATTTAATGAATCGAACTAGCACGACACGTTAGCCTCTAAGCTAAGAGCAGCAGCCATCTTGCGCAAGCACCCTTAAGGCGTCTCATAAGGAGACGTGTATAGCCGCCATCTTGTGTCCGCCATCTTGCGCAAGCATCCTTAGGGCGTCTCTAGCCATCTTGTGCAAGGACCCTTAAGCCGCCTCATAAGAGCAACCGCCATCTTGCGCAAGCATCACTAGGGTGTCTCATAAGGAGCCTTGTATAACCACCATCTTGCGCAAGCATCCCAAGGGCGTCTCATAAGAACCTGTGTATAGCAGCCATCTTGCGTAAGCACCCTTAAGGAGTCATGTATAGCCGCCATCTTATGCAATTAGCGTCGAGAGAGGACTGCTGTAGAATTTTTCTTTTTAAATTATCCACCACCACATTTCAAAGGTATCTAGCTAAAGATAGCAGCACTGCGTATGACAGGTGACGAATTTACATCTACTGCGATAAAGAGGGCAGCACGGTGCTCAAAGATGGCGGATGATAGCTGCACGTGGCTATGTTTACCAAACAAGAGCATGTAGAATTTGCCGCCACCACATTTCAAACTAAAGAGGGCAGCACTATGCTCTGTTGATTAAAGATGGCGGATGGTAGCTGTCAAAAAGCACGTGAGTTTGTTTCCAAACAAGAGCATGTGGAATTTTCAATTTGCCGCCACCACATTTCAAAGGTATCTAGCTAAAGATGGCAGCACGGTGCTCTCTTGATTAAAGATGGCGGATGATAGCTAACAGAACTTTTCAAATTGCCCGCTACTACATGCTTAAGGTAGTAGCCATAAAGAGGGCAGCACGGTGTTCTGTAGATTAAAGATGGCGGGTGATAGGTGATGAAATTGCCCGCATGATAGCAGCACGGTGCTCTATTGATTAAAGATGGCGGATGACAGCTGTCAAAAAAGCACGTGGCTTTGTTTCCCAACAAGAGCACATAGAATTTTTCAAATTGCCGCCACCACATTTCAAAGGTATCTAGCTAAAGAGTACAGCACTGTGCTCTGTTGATTAAAGATGGTGGATGGTAGCTGTCAAAAAAGCACGTGAGTTTGTTTCCAAACAAGAGCACGTGGAATTTGCCGCCACCACATAGAGGGCAGCACGGTGCTCAAAGATGGCTGCTGTCACGTGGAATTGTCTGCTACCACAGGTATCTAGCTAAAGAGGGCAGCACTGAGGTTTGCGATGCAAGATGGCTGCTGTCAAAAAGCATTTTTCAAATTATCCGCCACCACATTTCAAAGGTAAGTAGCTAAAGAGGGCAGCACTGTGCTCTATGGATTAAAGATGGCGGATGACAGCTGTCAAAAAAGCACGTGGCTGTCAAAAAGCACGTGTATTTGTTTATCTCGAGCTAGTGAGGTTAAGTTGGTAGCACTAAGGTTTAGGCCCGCCAAGATGGCAGCACTGCCGATGACAGGTGACGAAAGAGGGCAGCACAGCGCTCTGTAGTTTAAAGATGGCGGATGACAGCTGTCAAAAAGCACGTGGCTGTCAAAAAGCACGTGGCTTTGTTTATCTCGAGCTAGTTAGGTTAAGTTGGTACCACCGAGGTTTATTCCCGTCAAGATGGCAGTACTGAGGTTAGCGATGCGTTGTTGTCTGTCAAAAAGCACGTGGCTTTGTTTACAAATCGGTCAAAAAGCACGTGGCTGTCAAAAAACACGTGGCTTTGTTTACCTCATGCTAGTTAGGTTAAGTTGGCACTACTGGGGTTTAGGCCCGTCAAGATGGTAGTACAGAGGTTTGCGATGCGTTGTTGTCGATGACAGCTGTCAAAAAGCACGTGGCTTTGTTTACAAATCTGTCAAAAAGCACGTGGCTGTCAAAAAGCACGTGGCTTTGTTTACCTCGCGCTTGTGAGGTTAAGTTGGCACTACTGAGGTTTAGGCCCGTCAAGATGGCAGTACTGAGGTTAGCGGTGCGTTGTTGTCTGTCAAAAAGCACGTGGCTTTGTTTATCTCGCGCTAGTTAGGTTAAGTTGGCAGCACTGGAAGAGGCCTCTGGCTGAGGTGGAGGAGGCCACTGGGAGGCCACTGGCTGAGGAGGAGGAGGAGGTGGCCACTGGGAGGCCACTGGCTGAGGAGGAGGAGGAGGCCACTGGCTGAGGAGGAGGCCTCTTCCGAGAGCCGGAGGAGGAGGAGGCCGCCGAACCATCCAATTATACTACTTCTTACCAGTGACTTATACGCCTTCTACTTTACATCGTTACTACAACACTTAAATACCTCCATAACATACGAAGAGATCTGTAACCTTTATTTACAATACTCTCCTATTTCTACCGCTAATCATTCTCCCTTCTTTTATCTCCGTTACTCTCAACTTATCCTGAGTCAACCCATATTTCACTCCTGTACAGTGTAGTTCGTCCATACAATGACGTTTCCTGTAGGAGTTTTTTTTTTTTTTTACAGAATACCGTTTATCGCAACCATGAACTCAATGCTTTAACTTTGCTGTAGCTTGAATAAATAAATAAAGAAAAAAGAAAGAATGAAAGGAAGGAAGACTGAAAGTAAATTGACTGTGTTATTGTTTTGTACTGCAAATATATGCTGCGAATATACTTCTAAATTTTAATTTTGATATATTCTACACATATTAGGTAAGTTAGTGGTAATGACTGATTTTGTCTAACTTATTTTATTTTTTACTCATGCTAACCTACGATGTAACTAATTCATAATCTTGTAAACAAACAATTCCTAATAATGCCAATCTGGTGTGACAGTACGTCAAAATTTAATGTTCAATTCTCATTCCTAAATTCGGTATTCTGTTGAAATTAGCTATTTATTCCCCAATCGTCATAACATTCCTTTATATAGAAAATCTCTAAAACTCTTGGCAAGCTACGCTTAAACTGCGAATCTGATAGCCTAACAAGATTCCGTAATTTGTGAGAAACTCCGCAGTAAACAAATGTCTTAATCTGAAAAATACTTCTAGGCTACAAAATACGAACTGTAGACAGCTATAGAGCACTTGGTTTCGAAGGCAGGGTAACAAAGTAATGGAGATGTGAGATCATACATTTCCAAAGAGAAAGCGAACACAAGGCAATCTTACAAGCGAGGGGTACTGAAAAGAAAGAATTCGATTAAAATCGAGAAAATGCAAAATTCTCCGAATAGAAAGTTATGTAAAGTGTTATTTCTTTCCGTTCAAGACGTTAATATCATCTGCTATTTTCTTTTATTGTGAAGGATGTTAAGTTGAGTGCTTGAAAGAAAGGAGTGAAATTGCATTCCAGTGCTACACAGACAATCTTAACTTCCAAAGAAATAATTCGTATATATTAAATCTGAAAGATATTAGTCTAAGAATATACAGTACGTAACTATAATCGTGGTAACAATGGTGTTAATGGTGGCAATGATTAGCTCATAATTTAGAATGGATAATAATGTATTTGCGTCTTCTTTAACTAATATTCTTGCCGCTTAAAAAAAAATCTTCGTGAAGAGCAATCTTTATAAACCAAACTTACAATTTTTGTTCGTTGTAAAAATGATAATTTTTCGACTAAATTTGTTAATGTCTTATAAGGATCTGAGATAACACCGGTTCAATTCCTGTCTGTCTGTCTGTCTGTCTGTCTGTCTGTCTGTCTGTCTGTCTGTCTGAATATTTGTATGTACAGGGTGACCCAAAAGTTCGTTAACATTTGACGAGGCAATACTTCACGGAATATTGGAGGTAGAGAGGTAATAATTGACACACATGATACGCATGGCATAGGATTTTATTGAAACCAAAATAAAGTACACAAAATGACCAACAGAAGGCGCTGGACAGCAACACGTCAGTGATGCCGCATAAGATTCGTGTACGGTATAAAATGAGCTGTCGTAAGAGAGGGCGTCAGATGCGCCTGCAATCGCGATATGAGTAATTGAATTTGAAAAAGTAAAAGAAGATAAAAGAGAATATAATTGAGCTGATATTGAAATTCAGGGTTTTTATTTAAGCCGTCAATAATGGAAATATTTTCAGTGGTTATCGCACAATTTACAGTATATTCATTTGTAGTATATGTTTAATGAAACATGATACTTAGAGGAACAATTTCACTTTTACCGATGTCCTGGACGTATGATCTGACGTACTAACCTCCCGCAATATTCTGTTCCTTACGAATAATAATAATAATAATAATAATAATAATAATAATAATAATAATAATAATAATAATAATAATTGTTACGGAGTTATCCGTGGTAGTTAGAGGTGAAAGAAGGTGCTGGGATGAATAGGTCTCAATCTACGAAATTAAAGTTAATTTAAAATTTAACAAGGTTATATTTTCTTTTCAAGATCAAGAAATAACAAAAATAACAAGTACTTAGTAGCCTAGCAACAAATCGAGAATGTACAATTACAGTAGTTATAGGATTTGGGCTCCGAGAGCCAGACACACAATTCTTGAGCTATAAGCCCAACTTTACCCGTATACAAGATTCAACCAAGGGGCAGAAGACCCCAATCATGCTCAAGAGCACTTGCTCCCAATTACATAGTAAAAGCCTCCTCGAGGCACACAGAAACAATTTTTTTTTTGGAAGAGCAACCCGCTCTCAAAGTTCCAGCCTATCAAAGGCCACACCAAATTCCACCTTCAAGCTGTCCTCTAAGGACATAAACACAGGGGTAAAAATACCCAACCTACTGAGGCCGATTTAGTAAATAAACAGGAAAATTACAAGGCCCCAAAATACAAACTTGAGTGGAGGCGTAACTGGCACTCCGAATATACTTTATTAAAACCTAATTTGGCCTTAGGCCGCTTATGCAAGGGCTAATGCCATACTAAAGAGGTGACACGATAGGAAAACTATTACATTACGAAACGAAGAAAAATGGTTGAGAAAACGTAGTCACCTCAAAAACAATATGAAAGGGAGCTCGAGAGGGTTAGGCACTCTCTATCCCAATTTGTAGTTACAGAGGCAGAATTTAAATCAAGAGTCTTTTACATTTTAGAGGAAAGTTACATGGTAGAAGGTTTCGAACCCGCCCCGAGGGTTAAACTGCTGAGCTGGCAAGAAAATAAGTTATAAGACGGCCATTACCTGGTGGTTGAACTGCTGCCCGAAGAAAGAGGCGCTTCCCGCCCCCTGCTACATAATTTACACAACGATAGGTGTTACTGAAGTGGCGCAGAGACCCGAAAATCAGCAGTTTATATACCCTCGCGGAACATTCGAGACCTTTCAGGAATGATAAAACCCGCCCACAATCATTTTATTGGCTAACAACGAAAACCCCTACACCAGATGAAGAAGAAACACATTATTGGTGGAAAATTAATTAGAGAAATTCGGGATTGGTAAATTCAAAACAAGGGAAAAGAGCAGGGTTATACAGCCAACCTAAACAATGACTGAAAGAAATTTAACAAAGAACAAACTTTTGAACACAAAATTTCTCCAAAAAAAAAACCCCAGTTCTTTCACTTCGCACTAGGGTGCACCATTGTAGTCCTTCAGTAGTGCCATCTAGAAGAGAATGTTCACACTTCTTACTACAGGCAAAACAAAAATACATCGAAAACGACACAGTTCAGAACACTTCAAATTTTTTTTTTCGCTAGGGGCTTTACGTCGCACCGACACAGATAGGTCTCATGGCGACGATGGGATAGGAAAGGCCTAGGAGTTGGAAGGAAGCGGCCGTGGCCTTAATTAAGGTACAGCCCCAGCATTTGCCTGGTGTGAAAATGGGAAACCACGGAAAACCATTTTCAGGGCTGCCGATAGTGGGATTCGAACCTACTATCTCCCGGATGCAAGCTCACAGCCGCGCGCCTCTACGCGCACGGCCAACTCGCCCGGTACTTCAAAATTTACAAGTAGGGACATCTTCTGAGAAACTAAAGAATTAACACTGTAGTTAAAGTTCAGGCTTCCTCCAGTAGAGGAGTTTCAACTGGCGCAAAGTTTGAATTAGCGGCGCGGAGGTGTACCGCCCGGTACAATAATAATAATCATCATAATAATAAGCTAATCACAATGGCATTGGCTTTACGTCACACTAATTAGTTTTACGGTCTTTTGGAGACGCAGAGGTGCCGGAATTTAGCCCCGCAGGAGTTCTTTAACGTGCCAGTGAATCTACCAACACTGAGCAACTTCATTTACCAAACTGAGCCAGGATCGAACCTGCCAAGTTGAGGTCAGAAGGTCAGTGCCTCAAACGTCTGAGCCACTCAGCCCAGCGAGTGAGTTCCTTACGGAATTATGTGTAAGGATATCGCGATACACGAAAGTACGTTTAACATTTAATAGTAAAATATCTATCACAACGTCCGGTCAAATAAACACTCTTTCTAGTGATAAATCTGAGTTACTCTGTCCATTATGTGTAAGAAAAGAACTTTTATTCCATACTATGGTGAATTCGACTTCTTTCCACCCTCAAAAGCGTACAGAAAACGACACTTTCCTCTTCCTTAGCTACTTTCGGTACACATTTATTTCAAAAGTATTTCTGATTGGATGAACTCCGGTTCGCTTACGAACAGCTTCTCTGATTGGTTCAAATTTCCCTCCATGTTTATCATTTGTTCACACACTGTTGTTATCGATAGTGCAGGTCATGGCCACCTCGATCATGAACGATGAGAGTGGCTACGTGTCAGAATGATTTATAATAAAATACTTAAAGTAAGTAAAGTCACCGCAGTATTGAATTAATTCTTTACGCAACAGGTGCGAAAAGTGATATTTTACATTACGAGTTACCGGAATTTCGATACTAGTAACGTGAACTTAATACTTTATTGGCTGCTGCGTACAAATATATTATTGCATACTATGGTGAATACACTTATTTTAAATAAAATTATAAACCATTTTGATTCGTCGCGACACAAATCATCCATGTTTGATCCATGTATTGACGTTTCAAGTTTAGTTGGGATCCTCACCAGGATGACTTCATACGAGAACTGGAAAACATTCAAAAGAAAGCAGCTCGATTTGTTCTGGGTGATTTCTCAAAAAGGTCCGCCACTGTGCTGTAGTGGTTAATGTGATTAGCTGCCACCCCCGGAGGCCCCGGTTCGATTCCCGGCTCTGCCACGAAATTTGAAAAGTGGTACGAGAGCTGGAACGGGGTCCACTCAGCCTCGTGAGGTCAACTGAGTAGATGAGGTTCGATTCCCACCTCAGCCATCCTGGAAGTGGTTTTCCGTAGTTTCCCACTTCTCCTCCAGGCAAATGCCGGGATGGTACCTAACTTAAGGCCACAGCCGCTTCCTTCCCTCCTCCCTCTCTATCCCTTCCAATCTTCCCATCCCTCATAAGGGCCCTGTTCAGCATAGCAGGTGAGGCCGCCTGGGCGAGGTACTGGTCATTCTCTCCAGTTGTATCCCTGACACAAAATCTCACGCTCCAGGACACTGCCCTTGAGGCGGTAGAGGTGGGATCCCTCGCCGAGTCTGAGGGAAAATCCAACCCTGGAGGGTAAACAGATTAAGGAGGAAAGAATGATTTCCCACAAAGGAGTAGTCATGAAAATGTTCCGAACTTTGGGCTGGGAAGGCTTCGGAGTAAGGAGACGAGTTTCACGACTATGTGGTACTATAGTCACGTGGTTCCAGAGTAAAAGGTGCGAGGGGTAAGCATATCTGCTACGCATGCGCTTATTTCAAGTCTCAAGGCCTGACAATAAACATCGGCTTCGTCCATGGTGACTCTTGCGCAGTGATGTGGTGTCGTGAAGTGTCCAAGCGGTAGTGCCGGGCTGAGTGACTCGGATGGTTGAGGCGCTGGCCTTCTGACCCCAACTTGGCAGGTTCGATCCTGGCTCAGTACGGTGGTATTGAAGGTGCTCAGATACGTCAGCCTCGTGTCGGTAGAATTACTGGCACGTAAAAAGAACTCGTGCGGGACTAAATTCCGGCACCTTGGCGTCTTCGAAAATCGTAAAAGTAGTTAGTGGGACATAAAGCAAATAACATTATTATTTAAAGCGGTAGTGCAATTGTGGTTTAGTTACACATTTACTACAATGAATACGTAGGCTACTGTTTAATGAACAGTTTAATAAGGAATATGTAGCCTATTGATTCAGAGAGCTCGCGCTGTGGGTCTGTCACGACTAATGTTTGTAGCTTAGTTTATTACCGGTCACCTACAAGCTGCCGCGACTTCTGTCAGATGCAGATTTTGGAGAGATGACGTAGAACGACATTACTAGATATTAGCATGAGAGGAACTTTCAAAAGTAGGAATGATCAAGATATGAAGATGAAGTTTCTTCTCCTTCTTCTTCTTCTTATTCTTTATCTGTTTACCGTCTCACTCGTTGGCTGAATGGTCAACGTACTGGCCTTCGGTTTAGAAGGTCCCGGGTTCGATTCCTGGTCGGGTCGGGGATCTTAACCTTAATTGGTTAATTCCAGTGGCTCGGGGGCTGGGCATTTGTGCTGTCTCTAACATCCCTGCAAGTCACACACCACACGACACTATCCTCCAGCACAACAACACGCAGTTCCCTACACATGGCAGATACCACCCACCCTCATCCAGGGTCTGCCTTACAAGGGCTGCACCCGGCTAGAAAAGTAAAGCAAAGCAAAGTCACTTCCGTACAGGCCATGAAGGCCCTTGGAGGAGTGGAAGGTAAAGGCTTCCACCATTGTTAACCTCGGCACGTGATGGGGTAGAGTGGTTAGCTCTACGCCTGACCGCCTTTGCCCCCACGAATTAACCTGGTACTGATTTTTGGTGTAGGCTGAGTGAACCTCAGGGCCATATTCACCTCCGGAAGTGGAAATCTCGTTTCTTAAATTTTACGACTTCCTGACGGGGATTCGAACCCACGTCCTTCCGGGCGAACCGAGCACGCCTTTACACCTGGCTAGAAAAAGCCACACGAAATTAAAATTATTATCTGTTTACCCTCCAGGGTCGGTTTTTCCCTCGGACTCAGCGAGGGATCCCACCTTTACCACCTCAAGGGCAGTGTCCTGGAGCTTCAGATTCTGGGTAGGGATACAACCGGGGAGGACGGCCAGTACCTTGCCTAGGCGGCCTCACCTGCTA
This sequence comes from Anabrus simplex, assembly GCF_040414725.1. Taxonomy (NCBI): domain Eukaryota; kingdom Metazoa; phylum Arthropoda; class Insecta; order Orthoptera; family Tettigoniidae; genus Anabrus; species Anabrus simplex. The sequence continues at coordinate 60,530,823 of NC_090273.1, read as the reverse complement.
TGCTGAATAGGGGCCTTGCGGGGGAATGGGAAGATTGGAAGGGATAGACAAGGAAGAGGGAAGGAAGAGGGAAGGAAGCGGCCGTGGCCTTAAGTTACGTACCATACCGACATTTGCCTGGAGGAGAAGTGGGAAACCACGGAAAACCACTTCCAGGATGGCTTAGGTGGGAATTGAGCCCATCTCTACTCAGTTGACCTCCCAAGGATGAATGGACCCCGTTCCAGCCTTCGTACCACTTTTCAAATTTCGTGGCAGACCCGGGAATCGAACACGGGCCTCCGGGGGTGGCAGCTAATCACACTAACCACTACACCACAGAGGCGGGCGAAGATGTTCAAGAGGACAAATTGGGGCAGGACGTGAAGTAAGAGATTGGAATAAATGATCATGGAAAATGTTCGATAAATTTCCAAGTTATTTGAAAACGTTGAGGAAAGAGCTAGGTATGAAATTTATAGGGAATCTTCCACCATGGCGACAGATCTGAATATAGGTCATTGATGAGTGATGAAAGATATAAGAGGTATATACATGGGGTTATGTTGTAATAAAGCAACGGAACAATGTTATTTGAAGCAGCGAATAGTCCACCAAGCTGCCATAGTCCCACACATGTTCCTCTGGTCCTGGATTAATGAAGTTAATTCGAACGTTAGTCCGCCTAGCGTGATTAGTTGCCACCCCCGGAGGCCCGGGTTCGATTCCCGGCTCTACCGCAAAATTTGAAAAGTGGTACGAGGGCTGTAACGGGGTCACTCAGCCTCGGGAGGTCAACTGAGTAGAGGTGGGTTCGATTCCCATCTCAGCCAACATCGAAGTTGTTTTGCGTGGTTTCCTACTTCTCCTCCAGGTATGAACTGGCGTATGCCTTTTAGTGCCGGGAGATCCCAGGACGGGTTCGGCTCGCCAGGTACAGGTCTTTCGATATGACACCCGTAGGCGACCTGCGCGTCATGATGAGGATGAAGCGGTGATGAAGGCAACACATACACCCAGCCCCTTTGCCAGGGAAATTAACCAGTGGTGGTTAAAATTCCCGACCCTGCCGGGAATCGAACCCGGGACCCCTGTGACCAAAGGCCAGCACGGTAACCATTTAGCCATGGAGCCGGACCTCCTCCAGGTAAATGCCGGGATGGTACCTAACTTAAGGCCACGGCCGCTTCCTTCCCTCTTCCTTGCCTGTCTCTTCCAATCTTCCCATCCCTCCACAAGGCCCCAGTTCAGCGTTAGCAGGTGAGGCCGCATGGGCGATGTACTGGTCATTCTCCCCAGTTGTATTCCCCGACCCAGTGTCTGAAGCTCCAGAATACTGCCCTTGAGGCGGTAGAGGTGAGATCCCTCACTGAGTACGAGGGAAAAACCAACCCTGGAGGGTAAACAGATAAAGAATACGAACGTTATATGATATATGTGATATTCATCTGTTGGAAATGGATTAACCTATTCATTAGTCAACATGGTGATGGCGGCAGATTATTGGAGCTGGAAATGCAGAGACGCCTTTTTTTGTGTGCTGATGGGCGCGGGACCATGGCGCTACAGTCAGACGGAGAAACAATCAACAATGTTAAGTTTGGTGTTCCTTGATTCATGATCTCTCTGACTATCCGTGTTTACGTTATTGTGAAGCGGAGTTCAACCAATCAGAGACAATTTGTAATAAAACGGAGGGGAAAATACAGTAATTTCAGTGCGGCGAAGTGTCATTTACCGTGCTCTATTGAGTACGGGAAGATGGCAATTATGTAATAGTATGCAATAAAAACTATTACGCAAGCTACTAAAGTGATGAGTTTATCGTTTCTAAATTTCGTCCGAGCTTCGTGAACATCTCGCTCGCAAGATAAAACTTCACTTTCCATGGCTTTTGCGTTTCACTTCGTCTGGTCTTGGACATGAAGGTTAAGTTACGCTGGGCAGATATATACAGAAAGAGGATCAGTATCTGAACTTCACACACGTTGTTGAACTTTGATTCCACTGTGTACAGTGTTTTGATCTACTTAATTTAATTTGTTAATTTTCCTCTGTTTTCACATGTTTTTGTAATATTGCAAGCCTAAAAAGTTCTAATTAAAAGCAGAAAGAGGAAGACGTTGGAAGATTGCAGTAGACAATTAAGACCCTTAGAGAACAGGTGCGGAGTTTTGAGTTAATGACCTTCAGTACAGTAGATCTGTACTGAAGCGCCGCTAATACTGCATCTTCATGTCTTCAATCTTTAAAGTTAATGACCTCCCCCTCCCATTCATTATGTCGCTTGTTTACTTCCACCAAACAGAACACTCGGTTCCTAACAAGACCGATCAACGAGCACAGTCTATATAGCGTAAGGGGAGGTATTGCGTGATACAGGTAAGTTCGTGATACATCTTTGAATAAGTATTGTGTGTCCGCTAGAGCGCGATGAAGACCAATGTAAATAGCTAGAGACATGTGTTGAGAACTCAGGGAACTAGTAGAAAAGTTGAAATGCTTAGTCTGCAATAGGAAAGATCACGATACTTATTCAAAGATTTCTTTTTCACAGTAGGTCTTATGGCGACGATGGGACAGGAAAGGGCTGGGAATGGAAAGGAAGCGGCCGTGGCCTTATTTAAGGTACAGCCCCAGCATTTGTCTGGTGTGAAAAAGGGAAACCACAGAAAACCATCTTCAGGGCTGCCGACAGTGGGGTTCGAACCCACTATCTCGCGAATACTGGATACTGGCCGCACTTAAGCGATTGCAGCTATCGAGCTCGGTCATAGATTTTTAATATTATTATTATTATTATTATTATTATTTGTTTGACGTCGCACCGACACAGATAGGTCTTATGGCGACGATGGGATAGGAAAGGCCTAGGAGTGGGAAGGAAGCGGCATGGCCTTAATTAAGGTACAACCCCAGGATTTGCCTGGTGTGAAAATGGGAATGAGTAGAATTTTGTAAATAATATAAATTTATTAAGGATGAGCTGGGTATTTAATCGAAAAAATGTTAGTGTAAATTGTGTAGTACTGTATCTTCAGGGCTACCGACAGTGGGGTTCGAAATCACTATCACCCAGATGCAAATTCAAAGATTTTCATTAATTTACCATTGTCACGAATATATGTCCCTTTACCCTATATAAAATGAGATTTTTTTCTGTATATTGCTCTGAATTTAAAAATTTATAAAATTTAAAAATTTAAACATTTTTTAAAAAATGTAAAAATTAAAAAAGAATGGAATTTCTGAATCGGCCGTGTCCATAGAAAGAAGGAAATTCCATCCCCTTGTCTATGGAGAGTGAACAGCCGAAATAGGGGACTGCCTGTAGGGGTGAAGTACAGTGAGAACCTCAGGGCTCTGGAACCGCTCCGATAGCTGTGAAGGCCCTTCAGGAACTCTGAAAAGCGGTGGCAAAAGGGGCTCTGGTTACGGCGCAGCAGGCCGTTATGCATGTTATGTAAGACTACCAAAACGGGTAAAAAAGAAAAGATAAAAGTAATGTAAATTTAATTCTTATAGCAGTTGTGTAGTATTATTTGAAGTGATTCTACATACTGTATATGAGTTGATTATAAATGTAAGTAGAGAAGATATTATGAGAAAACTTTGTAACATTTGTAAAGGAAGAGCTGTGTGTTTAATAGAAAAATTGTTAATGTAAATTGTATAGTATTATATTTTAAGAAATTTTATTCTTTTTTAAATTTAAAATTTAGTGCTTGATAGTAATGTATTTTTGTGTGGCATTTGCCACCGAAGCAGACACCTCATTTGCAAATAAAGTGATTTTGATTTGATTTGATTTGGTTAGATTAAAATGCAGTTTCTAATTTTATATCATGTCTGTCTGTCTTCTGTCTGTCTGTCTGTCTGTCTGTCTGTCTGTCTATCTGTCTGTCTGTCTGTCTCTCTCTCTGTCTGTCTGTCTGTCTGTCTGTCTGTCTGTCTGTCTGTCTGTCTGTATGTATGTATGTACGCACATCACGAGAAAATGGCTGAACAGAATTGAATGAAAATCGGTATGTAAATTCGGGGAATAAAGCAATACACTTTAGACTATAAATAACTTTATTCATGCTGAGTGAAATGGTATTCTAGGGGAAGACCTATAATTTAATTCACCGAGCGAGTGGCTGCGTGCTTTGGGTCACGTAGGTCAGCTTTCGTTCGGGAGACCATGGTTTCCAAATTCGTACGTTCCTCATCGCCAGATGTTCATTCCAGGCGTGTCAATGTCATATGTTACGTATACAAGTTATGTGACCCTCTTAGACTGATTTTGATGGTTCGGTCAGCTTCCGCTTCGAACGCTAGCGCTGTGCCGCGTCCGGGGAGCCATCTGGTGATGAATGAACGTACCATTTCTACTTCTATTATGACGTCTAAATTTCAAAAGCGTGGACAGTCGAGATTTTCTTCTGATGACCCAGAGCACAGTTCTCTGTGAAACGTAGAGAATTTCACTTTATTTTCTTGACACGGCATAAGCCCAAAAGCCTATACAGTATCATGTCTATAAGTACGGGCCGTGAAAGCATCAATGGCAACACATTAGAAATTATATCCACTGTAGTTACTGCAATGCCAACTTTTTAGATGGGGCCGATGATCTAGATGTTAGGCTCCTTTAAATAACAAGCAACATTATCAATTTTTAGATAGAGATCCGGAGATAATATCATGGCTTCAGCTACCGTGTGCAGGCATTTTAATTTGATGCCATGTAGGCTGCTTGTGCGGCAATGTTCATGTTCCATTTTTCTCTGCCAGATGACATAGTAAACCGGATTTATCTTTGGTCATCTATGACTGAGTTTCAATTAATTTTCTAAAATAAACGTCAAATGTGTCTCGTACTACATGGAGTGCCGAATGGACTTTCTTCCGCTCTTCGAAACCCGACTACCTCTGTCGGGTTTGAACCCGCGTTTTTTGGGATCTAGAAGTCGACATTTTACCACTGACCCACAAAGATACCTAGAAGTTAGTGGAAAATGTAACAATCGTGGATAGTCGATAATATTCGTCGTAAGATAAAGAAGCAAGAAACATAAAAGTTCTGAAATTATATTTCACTTGTTTGATTCAATAATATTAATGGAGAAATTTGACATTTCCTGTTTTGCACAGCATAATCTTGGTGCGCCACTGTCTGCAAATCAGAAAATACAGCCATACACACCTCGGCTATCCTTGAACTAATCAGCCGATTTTCCCTGATGTCGTATCAACCGACCGACCGACCGACCAAACAAACGAACGAAAACACGAACGAAAACACGAACGAAAGAAACACTTAAACAAACAAGCAAACCAGTCAACAGACAAATAAATAAAGAGTTAAGTTAAACAAAGAGACGGACAGAAATTGAACTGAACCTGTTTTCGACTTTTGTGTGAGATGACTACGACATATGAGGAAAACATAGTATTGCGGAGACAAAATTGTAATGTTATTGACAAGAGGAATAAGGAGATGATCTCTGATAATGGAAATAACTAATGTAGTTCCCCAAGGTAGAAACCCTATCATTTCTCCCCCGTTACTACTGAATAGGTTGAGAATATCATTACGCTGACAACGGGGCACTCCAATATGCGCGGTCCATATGGCTGGGCTGCAGTTGTCATGGAAAACCAAGGCCCAAAGTTGGGCTATATGTGCCACGGTTAAAAAATAAATTTCAACTACTAAAAATGAACAAAGAAACCTATAATTTTATGTAAGTCTTAATATCGTGATCATAATCTCTACTTTTACGTGGAATCCGAACCATATGGACGTAACTTTTCATGTCATTAATGCAACATGCAGTCTGTGATTCGAACCCACAGCTGCCTTGGTGAGAAGCCAGTGACGATGTACATTTAATGTTAAATATTCGTTGAGATGTGCTTTGTCTCTTCTGCTGTAGCCCAACACATGTCCGCTAGATATTACTGTTGCAGTCGGGCAAAACCTTGTGCATTTATATATTCTATTCACGTCTACGCTATGTATGAACTTGCTGAACAATCATTAAATAACATTGCTGTATAACTACGGTAATGAATCTAATAGTATAATTATACGTAAATCAACAAGTATTTAATCCAGCAAAACTATGGCCATTAATATTACCGTTTTACGATATCATAAATGCCAACGTTTTTCAAAGGCACATTAATCTTTGAAGACGTATATCGAGAAACAAGAACAAGTTTTCCACAAAGTGCAAGTTAATACTGCATAATATGTAATAGCCCTTGCACTTTGAAGGGTACATAGCAGCCGAAGTCTCGACTGTGAAATACGAGACAGCGTTGAAGTTTATAGAGGAAGCTCTGTGTTACTCTCCTTGAACAACAGACAGTAAATTAACAATTTTACTGAAGCTCTCCTTTACGATGGTATGATTTTCATTAACGTCATAACTTTCTTATGCAGAATCTTATGCTATAAAGAATGCTCCAGACGTTTAGGAATGCGTTTTTAGGATTATTTGTCAACTAAAATAACCAAGAGCAACAAATGTTGGCATCAGTATAAATGTTCAAGGTATCCCATTGAATTAACAGAATAATATTACTGAGGAAAGGTGGTGTAATTTGTATTGTAGTGGAAGAACTAATAGGAATTTCTGTTGTGCAAAGAAAAAAGCAACATTTATTTAATATCTTCAAAAATAAACAATAAACAGAATTCTTTGTTTGAAAGTGTTTGTGGCAGTAGATACATTGACACGCACAATGTTCAAAGTGCCCTCCGTTTATTTAACATTAATTTAAGAAAGAGTTTCATATGATATGCCGATACGTTCCGTTCCTGTGTGTTTCCCATTATTAATGTACTATGTAGAGTTGTAGAAAAATCCCACAGTTCTAGTCCTTCAGGCAAGCAGCTCAATATTGAAAAAATCCAATGAGCTACGAATTTCAGGTAAATAAAATATAATTTTGGAGAAACTTTGGAAACAAAAACAACAACATGTCTGGATAAAAGAAATAAAGGAAGACATGAAAGAATTAGACACAATACTGGCGGATTTAAAGAATAAATCAAACAAAGTAAATAAATTGAAGAAGAGTAAAATTAGATTCCTACCAAAAAATGATCAAAGAGTATTTTCAGAAGAAGAACGAAAACGAAGATCGGATAGAATGAAGAAATACTGGAAGAACAGAAAGGAAAAAAACATAAAACATCATAGAAGACTGGATAGAAATTAACTACAGTGGTCCAGTGCAGCCGTAAAAGCACAATAATAATAATAATAATAATAATAATAATAATAATAATAATAATAATAATAATAATAATAATAATAATAATAATAATAATAATAAAAAGTGTGAGAATATATTCTTTATTTATTCCTAAAAATTACAATCCTTTTCTTAATCATCGTTACCCGATCGATTAGAATAGCAGTTTGACTTTTTCTACCACTACGAGCGCTAATGAGAGTCAACGCAGAGTTTCACTTAAGCCTAAATTCGGTGTGGACATTTTTTCAGAAAATCCAAAATCGCTTGAGGGTAATGGACCAAGGAACACATCACAGAAAGAATGATATAAATAAGTTAATTTGGCTAGTATGTGAATAAAAAGGAAGACGAGTAAAGAAACAAGCAATTTTAGGATGTTTTCCGGAACTGCATTTAGCCCGAAACTGTTTTTTGAAATTTGTTTTCTTAGTTTGATAGAGCTATCCAATACTCATAATTTGAAACCTTCCCGGGACTTTTAGTTCAAATTTGGGCACGATTGAGGGAAGTGTTTAATTTTACGTTTTTCGTAGTATGGGGACCCTTTCTTTGACTGCTAAGAAATATTTTCAGCATTAAAATTGGCGGTAGGCTGTCACTATTATAACGGCCGCAGGGTCTTGAGTGTTTCGTTGACTCATTTATTAGAAGTAAAAGACAAATATTATGTGTATAATACGTTTTATTGAAAAGAACGTGGTACACTTGGAATGTGGGTAATAACTCGGTGTCGTGCGGGTCTGTGATGTGAAATGTTATTTAAGAGTTCGGGAGTAATATTACGAGTAAAAGTGAGATCAATAAATGAACTCCCCAGTGTACTGGGATAGTTGCTCGGCACAATGTTTGAGAAAATCAAACGCCTTATCATTTTTTTTGAAGTCAACACAGCGCCATCTTACAACAGATGTGACGCCACATATTTACCACAAATGTTGTCTTACTTTGAAGCTCTATTTCATGAAAACTTCGCTTCATATTTTCATTTTTTCTGCAACAGGTAGTCTCATTTTTTATCTGTCAATTGACACATTAAACATAATCGTAAGTTAAATAATCTCGATGATATACGCGTTCTACCCAAACACTGAAAGCGTCTTAATTTTTTTCTTTCCGTGTACCCGTCGAGAAACGTAAGTCTGCGTTTAAAGAGTTCTGACGTGGAAATAAAGCGTTTCCGGGCCTATGTCCTTATAAAATATTTTCTTCTTCTATGTGTGAGGAGTGTGTTCTGAAAGTTTGACCTACTTTATTGACACACCTTGTACAGATTGAGATAAGCACACTCGCAGTACATATTCATATAACACCAATTTCATCTTATTTTCAAACAAACTTATGAAAAAAGTCATCTATTATAAGGAATCTCCTCGCAAGGTTGTTTGTCTGTCGATCAAGTCTTGAGCCCGGAGGCAGGTTGGATCCTCCTCCAGCTCCACCAACGCTAATGGCATTATAGGTAAACCGCGAAAAACGGATGGCGGTGCTATGATGAGGCGTACAAGACATGATGGCGAGTGAAATAGTTTGCCATTGCTTTCCTCATTGAGACAGAAAGTGCTGTTGCTGCACAACTGGCCCTATCGGCAGCACCTTTCATGACATAATAATAATAATAATAATAATAATAATAATAATAATAATAATAATAATAATAATAATAATAATAATAATAATGCTATTTGCTTTACGTCCCACTAACTACTTTTACTTTTTTCGAAGACGCCAAGGTGCCGGAATTTAGTCGCACAGGAGTTCTTTCACATGCCAGTAAATCTACCGACACGAGGTTGGCGTATTTGAGCACCTTCAAATACCACCGAACTGAGCCAGGATCGAACCTGCCAAGTCCTTTCATGACACCCAGACCTACAAGTTATGCTCCGAATGTCATCACTCAACACCACACATACCTGAGCAATTCCACCTGTGGGTGGAGGTGGTAGAATAACATCCACAGTATACCCTACCAGGGGCAACAGGAGACTAAAAGGGGCCTCAGGGGCTCTTAATTTGGGGGAGCGTGGGTTGACGACGACGGGGTCTTTATCTGAATCCTGGCACTGCTTCAACTTACTTGTGCCACGCTCCTCACTTTCATCTATCCCATCGGACCTCACTTGGTCAACTCTTGTTCTTTTCCGACCCCGAAGCTTATTAGGTTCTGAGGGCTAGGGAGTCTCATTTTCACGCCCGTCGTGGCCCTTGTCTTTATTTGGTCGATACCTTCATTTTCGAAGTGTCGGATCCCTTCCATTTGTTTCTCACCATTTAGTGTTATAGAGAGGATGGTTGCCTAGTTGTACTTCCTCTTAAAACAATGATCACCACCACCTCAGCAACTTCCACACAGTCACCACAAATAAGTTACTGCGTCGTCGATTTATGCACGTTTTCTTATAAATGCGTAACCTTTGGTGGTACTATTTAAGGACCTAACCAACCTCCAGGCTAAGGACTTTGTAGATAGACTGCTGTGTATGGACCGTCGAAGTTGTTTTCCCCCCCTCTTTTTCTATATATTAGTCATCCATTTTGTAGAGTAAATTAAAGACTAAATAGTAGCAGACAAGTCAATATTTAAAGGACACAAAAATGTAAGGAAGAGGTCATCTCCATGCAAAATGTAAATATTTCTTTCAGGTGCAAGGGAACTAATTCTGCAGAGCAAGCCGAATACATAATTTCTGTGCCAAACTGGTCTTTGGAATCACAAATTCACCTAGACGTTTCTCTTACACGAATTAAAAAAATAATGGCAACTTGAAAAACAAATATATACAGATCACGGTTGTGAAGAAATTGAACTATATATAGATAAGGGTGAAGACGAGGAAAGCTTCTTAAGATGTTAGCCTTTCGGCTCAGCATCCCTTCGAGAGTAAACAAATTGTTAGCCCCAGGTGAGCTGACGGAGACTGTTTGCTAGTAGCCTAATTTATGTGGACCACCGCCCGTTCTCGGAACGAGCAAACGTCAGCTATGTTTACCTGATAACCATGAAGGATTATTTCCGTCGCATTCAGAGGAATACTGAATTGTAAAACTTCTCACAGTAAGAAGTCTTGTTTTTAGATTGTTACTGACGCTTAGATTTAAAGGACGTTGGAGAGATTGTGGTCAGAAATACGTTCGGCACACTGTTGTGTGTTCTTGTTTACAGCTAACCTCGTGTCCCAGTTGGTTATCCATTGCAATACTGTTTCCAAGAAAATTGGATCGATTTTGGTTTAGGTCCGTGTTATTTGTCACAAGAAAATGGAAGGCGACCAGAAACAGACGGACGGCCAGAAGGAGGTGGAAGACGGCCAGAAGATGCTGAAAGATGGCCGAAAGGAGACTGAAGACGACCAGAATTAGATGGAGGACGGCCATGAGAAAACGGAAGATGGCCAGGAGAAGACAGAGGAAGACCGAAAGAAGATGGGTGACGGACAGAGAAAGGTTGACGACGGTTTCCGCGAGATAAAGCATGTTCCGCAGTTCGTCACTCTGTCCTGAGGGCCATGTCCAGAAGACTGCAAGTTCTGTTGCAGGAGGGAGGCCGAGCACGAAGTTCCCTGCCGAATGACGACCAGGCAGTTCGAAGTAAACTGGAACCGTGACTCCTGGATGGAAACGCAGAAGGATGGGGATCGTCACCTTCCTCTGGTTCCCCTGACTTACCAGTCCGCAGTAGACGAGACCAGAAGATCTACTCCAGTGAAGACGCCATGTGAAAGAGAGCTGAACCTTCCGATGGATTTAGGGTTCGGCCGAACTGAGGACCATCTGCCCCGACCGGTCATTACTACCTGGATCTGAGGAGACCGGAGGATCTACGCGCCGCTGTGCGGAAGAGTACGAGCGCAGAGGGCGACCGAGTGAAGGCGCGGTACGACCAACGAGTGGACACTATCGGAAATCATGAGAACGACCTAGGATGGCTACATAACCCCGTAAGGAAGAAAGTCTTGTCTCTCAAGTTCCAGAGGACGTAGAAAGAAACTTCACCTTATATCTTGGCCTTAGGCATACTCGGTAGCTGACGTCATGTAATCCCCTCAGAACGTGTTACATCTAGACCGACAGGCAACATACCGAGGAACAGCTGAGAATATAACTTATTGGGACGATCAGCTCTCGAATGGAGGAGGGGGTGATGGAGGAGAGGAGGCAATGTTACCTGCCAGCCCTGTGGTAGCCCCTTTCGGACTTCTTGGAAGGGACTAGTCAGTTATCCGACTGGGGAGCTCCCAGCCGGCCTGGAGGGCATGGCTGGCATTTCCGTGAATTGTTCTCGCCGGCTGGCTTACCTGTCAGTTCGTTGGAGATACAACAAGAGTCTCTGGCCACATCGCGAATATTCTGGCGCACATCGCCCGGGCTATAAAAAGGGAGGCTAACCGCGGACAGTCATTTGGTGCTGGACTCGGAGTCAGTGTTGGACTCCGTGGTGGAGTCAGTGTGAGACTCAGAGTGTTGAGGTTCGGTGGCTGGGTTGGGAGCGACAGAGGTGTTGGCTGTCGCTAGCGTCCCACCGAGGTCTGCGCGAGGAGCTGTTGCTGTTGTGTCGGAGTGCCCAGCGAGTACCTGGACAGAAGACGGCGTGTGGAACGGAAGACTGTATTCCCTGACAGTGTGTACTTCTGTAGACGGAGGACCACCAGGAGTCAGCAAGGGAAGCTGCTATCCTGATTGTGAGGGTAGTTGGATCCGTGTTAATATTCGCTGGCACCGGGCGAGTTGGCCGTGCGGTTAGGAGCGCGCAGCTGTGAGCTTGCATCTGGGAGAAAGTGGGTTCGAACCCCACTGTCGGCAGCCCTGAAGATGGTTTTGCGTGACTTCCCATTTTCACAGCAGGCAAATGCTGAGGCTGTACTTTAATTAAGGCCACGGCCGCTTCCTTCCCATTCCTAGGTGTTTCCTATCCGATCATCGCCATAAGACCTATCTGTGTCGGTGCGACGTAAAACAAATAGCAAAAAGAAAAAAAATATTCGCTGTTGTGAGTATCGTCCTGCTGTTGAATACTATTGAGCTATTGCTGTTTATTTTTTCACTGCTTGTGGCTGTGTGAATTACCGGAATGTCTCTGGAGTCGAACCAAGGGATAGACATCGTGTGTTGTGTAGCCATTGGCACTGTGTTCAGATCCAGCGGTCTACACACAGCTGCTGTATGAAGTGACTGGACTTGGAGAAGTGAAAGTAAGGATTATAGACGGACCGCCTGCTGTGTAAAAAGAAGAGAGAGACTTGTAAACAGGCCATTCGTATCGGAATAGAATTGTGTGTGTGTATATATTTGTGTGCGTGAATTTATTTATTGGGTCTTCCTGAAATAAATTAGAATAATATGATCGCACAGTAAAAGTATGATAACATGTAATAATTTTATCTCCCTCATGATAATGTTTACTGCTTGTCAGTTAACTGATGCCTGTGTGGGTACAGGGGAACGGTAGGCAAAAGTGCAAAAGTTTCCCCTTAATTTCCGTAAATATAATATTTGTTCGTTGGAATTGGAATTTTCAATTTCTTTCTGTATCTGGCAACAATGTGCAATTAATTGACCGCTCGTCACTCTACCTTAGAAGCAAGAAGGAAGCCGCAGAACAAAGCAAGAAACGTGAAATGAGAGATACGCATGGGGAGTTGTATTTCCAGCTTATTGAGGCTTGAGTTACAACTCTCTTCCTCCCATAAAAGTCGTCCGTGTATAGTATGTTCCTGAAAGTAGAGTGCTCATTGGCTGCTGGTGTCAGACTGCAAGTCTCTAATAACTCCTTGAGATATATAAAATACTACGTGCCGTTTTCTTAGATTACTCAAAGACACAGTTCAGTCTCAATTAAGGTGCAAAGGGAAGGAAGCGCAGATAAATTCGCCCTCACAATCGGAGAGTGTCCAGATTAATAAAATACTCGCACTGGCATCCATCCTCGTGTCATCACTTCACTGAAGAAGTTATCTTAGCTGACTTCTCTCCCGGTTCACTTCAGTGAGGTACAAATTTGCTCTTTTATTGTATGCCTAGGCTATATAAGTTTTTTCTTTTTTGTTATATCTTCTCTAAGATACACTTTTCCCTAGCTCAAATAAACGGCTCGAAATCTACGGTTGGTTTTTGTACAAAATGCTATAATAATAATAATAATAATAATAATAATAATAATAATAATAATAATAATAATAATAATAATAATAATAATAATAATAATGTAGAAGAAACAAGAAAAGACACGGAGGAAGTTGGCATCGATCCAAAAGAAATCTTTAATAGAGATATGTTTCGAGCTAAAATTGATAAATTCAAGGGATTCCAGGAAAAAATGTGGTCAGAAGAGAGGACGAGGAACCACAGCGAAATGATGATGAAGTTCTGGGAGAAGAAAAAAGGACTAACCAATAAGTCAGTTGCTTACCATGATCCAAAGTAGGCCAGAATCGAAGAAAGAATAATAATATAATAATAAGAATGTTTACAATAAAAAGTCTATATCCTTGAACGCAGAACTCAAACATTATTCACTGTCATAAGACCAGTGGCTTCGTGTGCGGCACAGGATGCATTTCTATGAACGGGAAAGTCCTGATAGAATTATTGGAAATTAAAGAAAGAAAGAAAGAAAGAAAGAAAGAAAGAAAGAAAGAAAGAAAGAAAGAAAGAAAGAAAGAAAGAAAGATCTTAAGGAACATTCTTGGCCCAATTAAACTCAAATATGAATATAGACGTCGGCATAATCATGAGCTGTATAGTCACGTCCCGAAAATTTGTGATGTCATGCTAAGAATGGAACCAACACGATTATGGAATCTGATTTTTACCTATTTTAAAGATATGAAGTCCTAGTCAACTTAGTTCAAGGAGGTGAAAAGACACGTACAGGATCACTTATGGAGATATACAAGAACGCAACCCACTCGGGAGGAAATTAAATGACCACCAGGGTTTTCAAGAAAGGCCAAGTTGAAGACGGGAAAGACGTGGACGGAGGAAAGAAAAGAGCAAGACCGGCAACTAATGAAGGAACACTGGGCAAAGAGCAAAGCCGAGAGAAGACAGCTGAAATAACGTGGTCATTTGTAGGCCGGTACGAACAAAGAATAAACTACGTTTGTGGTTTTTATAGACGCTGTGGTGCCGGAATGTTGTCCCTCAGGAGTTCTTTAATGTGCCAGAAAATCTACCGACACGAGGCTGATGTATTTGACCATCTTCAAATACCACTGGACTAAGCCGGGATCGAACCCGCCAACTTAAGCTCAGAAGGCCAGCGTTCTACCGACTGAGCTATCCAGCCCGGTACAATTTTTTGCATCCATAAAATTAATTTTTTACATCTATGAAATAATGTTCAGATTTTTAAAAGGCTCAGTAATTACCTGTACATTTTAAAAACCGAATTCGCATGTAAATAGTGTATCTGAAATCATGTTAAAGAAGGCACAGTGGGTATCTCTGAAAAAGCTAGAGAAGGAATTCTTTCGTTCCTGTGCGGAAAGATGTCCGATTGCCCAGGAAATGACTCCACAGCTCGTCAGATTCGATCCCTTAAAGTACGTTTAAAAATTGTAGAGATGTGTTCTATGAATGAATATGATCAAACAATAATGCGTTACGTCCGCCTCTGTGGTGTAGTGGTTAGTGTGATTAGCTGCCACCCCCGGAGGTCCAGGTTCGATTTGAAAAATGGTACGACGACAAGAACGGGGTCTGTTCAGCCTAAGTAGGCCGACTGAGTAGAGGGAGTTCGATTCTCATCTCAGCCATCCTCGAAGTGGTTTTCCGTGGTTTCCCCACAGCTTGTCCAAGGAAATGCAGGGATGGTACCTAACTTAATACTTCCTTCCTACTTCCTTGCCTACCCCTTCCAATCTCCCCCTCCCCCTCCAAAGGCCACCGTTCAGCCTAGCAGGTGAGGACACCTGGCCGTTGTACTGGTACTCCACCCCAGTTGTTCCCCGAACAAGGTCTCACGCTCTAGGACACTGCCCTTGAGGCAGTGGCTGTGGGATGCCTCGCTGAGTCTGAGGGAAAATCCAACCCTGGACGGTAAAAATAATCTATCTTTCTTTCTTTCTTTCTTAATCCGTTTACCCTGCAGAGTCGGTTTTTTCCTCGAACTCAACGAAGGATCCCACCTCTACCACCTCAAGGGCAGTGTCCTGGAGCGTCAGACTTTGGGTCGGGGATACAACTGGGGTTAGGACAAGTACCTCGTCCAGGTGGCCTCACATGCTATGCTGAACAGAGGCCCTGGGGCGGGATGGGAAGTTTGGAGGGGATATATAAGGAAGAGGGAAGGAACCGGCCGTGGCCTTAAGTTAGGTACCATCCCGGCATTTGCCTGGAGGAGAAGTGGAAAACCACGGAAAAACACTTAGAAGATGGCTGAGAAGGAAATCGAACCCCTTCTACTCAGTTGACCTCCCGAGGCTAAATGGACCCCGTTCCAGCCCTCGTAGCACTTTTCAAATTTTGTGGCAGAGCCCGGAATCGTACCCGGGCCTCCGGGGATGGCAGCTAATCACACTAACCACTACACCACAGTCTGGTTTCCGTCTGTGTGAGGGGTCACAAAATTAAGTTAGGATTTTAGAGTTAAGGTAGTTATAGGCGTGGCGCTTACATGTGGCCCGGTTTTCCGCCCATGTGAGTGACCACATAATAGACTTAGTTTATTTTTGTTTTGTAATGGGAACATGCATTTGGGCGAAAAGCCTGTAATGCTCATCTTCAATAAAATAAACTGAACTAAATCACTACACCACAGAGGCGGACAATAATAATAATTGTACCGGGAGGTAGGCCTACACCTCAACGCCGCGCATTCAAAATTCAGCGCCTAAACGAACTCCTCTATTGGCAAAACAGTGAAACTGAAACTATACCAACTTGGAACGTGGGGGAGGGGAGTAATCTATTCTATTCTATTCTATCGTATGTAGATATTTTCATTCGATGCCATCTGGCTGTCTGTTCGTCTGTTTCGACGTTCTGTTTTACTTTAGGCCTACGAGAGAGCATAGTAAATCGGATCTATCTTGCGTGTCAATGGCTGAGTTTTAATCAATTTTGTTCGGTGAACACCAAATGTGTCACCAGAGATCTTTTACATGCCGACATCGTACGACATGGAGGGTCGAATGGACTTTTTTCCGCCCTCCAAAACCCAACTACCTTTGCCGGATTTGAAACCGTTCTGTTGGGATCCGGACATCGACATTCTACCACTGATCCATAGAGGCTGCTATACAGTTGGTTGAAAATATAAATCGAAAATGAAGGTACACATCGATTCGTGAAAACCCGCAGTTTATAAACCCTCAGGGAAGGTTCGAGATCATTCAAGAATAAACCAGCCACACCCTCTCAATTTAATTGGTCCGATTCAAAGTTACACTTCAGGATCGAACAAGAAGCCAGTGATTGGTAGAAAATTAATTACAGAAATTAGGGATTGGCTAGATTCAAAACGGGCGGAAAGGAAAAGGAAATATTGCCAACCCAAAAATAAATGAACATCAATAAGTTAAAAAACTTATGAATACAAAACTTCTTTAAATCATAAGTTCTTTCACTTCGCACCAGGGTGCATGATCATAGTTTTTTGTAGTGTCACCTGTGGGAACGTTGATCAGAAGATGTCACCACTAAAATATTATGTAATTTTGTTATTATGCAGTTGCATAACCTGAGTGAATTTCTCCTTGTTTTGTTTGCCATTCATCAAGAAGTTTGGACATGTTCCCACAGGTCTTGGACCATGCGAAGCTGGGGAGGGAGTAATAATTTATTTTACTCCAATATGATTTGGTACATGCATTAAACATTTACAATTAAACTTATTCACTATTTCATTTCTAGACTGATTATTTTCAGATTATTTGTTTATTTTGTCGTAGACGTAAACCTCCTTATATAGTCTAGGACCTGCGTGTATCTTACCCTCCGTAAGTTGTATTAGTGCTTAAACTGTCTACCTTTTGAATGAATTGAATAACTGAAAGAATGCCTATAATTGATTCACGTGCATTTTAATAGTTAAAGAAAAAATGAATGGCAACCCTACAATACAACAAAAAAGCAAAGCAAAGTCGTCTCCGTACAGGCAATGACGGCCCCTGGAGGGGTGGAATGTAAAGGCTTCCACCATGCGTAACCTCGACACTTGGTGGGGTAGAGTTGTTAGCTCTACGCACGGCCGCCTTTGCCCCCAGAAATTAACCTAGTACTCATTTTTTGTGTAGGCTGAGTGAACCTCAGAGCCATGTGCACCTCCGGAAGTGGAAATCTTGTTTCTTGAGTTTTACGACTTCCTGACGGGGACTCGAACCCACGTGTTTCCGGGTGAACCGAACGCGCCTTTACCGCCTCGGCCAGGCAGCTAGCTTACGCTCCCCACTCCCATCTGCATAATTTCCATTTGTCTGGTAGAACCCGCATTTTATGAAACTTTTTACATTAGCCGGCAGAAGTTACATTTTTAGAAAAGAAGGTTACATAGTTAACGATTCGGACCTTTCTCTCGGGTTAAACTGCGGAGATAGCTACAACAAGAACGATGTAATTATGTGGCCATACCTTGTAGCAGTTCTAGCTGCCGACGAAAAGGCCGCCCGTCTCCTGCTTAACACACACACTCAGATAGATGTCGATCAATTGGCCAAGAAACGTCCCGACCATACGACACTTCGTAATCTGCAGGCCTTCGGGCTGAGCAGCGGTCGCTTGGTAGACCAAGGCCCTGCGGGACTGTTGCGCCATGGGGAAGAAGAAGGAAGTGGGGAGTGGAAGGTGGTATGAATAATACCGAGGAAAATCTCTGCAATTTATGCAATAAGGGCATGGAAGTTGCTCACTTACTAAAAGACTGTAAACAAGAAAGGTAAGAGAGAAATATATAGCTCGAAAGGATGTAAGTAAAATCGATAATGAACATGGATTTTACAACATTGCTAAATTAATAGACAGAGAATGGAAGGTACCAGGAGAAACGGAAAAATTTTGTAATATAATAAGAGGAATGTGGGAGAAGAAATTAAAAGAGGATGAAATAAGAGAAAATAACGAAGGAGAGGATACACAATTACGTATAGGTGTAAATATATTATTAACTGTAAAAATATATAAATTGTTGTACGTGATTACTAGGGCCCGAATGTTTATGACCTAAAAATTTTACATGGATCTCTCCCCTGTTTCGGGTCGTCCAAGACTGGGGGAGGGGAATAATCTATTCTATTCCATCGTGTGCAGACATTTTCATTTGACGCCATCTGCATGTCGTGGCACGAATGCGGGTTCTACCAGACAAATGGAAATTATGCAGATGGGAGTGGAGAGCGTAAGCCGGTCCCTGCCTCTTATCCGAAGGCCCTGTGTTTGACTCTCGACCAGGTCAGGGAATTTTACCTGGATCTGAGGGCTGGTTCGACGTTCACACAGAATACGTGATTGTTAGGGCCCGAATGTTTATGACCTAAAAATGTTAGAAATATGCAAGCATTCATGACATAAAAAGTATTAATATATGACAATAAATGTGACTTAAATTTTTTCTGGTCACATTTTCGATATCTTCATAATTTTGCCGCTGTTTAAATCAACATTATATTGAAAATACACTTTTAAAATCTAGAACATGCAATATTATTATTATTATTATTATTATTAATAATAATAATAATAATAATAATAAGTAACAATATTAATTTTATTATTGAAAATGAAAACCTACAGCCTAGTTATCCAGTCTTTGACCGGGTCAGGGATGTAATGAATGAACCAAATTTAGGCTGTTATTACAATGGGTTCGCCACTCCAAAGATGATTATTAAAGACTGATAAATGCGATGAAATGTTGCTGGAATGAAAGATGATGGGGAAAACCGGAGTACCCGGAGAAAAACCTGTCCCACCTCCGCTTTGTCCAGCACAAATCTCACATGGAGGGACCGGGATTTGAACCACGGTATCCAGCGGTGAGAGGCCGACGCGCCGCCGTATGAGCCACGGAGGCTCTTAATTTTATTATTATATTTTATGTAATTACCCATTCCAAAGGTAACTCTTGACTCTGCACAGAATGAAACAAATGTCACATTTTGATGGACGATCAGAAAGAATTACAATAGCAAATTACATATATTTTAAAATGTTCAAATAGGAACGATCTTCTATTTTCACGCAACACTGACTTGTAACAGGAATAAGACCGCTCAACATGGTAGGATGTTATTGGGCCATATTTGAAATTCGTCAAATCCTTAGAGTTCAATTGAAGTTCGTCTTTCTGTCGCTTTCTATACAGGCTCCCTCCTAATTCGCATAATATATGTACAGTATTTCTAAGAAAGATAATGCAAGAAATTACAGACAACAATTAGGGGATGTGAAAAATCCGTATTTGAGATGACTGAAAGCAGGTATGCGAAAATGGAATAAAAAGAAAAAATATTACAAAAACACAAAATTTACGGGGAAATATGATCATAATATGAAAAATTACCGGAAAATGACAAAAAAACGTTAAAAGAGCCAAAATATGACTTGATATGACCTGTGAAAATTGCGTAATTTTAATCACCGTAGATAAAATCATGCTTAACTTGCATTTTCCATGGAAATAATTTATAAAAAAGAATGAGATGTCATAAACATCCGGACCCTAGTGATTACAATTGAGGAGCTATCTGACGGTGAGATAGCGACCCCGGTCTAGAAAGCCAAGATATTGGCCGAGAGGATTCGTCGTCCCGACCATACGACACTTCGTAATCTGCAGGCCTTCGGGCAGAGCAGCGGTCGCTTGGTAGGCCAAGGCCCTGCGGGACTGTTGCGCCATGGGGAAGAAGAAGGAAGTGGGGAGTGGAAGGTGGTATGAATAATACCGAGTAAGTTTAACAGGTGTAGGGCATTCAGGAAATATGTCTATTCTACTTCATTACCTTTGATATCATATTTTTCCTCATTTTTTAGACCGACTTTGTATGCAACAGAAACAAAAGAGCGAAGGAAACGAAAAGTAACAAGTTGATATCGGTATTCCATGTGTCTTTTGGTGAAAACCGTCTAACGCGTGCTTTGGGTCACGTAGCTGTCAGATTGCGTTCGGGAGATGGTGGGTTCGAGCCCTTCTATCGGTAGTCTTGAATATGGTTTTTCATGGTTTCTCATTTTCACACCAGGCAAATGCTGGGGATGTACCTTAATTAAGATCATGGCCGCTACCTTCCCACCCATAGCCCTTTCTTATCCCATCGTCGCCATAGTATCTGACTGTCAGTTCGACTTGAAGCAACTAGTAAAGAATATTTTTTCGTAATAATATGGTGAAAGATAGCGATATTTTAGACATTTATGCTTACACTTGGCAATTCTTAGCTGTTTGTTTGTCCAACCCTTGTCTCGTTTCTCTACAGGGTCGGGTATGAAGTGAGATGGCAGGTTTTTACGACCGGATGTCCTTCCTGGCGCCAACCTCATCAGAGGAATTAATGTCATGAAATGTATGACGTGATGTATGATAGCAGGAAGGGAGAGGGTGAAATCCGTTGCCAGCACATAGCCTACTCCTGTCGAAGAGCACCAAGGGTCTGATCAAGGCTTAACGTCTCCATCCGACGGACAAATCACCATCAACAGCTAAATATAGGCACTCACTTCCTATGAACACTGCGGAGTGGTCTGAAATTTAATCCAGGCTTTTGGCACGCAATATAGTGATTAGAAATTGTATAGTTGGGACGGGCAGCCGATTCTCAGCCGATCCTCAGACAATTCGCATGTGCTTTGTTCGCTGTTTGAGAGTCTTACATACCGAGCTCGATAGCTGCAGTCGCTTAAGTGCGGCCAGTATCCAGTATTCGGGAGATAGTGGGTTCGAACCCCACTGTCGGCAGCCCTGAAAATGGTTTTCCGTGGTTTCCCATTTTCACACCGGGCAAATGCTGGGGCTGTGCCTTAATTAAGGCCACGGCCGCTTCCTTCCCACTCCTAGCCCTTCCTTGTCCCATCGTCGCCATAAGACCTATCTGTGTCGGTGCGACGTAAAGCAACTTGCAAAAAAAAAAAAAAAAAAAAAGTCTTACAATATTTGTGAAGTATATTGCTTTACACGGCTTCTGTAATGCAACTATCCGTTAAAAAAGAAAAAAACTTGGGGAGGCCGTGAAATATGACAACCATGCTGTCGACAGCGCTCACTTGCCTTTTGAACGAAACGCGCCCCTTGTGTCCAGAGGAAAGAAACCGACTGACAACGCTCATTATCACTATGGCGGGCCACGTTTTGGGATCAGAAGCTGCCGCCTGGGAATACGTTCGCCGTCCCAACTTTATACCACCACCTTCCCTACCCTGCAGGCCAACATTCTGCTGGCGAATTTTTTTTTTTCGACCAACAGGACTCGAACCGGCTAACCACGGTGTCAGACCGTTTAGACTTCAACGCCTTAGCGATAATGGCTGTCAGGGGGGCTCACTTCTTGGCTGTAATTCATTTAATTTAAGGCCATTCTCTAATCAAGAGGCAGATACCGTAAAGTGCAAACTCACCCTGTTCATCGACAGGAATCAGTCACCTTCACATCAGCAAAAACACAGGCTACTCTGCTTTACATACAGTATTAGCAAACATGGTAAGGAAACGGAGATGATGATCATGATTCCACGTGGATTCAAAAGAAGCTATAACAGTTCGCCATAGTACGAATTCTATCCCGTTTTAACAGCTACTGGAAGCAACCACAGATCTTCTACAATCGATAAACCCCATCAAGATTCTCGTGCCTTCGCCTCAACAAACTCCAATTTATCAGCGGTATTCACTTCTCCGTCTCCCTCTTTCGCACGACTGAACAGTTTCTCAGTTAAATCTAAAGAAAAGGTGAGTGGAAAACCCATCGGCTGCTCTCGCAAATCAAGTCAAGACGTCCTGAATTATTCTTTACGCTTCTTGTAAGATGATGAATTCTCCTGAGAAAAGCAGGGAAGCCTATTAAAATCAATCTAGTCTCCGTCGCCTTTTGATTCTCGTTCCAATACTCGACCAGATTTAATGATGTTGGTCCATAGAGAGTACGTATTTGATAATCTCACAACACAGGCGATGGTGAGAGGTATGAGATATTACCAGGTTGTCTCATAATTAATGTTGATTCTCGTGTTCGAGTTTTATAATCTATGCTTAAATTTGGAGGCAGGTATGATTTTAATTACTTGTTAAGGTCCTTACCACCAGTTCTCACTTATTCTCAGAGGTAAAAGAGTAAATAGCACTACTAAAAATAATTATCCTGCATTCATTTTATACAGGAATGATTTGTAAGTTGTAAAGTAAAGGTATTGCATAGAGCAATGGCGGCCATTATTTGCGGCCCGCGAGGGCTTTAAAAACTATTTTAAACACTGTGAAGAAAATTTACA
This sequence comes from Anabrus simplex, assembly GCF_040414725.1. Classification (NCBI taxonomy): domain Eukaryota; kingdom Metazoa; phylum Arthropoda; class Insecta; order Orthoptera; family Tettigoniidae; genus Anabrus; species Anabrus simplex. Next base: position 60,508,176 of record NC_090273.1, on the reverse strand, counting down.
AAAATTATTTCATAGCTCGTTCAAAAATGTATTAATTTTTATACCCTTTATAGATCCAAGTCAGAACTAACTCATTCGTTAATATTATTTCCGGTTTTTAAGTATTAACTTGGAATGAATAGATTATTTTTTATTTAAAAAATTAAAATCCAAATTTCGGCGAAAAATGAGCCCTCACAAATGCCAGTGCTTTGTCATAATTATTATATAAATGGCTATGGGATCCATACCAATTCTTGAACTTCCTGCCATACTCACTGTGGACGTAGCATGCATTGAATACAAATAAATACTTTAATTGCCATTGGTGTAAGAAGCGGTTTCAGTTCTTTGTTCTTCTCTCATTGGTAGTACTGGCTGGTACACAGGGCTGCACACTGGAATACATTTTAAGGGAAGTACTCCTGGAAGTACATTGCTGGATTTTAGGCTCTTACAACTGTATATCATTGTTCCCTTCACACTACTCCCACTAAATTGTCCTTCTTTAAGGTTTGTTTTGACTACATCATTACTTTTAGTTTGTCTTTCGGTATTGTTTGAAAACTTTTTGTCATTTGTCAAATATTAATTCAAATGAACTAACATTGTTGGGTGCTCTTCTTCCAAATTGAATTGTCTTGGGTATAATAATGTTAACTTCACTCTTTTATGCAATTGTATTATAGTGTTTAAAGCAATTAAAGCTATTAAACCTTCATTTCAGTTGAACTAGGCGTATTATTTCATACTGGTACCTCTGTTCTATTTGCAGAATTTTACGAAAATTAGCCTGTTTTTATCGTGCGTCCCGCGGTCATGCCTGAGGTTCCCGATGTGGCCCTCGAGTCCTTACAAATTGGAAACCCCTGGAATAGGTAAGGTAAGGGTGTATTCTGCCCGAAGGCAGGTCCGAACTTCCGCAGAGGTGTGCCTGAGCCGGAGTTTACGTACGGTAGGGTGGCCAGTTCCTTTCCGCTCCTCCATTCCCTTACCACCCACCAACAGCGCGTGGCAACCCATCCAAATCTTGACCACGCCCAATGTTGCTTAACTTCGGAAATATCACGGGATCCGGTGTTTCAACACGGCTATGGCACTTGGCCCTGTCATAGAGAGTAGGTTAATTTAGGGACATAATCATGATGAAAAGTTTGTCATGTTGGGAACTTCATCTCCTTTCAGAACAAATAAAACTATCCTCGACAAGCTAGTTGGTTCGCGTCATATAGGTGTGAGCTTGCATTTGAGTGGTGGTTGGTTAGAACCGCACTGTAAACAGCCCTGAAGTCGGGTTATCCTTGATTTCCAGAAAAATGCTCGAATTGCACCTTAATTAAGGCCACGATCGTTTCCTTTCTATTCTTACTCTTGACCTATCCCACAGTCGAAGACCTGAGTCGGTGCGATGTAAAATCAGTAGAAACAAGGAAGAAAAAGATATTCTCTTGGAATAGAGTTTCAGCGTACTTGGCAGCGTGGAGTACATACACGGTGGTCGGAAACAACGCGACCGGCTTGAGAGCGCCAATAGAAGAAATAAACTTCTCCAGGGGAGGAACTTGAACAAACACGCTACGGTGCCATTGGCTGAAACCACCGAGCTCGATTGCTGCATCGCTTAAGTGCCGCCAGTATCCAGTATTCGGGAGATAGTAGGTTCGAACCCCACTGTCGGCAGCCCTGAAAATGGTTTTCCGTGGTTTCCCATTTTCACACCAGGCAAATGCGGGGGCTGTATCTTAATTAAGGCCACGGCTGCTTCCTTCCCACTCCTAGACCTTTCCCGTCCCATCGTCGCCATAAGACCTATCTGTGTCGGTGTGACGTAAAGCAAAAAAAAAAGCTGAAACCGACGGTGTGCTCATTTCTCGGCATGGCTCTCAAGCCCGACCAAGCCATGTGAAGATTTAGCAACACCGCCTCTTAAAGCCCATTCGAATTCGCCCGCGGAGCGATCTGATTGGCTAATTTCAGCAGCTGATACAATGACAAGGGCGTGAGATATCTACGTAAATTTTTCAAATTACTTATCGGTATGACCGACGCTATAACTCTCATATACTCGGTTCATGTTGTTTCCAACAATTCTGTATAGTCTACATGGCGAAGAGATGTTAAGTAGAATATTTGTCGGAACCCAGATCGCAACCTGAACAGAGCACACAACGAAAATTTGCCAGCACGTATTCTTTTCTTTGTATTCCATGAAAAGTTTACGGGATCTTCTTCCAATAAATACTTTTTCAGAGCTTAATTCTGCCCGTCTTCGGTTATGGTCACATAATATACAACAACCTATAGAATACACCACCACGCTGAGCGCTAAACTTCAGCGGGCTCTCCAAGACGGTCTACAATCCTCAGTAGTAAGCAGAGAGTACTCCAGTCAGGACTCCAAGGCAGTATACACAGTACTCCGCTCCGTACGCGGTGATACTCTGATTCTAGCGGGACACAGACTACAGTCAGCACTACTATTGTCAAGTTCGAGTCATTCACTCTACGTTGGTACACAGACGGTACTCCAAGGCAGTACACACACACACACACACACACACACACACACACACACACAGCGCACCCCGTACTCCGCACTCCAACACGACGACACTCGGACACTGACGGCTACCGAGTCCCAATAATGACTGACTGTTCGCGGTTAGCCTCCTTTCTGTATACTGATCACTAGTGTTCGGAATTTTATGACTAAATAAGTTCAAAATATGCAATATGCCCTAAAAACTAGCTAAATATGAGCTAAAATACGGTAAAACATGACATGAATTTTGGTAATAGGTAGCAAGTATTAGAGTATTACCATGACGAATAGAATACCTAGTGAGATCACTCACCGAGTTCAAGCGCGCTCCCGCAGAGCGGCGCTAGTGGAGCCAATCACCAACGCTACAGGGTCAGCTGTTTTAGTGGAGGTTACACTGATACACAAATATAACACCTAATTATTTAGACTTACGAAAATATTGTCGGAGAGTTGTAAATAATATTCTCAGTCCCCACAAAGAAATAACTTTGGACGTTAACAAAAGAGCATACGAGATAAAATGGAACATTAGAAAAGGTAAAGCTATATTGTGCTTACATACTAGAAAAAGGAAACCGTTTTAAACAGAGCACATAAAACATACATTGAGTGTTCATAATCTTCCCCTGTATGAAATTAATCCTAGCTTTGACTGAGGAAAAGACATTTAGCTCGCATTAAATTACGAATTGATTTCTTTAGTCGCCTTTTGAGAGACACTATTGGCTTTTGGTCACCGGTAAGAGAAGTTGACTGGCCGTGAATTTTACTACATTTAGGCTGACCTTGAACCTCACCGCTCACTGTTGCCATAACTGCTTCATTCCTTTTCCTACTGGGTGCCTTTCGCAAAAAAAGAAATATGAGACACCGTTTCTGGTTTTAATTTCCACCTCACACGAGGAAGTTCAACGTTTTTACCGTTCACAGTGAAACAGTCCGCCTTTATAATTAAATTCGCGAAAAATGCAGATCACATATTCTGCTTTTGGCCGACAACTGCGTATCTTTCCGCGCGGAATAACTCTCGCCCACTTCGCAAACAAATTTCCTTCTTTTGGTCATGTCAAAATTCGTCTACCATCACCCTCCGTCCGTAACCCGGTTTACAACCAGGAACGAAACAGTAAGACATTTTCTCGAAATAATAGAAAACTAGTTGATTGCACACACAAAGCACTGCACAGATATTGATACAGACTTTCGGAAAATATCAAAATAAACAAATTCCCAAGATGGCGTTCAAATTTTTACCCTGCGTTTATGCAAGCACGCTGTTACCTTTGTCGACAGTTTGGTTCACGTGTTGTTGCAGCTGGTTCGTTGCGACTGCAGCACCACACTCCGGCGGGGTCACCAACGATGATAGCGGAGCGATCACGCTAGGTATTCTATTCGTCATGCTAAAATGTTTAATTAATATTGTCAACTTGCCAGAAGTAGTAGATTTAAACTCGTCGCAAAGAAGACATAGCTCGTCTCATAAGATTCAAAATAGCAGGTATAGTAACTACTACTAAAATGTTTTCATCCTTCCCTGAAGGGGGAGGGGCGGGCCTCCTAAACGGTGATGCCGTCTCTCAGGCCGGGAGATTTGTTCCGGCAAAGGAGATATGCAGAGAAGGTTGGCAGCCGTGGCCTATACTAGGAACTCTCCCGGCATTCGCCTTAGTGCAGGAGAATGAAAAACTGTGGGAACCAGCCCCTCTCCGCCTCCCGAATACAGAGGCATAGTGCCACGGCAGAGCCGCGGCCACCCCTCCTCTGCTCGGTGGTCGGCCGGAGTGCAGAGCTGTCGGACCAGCCGAAGCCCACTCTACAACCGCCGACCATGTATAGCAAGAGCTCGTTTGTAGCTCTACTGCTCCCATAACAGAAGGGATCTTCCTCCGAAATTCTGGTGCTAGTATGTTTGAAGTACACATTTCTTTAAAATTCATGTACCAGGATAAAAAAAAAAAAAACATGCTGAACTGAAGCTTGAGGAATATATTTTCGAACGAGATGAAGATGAAAATCCACAGCGTGTTCCAGTCATTTGACCGGGTCAGGAATGTGAAGTCTCCATCTAGCGGCGAGGATAGGATTTGTGCCGGCTGCCGAAGCCTGTCGCACTCCTCTGGGGCAGTGATTAATGACTGACAGATGAAATGAAATGATATTACAGTGTGTTTGTGGAATGAAAGATGACAGAGAAAACCGGAGTACTGTGAGAAAAACCGGTCCCGCCTCCCATTTGTCCAGAAGAAATCTCACAAGGAGTGACCGGGATCTGAATCACGGAACTCAGGGGTGGGAGGTCAACTGAGCCACAGAGGCTTTTTCGAATGAGATATTGTACTAATTTTTAGCATTATTTATTTTCAATTTGGACGGCACCTTTAGCATGAAACCTTATCTTGATTTTAGATTATTATTTTTAAATGTCAACTCAATTGTTATTTTGAAGTGACAGAAGCCGGTGTATATAGTTTAGTTCATTAAACTTTAATCAGAAAGAATGACCCAATGTAGATAATGATCATAATTTTCTATTATTTTAATAGTTTTACGGACTGAATAATTAAAACAATTCAGCAGAAAATAAAAGTCGATATACCTTCTACATTCCGTTCATTACGTACATCTGTCATATTACAAACTACTCTGTTTGTATCCAAAATTTCGATGTCTTTCGATAAGGTAGAGTTAATATGGGAGAGAAAGATATATTTTCTCAGAATTACGTGTGTTGTTTTGTAAACCAACTCTTCTACGATGTCTGCACCACATCTTAGTAAAAACAGCGACGTTTGTTCGTGATATTATGTTCTCTCCATTCTAGTAGCGCACATCACGAAATTCAGTGGGCGTTGTTCTCTTTTCTTTCTTGTCCCAACATACTGTAGTACTGTAGTTTGGTTGGTATTTTCATTGTACACACTCACGCCACTTTTAATCTCTGTAATTCTCCCTACATTCTATTGAGCCAAGAAGAGACAAATATATATCCTGAGGAAGTTGTTTCTTTTCAGGTATATTTGCCTTCCACACAAAGAATGTTCTGCGAGAAAGTTTTTACCAAGGCGGTGTGGTCTGTTCCCAACTTTCAATGGCTGTACCCATTCTCGAGTTTTCTCGTTATGCAGTGAGGTCTAATAAGATGTTTTCCAGGCGGAAGAGTTCTCCTGTAGGCAGAGAAAAGGAGGTGGTCAACATATAATCCACGTCTTCATAACTCAAAAAGAAACACATGCAGTAGGTACAGAACCATACAGTTTTTCTTAGGGAACTTTCCCTTTATATCATCACAGTTTAACTTAAACTCCTTACGAGATAATAGCTTTGCAAATCCTCTAAGAGCTATGACCTCCTGCAATGCAGGGATAGTGCTCATTAGTCACTGTTTATTTTTTTATTATTTACTTTTTGATCTGAAATATCTTTCGAAATGGGGTTGGTGTCTCCGGTGCAAAATAGCTGTAACGCTTTTCGTGAAACACAAAACTATTTTTTAACAAATTGCTGTACGTCGCACCGACACACACACATATGCCTTAGGGTGATGATGAGATAGGAAAGGGCTAGGAGTGGGAAGCAAGCGGCCGGGCCCTTAGTTAAAGTACAGTCCCAGCATTCTCTTCGTGTGAAAATGGGGAAACCACGAAAACCCATCTTCAGAGTTGCCGACAGTGGGGTTCAAATCCACTATCTCCAGAATCCAAGCTGGCAGCTACATGACCCAGCTCAGTAACACAAAAAAGTGATTATAACTCAAAGAGTATTACATAATTATATGGGAATGGCCCGCCTGATGACCAAGATTCTTAAGGCGTCTAGTCTGTATGGTCGGATATCGTGGGTAGCCGGTTCGAATTCCGTTGTTCGAAAAAAAATCACCATCAGAATGTTGACCATCAGCACAGGAGAGGTGGTGGTATACAATTCCTAATTACGAGATTGCGTACCAAAAGGCTGGATTCAATTACAAAGCTCACCGCAGCGTTCATATGGAGTGCGGGCATATGACGCTGTTGATGGTGATTCGTCCGTCGGATTGAGACTTTAAGCCTTGAGCAGACCCCTTGTTGCTATTCGATAGCTTTAGGCTATGTGCCGGCACCGCGCTTCACCCTCTCTCTTCCTACTATCATATATCACGTTATTCAATCGCCTCATCAACTGCTGTTCTTCATGCCCGACCTCGTAGAGAAACGGGATAAGGATTTACATACATACTGTTACGTGTCAGCCCCGTGGTAGCCCCTTTCGGTGCTTCCAGGAAGGGGCTAGTGAGTCAGACAACCGGAGGTCTCCCAGCCGACCTGAAGGGAGTAAAGAATACAGGCAGCTGCCTGCTACCCTACTCTCTCTGGCTATCGCTTGAAGCCAACGACCACGCCCCCCATGCTTAGCAAAACATGACAGTTCTTACGTTGTGGATATATACACACAAAACATTTTATCGGGAGTAGGAAAACTTCGAATCACACAATTTTGTATAATAATTTTCAAAATAATACGGCAATTAACTGTAACAAAATTCTCTGGCCAACAGAACTATTAATGATTTATTACTAAGCTCTACAAAAGCGTTTCTCACGACTCGCACGCTTAAATCCACTCTCTCGCTACTTGACTATGGGTACCATAAATTCATATCTTAAAAATAGGAGATGTAAATCTTCAAATCAAATCAAATCAAATCAAATCAAATCAAATCAAATCAAATCAAATCAAATCAAATCAAATCAAATCAAATCAAATCAAATCAAATCAAATCAAATCAAATCAAATCAAATCAAATCAAATCAAATCAAATCAAATCAAATCAAATCAAATCAAATCAAATCAAATCAAATCAAATCAAATCAAATCAAATCAAATCAAATCAAATCAAATCAAATCAAATCAAATCAAATCAAATCAAATCAAATCAAATCAAATCAAATCAAATCAAATCAAAATCTCTTTATTTGCAAATGAGGTGTCTACCTCGGTGGCAAGTGGTACACTAAAATACATTATTGTCAAGCACTAAATTTTAAATTAACAAGAGAAGAAAACATTTTTTCTAGAATACAATAATATATATAATAATATAATAATATAATATATATAATATATAATAATAATACAACAATAATATAGAATTTATGCTAACAATTTTTTCTATTAAAACAAACAGATCATCCTTAATAAATTTATATTGTTTACAAAATTCTACTTATAATATCTCCTATACTTACAAACATAGTCAACTCATATACAGTGGAATTACTTCAAATAATACTATGCAACTGCTATAAGATTAAAATTTACATTACATTTATTTTTATTTTATTTTTATCCATTTTGGAACCTAAGTAGCATAACGACCTGCTGCGTCTTAACCAGAGCCCCCTTTTGCCACCACTTTTCAGAGTTTCTGAAGGGCCTTCACAGCTACCGTAGCGGTCCCAGGGCCCTCGAAGTCCCCACTGTACTTCACCCCTACAGGCAGTCCCCTACTTTGGCTGTCCAAACTCCATGGACCAGGGGATGGAATGTCTTTTTTAACACACATTTTTTTTTATTTGCAATAGCCTGCACTGGTCGAATGCCCTCTAACATTTCATTTATTTTCCCTGTTGCTGTTTATTCTCTTCTTGAATACCTGTACAGATTTTGGAAAAGGACCGAACACTACCCCTGGTAAACTGTTCCGCTCCTTCACGCCCTTCCCAATGAATGAAAATTTACCCCAGTCGCTTCTGCTAAAATTCCTTCTAATTTTATACTTGTGGTCAGTTCTGCCAATATAATTATTTTCCAACTGAAGCCTCTCACGGATTTCTCCCCATGCTTCTTCTCCTGTATAGGCTCTATATAATCCTATAAGTCTAGTTTTCTCCCTTCTCTTACTTAAAGTTTCCCACCCAAGTTCCTCTAACATTTCTGATACACTACTGTTTCTCCTGAAATCCCCTGTTACAAATCTTGCTGCTTTCCTCTGCACACTATCTATTTCTTTTATTAGGTATTCTTGGTGAGGATCCCAAACACTGTTTGCATATTCCAACAATGGACGAACCATACTTAAGTAACTTTTTTCTTTTAATTCTTTGTTGCATCATTTAAGTAGCCTCATTATGACATGTAACGATCTGTATGCTTTCCCAACAATCTCATCAGCATGACCCTTCCAGTGCAAATTACTTTCAAATCTCACACCTAAGTATGTGCACTTGCCATCTTTTGGGATAACTACCTCATCCAAAGTATATTCAAATTCAGTTTTAAAGCTCCTGTTTGTAAATGTTGTAACAGTTGATTTGCCTCCATTAACCTTCATATTATTTTCTTCAACCCACTGTTGGATACTTTCAAGGTCCCTTTGTAATTCTGAACAATCCTCAATGTTATTTATTTCCCTATAAACAATTATATCATCTGCATACAATCTTATTTTTGATGTTATATTGTTCCCTAAATCATTTGTGTATATTAAGAAAAGTAACGGACCGATTATACTACCCTGTGCGATTCCCTTCCAAACTTTCTCTTCCTGTGATATATTATTTCCTACTTTGACTTTCTGAACCCTTGAATTTAGAAATGTTCTTATGCAACGTATGACCCTTACGTCCAATCCTATTCCCTCCAATTTCTTTAATAATATTCCATGTTCCACTCTATCAAAGGCCTTGGAAAGATCTATGGCTATGCAATCTAACTGGCCTCCTGAATCCAACTGATCTGATATGTCCTGCTGAAATCCCACCAGTTGTGCCTCACAAGAAAATTTCTTTCTAAATCCATACTGGCTCCTCATGAACCAATTTTTATCATCACATATCCCTCTGATGTACTTTGCTATTAAACTCTCTAGTATTTTACAAACTATACTGGTCAGGCTGATTGGCCTGTAGTTCTCTGGTTTCCTTTTATCACCCTTTCCTTTATAAATTGGTATTATTATAGATTCCTTCCATTCTTTTGGTATTACACTATTATTTATGACATAGTCAAAGAGAAATTTTAAATAAGGCACTATGTACCACCCCATTGTCTTTAATACCTCCCCCAGTAATTTGATCACTTCCTGCCGCTTTTCCTTGCTGAAGCAGTTGGATTTCTCTGAAAATATCTTCATTTGTGAATGAGAAGCTTCTTGTTTCCCTATGTGTCTCTCCCTCTCTATCTTCTGTTACTGTTTCCAACTCCTGACAATCTTCTACTGAATCTCTGAATTCCCTACTAAATAGATTTGCTTTCTCAGTATCTGTTGAATAGTGTTCACCCCCTTCTCCCACCATTGTAGGAATTTGGATTCCTTTTCCTTTTTGATTCCTAATATATGAATACATCTTTTTCCATTTCCCTTTGTGGTCATTACCCTCTTGAAGTATGCCATTCATATATTTCTCTTTTGCTTCCTTCTTCACTCTATTCAGTTCCCTCATTAGCTGTTTTCTAGTTTCTCTATTCTCCCTATTCACTTTGATTTTCCTGTGTACTATTCTACATCTTTTTTTAATTTCTTTATTTCCCTTGTATAATAAACAGGGTCTGAGGCCATTTTACCCTTCTTAACAGGTACAAATCTCTTCTCTCCTTCCTAAATGATTCCTTTAAATTTAGCCCAAAATGTATCCACATTACTCCCTTCACTTATCCAACAAATGAATTGTGATTTAAGGTAAGTCCCAAATTCATCAACTTTAGTTTTTCTGTATAATTTCTTGTCTTGTGTGACCCTCTTATTAAGCATTTTTGGTACAAGTCCTACATCCATTATTACAGCCCTATGGTCACCTATTCCTTCAATTACCTCAGTTTTATCAACAATTTCCCATGGTTTAACCAAGAATACATCTGGCAAGTTGTTGAGACGAATCGGTTCTTGTACTACTTGTGTAAATCCTCCCTCCCAAATTAACTTATTTGTCAGTTTCTGTTCATGGGCTTCACTTGCAGCTCCATTCCATTCAACTTCAGGCAAGTTTAGATCTGCCCCAATTACCATATCATTATTATTGTTTTTATGAGTATAATCTATTATTTTCTCAAATATTTCCATGTCTCTTTCCTCTCTTCCAGGCCTGTATGTTCCATTAATTCCCACCTCCTTCATATTATCACAAACTAATTTTATCCCTAATATTTCATCCCTTTCATCGGTAAACCATTCATGTGAACAATAAGTTTCCTTCACCGGAATAAACAACCCCCCACCCCTTTTATCTCCTCGGTCTCTACGATAGACTGTATACCCTTCTGGAAATACTTCTCTATTACCCAGCCCTTCTCTCAACCATGATTCTACTCCTATCACCACATCAGTCTCATAAGATTCCATCAATGTACTGAATTTTATTTGTTTATTTACTACACTCTGACAGTTTGCCAAGGGCAATCTCAGACCCCCTTCCTCCCTAAAACTTGACTGTTGTAATTGGGTAACATTTGACTCATGAGTTGAGAACGTGCCTGTGTAACGGTTCAAATCCCGTTACAAGATGATATCTGTATTATTATTATTATTATTATTATTATTATTATTATTATTATTATTATTACTATTATTATTATTATTATTATTATTATTATTACTATTATTATTATTATGTCAGTATTATTATTTTATCTGTGATATTGTTACTATTATTGTAATTATCCGTTTTATTCAATTTTGCAATTGCCTGTTGCTTGCAAGATTGCACTTAGATGTATGCATATATACGTATGTGTAGATTATCATTAAACACCTGTACAGTGAGAATTGTTGTATACAGGGTGTTAGGGGTATACGTGCAGATATTAAGCTAGTCGGCAAAGAAAAATACATCTCACAATATATGCTATGTACTTTTTACCTTGTCCTATTAGTTTGCCCATAACAGATCCAAATATTTCAGGACCTAATGTGTTTTGAACGGCCGTAGCAGGATGCGCCGGTTACGTCATTCTGTCCACGCGTAGTGGAAGTACAGTAGCAGAGTATAGGGCTTGTTGAACCTGTTTCTTATCGCAAGCCAACACATGTTGTTGTGCACTTCCCCTAAAGGCTTGGCAAGTAGGAGAGGTTGACTCACGTGCCTGGCCACTTGCCGTACTCGAAAACCGGTCTAGGGTAGTCTGTTTGAAAAGTACACGGAATTCTTGCAGTGACGTTGAAGATCCGTACCAGCACATGCATGCGAATCAAGTGTTGTGTAGTTGTGTGTGATTTATAAGACGTCATTGACATTACTCAGTGATCCAAGCTGACAAAATTAAAGGAAATAGTTAATAAGTAATGAAAAATGGGCGCAACATTTCTGTGCTGTTATTGCGACAGTCTACGATGAACTTCTGACAATAGACAATGCGAGTTGTCCATGCTTATTCATAAACTTTTCAGGTCAATGAAAGGACGGTGGACACTGAAAGAAAAGGCTATAAGTATTCAGTGAAATTGTTATTAATGAGACAAATTTCAAAAAGCGTAGTTTCATCCATCGTGAACATTGCTCGAAGGAAAAAGAGCTACCGGTACTGTGGAATTGCCGCCGGGCATTTGTAATATAAGGCTTATTCTTCCTGTTCCTAATATTTTTACCCTCCAGGGTTGGTTTTCGCTGGGACTCAGCAAGGGATCCCACCTCTACCGCCTCAAGGGCAGTGTCCTCGAGCGTGAGACATTGGGTCGGGGATACAACTGGGGAGAATGACCAGTACATCGCCCAAGCGGCCCCACCTGCTAGGATGAACAGGGGCCTTGCGGGGGGATGGGAAGGGATAGAAAAGGAAGAGGGAAGGAAGCGGCCGTGGCCTTAAGCTAGGTACCATCGCAGCATTTGCCTGGAGAAGTGGAAAACTACGGGAAACCACTTTCAGGATGGCTGAGGTGCGAATCGAACCACCTCTACTCATTTGACCTCCCGAGGCATAATGGGCCCCGTTCCACCTTTCGTACCCCTTTTCAAATTTCGTGTCAGAGCTCGAAATCGAACCCGGGCCTTCGGGGGGTGGCAGCTAATCACACTAACCACTATACCACAGAGGCGGACAGAAGGCTTATTACTGGACAGTAAGTGCCGATAGGTAAAGTGATGACTGTAATGGACCCGCTTAATTAGAACTTCCGTAATCATAATAATATTACTACTACTAATAATAATAATAATAATAATGTCTTTACGTTCCACTAACTAATTTTCACGGTTTTCGGAGACGCTGAAATGCCAGAATTTTTTACCGCAGTGTTTTTTAATGCAAGTAAATCTACAGACACGAGACTGGCTTATTTGAGCACCTTCAAATACCACCGAACTGAGCCGCCATCGAACCTGCCAAGGTGGGATCAGAAGACCAGCGCTCTATCGTCCGAGCTACTCAGTCCGGCATTAGAGGTTGGATTAAGTTGGTCGTGTGGTTAGGGGCGCGCAGCTGTGAGCTTGCATTTTGGTGACAGTGGATTCGAACTCCGCTGTCGGCAGCCGGGAAGATGGTTTTCCGTAATTTCCCATTTTCACATCAGGGAAATACTGGGACTGTACCTTTATTAAGGCCTCGAACGCTTCCTTCCCACTTGTATCCCTTTTCTCTCCCATCGTCGCCGTAAGACCTACTTGTGTCGGTGCGACGTAAAACAATTTGTAAGTACATGTTTCGGTAATTCCGGAGACATGTCCGCAATTATAAGATTAATAATAATTCGGACTTGTTAAAAGTTCACTATTTTCTTTAGTATTTTCTGACAGATTACCAGCTACGAAGTTTGAGTGGGGCGTTTAATTTTATTTTCGTAATAGTTAGTAATAATGGACTAACACAGTTTTTATTATAATATTGGTAGGTGGCTTTACGACGAATGCAAGCTGACAGCCGCGCGCTCCTAATCACACGGGCAACTCGCTCAGTAATAATAATAATAATAATAATATTAATAATAATAATATTAATAATAAATGTTTACGTGCCAATGGAGACGCGCGGTTTCGGAATTCTGCCCACGGGTATTCTTTAACGTGCCTGTAATTCTACCGATCAGAAGCGGACGTATTTGAGCACCTTCAAATACCAGCGGACTGAGCCAGGATCGAGCCTGCTAAGTTCATGAAACCAGAGCTTGAACCGTCTGAGCCACTCAACCTGGCAACGTTTATTTTGATACGTTTAATAGGCACTGCAAAAGCAGAATGCTTTAATTTACCATTAAACAAGTTCTTTCGTTTGGAAGCACGAAAAGGAAGTACGTTTAATTTATTTATTTTTATAACATGTCCCTTATTGATATGAAGCAAAACGTTCGATGTGCTTTGACAATTCAGTTCTGATACTACTCACTTGGAAATCCTATCCCACGCATTCTTTCGTTGACGTAAGAAACTTTATTTACGTACACGTCAACACGGGGTGTTTCTGCATACGGCGAGTTGGTCTCCCAAGAATCCATGGTATTGAAATCACACTGTGGGAGAATATTTCACGTAAGCAGTTTGACAAATTCACTAGAACTGTCACGGGCCGGTCGGTCGTCTGCTGTTTCTAGCGACGGGGGTGTGGTGGGACGTGTTCCCGCCCCTACATGAAACCACCGGACTAGAGGTATGAGCTGTCTGTCTGACCTTGACCTGAATAACAGCTGTCAGAGAGGCGAATTATCGTCTGTACTAGTACGCGAGTTACTTCGTAGTAGTAGTATTTGAATAATGCCAGTGTATGAATACCACGAATACCATGATATGCTGCTAGTGTATCGTGTGGCAGAACAGAACACGGGTCGCCCTCAATGAATCTATGGGAAAATCGGAAAAGGCTTTCCAACAGACGGGTGCCGAATCCAGCAACGACACTTGCTGTACTGCAGCGTATTCGCGATGCAGGTTGTGTTACATCACGCTTTCAGAAGCGATGGCCTAAACGGCCACGTGTAATTCTAGACGCGGAAGAAGACATCCTGACAATGGAAATGAAATGGCGTATGGATATTAGTGCCGGGAGATCCCAGGACGGGTTCGGCTCGCTAGGTGCATGTCTTTTGGTTCGACTCCCGTAGGTGACCTGCGCATCTTGATGATAATCAAATGAGGATGAAGGCAACACATACACCCAGCCCCATGCCAGGGAAAATAACCATGATGGTTCAAATACCGACCCTGCCGGGAATCGAACCCGGGACCCCTGTAACCAAAGGCCAGCACGCTAACCGTTTTGCCATGGAGCCGGGCATCCTAACAATAGTAAACGATGATCCCGGGCGCCGTACGCGTAGTATAACACGTGCCGTTGGTGTACCAACTTGGACCATACCTAGGGCACTGCATGAAGAACGAGTGCATCCTGACCATATTCAACGGGTGCAGTGTCTTTGACAGCTGATTACCATTTTCTTACGAGTTGATGTACGTCGCCACGACACAGATAGATATTACGGCGACGACGGGACAGGAAAGGGCTAGGATCGTGAAGAAGCAACCGTGGCCTTAATTAAGGAACAGCACCAGCATTTACCTGGTGTGAACATGGCAAACCACGGAAAACCGTCTTTAGGGCTGCCGACAGAGGAGTTCGAACCCACTATATCCCACTCATGGGCTGTGGAACGTCCCCATTCAGTAGGAGAAGGCAATTTCCAGCATCGGTTATGAATTAATATCTGGATGGGTGTAGTAGGAAGTCGGTTACGTGGACTAATCATCTTTTTATTAATGTTACCTTGCTCCTGTGGATACAGTACGTTACTTGAGCTTTCAGAGGACGTGTCGCTTCGACTACGCAGAACCACGTGGATTTTACACAATGGTGCAGACATTTCCTCAACGGTGGACAGGACGATGTGGAACTATCAATTGGCCAGCCAGATCTCCAGACGTTATTCCAATGGACTTTAATGTCTGGGGGAACATGAAACACAAAGTATATCGAACTGAAGTAACCACTTAGGACGACTTCCGTGAACGTATTGTTTAAGCAGCAGAGGATATTCTGAACAACCCTGGTGAAATGAAATGAAATGAAATGTCGTATGGCTATTAGTGCCGGGATATTCCAGGACGAGTTCGGCTCGCCAGGTGCAGGTCTTTCCATTTGACTCTCGTAGGCGACCTGCGCGTCGTGATGAGGATGAAATGATGATGAAGACAACACATACACTCAGCCCCCGTGCCATTGGAATTAACCAGTTAAGGTTAAAATCCCCGACCCGGCCGGGAATCGAACCCGGGACCCTCTGAACGGAAGGCCAGTACGCTGACCGTTCAGCCAACGAGTCGGACACAACCCTGGTGTCTTGGCTCGAATGCGTCGCAACTGGATTCGGAGAAGTGAAGCCTGCAGGGAAGCCCAGGGTGATCACTTTGAACAATTGCTACGAGTTTTACTTTGGTATGTCAGATGTTACGCGATTTCTGCAACGTAATGGCTTGGGAGTACAGTACAGTATCGCCTTAGTATTTTGAGTCTCGATAGGTCGATATTCTCATAAATCCGAGCAGGGAAATTGATGTACCGGTAACAAAAATTATAAATCGAGAGTTTCAGTGCGCGAGTGCGGAAGACGTGCTTGTTAAAACGCTAGACATTGACCTTGAACGCATTTCGGCAGTTGCTCAATCCTACACTGCATGTGTTTTTTTTTTTTGTTTTTTTTTTTTGCTACTTGCTTTACGTCGCACCGACACAGATACGTCTTATGGCGACGATGGGACAGGAAAGGGCTAGGTGTGGGAAGGAAGCGGCCATGCCTTAATTAAGGTACAGCCCCACCATTTGCCTGGTGTGAAAATGGGAATCCACGGAAAACCATATTCAGGGCTGCCGACAGTGGGGTTCGAACCTACTATCTCCCGAATACTGGATACTGGCCGGACTTAAGTGACTGCAGCTATCGAGCTCGGTTTTTTGATTCTTTACGTGTGTTCGAGAAATTTACATTTTGTTTCTTATTCACTACGAGTTAAAACAGAAGACACTGCGTTTTTAAGGGCCGATGACCTTAAAACAGCAATCATCATCATTAACACGTATAAACATTCAAAAAATGCTTGTTTTATATTCATCACTACTGAAATATGAAAACAATTCAATCAAATTAGTTATTTCATTCCCACACTCGTAGAGGGGTGGGTGGGCCGTCAGCTATACGTGTAGCTCTTGGGCCATGTAGTAAGGAAGTAGAGTTGTGGGTATGAAATAATTCAAGTTGGACGTATGTCTTGTACATACAATAAATTGAGTTGAATATGTTAGTAAATAGGCTTGTTGTTTAAAGGGGCCTAACATCGAGGTCATCGGCCCTGTTAGTAAATACCTGACCGCGCAGAGAGATAACCGCAGCAACAACACGGACCCCAGAGGAGGCCCGCAGAGCACCCCACCCAGGACAGAGATCCCCCCAAACACTCCGTTTATTGAGTAAATTTTCATGGTACGATGTTGACATAGTACAATGTTGACATACATACATGGGTAAATAAACAAACAAACAGAGAGAAGTAGTTGGCCTTGAACTTGCTGGGCCGAGTGAGACGAGTTCTTAGTCCAGATATGTGAACAAAATAAGCACTGAGGTCATTGACCATGCTAAAAGGCTACAGAGCAGATTAAAGGCGATGTATCACAAGGTCAAACTTAAACATGTAACAGAACGTAAGATATAACTGTGACAGATGAGAAACGAAACGCAACCCGGGCTGGGGAAACAAACACAGACCTTGCAGCACTGTCTTGAAGCACAGCACAGAAACGTAGATGTACACCTGCACACGACACAACAGGTGAATTAAAGACGGAAAAAGTATTGTGTCACTTGAAGCTAAAGAGAAGTTATAAATGAACGAAATAAACTAAATCTAAATAGTAAAAATAACAATAATAATATACATCTAACAATAAAATTAATAACAAAATATCAAATATGAATAACAAGTATACGACTTAAAAGGAGAGTAAAAAGAGGAATAAGACGAAAATATGAACAGGTGAATAATAATAATAATAATAATAATAATAATAATAATAATAATAATAATAATAATAATAATAATAATAATAATCAGACGAGGAAAGAGAGTAATAAGAAGAAGTTCAATATGAGTAGTAGCAATAAAAATAAGACTGAAAATTAATAATAATACCGGTAATGTTATTTGCTTTACGTCCCACTAACTACTCGTACTGTTTTTGGAGGCGCTGTAATTTAGTCCCGCACGAGTTCTTTTTACGTGCCTGTAAATCTACCAACACGAGGCTGACGTATTTGAGCACCTTCGAATACCACCGGATTGACCCAAGATCGAGCCTGCTAAGTTGGAACCAAGAAACCAGTGCTCTAACCGTCTGAGCAACTCAGACTGGCCACTTTTATTTTGATAAATTTATTAAACACTGCAAAGGAAGCAGTAAGTTATGCTTTATTTTACCATTACACATATGCTTTTCGTTTGTAAGCACGAAATAATAATGTAATTTTTTACGTCCTAGTAACTACTTTGACTGGTTTTGGAGACGCCGAGGCGCCGGAATGTTGTACCGCAGGACTTTTTTTAATGCAAGTAAATCTACAGACACGAAACTGGCGTATTTCAGCACATTCAAATACCCCCGAATTGAGCCTCCATCGAACCTGCCAAGATGGGATCAGAATACCAGCGCCGTATCGTCCGAGGTACTCAGCCCGGCATTAGAGCTTGGAATACGTTGGTCGTGCGTTTAGGGGCGCGAAATTGTGAACTATCATTGGGGAGATACTGGGTTCGAACTCCACTGTCGAGAGCCCTAAAGATGGTTCTCCGTGGTTTCCCATTTTCACATCAGGAAAATGCTGGAGCTGAACCCTTATTAAGGCCACGAACGCTTCCTTCTCACGTCTACACCTTTTCTGTCCCATTGTCACCATAAGACCTATCTGTGACGGTGCGACGTAAAGCCAATTTTGAAAATCATCATATTTAGGACGTTATACAACTGACGAGATCCATAGTTATAAACGATGAGAAGTATTTTCTGGGCAGACATTATTGGCGAGTAGTCAATAATAATAATAATAATAATAATAATAATAATAATAATAATGATAATAATGGTATTTGCGTTACGTTTACGGTTTTCGGAGACGAAGAGGTGCCGGAATTTAGCCCCGCAGGGGTTCTATTTACGTGTCACTAAATCTACCGGCATGAGTGTGACGTATTTGAGCACATTTAAATACCACCGGACTGGGCCAGGTTCGAACCTGCGAGGTTGGAGTCAAAAGGCCAGCACCTCAACCGTCTGAGCCATACAGCCCGGCAGGAAGCACGAAATGTAGGTACGTACACCGGTAGCAGCCTTCAGCTGTTATCGTAGTTCAGTTGCTCGTAAACATAAAACCAGTTTGGCAAGTATATTACGTAACATCTCGTGGCATTGCATTAGCGTTGAGCTGTTACAGTAGTATATTTGCTCTGAAACATAAACAGAAACCGGTTTGGCACGGATGGCGCGTGACTTCCCTGTTATCAACGGAAAGCTATTCATTCACAGAACAAGGCACACTACCTATTCTAAAAACATCGTATTCCTTTGCTCTCGAAAATAACTTCCGCGGATTACTAAAAGTTTGATATATAGTGGTTCGTCACATCGTTCTCTATTGCTACAAGAAATATCTGCACGTATACACCTAACACCCTGTATATCAGAGATTGGAAGTGACGTTGTTATATTGCTAGACCACTGGCGATTCTGCCAAGTCATCGCCGCGCCATGGCTACGTCATCGTATTTATTTAGCGATGCGCGCACGGACTCAGTCGCCGCGGGGCTATTTCACCACTGTATGTAATAGCTGTCGCGTAGGTGGGAGTATGTCATTGTTATTTCTGGAGATTACGTAGTTGTGTCAACCAACGTCTATATAAGGTGGATGCACATTGTAGCGTCAGTCATTAGTTATACGGATGCAGTACAGTGAAGTAGTCTACTAGATCAAGAGGCCTTAGTTGGTCAGTCAACCAGTGTGAACGAGAGATGGTGAAGACTCAGTGAGCCATTAATTATTGGTCATTGAGAGAGTGAGACCAAATGGTTGGTCCGTCACTTAGTGGAAGACACGGACGCAAGGGCTTACCATGGAGTCAGAGACGGCAACCCTGGACCTGCCAAGAGGTCATACCATATTGACTTACAAAGAAGTCAGATGATATGGAGAAGAAGCAGTCACAAGGATGTATCACCAAGTTAGGCGTGACACATTTACAGTAAACACCAGATCAAAGGAATACGCCGTAATTACACAAAAAGTGTTGAAGGTACAGTCAAGTGAATCAGTGAGGGAAATATTTCGTATAAATTGTTAAATGTCCGGTCAAGAAGAATTCAAATTCATGCCTAGTTTCTTTCAGTTGCAATGTCATAATTTCATATTCTCATCTGTTTTATCGCAACAAGACTCACTATTTTTTGATATACAGGGTGTTAGGGGTATACGTGCAGATATTAAGCTAGACGGCAAAGAAAAATACATCTCACAATATATGCTATGTACTTTTTACCTTGTCCTATTAGTTTGCCCATAACTGAGCCAAATATTTCAGGACCTAATGTGTTTTGAACGGCCGTAGCAGGATATGCCGGTTACGTCATTCTGTCCACGCGTAGTGGAAGCACAGTAGCAGAGTATAGGGCTTGTTGAACCTGTTTCTTATCGCAGGCCAACGCATGTTGTTGTGCACTTCCCCTAAAGCCTTGGCAAGTAGGAGAGGATGACTCACGTGCCAAGCCACTTGCTGTACTCGAAAAGCGGTCTAGGGTACTCTGTGTGAAATGTACACAGAATTCTTACAGTGACCTCGAAGATACGTACCAGCACATACATGCGAATCAAGTATTGTGTAGTTGTGTGTGATTTTTAAGACGTCAATAGCATTACTCAGTGATCCCAGCTGACAAAATGAAAGGAAATAGTTAATAAGTAAATTAAAAATGAGCGCAACATTTCTGTGCTCTTATTGCGACAGTCCACGATGAATTTCTGACAATAGACAATGCGAGTTTTCTATGCTTATTCATAAACTTTTCAGGTCAGTGAAAGGACGGTGGACACTGAAAGAAAAGGTTGTAAGTATTCAGTCATACTGTTATTAATGAGACAGATTTCAAAAACCGTAGCTGCAAATATGCGTGAACATTGCTCGAAGGAAAAATAGCTACTGTGGATTTGCTTTGCTAGTTACTTTACGTCGCACCGAGACAGATAGGTCTTATGGCGACGATGGGACAGGAAAGGGCTAGGAGTGGAAAGGAAGCGGCCGTGGCCTTAATTAAGGTACAGCCCCAGCATTTGCCTGGTGTGAAAATGGAAAACCACGGAAAACCATCTTCAGGGCCGCCGACAGTGGTGTTCGAACCTGCTATCTACCGAATACTGGATACTGGCCGCACTTAAGCGACTGCAGCTATCGAGCTCGGTCTACTGTGGTATTGCCGCCGGGCATTTCTAATAGAAGGCTTATTCTTCTTTTTCCTAATCTGTTTACCCTCCAGGGTTGGTTTCCGGACTCACCACTACCGCCTCAAGGGCAGTGTCCTGGAGCGTGAGACATTTTCCTAATCTGTTTACCCTCCAGGGTTGGTTTCCGGACTCACCTCTACCGCCTCAAGGGCAGTGTCCTGGAGCGTGAGACATTGGGTCGGGGGATACAACTGGGGAGAATGACCAGTACCCCGTCCAGGCGGCCTCAGCTTCTATGCTGATCAGGGGCCTTGCGGGGGAATGGGGAGATTGGAAGGGATAGACAAGGAAGAGGGAAGGAAGCGGCCGTGGCCTTAAGTTAGGTACCATCCCGGCATTTGCCTGGAGAAGTGGAAAACTACGGGAAACCACTTTCAGGATGGCTGAGGTGGGAATCGAACCACCTCTACTCATTTGACCTCCCGAGGCTTAATGGACCCCGTTCCAGTCCTCGTATCACTTTTCAAATTTCGTGGCGGAGCTGGGAATGGAACACGGGCCTCTGGGGGGTGGCAGCTAATCACACTAACCACTATACCACAGAGGTGAACAGAAGGCTAATTACTGGGCAGTAAGTGCCGATAGGTAATGTAACGGACCCGTTTAATTAAAACTTCCGTAATAATAATGTTACTACTACTACTACTACTACTACTATCTTAACGTTTCACTAACTAATTTTCACGGTTTTCGGAGACGCTGAAGTGCCAGAATTTTGTACCGCAGTACTTTTTTAAATGCAAGTAAATCCACAGACACGAGACAGGCGTATTTCAGCACCTTCAAATACCACCGAACTGAGCCGCCATCGAACCTGCCAAGGTGGGATCAGAAGACCAGCGCTCTATCGTCCGAGCTACTCAGACCGCCATTGGAGCTTAGAGTAAGTTGATCGTGCGGTTAGGGGCGCGCAGCTGTGAGCTTGTATTCTAGTGATAGTGGGTTCGAACTCCACTGTCGGCAGCCAGGAAGATGGTTTTTCGTAGTTTCCCATTTTCACATCAGGGAAATGCTGGGACTGTACCTTTATTAGACTTCGAACGCTTCCTTCCCACTTGTATCCCTTTTCTCTCCCATCGTTGTCGTAAGACCTATTTGTGTCGGTGTGACGTAAAACAATTTGTAAGTACATGTTTCGGTAATTTCGGAGACATGTCTGCAATTATAATATTAATAATAATTCGGACCTGTTAAAAGTTCACTATTTTCTTTAGAGTTTTCTGACAGATTACGAGCTACGATGTTTGAGTGGGGCGATTAACTTTTATTTTCATAATAGATAGTACTAATAGACTAACACAGTTTTTATAATAATATTGTTACTGGCTTTTCGACGGATGCAAGCTGACAGCTGCGCGCTCCTAATCGCACGGCCAACTCGCCCAGTAATAATAATAATAATAATAATAATAATAATAATAATAATAATAATAATAATAATAATAATAATAATACATCTTTACGTGCCAATGGAGACGCGCGGTGTCGGAATTTTACCCACAGGTATTCTTTAACGTGCCTGTAATCTACCGATCAGAAGCGGTCGTATTTGAGCACCTTGAAATACCAGCGGACTGAGCCAGGATCGAGCCTGCTAAGTTCATGAAACCATTGCTTGAACAGTCTGAGCCACTCAGCCTGGCAACGTTTATTTTGATACGTTTAATAGGCACTGCAAAATCAGCAGTAAGCTAGAAGGCTTTCATTTACATTTAAAGTTCTCTTCGGTTGGAAGCACGAAAGGAAGGTACGTCTAATTCATTTATGTTCATAACATGTCCCTTACTTGTATGAAGTAAAACGTTCGATGTGTTTTGACATTTCAGTTCCGATACTACTCACTTGGAAATCATATCCCATGCATTCTTTCGTTGACGTAATAAACTTTATTTACATAGACGTCAACGCGGGATGTTTCTGCATACGGCGAGTTGCACTCCCAAAAGACCATGATATTGAAATCGCACTGTGGGAAAATATTCCACGTAAGCAGTTCGACAAAAGCACTAAACGTGTCTCGTGTCGATTCCGTTGTCTGCTGTACCTAGGGAAGGGGATGTGGCTGGACGGGTTCCCCGCCCCTACATGAAACCGGTCTGTCTGACCTTGACCTGAATAACAGCTGTCAGAGATGCGAATTATCGTCTGTACTAGTACGCGAGTTACTTCGTAGTAGTAGAATCAGTAGTATTACTTGAATAATGCCAGTGTATGCATACCACGAATACCATGATATGCTGCTAGTGTATCGTGTGGCAGAACAGAACACGGGTCGCCCTTCATGAATCTATCGGGAAAGGCTTCGAGCAATTTATATTTTGTTTTTTATTCACTACGAGTTAAAACAGAGGACACTTTGATTTTAAGGGCCGATGACATTAAGACAGCAATCATCATCATCATCATCGTCGTCGTCGTCATCATCATCATCATCACGTATAAATATTCAATAAAATAATTGTTTTATATTCATCATTACTGAAATAGGAAGTATAAGTTAACATTTAACTTAAGAAGGTTGCCTAGAGTGTTTTGTTAATTTACAAAAGAAAAATTAAAATTTCTTTTAGTGTAAGGCAATCTGTATGTTTTTGTTTTCTAAACTGTTGTACTGTAATGTTTAACATAGGTACATTTTGTTGTTCACAGGCGTTTTCGTGTACGTTCGTAAATCCGTACTTTTCTATTCGAGATAGTCTTGTTACCGTCCACCTGGAATTACGGAGCCCGTACTGTATGGTAGTTATTTTTCTACAACAGAGTGTTACTCATGCGACTGTAGTTCCTACGACAACGCCACTCTTATGTCTGTGTCACTAATGTGCGCTTTGTTCGGCTCTGTACTGCTTGACCATGTGGCTCTCGTTACCTTCTTCTGCCACTTCTTCTACTGCAGCCTTATGTCTTATTCTACCGACATCATCTTAACACGCAGTAGCGTAATCTGTTGCGATTTACCGAGCTCGATAGCTGCAATCGCTTAAGTCCGGCTCCATGGCTAAATGGTTAGCGTGCTGGCCTTTGGTCACAGGGGTCCCGGGTTCGATTCCCGGCAGGGGCGGGAGTTTAACCTTAATTGGTTAATTTTGCTGGCACGGGAACTGGGTGTATATGCCATCTTCATCATCATTTCATTCTCATCACGACGCGCAGGTCGTGGATACAGGTGCTTATGTACCACAACATCACCGGCTTTCAGGCCGGCTCCTTGGCTAAATGGTTAGCGTGCTGGTCCTTGATCACAGGGGTCCCGGGTTCGATACGCAGCGGGGTCGCGAATTCTAACCATCATAGGTTAATTTTGCCGGTACGGGGGCTGGGTATGTGTGTTGTCTCATCATCAATTCATTCTCATTACGACACGCAGGTCGCCTACGAGTGTCAAATCGAAAGACCTGCTTCTGGCGAGCCGAACTTGTCCTCGGACACTCCCGGCACTAAAAGCCATACGACATTTCATTTCAGCGTGGCCAGTGTCCATTATTCGTGAGATAGTGGGCTCGAACCCCTCTCTCGGCAGCCCAGAAGACGGTTTTCCGTGGTTTCCCATTTTTACACCAGGAAAATGCTGGGGCTATACCTTAATTAAGGCCACGGCCGCTTCCTTCCCTGTCCTAGCCTTTCCAGTCCCATCGTCGCCATAAGGCCTATCTGTGTAGGTGCGACGTAAAGCCAATAGCTGCTGCGATTTGTTATTAGCACCATCATAGTAAAATGTAATATAGTTGTGGCGGAATCTTCTTAGATACCTTCGATATCTGTGGATTGTGTATAATTTGATAACTCATCTGTACTCATGAAAGCGACCGTCGGCCTGGCGTTCAGGTTAATAGCTACATCTCTCTAACGCGTAACCTTGATTATGTTTCTTAGATTTGTTGATGTGTATGTTTGATGTTTATACCCAGTACGAGATTACAGCTGACTCATCCCCACGAGCTTGACCTGGTTCTCGTCTTAAGCATAGTAATCTGTAGGTAACTACTGCGTCCGATGCTAACTCACGTGACATACATTTCATCTTGTTTCCTCTTAAACCACGCGTATTTTACTATTTTCTTCCACGTATTTCAGCTTTTAATTACGGTACCTGATAATAATAATAATAATAATAATAATAATAATAATAATAATAATAATAATAATAATAATAATAATAATAATTGCTTTACGTCCCACTAACTACACCGAGCTCGATAGCTGCAGTCGCTTAAGTGTTGCCAGTATCCAGTAATCGGGAGATAGTGGGTTCGAGCCCCACTGTCGGCAGTCCTGAGGATGGTTTTCCGTGGTTTCCCATTTTCATACCAGGCAAATACTGGGGCTGTACTTTAATTAAGGCCACGGCCGCTTCCTTCCAACTCCTAGGCCTTTCCCATCCCATCGTCGCCATAAGACCTATCTGTGTCGGTGCGACGTAAAGCCCCTAGAAAAAGACCTATCTGTGTCGGTGCGACGTAAAGCAAAATAGCAAAAAACTACTTCTACGGTTTTCTGAGACGCTGAGGTGCCCGAATTTAGTCCCGCACGAGTTCTTTTTATGTACCAGAAAATCTGCCGACACGAGGCTGACGTGTATTTGAGCACCTTCAAATACCACCGGACTGGGCCAGAAGTTGGAGTCAAAAGGCCTGCACCTCAACCGTCTGAGCCACTCAGCCCGGAAGGAGGTACGAAATATAGGTACGTTTAATTTATTTAGTTGTATAACATGTCCATTATTCATTTGAAACTAAACGTTCGATGTGTTTCGATAATTCAATTCCGATGCTACTCATTTGGGCATCCCATGACTGTTTTCGTTGGCGTAAGGAACTGCTATCTTTCTTCTACCTTTACGCAATGCACAACGGGGATCGTACCGTATTTCACGTCCTGGCGCGCTTATACCAACCAATAATTATATCAGTCGTACTGGTCCCGCACCGATACAGGTTTTCAGGTCATTTCCATACTCACTAGACCACGGGGCTGATGACCACAGATATCCCAACCCCCTAAATGACAAAACAGCAAATGAACCAGTATTAACGCTGAGAATTCGGTACATCTTCAGGGTCCGAAACCGATGACCAGGGTTGTCTGAAGCCCCTAAGACGGAAACTAAATACTGACAACAACGAACCCAGTCTGGCGAGAATGTAACGTAATATGGCATACACTACTGTAGTAGTCACCTTCAGCTGTTATCATAGCTCAGTGGCTCTTAAACATAAAACCAGTTTGACAAGTATGTTACGTAACATCTCGTGCAATACATTGGCAGCGTTCAGCTGTTACAGTAGCACACTTGCTTGTAAACATAAACAGAAACAAGTTTGGCACGAATGGCGCGTGACTCGCCTGTTCTCAATGCGAAGCTATTCATTCACAAGAACAAGTCATACTACCT
Organism: Anabrus simplex; assembly: GCF_040414725.1. NCBI lineage: Eukaryota > Metazoa > Arthropoda > Insecta > Orthoptera > Tettigoniidae > Anabrus > Anabrus simplex. The sequence continues at coordinate 60,481,822 of NC_090273.1, read as the reverse complement.
ATTCTAAAAACATCGTATCTTTTTGCTCTCGAAAATAACTTCCGAGGATTACTAAAAGTTTGATATATAGTGGTTCGTCACATCGTTCTCTATTGCTAGTAGAAATATCTGCAGGTATACACCTAACACCCTGTATTATTTAAAGAATATATATTGTTCTATCAAACGAATTCATAGTTTCATTTCTTTGACAGTAAGATATATCTTAACCTCAAAATTAATGGGGAAACCGAACGCCAATCTCCTTTTCCCAGAACTTATATGGTATGTTGTCAAAAGTAAGCTTATTACCCCACACCCTAGAGATAGTCAAAGAGTCTCATTCTATTATTGCTGTACTGAGTGACAGCTGGCGCCCTTCAAATAACGTATGTGTAAGTAAGCAGGTAACAAGTAAGTGTGAGTACAAGGTCCGACGAGTGTGTATTTTAATTAATGAATGTTAATTTTCATAATTTCCATTTTAAATGAAGATATTCAGATTTACAAGTTAAATGCAGATGTATATGTTTGTAAAATTAGTCAGTCAGCGACTTAGAAAGACCACACCTGGAACCCAGATCTTTGTATATAGATCTTGATTTAAGGATCTGGGTTTTATAGCAAGTTTCCCTGTATATGCCAATTTAGTGGTATGGGTTTTCTCAAGTGCATATTAGTTTGCACATCTCTGTTGATAATTGTAGCAATTTGTCTACAGAGAGTTGCTTTTCCATTACCATTCAGATGTAACCCATGCCTAGTGAACATTTGCCTGCCTAAAATATCTACTACACAGACATTTCTAAAACTCTTACTTAATCTCTTGATTTTTATATTTACATCATGTACAGCTTTGTTCACACACGAGTCTTCTATAAGGTCATACCTTCAATAGATATCGGTAAAGACAAGGAGTAGGATATTAATAACGGCATACCGTAATCTGAATGCTTGAGGGGAATGTACAATAAGTCACCAAACTCTGCTTAGCAACATTGTTTACTACATATTTTAGGGTTGTGCTGATGGTGGTGATCATTGTTTAATAGGAAGTACAACCATCAAGTAAATACTATCAAGCCTAACACTAATAAGAGGGAAAAATAGAAGTGTCCGACACTTAAAAAATGAAAGTATTTGACATAGAAGGATAAAGACCCCGCAGGACGTGATAATGAGACTCCCTAGGCCCCCACTCGCAATACCGTTGGGGTCGGAAAAGAACAAGTGTTGACCAAGGGAGGTTGGATAGGATAGATGAAAGTGGGGAGCCTGACGCGAGTGGAAGCAATGCAGGACTCAGGTAAGGGCCCTGCGGTCGCCAACCTACACTTTCAAGTTACGAGCCCGTTTGACCACTTTTAGTCGCCTAAAAATTTTACGAAATGTGGACGGTGTTTCTGGGACTCCAAAATACTAGCACAATATCAATGGAGGTAATATAATATATTGTACTTCATATTATAGGCCTAAGCCATACATAAGATTTTAGCGATGATTCCAGAAATAATTTTGGTTTTCCGATTCGTGCAATCGTACGCACAATACGGTATTATAATAGTTACAACACCAATTTACATTAGTATTTCTTTTACGTTTTATTGTGTCGTACAGTGTTCACGTCTGTAAATTCCTGCAATTACAATTTGCAATCACCGCATTCACTTCAATGAGCTGTATGGGTTTGATTGACAAAAACAACATGCGTTGTCGCTCCTATATACGACCACGGCCCCTATATAGACCACTGTCATTGGGCTTCACTTTCAGGGCTCCAAGGCATCTCCCTGTGTTATTTACTCCCTGGGCCGGCCTTTACAAGTATTATTCTCGTCGGCTGATTTACCTGTGAGTTTTTGGGAGATGCAACGGGAATGTTCCGCTTCTAGCCGCTGGTACACATCACCCGAGCTATAAGAATGGAGGCTAGCCGCGGAGAGTCAATCAGTGTTGGACTCGGGGTCAGTGTTGGACTCCGAGGTAGAGTCAGCGAGAGACTCAGTGTGTTGATGTTCGGTGGTTGGGCTGAGGACGACAGAGGTGTTGGCTGCCGCTAGTGTCCCCATCGAGGTCTGAACGAGGAGTTGTGGCTGTTGTTGCGTCGGAGAGACGAGTGAGTAGCTACACTGAAGACGGTGTACCGGACAGAAGACACCAGTGTTACTTATCGAATACACAATTTCTGCAAATCAAACGTACGAGATCAAAATGACATAAACAAGTAGAGAAAGGCCTCACTGAATTAGGACCATCAAATCTGCAGGATAGAAATTGTAATCAGGAAAACGAAATGAAATGGCGTATGGCGTACTATGGCTTTTAGTGCAGGGAGTGTCCGATGACAAGTTCGGCTCGCCAAATGCAGGTCTTTTGATTTAACGCCCCTAGGCGACCTGCGCGTCGTGATGAGGATGAAATGATGTTGAAGAAGACATATACACCCAGCCCCCATGCCAGCGAAATTAACCAAATACGGTTAAAATTCCCGACCCTGCCGGGAATCGAACCCGGAACCCCTGTGACCAAAGGCCAGCACGCTAACCATTCAGCCATGGAGCCGGACTGTAATTAGGAAAATTTTCCACACAAGGAGATTTGAAGGAGGTGAGAAGAAATCAAGACGACGTACCTGGTCGGAGGAACATAAATTGCAACAATCGATGAAAATTAAGAACTATTGGGCTATGAGGAAAGTTCAAAAAATGTCGATTCCACGTGGACCTAAATGACCCATTCGCGAAGAATAAGAATAAGAAGACTGAGGGTCGATACGATAAGGAATACATTTTGTGGGTTAGGTGTTCAGTGCCGGCCCCGTGGTGTGGGTCCAGCGTGCTTGCCCCTTACCCGGAGGCCCCGGGTTCGATTCCCGAACAGGTCGAGGTTCACTCACCCTACGTGATTAGAATTGAGGAGCTATCTGACGGTGAGTTAGGGGCCACGGTCTAGAAAGACAAGAATAACGGCCGCGAGGATTCGTCGTGCTGACTACAGGACACGTCGCAATCGGCAGGCTTACGGGCTGAGCAGCGGTCGCTTGGTAGGCCAAGGCCCTTCAAGGGCTGTAGTGCCATGGGGTTAGGTTAGGTGTTTAGTAACTACGAGTAAGGATAGGATCAAAATCTGACCCTAGAGGCAGCCGGATAACGCCGTGGGACTTTCAATGAAATATTGCTGTGACTGGACGATTTAAACCCCTTACACACATGATGCTAGTATTACAATAACAGGCTGCTAATACAACCAGTCTGCGGATTATGCTCCGTCTAATATAGAGCGATGACTCAACGAATGCAAAATAAATCGTTCTTATACAATGGCTTCCTGTGGCGGTGGGCTGATAAAAGGAGGATTTATCCGCTGTTTTATTCAATGTCACAGTCCATTAAGGTGCCGGGGGGTGACATTCATCCCCAACAGCTGAGAGAACTTTCTATTGTTCTCTCATCATGAGGTCACCAGTTCAGATGCGAACAAAACTAATATTTGTTGATCCTGTCGAGCCCTTCAGCAGTGATTTGTACGTTCACCCATAAGATTATTCCGCGAAATCCCCATTGTTGTAGAGCAAATTTCTTTCTTATCTGAGGGCTTCAACCATCAGCTGTCTGGCCGTCACGTGTGGTGCTGTGTGTCGATATTTTCCGTCCTACCTCTACATCCTGTAATGATCCGGTGTTTTAAACAGTGTATAGAATAGAACAGAACATTGTAGAATACTCCCATCTCGTAGTTTTGGATCGCCTGAAAGTGAGGAGAGAGCATTCATACATTGAAATCCATTTATTCGATACACGCATTGAATTATCCTTCTTAAATTATTTGACTGTTGTTCTTTGAATATTATATTTAAACTTAATAATACTAATATTAATTCCACAAATCATCATCCCTTTTTTTGCCGGGCTGAGTAGCTCAGACGGTAGAGCGCTGGTCTTCTGATCCCAACTTAGCAGGTTCGATCCTGGCTCAGTGCGGTGGTATTGGAAGGAGCTCAAATATGTCAGCCTCGTGTTGGTAGGTTTAATGGCACGTAAAAGAAATCCAGCGGGACAAAATTCAGGCACCTAGGCGTCACCAAAAACCGTGAAAGTAGTTAATGGGACGTAAAACCAATAACGTTAAATATTACGTTCCTTTTTATTTTATTTTTTGCTTCCTTTATGTCGTACAATGCTACATATTCTAGGACAAACATGTATCATACTCTTCATTATTTTAGTTACTGCTTTCTTCATTACCTTTTCCCACTTTTTTAAAATACAAAAATGGTGTAGTTCTTTCTTTCTTTCTTTCTTTCTTTCTTTTTAAAAATCCATTTACTCTCCATGGTTGGTTTTCCCTCGGACTCAGCGAGGGATCACACCTCTACCGACTCAAGGGCAGTGTACTGGAGCGTGTGAATTTGGGTTGGGGCGATACAACTGGGAAGGAGGACCAGTACCTCGCCCAGGCGGCCTCACCTGCCATGATGAACAGGGACCTTATTGGGGGATGGGAAGATTGGAAGAGATAGACAAGGAAGAGAGAAGGAAGCGGACGTGGCCGTAAGTTTTGCACCATCCCAGCATTTTCCTGGAGGAGCAGTGGGAAACCACGGAAAACCACTCGAGGATGGTTGAGGAGGAAATGGAACCCCCCTCTACTCAGTTGACCTCCCGAGGCTGAGTGGACCTCGTTCCAGCCCTCGTACCACTTTTCAAATTTCGTTGCAGAGCTGGGAATCGAACTCAGGCCTCCGGAGGTGGCAGCACACTAACAACTACACAACGGAGGCGGGCGGTACTATTCTCACCGGTGTAATCCACTCTTGGTTTAACAATTATATTAGAATTATTTGTCACTTTCTACTTTTGTTTCATATTCACTACCCAAATATTTAACTCTATGTGCATCAGTTCCCCTACATACACTCCATTATTTCTCCACAAAATAAACTATGATTTTCTTCATGTTTCTCTCTCTGACCCTTATTTTTATGTATATACCCATTAGCACCACTGTCTAATTTATAGGTATTATTTATTACAAGGTGCTACCCAAAATTTCCGAGCATTTGCTGAAAAAAAAATGAATACTTACAGTACATTATGCTTAATTTCGACCATCACCTTTAAAATAGTCACCCAGTGGACTAGAATACAGATATTTTCCCATTCCTAGAAGCAGTCACTAAAGTTTTCCAGCTTTAGTGTGTTCTGCACCTTCTTTGATTAAGCATAGATCTCTTCATTGTAGTCAAAACGCCGCCATTTCTAACGGAATTTCATTTTAGAGAAGAGGTAGAAGATGGAGGTCAGACTCCTTGGCTGTTGCTGTCCATCCTCAACAAGTGTCCGTAGAACTGTAACATCCTCTTCCCTATCAATTCAACCACTCCATCTGTTCTTTGATAAAATTCTTTGTTGTATTTGACTGTCCACATTCCATATTTATATTTGGACCTGGAATTTTTCTTAGCATTTTTCTTCCTCCTTTCCGCATATCTCCAAGCTCAATTTTCCAATCATATCCAATGTTTCTGCTATTATTATTATTATTATTATTATCATCATCATCATCTGTTTACCCTCCAGGTTCGGTTTTTCCCTCGGACTTAGCGAGGGATCCCACCTCTACCGCCTCAAGGGCAGTGTCCTGGAGCTTCAGACTCTTGGTCGGGGGATACAACTGGGGAGTATGACCAGTATCTCGCCCAGGCGGCCTCACCTGCTATGCTGAACAGGGGCCTTGTGGAGGGATGGAAAGATTGGAAGGGATAGGCAAGGAAGAGGGAAGGAAGCGGCCGTGGCCTTAAGTTAGGTACCATCCCGGCATTCGCCTGGAGGAGAAGTGGGAAACCACGGAAAACCACTTCCAGGATGGCTGAGGTGGGAATCGAACCCACCTCTACTCATTTGACCTCCCGAGGCTGAATGGACCCCGTTCCAGCCCTCGTACCACTTTTCAAATTTCGTGGCAGAGCCGGGAATCGAACCCGGGCCTCCGGGGGTGGCAGCTAATCACGCTAACCACTACACCACAGAGGCGGTCATTATTATTATTATTATTATTATTATTATTATTATTATTATTATCATTATCATCATCTAGGTCTATACATTAAAAGAGTTTACAAAAACAGCTTTGGCAAATCCGATCGCCCGTTCTACTGGACCGATTTGATTCATTCCTCTTTCATTCTCTCCGGAATTACCGTCCGGCTCCATGGCTAAATGCTTAGCGTGCTGGCCTTTGCTCATAGGGGTCCGCGGTTCGATTCCCGGTACGGTCGGAAATTTTAACCATAGTTGGTTAATTCCCTTGGCACGGGGGACTGTGTGTATGTGTCGTCTTCATCATAATTTTATCCTAATCACGCCGCGCAAGTCGCCTACGGGAGTCAAATGAGAAGACCTGAACCTGCCGAGCTGAAGTCCTCGGACACATCCCGGCACTAAAAGCCATACGCCATTTATTTTTTTATCATCTTCTTCAACTCAGCCTTCTTCCATGTCACGTTGGGTCATCGTTTCTTTGGTAGATTGTTCTCTTCCATAAATGTCTATCCAATACATCTTCTCTCTTCCAAACCTTTTTGTCTTAGATTCTATTCTACCTTGTCTTTCAGTGACCCTGTGACGAAAGACCAGCATGCTAACCATTCAGCCATGGAGCCGGACAAGAAGATGATGATGATGAAGAAGAAGAAGAATGGCAGTGAAAAATGGGGATTTTGACACAAGGTGTTGTCTACCTTAATACTGTATGTAACTAGATGACTGTTGGTAATAGCGCTAATGAAAACGAGTATTTTGCAACATATATATACTATTGGTTTTGGGGTTGCGTAGGCAACTGATGATCTACGTGGCAGAGAGTATCGATAATGAATGGAAATACTGAAGTACCATGACATTCATTGCCAGATTCACACAAGTTGGTTGCTCTAATAAGAGGAAATCCCGGCCGGATGTTTTAAAAAAGAGGCTAATGTAGTTTAGTGGTTCATTAGACTGAAAGCTTGAGGAACTCTGTGCTACGCAATTATCGTATTTAGAAAAAAGTGCGGTCAACCCTTGGGTAGACTATGTTGAGATTTTGTATACCCCTTGCCTCCCGTTTCTTTGTGTAAAAATCTATGCCTTTCTACTGACATTCCTCTCCCCTACCAGGCCCCTTCTGTGAAGTTGGGTACTAGGGCGCCAAAAACCTTTCACCGCCTCTTGAACCCTTCTCTATTTACACAGAGCGGCTCTGTTCGGCCACTGGTTGACAGCTCTGTCACAATACTGCATTGGTTCTGTCCGTTCGTGATGTGATACGGAGTCGCCATTCAGTATTTTACCTCTTAAAGGGGCCATTTTGTATGTTTTTCCGATCCTCGAGGCACAATGATTGTGAATTAATGACCCTGAAGGCTGCTTCGCTGGTGCAGACGTAGAGTGCTCCAGGATTCGCGGGTTCGATACTGGTCGAGGGGAGAAAAATTTGAACGGCACTTTGCAATCCTCAGCATAATTTACATACTAAACACCTCTGATGATTTGTTAAGAAGGAAGCCATACTTTTCAGAGACAACTCAGTTTAAATGTAAACTTCAAATCTTTCCAGTCTGCCGAACACACAATTGAATATAAATATTACACTAAAACATCCGTGGCAGTGCGTGACCCTTCTCAAAGTGCTAGCACACTAGTTTGTAGGAACATGGATAAAAACAATGTATGCGTATTAAAACTCTTATAGAAATAAGCGTAGCCTCCGTGGCTCAGGCGGCAGCGCGTCGACCTCTCACTGCCGGGTTCCGTGGTTCAAATCCCGGTCACTCCATGCGAGATATGTGCTGGACAAAGTGGAGGCGGGACAGGTTTTTCTCCAGGTACTCCGGTTTTCCCCGTCATCTTTCATTCCAGCAATGCTCTCCAATATCATTTCATTTCATCTGTCAGTCATCAATCATTGCCCCAGAGGAGTGCGACAGGCTTCGGCAGCCGGCACAATTCCTATCCTCGCCGCAAGATGGAGACTTCATTCATTCCATCCCTGACCCGGTCACTGACTGGAAAACAGGTTGAAGGTTTTCATTTTCATAGAAATATGCATTTTTAAACTTACACAAATAAATCCTCCCCGTACATCTGCATATCAGTCAATATTGATCTGCACTTAGGGCAGTCGTCCAGGTGGTAGATTTCCTATCTGTTGTTTTCCTAGCCTTTCCTTAAATTATTTCAAAGAAATTGGAAATTTATTGATCATCTCCCTTGGTAAGTTATTCTAATCCGTAACTCCCCTTCCTATAAACGAATATTTGCCTCAATTTTTCATCTTGAATTCCAACTTTGTCTTCATATTGTGATCTTTCCTATTTTTAAAGACACCACTCAAACTTATTCGTCTACTAATGTAATTCCACGCCATCTCTCCGCTGACAGCTCGGAACATACCACTTAGTCGAGCAGCTCGTCTTATTTCTCCCAAGTCTTGCCAGCCCAAACTTTGCAACATTTCTGTACTGCCACTCTTTTGTCGGAAATCACCCAGAACAAATCGAGCTGCATTTTGTTGGATTTTTTCCAGTTTTTGAATCAAGTAATCCTAGTGAGGGTCCCATGCATTGGAACCATACTCCAGTTGGGGTCTTACCATAGACTTATATTCAACATTAAAAACTTCATATCTGGTCCGTATTGAAAGGAGATAACATACAATAAAGGGAAATTTAATCGATCCACCTTTTTTTCAGTACTTAATATGTTGTTAATATAATTACAACATTTTTTATTCAGTACCGGTTTCGGTGTCTATGGACACCACCATTAGGTGAAACAGGTTGCATTAACAAAGATATACAAGTTTGTAGTACATATAATAGACCCTTAGTAATAAGTGACATTAATAGGATGAAGTAAAAATACAATGCTTAAAAGAATGTAAACAAGTTATGTGCTTGTTGATCAAAGTATAAAATGAAAGGGAAGATATTAACGAATGTTTAAAGACTTGGTTACTTTGGAATGGTTAAAAAGTCTCAAGCGTACGACTGCTAAACACCTAGGTGAAAATAAAACACGGACATCTAAAAACTGACGTCGGATGCAGTCTTTCCACAGAGTACTGATAATAAAACATACGCCCTATAATAAACTATAGGCCAAGCCCTTTATACAAACTTGCTCAGTTTATTCAACAGTTTCTTAAAAAATATTTTACTTTTGCTGCTCAAAAATCCATTAAAAATATTGCAGAGCTTATTAAGAAACTAGATAAATTCAACTTGCAACCGCACCACACATTGCATTCTTTTGATATCATTAACATGTATCCAAGCATAAAAATGAGCAAACTATTTTCTATCATTGAGAATAATCTGAATTCTAATCCTCAATTGAGTAAACTTGAAATCACTGATTTTATGCCCGTTTTAAAATTATTACTGGATAATAATAATTTTACATTTGACAAGGTTATTTATAAGCAAAACAGTTTAGCTATGGGATCACCGGCCTCTGGCATCTTAACAGAAATATACTTAGACTTTTTTGCAACACAATGCTATTGAAAGGAATGATAAGTTTAGCAATACAGGGCCAGATTTGTAGATGACACGTTTGTCATCATCGATGAGCGTTCTGTCGATGCACTGAATACCCTCTCAAACCTCAACAATATAGACCCTGATATCAAATTCACACTGGATTCAGAAACTAACGCTTCCATCAACTTTTTAGATATAACGATCACCAGACTCCCTTCATCATTCTCTTATAAAATATACAGAAACCCTACCCATACAGCCTCAACTATAAAACAAGATTCCATGCATCCCTATTCCCAAAAATGTGCTACTTACAATAGCTTAGTTGATCGCGCGTTCAAAATTCCAATGTCGAAAGCAGACCTAAATGAAGAACTTAATACTATACGTGCGATAGACAGGTTTAATGGTTATAATAAAAGTTTCATAGAACGCATTATCAACAAATTCAGACATCGCTTTACATCTAACTTAAAAGATAATCCCAGGCCTAAGTTATTCTCAACTTTTAATAATAATAATGTTATTTGTTTTACGTCCCACTAACTACTTTTACGGTTTTCGAAGACGCCGAGGTGCCGGAATTTAGTCCCGCAGGAGTTCTTTTACGTGCCAGTAAATCTACCGACACGAGGCTGTCGTATTTGAGCACCTTCAAATACTACCGGACTGAGCCAGGATCGAACCTGCCAAGTTGGGGTTAGAAGGCCAGCGCCTTAACCGTTTGAGCCACTCAGCCCGGTTCTCAACTTTTACATTCAATCGAAACATCTACAGCGTTACCAACCTATTCAAGAAACATAACATGAATATTGCTTTCCGCACCAACAACAGAAATATGGATATTCTCCACAATTACCACCTGGTCAACAAATCGGACCCTTTTACTAAGTCAGGAGTTTACAGGTTTCAGTGCAGCGACTGTAACAGTTCATATATCGGACAAACTGGCAGGAGCTTCAGGATTAGATATGCCGAACATCTCAATGCAATTAAATACAATAGGTTTTCCGCAGTTGGTCAACACATACAAGATTATAAACACAAATTTAATGGATTAGATCAAGATTTAACAATATTAGACACGTTGAGCAAAGGCCCCTTACTAGATATCATGGAAGCCCGTTAGATACATCTAGACCAATACTTCAGTCCTAATCTCAACTTGAACGACATTTCCGAAAAGCCCAGAATTTTATTTGATTCTCTTATTTCAGTTCTCAACAGTGTTAAACTACCTAAAAATAGCTTGTTTTTTCAGATTATACGTCACACGTCATCACATTATCGTTCCCTACCACGCCTACCTGACTCCGCCCCCTCCATCACCCCTCCCCCTCCATCACCCCTCCCCGTCCCCCCCTCCTGACCCAAACCTTTCCCTCCCTTAACGATGTTCTATGCTTCTAGCAAACTCTAGCAATTGCTCCTTGCCACTCTCCACGCATACATCAGGCCGATTGAGGTGAGTCTCCTACTTAACTTTGTAGTGTTTTGCTCGATTTCCAATATCTCATTTTAACTCTTAACTTTCTTATCAAACTTCAGGTTCCGAATTGGATCGAGAACTTTCTGGCCATATTATCACTTTATCTTTGCCTGCAATATGATCCACTTCTTTGAGTACCTCATAAATGACGGCTTCTTTTTTATGAGTTGATGTTACAAGCCACCATCAAACCTACTTATGTTACTTTATTATCAATACTCTGTGGAAGGACTGCATCCTATGTCAGTTTTTAGATGTTGGTGTATTATTTTCACGTAGTGTTTAGCAGTGATACGTTTGAGACTTTTTAACCATTCCAAAGTGTTTACATTCTTTTAAGCATTGTATTTTTACTTCATCCTATTAATGTCACTTATTACTAAGGGTCTGTTATATGTACTACAAACTTGTATATCTTTGTTCATGCAACCTGTTTCAGCTGATGATGGTGTCCATATATACCGAAATCGGTACTGAATAAAAAATGTTGTAATTATATTAACAACATATTATGTATTGAAAAAAGGTGGATCAATCAAATTTCCATTTATTGTATGTTATAGACTTATATGCCATCTCCTTTACATCATTACTACCATCCCTAAATACTCTCATAACCATGTGCAGAGATCTGTACCCTTTATTTTTTTTTGCTAGGGGCTTTACGTCGCACCGACACAGATAGGTCTTATGGCGACGATGGGATAGGAAAGGCCTAGGAATTGGAAGGAAGCGGCCGTGGCCTTAATTAAGGTACAGCCCCAGCATTTGCCTGGTGTGAAAATGGGAAACCACGGAAAACCATATTCAGGGCTGCCGATAGTGGGATTCGAACCTACTATCTCCCGGATGCAAGCTCACAGCCACGCGCCTCTACGCGCACGGCCAACTCGCCCGGCCCCTTTATTTTGTAACGGTTCAAATCCCGTTACAAGATGATATCTGTATTTTTATTATTTTATATGTATTATTATTATTATTATGTCCGTATTATTACTATTTGATCTGTGAGATTACTATTATTTTGTTATAATTATTATTCAATTCCATTATGCATTGCTTGTCGCTTGTGTATTTGTAATTGAGTGTATGCAGATATACGTATATGTAGATTAACATTAAATACCTGTACAGTGAGAGTTTCGATATATCAGATGTGGATGTGACGTTATATTTTGCACTACTGGCGATTCTGCCAATTCATTGCTACGTCATGGCTACGTCATCGTGAGCTTTTAGCAATTCGCTCAGAGACTCAGCCGCCCCAGGGGATTTCACCAGTACATGCAACGGTTTGAGGCGTTGTGGGAGTATGTCATTTTTATTTCTGGAGATTACGTAGCTGTGTCAACCAACGTCTATAAAAGGTGGATGCATATTGTAGCGTCAGTCATTAGTTAAACGGAAGCTGAACAGTGAAGAAGTCTACGAGATGAAGAGGCCTCAGTCGGTCAGTCAACGAGTGTGAACGAGAGATGGAGAAGACTCGGTGAGCCATTAATTATTGGTCATTGAGAGAGTGAGGCCAAGGTTGGTCGATCACTTAGTTGAAGACACGGACGCAAGGGCTTACCATGGAGTCAGAGAGGGGCACCACCTGCCATGAGGTAATACCATATTGACTTACAAAGAAGACAGATGATATGGAGAAGAAGCAGTCACAAGGATGTATCACCAAGTTAGGCGTGACACATCTACAGTAAACACCAGATCAAAGGAATACGTCGTAATTACACTCAAAGTGTTGAAGGTACAGTCAAATGAATCAGTGAGGGAAATATTTCGTATAAATTGTTAAATGTCCGGTCAAGAAGAATCCAGATTCATGCCTAGTTTCTTTCAGTTGCAATGTCATAATTTCATATTCTCATCTGTTTTATCGCAACAAGACTCACTATTTTTTATATATTATTTAAAGAATATATTTTGTTCTATCAAACGAATTCATAGTTTTATTTCAATGACAGTAAAATATCTTAACCTCAAAATGAATGAGGAAACCAAACGCCAATCTCCTTTTCCCAGAACTTATATGGTATGTTGCCAAAAGTAAGCTTATTACCCCACACCCTAGAGATAGTCAAGAGTCTCATTCTATTATTGGTGCACTGAGTGGCAGCTGGCGCCCTTCAAATAACGTATGTGTAAGTAAGCAGGTAACAAGTAAGTGTGAGTACAAGGTCCGACGAGTGTGTGTTTTATTTAATCAATATTAATTTTCAAATTTTCCATTTTAAATGCAGATATTTCATATTTTTCAAGTTAAATGCAGTTTTATAAATGTTTGTAAATTTAGTAAGAGAGTTAGGAAAGTTTCAATTTACAATCCCATTTATGTGATTACCCCAATGAAGATCTTTCCTTATATTAACACCTAGGTATTTACAGTAATTCCGATAAGGAACTTTCACTCTATCAACACATAAATTAATACTGGGAGGACTTTTCCTATTTTTGAAACTCACAACCTGACTATTAACCCCGTTTATCATCATACCATTGCCTACTGTCCATCTCACAACATTATCGAGGTCGTTTTGCAGTTGCTCACAATCTTGTAACTTATTTATTACTGTATACAGAATAACATCATCTGCAAAAAGCCGTATCTCTTGATTCCACTTCTTTACTCATATCATTTATAGGCCTATATATACGAAGGCTGATCAACAAAGACTGAGACTAATTTTTTCACAGATAGTTTATTACTCCCTTTCAACGTTTACATGAGTTTTTTCAAAGTGGTCCCCCTCCTACTTCCATGCGCTTTTTATAGCGTCTCTGCCAGTCCTTAAACACATGCTGAAGACCATTCTTTGTCAGGTCCTTGAGAATCACCTCACTTTTCTCGAGCACTGCTTCAGAGTTCTCAAATCGAATGTCCCTAAGCTTTGCCTTTAGTGATGGGAATAAAAACTCATAGGATGCAAGATCAGTGCTATAAGGTGGATGCGGTACACATGTAATGTTGAATCGAGCCAGAAACTGCATGACTTGACTCGCGACGTGAGGCCGTGCGTTGTCATGATGCAGTCGTCATCCAGTCCGAGAAAGATCTGGTCGTTTCTCTGCAATGTGCTTCTTCAGTGTAGCCAATACTGACGTGTAGTATGCTGCTGTAACAGTAGCTTGAAGGGGAGCTGCATGCTGGTAAATCATTGTCTGGTATGCGAAATGCACGTAGCGTCTAAAATAGAGCATTACTACCAACCTACTGATACGAGAGTGCTGCCGCCGACGGACATTATACATAAAACTCGCTCTTTTCAAATATTTATGTTACAGATAGGAAACTATCACGGAAGCTACAGGAAAAATCAGTCTCAGTCTTTGTTGATCAGCCCTCGTAAGAAAACATAAAGGTCCATTAATACTGCCTTGAGGAATTCCTCTCTTTATTATTACAGGGTCAGATAAAGCTTCGCCTACTTTAATTTTCTGAGTTTTCCTAGAAATATAGCAACCCATTCAGTCAGTCTTCTGTCTAGTCCAATTGCATTCATCTATGATTTCAAAGTAGCTGGAAATATATCGAATTGATGTAGATACAGTAGTAGGTATCATTGGTAAATTATTCCAGTCCGTAATTCTTCATATAAACCAACATTTGTATTAAAACACATTTGTTTGAATGATCTTTCTATTACCATACGCTTTTAAATACAGTATAATAGCCTACATCGTTCAAGAAACTTATCAGAAACATAAAGCTGTCACGAATTGCAATTATCTCATAACAATGATTCTGATAATGATTGATCTAACTGTTATACTACGCCTGTTTCACTTCAGATAATCTTTGTCTCTCAATATGAGAATCGATTTGAAGTGCTCTGGTTGCATATGCATTTTCGTATAAAGCACAGCAACACCCAAATCGCTGGCAACGTAAGCACGTACTGCAGGTGACAGTATACCAGTTGATATCTTGTCCTCTAATTTAACAAAGAGAATATAACATTCACAGATAGTTTTTATAACCTCACTTTTACAAAAGATATAATAATAGGGAAATGTTCTAGAATAGACACCAACATAGATTTTTTGTCATCCCCCCCCCAAAAAATGGCTCATCAAGAACACGGAGAACATCCTCTCTAATGACAAATTTATCCTCGAATGTTTCAATGCACCCTAATGAATTATTTGCAACTACGAAATCATCACGATATATTAAGTACACTTGATCTGAACGCGAGTGCATCTTCTTTAATATGAATTACATCCAGGCACACAATACGAACGGCACGTCCTAATATATCTTATTAGTTTTAAAGCCAAATCTCAATAAGAACATCACTACACTAACGTTTTCTAATCAAATCAAAGCAACAGAAATATCTAAACTGATGCTTCGCACATGCTCATGTTTGCATTTCAACAAAGTGAACGCGGTGCCATTTTACCTGATATCGATAGCTGCATTAAGGTCTGATTTATTGTAGTTAGTTTTGATTCTATTCGTCATGATTTTGGTATTCCATTAACATATCGAAAAAGTATCGAGTTCATCTGTAGTTGTATCGTTTAGTATCGATGCCTCTGAAATATCGAAGGTGTCAAAAGATCGAAAGTATCGAGAACTCATCCCTAATATTTCTTCTTAACCATCTTAATGTTATACAAGACCGACTCCAATCTTCAGACCGTAATAATAATAATTAAAAAACACGGCGGTCGAAGTAACCGGACTGCTGGGATTGGCTAACGCGAAAATATCACGTACAATGGCCGTAATTTAACATGGCAAATGTAACATCATAGGAGAAACCCCTGTTGCAAGTATGAAAACGTATCGGTAACAACTACCCATCACATAAGTCTAATCAACTAGAATAATATATATTCTACTAGAGAAGAGAACAAAAAGGTGGTTATCCCTTTCTGGCCTTTCCTTGGTTTCTTCTTACGTTCGTTCATTCCTTCCGTCTTGTTAATTTCCCCTCCTTTTCTTTCTTCCTTTCTGCCTCGTTTCATGTTTCCGTTCTTCCTCCTTTTCTTTCTCTCTTTCTTTCATTATTTATTTATTTCTTCCTTCTTTCCTGGCCATCTTCTGTCCTTCTTTTCTTCTTCCTACCTTCTGCCCTTCCTTCGCTCCTTGTTTTCCCTTTTTGCCTTCTTTTATGGTTTTTAGTTTCTTCTTATGTTCGTTTATTTCTTCTTTTCTCCTTATTTTTCCCTTCTTTCCATCTTTCTTTTCTTTCTTCCTACCTCGTTTCCTCTTCTCGGTTCTTTCTTTCCTTCTCTCATTCCGCTTTTCTTTCTTCTTTTATTTCTTCGGTTTTGTCTGCGTTGTTTCGTTCCTCCCTTCCTTGTTGATGCTTTCCCTTGGATCCCTTTTTCTTCTTTCGTTCATAATTTCTTCATTCCTTCCTTCCTTACTGTTATATTCGGTGTTTAGAACGAGCTAGTCTTTCCAGAAGTTCATACTTCATTTTAACGATTGAGTTGCCGTTACTTGTCTCTTGCTCTTTCTATGTAGTTACTTTTCTAGAGACATTGAAAATTGATTTTTACTCCAGATTCCCTTTCCACTCTGGCAATATTGAATGCACTGTTTCATTTCCTCCCCTCCTTTGTTACTGCACTCGACCAAAAAGTGGTCACAAAGATTTCAAAGGCACGAAACCTACCACTGATAGGAAATGGATGTCATCTACGAGGACATCATTCTGTGATCTTCCACCTTACTTTTTACAGGTAGTGAATTTCATTGCTCTTTTAAGAGAACATTTTCTTCTAATATTTTATTTTTCATTTATTCCTTCCCCAACATTCCTTTCAAGACCATGATGAAAGTTTGCCCGAATAAAAGACCTTCCCTTAAAAGAACTTGTTTCTAAATTAACTTTCCCTTGAGTGCACAACATTAATTTGCTAATGTAGACGCTCCGGTGGTATCAGTGGAGGATATTAATATTCAAAGAAGTTAATAGCTTTGGTTTTCAACTCGAGCACCTTGCACGATATCTACTGAACTCGCTAATTAATATAGGCTGCCCCTGCTCTGGAAAGACTGCTCAACATCCATCTCATTGAAGAAGCGACTACTTCGAACACTCATCGTTTTCATGTTGCTTTATGGAGCTGAAATGTGGACTGTCAAAATATCTGACAAAAAAGAAATTATACATTAGAAATATGGTGGAGAGACATGCTACGAATTACATGTTAATTTCTAAGGTAAAGGTGGTCTGTATGGAGACAAGCACCGAGGATTCTAATTGAGATAATTGTTCACTTTGCCTGTACTGAGATGGCTTTTTGTTGTAGGCTTACTCGAACTCTGTCGCAGATTCCTTCCTTGCTTTGTTACAGTAGTATGAAACTAAGTATGATTAACTTTATGAGAATAAATCCTTACCTCGTTCATTACGACTTTCAGCCCTGTTCTAGGGGTGAGTGATCAAAGTTTTGACCTTCGGTCCTTTGGGGATCGAATTTGATTCCCGGCCGGCTTGAGAGCTTTTAATCGATAATGGTTAGTTCCCCTGACTCGAGAACTGAGTATTTGTGCCGTCCCAACATTTCTGCAGGACCAGGGGCTCTTAACATGGGAGCGTGAGTTGGCTACCACGGTTCCTATAGCTGAGTTTGGCATTGCTTCCACTTACTTGTGCCAGACTCCTCACTTTTGTCTGTCCTATCCGAACTCCCTTGGTCAACTCTTGTTATTTTTCGACCCCAATCGTGTAAGGTTTCGAGCCCTAGGGAGTTTTTCATTTTTCCTACCCTTCCTGGTCCTTTTCTTTCTTTGGCCGATACTTTCATTTATCGAAGTGTCGGACCTCTTCCATTTTCCCTCTCTGTTTAGTGTTATGAGGGGATGGTCGCCCAGGTGATGCCGCCCATACTCATAGGTGTCTCTGCCTCACGATACAAGTCTGCCTAGCATTAGCCACGATTTTTTATAACTTTATTACAATCTGTTTTACGTCGCATCGATAAGGATAGGTCTTATGGCGACGAAGGGATAGGAAAGAGCTAGGAGTGGGAAGGAACCAACCATGGCCTTGATTAAGCTACAGCTCCAGCATTTGCCTGTTGTGAAAATGGGAAATCACGAAAAACCATTCTCAAAGGCTGCCAGCAGTGGAGTTCGAACCCACAGCTGCGCGCCCCTAACCGCACTGCCAACTTGCTCGGTGAGGGGAAGGAAGCGATCGTAGCCTTAATTAAAGTACTGTCCCCATACTAGATCTGCCGGCGAACAAGAGCTCAGTTCACAGGACCGCTGACTTTAAAAAATATGCAAGTGGCAGGATTGATATTAAGGTTCGGAAAATAAGAATGTTTTAAGTAGAGAGAACATATCACACTTTTATTCAAAGAAAACAAAATATTAGCCATCCTGACATCTATGATAATGAAAATGATCGCTACGTTACGTTAATTACTATTACTCTTGATGTGACAAAAAAATACAAAAAATGGGATGGTACACGTAACTTATTTTCCCTACCATTCTAACAGAGTGTTTGAATATAACATTGCTTTTCTTCGTTTGAAAACATTCATTTAGTAATTTAAAGTCGAGTAAATTTTAAAAAAATGAGGTCTTGCGTAGAATTCCTCGAACAATCTGGAAAAATGCATTAATTTTAATAAAGTGTATAATAAAAATATCCAAGATTAATTAATTTTACTACCTTGACAAAATATGAGTGAAATTCTGTTCATCAAAAAAATTTTTAACATTGAAATGAAAATTTGAATTTGCCTTTATGTTCTAAAAGTTAATTCGAGACGTCGAGTATATCTGTTCACGTCTTCCCACTTATCTCCTCGTGAGAACTAATAACAAACTCATTATCTCTTGGTCATTAAATGAACAAATATTAGCATTATGACCCTACGGAAAAATCAATAAAAATATATCCTCAACGTGGAAATCCTGTCCACATAATGAATTAACACCATCAAAGTGTTACACATCACCACAACACAAATGCACAGAAAATAACTGTCTTACCACTAGAAAATCTCTAAATCTACTACTAGCTACTGAAAAATGTCAAAGAAAGAAATATTTACAATATTTAGGCTACACATCATCATCTGGTGTTAACCAATCTCACCACTCTCCCATTAGCTCGTTCCAACATGTTAAAGGATAAAGTCTCCACGTGAGTACGAAATAAGACATCGAAAAGTGAGCATGCCTGGTTCCGAACTGTAACATTATTAGAATATTCAATTGAGGATCTATTCTCCAGACCTAAGGTCCTCCAGTAAATTTACACGTACCTTAAACTTAAAATTACTGACCTTCATGAGCACTATTAGGATATTATCCTGAATTATGGAGTACATCGGTCAACACGGACTTGCCCTTATCATCAGAAGACATTTCTATATTAACTACACCTCGTAAAAACTCGATGATTACGTATTTCCATTATATCATGATCAACATCATGTATAAAAATATTATTTCACTAACACGTGAAAATTCCAATTTCACAAAGATTCATATCGTACGTACAAATTCCTCATAAATTACACGTACAGTACAACATCATAACGACGACCAAAACTCATCGTAACCCATTATCACGCATGTGTATTCTTGAAAATAATAAGGACCTGTCATCGTCCCAAAACAAGTCATATCCTCATTAAATTTGTCTCGATGATTAACTAATCCATTAGTTACCATATAATACAATGCATGTATTCTAAATAAATTCATACACTCGACTCGGAATTAATATCCTGATGACATGCTATCGTAAATATGAGGTACGAGTAAAAGTCCAATTACCATGAAAATGTTAAAAATATCGGGAAAATATCACCTCGACGAATTCATCTGACACAGATTAACTCACTATTATAATGAAATTCGTACAATAAGAAAGGATGGTTACGATAACACATGGATAACTTCAACTGATCCATCATCATCAAACTCGTCAACACGTGGTCATGAATCAAGCAAGTATGCAAATTAAGCTACAAGTCCTATCTCACATCTAAGAAATAACCAGTGAAATATCGTGAAAAATAAATCAACTAGATATTATAGAACAAATCTAAGGAAAGATTAAGAGTAGAAATAAAGAGCTACATAGAACAGATATAAATGAGACGTAGTCGACTTAACTTATTTAGTTGTCTTCACATCTCGAAGTCCGGGTCCTCAATCACCCATTCTTAGGCGAAAGTCCCTGCATTTCGCCGCTGCCGACGCTGGTCACTGGGCTTAGAACTTTATGATGAAATGTGTGGAGTCCCTGGCACGAAGTTCCATCTTCTTCTGGCGATGATAACGTAGAGGTCCTCTTCCACGTTTACACTCGTAAGATTGCTGAAACTTGTACCAAATGTATTAAAAGAAATCTTGAGCACGCATATAATTTAGGATGAAAAGAACACGTACTTTTAAAAATGTATCTGCTATTTCGACGTCTGTTTATTGAAGTATATCAGGTCGTAGATTTGCACAATTGTAGAAAGCGTCGAACACAGGAATGAGTCCACTATCCCTGATGATAGTATTCAACTGACGTTCTGCGTTGAAATCCGCTAGCGAAGTACACGAAGTGACTGCAGTGAGTAAACCAGGAACACGTGAGCAGGTGAGAGCTTGTACTCTTATGACTTGCCTTAAATATCGTTGTGTAGCGTTCGTTGCAGGAAGTGAAGTCAACTCAAGTACTGAATTCTTCCGGGGTTTTGATTAAATAATTTCACCATCATTTCTAGCCAAAATACCGTTGAAATCAAGTAAAAATTCAGTTATTAATTTTTGTAATTCACGCGTAATTAACACGGTGCAGTCAAATATGATTCATGTGTACCTTAATAATTATGCATATCACGCCACCAAAGATGTTACAAATATTTAATTTATTACAAATCGATGTAATTGCAGATGAACACACTCTGGTTATTTTTTTATCTCTCGTTCGCTTTTATTTTTATTATTTTTTCCCAGTCATCAAGCTATCCCCTTCAAGTCAGAAACTGGTTCTCTGTCACCTGGCCAAGGTCACACGCGCCGTTGCCGACAAAGCGAACCCCAGTAACACACTGACCCATATTCAGTCAGCCGAGACCTGGATACGGTCACAGTACGGCCCCAGCATTTGTCTGGTGTGAAAATGTGAAACCACGGAAAACCATCTTCAGGGCTTCCGACAGTGAGGTTCAAACCCACTATCCCCCGAATGCAAGCTGATTCCTAAGTGACCCAAATCGTACAACCACTTGCTCGGAAGCCACGAATTATAATATTTGCAGTATTATAATTATTATTTATACTAAGTTTCATACTCGAGTTAACTGATACATGATACTGAACCCTATAAGTTAAGGTCATGGGTTCAATGCGAAGGTAACAAAGCGAATATAGTACATTTTACAGCTTATTCGTGTACATTTCTTTCATTGCATTCTTGTTTCTGAAGGAGCATGAAGCAGATCCTTTTAACGATTCGTTACTCCTCAGAGGAAATCGCATGTTTTTAGTCAAGAGTAAGTGCAGTGAGGTACGGTACAGTGAACACGTGTCCGCACACAATAGTCAACATATCCGGTAGTCTGGTCATAAACTGTCTCCACATGGCTCTCTTAGAGGGAGGTGCTTTCGCTCGGGTGTACGCGTCTAGATACAGAAACTGAAAGAACTCTTGTACGGAATTTTTGGTGTTAAACTTGTACACATACTTAGCTGAATGGTCAGCGTACTGGGCCTCGGGTTCGATTCCCGGTAAGGTTGGGAATTTCAATCGTAAATGCTTAATTCCCTTGTCTTGGGGACTGGGTGTTTGTGCTGCAACTTACACAATACTGTCCTGAGCTAACATAAATACGCTGTTTCTCATGCACGGCAGATATAATCTAGAACAACTTTGTGAACAGTGCATTAAACTGGTTTGTTGTAAGAGAAGATCACCTGGACTTAAACTTGCCAGAATAAATAAATAAATAAATAAATAAATAAATAAATAAATAAATAAATAAATAAATAAATAAATAAATAAATAAATAAATGCTAGACTCATCGGCAAGCTGAAGCAACGCGGTTCCCTTTGTTAAAATTATTGGGGTGTTCAACAATTTATATCACCTCACGAATGATTCTAGGTGTAAAACGTTCATCCTTACAAAGGACAGATGTTGCATCAAAAATTATTTGGTGATCCTTAACATATGATTCGTTGTTTTTGTGGATCTGTTTATGTTGGTTAGCCACGTAGGAAGATAACTACGAGGATTAAGGAACACCGCAGGCACTCCGCCAGCCGGGGAAGTGGCAGAGCATGACATTATTATCACAGGGTTCCGAAGTTTATGACTTAAAGAAGTACAAAATATTCAAGCAAATATGCTCTAAAACTAGCTAAATATGTCCCAAATACGGTAAAATATGACTTATCACGTGTTAGAGTATTACTAACATTAAGCGTGTCAAAAAGTAATTAGCGATAATACAGCAGACACATTTATCGTACAAACTGACAGAGCTCTAGTAGGTAAATTAAAACTTTATACATTCGTTCAGTATCATAGCCGTGAGGCGCAATTCTCTTTCTGTTTTCCTAAAAAAGAACCAAAAATGAAGTATTAGCATTCATTTTCGTACCTGTTGGAGTATGTTCATACAACATCTCTTTCTCGGAATCATGTCTCTAAACTTGCTACCTGTTTCGGGAAAATAAAGAAAAAACACCTACTACAGTATTTTGAAATCCTGTGTTTCATAATCGACGCAGATAACATGTACCTTGTAAACTATGACGCCCCAATTTAAACAAAAATGCTCACAATGTAACCAAATATGATCGTATATCACTAAAATGAGCAAAGCAATAAAAATGACCAAAAATGGATTTATATGCAACATAAAATTGCTTGTCCGCCTCTGTAGTGTAGTGGTTAGCGTGATTAGTTGCCACCCCCTGGAGGTCCGGGTTCGATTCCCGGCTCTGCCACGAAATTTGAAAAGTGGTACGAGGGCTGGAACGGGGTTCACTCATCCTCGGGAGGTCAACTGAGTAGAGGTAGGTTCGATTCCCACCTCAGCCATCCTCGAAGTGGTTTTCCGTGGTTTCCCACTTCTCCTCCAGGCAAATGCCGGGATGGTACCTAACTTAAGGCCACGGCCGCTTCCTTCCCTCTTCCTTACCTGTCCCATCCTATCTTCCCATCCCTCCACAAGGCCCCTGTTCAGCATAGCAGGTGAGGCCGCCTGGGCGAGGTACTGGTCATTCTCCCCAGTTGTATCCCCGACCCAAAGTCTGAAGCTCCAGGACACTGCCCTTGAGGCGGTAGAGGTGGGATCCCTCGCTGAGTCCGAGGGAAAAACCGAACCTGGAGGGTAAACAGATGATGATGATGATGATGATGATGATGATGATAAAATTGCTTGCTTTACAAGGGGTCAGGAACCCCTCATTGACAGTCATTTTTCAGGTTTCGAGTAAAATGATCTCAGAAATGAAATATGACTTTTACTTAACTTCCGAGTCTTAATTATCACTTATTTCTAACAGCCAACCGACAACTATGCGACGTATTCTTCGTCCAAAAGAGCTGCGGTCATGGCTTCGACACAATACCTGAACATTTTTATTTATATGACGTTTGTATAGGGAGAGATTAATGAGACAGAGCCTATTTCTTGGCTAGCATTACGTTACTCAAAGAGACGGAGACCGAAGCGGATGTTTCTTCGTATTCTTTTGTCACTCTGTATGAATCGTCAAAACAGTCCAAAGAAATGAACTGACGCAGAGTCGCAGCAGGTCACTTCAAAAGGTCTTTCAATGGACTCGATGACTGAATTGCTTGAAATGGATTTCTTTTGATAGCTAGACAACGAGGCTTGCATTACTCACGGCCATTTTAATAACAATAGGTGTCGAGTTGATTTACACGAACCGTTACAATCCAAGGAGGGAAAAGATGAGGAAACTGTGTCAATCAATCAATCAATCAATCAATCAATCAATCAATCAATCAATCAATCAATCAATCAATCAATCAATCAATCAATCAATCAATCAATCAATCAATCACCACTGATCTGCATTTAGGACAGTCGCTCAGCTGGCAGATTCCCTGTGTGTTGCTTACCTAGTCTTTTCTTAAATATGCCGGGCTGAGTAGCTCACACGGTTGAGACGTTGGCCTCTGACCCCAACATGGCAGTTTCAATCCTGGCTGATGGTGGGGGTGGTGATTATTGTCTTAAGACGAAGAACAACCAGGCAACTATCCTATATATAACTCTAATCAGAGAGAAAAATGAAGGTATATGCCAAAGGAAGACAAGGGCCAAGAAGGGCGTGAAAATGAAAGACCCCTAGGCCTCGAGTTCTCTAACACCGTCGGAGTCGAAAAAGAACAAGAGTTGACCAAGGGAGGTTGGATAGGATAGGTGAAAGTGAGGAGCCTGGCACAAGTAAGTAGAAGTAATGTCAGGACTCAACTCAACCAACCCACGCCCCCAAGTTCAGAACCCTTGTGGCCCCTTTATGTCACCTCTTACGACAGGCAGGGGATACCGCGGATGTTATTCTACCACCCCCTACCCACAGGGTGAGATCGTGGCTGAGTGCGGTGATATTTGAAGGTGCTCAAATACGCCAGCCACGTGTCGGTAGATTTACTGACACGTAAATGAACTTCTGCGGGATTCAATTCCGACACCACAACATCTCCGTAACCCGTAGTCCGGCTCCATGGCTAAATGGTTAGCGTGCTGGCCTTTGGTCACAGGGTCCCGGGTTCGATTCCCGGCAGGGTCGGGAATTTTAATCGTAATTGGTTAATTCCGCTGGCACTGGGGCTGGGTGTATGTGTCGTCTTCATCATCATTTCATCCTCATCACGACGCGCAGGTCACCTACGGGAGTCAAATCAAAAGACCTGAATCTGGCGAGCCGAACATGTCCTTGGACACTCCCGGCACTAAAAGCCATATGCCATTTCATTTCTGTAACCCGTAAACGTAGTTAGTCAGACGAAAAGCCAATAACATTGAGTCTTTTCTTAAATAATTGCACACTTCACTTTCCTATCTTTTCCTTTCTTCCTACTTACGCACTTCCCAGCAACAGATTCTGCTCCTCACCTTCCCTCTGTTGCTCTACCTGCAGTGACTCATACCGATTTTTCACCGACATCTGTCCTCAATTCTGCTCCTGCCTTTAGCCTACAATTTCATTCCCTTTAAAACATTGGACCACCTGTCTTCTACAACTCTTTCCTTTCCTTCCCATTCCTCTTGTACCATATCCCGTACATTCTCTGAGGGAGGCCTACCTTACTTCCTGTCCTCCAACAGAATCCTAATTATCTCTCTCAATCTCTCCAACTCCTGCCTAAAATTCATTGATGCCGCGTTATATCCAAAGTTTCTATACCTGAAACTTTAGACATATTTAACTCTTCTTTACGGAATAATGAGAAAAGCAAATATAAAATAACTTAGGTATTCTTTGAAAAAGAAATCAAAGGAAAACACACAAAGATAAGGAAGTTTTTAATTACATTTAATTACATTATTAATAGACACTTCACAATTTTGAAATATCCTGGTGGCAATGATCACTTACAATGAAAATCCACAGCTTGTTTCCCCCAGGAATGGAATGAATGAATCCCCCATCTAGCGGCAAGGATAGGAAATGTGCCGGCTGCCGAAGCCTGTCGCACTCCTCTAGGGCAATGATTAATCGAAATGATATTGGAGAATGTTACTGGAATGAAAGATGACAGGGAAAACCGGAGTACCCGGAGAAAAACCTGTCTTGCCTCCACTTTGTCCAGCACAAATCTCACATGGAGTGACGGGGATTTGAACCACGGAATCCAGCGGTGAGAGGCCGGCGTGCTGCCGGCTGAGCCACGGAAGCTTAATGATCATTTATAGTAATATGATAATGAAGAAAACTTAAAACCAGCTTAACATTACAACTCCGTCATATACAAGTTCACACATACCTTAAATAATACTACCATTTACAGTGGATTGAGCGTTACATTAAAATATTACATCATAACATTGAAATTAACACACAATTTACAGAAAATGTACAGAATGCTGGAGTCTATTCTTGAAGCATCTTACATTTTTGCGAAAAGGCTCTAAGACAGCTGCAATTAATGCATTCCAATCGTCAATTTACGAACGAATATTTACCATAGTTAGTTTTCTGCGATCTACCTTGTACTTTATGTTGATGATCTGTCCTACTTATGTAACACGGCTTTTTTAGTCGACTGTTCATCTCTCCCCAAGCTGGCTTATTCGTATAGGCATTATACATGTCTCCAGCGTCTCCCACCCAAGATACTTGTCACACTACTTCTAGGATTGTAATCATTCAGCACGAATCTTGCAACTTTCCCTGTAGCATCTCAAGTTCGTTAATGAGTTCTGTTTGGTATGGATCCCGTACGACTGTTCTATATTCAGGACTGGGCTAATGAGTGATATAATAGCCCTGCGCCTTCGCCTGGGAACTGCTGCCTGCCCTTTAGCACCCTCTTCACGCTTGTACGCTTTCGTAATTACATTTCCTACGTGGATGTCGCACTTTAGATCTGTCTTTACGTGGATTCCTAGGTACTTGAATGAGTCACTCTCTACAAGAGCGTCCGATCCAATACAGTATTGAAAGTCTTCTTGGGTATGTTTCTTTCCCATTCTTGTAAGACTACATTTTCAACAATGTATTTCCATTTAGTTGTCATGTTCTCACTTATGGAGTATACTTAGATCGGCTATTATCGCCAGCATTCTTTATTATTCTGTATATTATACAATCGTCCGCGAAGAGTCTAAAGTCACTTCGAATTTCGTTCGGGAGATCGTTGATAGACGCCGTAAATAGGAGTGGCCCTTATAACACTACCCTGTACTACTCCCTATTTTGTATCGGGAGAGTTGGCCGTGCGGTTAGGGGTGCGCAGCTGTGCCCTTGCATCTGCGAGATGGTGGGTTCGAATCCCACTGTCGGCAGTCTTGAAAATGATTTTCCGTGCTTTCCCATTTTCACACCAGGCAAATGCTGCGACTGTACCTTAAGTAAGGCCGCGGCCGCTTCCTTCCCACTCTCAGCCCTTTCCTATCCCATTGCATAAGATCTCTCTGTGTCGGTGCGACGTAAAGCAAATTCTAAAATAAGAACAAAAATCACTAACCTCCCTACTTTTGATAAGAATCAAATAGAGTTTTCATATTCCAAGTTCTGAAAATAGTGATAAAAGTGAAAGAATGTTACATTAATATATTCAAAAGGCAGATATGGCACACCAGTAACGTGTTCATTTTATAATGAAACACATTGTTGTTTAAGTGATCAGATTCACTCTACGTTCAATGATTCAGTATTACACCATTATAAAATGAGACAAAGTCGAGGCATAAATCCTCTTTGTGAACAGTACGTACCGAACGAGTTGCCCGCGCGATTAGGGTCGTGCAGTTGTAAGCTTGCATCGTCATCGTCTGTGCGACGTAAAGCAAATTGTAAAAAAATAAAAACTATAATATGTTTTAATTTTATTAGATTCGGAATCTGTACAAGCACAATCTGAATTTAAATTCATTTTAAAGTTTAATGTTTGATTTAATACACTGACTGACAGTGGCAATGCAACACCAAGGAGGAGTGGTTCGAAAGGGATGAAAGTTGGGGAAAAAACAGAGACGGCACGGATGAATAATTGATGTTTATTTCAAACCGATATGCAGGTTACACAATGCGCACGGCATCGACTCAGTAGGATGTAGGACCACCGCGAGCGGCGATGCACGCAGAAACACGTCGAGGTACAGAGTCAATAAGAGTGCGGATGGTGTCCTGAGGGATGGTTCTCCATTCTCTGTGAACCATTTGCCACAGTTGGTCGTCCGTACGAGGCTGGGGCAGAGTTTGCAAACGGCGTCCAATGAGATCCCACACGTGTTCGATTGGTGAGAGATCCGGAGAGTACGCTGGCCACGGAAGCATCTGTACACCTCGTAGAGCCTGTTGGGAGATGCGAGCAGTGTGTGGGCGGGCATTATCCTGCTGAAACAGAGCATTGGGCAGCCCCTGAAGGTACGGGAGTGCCACCGGCCGCAGCACATGCTGCACGTAGCGGTGGGCATTTAACGTGCCTTGAATACGCACTAGAGGTGACGTGGAATCATACGCAATAGCGCCCCAAACCATGATGCCGCGTTGTCTAGCGGTAGGGCGCTCCACAGTTACTGCCGGATTTGACCTTTCTCCACGCCGACGCCACACTCGTCTGCGGTGGCTATCACTGATAGAACAGAAGCGTGACTCATCGGAGAACACGACGTTCCGCCATTACCTCATCCAAGTCGCTCTAGCCCGGCACCATGCCAGGCGTGCACGTCTATGCTGTGGAGTCAATGGTAGTCTTCTGAGCGGACGCCGGGAGTGCAGGCCTCCTTCAACCAATCGACGGGAAATTGTTCTGGTCGATATTGGAACAGCCAGGGTCTCTTGCACATGCTGAAGAATGGCGGTTGACGTGGCGTGCGGGGCTGCCACCGCTTGGCGGCGGATGCGCCGATCCTCGCGTGCTGACGTCACTCGGGCTGCGCCTGGACCCCTCGCACGTGCCACATGTCCCTGCGCCAACCATCTTCGCCACAGGCGCTGCACCGTGGACACATCCCTATGGGTATCGGCTGCGATTTGACGAAGCGACCAACCTGCCCTTCTCAGCCCGATCACCATACCCCTCGTAAAGTCGTCTGTCTGCTGGAAATGCCTCCGTTGACGGCGGCCTGGCATTCTTAGCTATACACGTGTCCTGTGGCACACGACAACACGTTCTACAATGACTGTCGGCTGAGAAATCACGGTACGAAGTGGGCCATTCGCCAACGCCGTGTCCCATTTATCGTTCGCTACGTGCGCAGCACAGCGGCGCATTTCACATCATGAGCATACCTCAGTGACGTCAGTCTACCCTGTAATTGGCATAAAGTTCTGACCACTCCTTCTTGGTGTTGCATTTGCTCTGTCAGTCAGTGTATTTTAATATTACTGTGTAACAATTTAGTTAGTGTGTTCATAAACCTGTGTGTATTATTATATGAAGACGCTACATAAAGGGGATTTCTGCCACAGTGGGATGTAAATTACCAATAAAATCAATTCAGTTCAATTCACTTTCATTATTTGGTTTATGCAGTAGGCCTATACTATAGGAGTACGTAAATACTCAAACATACATTCCTACAGTACGCTGAGGTTCATTTTCCTTTACACTTTCGCATAGGAAAATTAACACAACGAACATTGTTCCATATTTGTCATAACCAGTCTTAAGAAAAATAATGGATAGGAAAATAATTTTTATGTACGAAGTATTGTTTCTTCAACGACGAATTTCTCATTCAAGATTTCACTGCAAGGCCACATAGCGGAACGTGAGCTGGGAATGCTATTTTCATACACGCGGGCACTAATACGCTAGTTCTTCAGCAATATGAATTTCCTCTTCCCCCCACGTGCCACCAGCATATACCTGTCCGGAAGTTCTTTTGAGGCGGGGAGATGAGGAGCAAGCCGGCCGCTATAAAGACAGCTTTATGTGCCTCCGAGTTCTCTCTCAAAGGCCGGCTTCATCTGGCTGGAGCTGCCGAGTTTAGCTCCTGTGTTTATAGTCGGACTCGCATCGTTGTTTAAATAACAGCATGAAACAGACAAGTCCATGGTTCTCTGTACGAGCCTTGTTCTCGCTCGTATCAAGTCAAGTCACAGAATCCTTTAATTAATATTTCCTCTTCACTGGCTTTCAAGCTGGTATATGTAAAAATTTCGAACCTGATTTCCGTGCACTGGACAGCCTGGAAATCTCTGTAGACCAGCAAAGTATACAGGACCGGCGAACAGAAAGGGGGGGGAGGGGGCAAAGGGGGTAAATGAACAGGGGCCCGGCCAACAGGAGGCCCGGAACCACAAAAAATAAAAAGTAAAAATTTTAATTTAAATGCCAATGAGAACACAAGCTTTTGTTGCTAAAAACGTGAAAAAACAAATCAAGGTAAAGCGTGTGGCAGTGTGCCGTCGAGAAGTATGACGTTAGTGTTGTTGGTGTTACCAATTTTATACCAATATTCTTCTTCTTTTCCTACCGCTTTTCCCACACCTGTGGGATCGCGGGTGCGAACTGCGTCGCACATGTGGATATGACCCTATTTTACGGCCGGATGCCCTTCCAGACGCCAACCCTATATGGAGGGATGTAATCACTATTGCATGTTTCTGTGGTGGTTGGTAGTGTAGTGTGTTGTCTGAATATGTTGGAATGGACACAAACACCCAGTCCCTGAACCAGAAGAATTAATCAGAAGTGATTAAAATCCCCGACCCGGCCTGGAATCGAATCCGGTACCCTCTGAACCGAAGGCCAGTACGCTGACCATTCAGCCAACGAGTCGGACTACCAATTTTTATACCAATATTTGACTATATTTTCTGAGGTAAATGCGAAAAAATATGCACTAATTTCGCAAGAAAGTGGCACAAAGATTAGTTCACAAACGTACCTCAATGCTTGCTTCGAAAGATTTAAAAAAAAAAAAAAATTACACCAACTTACACCAAGATTACATCAATTTTGAACCATTATATTTGTGGGGTAATCTTTCTTTCTTTCTTTCTTTCTTTCTTTCTTTCTTTCTTTCTTAATCTGTTTACCCTCCAGGGTTGGTTTCTCCCTAAGAATCAGCGAGGGATCCCACCTCTACCGCCTCAAGGGCAGTGTCCTGGAGTTTGAGACACTGGGTTTGCGGATAAAACTGGGGCCAGACGGCCTCGCCTGCTATGCTGAACAGGGGCCTTGTAGGAGGGGGGGGGGCGGATGGAAAGATCGGAAAGGATAGACAAGGAAGATTAAAGGAAACAGCCGTCGGTTTAATTTAGGTACCATCCGGGCATTTGCCTGGAGGAGAAGTGGTAAACCACGGAAGACCACTTCGAGGATGACTGAGGTGGGAATCGAAACCCCCTCTACTCAGTTGACCTCCCGAAGGCTGAGTGGACCCTGTCCCAGCCCTCGTACCACTTTTCAAATTTCATGGCAGAACCGGGAATCGAACCAGGAACCTTCTGGGGGTGGCAGCTAAGAACTAGATTTATACCTTTCAAAAGCAAAAACAATGCATTTTGTAATTATTTGTGGATCTTGTGTGGAAGTTGGCAAACATAGTTCCAAAGTTCATTCCATTTGATGAATCAAGGGAACTTCTGCAATAATAACAAAAATAATTTATACATAATATATGAATTTCATTTTGTATTTTCGTGGACTGAGATCAGAATTAGTACAGGCATCATGAACTGGGAAAAGCGCAAAGCATAGATCGACATTTTCCACCACCTCGACAGTTTTTCTCTTCTCCTGTAAAAGTTAGAAATTGTCAGAAGTCCCCTTTTAAAATCAAGGGATTCATTTGTTGGCTAGGGTTATCTTTCCCCTGCCAATCATGTTAATTAATTAAAACTGAAGTCTAAATAAAATCTTTCAAGTCTGTGACAATGTCTTTTTATTTTCAAATAGTCTTTTATTTCCTTTAATATAAACGTTGGGAAGGCCCTTGAAAGATATAGCAATAGCACTACTGTGAAATAATGAACTCTCTACTGTCTTGGTATTTAACTTAGGTACTTCCAGTCAACCGTGTATTATAGAATTCTAACAGAAAGAGAGATATTTCAAGGGAGGAAATCAGCGTGTTTAAATTTTGCTGCTCCTTTCTGGTGAGGAGAAAGTTGAGATAGTTATAATTTTTGTTCTGGAGGCAATTTTGAATAAACGTTGACGCCAGGAGGGAATTGAGTGTAATCCAGGTATTTTGCCTGTACAAGTACGCAACAAAACGATTTCTTCGTTTCATTACCTCCTTCCAAAGAATCTTCGATTTTTGCAATTTAATATTATTATTATTATTATTATTATTATTATTATTATTATTATTATTATTATTATTATTATTATTATTATGCTGTTGGTTTAACCTCGCAGTAGCACATCGAAGAGTTTCGGCGACGCGAGAATAGGAAAGGGCTAGGATTGGGAAGGAAGCGTCCATGGCCTTAATTAAGGTACAGCCCCCATATTTGCCTGGTGTGAAAATGAGAAACCATGGAAAATCATCTTCAGCGTTGCCGACAGTGGGATTTTAACCCACCATCTCCCGAACTCAAGCTCAGAGCAACGTGACCGAAAGAATCCTCTTTTTCCCCAACTCTACTGAGCACATCGCCATGAAACATTTTTGCCGTCTAGGGCATTGTTTCTTTCTATTCATCTCTAACACATATTTATATTCTACCGCTTTTCCCACATCTCTGGGCTCTCAGGTGTGAACATGTGAATTTGGCCATGTTTTACGGCTCGATGCCCTTCCTGACACCATTCCTATAAGGAGGGATGTAATCGCTATTGCGTGTTTTTATGGTGTTTGGTACTGTAGCGTGTTGTCTGAATATGGAGAGGAAAGTTTTGGCACAAACAAAAACAATTCCCAAGTGAGGAAAATTAATCAGACGCGATTTAAATCCCCGACCCGACCGGGAATCGAAACCGAGACTCTCGGAACCGAAAACTTAACGCTGACCATTCAGCCAAGGATTTGTCTCTAACACTACAGCTTGAATGTCTCTAATTTCCTCTCTTTTAATAGTTGCTAATAGTTTATATTTCTGAGCCACAAAGGGTAACGCTCCAGATGTAAATTTTTCACTTCCATTAACAAGCAAACATCAGCGTTTGTCCGCTGCAATATTCGCTCTACGAGGAGTATATCCTTAGATCGAGGGGACAAACACTAAGTGTGCTGTATTACAAACCAATTTGCAATATTATTCCTTCCATTACAGAGTAGACTAGGTAAAATTGGCTCGGAGATGCTAAACTTTTGTGACTGATAGCAGATACATAGAAGTCCTGCATCGGCCACAAGGTAAATCATTGCTCTCGAGTTAGTTTTGAATCAACTTGTAGAATTGTTAATCAGACATGCTATTGTGAAGCTTGGAGTTTCCCACCCAAAGAAGTCTCGGCCTACTTTTGCTAATATCGATTGAAATAATTCAGAATTTATGTTGGCGGTACGAACAAACTTTACGTAAGCTATTCTAC
The DNA here is from genome assembly GCF_040414725.1 of Anabrus simplex. Lineage (NCBI taxonomy): Eukaryota > Metazoa > Arthropoda > Insecta > Orthoptera > Tettigoniidae > Anabrus > Anabrus simplex. Next base: position 60,448,703 of record NC_090273.1, on the reverse strand, counting down.
AGTTAAAGGAAGGATATTAGATATGTAACATATAGCCAACACTCGGTAACGGTACACTAAGAACAGGAAAGAGTAGAAGGGTTGAATGGGAAAATATGTTGTGCGCTTCGGCAGGGCCAAGAGAGATAAAGTTACATTTTTACGAGACCTTCTGTTGCGTGTATTTCCTCGAAAGGGATATCAGATTTGTTCGATTGCTTTATTTGGCTTTACTGGTTAGTGAGATGCTAATTACGACTTTGATACTTAACAAACGATATAATTTATTCGGTGGTTCTCAAGAGACAAAGAACTTTCAAACAGTTATCATATTTATGATAATATCAACATAATTCAAACACCTTTGTATGAGAGTGTTCCTATGACAGGAAGAGACTGAGCGAACTGGCTGCGTGGTTTTGGTGATGTAGCTGTAAGCTTGCATTCGGGAGATGGTGGTTTCGAACCCCATAATCAGTAGCCTTGAAGGTAGTTTTCAGTGTTCTGTATTGCCCCATCTACCCGCTCTAACTCAGCGAGCATACGAGAGATCCCAAGGTGGACCAATCGTTTGCAAGCTGTCCCAATTTTAGAGGCATTTAAAGGACAACAACACAGAAATAAATAATTTAAAACAGGCCTGACATTTATTTTAAAATATGCACATAACAAAAAGCATGATTTAACAAAAATCGTCTCTCGCTAGACGTTGCTTGATTAACTCATTAACCTTCGTTAACCTTAATTAAGGCCTTCGCCGATTCCTTCCGACTTATAGTCCTTTCCTGCCGCATCGTCGCCATAAGACATTGGCCTATCTCTGTTGGAGCGACGTAAAACAATTAGAAAAAAACATTAAAACGCACGAAGTAAAAAAAAAATGTGCTGTATATTTATTTATGTTGAAGCGCCGGTGGCTCAGGCGGCAGCGCGCTGGTCTCTCATCGCTGGATACCGTGGTTCAAATCCCGGTCACTCCATGTGAGATTTGTACTGGACAAAGAGGAGGCGGAGCGGTTTCTTCTCCGGATGTTCCGGTTTTCCCTGTCATATTTCATTCCAGCAACACTCTCCATTAACATTTCATTTCATCTATCAGTCATTAATCATTGCCGCATAGGAATGCGTCAGGCTTCGGCAGCGGGCACAATTTCTATTCTCGCCGCTAGATGGGGGCTTCATTCATTCCATTCCTGACCCGGTCGAATGACTGGAAACAGGCTGTGTATTTTCATTTCCGTTTATTTAAATTGATACAGACTACATCCTTACAGACAAAACAAAAATATATTAATGCAGAAGCAGAATAATAATAAGAAAATGTACAAAATTATCTTAAGCCATCTTCCTGAATGAGTGACATTGTTGAAGGAAATCATACAAGACACCTAAATATTTTGTTTTGTCATTCGTGTTCTATCACTTAGAACTTTGGTAAGACGCCAAACATGTGTATTTTTATATCAAGTTGCCTTACGTCACAACGATACAGATAGATATTATGGCAACGATAGGATAGGAAAGGGCTAGGAGTGAGAAGGAAGCTGCCGAGGCCTTAATTAAGGTACAGCCCCAGTATTTGCCTGGTGTGGAAATGGGAAATCAACGGGAAACCACCTTCAGGGCTGCCGACAGTGGGGTTTGAATCCAGTATCTCCCGAATGTAAGCTCACAGATGCGCACCCCTAACCGCACTGCCAACTCGCTCGCTCTCAAATATATTGGAGAACTACTTGGGCAAAGTGTAAGGTGATTTATGACATAAATATGTCTTATGGTTTAGAGTGATCTGAAGAATTGCGTCACGAGATTAGCAATACAAAACGTGTGACGCGAGGTTACCTCGCAACCGTGCAGGTTGTGATGTGAAGTATTGATGGATGATCATGAGTGAGAAGCATATAGAAGGCTGTTTTAATAAAAGAGACCTCATCTCATCATACACCAGAGAACGGATTATCTCATTCGTGGTAGTTTCCCACTTTCGATGCACTGGAATACTGCACTTGTCGACTCCAAGTTTCACTCAGATGTCTCTCGGAACCGATTCATTAGATGCACATAAACTAATCGTTAACAATAAATTTGAGTTTCATTTATTGAAAGACTTATTTATGATTTAATTTTCACAAAGGAAAGTTTGACACCTTTATTTGCTAGTAATTCAATGTCACATTAACGCAGATAAAGTTTCTAAGGCTCTATAAGATGACGATGGGGTAGGAAGGGACTAGAAACAGTAAGGAAGTTATCGTCGCCTTAATTAGGGTACAACCCCAGCATTTGCCTGGTGTGAAAATTGTGTCCCCCTCAAAATTGTGCTTTCCGTGTATATAATTATGTGTTTTCTAATAGTCGGTGTCATTCTTACATTATGTGTACAAAGTTTTGACTGTTGATTCTTTTGCGAAGTAATGCAGCTGTTATTATTATATTTAATGAAGATGAAATGACCATCTATGAGATAATTTATGAGGATAAATCAAGTATTTAAGGACAGGAAGGAGGTTCTTCCATGTATTTATTCTTGCGCAGGGACAATATATGGCTAATTTTATTATTTTATTTCTTCTTGCAGAATATTTCTGTTACGTCATCGTCATCGAAAATCCAGTAATTTAATTTTGTAAAAAAAATGTTTTTGAATTTGTAAATTTTTGTTTGCGTGGTGTTTTTAAAAGTAGGAAAGTTCACAATATGAAGATAAAGTTGGAATTCAAGGGAACAATTAGGGGCCAATATTCCTTTATAGGTAGGAGAGTTAGCGGTTGGAATAATTTACCAAGGGAGAAAAATTTCCAAATTCGTTACAATCATTTAGGAAAAGGCTAGGAAAAACAGTTAGGGAATCTGACACCTGGGCGACTGCCGTAAATGCAGATCAATATTGATTGATTGATTGATTGATTGATTGATTGATTGATTGATTGATAAAACTTTAAATTTCATTTTTTAGCTTAAAATGCTCCTGAAATTTTCAGGTAATATTTCAGTATGTACAGGAATTAAAAGTAGTTCTGTATTTTATTTCCAGTTTGATATTACCATCATGTATTAGCTCCTAAAATGGAAAAACTAGATATTTGCGTATTAAAAAGGAAATCTTGTATCTCGAATTGTTTATACCCGACTGCAAAACCCAGAGTTAAGTTTATGAGTATTTTTGACAAGTCTACCAAATTGCGGTACAGTCCAAAAATAGTTAAAAAGGAAATCTTGTATCTCGAATTGTTTATACCCGACTGCAAAACCCAGAGTTAAGTTTATGAGTATTTTTGGCAAGTCTACCAAATTGCGGTACAGTCCAAAAATAGTTAAAACTTTGCAGCAGGGAGCATTTTCCATGCAGCATATTAAGAAAAATTGTTAATAACGTTTTAACAAATTACACTAATCAACTTCAAATTTTGTGTCGTGCTATTGTTGATATATGCTTTGTTTTCAATTTGGTTGTGATAAGTGGTAAATTGTTGAAGTTTCAAATTTCAGCCATGATATCCCTTAAAAATCATCACCCCTACCTACAGTATGTCTAAGTGTCTGCGCCACAAAGGCTTGTTTTCGAATTCATTGCTACTTGACAAGTGGAACCGCTCCCATAAACTAGGCGAAGGTTGACAAATGGACGACAAATGAGCCATGTGCTAGGGTGGGCTGTCACTAGGAGCGAACAGATTGTGGCCAGAATAGCTAACCCTAACATCTGCCAACATTCCTCTGGTCAGGAGGGAAGCTGGGTACCACAAGAGCATGGGGTAGAAGTGTCAGACAACAGCCATGACGTAAGTGAAGCGTATGAAAAACTTTAATAATATTATTAATAATAATAATAATAATAATAATAATAATAATAATAATAATAATAATAATAATAATAATAATAATAATAATAATGATGTTGATGATGATGATGAAATGGCTCATGGCTTTTAGTGCCGGGAGATCCCAGGACGGGTTCAGCTCGCCAGGTGCAGGTCTCTTGATTTGACTCCCGTAGGCGACCTGCGCGTCGTGATGAGGATGAAATGATGATGAAGATAACATAGGCCTACATCCAGCCTCCGTGCCACGGAAATCAACCAATGATGGTTAAAATACCCGACCCTGCCGGAAATCAAACTCGGGACCCTGTGACTAAAGGCCAGCACGCTAACCATTTAGCCATGGAGCAGGATGTTCGCCTCTGAGGTATAGTGGTTAGTGTGATTAGCTGCCACCCTCGGAAGCCCGGCGGGCTCTGCTACGAAATTTGAAAAGTTGTACGAGGGCTGGAACGGGGTCCACTCAGCCTCGGGAGGTCAACTGATTAGAGGGAGTCCAATTCCCACCTCAGGCATCCTCAAAGTGGTTTTCCGTGGTTTCCTATTTCTCCTCCAGGCAAATGCCCGGATGGTACCTAACTTAAGGCCACGGTCGCTTCCTTTCCACTTCTTTATGTATTCTTCCAATCCTATAATATAATATAATATAATATAATATAATATAATATAATATAATATAATATAATATAATATAATATAATATAATATAATATAATATAATATAATATAATAGTAGTGGACCCGTGCTCCACAGCATTCCTTTTAAATAGGTCAGATAACTCGTCTTGATATGCCTGTCGCAGTCATTTTCCCTACCCTTTTCCATAGTTTTATGAATATTTAGTATCGGCAATGTAGTTTATAACACGTATTTCCATACAGTATTCTCTGTGTTTTGACCATTCGACCGTATCTGGATCTTAACATTTTCAAACTATCTTGCCCGAGATAGTGCACCATGCGATTGGCCGTGACTGAACACTGGTTCTGGTAAGTGGACTATCCACGTTTCAAACGTTTGACCCTGCGATTTATTAATGGTCATATCGAAGGCTAGGCGTCTTGATAAATTCCCGTCTGTGCGTACGTAGACTCTTTTCTCTTAGCAGCATGTAAATTATTAGGAACGCTCTGCCATCTCTTGAGTATATTCAGAAGCTGGGGAAGGTCATAGAATAACAGAGTATCTAGCAGAGAATAATATTCTTCCATTATAACAGGAAGTGTATACAAACATGGCTGCATACAGTGACATTACTAAGGATGAAAATCACATGTATCAGAGGTTACGTGCCAGATGCGACCGTGCCGGCTGCGACCCGGCCATTATCGTGCCAATAGCGACCGAGTTGATAAGCATCGTGCCGCATGCGACCCATCAATCACTTAGAATTGATCTGCATTAAGGGCTGTCACCAAGTGGCAGATTGCTTATAAGTAGCTAACTTGGTCTTTTCTAAAATAAAGGTCTGACACCATTGTTAGCAGGTTCGAGTGCCGTTGGTCAAAGGTAAAATATAATAATGTTGCTGGCTTTACGTCCCAGTAACTACTTTTATGGTTTACGGAGACGCCGAGGTGCCGGAATTTAGTCCCGCAGGAGTTATTTTACGTACCAGTAAATCCACCGACACAAAGCTGACGTATTTGAGCACGTTCAAATACCACCGGACTGAGCCAGGATCGAACCTACCAAGTTGGAGTCGGAAGACCAGCATCTCAACCGTCTGGGCCACTTAGCCTAGATGGAAAAAATCACCATCAGAATGTTGGCCGGCAGGGTAGGAAAGTTGGTGGCAGACAGTTTCTAATCACTAGATTGCATGCCAAAAGCCGGGATTCAAATCCAAACCTTTTCGCAGTGTTCGATTGGAGTGCGGGGATATGATGCTGTTGGTGGTGATTCGGCCGTCGGATGGCGACGTAAAGCATTGAGCAGACCCCTTGGTATTATTCGAGAGAAGTAGGCTACGTGCCGAAACCGGTTTCATCTCTCCCTACTGCATTATCATAATCCCACATCCAGACGCTCAGGCCGCCTAATGGTGTCAGGTAGAAAGACCTGCACCAGGCAAGGAATGGGAATGGGAAGGAAGCGGCCCTGGTCTTAATTAAAGTACAGCCCCGGCATTTGCCTGGTGTGAAAATGAGAAAACACGGAAAACCATCTTCAGTGTTGCCGAGAGGGGGATTCGAACCCACTATCTCCCGGATGTAAGCTCAAGGCCGCGCGCCTCTAACCGTATGGCCAACTCGCCCGGTGGGAAAAGACGTAAACGCATCACCATGTTTCGTGTTGTGAAACGAGTTTCCCCCAGAAGTGTTATGTAAAGTAGGGGCAGTAGCTGCTTATAGGACTTATTGAAATGGCATTGCACTTCGTTTAGCTTACCTTATCTTGGGTGATGACACAACTTATCAAATGATAATTTGCTTGTCAACGTCGGTCGCATCCGGCACGGTTACAGATTATGCGGTCGCTAGTGGTACGGGTCGCATGCGGCACGGTCACGTCTGCCACGCCACCGAATCAGAATACTAATGAAAGTGTTAGTCGCTTAGCAACCTGCTAAGTACAGAATGTATTGCGGGTTAGGGTAAGCCTTTGCCTGCAATTATTGGAGTGATAGTTTGATGATTTGATTTGAACTCAGAGACCTATCACTGTCTCGTGATTCACCGGAAGGTAATTTCGGGGAGAATAAAATAGAAATGAAGCAAATCGGTCCAGTAGAACGGACGGACGTACTTGTCAAAGCTGTTTTTAGTAAACTCTCTTCATATATTGTACCGTACCCAGGGGTAAATACCCTCTAGGACGATGCCTCCATACCTGTAAGAACATCCGACTAACTCAGGGTTGGGTAGAGTGTGGGTAGGTTGTCGGTTGGGTCAGGATAAAAAGTCGAAGTTCTACTCTAAGATATCAATCAACGACAGGAAATGGAGGTATAACACGAACAGTCATAGGGGGTAAGGTGGATTTATTGATAAATATCCCCGATCATATTACGAGAAAACAATTAAATCAAGAAAAAATAAATGTCAACATGAACTCAAAAATGTAGAAAATAAATGGAAATCAAAACGTTACTTGAATGATAAGACAAAATTTGACATCAAAAATCAAGTTCAAAAAAGAACATTATATACATCAAGACTGAGTTGCATCTTATAGTCCATTGTTTATATTGTCTGGCAACAAGTGTACGCAAACACTGACATGTGGTATTTCTGTATGGAGTTACACACTATCGCATCACAACGATACGGTTTCCAAATTTAAGTTAAATCCGAGAGTCGCCGAAATACAACTGTTAAATAAAAATTACATAATAAAGAAAAGTTACGACGAAAAGGAAAATAATTAAGACGCAATGGACGCTATGTAAGTTATGCAAAATACTAGGGGCATATCCTACACTATATTTGCAACAATTCAAATAATCAAACTAAACACATCTATTCATCGGATATCGAGTAAAGTCTTAAATGCTACACAGATTCTAATGTGAAACCCAATTCACTGCAAAAGATCTAGACAGAACTAGATAAACCATCAATACTTCAGCACTCGGGCTGTTCCCTTTTTAAAACAACGAGACAAGTATACAATCACAAATAACAATGTAAAACATCATCCTGTAAGGGAAAAGACATATAAATAACCCTTGATATCATGAAGAAAGCAATGGGCAACATTGCCTCCTTCTGCTGCATTTGAGCGCTCAACTGCGCGGTCATCCGTTATGTACTTCCGGGTAGATTACGAGCTGAAAAGAAATGTTGAACTCAACACTATGCTAAAGTTTTGATTCTGTCTCCCGCGGCTGTCACAGGGAAGTCTCGTCTCCTTCACGCCTACAGATAAACACAGGCCAGAAATCAGCTTGCCATGAGATAACGCCTTTCGCCGGCTACATGGAAACTCACGTATATTCATACCTTCTTAGCATGCTTTTACCATTGAATGTCATCAGACTCAATAGTCTGGAATTAATACTGTCCATTCTGATCACAATATACACTCAGAAGACACTTAGCAGGCACACACATCTGCACAATATTCTTTCTCTTGTCAGGCATACAATCATTCTGCATCAATACATTATAATTCGGCATGCAATTTTTATCTCATTATTTCTCATAAATCCCATTGGCCTTCCACATTATGAGACTCAGTTCGTGTCCTTTACAGACCATCAGGTAAAACAGAATCCAACTTAACTCAAAGATCTTATTTTAACAACGACGTTCTGCAGCTCTTTCAGTCAGCTTCCGTAAAATCATGCGTCATGCAGAAATCTATACCTGTCTCTCTGAATAACCGAAATGAAATGAACTAATACGTATGGAACGTTGTATAAAGATGAACCTGTCAATCTAGCCCTTCTAGCATATAAATATAAGGAAAACTCGTAATATACTATACTAAGTAACATGCGTAAATAAACAACAACTAATCCTATCAATCCCTCATTTTCCCAATCATCTAATCATAAAGCAAAATGAAAATAAAATAAACATGCATTATTCTCGTATCCGAATCTATCATGGTAACAAAATTAAACAAACACATGCCGTCAGGCTTACTTTACATGAAAATTAAAAATTCTATCTACACTGCCCTAGTACCTTAACATAATTTACATATCATGCCATAAATAACACATGCATCTTAACTGAATTCCATCCGACGACTCTCGAGATACCAGGATAGCAGCTTACATCCCCGCTGATTGAGGGATTTACTTCATGTTAATCACAGCATTAACATGTGAGAATGCACTTCTTTCTTCTGCATGCATCGCCATCATCTTGCTGGAAAATACTCCACTGGAACACAGAAGACTATGGTTGACAATATCTTCGCTGCTTAATGCTACGAGCCGAAATACCCTTTCTCTTTACAAGATCAGCTAAACACACTGATACATTTATCATACACTTCACTTAAAGTGTGAGAATACAGTTTTAAAAGCAGCACACGGTTCGCTACGGAAGTTCCCCGCGAATCGCGCCCGTTTCGAAGTAGTGAAACAATAGCACGTCTCCACTACACTTGCTACACATCGGTCACTAAGCACCGTCTTTATATATTGAAAGTAAACTCTGCCAAAATATACTATTCCATTTACTCAAGAACAGTAAAATCTTCCAACTGCACAATTTAAAATATCATTTAGAACCAGATACTGTTACTGGAATCACGATCACCAATTCAGAGTTTTTGCTTCCGCACTATCCAAGCATTTAACACAGAGTGACGCTCTCCAGAGCTAGAGTCACTGAGGAGGTTTTGGTGACGCCATCTCAATAATGGGGTTCCCGGGTGTCTGAACCAACCACCAATCAGAAAATTCGTCGTATATGATGACACAATATTATTTGTGATATATTTACAAAACACAGCTCAAACACTAGCAAATCGCTTCCACCAATTTTTATATTACTTTTCCAATTATATCTGACTTCTGAAACTGTGGAAAACCGATTACCTACAGAAACTGACTTTAGCAACTGAGCACGTTGGTCATTCTGGAATTAAGATTTGGCGCGGTGTAGCCTCCATGTTTCCCAAGTCCTTAGTTTCCCATTGGCTGAAATATATTGCTTAGTCAGCATCTACTACACGTGTCGATCCTTGCCAGCGCTTGGTTACGCCATACTTTCTCACGGTCATATGAAGCAATGTCCAGCGACTCACTGTCTTGCTCAACATCCGGTATCAACTATCTTGGGATACGATGCTTTAACATGTTAGACTGTAACTTTTATGAAGAAATTTTACATATTGGGTCAAATAATATTCTAATTATTATTATGGGCCGGCAGGATACGGCTCAATATCTTAATAATATAAGGGAGTGTTTGGCTTTCTGTCTGTGTGTGAGTGATGCCCAGCCAAATCTTCGGCACGCAAAGATCTGAAATTTCGAACATAGATAGATGGAAGGGGGCCCAAATGCACCTCGAAGCCGGATTTTTCCTTTTCGCTTTCGTTGGTGTATTATGAACAAAAAACCGTTGAAAATCGTGTGTTGTGATATACGTGCTGTAATCAAGATTAAATCCATAGATTCACTGTCGCTAGGCTACGTACATAAGACAGTAGGTAATATAAGTCAAGTAGCCATGTTAAGTCCATGGCGTAGAAAGCGGTTTTCGGTCCCATGTGGAGTGAGGGCATATGACTCTATTGATGGTGATTCGTTCATCGGCTGGGGACGAAAAGCCTTGAGGTATTCCACAGGAGTAGGCTATGTGCCGCCATCGGGTTTCATAATCTCCATTCCTACTATAATAGCACGTCATTCATTTAATCTCATTAACTCCTCTGATGAGATTGACGTCAGGAAGGTCATCCGGTCGAAAAAACTCGCTACGAAGGTTAATCTCTCTTTATACCCAAACCCCGTAGAGAAACGGGACAAGGGTTGGAGATACATTCAGAGGAAACATATAGGGCACAAGATGGATGATAATAAACAAGGAATAATACATATATCAGTCAAGGTGTCGTTTTAAGTCCGTGGTATAGGAAGCCATTAGAATTACCGCTTTTTCTACAAATTGACAAATCTATCGACACGATATGTCATTCAGATAAGGCTGTCAACTACACGATAGATCATTTGAACAACTTGGAGTCACATGTAGTACCTTCAAACATCTTGTAGCGGACGGTTGTGGCACCGATTATCCTCAGGAATATAAATCATTCTTCCCTCTGTAAAGGAACAGAACACTCAGTCAAGAAAGTGATGCCGAATATTATTGAAGCCACCATCATATCTGGACATGCCGCGGGGTAAATCCTCGGATTCAAATCATCCCTTCGATATAGGATTTCAATTTAGACGTCTGCAGTTCCCTGTTTGTATGAGTTTCGCTATCTACATCAACAAGGCGCAAGAACAGTCACTTAAAGTTGTAGAACTTCATCTTCGGAAATGGTGCTTCTCCTACGGTAAACTGTACGTGGGTTGTCCAAAAGTTGGAAAGGCAAACACACTACGTATCTTAGCTCCAAATGGAAGGACGCTTAATATAGTTTATCGGAAGGTCTATAAGGAGAACAATGCGTTGCCTTTTATATAATATTGCCTTTTATTATATTGTTTTAATATTATTTTATGCCATCCACCAACCACGTTTCTTAAGTATTGAAAGTAACAATATTATATTAAAAATAAAATAATGTATTTCATGCAATTTAAGAAATATATCGTCGTTGCCGAGACAAAACCTCATATGTGATAATATTTTTGGAGATATACTGACCCGCAGCACATACATTAAGAAGAGCGAGAATGCCTTGACCACATTCACACAATATTGCACCTTAGATGACAGAACCTTACCGGCCAATGTTCTAAGCTAAAATATTTCACATAGGAGGTTTGGTCCCGGCAACGACGATATGTAGCCTACTTTTTATCTTGCTTTAAAATAAAGTGGTCTAAAAACAGCTAACGGTACATGCCGCAGGTACATGCTAGTATAATATATAGGGCTATATAGCTCTATTGACCCAGCCCGTTAGAAGAAGCGAGAACAATATATTGTGGTACCGTGTATAAACACTAACTTAGGACACTTGCATGGTCTCAAATTTGAAGAATCTTGGCAGTAAATCTGTCAACAAATTATGCAACATTACTTAAACTTTCGCAGCCTACTGTTTAATGAATGTAAATAACTTGCCACTATATATCACTTTAATTGCTGGTACTGTTGGTCATAAGCGGAGGATGTTAAGATCTCACATTAAATGTGTAAATATTTACGGGACACTGGCATTGAGTTACCTCCTTTGTTTAAAGAACGGCTTACATATCATAAGGACACCGCCGTTGGTTATGAAGCCTTGAAACGTAGGAAAATAAACTTTAGAAGCTCTGTTCGCTGACTCTGTCCGTCAAAGAGTTCAGCATTCCCCTTCCTCGAAACACACATGGAACTGTCTCCTAGAATGGGCCATAAACGTCCTCTCTAAACCACATCAATAAACCTCTCGACATATTTCACTGTATAATTATCCTTCGTAGAAAACATCACATGATATTTTGGTGTACTCTCACGCCAAAAGTCTAAAATTTATGTCCAACGTAGACTCACCATTAACGAACAATTTATTCACTTGATTTATATATTTAGTAGTGAATTTTCGTTTATTTCACTTTCTAATTACTAGAAGCTCTTCACAATTTAGAAGGGAATAGAATACTCCCATGCCTTAGTTTTGGATCACTTGAAACTGGGGAGAGAGTATTAATCTATTGTAATCCAAAGAGTTTTTTTATAAATATGTCTCATGGTTGGGGGTCATCTGAAAATATGCGTTTCGGAAGTTAGCGTCACAAAATGTGTGACGGAAACCTACCCTTAACAACTGTACAGGCTGTGATGTAAGGTATGGATGGATGGTCAGATAATGTTACCTAGCAACCGTGCAGGCAGTGATGTAAGGTGTGGATGGTGACAGTGTTACCTAGCAACCGTGCAGGCAGTGATGTAAGGTGTGGATGTATGGTGAGACAATGTTACCTAGCAACCGTGCAGGCAGTGACGTAAGGTGTGGATGGATGGTGAGACAATGTTACCTAGCAACCGTGCGGGCAGTGATGTAAAGTATGGATGGATGACTGAACAGTGTTATCTAGCAACCTTGCAGGCAGTGATGTAAGGTGTGGATGGATGGTGAGACAATGTTACCTAGCAACCATGCAGGCAGTGATGTAAGGTGTGGATGGATGGTGAGACAATGTTACCTAGCAACTGTGCAGGCAGTTATGTGAGGTACGGATGGATGGTGAGACAATGTTACCTAGCAACCGTGCGGGCAGTGATGTAAGGTATGGATGGATGACTTGACAGTGTTATCTAGCAACCGTGCAGGCAGTGATGTGAGGTACGGATGGATGGTCAGACAATGTTACCTTGCAACCGTGCAGGCAGTGATGTACGGTATGGATGGATGGTGAGACAATGTTACCTAGCAACCATGCAGGCAGTGATGTAAGGTATGGATGGATGGTCAGACAATGTTACTTAGCAACCGTGCAGGCAGTGATGTAAGGTATGGATGGATGGTCAGACAATGTTACTTAGTAACCGTACAGGCTGTGATGTAAGGTATGGATTGATGACCTTACAATGTTACCTAGCAATTATGCAGACTGAAGTGTAAGGTATGGATGGATGACCTGACAAAGTTACCTAGCAACCGTGCAGGCAGTGATGTAAGGTATGGATCGATGACTTGAGAGTGTTACCTAGCAACCGCGCAGGCAGTGAACTAGGTATGGATGGATGTTCAGACAATGTTACCTAGAAACCGTGCAGGCAGTGATGTAAGGTATGGATGGATGACCTGACAATGTTACCTATCAACCGTGCAGGCAGTAATGTAAGGTATGGATGGATGACCTGACAATGTTACCTAGCAACCGTGCAGGTTGGTGGTCATCTGAAATTAGCATCCGTTGATGGATGGCCATGACTGAGGGACATTAAAATTTACATTTAATCTAGACAGATAGATAAATAGATAGACATACAGATAGATGGATATGGTCTATTTTAACTAACAAAGTTAGGGACACATGTTCCTGTCTTACACTTAACCAGTGAAATACATAAAAAACAAAAAAGAAAAACAATAACATATTGATTGAATGAAAAAAGAGACTGAAACAAATTACTATCTATTATGCTATCCTACTGTACATAAAATATATATTATAATACACAATATAAATGAACATTTTGCTTCGTAAGTACAATCAGATAATACCTACGAAGAGATTAAAATACAATCAATTACAATAATAATATACTTCTGTGAAACTGTAACTTATGTAATATTGACGGCTATATGTACTTCCGGCCGGCCCCGTGGTGTAGGGGTAGCGTGCCTGCCTCTTACCCGGAGGCCCCGGGTTCGATTCCCGGCCAGGTCAGGGATTTTTACCTAGACCTGAGGGCTGGTTCGAGGTCCACTCAGCCTACGTGATTAGAATTGAGGAGCTATCTGACGGTGAGATGCCGGCCCCGCTCTAGAAAGCCAAGAATAACGGCCGAGATGATTCGTCGTGCTGACCACACGACACCTCGTAATCTGCAGGCCTTCGGGCTGAGCAGCGGTCGCTTGGTAGGCCAAGGCCCTTCAAGGGCTGTAGTGCGATGGGGTTTGGTTTTTTGGTTTAAATGTACTTCCACCGGATCAAGGTGTACAAAATCATAAACAGGGACGGCTGTAGAGTTCAGACGTTTTGTGGGCTCAAGGTGGGTGGAAAGTTCATCCAGCTGGGCAAACTTATAGCAAACCTCGAGATATCTGAACATTCTGAAGCCTGAGTATCGTGACGTGACACATCTATGTAGAGGACTTTCCTTTACCAATTGATATCCTTTCTAGTGAATAGCTTCTAGTGCTGGCAGTGCCCGAGGACATATGCAGTTTGCCATATCTGTAGCTGCTGTTCGCGGTACAGCCCATGGGGGCAAGCTACATGCACCGCTGTATGAGGGAGTAGGTGTACGCTTTAGGAATGGGAAGGAATCAGCCGTAGCCTTGACAAAGGTATCATCCCGGCATTTATCTGGAGGTGAAATAGGAAACTACGGACAACTATTTTGAAGATGGCCGACTGGAAATTCGAACCCACATCTCTCCCGAGTACAGAGCTAGCAACCCGGATTGGCTGTGCCACAACAAAAAGCAAAGGAAACATCAAGGCCATCTCCGTACAGGCCATGAAGGCTCTTGTTGGGGTGGAAGGTAAAGTCTCCCACTATACGCAACCTCGGTACTTGGTGGGGTAGAGTGGTTAGCTCTACCCCCGACCACCTTTGCTCCCAGGAATTAACCTGATACTCATATTTGGTGTAGGCTGAGTGGTCCTCGGGACCATTTGCACCTGCGGAAATGGAAATCTCGTTTCTTAAAATTTACAACTTCCTGGCCTTTACCGCCTCGGTAAAGTATGCTGAAAACAACAAGAAGAGGTTTAATATTTGTTTTGAAGGGAGAATCGCACTCAAAATAAACCGAGTGAGTGGGTTCGGAATATACTTTCTGCATCCTGAAGATTGTTTTGTCTGGTAAATTCTTGGGTGGGTGGGGGGGGAGGCTGTGCCTTAATTAGGACCACAACTGCTCCCCTCCCAGTTGTAGCCCTTCTTTATCGCATTGTTGCGGAAAACCTATCTACGTTAGTGCGATGTTGAGGCACTTTCTTTCGTGCCAGGGATAAAGAGTATACGGTAAGTCAAAAGCAGTTGCATTTCTAGACATAAAACTGAAGTTTTAAAAACAGAGACAGTATTAATTGTGGAGGGTTTCAAATGGGTACGCCGATATCAACATACCTCAGAAAATTGAATTTTCATTTTTTAATAGTCGTTTTCTTCTTCTAACAGTTCAAAATTAAATCAGTGACTTGTGGAATGAGGACCCGATATAACATGACTTATACTCTTACTCCCTGGCACGAAAGATATTTAGACTAATATTAACCATAGTTAAACGTACTATGCTGTGTGTTAAAAAAATGAACAATCAAAATACAAGCAGATAGAAATTATACGGTGGCGGCATCACCAAATCGTGTCCATCCTTCCCTCACGTCGTGTGGCGTAAATGACAGTGCCCTGACTCATAGACGATGAGCACGCACCAGTTCCAAAAACCATCAAGTGTTGCGAATTTGAAAATAAAAACAGCAGAACTTACCATATTGTTCCCGAGGAATAGCTCACGTACGAAAAGAAGGAATTATATTGAATGCCTCTGCGGTCTGTTTTTGGACAGGAATTTTCCTATCTCTTCGGCGTCTGGGCGTTCGGTGAGCGCCAATTTCCTGTATTGTTTTCAGGATTTCTAAACTCAGCATTTTCCAGAATACCATAATTACATTGTTCGACAGAAGACGACCAAATAAAATCATGAAATAAGGACTGTGTTAACAATGTGACCAAGCAAGTATTCTGTCATTCCTGTCATTATACAGTCATAAAAAGTGCAGTATTCTTTTTCTGTGGGCGAAGAATATTGCTTGTTGGACGATCACCCACTTATTTCACCTCTGACATCGTCACTGATCAAAAGATTTGTCAATACTTTCTGAATGAATCTATTTATTTCGACACTGTAAAGTTAATTCCCACCACCAGCTCTCCAAGTGGTAATAGCATTCAGTGTAGAGACATGAAAGGGAAGGGGGGGGAAAGACTTTTGGCCAGCATGAAATGCCAAAGACAGTGGGATGGTGTGTATCTGATGTTCGAAAACTGCATGCCAGAAGGGTACCCGTGTAGGATGTAATTGCACAAACTGAGTGACATGTGGTAAAGAATAGTACAGCTTATCAAATGAAACCATATCCGCACGGGCCATGAAGACCTCAGCAGACTTGGAAGGTAAAGCCCTCCGCGGCATTAAGAGACACAGGGTGGTTAGCTCTATTGTCGATCACATTTATACCCAGGAATTAATCTGATACTTATTTTCTGTGTGTGAGGTTGTGATTAGCGTAGTGGCTCAGCTGCTGGTTTCTTATCCGGAAGGATGGGGTTGGAATCTCGGTCGATCCTAGGTTCAGATTTCCATCTCGAACTTCTCGTGGCATCACGAAGGGCATCCAACCTTAAAACTCGGCCAAAATCAAAATGAACCTGGATGGCCCCAGTGGCCCCAGAAATAAATAGGATAAGCCGAAGAAAGAAAGAAAGAAAGAAAAATAATTTCTTTTGTGCACTGTGTGATTTTCGGGACTCTGCCCAGAATTGAAAGTAGGACTGCTAGATTACACGTCTTTATAACGGGGTTTCAAACCCTATTTCTTCCGAGAGAACTGAGCACGCCTTTATCATCACGACTACTCCGGTGAAGTAGCATCGTGTGTATTAATTTCATAAACTGAGTTAATGTGCCCCATAGAGCCGAAAAAATAGATAGATAGCAGATCGTTCATTGGAAATAGTTTATCTGTTAGGAAAGACATGTATGCGTTGAAATGTTTAAGATGGTTTGAAGTATAAAACACGTGAACTTTAATATGACTTTGTTCGCAAAAGGACAATAAAAAAGTAACTTATGTTAGGGTATGATAGTTTTAGGTTTCAAAACATTTAAAGACAACTACTTTCTATCAAACCACGAACATGTAGTAACTCTAATTATATAACTAAATATAATTACAAAATAACTAAAATATGTGGGTCCATTAGACCTTGAGCATACAAATTTTTCAAAATGGAAGGCTCTACAAGGCTATACGTAAGATGGGATCTTCATTATACTATGGAATATTAAAATATTTAGTGCCTTTCAGTTACAACTATGCTTATATTAGCCTAAGAAGTTCTGGAACAATCTGTTTGGCAATTGATCGACAGGTTTAGTTACATTAATGACATTAATTACATTAATTATAAAAATTTGTGTGGTTTTGTCCTTTTGCAGCATATCCGTATTACTCCATTGGCGTTTTCATATAATTTTTACTTTTGTTCACTTTTGTAGTGATATTTTGGATTGAATTTGAGTGTTGCTTAAAATAGTTTCCTCATTGATTTCTGATGGTCCCTTCGTTTCTAACCATATTTAATTTTATTACAAATAGCACATCGATAGAAATACTGTAGCAATAGCTTAGTGAACCAAGAACTGAATTTGGAGTATTGAGACAATTGTTTGCGTGTACATGTCTCGAACCTAAATTGGATAAGCAGAAAAATAATCATAAAATGAAGGAGTAGGATGATATAAATTTTCTCTCGGCAAAAAAGACGAGAACTACCGTACTTTATGTGCTATAGAGAGAAGAACAGCAGATCTTCAGAGATGTCACTGCCATATGATGTCCATTTCCTGTCTATCAGAAACTGGCTCGCCTTTGAAGTCTCTGCGTCCACTTCGAGTTGAGAGCAGAGAAAAAGGGGGAGGAAGTGAGTAGACGGAGTAGGGTGGGGAACTTGAAAGTCGTATTCGCTTGTTGTTTATTTCGAGGAAATATATCAATCATAGGATGCACAAAATGAAAACTAGAACACAAATATACATTATAGGAAAGAAAAACACAGAGCAAAATTTATTGACCGTAGGTCCCTTCTACGAAAGGAGAGGGCATCTTGATTTAATACGAAACATCCCCATTTTTGAACGGAAATTACAGAAAATAATGTAATTAAAGCACTGTCTGTTTATATTCTACTCTGGTTCATGAACGAATCAGAAGATGTTATTTAAACTGTTTATATTTAAATTAAACTTATTGCTTGCCATTTCAAAAATCAGATGGCCCCCAACCCCGTATTTTCTACTTATAAGTGTCCCGCATGCAACAGTGATGAATGGGATGCCTAGTCACTGGTTTACAAAGGAGCGCTACAATGTTCTGTATTTCGGATGTGAAATAAATAGCAGTCGTGTTACCACACGCGTTCTGTAACAGGGTGCATTTGTAAATACGTCAAAGATGCAGAAAATTAAGCTACTCACTACTTTATACTGTACACTTACAGACATTCCAATCTAGAAAATTTTGCTTGTATATGCCTTGATCGATCTGTTAACTCTTAACTGAAACTCTCCTCGGCAAAATACATGTACAGAAGGCAGGTGGCTATTTGCGAGCTTCGGTTGCATTCCGACCAGATTCTCCATGGAATAAAATTATATCTGTGCATTCGTTGTTGTTGAACACACCAGCCATCGTCGATATGTTGACAGCAACTGTAGTGTTGCTGTACCAAACACCAGTCTACTACTGAGCGTTCGAAAACGAGGCTTACTAACGTAATGGGGTGCATTTGACGGGTAGCGCCGAGGAACACTCAGCGAGCGGCCGTACGGTTGTTCTCCCTGACGTAAATAACTTGCAGGCAGTAAGACCCTACCCCTAAGAAAATCAGTTCTTAGATATTCCATTCATCATTAATACATGCGGAATACTTATAAGCAGAAAGTACAGCCCGGGCCACATGTTATATTTACAACTGATTCACACGATTTCAAAACTTTTACATTCATTTTTCCATTTTTTTTAGAAACTGCGAAAATCATTGTACGATTTATATTTTGATGCTTATACAAGTTGACCAATTATTTATAAATCAACTGTTAATTTTAAACCAACTTCAAGCATAAAACAGATAATTGTGTAATACTTGAATAAGAACTTCGTGTTTAAATGGAGAAGAATACTAGTTTTGATCTATTAATATCGATAAGACAAGATTTTCAAATACGCCAAAGATGCAGAAAATTAAGCTACTCATTACTTTATACTGTACGCTTACAGACATTCCAATCTGGAAAATTTTGTTTGTATGTGTCTTGATTGATCTGTTAACTCTTAACTGAAACTCTCCTCGGCAAAATACATGTACAGAAAGCAGGTGGCTATTTGCGAGCTTCTATTTGCAACTATGCCTATCTCTTTTAGGACGGTTTATTGCATATTTAAAGCATAATTATTAAAAATATTACAACAGTATTAATCATTAAATTAAAGGAAATAACATTAAATCACTTTCAGGTAGGTATTATGTCTATAATCTTAGTGCATGAAGTAGTATCCAGTTCCTACCAATGGCAAGACGAACTTCACACAAGATTAGGCCCCCATTGGCTATACCTGGATGAGGTGTATTCTGCTATGTCAATACATACAAGGCGACTTTAGAAGTGTCATTTATATTACAATCATGATTTCGTCCAGGAGTAACTGACTAAATGTTGCATGTACATATTCAGGTCCCGCTCGAATCAAAGAATACATGCAATCGTAAGCAAATTTTGATTTGGGATGTATACGGTGAGTTCTGAAATTATGTGACAAATTTACTTTATAAATTGCCATTCCCATAAGAAACTGCCCTAAGTTAGTACACAGTATCCAATAAGGTAGGGGTGTATTCTGCCCGAAGGCTAGTCCGAACCTCCACACAGGTGCGCCTGAGCCGGAGTTTACGTACGGTAGGGTGGGCAGTTCCTTTCCGCTCCTCCATTCCCTTAGCCCCCACCAACAGTGCGTGGCAACCCATCCAAAACTTGACCATGCCTAATGTTGCTTAACTTCGGGGATCTCACGGGATCCGGTGTTTCAACATGGCTACAGCCGTTGTCAATATTTAATATATTGAATTAAATTAATAAAACATGCTAGGATATAAGCTCATACGGCGTTACAAAGTATGAGGAATATAGAGTATTAGATGTTTCTGTAAATAAACTACGCTGTCAACAGAGAGACACATACAGCAGAACTAACGCCAAAGTTCTGGGCTAGTGTCACGAAGGTAAAGAATGCGCTTTAAAAATTTGAATTTCGTCAGTTACTTGTACCAGAATAGGCCTATATTATTTTTTGTAGAGTCGAAAAGTTTCGAAAAGGAATCTTTAATACAAGGTTGCCTCAAATACTGATCCAGAATAATTGGTTGAACACTCTTCTTCTTCTTCCAAGGTTTAGGTCCAGTTACCAGCAGCAGATGCCTGAAACCAAATAAATAAATAAATAAATAAATAAATAAATAAATAAATAAATAAATAAATAAATAAATAAATAAATAAATAAATAAATAAATAAATAAATAAATAAATAAATACATAAATAAATAAATAAATAAATAAATGAACTTTATTGCGCTTTATCCATAATTCGAAGTAGCATAGATTGCCAAAGCTTACGATACAATTACTTCAAGATATGAAGTATATGAATTATATAACCCAATAAAAATAACATAAGTGTTATGACTAAAGATAACAAACTTAAAACAAAATTCATTTACATAAGACACTGATGCCTAAGTGATATTAGAAGTACTATAAATTACATTCAATTTTATTTGTAGTGAAACCGTACAGTGTCCTGTACAGCTCATTGGAAGTATAGGTGCCGTTCTACTTCATTAAAATCACTCCTAAAGGTCGCGTCATTGGTAGTAGTATGGGCGATGGGGATCGAGCGGCGTCCGGCCAGAATGGAACCCGCGAAAGAGCGCCTGGAAAACAAAGGGAAGACAGAGCAGGAGCCAAGCCCCCGCGAAAATACCCTCTCAACTTGCAGAGAGAGCTAGAAGAGGACGCGATGCTAGAGTAGTCATATACGCCCCGAGGTGTGGCTTAGCTTCCCAGAGTTCCAAACTAACATAAGGAACTTCCGGTTTTTTATGCACGTGTTACGGGTGCCAACGTTGGATTTTGGCGCGTAAAAATGGGATGATATTTTGATCCAGACATATGAAAATTATGTGAGACACACCATTGAATAGAGCTGAATTTTCTGCGTTTCCCAGACTAAAAATATGTAATAATTTATTCAGGGGAAGAAATGAGGTCACCAGCTGTCCAGATGTAACAGATTACAAACACATGTGAATACAACAGCGTCACCCAAGCCAAGAGTCGCGCTCAAAGATGACTCCACCCCCCAAGGGACGCTGATGAATTAATCAAAAGCGGGAAGCAAATTGCATAAAAACTGCCGATCGTAGGTCCAGCACGCCTTGCTCAAATGAAAGAGGATATAGAGGGCCACAAGATGCACTATTTAAAAGTCTTCAATTCTTGGTATGAAAGGAGCTCTTGTCCTTAATGAACCGTGAACGTTTACGCTCCCAGGCTTCCAGCGGGGAAAATAATATAGGCCGGGCTGGCCATCGCAGAAGACAGTCTTTGCGGGTCGTTGAGAAGGGACAGTGTGTCCCGTGGTGCTCCAGTTTTACAGTCCGAACCCATTGACCGCTTACTAAGAGCGTTATTGTGTCCGTCGCGGTAATGAAGTACAAAGCCTTTGTGAAGTGTAAACGGGAGGCCAAACGAGCCTAGGTGAATTGTCTCTGTGCCGCGTGTCAAATTAGTTAATCCGCGAGCATAATTTACAAACGAATAGCGGAAGTCGGCTAAAACAGTGCCGGCTTAAATGAGTCAATGATATTAATAAATTGGTATCACCCAAAGTGTTACTCTGAATCCGGGTGCTCGAGTCTCGTGAGCCACCCGATCCCTGCTGTGAACGCGCCCGCCGTGATTTGAAAGACCGGCTTATTCGTGGTGTAAACTCTGGAAATAGAGGCCGTGTGACGAGCGGTGAAGTGTTACCCATTTTGGATTACTGTAAGATTTCAGCTGTGAACGAGTTCCCCAGGATGTCGGACTTGTATGGATCAGGGATGAAGGACTGCACGCCCGCCACCAGCCCCGGGGTCATGCAGCACTAAACTCCACCATGGGTCTCCCGTGGAAGGAAAAACAACGGCCACCAAACAGATGAGTGATGTCCAAATCTAATTTCTTAAGCATGATAATGTAACCGGGGATAGGATTAGCTTTCTTTTGTAAATATCAAAATGTTGTAAGATAATGCATGTCCTAATATGGAGATTTTATTGATCTTTATAATGTTGAAGTAAATTCAAGGGAGCTGAATTCCCGGACGAACCATTTTTTTCTTAATGATTAGCTTATCGTGAGGGTTATATTTTTAGTAATATGTAGAATGTCCTAGCAAATATGGGAACAAGGTTAGGAGAATATTTGAGTTCCCCTTAGGGGTGGCTGGAACAATAATGCTGGCGAGCAGGGAAAACCATGTCAAAATGTTGTTAGTTACTGTCCCACGTGGCTATCGTATATGCCGGGGAAACTCATGGGTCAGTCAGACAATGCATGCCTAGCTTACACATATAATCAGTGCATGTACAGCAAGAGAGAAGAAACCCCGACCGGGAGAGGTATATGCTGTGTTATTTAGGTAGTTGTGAGAGACCATTTGCTAGTCTCCCTTGATTTTTGATTAATTGGCCAGAATGTCCGAAGTATTTTTTTTCAATCCATAGCCGGGGTGAGACACAGAGGCAGGAGTCTCTAATCTTTGGTCAAAAGATTTAAACATATGTATATTTCCTGTGCGAGGAACGAGGAGTATGGAAAAAGTGGACTGAGGAGTCATGAGAGACCTATGCCCAAGGAAAGAAGATACGCGATATGAGACGTAATGAGAGGGCCGAATGCCCGAGGAATTTACGATGAGATGAGTTAGAAGTGATCATGCCCACAGTCGGCGTTCAGCGGTAATAATGAGAAGGGAGAGAATAAAAGTGTATTTCTTGGGAACTCAGCGGTAAGATGATGTAAACAAATGAAATGGGCCAGGGATATGTGCCCCGGCTGGCCATGGTAATTGAGAGGGGTCAAGAATCTGCCGTGGCTAATGAATGAGTGATGGCTGGAGTAGCGAATGACCTTCCCTTCTTTTTTTGTGAGTGTCTGCTCCTCGTCCCTCACGACAGAGCTGGTCCCGCTGTGCTATTATAGTTAAGGTTTGAGGCTATGGGCTTCCCCCGTAAATTACTGTTGTGTAAATGGTTCAACTAAAACACTGCCGGCAATGATAATATCACGCTGAGTTAGAAGGTATTTAATAAATAAGTAGGGATCTCCACCAGATATCCGGTGATATGAGACTGTAGCTAGTCTAGGGATTTTCAGAAATCCACAGTACCTCTCGGTCGGGAGTCGGCCAGTTCGACCCTGGATCACGATGGCGCCCTTGAGCGAGCTGCCCCAAGCTTGCGCCTTGGGCCGGAGACAGTGATAACCATGCAGTTTCTTTCTAGGAATGGCTCTCCTTTATGCATGAAGTGTATATATATATATATATATATATATATATATATATATATATATATATATATATATATATATATATATATAGATCTGTGTATGTTTCGTAATTATGTGCATATATTTTTGAGTTCAAACAGAACCTTTGTACAACGTTGCGTGGTCTTGGTGATAGATGAGGAAGTCCGGGGTTTAGCTAAATGGTATGTGTGTTTGTTTGTGTATTATGCAAATGTTTCTTTTAATATGGTAATTATGTAGCGTAGGCCCCGGTTATTTTCGTGCTAAGAACAGGAAGTAATATGTGAGTAGGGACATCAGATCATCTCACGGTGTGATCGGCAGAATAATATAAAAAATGTCATGAACGGTATGAACTAATGAGGAAAGATGAACGATAGAAATCGCAAAACCTCAATTACACCGTTATGCAGACGACGCCCATGGGCGATTCATATTTTAAAGTGATCATTATTTTCTTTTCCTCCCATATGCGGAGAGTTCATTGTATAGAGTTGTATCAATTTCTTTAACATGTCATATTTGAATAAATTAGTATTCGTAACCCCTATTTTATGATTCTTGTCATTTGTAGCAGTGCTAAGCAGTATCCAGTAGGCATTTGAACCCAGAGATCCTACTTTCATATTATATACATAAGGCTCCATCTTAAGTATTTGTTTCTTTTTTTTTCTTTCTTTCGGGCCAGCACAGAAAGTAGGAAGGGGAGCGGTTCGAAGATCGTTAAGCAATTCGACCCGCTCTTCAATCCAATCTCATCCGTAGGTGTTTACCCCGTTACGTGGAGGCATTCTTATGCGTGGGTCATCCATTCGAGGCCCGGAAGGGTGTAGTAGGTTGTAAATATGCAGTGAACACCAAATGAGAGTTTACGACGAACTCAGGCGAGGGGCGTATAGCGAGCTGAGGGGAAGACCATGTTGTGTTTCCCAAGAATTCTACCAATAGTTCCCAATGAAGACAGCCACTGTTCTCGTCAAATACAAGGAATTAGAAAACAGCCTCATTATCATAAAAACAGGAAAGAAATTAAAATCAGACAATGATTTTCCACTCCTTACTGTAATGTTATAGCAACTGCTGTAATAATTTCCCTTTTCGTTTATACAGACTTGATATCTTCGAAGGAAATTCTGTAACATGCGCCGTAATTCGCCTTCTGTTATTTCACTTATCACTCTCCTGAATTCTTGCCCACTTATCATCAAGTTTTTCGTCTGTTAAAATTCTCTTTTATAATGGTCCAGTTGGGCACCACTTTTCAAACAAAACGCAGACATATGATTTTGATGGTATACAACATTTCGGAAATATTTGCAATACTTCCGCACACACTTGTACGGTTTATTTTCCAAATGATACGTTCCAACGATAAACACGAGTTACTCAATGGGGTAAATGAAATGGCGTATGGCTTTTAGTGCCGAGAGTGTCCGAGGACATGTTCGGCTCGCCAGGTGCAGGTCTTTCGATTTGACTCCCGTAGGCGACCTGCGTGTCATGATAAGGATGAAATGATGATGAAGACAACACATGCACCCAGCCCCTGTGCCAGCGAAATTAACCAATGATGGTTAAAATTCCCGACCCTGCCGGGAATCGAACCCGGGACCCCTGTGACCAAAGGCCAGCACGCTAACCATTTAACCATGGAGCCGGACGAGTACTTAGCCATGATGAATAATCGTTACTGTGCAGTTTATAATCACTATCACTGAGAGAGTCAAGTAAATCACGTCTCTCACTAGCACAAGTACAGAGCTCTACTAACGGCCGAGCCTTACAGAACAGAGGATGGGACAAAGATGCTGCCCGTCCCTTGAGTGGAGGAATACAGCCTGCTCTTGCCGTCGTTTTGCTACATAATTTATTAATTATTATTTCAGATTTTAAAGCGCAAGAGCAAGGGGAACTCGGATGGCTATGATGTTTCCAGGATACACCACAGTGAGATGACATTTCATCGTACCCTACTAATCTATTTTTTACTTTTTTCCTTCATATTTTATGTTTGCTGTGAATGAAATGAAATGGCGTATGGCTTTGAGTGACGGGAGAGTCCGAGGACATGTACGGCTCGCCAGGTACAGGTCTTTTGATTTTACGTAGGCGACCTGCGCGTCGTGATGAAGATGAAATAATGATAAAGACGACACATACACCCAGCTCCCGTGCCAGCGAAATTAACCAATTATGGTTAATATTCCCGACCCTGCCTCGAATCGAACCCGGGACCCTGTGACCAAAGCCAGCACGCTAACCATTTAGCCATGGAGCCGGACAGCGGTGAATGATGTTACGTAACGAGGAAGTCAGCTGCTTTTACACCGGTCTGTTTCCAGACCAATTTTACTTTACGGGAGTGAAAGCTGGGTGGATTCAGGATATCTTATTCTTAAGTTGGAAGTAACAGATATGAAAGCAGCGAGAATGATTGCAGGTACAAACAGTGGGAACGATGATAGGTGGTACTTGGAACGAGAAGATAAAGGATAAATTAGGAATGAATTCGATGAATGAAGCTTGACGTGTAAACC
Organism: Anabrus simplex; assembly: GCF_040414725.1. NCBI lineage: Eukaryota > Metazoa > Arthropoda > Insecta > Orthoptera > Tettigoniidae > Anabrus > Anabrus simplex. Next base: position 60,422,703 of record NC_090273.1, on the reverse strand, counting down.
GTGCTTCGGTGCTGAAATGGCGTATGTCTTCTGGTGCCGGGAGTGACCGAGGACAAGTTCGGCTTGCCAGGTGCAAGTCTTTTTAATTGACTCCCGTAGGCGACCAGTGCGTCGAGATGAGGATGAAATGATGATGAAGACGACACATACACCCAGTCCCCGTGCAAGCGGAATTAACCAATTATCATTAAAATTCCCGACCCTGCGGGGAATCGAACCCGTAATCCCTGTGACCAAAGGCCAGCACGCTAACCATTTAGCCATGGAGCCGGGCAGGATTCGGTGTTGGGGTGCTGGGGTCATGTGAGGCGAATGGAGGAAGATCCGTTACATAGGAGGATAATGGACTCTGTTATGGTAGGATTCGGTTTTTCTCGATTTAATGATAAGAGGTATAGAAGTAAACGAGGTCACAGAACTAGTTACAAATATAGGTTTGTGGCAGCGGTTAATACATTCACAGGGGCTTGCAGACTGAATGCTGAAAGGCATAACAGTCTAAAATGAAGATGTATATATGATGCTCATGTTTTAAATGTGTCTATTATTCGAGAAGAATTCGTCATTTTTTGTTCTTTCTAGAAAATTTGTCGAATTTATTGTAGTTTATGCATATAAGTCCATTCAATAATAACTCATCAATATCGCTTAATCTTTGTTTTTAACGTCACCATAAGACCTATCTGTGTCGGTGGGATGTAAAGCACTAGCAAAAAAATCTTTGTTTTTTAACATCTTCCATCATTTTATTGTACTGTCCGACTCGTTGGCTGAATGGTGAGCGTACTGCCCGGTTCACAGGGTCCCGGGTTCGATTCCCGGCCGGGTCGGGGAATTTAACCTTAATTGGTTGATTCTAATAGCTCTGGGGCTGGGTGTGGGTGGCGTTTCAACATTAGAAATCATCCTAGGTACGACCCTCATTTTCACAGACGTTCAGGTCATCTAACAGGCCGTCTACGAGAAAAAGACCCGTACCAGGCCTCTCCGGAGGCCATACGCCATTATTATTATTTCATTGTACTGTACATAAGCCAATTTCCTAAGACAGTTTCAGATACCACCTGTTTACATGACTTCCTTCATATTATTTCCAATCCTTTGGTCTACTCGTATCTTAACAGTTTTTTTCGACTGAGACTGAAACCGGGAAATCTATATTCCTCTTCGTTCCATCTGCATTCCTCTGCTCTCAGATTCTATCGCGCTCATCTGGTGCAGATATAGAGGAACATTTGACTTCTTCTTCTTCTTCTTCTTCTTCTGGAAGTGCCGTATTCTCAATGAATGTTGGCCGTCGATCTGGTCCAGGCCTCTCTAATAACAGCTACACTAAATAAGCCAGATGATGATGAACTGGACCACTGGCGGAGGTTTCCTAACAAGGAAATGCGTCGTCGTCCAGGGCTTCTACTTCCATTTCATTTTCCTTGAAGTATGAGTTGTTGGAAGTAGTATTTCTCGTTAGGTATAATGTGGCCAAAGTATGCTGTCTTTCTTTCTTTGCTGGTACTCGTTACTTCTAAATTGTTCTTTCATGCGCTGCAAAACCACGTTGTTCGTTACGTGATACAACCAAGATATTCTGAGCATATGACGATAACACCAGAGCTCAAAGGCATTCAACTGTTTAATTATTACGGCTGTGAGTGTCCAAGCCTCTGCACCGCATTACAAAATGGAAAATACATAACATTTAAGGACTTGGGTTCTAAGATGAAGGTTTAAGTTCAGATTACGTAATACTTTCTCAATCAATCAATCAATCAATCAATCAATCAATCAATCAATCAATCAATCAATCAATCAATCAATCAATCAATCAATCAATCAATCAATCAATCAATCAATCAATCAATCAATCAATCAATCAATCAATCAATCAATCAATCAATCAATCACCATTTATCTGCATTTAGGGCAGTCGCCCGGGTGGCAGATTCCCTATCTGTTGTTTACTTTGTCTTTTCTTAAATAATTGCAAAGAATTTGGAAATTTAATGAACATCTCCCTTGGTAAATTATTCCAATTCCTAACTCCTCTTCCTATAAACGAATATTTGCCCCATTTGTCCTCTTCTTGAATTCCAACTTTATCCTCATATTGTGATCTTTCCCACTTTTAACAACACCACTCAAACTTATAAGTCTACTAATGTCATTCAACGCCATCTCTCCACTGAAATGAAATGTCGTATGGCTTTTAGTGCCGGGATATCCCAGGACGGGTTCGGCTCGCCAGGTGCAGGTCTTTTTGATTTGACTCCCGTAGGTGACCTGCGCGGCTTGATGAGGATGAAATGATGATGAAGACAACACATACACCCAGCCCCCGTGCCATTGAAATTAACCAATTAAGGTTAAAATCCCTGACCCGGCCGGGAATCGAACCCGGGACCCTCTGAACCGAAGGCCAGTATGCTGACCGTTCAGCCAACGAGTCGGACATCTCTCACTGACAGCTCGGAACATACCACTTAGTTGAGCAACTCGTCTCCTTTCTCCCAAGTCTTTCCAGCCCAACTTCGCAACATTTTTGTAACGCTACGCTTTTTTTCTGAAATCAGCCAGAACAAATCGAGCTGCTTTTCTTAGATTTTTTCCAGTTCTTGACTCAAGTCATTCTGGTGAGGGCCCCATACCCTGGAACCATACTCTAATTGGGGTTTCACCAGATATTTATATGCCCTCTCCTTTATATCCTTACTACAACCCCTAAATACCCTCATAACCATGTGCAGAGATCTGTACCCTTTATTTTACAATACCGTTTATGTAATTACTCCAATGATGATCTTCCCTTATATTAACACCTAGGTACTCAACGTGATCCCCCCAAAGAACTTTCACCCCATCAGTGCATTAATTAAAACTGAGCGGACTTTTCCTAGTAGTGAAACTCACAACCTGACTTTTAACCCCGTTTATCACCATAGCATTGTCCGGCTCCATGGCTAAATGGTTAGCGTGCTGGCCTTTGGTCACAGGGGTCCCGGGTTCGATTCCAGGCAGGGTAGGGAATTTTAACCATCATTGGTTAATTCCGCTGGCCTTAGTGCTTGGTGTAGGTCTATGTGTCGTCCTCATCATCATGTCATCCTCATTACGACGCGCAGGTTGCTCACGGAAGTCAAATCAGAAGACCTGCACCTGGCGAACCGAACTTGTCCTCGGACACTCCCGGCACTAAAAGCCATACGCCTGTTCATTTCATTACCATGCCATTGTCTGCTGTCCATCTAACAACATTGTCGAGGTCTTTTTATAGTTGCTCTCAATCTTATAACTTATTTATTACTTAATACTTTAATATATATATATATATATATATACTTTCTTCATCCTATGGAATGCCGTCCGAGCTTTCTCAGTTCGAATTTTTATTTCTTGATATTAGTCCCATATCTCATTTAATGGAGAGTCTAAACAATCTGTCCTCTGTATTGTTAGTAGTTGTTTACCACTGACATAGATCGGATTATATTTGTCACAGCACTCACTTATGATCATCATCCTTTTTTTTTTTTTTCAGTGTGTTAGGGTACGTCCAAGATGCACGCTGGTTTTCTGAGTCAGACAGTCGGCGCTGACTGTATGCCACGGAGCGGTAGGTGGGATGTGGCCATTATGAAGGCTGGTTGTCAGCGCAGACAGAGCTGCCACAAAAGAAAAGATATGAAATACAACTGATCAGTGTAGCATAGAACTAACAAGAGAACAGGCTGCAGCTTTATTGCCGCTAAGTGACAATGTTACAACCAAGTTAAAACGAATGAGAAGTGATATACATCCAATTAATGAATTAAGATCTATTTACTGGGAGTACAAACACCTTTTCTCACAGTTACTTGCTTACTTCATTTCTATAGAAATCTTTCTCCAACAGCCATCGACGATGTTCCTATTGGAATGATCTTTAACTCGCTTATCCCATATCGGAGAATTAAGTTGAACTTTTGAAATCAAATCCTCGATATCATCGTTAACAAAATGTCAAACACGCTCAACACGAAAATCAACAGCCTGCGCGGCAGGTTGTCTGAAACCAGAATGAACTAATCATTCCGGTAAACAGCTGAGTCAGACTACCAGTGCGCAGCTGCATTATGGCCAGTCCCGCTTAGCAACAAAGGATATACTTATGCCGACTCGGCGCCGACTGTCTGACTCAGAAAACCAGCGTGCATCTTGGACGTACCCTTAGGATGCATTACCGGTACGTATCTTTCACTGACACGTACTACTCGATCAACTATTGTTTGCAGTCCTTCCGCACTATCAGCAAGTAGTTCTGTGTCATCAGCATATTCCGATGTAGCAATGAGTCGTGAGTCTCAACTACAGGACCGAAAGGAGGCCGTGATAATCTTCCAACTTCGTCTTTGTGATGAAACAGGGCACTCTCTTGTCCTTGGGGTGAGAAGTGACCCCTAAAAGTGGAGGAACCAATATAATAGTCAATAACATGGGAATGTGGAAGGCAACCACATTATACAACCTTTGTCTGAAAAGTTCGGTGAATGGTCGCCTAGTTTGTACACCGTGCTAGTTCGGACGATGCGCTGGCACATACGCATTGCGAGACATGACACCAAGTGCCCCCTATCGGTCAAATCAACACAGTTAAACGGAGTTGAACGCTGCAACACATCGCACGGAGTCAGTGTGAGGACTCGTGTCATTGCACAATGGAGTGCAAAACGGAACAACACGTAAACATGAAGTTTTGCTTCCACCTAGGCAAAAGGGCAACGGAAACACACGCAATGTTAGTGCAAGTTTACCACGCTCAAGCAGTGAGTAAAAAGTGCGTTTTTGACTGGTTTAAACGCTTTCAGGATTGAAAGGAAGGTGTTGAGGACGAGGCACATTCGGGTCGACCAACCACAAGCACATCTCGAGACAACATCGAACGAGTGCGACAGATGCTTGCGAAAGATCGGTGACTGTCCTTGCGAATGATAGCAGATGAAGTAGTTGTAGGGAAGGACAGTGTAAGAACCATTGCTCACGAACATTTGAAAAAGCGGAAGATTTGTGCCAGGTTTGTACCGTACAACCTGACGGACGATCAGAAGCAAACTCTGATGGAAACGTCGGGAGATTTCATTGACGTTTGTGACCAAAATCCGGAGGTGTTGAAAACCATCATTACAGAAGACGAGTCGTGGCGCTACCAGTATGATCCGGAGACCAAGAGAGAGTCAATGGCGTGGTGTTCAACGTCTTCTCCGTCTCCCAAGAAAAGTTGGCGCACAAAGTCCAAGATTAAGACAATGCTGATCGCCTTTTTCGACAGCAATTGTGTCATTCTACATGAATTTGTACTCCAGGGAACACCTGTCAACGCGGAATTCTACGAGGGAGTTTTTGAAACGGCTACTGCAACGCATCAGATGGGTTCGGCCTGAACTTTACCAGAGTGGACAGTGGAAGCTCCTCCACGACAATGCCCATCCGCACACCACGATCCGCGTGACCCAGTTTCTCGCTGAACGCCAGGTGACTGTTCTTCCACACCCTCCGTATTGTCCGGATTTGGCGCCGGCAGATTATGTTTTGTTCCCCCGTCTTAAATTAGCCCTGAAAGGCCACCGGTTCGACAGTGTAGCATGTATCCAACAACGCGTGACATGAGTTCTCCGGGAGATTCCAAAAGAAGCGTTTGCTGCCAGCTTCCAGCAGCTTTACAGTCGATGTCAAAAGTGTGTTGTAGCTAACGGAGATAACTTTGAAGGCCAGTAAACGAGTTTTGTGTGTAACTTACGTTGTCTTTATGTTATGAGACGATTCACCGAACTTTTCAGATACAGGTTGTATTTCCCCAGGATATCAGTATATTTCGGAATCAAAAGTTTAACAAACAGAATTCAAACAAATTCCTAAAATCTTTAGCGTAGTGGGTGGAATATTATGCAGTTTTGTTTCTTTTACAATGCAAAGTTTTGATTCTACAGTTACGAACACTGTCACACATGACGACTGTCTATATACTGCATGTGAACAATTAGAATAAATAGACTTCTTCCCTGTCCCCATGTCATTGTTCATGTAGAGTGTACCGCGACGATAAAACCATTGTTCTCTGTAATGGTGCTCAGTTTCAAATTGTAGTCAATTTTCCTTGTGTGTTGCATGGGGGGTGGGGGGCTCTCTTCCCACTCTCCCCCCCTCTGTCAGTATTAGAGGCTCAAATTATGATGCATTTCTAATTGCCCTCTACACTTGTCCTCTAGAGCATACATGAATGCTTGCTGCAGCCCGACTCTCTGAGATGAGCCCCAGCTCCCGGCATGCTGTCTCTCACTTTGAGTTCAGACAGTGCTCATTTTGTAAAACCTAATATTTATTTATGTATGTATGTATTTATTTATTTATTTATTTATTTATTTATTTATTTGGGAAACAAAAACAGCAAGATGGCGATTTACAGAGTTCCGCAATGACAAATATATTTACAATGGTGTAGCACAATGCAAACGTTAAAAAAATGAGACGACTGAAGGAAAATAATCTGATGACAAAAGTACCGGAAAGAAAATTAAAAACTAAAAAAATGACTGTAGAAACAACAGTTAACAATCAAACATAAAGGAAAATGAAAGGAGTAAAAATTAAAGGCTGAAAGAAAAACGAAGAACTTACAGCTAGGCACAGTGAGATAAATACGGGTATGGCAGTACAGTACAGTACAGTAAAAAATAAATATTACATTATGTACAATAGAGGGTGCAACATTAAGAAAAGAAACAAGGAATATGAAGGAAATGAACTAGGTTAAGAAAGAATCGAGTAAAGGAGGCATACGAAGAGAAAACGTCCAAGTTGCTGTCAGAAGATAAATAGTTAAGGATGGTTAGACTGCTGATAAATACAGTTCTTTGAAAAAGAGAAAGGCGGGAATACGGAATATGAAGGGGTGGATATAAATAATATATTCCCTTTTTTAATGGTCTTGTATTGCTAGTAGGTTTAAATAGGCCTATAATATTAAATGTAGTAATAGTTAAATTGTTCTATTGTCGTGTCGTTATCTCTTTTTCCTTAGAATAATGTAAGTATTGAATTGCATTTGAAGTGAACGAGAACATTCATTCATGGATCTCTCTCCCCATTTGGTGATTATGCATGATTGCGACACAGGATATGTTTTAATGCAGAAATTCATTCATTCATTCATTCATTCATTCATTCAGTCAGTCAGTCAGTCATACAGAATGGAATGTTCTCTCCTTAGCTGATGGGTTCCGCTGTGGTAGGCTGAGAGCATTCGTTCAATTCATTTCATTCATTCACTCATTCATTCAATCAATCACTCATTCATTAACGTATGCTCTCTCCCCGGTTGGTGGCTATTTTTAACACCTGTCAACACATTCAGATGCATCCTCCTTGCTGACTCAGCCAGTTCTACTTCCTTTCTTTCTTTCTTTCTTTCTTTCTTTCTTTCTTTCTTTCTTTCTTTCTTTCTTTATTTCTTCCATAAGCCCCATTATTATTAATAGCTTCCCATCGAAATCCGTTTCGTTCACCAAGTTATTTCAAAGGAGTCCCTCGCCTGTCAGATGGGAGTGGGACACGTTACCCCCATAGGTCCAAGGCTTGCTCAAAACATTCTGAGCGTGCTCGGTGAAAAACCTGTGAAGCAGTATGCTACCCTTACTTACAAGTCGTCCATGTGAGGATCTCTCCTCTAGTGTTAGGGACCATCGGTGGATTGTATAGTCCTAGCCGCCTGAGCACAAGGAGGGCCATGACTCAGAATATGTCCGAGATGGCCACTCCCACTGCACAGCAACTGGTATCCCGACTCTCAGGACCACTTAATAGGCCACTCAAACGCCTCCCATGGTTCACGAACTAGGACGTGACTACAGTAACCCACACCACGAACCACCATTCGGTTTGATATGATGACGTGACTTCAAGAACTGGACACAGATTTCATTCATGCCGCATGTCAACATATGTACCTCAGAATCTCAGGAGCAACTTCAGGGATCGAAAAAATCCACAGTTCTATCCCTTAAGGCAAGCAACTCAATTTTGAAAACGTCCTAGGGATATGAGCTACGAATTTTAGGTAAAATTGGTAAAATATAATAAAGTATGAGTGTATATTCTTTATTTATTCCTAAAAATTACAATCCTTTTCTTAATCATCGTTATCCGGTCGATTAGATTAGCAGTTTGACTTTTTCTATCTCTACGAGCTCTAATCTGAGTCAATGTAGAGTTTCACTTAAGCCCTTATAACTACATTCAGTATGGACATTTTTCAACAAAACAAAAAACGTCTTAGTGTATTGAACGAAGGAACACATTAGAGAAAGGATTATGTAAATAAGATTATTTGGCTAGGATTTGGATTAAAAAGAAAACGAGTAAAGGAATCGATTTTAGGCTATTTTTCCGGAACTGCATTTAGTCCGGAAGTGATTGTCGATTTCTTTTAGCTTGATAGAGCTATGCAAGACTCACAATTTGAAACCATCCCGGGCCCTTTTCCCTTCAATTTTCGGCACAATTGAGGAAATTGCTTAATTTTACGTTTTTCATAGTACGGGGCCAACGGCCGTAGCCGTGTTCGAACACCGGATCCCGTGAGATCTCCGAAGTTAAGCAACATTGGGCGTGGTCAGGAGTTGGATGGGTTGCCACGCGCTGTTGGTGGGAGGTAAGGGAATGGAGGAGCGGAAAGGAACTGGCCACCCTACCACACGTAAACTCCGGCTCAGGAACAAGTCTGCGGAGGTTCGGACCTGCCTTCGGGCAGAATAACCCTTCCCTCCCATAGTACGGGGACCCCTATTTTGTCCAATAAGAAAAGTTTACAACATAAAAAAATGTAATCATGCACGTGCTAAGTGATTACGCCATCAATGACTGCTACAACAGCTAGTAAATAAATAAATAATAGATTAGTACTGAATAGATACAATAAAAGAGCGATATTTTACTGAGCAAAGATCAGACACTATACCACGGTTATAAAGTCAGAGGTACTTTAGAGTTCAGAAAGTCCGATACTGAGTGAAGTCCGACTCGTTGGCTGAATGGCCAGCGTACTGGCCTTCGGTCCACAGGGTCCCGGGTTCAATTCCCGGCCGGGTCGGGTATTTTAACCGCTTCTGATTAATTCTTCTGGCTCGGGGACTGGGTGTATGTGTCCGGCCCAACACTCTCCTCATCATATTCAGACAACACACTACATCACCAACCACCGCAAAGACACGCAATAGCGATTACATCCCTCCATGTGGGGTTGGCGTCAGGAAGGGCACCCGGCCGTAAAAGAGGGCCAAATCCACATGTGCGACGCAGTTCGCACCCGCGATTCCACAGGTGTGGGAAAAAGCAGTGGCAAAAGAAGAAGAATGTCTGATACTGAATAAGAAAGAAGAGAAGAAAGAAAGAAACATCTTAAGAAAAATCTTAGGACCCGATAAAAAAAAAAGGATGGTACATGGAGGAAGAGGAGAAATAAAGATCTGTACATAGAGAGAGAGAAGATCACAGACAACATACGTAAGAGGAGACTAAAGTTTTACGGGCACCTCACAAGAATGAACTAGAGTCGACTAACAAAGAAAATCTTTAACTGCATCATCAAATTAAAAGCTACTAAATGGGTTGAAGAAACAAGAAGTGGCATGGAGGAAGTTGGTATCAATGCAAAATAAATCTTTAATAGAGATCTGTTTCGAGCTAAAATGGATAAATTCAAGGGGTTACAGGAAAAGCAAAATGAAAAGTCCAAGAACATGTGGTCAGAGGAAAAGAAGAGGAGCCACAGGGAAATGATGAAGAAGTTCTGGGAGAATAGAAAAAGGACTGACCAGCAAGTCAGTAGTTTAACGTGGTCCAAAGCAAGCCAAAATCGAAGAAAGAAAGACTTTTTTTTTTTGCTGTTTGTTTTACGTCGCACCGACACAGATAGGTCTTATGACGATGATGGGATGGGAAAGGCATAGAAATGGGAAGGAAGCGGCCGTGGCCTTAATTAAGGTTCAGCCCCAGCATTTGCCTGGTGTGAAAATCGGAAACCACGGAAAACCATCTTCAGGGCTGCCGACAGTGAGGTTCGAACCCACTATCTCCCGATTACTGGACACTGGCCGCACTTAAGCGACTGCAGCTATCGAGCTCGGTAAAGAAAGAAAGAAAGAAAGAAAGAAAGAAAGAAAGAAAGAAAGGAAGAAAGGAGAAATAAACATATAAATAAATACAAATAATAAATAAGTAATATGGCAATATTTTACAACACTGAAAGAATGAGCGAACAAAGCGATTGGTTGTGAGAGAAAGGAACAGGTAATACTGGAACGAAAACGTGTTTTACTTTATAATTTATAATAATAGAAAGGAACTGGAATGCCATAAACTTTAAATACTTACGCAACAACATACTAAATATGTCCATATTTTCGAAGTAGGTTTCAAGTTAAATGTTTTTAAATGATATGGAAAGGAGGATATCATTTGTATGACAACATTTTCTGGAGACTGTATGAGCACTTTGATATCCTTTACTTTGTTCATCTGTTTCTCTTGTCTCTCTTGAGCCTATGAAGTAAATGTGTGCGTGCGCGTGTGTTTGTTTGTTTGTTTGTGTCATTCCTTTATAACAGGTCTTACATTGTGTCCTCCAGAACGCATAATTTCTATTCTTTGCGATCCTGGAAGAGAAGAGACCGTGCGCCTTTCTTCTTGAAATGTGTTTCTTTAGGAACAGCAATGCAGAGGGAGAGGCTATGTTCTTTTTTTTTTCTTGTTACAATATGGTAGTAGGCTGCAGCGTCGGAATTCTCGTAATGTACATTCAAGAGACAAGGTCCTTCTCCCCTTTTAATCTTTGTAATTTTCTTCCCAGAAATGAATACACATGTTCCTTGTTGATTTTCTACGGGTGCTTGATTATATTTGTAATAGCTAATGCGGAAAATTCAACAACCTTATCGAGTTCATATCGTATTTATTTGAGTTATTTATTTTACTTTAGCAGTGGCGAAGTTAGGGCTCGTAGCCCTCTCTTACACTTAGCTACATGAATTACAAGTTAATACATGAAGTTTATACAAGAGATGTATTATTCTATTATAAAGTCAAGGATAACTAAGTAACACATATGGAGAACATGTAAAGAAGAACGAAAGCAAAGCTCGACAAATAAAAACAAGATAAAAAGAAATCCGTAGCATAAAAGTAAAAAAGGAAAGTGAGGAAATGTCATAATGAAAAGTTATATACAAATTGAAAAACATAAGCAATGCATAAATAGAACACAATAATTAATAAAGTAACGTAAGTAAAGTAACGTAAATGAGTTAAAAGCCAAATACTGTATTATGTACATTTACTCTATAACCAAGGGCGCCCATGCCCGGGGGCAATGGGGGGCAACAATCTAATTTAATCAGGTGTTTTTCTTTCAAGAAAATGATTTAAAAGTCAATATTATGTAGAAGTGGTTATACGAACCCCCCCCCCCACACACACACCAACAGGTAGGGGATACTGTGGGTGTTATTCTACCTCCATTCATCTTCCAAAATTTAAAAAATACCACATTCCCCCAGGTCTAGCCCCCCTTCCTACAAACGATCATATGGGCGCCCATGTCTATAACAATAAAATATAATAATAACCTCTGGTGGTCAGTGGTAGAGTGTCGACTTCTGGATCCCAAGATAGTGGGGTTCAAACCCGGCAGAGGCAGTCGGATTTTCGAAGGGCGGAAAAAAGTTGATTCCATGTCGTACGATGTAAGCGATCTCTGGTAACTCAGTTATAGACGCCCAAAGGGGATTCGGATTACTCTGCCATCTAGTAGGCCCAGTATAAAACGAAAACGTCTTCACCTGTATAGTAAAATGTCACTGTTACTAGCCTACGTAGCACAGTCACACAACCTATCAGACGTCACCAATCACACGAAAGAATCAGCGGTATTCAACAGCTAATCTCTGCGTACAATTTTAAATTTTGTTTTTGAGTTAAAAAGAGTTCCTGACAGCAGCTGGAAATGAATCACAAAGTCGTGAGTCAGCCACAACGAAGGATCTATTATACATTGAAGAGTGGTTGATGGGAATAGCAAGGGAAGTGCCAGACCTAGTGTTACAATTATGGAATGAGGACAGTAAGTGGAATTTTGAAGACATGCATTTGGGTAGATTTTCCTTCAGAGTTCAGTAAATCAACGCAAGTATGTGAAACTTCCATCGCTTTTCTGGTTTCAGCCAAGAAAGAGCTGTGTACCTAGTGGTTATGTGAGCATCGCAACTCAAGTTAAAAGCAAATCGAAGACAAGAGTTCAATGCTCGTTCAATCGACTATGTTCATCGTATTGATTTCTTCGGCTGAAGACTTCCCGTATTTAAAATCCACCCTTATTAAAAACTGCATCTCAAGCATAAATTAATTTGATTTTACGGCACTGCTTAGATTAATTTTTAATTTATCATTTATTCGAGGGACACCTGAGCCTAAGCTCGTAATGGTGCAGTACATACATTCAATTACACAGCAGATGTAATCTAAATTATATACAAACGGTGTCTGACATGAGATAGTTAACTAGTTTACGTTTAAAAGTAAGCAATGTGCGCGTTTCTCTTATGTCTTCAGGAAGACTATTAAAAAGTTCGGCCAGTATCCAGTATTCGGGAGCTAGTGGATGCGAGCCCCGCTGTCAGTAGTCCTGAAGATGGTTTTCTGTGATGTCCCATTTTCACACCAGGCAAATGCTAGGCTATATCTTAATTAAGGCCACGGTCGCTTCCTTCCCACTCCTAGCCCTTCCCTGTCCCATCGTCACCATAAGACCTATCTGTGTCGGTGCGACTTAAAGCAAATTGTGTGTGTGAAGAAAAATATGCACAGAGTAATTCCATAATGAATTTGTACCAACCTTACAAGTATATATTTGTGTAAAAGGAATTTTTAAGCACTTCCGGTGTGGTATATGTGGACAATTAATTGCTGTTTTCAGTGTAATAAGTTCGTTAAGTACATAAGTACATACATAAGCTACATACATCTTAATTATAGAATTTTATGCCTTTCACCGTTCAGTCTACAAACCTCTGTGAATTAACTAGCTCCTCTGGTGGTCAGTGGTAGAGTGTCGACTTCCGGATCCCAAGATAGTGGGTTCAAACCCGGCAGAGGCAGTCGGATTTTCGAAGGGCGGAAAAAAGTTGATTCCATGTCGTACGATGTAAACGATCTCTGGTAACTCAGTCATAGACGCCCAAAGGGGATTCGGATTACTCTGCCATCTAGCAGGCCCAGTATAAAACGAAACGTCGAAATTGACGAGCAAGCAGCCATATGTCGTCAAATTAAAACCCTTTCACACGGTAGCTGAAGCCACATGATTATTATTATTATTATTATTATTATTATTATTATTATTATTATTATTGTTATTATGAAATAGCTTAGAAACTCACAATTCTCTTCAAGCATTATAAATGGATACGCACGATGCCATTCTTTTCGATAGACTAATATAGGATTTTTTAAAAATGTGTAAAATCATTTTCCTCAGCCATATTCTGCAGGGTAGGTTTTTCAATTTGTTTTACGTCGCACTGATACAGATAGGTCTTATGGTGACGATGGGATAGGAAAGGCATAGGAATGGGAAGGAAGCGGCCGTGGCCTTAAGGTACAGCCCTAGCATTTGCCTGGTGTGAAAATGGGAAACCATAAAAAAACATTTTCTGGGCTGCCGACAGTGAGGATCGAACCCACTATCTCCCGAATAAAAGCTGACAGCTACGTGACCCAAACCGTACAGCCACCTGTTCAGTTTATTAAATTTTATGGCGAAAAATGAGTAGACCGTAAGTTCAGAAGGAATGGTTTGCAGAATCATTTCTTTACTTTTATCATTGCTGTCTAATAATAAGCACCACTCTCCTCGTAGCTGGCTTGTCTGATGTACTGCCATGAGAGTAAAAAACGTCTTTTTTTTCACTTATTCACGAAAGTTCACAGTTAGAACACAAGCATACAGAACAATCTCTATTCTATATATTAAACACAATGAATATTCTGTTATGTTACCATTATTTTAAACTCGTCTGGTGTATATTTATACAGGAGAAGGTCAGCTCCGACATAATTGAAATTATTTAGCCGGGTGATATTTTATTTACATTTCTGCAACAAGTTCCTGTTTATTATTATTCGCTTGTTCGTTTACTTTTCATTGTAGTCAATGTATAAACCAGTACTGGAGGTTAGTGTTAACCTATGTCTATCATGCGTAGATATCAAAGTAGGAAAATTCCTAATGAGTCTTTTAGAAAAGCGGAATAGATGGTACACTTTTAGAAGCTTTCGTTCCAATCTACTGACGCCATTGACCCCGAAAGGAAGGAATTAGAGATCGTACTATAAAACACTTCACTGAAAAGCTTTTGTTATCACTACAAAATGTGAGGTAAATTAAAATGAGATCAAATTTAGTTCGTCACCATAAGACCTGTGTCGGTGCGACGTAAAGCCCCTAGCAAAAAAAAAAAAATTGTGAACTTGTAACTCCTACGTAACGTATAAATTTCACTTTCACTGTTCGACGTAGACTGGGAAGCAGCTACTGCAAAATTGTCCAAAGAAATGAGTTTGATACATTTTTAATTTTAGAAATCTCATGGCGCAACATTCCCGAAGGGCCATGGCCTACCAAGCGACCGCTGCTCAGCCCCAAGGCCTGCAGATTACGAGGTGTCCTTTGCTTGTCAAGACGTTATTTTTAGCTTTCTACATCGGGGTCGCTGTCTCACCGTCAGATAGCTAATCAATTGTAACGACGTAGGCTGAGTGTATCTCGAACGAGCCCTACGATCCTGGTAAAAGTCAAAGACCTGACCGGGAATCGAACCCGCGACTTCCGAATAACGGACAGACACGCTACTCATACACCTCGGGCCGGCACTCTCTTAACCGTCGGTAGGAATTCGTTTCACTACTGTGTATGCTATTTTTGTTCATATGTGTTATAACGGTTTAAGTCATTTTTTGTATTGGTAGTAGGATTGTTATAATAATATCCACCAATTCAGGCAACAAAGAAACAAACGACTATTCGAATAGGCGTAGTTGAAAAACTTCCGGAATCTGGGATCTGGGGGTTACCACTCTGCCACTGATCCCCAGAGGGAAATTATTAGGATAAGAAAATACCGCTACACTGCAATTGACGGTATTGTAAAGGTGACGTTCACTTTGGCCTTCTATAAAATAATATAGGTCATTATACTTTGCCAAGTCCGCCTCTATGGTGTAGTGGTTAGTGTGATTAGCTGCCATCCCCGGAGGCCCGGGTTCGATTCCCGCTCTGGCACGAAATTTGAAAAGTGGTACGAGGGATGAAACAGGGTCCACTCAGCCTCGGGAGGTCAACTGAGTAGAGGTGGGTTCGATTCTCTCCTCAGCCATCCTAGAAGTGGTTTTCCGTGGTTTTCCACTTCTCCTCCAAGCAAATGCCGGGATGGTACTTGACTTAAGGCCACAGCCTCTTCCTTCCCTCCCTCTTCCTTGTCTATCCCGTCCAAACTTCCCATCCCCCCACAAGGCCCCTGTTTAGCATAGCCTGGTAGATGTTCTGGTCATCCTCCCCAGTTGTATCCCCGACCTAGATTCTGAAACTCTAGGACACTGCCCTTGAGGCGGTAGAGGTGGAATCCCTCGCTGAGTCCGAGGGAAAAACCGACCCTGGAGCGTAAACAGAAGAAGAAGAAGAAGAAGAAGGTGAAGAAGAAAATTGCCAACCACCAGAAGTAAAAACGTTTCAATCGAAATTTGTTGTTCTTGCAGTGACAGAAGGATGAGGAAGAACCAGGACTGGGAAGAAAGCAGCCATGACCTTTACAAAGTCAGGGGTGAAAATGGGGAACTATGGAACATATTCTTCAGGGCTGCCAACGACTGGTCCCAATAAGCTATTTACCGAATACTCATATATCTCGGTAGTTGCAGTGCTCTAAGCAAACACTATAAAAGACGCGACTTCTCTTTTATTGAAGTATTGAGAAAAAAAAAAGGGAGAAGGGGGAAGATTTTAAAGGAAGATACCCGTTAGTTTACAAATGCACTTTGCAATGTTAATAATGTTTAAAAGAAGAGTTTGTGGTAGGAGGTTCTTTTGCATCAATTTGCACGTTGTTTATTGATTTCCTTGCAAATTCGCTAGAAAGAGAAAAGTTAATAACAGTAGATACATTGATGAGGTCTGCTAACAAACTTTCCACTCAAATTGTACAAATTTATGCTGAAGTAGTTTCAGCATTGAATGACTAGTATTAGCATGAGTAACTCCAGAGTACCTCTAGTATAGTATCACTTATACGACCTAGATTCTGAAGCTCCAGGACACTGCCCTTGAGGCGGTAGAGGTGGGATCCCTCGCTGGGGAGGATGACCAGTACCTCGCTCAGGCGGCCTCACCTGCTATGCTGAACAGGGGCCTTGCGGGGGGATGGGAAGATTGGAAGGGATAGACAAGGAAGAGGGAAGGAAGCGGCCATTTCCTCACTTACTCTACTAATGTTATTGATCAGGAGATGAAGACCATCAGAAGTGTCATATAAGATGACCACACCATCCGCTTATCTTAGGTTGTTACGCCACCATTTACTTTTACTCCATCTTGGTGATTTTCTGAAGTTATTTTGAAAATTTTATCGGAGTAAAATTTAACAACGGAGATAAAAGACCATCTTGTATAACTCCTCCTTGGATGGTTATATGATTTGTAGTTTGATTTCCGATACGGACAACGCCCTTTTGTCTCCAGTAAAGATTTTCGAAAATTAGAATATCTTTGCTGTCAACTCCTGTATCATTTAGGACTTTGACAAGTTTTGGATGTTGTACTCTGTCAAATGTCTTTTCAAAATCGATGAAAAAAAGCAAATATGTCTTGTTGTTGATCTACACAGTTCTGAATTAAGATATTTGGTGCAAACAATGCTTCCTTTGTACCAAATATGTTTATGAACTTCTGAAGCAATACCATTCTATTCGTCATGCCAATACTCTGCCAAATTAGAGTCTAGTTACGTGCAGGAATCACATGAACTTTCCATTAACAAAAGAGCGAATGAACCCCCCAAGTTAACGTTTACTGATCTCTCCTGGAAGATGGAGAGGAAAGGGCTGCCTTTCAAGATGGGGTGGGGTTCAGATTAAAACAATGGCCTGGAGTTCACCCCATAGTACTCAACAGAGGAGGGAAGTGGGGAGATATCACGTCAGGAATCACTACAAGTCACGTTTCAGTTAGCTCAGATATCCATCACTTGGAAAATAATTGGTGTAACTAGCGCGGGGACTTTTAGCCTCTTCCTGCACTTCACGAACGACCCAGGCTTTCCCTCAGTCATAGTAATGTCGGATTCTCACATCAGGTCTGACAACAGTAAGTCAGTGTATGGATACTTATGGACTGTGTTGTAATGTTTTAAGGGCACCTGAACGTCAAGCCTGCATGCTTTAAGGCCCATTTTAGTATGTTCATGTCTAAGAAACGTTTCCCTCCAAGACTTCAAAATATTTTAAACCTCAACCAGTACACAATATATGTATTATATCAACCATTTTCCTCATTCAAGTGATACGAAAATAGAAACAAATCATTGATGAATATTGAATTTTCACGACCGCATTGTAATCAAAACCAACTTTCAACTTATTAGGTCGTGTTGCGTACATTTAGTACGTGTTGAAGAGATGTTAAGTACAGAACAAAAATGGCCAATAGCACTAGTACCTACAATAAAAACTTACTAATGTATCTCTCGAGACGAAAATATTTTTCATTAAAACGTTTGAGGTATTTGGTAGCATACTGCCTATAATAATAAGGGTGTAATGCCTGTTGTACACCTTTCAATTCGATAACTCACAAGAAAAATAAGCAAATCTTGCCAACGATTGTTCAACACTGCTGAAGTTTTGAAAAGAGAACATTTTGTTTTAACGCGGAGGAAATGCAAACATCAGTTATGGTTCTTGGACTTGCAGCGGGATATATTCTTAAAAAGAAGAGAAACGCGCAGTAAAGCGCGGGGAAAATATTAATGTGGTTATCTTCAACATAATTTTTGTAATGTATCTGCTGTTGTAACGCCATTTGCAGAAGTTTGTTATACTGCATTTACTCTCATTAATTGAATAAAAATGATAGCAATGCAAGGGAAATTCATATCTCATTACATGAAAACATATTGGGAATACCGTAATAATAATAATAATAATCATAATCATAATGTGCGAAATGTAAAAATGCTCCAGAATTTCTCTAGTAACAGAAATTGTTCGAATAAAGAAAGCAAAGAAATTCAAATATTTATGTGAAACAATTCAAGAAAATGATTTGGAAAAACCCGCTGTGGAAGAAAGGATACAGAAGATGGAAAGAGCATATGGTATAACTAGAAATATCTACAACAAAAAGTGTTTATCTAAAAACCTCAAAATACAACACTACAACACAGTAGTCAAACCGGAATGCCTATATGCGAGTGAATGTCTAGTACTTAATTACAAGCTGAATAAGTTAGAAGTACTGGAAAGGATAATTATACGGAAAATACTCGGCGCGCTAAGAACAACAGAACTCTGGAAATGAAGAAGTAATGGTGAAATATACCGGAATATAGAAAACATAACATATACAGTGCGGAAGAGCCCATTTATACAGAATGTATGACAAGAGGTTAACCAAGCAGATCTTCAAATCTCTTTGGAACAAGAAGTCAACAATAACCTGGATTCATGAAGTCAAGATGGATTTGGAAAGAAACAACATAAGGGAAGAAGCAGCAACACATACACACACACAGAGAGAGAGAGATTTTTTAAAGTGTTAAAGATGGAAGGATTCCAAGGTCGCGAGAGAAAGAAAACAGGCTCAAAATGGTCTGAGGAGAGGAAAAGGAGGCATAGTGAGCAGATAAAGGAGTATTGGAGGAAGAAGAAGAATGTGTGATCATCATAAATCGATCATTGCTGACAGTGTTTATTTATAGGTTATCGTATGATAATAAACATAAAAGCTGTCCAATTCCTTGAGATACTTCTCTTGTAATCTCCTCGTAAACTGCCATTTCATTCTTTTTTTGTGGTACTCTACTGAGTCCACTGAATATCGGCAGAGATGTGCCTCACACCTGACAATTAATATATACACAGCATCCCCCGGTAATGAAGACAGCCATTTTTGTTGTTCTGATTCCCGTCCCGGAAATCCCAGCATGCCTAGCGGCATAGCGCGCACCGTTAATACTCGAATTCCATTGGTCAATTCTTTCAAAGACTTGGTAAATCTTTGATCGATTAGAACATGTTCTAATTCACTTTCAAGACTTTTGAAGACCTGTCAAGTATTGCAAGATATTTGACAAGTAAATTTGTGAAGTAATGAAAACTCGAAACTGAAAGATGTTGACGGCTGGCAATTTAAACCTTGAGTTTTAACTCAAATCCCAGTTATACCCACACAACAGATAAAATATTGTCCATATGAACTGATTAGGAGGCATATCTCTCTATTCCCTAATAGGGGCAATTATCAAGTGGATTATCTCTCTCTCTCTCTCTCTCTTTGTCGAATAACGTACCTTAGATCAAATGGAACGAAATGACAGTACACTAACCGTTCAGGCAAGGACCCGGGCATGATCATTACTAATAAAAGCGTAAAATAGTTTTCCTGCAGATATATACAAAAGATCAGGTCTTCATGATTTTGTAGTAACTTGTTATAACGACAATGAACATGAAACATGAGCTTTGGTGGTGGGCTCATATAATGAACATAGAGGAGGATAAGTCACCTTGGGGAAAGTGTAGAGGGTAAGAGAAACAGAGGGAGACCAAGACGAAAATATTTAGATTCAGATTTTAATGACTTGAATGAAAGAGGTGTGGAACGAAATGAGATCTTTCAGCTAGTTGCTAATAGAGGTGTCTGGACAAGGCATAGTTAATTCACAGAGGCTTACAGACTGAACGCGGAAATGTATAAGAGTCTATAATAAAGATCAATCAAATTAGTCACTACTAATCTGCATTTAGTGCAGTAGCCCAGGTGGCAGATTCCCTATCTATTGTTTTCCTAGCCTTTTCTTTAATGATTGAAAATAGATAGGAAATGTATTGAACATCTCCCTTGGTAAGTTATTCCAATCCCTAACTCCCCTTCCTATAAACGAATATTTGCCCCAATTTGTCCTCTTGAATTCCAACTTTATCTTCATATTGTGATCTTTCATACTTTTAACTTCGTCTACTGATATCATTCCACACCATCTCTCCACTGACAGCTCGGAATGTACCACTTAATCGAGCAGCTCGTCTCCTTTCTCCCAAGTCTTCTCAACCCAAACTGATATTATTCTTACTTCCTTCAGTGTGACCGGATAACTTATTCCGAAGGTATCAGCCGCACTTGCTGGAGAAAATTCTAGCAGTGTAACAACCTGGAAGAATCCTGGAAATATCTGGCCGTAAACATCAGTACACTGTTAATAGCCAGAACTTCCTTCCCACCGACAGTTCTGTATCACAGCATTGTCAACATTCACACCATATTGATTAAATCAATGGGTAGAATTTTTAATTGGCCTGAAAGTCAATCATTTATTCCATTTTAAACAAGGTGTACTCCCAAATTGCTGTTAACCCACACGAAATGAAATTGTTAGCAGGGTCACAAGGGAAGCACGCCCAATTTAACAACTCAGGAATCTCTCTCTTGACTAACAGTATTCAGTTAATTTCATTGTACATGAAACTGACAAACATAAACAAAATTTTAACTGAATCATTTTACTTACTAAACAATTGAGCACCTCAGTGAAAAAAATGGCAGATCCCAACTCGCCATTCAACTGCGTTAATTTTACTTTTATGAGAAATGCAATGTACTGTTGTCTAGGTATTTTGACATTGGACTGCGGACAGGCCTGGTGCAAGTTTTTCGAGGTGACTGCTTATAGTCGACCTGAACGTATGTGAGGATGGTGCCCTCTTTTAATTTCAGGACCGCAATCTCCACTTTGACTGATTTTGATTCCCAAGAAGATGAAATCCTCCACACTCTCTATCTCCTCCCCATTTACCTTTAGACAAATTCATCCGTAGTCATAGCTTTAGTCTTTACCCAGGCGTAATGAATTCAGCTGATGAGGATGGCACGAATACCTAGCCCCCGAGCCAACGGAATTAACTAATTAAAGTTAACATCTCCGACTTGGCCGGTAATTGAACCCGGGACCTCTTGTCCAAACGATAGCACGCTAACCGTTTAGCCACGGAGCCGTGCATTGCCCTGTGGAGTCGACAATCGATTCGATTAATCGCATTACAGCATTCTTACTATGATCCTATGCCTTGTGTTCAACGTTGACAATTGTCTTCTGTCTTCCTACACGTCTCTGATGATGATGATGATGATGATGATGATGATGATGATGATGATGTCATCCGTTCAGTCGAATCCAACCATTGGCGATTCTATGAATTAGCACTCTCCAAGTTGTCCTGTTCCACACTGTCTCCTTTAGTTGTTCCAGGGTGAGGGTTGTATCTGTTTTAATGGTGTCTAACCAACGAGTTCTTTGGCAACCTGGTTTTCTTGTATCACTGATTATCCCTAGCATGATTGCTTTTTCCAATGCATATGATTGCATAACGTGGCCAAAGTATGCTGTTCTCAGCTTCATAATAATACCAATCAATGGCATATGGGACTTGATGCGTTCTAAAACTACCTTATTGATGATTTTTACAGTCCATGGTATTCGTAAGATTCTCGCCAACACCAGAGCTCAAAAGAGTCGATCTTCCTTTTGTCTGCCTGTTTCAGCGTCTTAAAGGGTACGAACATACCAAAGATGCATCGCAGCTCGCGGTCGCGGTTTACATCGCGGTCGATGCCTCGATGTCACCTCCTGGTAACACAAACACACAGTTTTAAATGGAACAGTTCATGTCAAAGATGCTCGCTTCCATTCACCATCGCGATTTACGAGGAGGTCTAGCGCGATGACAAGAAAGTTTGTGTTCTC
Source organism: Anabrus simplex (assembly GCF_040414725.1). Taxonomy (NCBI): domain Eukaryota; kingdom Metazoa; phylum Arthropoda; class Insecta; order Orthoptera; family Tettigoniidae; genus Anabrus; species Anabrus simplex. Next base: position 60,400,615 of record NC_090273.1, on the reverse strand, counting down.
ATCGCTGTAGAACGGGAGGCATCGCTGTAGCTTGCTCCTGACTGACTTATCCGGATTGAGATCACGTGATATATCCCCCCCGTTCTACTGTGCCGTTCATCCGGGTGTTCACAGAGCCCGCGTGTGCATTCGTGGGATAGTTATTGTACTTGACAGTATCAGTTTTTGATTCCACATTGTTGAATATATATTGGAACGTCTCAAGGGACATTCTCATATATGAATGGAATCTGTCCGCGTGGTGTTTCAGTTCTTCAAATAAGTTGTGATATTCCCCCAGCCTGTCTTCTTTTATTTATAGGATGAGCATTCCACTGGCGGGTTTACTGATTTGAAAGTAGCCACCATCGTGTGCTTATGCACAATGAATCACTATCTCCACTGTCACTTGAATATGTACTCTATACTTGTAAAAGCTCAGTAGTAGAGGATAAATTATCTTGAACTTGAACGCCGAGATCTAAACATAACGTCCACTCACTGTAAACACATCTCAAAACACTGAAAGGTAAACCTCCCCGGTATGTTCACCCTCCATCGACCGCGACGTAAACCGTGACCGTGACGTAAACGTCGACCGCGACCGCGAGCTGCGATGCATCTTCGGTATGTTCGTACCCTTAACTCTCACATCCATTCTTGAACAGTGCGAAAATAATGGCATTGACTAATCCGTAATTGGTAGCCAAATTGATATCTCTGCTCTTCAAGATCGGAGACACAGTCATCATAGTGATTCGTCCAAGCGAAATCCGTCTTTTAATTTCAGGAAAGCAGTCTCCATTATGACAGATTTTGGTTCCTAAGAAGATGAAATCCTCCACACTCTCTATCTGCTCCCCATTTACCTTTAGACAAATTGTACCTCACTAATCCGTAAGTCATAACTTTGGTCTCTACCCTGGTGTAATTAAAGTATGATGGAGGATGATATTTCAGATATGTTGGAAATGATAACAAGTGTGGCTTTTATGGCGATCGTGAAAACGAGTTTGCAGTGAATGAATCTGTGCAAAACTGATCATACATTTGTTCAGTTCCGTTGAAAGAGGCACGAGATAACAATTGTTAATGTCTTCCTTCCATGATTGTTCAGTAATTTTGTAAATATTTGTAATATTTTTTCAACTACTTAGCCCATTTCAACCATTGCTAAAACATCCAGAAAAAGCCGGGATGGCCACGCATAAGAAGCAGCAATCCAAAAAGGGAGTGAGGCCAAGGCTGAAGTTTGTCACCCTCCCCCCACCCTCCTTTTCAATAGGAGAGGCGGTAAAGAAAATCAGAGAGGAATTTGGAAAAGGAATCACAATCCAAGGAAAGGAAATCAAAACCCTAAAATTTGCCAATGGTGTTGTTATTTCATCTGCGTCTGCAAAATACGTGGAGAAGCTGCTAAATGGTATGGACAGAGTCTTGAGGAAGGAATACAAGACGAAAATAAGTAAATCCAAAACAAATATAGTGCAGTCGAACGAAGTCAGGTGATGCAGGAAATAATAGGTTAGGGAATTAAGTATTAATGGAAGTAGATTCATATTGTTACTTGGGTAGTAGAATAACTATGGCAGAAGTAAGGAGGACATGAAATGCAGATTAACAGAAGCATTTAAGGCCCTTTTTATGAAAAGAAATTTGAAATTTAGTCTGTAGCGTGGCATTGTAGGGAAGTGAAAAATGGAATGGTAACTAACTCAGAAAGAAAGAGAATAGGAACTTTTGAAATGTGATGTTACAGAAGAATGCTGAAGGTGAGATGGGGTAGATAGAATCACGAATGAAGAGATACTGAATTGAATTGGTGGGAGGAGATCGATTTTTCTAAATTCGACGAGAAGAAGAGATGAAATGAAATGGCGAATGGCTTTTGGTGCCGGGAGATACCAGGACGGGTTCGGCTCGCCAGGTGCAGGTCTTTTGATTTCACTCCCGTAGGCGACCTGTGCATCGTGATGAGGATGAAATGATGATGAAGACAACATATACACCCAGTCCCCGTGCCAGGGAAATTAACCAATGATGGTTAAAATTCCCAACCCTGCCGGGAATCGAACCCGGGGCCTCTGTGACCAAAGGCCAGCACGCTAACCACTTAGCCATGGAGCCGGACAGAAGAAGAGGTAGAATGATAGGTAGGACACATCTTAAGACACTCAGGACTTGTTCAGTTGGTTGCTAAGGAAAGTGTAGGTGGTAAGAACAGTAGGGGTAGAACAAGGTATGCATATGACAAGCAGATTAGAGCAGATGTAGGATGTAGTAGTTACGTAGAAATGAAAAGGTTAGCTTAGGATAGGGTTTCATGGCGGGCTGCATCAAACTTGTCTATGGATTGATGACTTAAAAAAAGAACAACCACACAAGGACGAATAAAATTTTGTATTGAAAAGCTTAAAGGTCATAGGAATATTTTACGTCTGTTTTCATTGAGAAATAGCCATGGTTTATACAGTTAATATTATTTCCTATATGTGATAATACTAAGCAATTTCCCTTATGAGTTGAATGAGGGATCATCCATCGGTGTGTCAAAAGCAATTACTCTGCATCTCCTGCTACGTGCTCTCCATGTATACATAATTCTTCGTGCAGGTGCAGTCTACACAAATCATATTCAATCTTAGTGGACGATTGATTGCCTCTCGGAATGAGCTTCGGAAATTAGTTATGTCTTGACTAATGGCACTACGCTGTCATCTACCGAGGAACTTAATGTCGATGTTTGTTAAGTTGTTCTAGATGGTCCAATTAACTCCTGGAATTTAGGAATTGTAAATATAAGGAAGTATGTAGAGATGGAGTTGTCTGGGATTTATTTTCCCGTTGAGCTGGCTCCCATTTGATTCCCGACATTATCACAAATTTAAGTCTGGTTTGATATTCTGAAATGATGCGATACCTGGCAAATGGAGGGGCTATATCTTAATTAAGCCCACGGTTGCTACCTTCCCACTCCTAGCCTTTTCGTATCCCATCGTCGCCATAAGACCTATCTATGTCGGTGCGACGTAAAGCAAATTGTAAAAAATAGAATGGTACGTTATGATCTTGTAATTTTATCTAAGGTTTTGAACCAACAAAACCAACCAACAAAACGATTTGCTCTGGGTGATTTCCGACAAAGGAGTTGTTGTTGTTTGAGTCATCAGTCCATAGACTACACTTCCTTCAAAAAACAACTGAACAAGTCCTGGGTGTCTTAAGATGTGTCCTATCATTCTATCTCTTCTTCTTGTCAAATTTAGCCAAAACGATCTCCTCTCACCAAATCGATTCAGTATCCCTTCATCCGTGATGCGATCTATCCATCTCACCTTCAGCATTCTTCTGTAACACAATATTTCGTCTTCAGAAACATCTTTCTAATTACTGTATCAATGTTTGAAGTGAGAAAATTTCTTTTCTTAAGAAAGCTCTTCCTTACTTGTGCTAGTCTGCATTTTATGTCCTCCTTACTTCTGTCATCGTTAGTTATTTTATTACCCTAATAACAATATTCATCTACTTCCTTTAAGACTTCATTTCCTAATCTAATCTTACCTGCAACACCTGCCTTCGTTCAACTGCACTCCATTACTTTTGTTTTGGACTTACTTATTTTCATCTTGTAGGCCTACTCATTACACAAGACTTCGTCCATCCCATTCAGCAACTTCTCGAGATCTTCTGCAGTCTCAGATAAAATAACAATATCACCGGCAAATCTCGACGTTTTGATTTTTGTCTCCTTGGATTGTGATTGCCTTTCCAAATTTCTCTTTGATTTCCTTTACTGCTTGTTCTATGTAAACATTAGAAAGGAAGGGGGACATTCTGCAGCCTAGCCTCACTCCTTTCTGGATTGCTGCTTCTTTTTCAAAGCCTTCGATTCTTATCACTGCAGACTGATTTTTATACAAACTGTAGATAATTCTTCGTTCTCTGTATCTGATCCCAATCACCTTCAGAATCTGAAATAGCTTGGTCCAATCAACATCATCGAATGCATTTTCTAGATCTACGAACGCCATCTACGTTGGCTTGTCCTTCTTAATTCGATCCTTTAAGATCAGACGTAAGTCTGGATTTCTTCACGTGTTCCTACACTTCTTCTGAAGCCAAATTGATCTTCTCCCAACTCAGCTTCAACTTGTCTTTCCATTCTTCTGTAAATCATTTCATATTAACATTTTGCAGGCATGAGATCCTATACTAATGATGCGGTAGTTTTCACACTTGTAGCACCGGCTTTCTTGATATAGGTATAACAATATTCTGCCGAAAATCGCATGGCACTTCTCCTGTCTCATACATCTTACGCTCTAGATGGAATAACCTTTCCATTCTGGTTTCTCTTAGGGCAGTCAATAATTCAGCGGGAATGCCATCAATTCCAGGTGCCTTACTCCTATTTAGGTCTCTCACAGCTCTGTCGAACTCCGACCTCCAAATTGGGTCTCGCATTTCATCAGCATTAACAGCCTCTTCTTTTTCCATAACCAAATAATCTACGTCTTTACCTTGATACAAATGCTGGATATGTTTCTGCCATCTTTCTGCTTTGTTTTCTTTCCCTAAAAGTAGCTTTCCATCTGAGCTCTTAATATTCATACGCCTAGATTTCCTTTCTCCAAAGGTTTCCTTGATTTTCCTGTGTGCAGCATCTATCTTTCCTAGGACCATACAACCTTCAACATCCTTGCACTTCTCCTTCAGCCATTCCTCCCAGTCAAAAGTTTGCAACATCTTCGTAACACTACTCCTTTATCGGAAATTACCCAGAGTAAATCGCGCTGCTTTCTTTTCGATCTTTTCCCGTTCGCGTATCAATTAGTCCTGGTGTGGGTCGCATACACTGGAAGCAGAGTCTAATAGGGATCCTGCCAGAGACGTATACGCCCGCTCCTGTACATCCATACCAAATGAAACCCCATGGCGCGACAGCCCCGAAGGGCCATGGCCTACCAAGCGAGCGCTGCTCAGCCGAAAGGCCTGCAGATTATGAGGTGTCGTGTGGTCAGCAGGACGAATCCTATCGGCCGTTATTAACTTCCTAGACCGGGGTCGGCATCTCACTGTCAGATAGCTCCTCAATTTTAATCACGTAGGCTGAGTGGACCTCGAACCAGCCCTCAGATTCAGGTAAAAATCCTTGACCTGGCCGGAAATCGAAGCCGGGGCCTCCGGATAAGAGGCAGGCACGCTACCCCTATACAGCGGGGCCGGCTTTACATCTTTAATACAACCCGTAAATAGTCTCATAACCATGTGAAGAGGTCTGTAATCTTTCTTAACAACGTCGTTAATATGATTACCCCAATGAAGATAATTCCTTATCTTAACTCCTAGATGCTTACAGTGTTTATTTATTTATTTATTTATTTATTTATTTATTTATTTATTTATTTATTTATTTATTTATTTATTTATTTATTTATTTATTTATTTATTTATTTATTTATTTATTTGTTTGTTTATTTATTTATTTATTTATTTATTTATTTATTCACTGCGCACTACAGGATTTCTAATCCCAATTACAGTGGCAAATGTTTACATTTTTTTATTGTTTCAGTCTAATATCATATTATCTGAACTATTCTAATATTATATTTACAATGAGAAGGGAACAGTATTTAACATCTAATCTGTTCCCCATGATCTACTATCATCCCATCAACACAATAATTAAAACTCAGAGGATTTTTCCTCTGGTAAAACTTACAACTTGACTTTTCATCACATTTATCGTCATGACATTATCCGCTGTCGATCTCACAATATTGTCTAGGTCCTCCGTCAGTCGCTCACAACTCTGCATCGCATTTACTACTCTATACAGTATAATATCATCCGCAAATAGCATAATCTGTGATTGCACGTCTTATCTCATATCGTTTATGTATATATAAGAAAATATAAAGGTCCAACAATACTGCCCTTGGGGAGCCCTCTCTGATACATTACAGGATCAGATAACACTTCACCAACTGTACTTGTATAAGTTACTAGTGGACCTGCAGCATTCCTTATAAATAGGTCAGATAACTCGTCTCGATATGGCCGTCGCAGTCATATTGTTTTCCCTACCCTTTTCAATAGTTTTATGAACACTTAGTACCGGTAATGCAGTTTATAACACTCCTTTCCATACAATATTATCTGTGCTTCGACCATTCGGCCGTATCTGGATCTTAACATTTTCAAACGATCCTGCCCGAGATAGTACAATATACAATAGGCCGTGACTGAATACTGGCTCGGGTAAGTAGACACCCACTTTTTCCCAAGAGTTTGTCCCTGCGCTTTATTAATAGGCATACAGAAGGCTGGTCGACTTGATACCTTCCCGTCTGTACGGTCTGTAGCGGTATGTAAGGAACGCTCTGCCATCTGTGGAATATACTTGGAAGCTGAGAAGGGTTAGAGAATCAAATAATATCTAGCAGGGAATCGTATTCTTCCGTGATCCGAGGAAGTGTAAACTCTCTGTCTTGACAGGTAGTAATCAAACATGGCTGCAAGCTATGGCATTACTAAGGATGAAAACCACTCATATCAGAATGTTAATGTACAGTAAGTGTTAGTTGCTTAGCGACCGGTAAGTACAGAATGTATTGCGGGTTAGGGTAAGCTTTCCCCTGCAACTATTGGAGTGGTCATTTAACGATTTAATTTTATAAGTACTCAACGTTGGGAGAACTTAAAGACCTATCATTGTCTCATGATTCACCGGCAGATAATTCCGGAGAGAATGAAAGAAACATGAAGAAAATCAGTCCATTAGAACGGACGGACGGATTTGCCAGAACTGTTTTTAGTAAACTCTTTTAATATATATAATGGCGTATAGCCTCCAGAGAGGCCTGGTGCAGGTCTTTTTCTAGCAGACGGCCTATTAGGCGACCTGCATGTCTGTGAAGATGAGGGCCCTACCTAGGACGATTTCTAATGTTGAATACGCCACACATACCCAGCCCCCGAGCCATTGGAATTAACCAATTAAGGTTAAAATCCCCGACCCGTCTGGAAATCAAACCCGGGACCCTCTGAACCGAAGGCTAGTACGCTGACCATTCAGCCAACGAGTCTGACAATATATAGATAAAAACAAACAAACAAACAAACCCCATGGTACTACAGCCCTTGAAGGGCCTTGGCCTACAAGCGACCGCTGCTCAGCCTGCAGGCCTGCAGATTAATATATAGATATTTTCTACAAATGTATTCTTCTTCTGTGAGGAATGTGTCCTGAAAGTTTAGCCATACCTAATGTTACACCCTGTATGGTAGTCCCAATAAAAACAGTAAATGCAAATCAAATATTACATCTCCTTAGCATCCTGGTCTTCATTTCAATGACAATATCATTCTAACAATGCTTGTGACGTACGAAACGCTGTTTGTCTGAACTCTACAAATAGAACGTTGAGTAATTCGCTGTATTCTATCGAACACCACCACTTAACATAATGGAAAACTTGAAATAACTGCATCTTCATTCCATACACGTCACCTCCACCGCGAACAGCGACTGTCAAAAACAATTCACAGTGCTCTGTATTCAAGCACGAGAGGAAAATAGAATCCCAAAAATAAACCAGTTTGCAGAGAAGTAGAAATTAATATTGAATATGAAAATGTTAGTTGGAGAGGTGTATCTGACGTCAGAGAGCTGTTGAGACCACAATGAGTGGAGGCTGGAGAGAGCTGACGTTGCTCTCCGTACAATGAGGCGGAACCGATGAATTGCCACTAGCATTCGAATTAAGATTTTGTAGAAATATTTGAATTCTTTCACAGGCTGAATGAGGTGCAATTTTCCATTCACTTTTTTTGTTTCATTTTGACGTGAGTCACAAAAAGTCATTAAATTTCTCTTAGGAAAATCAAATGATCATAAATATGTCTTTCAATGTTCGTGCAGGCTGTGATGTGAAGTGTTGATGGATGGCCATGATATACAGATCCACGTCCTGTACAGCTCTCTTTATACAGATCCATGGCCTGTGAAACTCTAAGGTAGTGTTGCTAGGTAACATCGCGTTACTACTATATTATTAAAAATGTTTACTAAAACCACTTTTGTCCAGTCCGCCCGACCGTTCTACTGGACCGATTTGTTTCATTATTTCTTTATACTCTTCAGAATTATCTGCCGGTGAATCATCAGACCTTGATAGGTCTCTAAGTTCAGTCAACTTTGAGTAATCCTGATATCAAATCACTACATGATCACTCCAGTAATTGCAGGCGAAGGCTTACTCTAGACCGCAATACATTCTACACTTAGCTGGTTGCTAAGTGATTAACACTTTCATTAATGTTATGATGTATGTCGTCTTCATCCTTCGTAATGTGATTACATGCAGTCATATTTAATTACTACCTGTCAAGCCGGAGATTATACACATCCTCTGATCATGGAAGAATACTGTTCTCTGCTAGATACTCTTTGATTCTCGGACCTTCCCCAGATTCTGAGTATACTCAACAGATGGCAGAACGTTCCTAATAACTTACATGCTGCTAAGAGAAAAGAGTCGACGCACGCACAGACGGGAAGGTATCAAGTCACCTAGCCTTCTGTATGACCATTTATAAACTCTTCAAAAATTGGGTGTCTACTTACTCGAGTCACTACTCAGTCACGGCCAATTGTATGTTGCACTATTTCGGGCAAGATAGTATGAAAATGTTAAGATCCAGATACGCCCGAATTGCCGAAGCACAGAGAATATTGCATGGAAAGTCGTGTTATGAGCTATAAAACGAATGAATCAGTTATGATTATGGCCCGGATTTTTATGCAGTAACAGGTTAGATTGCAAACTAATTTGGTTAGTAGGAAGTGTCGGCCACCCGCTTTTCCATAATGTAGCAAGAGTAACATAAATCATGGGGGTTGTGATGGGCAGTACCCCCAATGTTTATGGAAACCCCGAAGCGTAGTCGTTGTGATGGTAGACTATACTCGTTACTCGCTTCAAGAAGTTTGCATTCTAACCTATGAATGAATACAAATTCGGGCTGTAGTTATGATGTACCTTTATTAAATGTTCATAAAACTACTGAAAAGTATGCCGCAGTTCGTAGTCAAAATTCATCCATTCAGACGTCATCATGCCACCCTTTTGGTAAAAATCTATCCATATATTCGTTTTGATATCCTGGAGTTCTTGATGTAAAACTTGGTATTGTGTTTGTGTTAATTTTTTATCGCAGTTCTACAACTTCTAAAACGTTTTCATTCCTCCCTGAAGGGGAAGGCGGGCCTCTTAGACGGTGACGCCGTCTCTCAGGCCGGGAGAGTTGTTACGGAGAAGGTTAGAGGGTTGGCGGCCGTGGTCTATACTAGGAACTGTCCTGTCATTCGCCTTGATGCAGGAGAATGGAAAACCGCGGAAACCCAGTCTCAGGACAGCCCACGGTGGGTACCAGCCCCTCTCCGTCTCCGGAATGCAGAGGCGTAGAGCCACAGCAGAGCCGCAGCCACCCCTTCTCTGCTCGGTTGGTCGGTCGGAGTGTAGAGCCGTCAGAACAGCCGAAGCCCAATCTGTAACCGCGGACCGTTATTGCAGTTCTATATTGTTACGAACAAAACTCCATCCGTTTAATTACTCTAATTTATTTCAGGATGGCCTAATAAATGCACACACAAACACACACACACATATTCAAACACAAACAATTCTAACCAGTTATGAATGGCCACAATAATTACCATCTATTTACAAACCTCTCTACCTTATGGCGCAGCAAGTGTCCAGCCCGTTCCTACCTGAGACACTAATCCTTACTTTCACTTTCCCGCAAGTCCAGTCACCTCCTACACTCTACAGCCACTGTGAGTAGACAGCTGGATTTGAACACAGTGCTCCTGGCTATACAACACACGACGACTGTTCGTCGGTTCGACTCCAGTGATAGTCCAGTACTTCGCACAGTCCCAAGCAGTGAGCAATTGAACAGCTCAACAGTATTCAACAGCAGGACGATACTCACAACGGCGAAGATAAACACATGTCCATTTATCCTCGCACGCACGAAAGCGCGTTTCCTCGCTGGCTCACGCCGATCCTCAGTCCACAAAATTACACGAACATACAGTACAATCTTTCGTTCAGTCTTCTTCACCTACACACTGGTCTCTCCGACACCACAACAACAGCTCCTCGTTCAGACCTCGGTGGGACACTGGGGACAGCCAGCACCTCTGTCGCCCTCAGCCCAGCCACCGAACCCCAATTCACTGAGTCTCACACTGACTCCCCCACTGAGTTGAACTCGGACTAACTGTCCGCAACTAGGCTCCCTTTTTATAACTCGCGTGATTTGATCCAGAAATTTCACGATGTCACTACAGGCAGAACATTCCGGTCGAATCTCCAAGGAACTCACAGGTAAGCCGGCCGGCGAGAACAATACAAGGGAAGGCCGGCCCCACCACACAGGTCGGCTGGCAGATTTCAGGTCATCTGAGTCACCAGCCCCTTCCTGGAAGTACCGAAAGTAGCTACCACGGGGCTGGCACGTAACAATATAGAACGGTTGTCTTGTGAGCTCATAGGTTGGTCTCCAAGGAGCGTTTTTTTTTGCCATGCAGAGAAGTTTTTTAAGGATACATGGCCTTCACTCTTCCTAGTGTAGCTAAGTTATCTTTCGATAGGTGTTCCAAGATGTCTAATGCGATTGTCATGATGGGGTATGTTTGTACGCAGACATTTTCCTCTAAGCATCATGTAAGTTATTAGGAACACTCTGCCATCTGCTGAATATATTTGGAAGCTGAAAAAGGTTAGAAAATCAAAGAGTATCTAGCAGGGAATAGTATTCTTCCGCGATCAGAGGAAGTGTGTACTCTCTGGCTTGACATGTAATAATCAAACACGGCTGCATGCAATGGCATTACTAAGGATGAAAATCTCATCAGAATATTAGGTAACGAAAGTGTTAGTCGCTTAGCAACCAGCTAAGTACAGAATGTATTGCGGGTTAAGGTAAGCCTTCGCCTGCAATCACTGGAGTGGTCATTAAATGATTTGATTTTAAGATTACTCAACGTTGGCTGATCTTATAGACTTATCAATGTCTCGTAATTGACCGGCAGGTTATTCCGGAGAGAATAAAATAAAAATGAAGCGAATCGGTCCAGTAGAACGGATGAACAGATTTTCCAAACCTGTATATAGCAAACTCTTTTAATATACAGATTATTCTTATTATTGTTTCGTTATGCCCACTCGTAGAGCGCGTTGGAACTTATTCAGTGGCTTGATGACTTTCGCCTTCCTGTTCTTCCAAAATCTCTTTATTATTATTATTATTATTATTATTATTATTATTATTATATATTGTGATTCGCTCTCTAAGGAGCACGTATAATAATTACTTAGCACTGATTTTCTTGTTCTTATCCTCCTGATCTTCCTAAAAATTCCTCATACTTTCACTTTGGGCCTGTCTTCTTTCTTGCGTCCATGCGTTTTTGAGTTTCAAATTCCTTCCTGTTGGATTCTTGGATATGAAGTTATGTGTATTGATTTTCTGCCTGCCGTGTAGTTGCCAGCGGGTCAATATCGATTTTTGTGAGGTCACTTTGGGTGTCTACCAGCTATTTTGGATTGTCGGATTCCGTTGATGATGTGGAAGATTTTCTTGGTCAAGCGAGAGTCGTCTATTCGTGCTATATGACCGTGGAATTGCATACGTTTCGTGCAAGTGAGGTGAATCGTTCAGTCAGCGAATAGAGTTCTCATGAGCTTTTGCGTGTCCAGATACCATCTTGAATCTTGGGTCCAAATATTTTCCTCAGTATTTGTCATTCTATTTTCTTGATGTCTTTGACGTTGGTAGGTAATGATGACGTTTCCTTTGCGTAGAGTGTTTCGGTAAGGACGACTGTAGTAGTGACGAAGCTTGGCTTTGATGGAACGCGAATTCTTGTAGTGCATATTACAGGGGATTGGGTAGGCTTTGCGCAATTTTTCTGCACGTGTTTTCTGAGCTATTCTTTCGTTGCCAGTGTTTCCAATAATTTCACTTAGGTACTTTAAATGTATAACTTGTCTGATGTGGTCATACTTGGTTGCAATTGATGCGAAGTTTGGGCTCTTGGAGTCTAGGTACTGCGTTTTTTCGCAAGAGGTTTAGAGTCCGATCTTGATGGCGGTCTCATGAAGCTTCTCCATGGCATGGCTGGCTTCCTCAGGAGTTCGGGTAATTATTGCTAGGTCCTCTGCAAAAGCAAGGCACTTTATGTTGATTCGTTTATATTTTGTTCTCATACATATTCCAGGTATTTATTTCTCCTATGTTTTAGTGATCTTATCGAGTACCAGGTTGAACAGCAGTGGGGAAAGTCCATGACCCTATTTTACTCCAGTTCTAATTTGGAACGGTTAGGAGATTTCGTCAATTAATTTAATTTTAGAGAAGATGTCTGTCAAGGTCTGTTCGATTCTTATCATTATATTATTATTAAATGCTTCCTTACCGTGCAGCCAACAGCTTCATTGCACTGTGGGATAGACAATCTTCAGCTATAATGCTATGTAAATGTTCTTTATGCAGGCTATTTTAAGGGATTTATATAAAGCTGTATAATTAACACTCATTGCTGTAATGAATGAAGAGAATTAAATTCTCCACGGAGTGTGTACTGTGTTGAGATGCAAATTTTAAGCCGGCTAAGGAGCAAGGGGTTTTCTTTACGATTAGTTACCGTGGGAGCCAAGACTGAAGAGAGGGTGTGTATCTTAACTAAAACTCATCTCTGTGGCTCGTTTGTCTTATGCCAGTTATGAAATTTATGTCCTTGGAGCTTGTCTTGTAAACAGACGCTCGTCCACTTTCTGTTATTATGTACTTCACAGTATGGCTTTAAAATATGACAGCTTCTATTAAATATCTAAGGAAGTACCGATTCAGAGGTGCACTTTATGTCTCCTTATTTTGTGTGTATGTGCGGAAGGTAAACCAAGTCAAAGGGAAACCGTGGGAAGAAAACAACATTTAAGATTTCCCTACTACTTTCTTTCGTTGGGACTGAGGATGTGCAGAACTGGCTGATCTGTCACACAAAAAGAGTACAAGATCAAGATGATGATGATGATGATGATGATGGTGATAATAATAGTAATCCAAAATAATGGATGACTAGTATAGGTTATGACGAAGGGAAGAATTATACCAGTAAAGCGAAAGATTGATTGAGTCAATGAAGAAAAGAAGACTCAAATTTTATGAACATCTGTTTAGAATGGACAAAAATTGATTTTTAAAATACTTGACAGTAAATCTACAGTTTCCAACAAATGGTTCAGGGAGGTAAGAGAGGATCTGTAACAGTCTGGATTAAATCGGGAAGATATCCTAAACCGAACAAAATATAGATCAGTGATCGACAGCTTCAGAGGCTTCCATGACGAACAGAAACTGAATAGGGGATGGACAGAGGAAAGAAGACAGGCTGCCAGATAAAGAACGCAGAGATTTTTGGCTGCAGAGAAGACTTCGGTAATCCGTGATTGTTGCTGTAAACGAATATAATAATAATAATAATAATAATAATAATAATAATAATAATAATAATAATAATAATAATAATAATAATAATAATAATAATAATAATAATAATAATAATAATAATAATAATAATAATAAAAAGTGCCGGATCTCTTCCATATTTTTCTCTCTGATTAGTGTTGTAGAGAGGATGGTTGTCTAGTTTTACTTCCTCTTAAAACAGTAACCACCACCAACATATAATGAATCTGTCTTCGCCAAGCTGAAATGCTCAGACTGTAGAGCGCTGGCTTTCTGAGCCCAGGTTCGATTCCTGCTTAGTCCAATAGTATTGGAAGGTGCTGAAGTACGTCAGCCTCGTGTGTGCAACGGGCAATCATCAAATTCTGCCAGTAGTTAGGCAAAACCGCTGCCGAAACGTTTGAAATGATGCAACAGGTTTACGGTGAGGACGCATTGAGTCGCAGTGTTATGTTCAGGTAGCACCGACGTTTTGTGCAAGGACGGGACAGCTTGGAAGATGATGTATGTACTGGCCGGCCACAAACAGTTCGAACGGAACGCAAGATCCAAGATGTTGCAACGTTGGTGCTTGCTAACCGCTTCCAGTCGGTAGACGATCTCGCAGCTGCAATAGGGTTGGTACTTGCCACAAAATTCTGAAGGATGACCTCAACATGTCTCGTGTTACCCAGCACAGGGGCCACGAATCCTGTCGCAAGACCAACATGATGATCGCATGACGAATTGTGGTGACCTCATCAGTAGTGCTGACGATGACCCGACGTTTTTCAACCGGATAATAACTGGAGACGAAACATGGCGTTTCCTTTCAGCAGTGCTTCCAGCAGCTATACCAACGTTGGCAAACGTGCATAACGGCCAACGGCGACTATTTTGAAGGTGGATGTGGTTCTATGTAGGCGTACGCCGTGTAATGCGGCATCGTGTGCAACATACAAAGTCGGTGGGTGCCTATCTTCCAGGCTGCAAGTCTCAGAACTTATGCTGCTGATCATGCTTGTTGTTTTAAGGGGCCTAACATCGAAGGTCATCGGCCCCAGTCTCACAACTTAATGACTGTACTACGTAGTTTAATAGAACGTATGCAACTAGGAGGGAAGAGTACTGCGCTAACCGGCCTGCCAAACAAAGTACAATCGCGGAAATATCACTCTCCAAACCGTCGACGACCGGATTTGAAACGGCAATAATAATAATAATAATAATAATAATAATAATAATAATAATAATAATAATAATAATAATAATAATAATAATAATAATAATAATAATAATCATTTAATGGCTTGCGACCTCCGGAGAGGCCCGGTGGAGGTCTTTCGAGTTGACTTCTTGTAGGCGACCTGTGCATCTGTGAGGATATGACTCTACCTATGATAAACTCTAATGCCTAAGACAGCACACACACACACACACACACACACACACACACACACCCAGGCCTCAAATCATAGGAATAAACCTATGGAGGTTAAAATCCTCGATCCGGCCTGGAATCGAACTCGGGAAACTCTGGACCAGTGACCAGTTCGCTAGCCATTCAGCCATGGAGCCGAACAATAGAAATGGCAATAGTTTTCCATTTCTTTCATGAAGAAGATGTATCTACTTGACTATGTAACTGACAATCTTACATGGATTATTTGTCAGACCGCAGATAATTATCTAGCCTCTGTAGTGTAGTGGTTAGTGTGATTAGCTGCCACCCCCGGAGGCCCGCGTTCAATTCCCGGTTCTGCTACGAAATTTGAAAAGTGGTACGAGGATTGGAACGGGGTCCACTCAGCCTCGGGGTCAACTGAGTAGAGGAGGGATCGATTCCCACCTCAGCCATCCTCGAAGTAGTTTTCCGTGGTTTCCCACTTCTCATTCAGGAAAATACCTGGATGGTACCTACAGCCGATTCCATTGCTCTTCCTTGTCCATCCCTTCCAATCTTCCCATCCCCCCTCCCTCCACAAGGCCGCTGTTCAGCATAGCAGGTGAGGTCGCCTGGTCGAGGTACTGGTCCTCCTTCCCAGTTCTATCCTCCTGATCCAAAGTCCCACGCTCAAGCACACTGCCCCTGAGACGGTAGAGCAGGGATCCCTCGCTGAGTTCGAGGTAAAAATCAACCCTGGAGGATAAACGAATTAAGAAAGAAAGAAAATTATCTAATAGTAATTTGACAAGTCAATTACTAGAACAAATAAGTAGACGTACGAAGAAAGAGAGAAACCTCCGCGTTGCTGTTGCTAGCAATAAGAAAACATCACCAAGCTTTGTAGAACAATGAAGTCAGCCTGTCTCTCTCCAGCGTATTGTGATATGATGTGAATGGGCCAGACTTGTTCATACATCGAGACAATACAAGAGACTGCTACAAGAATATCCACAGATAGGAGACGCGTGGAATGTTCTGAGTCTGGTAGTAACTTTTAATTGCAGTAAGGCTTATTTTTGGTCATATAGGTCCATAATTTTTCCAACTACAGTAATAAGTTATCTATGTAATGACACGTAATAGGATGGTGTCTAATTAAAAGAGTGCCCGCGTAATTTGACCAAAAATGACGGATAATATTTAAACCAATTTCGAACTGTATAATATTAATAATAAAAACAATAATAATTTTAATAACAATAATAATAATAAACAAATGAAATGGCGTATGGCTTTTAGTGCCGGGATGTGTCCGAGGAATTCGGCTCGCCAGGTGCAGGTCTTTTGATTTGACTCCCGTAAGCGACCTGCGCCTCGTGATGAGGATGAAATGATGATGAAGACGATACATGCATCTAGTCCCCGTGCCAGGTGAATTAACCAATTACGGTTAAAATTCCCGACCCTGCCGGGAATCGAACCCGGGTCGCCTGTGACCAAAGACCAGCACACTAACCATTTAGCCATGGAGCCGGACATAATAATAATAATAATAATAATAATAATAATAATAATAATAATAATAATAATAATAATAATAATAATAATAACTGCTTCTCGTGGTTCACTCAAATTAACTATAAAAGTATACAGTAGTGAAATCTGTTAACGATGGAGGTGAGCGGCCTCTGAAGTTAAGTAACATTCCACATGTTCTTTACGTGGATAGGTGACCACATGCAGTTGGCTAAGGAATGGAAAAGCCTTCCTATCCTGGTTCATCTAACGACCTGCATATTCGGCAGGATATTCTAATTAAGAAGCTAAATAACAGTCTGTGTGCGGAGCATGTTTTTCTAAGCTTGTCACTGTCAACATCCCAGAAAATCGTTTTCTGTGCTTTCGGATTTTCAAGTCAGGTAAATACTGGGGTAGATTTAGTGCGACGATGAAGCAAAAAAAAAAAAAAAAAAAAAAAAAAAAAAAAAGATACCATCCCTGAGCCAGAAATTGCATATTATGTCACATTTTGGGCCTTGAATTCTCGTCGTAGAGAGAGAGGCCCTTACTTGTGCGTGTGATGAGTCGTGTAGTAGCTGCAGTCGTGAGGGTTAATCGAGTTACTTTAAACTTGTAAATTAAATAACTCAATAATTCACTTTATTAAGTTCTTCTTGGGAAATGAAGGCCATAGAGTGTAACGCGCGCGGAAGCTCCGGGAGGCGAATTTAATTCTCCATTTAGATTTACGTGCAACGCTTCCGAGTTCAGAGAGTTGGAAGTAATGTATCTTAGTGTCCGTGTATAGACACGTCGAAAAACAGCTTTATCATTGGCATAGGATTAAGTCGTATATTTTATCAATCAGCATCATCGGTCACCGCTGATCTTCAATAAGGGCTGTCGCCCATGTGGCACATCCCCTATCAACTGGTACCTAATATTTTCTTATATTATTTGAAAGAAGTTGCCCCAGGTGCTTTTAAGTTGGGAACGTGGGTTGGCGACCACAGGTCCCTCAGCTGAGTCCTAGCATTGCTTCCACTCATCTGTGCCAGGCTCTTCACTTTCATCTATCCTATCCGACCTCCTGTGGTAAACTCTTGTTCTTTTCCGACCCTACCGGTACTAGGTTTGCGAATCCTAGAGAGTCTTTCATTTTCACGCCCTTCGTGGCCCTCATCTTTCTTTGGCCGATTTATTTAATTGTATGGTGTTTATAACGACAAATTCATAAGTCCAGATCCAAGTTTTCAGCCACTCTACAACACTTTCTGAAAGATGAAACAGGTCGCTGGGGTTTCCGGAGTAGGCATGCAGAAGGCAGTGCAGGATGATATGGTCCATGATCTGCTCTTCTTCACTGCATTCACACATTGGAGAATCCATCCAACCCCACTTATGGCGTAAGAGATTGCAGCGTCCATGCCCAGTTCTCAGTCTGTTGAGGCGACACCATAGTTTTCTTGGGAGGTTGCTCACGTCCGCATGATTTTACCTTATTTTTGCAAGTTGCTTTACGTCGTACCGACACGGAGAGGTCTTATGGCGACGATGGGACAGGAAAGGGCTAGGAATGGGCAGGAAACGGCCGTAGCCTTAATTGATTTTACCTATTGATTGCCCTGCACGTGTCCCCCGGGTGGTGCTAAGCGAGCAACAGCGACATAAGGTGGCATAATTGAAAGACATAATATTTCAAAGTTTTGGGATTCTTTGGCCGATACCTTCATTTTCGAAGTATCGTAATCCTTCCATTTCTTCTCTCTGATTAGTGTTAATAGAAGATGGTTGTCCAGTTGTATTTTCTCTTTAAACAGTAATCACGACCACCAACCGAGCCAGAAGATTTTATCATACGCAGTTTATCTCCGTGAACCGGACGTGAATCGAAGACGAGGCCCTCTGAACCGAAGGCCACCACGCTGCCCATTAAGCCAAGAAGCCGGACGGCTGGATAATAATAATAATAATAATAATAATAATAATAATAATAATAATTTTGTTATTGTAGAAAATATACCACGGTTCTATTGGATTTAATATGCTGTTTGTTGGACTACCAGTGAGAGGTAACTATTCGAAAGACGCTAGGCGTGCTTTATTAAAATAAATAAATAAATAAATAAATAAATAAATAAATAAATAAATAAATAAATAAATAAATAAATAAATAAATAAATAAATATTATATCTGAATTAAAGCCACTTTATAGTAACGAGTCTAACAATATAATCCATTTATTTATTTATTTATTTATTTATTTATTTATTTATTTATTTATTTATTTATTTATTTTCTTAATTCATTCACCGTCCAGGGTTGGTTTTACCCTCGGACTCAGCGAGGGATCCCATCTCTACCGCCTCAAGGGCAGTGTCCTGGAGCATGAGACTTTGGGTCGGGCGGATACAGTTTGTGAGGAGGACCAGTACCTCGACCAGGTGGCCTCACCTGTTATGCTGAACAAGGGCCTTGTGGAGGATGGGAAGACGGAAGTGATAGACAAGGAAGAGGGAAGGAAGCGGCCGTGGCCTTAAGTTAGGTAACATCCCGTCATTTGCCTGGAGGAGAAGTGGGAAACCACAGAAACCACTTCGAGGATGGCTTAGGTGGGAATGGAACCCCCTCTACTCAGTTGACCTCCCGAGGCTGAGTGGTCCGTTCCAACTCTCGTACCACTTTTCACATGTCGTGGCAGAGTCGGGAATCAAACCCAGGCCCGAGGTTGGCAGCTAATCACACTAACTACTACACCACGGAGGCGGACTATTTATTTTAATATATGACAATGAGCCACGGAAAACCTATGTTCATTAACTGCACTAGGTGTGCGCTCAATGGAAAATTAATTCCTCTTTGTGAAGTTGTATTTGAAATGCTTTATATTATCTTGCCTAACCGCGAATTCTAAACGATGTACTGGAGAGGAAGGAAGAGTCTTGTAAAACAACCCGTGACAGCATGTCGATACAGCACACTACACCCTTCCAGCTCTCGTGTTCACTTGAATAACGGTGTTGCCTTGCTCACAACCTCCTCCAGTAAGTAGAATAAAATAATACGAACTGTACATCTTATAAATAGGAAGGGCTCTTTTACAGATCTCTCTGCGTACGAACAGTAACATACACGATTTTTTCTTACCTAACCTTTTACCAATTATCTGTGGTCGGCACTTATGTGGATTGAGCCAAGTTTTACTGGTGAAGCCCTTCCAGACGCCAACCTAATCGGAAGGAATGTATACCCTTTTGCGGATGGTATGTAGTGTGCTATGTCCTATACCGTATATTGTGTATAGCGACGATGAGGAACAGCTACAGGAATGAACCAAACGCAGCTAAAAGCCCACCCCGACCGGCAGTCGAACCCAGGGCCCTATGAACTGAATAATAATAATAATAATCTCTCCATATAAAAATGTAATTACATTTGTCTGCGTGCATTCCGAAATTACATCGCGTCTAAATCGCTGGGAAGTGGGGGAGGGGGAATTTAATTAAAATTTATACAAACATTCTCAGAGGGAACTGTCATATCGTCCTGTTTTATTTCAAAATATTGACCTCAAATGTATTATTTGCGAAATTATTTCCAAAAAAATCACATAATAGTTCAAAATGAGATGGTATGTTTCTTTCTTGCTCAATCACACCAAAATTAGTGGATGAGTTGAGCTGAAGTTTTGAATCTCAATTATTCAATTAAAAATAGTCTATTCTAGTTTTTCAGTACTTAACTGTTTCATAATGGTGGGTATTATTATAGACATATTTGCTGACTTGCTCGTGTTTTATCCATTATAAACAAAATTAATTGCAACTGGTTTGTTCTATAGCAGGGCCTCTCAGGGTGCATGCACAGGTGCCTTGCGCGGTGCTAGGTGCAAAAGACGACTTCGCTAGGTTGACCAGAGTTTAGATCCCCCACTCCTCGATTTTAAGCAATAGCGCTGTATCTCTCTTTCCCTACGCCTGTCTCGCTCGCTCCAACTGTCTCCCCCTTCCTCACTTGCTCTGTAGCACTCCACCATTGAAACAAAATTGAACCGAGCTTAGACGAACTTAGCCGAGTCGCCCCGAGACCAAACGCTGATCCGAACCGAGCCAAGACAGACCGATGCACAGTGCACGGAACCTGTGCGCCTCGGTTTGCACGCGTTAGATTTTGGGCCTTTGTGAGGCCTTGTTCTATAACAAACAAAACCTGTCTCGCTCATTTAGCCTGTTGCCCCCTTCCTCACATGCTTTGCAGCACTCCACTATTGGAACAGAGTTGAGCCGAGCTTAGCCGAGTCACTCGGGGACAAAACGCTGATCTGAACCGAGCCAAGACAGACCAAGGCACGGTCACAGAACCTCTGCGCCTCGGTTTGCACGTGTGAGACTTTGGGCGTTTGAGAGGCCCTGTTCTATAAGAAAACAAAACCCAACATGTCGGTCTAAGAAGGACTCCAGACCATCCAAGAAGAATGACAATAACAACAATACCATTACCCGGCTCTTCACAGAAGGCGAGGTAGGTGAGGCATTTCAAAAAGTAAAGACCGCTAGGCTTGTGGTCCAGATAACCTATTTAATGAACACTTGAAACAGAGCATTACAGAACTCAAAGCAGCTTGGACATCCGTCATGAATCAATGCCTCATAAGAGGATCCACTCCGGACAGATGGAGATAGCCCACACTAAAGGTACTATACAAGGGGAAAGGAAATCATCAGGATCCACAGGCTTATAGGGGTATTACATTAGAATGCATTCCATTTAAAATACTGACAAAGCTCCTTGGAAAAAAAGACTAACAGAACTTGTGGACCCTGTAATACCGGAAGAGCATTTTGGGTTTCAAAGGGGCAGATCTACTCTACAGGCTGTTCAGTGCATACAAAATGGCATACTATAAACAACAGGGAGACAGAAGCAGAAACTACATGTTGCTTTCATTGACTTCTCAAAGGCCTTTGACTCGGTCAACAGAACATTACTGATAGAAACTTGAGCCGCTTATTGGAAGTGAAAATGCCCTATTTGTCCTTATACGAAATATACTTGCAGAGAACTACGTGCAAATCGACGACAATTTGACAACGCACTTTCCGACAGAACAAACAACAGGACTGCATCGGGGGGATCCGTTGAGCCCAATCCTGTTCAAGATAGCGACCATGGAAGCAACAGGAGGGTAAGTGCGGAGAATGTAAAAATGTGTGTCTATGCGGATGATATGGCAATTGCGTCTTCGTGATCTATAAGCAGCATTTGATAGATTAGGTGAATGCGCAGATAGAAATGATTTACAGCTGAATGCAAGTAAAACAGTAGTCTTGACATTCAGACGAGGAGGGAAAATTACATTGAAAGGCACAGTGAGAGATTATCGACGCCCGCCTCCTGTAAGTACCTGGGAATGACTCTACAGGCCACAGGTACCATTTTCACGGTACATATAAAAGACAAGGTCGCTGCTGCGGTAGTAGCCATGAATAAAGTTTCTTCATAGAGGACCTCCGTGAGTGGATGCTACTACATTTTACACCTGCCTACGACAGTGTTCTACAAGTAACTTATTCAAAGGAAAAGGAAATATGGAGCATGGTTTATAGCACGGATGCCATGAAATAAAATGAAATGGCGTATGGCTTTTAGTGCCGGGAGTGTCCGAGGACATGTTCGGCTCGCCAGGTGCAGGTCTTTTGATTTGACTCCCATAGGCGACCTGCGCGTCGTGATGAGGATGAAATGAGGATGAAGACAACACAACACATACACCCAGCCCCCGTGCCGTAGGAATTAACCAATTAAGGTTAAAATCCCCGACCCGGCCGGGAATCGAACCCGGGACCTTCTGAACCGAAGGCCAGTACGCTGACCGTTAAGCCAACGAGTCGGACACGGATGCCATGATGACTCAAGACTGGAAACAATCAAATTATGAGCTACGACATGTCATGACAAGATTTGCGGTACATGGCTTCCATCAAAGAATATGTGACAATACGAAACATCATGATCCGCAGGAGGATTGTGCAGGAATCGTTGTGATCGCTATCACCTCCAGGAATGTGGAAAACGAGTGGTGTTCTTGACCAAATTTTGTAGTGATTAACACAGAGAACTACATATGGTATTCTAAGTGAACATTATTTAATTCATTTATTTATGTATATATCTATCCCATGGCCATTGGCTGTATTAAACTAAATGATATAAAACCCAATATGTGCACTTGAAATTTTCTTTCCTAAAAAATGGTCGTGTGCATTTTGATACAAATATATCTTCTGGATGGGGATCATCTGAAAATTTGCGTTACCGTACGGAAGTTTTAGTACTCGGCAGGTAAGGCTGTACACTAAGGCTTAAGGCCTAGCAGGACGTTAAACCAATAACATTAATATTCTTAATTCCTCAGTGAGCTTGAAAGCTGATCTAATTTCTGTTCACGTAGCTTGGCTCATTTGTGTTCCTGTACATTTACTGGTTAAACTTGAAGATATAACCAGCCTGCAAGCTGCAAATATGATCAAAATCTCTCTTCTTTGACGTTTATTGTATAGAGAAGAAAATATTCAATAACATTAATATTCTTAATTCCTCAGTGAGCTTGAAAGCTGATATAATTTCTGTTCACGTAGCTTGGCTCATTTGTGTTCCTGTACATTTACTGGTTAAACTTGAAGATATAACCAGCCTGCAAGCTGCAAATATGATCAAAATCTCTCTTCTTTGACGCTTATTGTATAGAGAAGAAAATATTCACGCAAAAGAAAAGAAAAATATTAATACATTTCTGAAAGTTTAGAAAATCACACTACAAATATTTATGAAATAAATTGCATCGTTAGGGGCGCGCAGCTATGAGCTTGCATTCGGGAGATAATGGTTTCGAACACCACTGCAGGCAGCCCTGAAGATGATTTTCCGTGATTTTCAATTTTCACACCAGGCAAATGCTGGTGCTGTACCTTAATTAAGGCCCCGGCTGCTTCCTTCCCACTTCTAGCACTTTCCTATTCCATCGTTGACATACGACCTGTATGTCTCGGTGTGACGTAAAGCAAGCTGTAAAGAAAAATGTTCTTACCATCATCATCATCATCATCATTTGTGACTCGAACAGCTTCTAAAGTGCTCATAACCTACCTCGAGGAGTGTGGTCTACTATAGTAGAATGGCCAACATATTAAATGCTTACAACAAATTCCCCCTATGAGTGGGGGCGGTACAATAACACCAACGGTATCCTCTATAATAATAATGCTATTGACTTTACGTCCCACCAACCCATTTTTTCGGTTTTCGGAGACGCCGAGGTACCGGAATTTTGTCCCGAAGGAGTTCTTTTTCGTGCCAGTAGATCTAACGACGTATTTGAGCACCTTCAAATACCACCGAACTGATCCAGGTTCGAACCTGCCAAGTTGGGGATGAAAGGCCGCTGCCTCAACCGTCTGAGCCACTCATCCCGGCACGGGATCCTCTGCCTGGCGTTAAAGGCGATTGAAAGATGCTCCATGGGCTCTTAACTTGGAAGCGTGGGACGGAGATCACGGGGCCCTTAGCTGAGTCCTGACATTGCTTCCACTTATTTGTGCCAGGCTCCCCACTCTCATCTATCCTAGCAGACCTCCCCTGGTCAACTCTTGTTCTTTCCTGACCTCGAAGCTATTAGGTTGTGAGGGCTAGGGAGTAATTTTCACGCCCTTCATGGCCCTTGTCTTTCTTTGGTCGATACCTTCATATTTCAAAGTCTCGGATCCCTTCCATTTTTTCTCTATAATTAGTGTTAATAGAGGATGGTTGCCTAGTTGTACTTCCTCTTAAAACAATAATAAACACCACCACAACTAACTACACATCTAATTTTTTCTTCTGCTGCTTCCTTCACTTTTCCCACACCTTGGTGAGGTTGCTGGTGCGAATTGTGTTGCACATGGGGATTTAACTTGTTTTATGGACGGATACCCAGCCTGACGCCAGCTCTATGCAGAGGAATGTATTCACTACTGTACTGCTTGTTTCTCAGGTGATCGGTAGTGTGGTGTGTTGTGTGTACAGTTGACGTAAAATATCTTTCTACTCCAAATTCTCTACACTTAAATTGGCGGCACTGTTTACAGGGATTCTGCGGTCTGTGAGTAATTTTCTGGACTATTACTTTTAAGCAATTCTAATGCTGTTAATTACGGAAAGGTTGTGCGTCATGTATGGCTGCTTGCATCTGAACAAGTACTGCCCCTCATGTGGACATGAGTATTCCTGAGCACAGGGAGTGGAACATTTCTATTCCTCAAAGTTGGGTTTGTTGAACAGGTTCAACATTATCAATGCTGAATGGAACTACTTTGTATTCCGTGAGAAGCAGAGTGAGTTGTCGAGCAATCCGACTGAAGAGTATTGATAGAGGTGCAATCATACAACGCATCTAGAAAATGTAACCTCAGAATGGGATTTGGTTTTTAACACTAGGAGTAGTATATGGCAAGTATGTGGGCTTGTTGATTTCACGTAATTGGGATGTTGTTTTAACACGTAGGGTTGTTTCATGCTACCTTTCCACTTATTAAGCCATGTAAATGAATTTTCACCAAATTAATTAAATAGTACGAAATATCATAATCCCCTAGATACATTTTAGATGCTCAGTTTTACTCTTAATTCATCATCGGCTTTAAACTTCTTAGGTTTCTGTTTCGTCTTCTGTTCCTTGTTAGTATAGTGTATGTTTATGAAATGTTAAAGTATTATTGTAACCTCCTAGATGTTTAGTTTTTAATCTTATTCTTATATCCTCTGTAGGAAAATGTATCTTACGCTTTTTATGTATTCTTTCATTAGATTTTGTATGTTAGGTGATACATTTAAGTTAAAGTGGCAGTTAGTTACAGCCAAAGTGACCTCTGGTCCTACTTGTAATTAACTTTAAATAAATATATTTCTACATTTCTACATTTCTACAACGTTGGTATGATGAGGTACAAAAGCCCTCCCCACTATCATTTCACCATTATATTAAGTAAATTGAAACTGAGCGTCCGTGGCTCAGGCGGACTCTCACCACTGGGTTCTGTGGTTCAAATCCCGGTCACTCCATGTGAGATTTGTGCTGGACAAAGCGGAAGTGGGACAGGTTTTTCTATTGGTACTCCGGTTTCCCCCGTCATCCTTCATTCCTGCAACACACTCCAAAAATCATTTCATTTCATCTGCCAGTCATTAATCATTGCCTCAGAGGATTGCGACAGGCTTCGGTAACCGGCACAGTTCCTATCCTCGCCACTAGATGGGGCTTAATTCATTCCATTCCTGACCCGATCGAATGACTGGAAACAGGCTGCGCATTTTCATTTCCATTAACTAAATTGAAACTATCAAAGTAAAATCTAATGCACTATGTACTGGTTTCCGTTTTTTTCGTGACACTTTTTTTTCTCCCTGACCGTTTCC
Organism: Anabrus simplex; assembly: GCF_040414725.1. Taxonomy (NCBI): domain Eukaryota; kingdom Metazoa; phylum Arthropoda; class Insecta; order Orthoptera; family Tettigoniidae; genus Anabrus; species Anabrus simplex. The sequence continues at coordinate 60,374,771 of NC_090273.1, read as the reverse complement.
AAGTTACGTAGGATCGGCGCTTTGATAGGGATTTAACCAGAGTTGGGAAGTAATTCAGTAAAAGTAATTAAATGTTAACGATTATATATTCGTTGTAATTTCTACTACTGATCATTAATTTTTCTTTTTCTTTCTTTCTTTCTTTCTTTCTTTCTTAATCATTTTACCCTCCTCTAGGGCTTGTTTTTACCTCGGATTCAGCGAGGAATCTCACCTCCACCGCCTGAAGGTCAGAGGACATGTTCGGCTCTTCTTCTTTTTTTCTTCTTCTTCTTTTTCTTCATCCGTTTATTCTCCACGGCTGGCTTTTTCCTCTGACTAAGCGAGGGATCCCAACTCTACCGCCCCTAGGGCAGTGTCCTGGAGCGCGAGACTTTGGGTCGGGGGATACGAGAGCTAGGGAGGAGGACCAGAACCTCGCCCAGGCACCCTCGCCTGCTATGCTAAACAGGGGCCTTGTGTGCGGATGGGAAGATTGGAAGGGATAGACAAAGAAGAGGGAAGGAAGCGGCCGAGGCCTTAAGTTAGGTACCATCGCGGCATTTGGCTGGAGAAGAATTGGGAAACCACGGAAAACCACTTCGAGGATGGCTGAGGTGGGAATCGAACCCTCCTCTACTCAGTTGACCTTCCGAGGCTGAGTGGACACCATTCCAGCCCTCGTACCACAGACCACTTTCCAAATTTCGTGGCAGAGCCGTGAATCGAACCCGGGCCTCCGGGAGTGGCAGCTAATCACGATAACCACTATATCACAGAGGCCATGTTAGGCTCGCCTATTTAGTCATTATATTTTCGGGACTTACACTTCATTGCCAGTCCGTTCCAGCGAGGATGTAGGATGTTATTTGTTAGTCTAATTTTCTCCGTTAATAGAATCATTTCTCATCGGGAAAATTCGTTTACTCCCCCCCTTCCCTTTCTATGAAGAAATAAAATCCACAGCCTGTTTCCAGTCATTCGACAGGGCCAGGAATGGAATGAATGAAGCCCCCACATAGCGGCGAAGATATTAATTATGCCGGCTGACGAGGCCTGTCGCACTCCTCTGGGGCAATGATTAATGACTGAAAAGAATGAAACGATATTGGTGAACTATGCTGGAATTAATGATGGCAGGAAAAACCCGGAGAACCCAGAGTGACCGGGGTTTGAACCACGGTACCCAGCGGTGAGAGGCCGGCGCTCTGCCGTCTGAGCCACGCTCGCTAGATAGATATAAAATCTGTTTACCCTCCGTGGTTGGTTTTTCTCGGACTCGAAGAGGGATCCCACCTCTACTGCCTCTAGGGATGTATCCTGGAGCGTGAGACTTTGGGTCGGGGGATACAACTGAGCAAGAGGACCAGAACCTCGCCCAGGCGCGCTCAATTGCTATGCTGAACAGGGGCCTTGTGTGCAGATGTGATGATTGGAAAGGATAGACAAGGAAGGTGTAGGAAGCAGCCATGGCCTTAAGTTAGGTGCCATCCCGGCATTTGCCTGGAAGAGAAGTGGGAAACCACGGAAGACCACTTCTAGGATGGCTGAGGAGGGAATCGAACCCCTCCCCCCCTCTACTCAGTTGACCTCCCGAGGCTGAGTGGACCCCGTTTCAGCCCTCTTACAACTTTTCAAATTTCCTGCAGAGCCGTGAATCGAACCCGGGCCTCCGTGGGTGGCAGCTAATCCGACTAACCACTAGACCACAGAAGCGGACATTATTATTATTATTATTATTATTATTATTATTATTATTATTATTATTATTATTATTATTATTATTATTATTATTATTTAAAATATTGTTACAGAGAGTAAGTTCCAAGGAGTCAAATTGCACTCCTTTCATTACGACGATGTCCGACTCCATTCATAATTGTTAGCGGGCTAACTTTTGATCTAAGGGGTCCCGGGTTCGATTTGCAGTTGGGTCGGAGATTTTAATCTGCATTGGTTAGTTCATCTTGTTCACCGGGTTTGTGTGTTGTCTTAAACATTAGAATTCATCATAGGTAGGGTCCATCCCCACAGACGCGTGGTCCCCGGTAGGCATCAGTTCGGAAAACCTGCACCAGGCGTCTCTGCAGGCCACACACCATTTATTGTTACTACGATAATATCTTCAACAGCGTGTCGAAGGCAGTGTATATTGTGATGGGCGAGGACTATCACGTGGTAGGGATATAACAACCTGTTTTAATATCCTTGTGTTGATAACTCAGGTATTAGTGGCTAGTCAAATGATATTATGCCATGGGTTCTCCTTGTAATTCATATTTGACAGTGAATAGAAAGAGATTTTATTAGTAGACGACGCTATTTATTTTATTAAAAGCATGTTGGTTTAGAGGTACAGTATCTTGGCTGCCTCTTACGTGGCTATTTCTGGTTCACTTATTGTCTCATCCAAGGATTTTAATTCTGGAACAAGGAACGTGAGTCCACCAGCTGACGAGTCGTCAGATGAAAAGCAGCGGATCGGGCCACGAAAGTCAAACAATAGGACTGAGGAAGTGAGGAAGTCGGCACGTTCTCCATGTGATAATTCAAAATCTACAGACGATCTGGTGGGCTAGGCTTTGTTTGCCACATGTTTATTCTCGTTTCTTTCTCCTTTAGGGTCATCTAGCGACCACGTAACAATTTCAATGCTGCATCCTTCGTTGAACCTTCCTCTTCCTGTTTTCTTTCCTTTCCCGACCTTGGAATCCTTCCATTTTTGATACTTTCGTTCTAAATATATCTCTGTGTTGATGCTTCCCCTTATACTGTTTCTTTCCAAATCTTTCTTGACTTCATCAATACAGGTAATTCAATCAATCAATCAATCAATCAATCAATCAATCAATCAATCAATCAATCAATCAATCAATCAATCAATCAATCAATCAATCAATCAATCAATCAATCAATCAATCAATCAATCAATCAATCAATCAATCAATCAATCAATCAATCAATCAATCAATCATCTGCATTTAGGGCAGTCGTCCAGAAGGCAGATTCCCTATCTCTTGTTCTCCTACATTATTCTTAAACGATTGCAAAGAAATTGGAACCGGGATGAGTGGCTCAGACGGTTGAGGCACTGGCCTTCTGACCCCAACGTGCAGGTTCGATCCTGGCACAGTCCGGTGGTATTTGAAGGTGCTCAAATACGTCAGCCTCGTGTCGGTAGATTTACTGGCACGTAAAAGAACTCCCGCGGGACTAAATTCTGGCACCTCGGCGTCTCCGAAGACCGAAAAAGTAGTTAGTGGGACGTAAAGCAAATAACATTATTATTATAATCATTATTATTAACAAACTGGAAATTTATTGAACATCTTCCTTGGCAAGTTATTCCAGTCCCTATCTCTCCTTCCTACAACTCAATATTTGCCCAAATTTGTCATCTTGAATTCCAACTTTATCATCATATTGCACCTGACAGGGGCATGATCCAAGGACCTTTGGTTAAGACTGGTCATTTAAATTGCAGACGCAATGATATTTGAGGAAAGGAATATCGAAATTAATTAATATCAACATCATTGAGACCGAAAAAATAAGTCTACAAAATTTATTCTACAGAATTTTATTATTTGCGATCTATTGTGCAATATCTTTCTTTGCCCAGCAGGGAGCCCACAGGAGAGCCAAGCCCGTGAAGTCTTGGGTGGGGCTGCAATCGGTGGTTCACCGTGATGTAACTTGAGAGTAGTCATCCCTACCTCACGACCAAGAAATCGAGGGGAGGCAAACTTTCTCGAAGCGAAATATGGAAGCCATCTAGATTATCTACGATTATCTACGATTATCTACGATGTGGAAATTAATAAAATCTGAATTCTGGAGTCGTTTTCCGATTTAGAAGAGATAACTATAATTGGGGCATTTATTTAGAGTGTTTAATGTCTTCTTGGTTGATAACTTACGGTTGGAGAAAGAATACTGTGTTATTTCTGCGTGGAAAATTACCAGGGGCCATCTGGTTACTGTCAAAACACCTCCTTGGTGCGGGAGTTCACCCTAGTGTGGAAGGGGAAGCAGGAAAATCTTTAATTAATTACAGGAGATCATACGAAGAATAATCGTACGGAGATGTCTCAATCACATCAGGTGAATACTGGTCACCTGATGGTCGTACTATTTCACCTCCAGTGGGCCGTTGATAGGCCATATGCAGATTTTGGGTGAGGGAAACTGCCTTCTTATAAAACGCACTGCCGTAGGCGCAGCTATTCATTCGGGACTCTCAGCTCACCAAGGGCGAAGCTATGTTTAGCTGAGCTCCTATTAATCCTTTGTTTAGTGACTTCAAACTTAAAATTCAAATTCAATAGAGTAATTCGTGTGAATACTGCATAGAGTTGATATACGTGACGCTAGCAATTAAACATTTAAAACTGTGACGTATCGCGAACACTCAGTTCGAATTGTAATATTATTATTATTACTACTACAGCACAACTGTGTCGGATAGTAATAAATAAATAGTGGCTGTGAGGTAGAAGGAATTCGATACCGAACCGCGGATTACAAAGTACTAATCCGAAATCGTGGCCGGACGCCCACGCTGAACGCAATTGAACATATTGTGAAAATAAATATTGATGTGTTTTGTACTTAGGATACTGCACGCGACTTCATCGATCAGGAACCATGGACTTCCGGCTTGAAGGTGAAATGGAGCTACCAGTGATCACCTTAGTGCCAATGGGTCAGCAGTAAACCCCGATATGGATCTCCCTAGCTGATCAAGGTGTCGTCAGATTATAGAGATGAGTTATTTCATATTTAAATGGCATGCCTAGAAGGGACGGGAATTATTTATCATAAGCTGATGCTATAATGTTAGGGATGTAACTTTATTTGAACGTAGAATTGCCAAAGATGAGCAAGTAGTTTTTATTTCTTATTTTATTTAATTAATAACAGGTCTGAGTGATTTAATTGTAAATAGGGAAAACTATAGTCTGAGAGATTTGCATGCGGTAGAAGATTCACTTATTTACTTAATTTTAGGAAACTTGTAGTCAGTTAATGCGTCAGGAGACCAGTAGTTTAGTAGATTCAGGGATTGATAATTTAAGTTAGGTTGTAGTTCATCCAGTATTGATAATTTCATGAGTGGTAAGTAATATAATTAAGCTACGTGATGTGCCAAAGTTACGAGAGATGTCTACAGGACTGATACCCCCATAACTCCATTGAAATATTTAGCTAGGAATGTTTCAATTTAAGACGGGTTGTTTAATCAGTTTATGTACGATTTAATTATGATTTAGGTACCGTGTGACAATTTAATTATGGTATAAATATGAGTTAATTAGCGTGGGAATATTTAGTGATGATTTGATTACCGCGTGACAATTTAATTACGGTGTGATTATGAGTTAATTATCATGTGAATATTTAATTGTGAGTTGATTACCGTGTGTCAATTTAATTATAAATTAATTATGTGTTAACCATGAATTAATGAGGGTTTGATTATGAGTATAATTATCGTTTGATTATTTAATTACGTTCTAATTATGAGGAAGTTTCCGTGTGATGGTTTGATATGATTTAATTACCATGTAAATCACGTAAGGAAGTCAGTGGACAGCCGAAATTAATAATAATAATAATAATAATAATAATAATAATAATAATAATAATAATAATAATAATAATAATAATAATAATAACGCAAATATTGGTATTATAAAACTGGTGTCGTGATGTGAGATAGATATGATATTTGAAGTCATGGGTTGGCCATGAGAGCGATTTGATGAACGTGGAATAGACCTCAGTATTATCGAGAGTGTACCTTGGGACAAGGTGTTTTTAAAGAGATGGTTTGTTATGCCTGTAAAGGCCGAGGCTAATGACCACCCGTTGTGGGGGTGGAAATGCTTGACCTTGTGCCACATGTGTTTGTGTATGTCTCGCCTCTAAGGGAGGGGGCTTTTAGCTGTAAAGCAGAGCCTGAGTGAACAGGCTAATATGTTTGGAAATATTCAACACGCCAGAGTAATGTATTCGCTAATAAATGACACGGTAATTGGTACTAATATTTGTTAGATTATTATTATTATTATTATTATTATTATTATTATTATTATTATTATTATTATTATTATTATTATTATTATTATTATTATTTGTTTAAGTATAAATTAGCTAGGGTTTTCAGTGCCACATGTTCATCTCTGGGGTCATCAGTTCAGTCTTCTACGTGGGCATTGGTATTCCACAATGCTAAAATGAAGGACGGGGTGCCTCACGTGTTTATTGTACATAATGTGTGATTCTTTATGTTGTTTTGTGTAACATGTTGTGACTGTAATTAGCGTCGGCGATGGCTTTATCCCATCGGCACGGCGAATTATATTCCAGAGAGGGTTTTGTTCGAACCCGGGTGTTTGATCCACATTTGTATAATTTATTTTATGGATAGTTATGTGCTTTTAGAATAGGGATCGCTCAGACTTGTTGCATGAGTGTTAATTTCATTTGTCTATAATGTGAGATAGCTTAAGTGTTTATGATGAATGTTTCCGTTCACGTTGCGTCATGGCATATCTCTTCGCGATAAACAGTATTCGGATCTATCATACAAGACTATAAGTCAATAAATAATCCACAACATATGTAAATCAACTATGCATTTCATTTGTGTATACGTGCGTCATTCCCATAGTCATCAGGATTTAATAAACCATTTGCATTAACTTAAATTCTATACGAATGTGTTCTCATTATAGTTAGGTATGCCCCGTTTCTCCTACCCTGTATGCCGCTAAGTTAATTTAAGACATGCGCCTATTTTTTTTACCCAGTAACGCCCTGTAGATTTTCTCGCCGGAGCCTTTTTGGGTAGGGGCGGGTACACTATCTTCCACGCCATCATTCCACTGAGAGCTCGGAACATACCACTTAGTCGGCCTGCTCGTCTCCTTTCTCCCAAGTCTTCCCAGCCAAAACTTTGCAACAATTTTGTAACGCTACTCTTTTGTCGGAAATCATCCGGAATGAATGTAGTTGACAGATTGGTTACAACAATCACCTCCAATTTTTAATTTTTTTACTCTTTGCTTTACGTCACACCGACGCAGATAGGTATTATTATTATTATTATTATTATTATTATTATTATTATTATTATTAAAAATAGACCTACAACGCAATTCGAAAATATCCCGGCGGCATTTGTCACTTACAGTAGAGTAATAATAAAGTTAAAACACAATTACCCAACAACAACAACAACAACAACAAGAGAAAACTACAACAACAAGAGTGCAGCAAGCAATTCCATGGAAAGAAAATATTACAAGAAATACTTCTAGTTTAACATTCTAAATCCAGCAGCATCATATGAAATGAAAGGGCGTATGGCTCTTTTAGTGCCAGGAGTGTCGCCAGATGCAGGTCTTTCGATTTGACGTCCGTAGGCGACCTGCGCGTCGTGCTGAGGATGAAATGATGATGAAGACGACATATAAACCCATCTCCCGTGCCAGCGAAATTAACCAATTAAGGTTAAAATTTCCGACCCTGCCGGGAATCGAACCCGGGACCCCTGTGACCAAAGGCCAGCATGCTAACAATTTAGCCACGGAGCCGGACGATATGATAGTAAAGGGCTAGGTGTGAGAAGGAAGCGGCCGTGGCCTTAATTAAGGTACAGCCCCAGAAAGTAGGAAACCACGGAAAACCATGTTCAGGACTGCCGACGGTGGGGTTCGAACCCACTATCTACCAAATGCAAGCTTACAGTTGCGCGCCCCTTATCGCACGGCCAACTCGCACGGTACGTCTAATAAATTAAGAATCGAGTTATTATCTGTAGTCCGAGTTTCGATTCTTTTCCTTACTCACCATGTTCATATGCTACGGTGGCTTCCCGATGAAGAATTCTACAGGGGGAAGGGAGTGGAATCACCGTAAGCGTGTTGTGCACTCCAGCTTTATTCTCGTCCCTAATTGCACGTAAAGAGCCAGATTCATGGGTTGTCCATTCACTGTTACGAGCACTCAGACACAAAGGCTCTTGTTTAGAGATATTTGCTGTAGTACCGTCACACCCACTACTATAGCGTTTCATGTTAAACAACGTATCGGCACGAAGAGATCCGTTAAGTCAAAGATAGCCAACAGTAAGGAGGTCATTTCCAGGCAATACAGATTTTCTTTTTCCCATATTCGAGTGTCCGTTCACTTAGCTTCTTGAGTAATCTGTATGACGCAGCTAGTCTCTTCATGTTCTCAAGGCACCGCCATCGAATTCTGGTACAAATTGGTTAATATTCAACGGAGTACAGAAACACGAAAATCATGCCGAGATGTTCACTGACCTCATCGTGCGTCCGATGACCTTGAAGAGAGGCATTTTAACTTATTCTATTATTATTATTATTATTATTATTATTATTATTATCATCATCATCATCATCATCTGTTTACCCTCCAGGTTCGGTTTTTCCCTCGGACTCAGCGAGGGATCCCACCTCTACCGCCTCAAGGGCAGTGTCCTGGAGCTTCAGACTCTTGGTCGTGGGATACAACTGGGGAGAATGACCAGTACCTCACCCAGGCGGCCTCACCTGCTATGCTGAACAGGGGCCTTGCCGGGGATGGGGAAGATTGGAAGGGATAGACAAGGAAGAGGGAAGGAAGCGGCCGTGGCCTTAAGTTAGGTACCATCCCGGCATTTGCCTGGAGGAGAAGTGGGAAACCACGGAAAACCACTTCCAGGATGGCTGAGGTGGGAATCGAACCCACCTCTACTCAGTTGACCTCCCGAGGCTGAGTGGACCCCGTTCCAGCTCTCGTACCACTTTTCAAATTTCGTGGCAGAGCCGGGAATCGAACCCGGACCTCCGGGGGTGGCAGCTAATCACACTAACCACTACACCACAGGGGCGGACATTATTATTATTATTATTATTATTATTATTATTATTATTATTATTATTATTATTCACTCGATTAAGCCATCTTGGGACCACATGAAACAGCTTTCTTCTTCTTGGCTTCCCAAAACTTCTTCATCCTTTCTCCGTGTTGTTATTTTCTTTCTTCCGTCCATCTACTGACTGATTTCTTCTTGGCTTTTTCTTTGTTTTTTCTTTCTTAATCCATTTACCCTCCAGGGTTGGTTTTCCCCTCGGATTCAGTGAGGGATCCCACCTCTTCCACCTCATGGGCAGTGTCTTGGAACGTGAGATTTTGGGTCGGAGGACACAGCTGGGGAGTAAGACCAGAACCTCGCCCAGGCGGCTTCACCTGCTATGCTGAACAGCGGCCTTGTGGGGGATGGGAAGATTGGAAAGTACGGGCATGGAAGAGAGAAGGAAGCGGCCGTGGCCTTGAGTTAGGTACCATTCCGGCATTTGCCTGAAGGAGAAGTGGGGAAACCACGGAAAAACACTTTAAGGATGGCTGAGGTGGAAATTGAACACCTCTCTACTCATTTGACCTCCCGAGGCTGAGTCGATACCGTTCTAACCCTCGTATGCCATTTCAAATTTCGTGAGAATCGAACCTGGGCCTCCGGGGGTGGCAGCTAATCACACTAAACACTACACCACAGAGGCGGACTCTCTGGAAATTTATCATCAAATATTTCTTTCCTACCTTCTTTTCTATTTGCAATTCGTTCTTTTTTAATGTCGAGTAGTTCCAAATCATCTTCGCCTTCTTTGATTTGTTTTGTTAATGGCTTTACGTCGCACCGACACAGATAGGTCTTATGGAGACGATGGGGTAGGAAAAAGCTAGGAGTGGTCTTAATTAAGGTACAGCCCCAGCATTTGCCTGGTGTGAAAATGGGAAACCACGGAAAACCATCTTCAGGGCTGCCGACAGTGGGATTCGAACCCACTATCTTCCGGATGAAAGCTCACAGCCGCGTGCCCCTAACCGCACGGCCAACTTGCCCGGTCGCCTTCTTTGAAAAATGCTAATTTGTTGTTCTTATTTGTAAAGTGTTCAAATATATATATTTTTTAAAATATATCTTGTCCATTCGGTATAGGTGACCAAAAAATCTTATTCTTCATTTTCTCAGAACATGACCTATTTCTTTCTGATGCTGTGTGTAAATCTTGTTCGAGTCTCAATTTATATATGCCATTCTCCCAAATAGGTCCCATAATTTTCCTTAAGATTCTCTTTTCTGTTTTGCTTTTTTTTTCTATCTGAAGCTAAGGGTGTATTCTGCCCGAAGGCAGGTCCGAACCTCCTCAGAGGTGTACCTGAGCCGGAGTTTCCGTACGGTAGAGTGGCCAGTTCTTTTTCGCTCTTCCATTCCCTTACCCCCACCAACAGCGCGTGGCAACCCATCCAAATCTTGACCACGCTCAATGATGCTTAACTTCGGAGATCTCACGGGATCCAGTGTTTCAACACGGCTACGGCCATTGGCTTTCTATCTGAGAGGGTATTCAAACACTCTGCTGCATATAAAGCTGTTGGAAGGATTCTTCTTCTTATCATTATTCTCGGTCTTCTACCCATTTTATTGATCTCAGCAAAGGATATGATTTGGCCCTGTTTTACGGCCGGCTGCCCTTCCTGTCGTCAAAATTATTCACTGTTAGATGATTTTGTGGTGGTTGGTAGTGTGGTGTGTTGTCTGTAAATAAAGAGATGTGTACTAATGTACGATGAACACAAATAGCCAACTCCCAAATCAGAGGAATTAACCATAGGCATTTAAAATTCTTAGCCCGGTCGGCAATTTAACTCGGGGTCCTCTGAACCAAAGGCCAGTCTGCTAACCATTCAGCCGAGGAGGTGTACATTCTTCTTATTATTATTTCCTTTTCAATGTTTTTGTAGAACAGTCGATTAAGGGAATCAATGACGGATCGAGTGGCCTCATTGTGTGGGGCAAGTAGCTGTCAGTTTGCAATCGGAAGATAGTGGTTCGAATCCCATTGACGGCAGCCCTGTATATGTTTTTCCGTAGTTTCCCATTTTCACACCAGGCAAGTGCCTGGGTTGTACCATAATTAAGGCTACGGTCGCTTCCTTCCCGCTCCTAACGATTTCCTATCATATCGTCGCCATAAGACCTGTGCGACGTAAAGCAGATTCTGAAAATGAAACAAAAAATCAATGAGGAATTTGGAAAGGAAGAGGAGAGGAAATCAAGATTCTGTGACTTGTCAATGCTATTTTTATTTTATCTGAGTTTCCAGATGATATGGGGAGATTATTGAGGAGTACAAGATGAAAATAAATCCAAAACAAATGTAATGAAGTGCAGTCAAACGAAGTCGAGTGATGCAGGAAATATTAGATTAGAAAATTAGGTGTCCACCTCTGTGGTGTTGTGGGTAGTGTGATTAGCTGCCACCGCCGCAGGACCGGGTTCGATCTCCGGCTCTGCCACGAAATTTGAAAAGTGGTACGAGGGCTGGAACGGGGTCCACTCGGCCTCGGGAGGTCAAATGAGTGGAGGTGGGTTCGATTCCCAGCTCAGCCATCCTGGAAGTTGTTTTTCCGTGGTTTCCCACTTCTCCTCCAGGCAAATGCCGGGATGGTACCTAACATAAGGCCACTGCCGCTTCCTTCCCTCTTACTTGTCTATCCCTTCCAATCTTTCCATCACCCCCCCCCCCCCACCGTGAGGCCGCCTGAGGGAGGTACTGGTCATTCTCCCGAGCTGTATCCCTCGACCCAATATCTGATGCTCCAGGACACTGCCCTTGAGGCTGTAGAGGTGGGATCCCTCGCTGAGTCCGAGGGAAAAACCATCCTGGAGGCTAAACAGATTAAGACAGATAGAAAATGAGGTCCTAAAGAAAATGTATTAATATTGTTACTTGGATAGTAGTATAACTGCGGCAGAGGTGAGGAGGACATCAAATGCAGACTAGCACAAGCAACGATGGCCTTTCTTAAGAAAATAAATTTGCTCACTTCGAATATTGATATAGGAATTAGAAAGATGTTTTTGAAGACGTTCGTCTGGAGTGTGGCATTGTATGGAAGTAAAGCATGGACAATAACTAGCTAAGAAAGAGAATGGAAGCTTTTGAAATGTGGTGTTACAGAAGAAAACTTAACGTGAGATGGATTGATCGAATCATGAATGAAAACGATTTGGCAACGTTTGACCAGAAGAAAAGATAGAATGATATGACACTTCTTAAGACACCCAGAACCTGTTCAGTTAGTTTTTGACCGGGCGAGTTGGCCGTGCGGTCAGGGGCACGCGGCAGTGAACTTGCATCCGGGAGATAGTAGGTTCGAATCCCACTGTCGGCAGCCCTGAAGATGGTTTTCCGTGGTTTCCCATTTTCACACCAGGCAAATGCTGGGGGCTGAAGCTTAACCTAGGGCACGGCCGCTTCTTTCCAACTCCTAGGCCTTTCGCCGCCATAAGACCTATCTGTGTCGGTGCGACGTAAAGCAACTAGCAAAAATAAAGTTAGTTTTGGAGGGAAGTGTGGGCGGTAGGGGTAGAACAAGGTATGAAAACATTAGTGTAGATGTAGTAGTTACTTAGAAATAAAATGGTTAGCACAGGATAGGGTGGTATGGAGAGCTGCATCAAACCAGTGTATGGACTGTTGACCCTAATAACAACGACGTTATTATTATTATTATTATTATTATTATTATTATTATTATTATTATTATTATCGTTTTTTTAATTCGATGTAAAATTGAAGATGGGAGTTAAAACATGTTTTCCATTGTTGTATGGGTTCGATTAATTTCGCACGAAAATTAAAATGAGGGATGCGTGGAAAAAAACTGAGTCATATGGTACCTACGAAGTTATTTGAATTAGGCAAAAGGTATGTGAGGAATACCCTTCTCGGTATAGCAGAAACGTAATTTAGCCCAGAGGCTCATTTCTCAATGCTTTCTCTAATTAATATCAGGCTTACGTACAACATTCAGACTAGCTCAGATATGTTGCTCGTACGTGGTCCTCGCTGAATATTGATTGAATTTCTTTTCTTCTCCTTCCCATTCCCAAGAACCTTCAATAAACTGAACCAATATACATGGAAAACCAATACGCAATACTCGTACTGTAACTGTAAAGCAAATATTGTAATTAAACTCATAAATCCTATACATTGGAATGTGTTCCGAAGCAGCAGCTTATAGAACAGAATGCTGTGGCCGCCCCCATTATCGTGGATGCTGAATGCGGCAGGAAAGCACCCCTCTAGACCCCAGTACCAACAAGCGCTTCTCCCGCTATAGCACATCTACACACAGCAGGCCGTGCATCAGTCGCTGTTTAGCTTGCGGTGCGGGAGGTTGTGCGTTCGTCGTTTCCTGCGCAAGTCTGACGGGCGTGCGTGTATTCGAGTGAGCGTGTGGTACAAAGACCGCGAGATGACGGGACGATTTCTCAGTGCACCTAACAACAATGCAGGTTTACATACGAGCCGTGACGACTGGTCCGCGTTAGAAGTACTAAATTCGTTCCGTTATTATCTATTGATACAATTTTGTTCAAACAGTTTTTATCAATGGAACACTGAAATTAATTAGGTGTTATACAACACAATAAAACTATATTAGAAACTATTTGAACATTAAATATTATTATGTAATCTTAGTCAAATAGGGTGGACATTTTGAAGATCACATGTATTGTACTTTTAGAAACTGAGTGACGTTGGTTTTTGTGTAATTTTACACAGCGATATAATATTTTTCGGTTATATTTGTGTCACTTATTTTTCCGTTCGTCCGGATTTTTTTAGTCGAGAAAGTGATCTAGCAGTTCTGCTGTACAACTGGAGAACATTGATGTTGTTCACAAGGTAAAGTTTTAAAATTATTTTATGAATGTTTTGTTTTATTCGGTAGCTTCTATTCTTTAATTAGTTGAGTGTGGTTTTATTATTGTACCTGAACTTTACCCAATAGGACTGCTTTTTAAAACAGACAATTCGTTGTGGTTTTTCTCTTAATGGTTATTAACTTTCGGTGAGATTAAGAAACAACCTTTGCTGTAAATATGGGGTCTTTTTACGACGCACGGAGCATTAGGAAAGTCCACCCTACGTTCTAATTGGGTACCGTACTAGAGATATCCATGGGCCTCGCTTCACGAACAATTCGCAGTAACTTTTAAGGGGCACAAGATCTTCGATAGATATATTTCCAATGAAATGGGCCATGCTATATCAGTATAGTAATGAACGAGTGAACCGGGTCCATTTTCAAATGTAGCTACCTAAAATATATCCAGTAAAATAGGAAGGGATAACAATATTTCCTTTAGATTTAATATAATTGTAGTAGTGAGAGTTATTTTTAAAATGAAGCACAACTGGAGAACCGGCCCAAATTTGTATCATATTAGTATTACTTTAAGTGCCAATCCAGTGTTTTATTCCTAAGGTAAATGACTTCATTGTACCTTATATCATGTACCTAAGTTATTTTCATTAATCCTAATATTTATTGATCCGCTCAGCAATAGCGCTAGTTAACCCAGTTTAACGATGTTTTACTCTGTACTGTCATTGTAGCAAGTCCCCTTGTCTGCTGTCAACCAACGGAATCACTTGGCTGAAGCTTTCTTTATTAATGAATCATGTATTCTTACCTGATTAATACCTCGAAATTTTCCCTCAACACTTAGACTATGTCAAAAATTAACTTGGATTTTCAGGAAAGTTTTAAGCCCACAGAAACTGTAGGTTTTGGAAAGGAAATTACCCACTGGGTGAAAAATACGCGCTAATGCAATTTTGTTTCTGAGCCCCAGTTTCAAACTCACCCACCTCACTTTGGCCCACTTGCATAATTTTGAGATTTCCCGTCTATCTAGGCATTATAGTGGGAACAGTGGTATGAATTACCTAAAAGTACATTATTAATTCATGTCTGTTTTCAGCTTTATCTTTATGCATCCCTACTCTCAGCGTAGATGACAACGTAAAGATAAAGAATAATAAATAATGTTATTGGATTTACGTCCCACTAACTACGTTTACGGTTTTCGGAGACGCTGAGGTGCCAGAATTTAGTCCCACAGGAGTTCTTTTACGTGCCAGTAAATCTACCAACACGAGGCTGACTTATACGAACATCTTCAAATACCAACGGTCTGAGGCAGGATCGAACCTGCCCAGTAATCGGGAGATAGTGGGTTCGAGCCTCACTGTCGGCAGCCCTGAAGATGGTTTTCCGTGGTTTCCCATTTTCACACCAGGCAAATACCGGGGCTGTACCTTAATTAAGGCCACGGCCGCTTCCTTCCAATTCCTAGGCCATTTCTATCCTTTCGTCGCCATAAGACCTATCTGTGTCGGTGCGACGTAAATAAAAGAGAAAAAAGAACCTGCCAAGTTGGTGGGGTCAGAAGGCGAAGATAAAGAGATTTATTCACTAGTGTGTTTTAAAATTAAGATTTCTATGAAATTCTACCAGGCTGAGTGACTTGGGCGAAAGAGCGCCGCTGGCTTTTTGAGCCCAGTTTAATGGATTCGGTTCTAGCTCAGGCCGGCGACGTTTGAAGATGCTCAAATACGCCAGATTAGTGTCGAACCCACCACCATGGACCCAGAAAGCCACCCAGCTCAATATGTATTATTTTATGGTCGTCTGCTTTGTGTTTCTGGTTTTCATTACACTCATGTTTTTATTGGGCGTGTGAATTTTTCTGTTACTCTACCTGATAACTTATGTTATTCTGGCATCTGTAATGATGGGTATTAGTAGGTTTTTATTTTTGAGGCTGTGGATGAGGTTTAGTCGAGAAACAAGTGACAGTACAAGTCGAGCGCACCTGTCTTCCAGAGTGGTTCTGGCGGGCTTATCGCTCCCTCCCACTGACGCGCTCCGCGCAAACACGGGAAAGAAAACAGCAAGCAAGCTTGTTTTGACTGCTCACTACGTGATCATAGCTACTGGACTTACTGTTTTGCATAAAATCCGCGCCACAAAGAAGTTGACTTTTCATGCCTAGCTACTGTCGAAGGATGGTATTACACTATCAAAGAAATTTGTCAAAGATCCAGTGGCGGCTCGTGGATATCAGCAGTGGGGGGCGCGCCTTAGTTTCATAATTCCATAATATATCTCAAGTTCTTAAAACCATGTCATCAAGATACACACTTCGAACACTATACGGTGCAATGCATATGCAATTATTATTATTATTATTATTATTATTATTATTATTATTATTATTATTATTATTATTATTATTATTATTATTATTATGCGTGAATGGTCCCTTTTGGAACACACGAAGCTTTATTTATGATATGCTTTCATCTGTTGACTAAAGATCCTCTTCCTTTCTTACGTCTACTTGGTACCTTCTCTTTTTGGTACTTCATTCTCTGGAGTAACTTCCCACGTGTCAATTTTCTTTCTATATATGTTTCGATTCAAAATGTCTTCGGGTTGAATTTGTGCGTTCTTCATGTCCGCTTTTGTTTGTTGGATCAGCGGTAGTGTGTCGGCCTCCGGATCCCAAGATAGCGGGTTCAAACCCGGCAGAGGTAGTCGGATTTTTGAAGGGCGGAAAAAAGTCCATTCGACACTCCATGTCGTACGATGTCGGCATGTAAAAGATCTCTGGTGTCACATTTGGTGTTTACCCGACAAAATTCATTAAATCTCAGCCATAGACGCCCAAGAGAGTTTCGGTTTACTCGGTCTGCCATCTAGTGGGGGCCTAGAGTAAAACGGAACGTCGAAATTGACGAGCAGACAGCCAGATGGCGTAAAATTGAAATGTCTGCACACGGTAGCTGAGGCCATACGATTATTATTATTATTATTATTATTATTATTATTATTATTATTATTATTATTTATTTGCCTGTTCTTGTCCACGATCGAATTATGTTTACGAATAGTTTCGCTGTAGTGATCACTGAAACAAGACACGACATTGACTTTACCAAGCATTTCAAAGTCCATGGTACTATTGATATCACCCCTGTGGTGATCCATTTATCTCCTTTCCTAGAACAGGAGAATAGCAGGCAAGGAATGCAGTAAAAGGTTTCTGAAATATCACTTCCACATATCCGCGCGTTCTTGTTATATTCGTCAGGAGAATTAATTTGTCTTTGGAAAGCTCTATTTTCATTTTCCTTGGTCTCCGGTCTTTTCAACGAGAAGTCTGGTGTCGGCCTACCACACTCCTTCAGTTCGACTTTCTTCTCGATAGAAAGAGAAGAAAACGTTAGTTCTTTAATATCTTCGATGGTAATCATACTGTACGAAGTGCAAACATAACACTACGCCTACATATAAATCACAACCTTTCTCCTGTCAGACTCGTTGACTGAACGGTCAACGTACTGGCCTTCGGTTCAGAGGGTCCCGGGTTCGATTCCCGGCCGGGTCGGGGATTTTAATCTTGATTGATTAATTCCAATGGCCCGGGGGCTGGGTGTTTGTGCTGTCCCCAACATCCCTGCAACTCACACACCACACATAACACTGTCCTCCACCACAATAACACGCAGTTCCCTACACATGGCAGATGCCGCCCACCCTCATCGGAGGGTCTGCTTTACAAGGGCTGCACTCGCTAGAAATAGCCACACGAAATTATAAATTATATATACAACCTTTCTCCTAATTTCACCTCGTCACAGTCACCTCACGAGATCATTCAACACGCAGCTAAACATCGCGCTCTCTAGTGAGTATGGCCAAGATGAGTCAAGTGCGAGGAGACAGTAGTTACAGTCGTTACTCGTTTCGTTAGTTAATAATCCTAACAATTACAAGACTATTTTAAATACATACCGGCACATTTAACTCAGGTAAGTGCCTCAGTAAAATAGTTCCTAGTTTTAGGAGAGAAATGGCACAAACTGACTCCTGTTAAATAGAAATCAAATCAGCAATGTTTCGGGTAGGTTGGCTGCAACCATAGGCCGCGGCAGAAACGCGCCGGAATCTCCGTTAGAACAGCACATCCCTACTGTGCCTCGGATTGGCTCCCTCAAGGCCAGTCGAGCGAGACTCGGAGTATTTGGTCCGCTATGAGAGAGCGCCCACCTGCGCCGGGCCAGCAGCGCATCGGGCCGCAGTACAGTGCAACTCGCGCCCTTGATAATAATAGTAAAATATTTAGCTTGTTAATATTTAAGATTAAAATTCCCTAATTTAATGGAACCCCGTGGGGGGCGCGCGCCTTAGCGCCTCCCAAACGAGCCGCCACTGCAAAGATCTTTTGTAAAATATATGACAGTGTAATGGAGGAATACTTTACAAACTGCCGTGCGGTTAGGAGCGCGCAGCTGTGAGTTTGCATTCGAGAGGTAGTGGGTTCGAACCCCATTATCGGCAGCCCTGAAGATGGTGAGCTTGCATTCGAGAGGTAGTGGGTTCGAACCCCATTATCGGTAGCCCTGAAAATGGTTTCCAATGGTTTAACTTTTCCACACCAGGAAAATGCTGGGGTTGTACGTTAATTGAGGCCACTGTCGCTCCCTTCTCATTCGTAGCCCTTTCCTATCCTATCGTCGCCATAAGACCTATCTGTGTCGGTGCAACTAAAGATGATAAAGATGATCGAAAAACAAGAAAGAAAAATCCTCACGAAAATCTTAGGACCTAATTACGAAAATGGAATTTGGATGAAAAAGAAGTCACACGGAATCTATCAAGTTACAGAAAAAAAATCACAGATACAAACAGAAAATGCTGATAACAACTTTATGGTCACTTATATACCAGATGTATGTATAGGTTTCTACCGGCTTTTGAGGTAAAGAAAACACTTAATTTTCAAGGGAAATTCATTTTTTGTTTATTAAAAATGTTGGCCTTTTTCTTCTACACACAACACCCATCTTTCAGGTAAGTTATGAGTACCATGCCAGAAAAACAGCTTGTCTTTTGCGGCAAACCATTCGTCGAGCCATTTTCCAACTTCCTTGAAATTGCTGAAGTGCTGCTCTGCGAGCGCGTGCCCCATTGATGCGAATAGGTGATAGTCAGATGGCGCCAGATCAGGGCAGTACGGCGGGTGCGGAAGGATGTTCCATCCAAGCGATTTCAAGGTGTCTTTCACTGGTTTTGCTGTGTGAGACGGCACATTGTCGTGTAACAAAATCACTTTGCCATGTCTTCTGGCGCATTCCGGTCATCTTTCGATCAAGAGTTGGGTCTTCATCCAGTAACGCCTGCAATTGCTCGTCTTCGCACTTTTGTGGTCTACCAGAGCGCGCACTGTCTTTCAGATTAAAATCACCACGTTTAAATTGTTGAAACCATTTCTCACATGTTCTAATGGATGGAGCATGTTCACCATTTGTTTCTACCAGCAAACGATGAAATCCCATAGCCTTTTTCTTTTGATTATATAAGAAAAGCAATGCGTGCCGCAAATGTTCTTTTTCAGGTACAAACGTTGACATGATCACTGAACGATACAACACAGACGCTAGTGTTTAGCGGACTCAATTTGTGTGTGTGTTGGTAGGTTAATATCAGACGAACAAACTGACATATGTGTCATATTCATACGCTGCGTAGGCTACTGTTCGCTGGTGCCATATCTTAGTGAAACCGGAAAAGACTTATGCATACCCCTGGTATAGGAGGGGCTCAGGGGTCCAGACACCCTCCAATATTTCCTCAATGTTTTGGAAAATTTTATGGAGGCCTATTTGTGAATAAGCTGATTATTATTCTAAATTTATATTGCTTCTTGAATGACGCACCTGATGTAAGCCGACGTATTTCTTCGGGTAATACAGTATGTTCCAAAGCCTTGCCGCAGCAACGGTAAAGCGATTCCAGTTTCTGACTCGATATTTGAGTCATGATCCGGGGCTCAACTCCATACAACAGTATTGGGAAGGCATAACAGCTCCAGTCTTATTTTTCATTGGGAGGGCGGGGTTGGGGGTGTAGATCCTGACACCTAAATGTCTTCAACATTTTCAGAAACGCCGTCTTAGACTTCTTTATTGGGCACTTAATCTCTAGTGAATGACTACAATCTTCGCTAATTGAAGTTCGGAGGTACGTATATTTTTACACCCTTTTTGAAAATGAAATGAAAACCTACAACCTGTTTTCCAGTCATTGACAGGGTCAGGGATGTAATGAATGAATCTTATATAGGCTATTAGTACGATGGGGTCGCCACTCCCAAAGTGATTTATTAATGACTGATAGATGCTATGAAATGAGAATGGAGAGTGTTGCTGGAATGAAAGATGACAGGGAAAACCGGAGTACCCGGAGAAAAACCTGTCCCGCCTCCGCTTTGTCCAGCACAAATCTCACATGGAGTGACCGGGATTTGAACCACGGTATCCAGCGGTGAGAGGCCGACGCGCTGCCGTCTGAGCCACGGAGGCTCTCTTACACCCTTTTTATTGGGTGATTATTAATCAACAGTTGGGCAGGATGACGACTGATATTCTTGCAAAAAAAATTATATGTTGCCTTAATGTTGAGCAACAGTCCGTAATTCTAACTTTTCTCGACAATTCTGTTTATCAATATCTGGTGACCTGTTAAGGCATTCTCCGTTAATAATAATGCCTGTGTCCTGATCATCCTAGATATTCATCTGGGAATCTTAAATCTGTTAGAATTACACGGCTTGGAAAAATTAATGTTACCTGGCAACGGCCGTGGACACAGTAAAACTATCGTAGCGCGCGAGGAGAGGGTGAAATTTGAAATTTGAATCCCACTGTCGGCAGCCCTGAAGATGTTTTTCTGTGGTTTCCCATTTTCGCACCAGGTAAATGCTGGGACTGAACCTTAATTAAGGCCACGGCCACTTCCTTCCCACTCCTAAGCTTTTCTTGTGCCATCGTCGCCGTAAGACCTATCTGCGTCGGTGTAATGTAATGTAAAAAAAAAAAAAAGTGATGCGACTATTTACTACTATGGCCAATAGTACACAAATCTAATTGTCTGGCTTCGGCGCGAGTGCAGCTGCGGGAATTGTGAGTCATTCAAATTCCACTCCTAGAACATAACGATACTGTCAGTAATACAGATAGTGTAGGAACAGCCCATATTCAGAAATATTGGAGTATTATTGATTGAATATTACTGACAGTACCGGTGATGCCAGATGTGCAAGGGCCGCTTAAGATACTCACTTCGTTAATCGTGTTAAAATGGAGGGTTGAAAGAAACACCTGAAAAAAATTAGCTAATATCACCCTTAATATTATCCTAATCACAATAAAGTGTATTACTAAAGCTATATTAAACGTTTTATCCTACCATTGACCTTCTGAACATGTCTTTTCATACGGCAAATAACGGAACGACGTGTCTTATCCCTGGGCGAGATTCCTTTCGATCTTCGAGTTTACCGAGCTAGTTGGCTGTGCGGTTGCCGTCATGTAGCTATTAGCTTGCATTCGGGAGATGGAAGGTTCGAGGACAGTCACATCCAGGTCTGCTGATGGTTTCGTTTTTGTGTTATAGAATTGACTTTGAACATTTTTTTGCTAGTTCCTTTACGTCGCACCGACACAGATAGGTCTTACGGCGGCGTTGGGATAGGGAAGTGCTAGGGCTGGGAAGGAAGGGCCGTGGCCTTAAGGTACAGCCCCAGCATTTGTCTGCTGTGACAATGGGAAGCCACGGAAAACCATAAGAGCAAAAAAGATATTCATGAAATGGCTGAACTGAATATCGATCGATCAATCAGTCAATCAATCAATCAATCAATTAATCAGGCTGAGCGGAACTGGAAATTTGTAACTACCGGTTCACACTTCAGTGGAACTTCTTGCCATTTTTCAGTTTTTAGGGTTTCATCTTAACCAACTGGCCTTGCATGATACTGAGCCGGTATCCATATCTAGAATTCGGATTTGGAAACGGGTACTTTTACTACCAGTCCGACTCCTTGTCTGAATGGTCAGCGATGGTCAGCATACTGACCTTCTGTTGAAACTTGTCGAGGATTTTAGCTGTGTATGGTTCATTCCACTGGCTTGGGGACTGGGTTTTTGTGCTCCTTAACACACTTCTCTTAAGACACCGCACTACCAGCTACACACGATTGTCGTCAAAAGGGGCATCCGGCCGTCCACATGAATTGCCCACTTAGTACATTTGTAAAAAAGCCAAGAAGAAGAAGATATGTAATGAATAAATTAGGTAACTACAACACAGGTCTTATTCAACTGAATCGTCTTCTATTACAGAATAATCAAATTAATGACAGGCTATTCGTAGCCAATTATGTCGTCATAACAGTTGCCATTTTCTTATTCTCCTTCCTGAGTTCGGGCATCGAATATTTGCCTTTTCGATGTTCTGCCTGCATACGTACAATACTGTATTAACAGGCCACAATTAGATATGCGTGTCCTTGAGCGTGTTTCTGTTCGTATATAGTGTGTTGTATTGCAGAGTAGTGTGAGAGTTTCCACAAGGATTCACACACACATGATTCCTGACATTAATTTTTAAAACTCCGTGTCTCGTGTTAAGTTTGCTGGCAACCTTGAAAGAACGGAATCTCCTAGTCCACAGCTGTGAATATTTACACGTAATCTTACGAGGAAAGACACGCGAAAAGTGAAAAACTGGTTTTCATCATCTCTGTCGGTACTGATCTGCATTTAGGGCTGTCGCCAGGTGGCAGATTTTCTATCATTTCTCTACCTAGTCTTCCATTAAATGATTTCAAAGAAATTGGATACCGGTGCCTATCGAACATCTCCATTTTGATAAATTATTCTAGTCCTTGATTTCTCTTCCTATAAACGAGTGTTTACCCCAGTCTGTCCTCTTGAATTCCAATCTTATCTTCATATATGTCCTCCCTACTTTTAAAAAGCTAATGTCATTCAACGCCATCTCTCCACCGACAAGTTCGGCACATCCCACTTAGTCTCCTTAATCCTAAGTCTTCCCAGCACGAAGTTTGCAATACTTTCGTAACACTGTTATTTTGAACGAACGAGTTCACCGTGCAGTTAGCGGCGCGCAG
Source organism: Anabrus simplex (assembly GCF_040414725.1). Lineage (NCBI taxonomy): Eukaryota > Metazoa > Arthropoda > Insecta > Orthoptera > Tettigoniidae > Anabrus > Anabrus simplex. Next base: position 60,351,871 of record NC_090273.1, on the reverse strand, counting down.
CTGTGAGCTTGCATTCGTGAGATAGTGGATTCGAACCTCACTGTCGGCAGCCCTAAAGATGGTTTTCCGTGGCTTCCCATTTTCACACCATGCAAATTAAGGACACTGTCGCTTCCTCCACACTTGTACCCCTTTCCTATCCCATCATCGCCATAAAAACTGTCTGTGTCGGTGCGACGTAAAGCAACTTGTAAAAACAAGATAAAAAACTTAAAGTTTTTACTGTCCGGCCCCACGGGTAGGGGGTAATGCGTCCGCCTGTCACCCGGCGGCCCCGTGTTCGATTCTCGGCCGGGTCAGGGGTTTTTCAATGTAAATGTGTCGTCCTTAACGTTCCTTTCCTCACATTCAACACTCTATACTTCCGCAATTATTACACTCACACACAGGTTCCTATCATATAGTGAAAGTAGTGGCAAAAGATCTGCAGAGGTTGCCGCCACGAACAAATATATATATATATATATATATATATATATATATATATATATAAGTTTTCACTTGCACAAATCTTATGGTGACGATGGGATAGGACAGTGCTAGGACTGGGATGCTTACTTGTGCCAGGCTCCTCACTTTCATCTATCCTATCCGACCTCCCTTGGTCATTCTTTTGCGACCCCAACGATATTAGGCGTCGAGGCCTAGGTAGTCTTTCATTTTCACGCCCTTAATGGCCCTTGTCTTTTTTGACAGATACCTTCATTTTAAGAAGTGTCAGACCCATTTTACTTTCTCTCTCCGATTAGTGTTAATAGAAGATTGGTTGCCTCTTAAAACAATGAGCACCACCGAGCGACTAGGACTGTGATGGAAGTGATCATTGCCTTAATTAAGATACGGCCTTGTGCGAAAATGGGAAACCACGGAAATTCATCTTCATAGTTGCCGACGGTGGGGTTCGAACCTAAAACCTCCGGAATGCAAGCTAACAGCTACATGGCGCAGCTAACATGTCGGCGTTCAAAGAGCCATTTGTGCAACTTGTCGCCATGATTTCTTTATTGTTAAGGCCATATTGTTCTCTGTTTGCTTACATTATAACACAGCGGTCATGTGCACACAGTAAAGATAACAAGCGAGGTCAGGAGATGTGTTTGAAGTAGAATATTTATTTTGAGACTGACTAGACATGTATGAGCTCACGTCGGTGGACGGTGGGAAGTTCAATACCCCAACAAATCATTCATGATGCGTACTCACTGCGTGGTATGAATGATAGGGTTACACCGGGTAATGCTGTGAAATCAATCACGGAAAAATGTACGAGGGGAATGATCTGGTTACTAATAGGTTCTTACATGAATAAACGAAACTAAGGTATAAATGCTGTACATCACTGTATGTGGCACGGGGATGTAGTGAAAGAGAATACTTCAGTTGGCCTACTCCAGCTGAGTTCTGGTATTATAGCTATTTACGTGCCAATCTCCTCTCCCAGTCAATTCTTGTTCTCTTTTACTTTTTCCAGTGGGAAATCGCCTGACCGCTGTCTTTCTTTTCCCAAGATAATGGGTTCGATTCTCGTTGAGGTCTGTGTCATATGAGAGTGCGGTAACTCCCATTCATTGGCTCCCGGCACTTAAAAATCTAAACACCACCATTTCGACAGTCTGGCGGCTTTAAAACCCGCAGAAAATCAAGCGAGATTTTGTAACAATTTTATTTATGTTCGACGATGCCGAAATATAAATATTGTATGCCAGGAAACTGAATCTTAATGAGGCTCAATAAGTTCAAGTTTCGTTATGATGCAGGTTCTCCACCAATCACAGCTCAGATTTTCATTATGATAAAACTGTTTGACCAATTAGGTAAAGATAGCATCGCACCTGCACTCAACGCACTAGTTTCGCACTTGTTTCCAGAATCAAACATGTCGCACACACCTTCTACTTCCAATATTCCACACGGCACATTCCCGCAAATTCACTTCACTAACTGTACAATAAACAATTTGTGTTTGAAATAAAGCTAGGTTATGACAACCTTCTATGAAAGCTTTGAAAACATATGACATTGTCAAGGTCTCTGATCCACTCACGGAAAATCAATAACGCAGCACATGCGCAGTGCGCTCTGTTCAGTAAACTCAACCGTCAAGCGACATCTCGACAGAAATTTATGAATTAAAAAAAAAAAAGTTATAATAATCGTCGAGCATAAACAGTCGTATGAAACTCGCCTATAACGATAATTAAGGCATTCGTATGTCCGGCCCCGCGGTGTAGGGGGCAACACCCGGCATTTGCCCGGAGGAGAAGTGGAAAACCACGGAAAACCACTTCCAGGATGGCTGAGGTGGGATTCGAACCCACCTCTACTCAGTTGACCTCCCGAGGCTGAGTGGACCCCGTTCTAGCCCACGTACCACTTCTCAAATTTCGTGGCAGAGCCGGGAATTGAACCCGGGCCTCCGGGGGTGTCAGCTAATCACACTAAGCACTCGCCACAGAGGTGGACTATTTACAATACATGTGTAAAAAGGATTCACTTACTTTACTATGTGAACGACATTGAAAATTACAGACGTAAGCTAATTAATGAAAATAAAATCATTCTATTCTATTCATGCCACGGTCGCCCTCTCTAATAAACTTCAGAGAGCTCAGATTTTTTGTATCCGCTTTATAATGAACATTCCACAATTTGATCAAATAACTCCTGCATTCCATGATCTAAATTGAATGGATGAAAACCATAACGGTATAAGTAGCATTTTGGTCATTCAAGGAAAAAGGCATTTACACATCTTAACACTCATATAAAGCATGCTATTTGTAGTTATACCACCCGTCATTAGAGCATAGAATATTACCGGTATCACCTGTATCCCTTTGCTGGTGAAAGGATACATTCTCCCGGAGTTACATCCTGCATTTAACTCATTTACCAAACCAGCGCGTAGCTATCATTCATTGCTTTTACTACACGAAATAATATACAAGCAGACATTGTCCTATCTAACCGATTATTTCCAGTTAATTCAACCATTCATAAAATCCCGACCAGAGCTGCAGCTAACCTGATCCTCTAAATACCAAATCACATATCCACCCTCTACAATAATTCTTTTTGTTGTCAGTACAATTCGAACATGGAATTCGTTGCCCAGTGATATAAGGGACACCTTACCTGAATCGGTATTTAAACAAATGGTTGGCAGCGGTACTTGGACCGATTAAATTGAGTGTAAATACATGAATTCTGTTTTCCTGTTTTGCCGTTTCATTCCGTGTGTCACTAACTTTGCTTTCATTGGCTCATTTGGACAACCTTCTTTATTCCGGGTAATGAAATAAAATGGCGTATGGCTTTTAGTGCCGGGAGTGTCCGAGGACATGTTCGGCTCGCCAGGTGCAGGTCTTTCTATTTGACTCCCGTAGGCGACCTGCCCGTCGTGGTGAGGATGAAATGATGATGAAGACGACACGTACACCCAGTCCCAGTGCCAGCGAAATTAACCAGTGATGGTTAAAATTCCCGACCCTGCCGGGAATCGAACCCGGGACCCCTTGTTACCAAAGGCCAGCACGCTAACAATTTACCCATGGAGCCGAACATTCCGGGTTATTTTGTATAAGTTCATTTTTAATTCCTTTACTGCGTACAGCTATGTGTACAGTAGAGTACTATAGAGTGTGTGTAATACTCTATATTGTTAGTGTCCTTGCTTGTGCTAGTCTGCATTTTATGTCCTCCTTGCTTCTACCATCGTTAGTAACTTTTCTAATCCCACTATCGGCAGCCCTGAAGATGGTTTTCCGTGGTTTCCCATTTTCACACCAGGCAAATGCTGCGGTTGTACCTTAATTAAGGCCACGACCGCTTCCTTCCAACTCCTAGGCCTTTCCTATCCCATCGTCTCCATAAGACCTATCTGTGTCGGTGCGACGTAAAGCCCCTAGCAAAAAAAAAAAAAAAGTAACTTTTCTACCCAAGTAACAATATTCATCTACTTCCTTTAAGTCTTAATTTCCTAATCTACTGTAATACTTCCTGTATACAGGGCGAATTGGCCGTGCGGTTGGGGACGCGCAGTTGTGAGCTTGCATCCGGGAGATAGTGGGTTCGAACCCCACTGTCGGCAGCCCTGAATATGGTTTTACGTGGTTTCCCATTTTCACACCTGGCAAATGCTGTAGCTGTACCTTAATTAAGGCCACGGCCGCTGCCTTCCCACTCCTAGGCCTCGGTGCGACGAAAAAAGTTATATAAAAAGATAATAAATTCCTGTATCAACTGACTTTGTTCGACTACATTCCATTACTTTTGTTTTGGATTTAACTTATTGTCATCTTGTACATGCATGCACAAAAATGGTGTCCCGATATAATCAAAGCATGGCCTCCTCCCACCTCTCGCTTAACTCACTTCTGCAGGTAGGCAGCCGCTGCAAGACTGTTGTGATTGAAATGGGCACAGTGGCGGATGTATTCACACAGTGCGCCTTCAGCACTTCACTCCTTTCCCCTCCTCTCTGTACACGAGTGGCCTTCAATACTACTCCTTCACTCCCTTCCCTCATTTTCAGTGCTGGAGTGGGACAGTGTTGATTGTTTACGTCGGGACACCATTTATGTGCATGCGTGTACTCCTTCCCCAAGAGTCCGTCCATATCATTCAGAAATTTCTCCAGATGTTCTGCAGCCTCAGATAAAATAACAAAAACTATCTTCACTTAATCTCAGTTATTTCTGGAGTCGCGGGAGCCATCCAGTCTTATTTTAGTTTTGACTGGGGATTTACGACCGGATGCCCTTCTCGACGGTCCTTGATTCTTGAGATGAAATTCTCAACCCAGGATCGATCGGGATTCGAAACTCAGCCTTCCAGGTGGAAAGCCAATAGCTAAGCCACTGAGCTAATCACGTCCTCCTCAGATAGAATAACAATATCATCAGCAAATCTCAGAGTTGTGCGCCTCTGTGGCGTAGTGGTTAGTGTGATTAGTTGCCATCAGTGGAGGCCCGGGTTCGATTCCCGGCTCTGCCACGAAATCTCAAATGTGGTACGTGGGCTGGGACGGGGTCCACTCAGCTGAGTAGAGGTGGGTTCGATTCCCACCTCAGCCATCCTCGAAGTGGTTTTCCGTGGTTTCCCACTTCTCCTCCAGGCAAATGCCGGGATGGTACCTAACTTAAGGAGGCCACGGCCGCTTTCTTGCCTCTTCCTTGTCTATCCTAATCTTCCCATCCCTACCACAAAGCCCCTGTTCAGCGTAGTAGGTGAGGCGCCTGGGTGAGGTACTGGTCTTTCCGCCAGGTGTATCCTCCAACCCGAAGTCTCACGCTCCAGGACACTGCCCTTGAGGCGGTAGAGGTGGGATCCCTTGGTGTGTTAGAGGGAAAAACCAACCCTGGAGGGTAAACAGATTGAGAAAGAAAGAAAGAAAGAAAGAAAGAAAGAAAGAAAGAAAGAAAGAAAGAAAGAAACCTCAGGATTTTGATTTCCTCTCCTTGGATTGTGATTCTGTATTCAAATTCGTGTTTGCTTTCGTTTACTGTCTGTTCTATATAAACATTGAAAACGTAATAATACTAATAATAATAAATATAATATGATAATAATAATAATAATAATTATTATTATTTAGTGTGGCTACTTATAGCCGGTTGCAGCCCTTGTAAGGCAGACCCTCCGATGAGGGTGGGTGGCATCTGCCATGTGTAGGTAACTACGTGTTATTGTGGTGGAGCATAGTGTTATGTATGGTGTGTGAGTTGCAGGGATGTTGGGGACAACACAGACACCCAGTCCCCGAGCCAAGGGAATTAACCATTTGAGGTTAAAATCTCCGACCCTGCCGGAAATGGTACTCGGGACCCTCTGAACCGAAGGCCAGGAAGCTAATCATTTAGCCATGTAGGCGGACATAATAATCACGCTATTTTCAAGCAGCCAATCATGAATACTCGCTCAAAAAGAGAATGAATATAACTATGTTCCTTGCATTTAATATGTTCTTATCAGACTTACTTTTAGTTGTTACAAAAATATAATTCACATCACATGCACTCATTAATTTTTTTTTTTGATCGACTATACATTTGCCAAATACTGGTGCAATTACAACTCTGTGCAGTACAGGGCTGACAAGTGTTAACAGGCCACAATGCAGGCAATCACTCGCGTGGTTCCTTGAAGTGGGCAATAACTGTAGAGATCTCTCTTTTCGTAAGATGTAGCAGGTGGCATAACGGGACGAGAGAATTCAGATTTCAGATTTGTTTCGACGTGGAACTGAGGAAAAGGAGCACAAATGATCGGTGGGAAGCAGTTCCTTTCTTTAGATATGAGGGTGGTGAGGATGATAAGCACTTCCTGAGGGGCGCAGTAATATGAAAAATATATGCCTATTGATCTATTTCTCTTGGTCTCAATGTAGCAAGTCCTTTAAAATGAAGCAACAGCAACAGGTGGTATATTGTTGATTGTCGTTTCAATGGAGAAAACTGAATGGGGGAGTAGAACACATCTACGGTATCCCCTACCTGTTATAAGAGGTGACTAAAAGGGGAATCCCCCAGCCGAGGCTCTCAAGTGGGGAAAGTGGGTTGGCAATCGGAGTCTAGCGTGTGTCCGTATATGGCCTATTTTACTTTGCAGCCAAAACTACCCACCGCAGACCACTGGTGTTTGTGTGTGGTAGTAGCCTAGAGTTTCCCTTCGTGCACTATGGTGGTTGCGTGTCGGTAGCTATGTTGGTGTGGTAGATCTGAGGGTTGAAAGTGACAAACTACATATAAAAAATAGACGTGTGTGTTCGTATATTTCACCTTGCAACCACAACTACTCATCACAGACCACTGGTGTTTGTGTGTGGTAGTAGCCTCGAGACTGGAGACTCCGTGGCTGATTTCGTCATTGAATGCATTTAAAGTGAATGAGAATGTACTGGAAGGATCGGAGCGAGATGTACTCTAGAAGGCTGTGATGTGTACTCCTAGGTTTTATAAACCATCTTTGATTCATCTCGCAGGAGTACGTTGATCTCAGAACCATAAAAGTTTGCTGTTTGAGTACATCTGTGAGTATTTTCTGTAATTCTTGAATATAAAGCAGTTACTTACTACTGAAACAGCTCCTGAACAATATCATTGAGGCAGTAATCCTAACCGGCAAAGAAAAAGGAAGATCAGTATTCATACTAAGAATTCCATTGATCTCAAATGATTTTTCATTTTGTTTCAAACGATTGTAATTTTCAGTGAGATTAGCTTATAGTATGACTGTCAATAACGGTCAGGGTCAAACGTTCCATAATTGTGGAGTCAATTTGAAGGATTCCTGTTTCAAACAAGATCAGCTCGACGTTGCTTTCTCCCTTGTCGGACAAGCTGTAAATCTGTTTGTTCATGCGCCAGACAACAAGACATCAAATGTAGTATATAAGAATGTATTTTTATGACATGACTTAAAATGTAAGATATTTATGTATCACGAAAAAATATTAAAATAAAAGAAGAAACAGAAAAAAGAGTGGTCTTTTAATGCACGTCTTCTGTATCATATAGAGAAAACCGCACAGATGTACAAAAAACCCAACGAAGCGGGTTGTCTTCAACTAGTATAGCATGTAAAATGAACGACAAACGAACTGTACAATGGTACTGTGTAAACATAGTAAACTCAGCCAGGTACATTGCTGTGGCTTTGCTTGCGCCTTGACTCCTTATATCGCCATCTAGTCGTTACAGCACAAACTATTAGAAGACAGCTGCTCTTGGCTCTTCCCGCGCTCATACTGTTATCTCAAGAAGCTATGATCTAGGCTATCTGGCCTTATTTGGTAACTCTTGTGATTTGTAATTAGCGAGGCCTAGATAGTCTTCCATTTTCCTGGTGGCTATAATCAGTATGGTCTGATACGGTGGTTAGCTGGTTCGAGTTCGTTGATGGAAGGAAATGTTCACCATGCGAATGCTGGCTTGCAGGGTAGGACAGGCAGTCGTATACAATTTTTAATCTTTAGACTGCGTGCCGGAATGAAGGTTTCAGTTCCCAACCTATCCGCAATGTTCATTTGCAGGGAGGACATATGACGCTGTTGATAATGATTCCTCCATCGGATGGGAACGTTAAGCCTTGAGCCGACTCCTAGGTGTTATTCGACAGTAGCAGATATGTCAACAGTGAGGTTTAACCCACTCCCTACAACATCATTAGTAGTCAGCATCATCGTCACACACCGTCAAGCGGTTCTAGGACATTTCGTACCACGGACATTTCGTACCACTTGACCGGCTGATTACGAAGTGTCAGCTAAATATTTAGAACAGGACATTCCGTACCACTTGAAAGAGAATGGAAGTATATTGTAAATTAAAGACGATCTCCTAATTAATGTATTCATTTGTATATCCATTGTCCACTACTGGCGCAGAAGCCTCCGCACCGTGCGACCACTACTGATGTTAACCTTCCGTCGAACGCAACTGACCTGATTGGCGCACGTGTTAATTCTTGTCTCGTATTCGCCGTTCGCGGGGACCTAGCTACTTCCATCTTTCAGTAGTTTCCTGTTTCCGCGTGACCTTCAAGTCCATATCATGCAGTTCATCAGAATATTTTATTTTACTTTCTTGATAATGAATTAATGCAGTAATTAATATTCACAATAATACCAATATTATCCATCTTTGTGCTCGTCAGGCACATTGCACCCGAACACGATGTATATTTCTATTGTGTTGTTTTGTTTCAGGCTTTATACTTCAAAAAATCAACTTTCTTATGAAATGAAATATCGTATGGCTTTTAGTGCCGGGATATCCGAGGACGGGTTCGGCTCGCCAGGTGCAGGTCTTTCTATTTGACATCCGTAGGCGACCTGCGCGTCGTAATGAGGATGAAGACAACACATACACCCACCCCCCGTGCCATTGGAATTAACCAAGTAAGGTTAAAATCCCCGACCCGGCCGGGAATCGAACCCGGGACCCTCTGAACCGAAGGCCAGTACGCTCACCGTTCTACCAACGAGTCGGACAACTTTCTTACGATTTCTATGTAAACATAACTATAGCTTAAACGTCAGGTATTAAAATAATATAGAAGTTTTCTTCAGCAAATGTAAATTATTTGTTTCTGATTTCTAAAATGTGCCTGTCAGGCTCATTGTGCCCGCTGGCGTGGAGATGGAATTCCAATTTGACATCAGGTGGTACGGATTGTCGTAGCGTAAATATTTGGGGATTACGGGAAAACCGTTCGCAGCTAGATAACGACCTAGGTGGTACGAAATGTCCTCAAAAAACAAGTGGTACGGAATGTCCGTGGTACGAAATGTCCGGACACCCCGTCAAGCGCAGATCATCCAAGGGCGACAGTTAGAAAGACCTGCACCAGGCCTTTCCGGAGGCCACACAACAGTACATCACCACCACTCCTATCGTGGTCTTTCCTTTCCTTATCCCGCAGCTGTGAGCTTGCATCCGGTAGATAGTGGGTTCGAACCCCACTGTTGGCAGCACTGAAGATGGTTTTCCGTGGTTTCCCATTTTCACAGCAGGCGAAAGCTGGGGTTGTACCTTAAGGGCAAGCCACTTCCTTCCCATTCCTAGGCCTTTCCTATCCCATCGTCGCCATAAGATCTATCTGGGTCGGTGCGACGTGAAGCAAATGGTAAAAAGAAACCTTTTCTTATGCCGATTCCTTAATTCTTTGAACGTCCGACTCGTTGGCTGAATGGTCAGCGTACTGGCCTTCGGTTCAGAGGGTCCCGGGTTCGATTCCAGGCCGGGTCGGGGATTTTAACCTTCATTGGTTAATTCCAGTGGCTTGGGGGCTGGGTGTTTGTTGTGTCCCCAACATCCCTGCAACTCACACACCACACATAACATTATCCTCCACCAGAATAACACGCAGTTACCTACACATGGCAGATGCCGCCCACACTCATCGGAGGGTCTGCCTTACAAGGGCTGCACTCGGCTAGAAATAGCCACACGAAATTATTTATGATTAATTCTTTGAACGGGCGGACCTCTTCTTTTTTCAGTTCAGATTACAGTTTAGATCCTCAGAAATATCTTGAGACATACTCTAAAACACACGATTCCGAATATGCAAATTAGGGAAGCATGTGAAATCCAGGATATCGTTACATGGGTGTAAAAGAGCAGACTGGGATGGAACGATCACATGTCCATGACGGAGATTTTTAATTAATTCGTTATTTAGGTATGTAATTTATTTATTTATTTATTTATTTATTTATTTATTTATTTATCTTCCTAAAAGTCCGCCTCTGTGGTGTAGTGATTTGTGTGATTAGCTGCTACCCCCGGAGGCCCGGGTTCGATTCCACGCTCCGCTACGAAATTTGAAAAGTGATTTGAGGACTGGAGCGGCGTTCACTCAGTCTCGGAAGGCCAACTGAGCAGAGCGGATTCGATTCCCTCCTCACCCATCCTCGAAGTGGTTTTCTGCGGTTTCCCACTTTTTCTCCAGGCTTCCTTCCCCACTCCTTCCAATCTTCCCATCCCCCACAAGGCCCCTGTTCAGCAAAGCAGATGAGGCAACCTGGACGAGATACTGGTCGTCGTCCCCAGTTGTACCCCCGACCAAATGTCTCACGCTCCAGGACACTGCCGTTGAGGCGGTAGAGGTGGGATCGTCCCTCACTGAGTCCGAAGGAAAACCAACCTCGGACGGTAAACGGATTAAATAATAATAATAATAATAATAATAATAATAATAATAATAATAATAATGATAATAATAATAATAAAAAGAGGAAGAAGAAGAAGAATGGTGGATGGCATCTGCATAGCCTTGATGGTGACCTAATGAGTATAAAATGAATGGCAAACACGTCATAAACATCCAGTCCGCAAGCCAGGGGAATTAACAGTGTGAGAGGGTTGATTCTGAGAATTGAACCGGGGCCATCAGGCCAAAGGCAAACATTCTATCCATTTAACCACAAAGCCGGACTTTAATTTGTTATACCTTAAGCTAAGCTACCATCTCCCCTGATCCGGTGTTGAATATTGACTGTAGCAGAGGCCAGGGAATTAGCTTGTGAAGCAGCCTTGAGAACATAGCAGGCTACTCCGTTGGCTATTGGCTGCAGCTCAAAACGTTCACTACACTAACCATCGAAAAGGGGTAACCTAAGTCTAGTGGTAGCCCACGTCTTGATCCCAGCATACGCCATTGCAAGATAGTCTTTGTAGTAAGGTACTGTGGTTTCATAGACTTGTCTATTGTAAAGTTTATCTTGCTCTGGTTGGTCTGCATTTATTTCGAACCGGATAATCAGGGTCAGTAATAATACAGAAGTGTAGCCTACTGATGTGTGAATCTCTGTGGCGATGATGTCTATTAGCATGATGCACCTCATCATAGGTTGTGCAACCTGTTCATCACAGACTGCTGGCAATCAGGAACATGATGATGATGATGATGATGATGATGATGATGCTTGTTGTTGCGGTACTAATCAAAAGTAGCGTAGACTCGCGGTATTCCACACATTATAGTACTACTCACAGGTAATGAAATTCGCCCATGTAATACAGACCTATGGTGTTTCGCACATTGCGGTGCCATTTACAGGCAACGCAAACCTTTGGTGTTCATCACACACGTGTACGAACCACAGGGACCCGCACATCACGTGGTGTTCCTCATATAGTGGGTACTAATCATAGGCAAATCAGAACCATGGTGTCGCTTCTGAAGCGGTACTAATCACAGGTACTGTAAAAGCCGGCAACGCACTCCGTTGCTACTAATCACAAACCTACATTGTACCGAACATAGTGGTACTACGAGCAAGTAAACGCGACCCATGGTGTTCCCCGCTTGGTGGTACTATCCACACGTAGTTTCAATACTGCACCCGTCATGCCGGGCTCAGCTCGGCCGGTGAGCGAAGATCTCCAGGGTGTAGATCGTTCGCTTATCGGCTGTGCGAAAATTTTTAAAGTGCAGGGATAGATGATGAACTAGTGGCAAATGAGAGAAAGCTAAATAGGTTTTACACATTTATTACAACTACTGCTCTTCTTAAACTTTACAATAATTTACAAAATCTAGGGATTTGGTTTTGTATGATTTGTCTTCTTTTATGTCGTAATCACATAGACACTTCATCGATAAACGGAACAGCAAATGCCTGAATCTGTAAATATAATATTTATATTTTTAGTTGAAAATTAATTAAATAATTAATAATAATTAATTTGAGATGATCTCTCCCTTTGATAATTAAATAATTTGAAAATAAATTTCCTTCCTCCAAGGATTTAACTTTAACCAAGTTTGAAAATGATCATTTTCACTCCTCTTTGAAAATTAAATAAAAAATTTTCTCCCATGAAATTATGGTTAAATCGTCTTCCTTGACCTTTAAATTAATTAATAAACTCTATTTTATAATTATTTAGTAGTTGATTTTCACATAATAGCTTAGAACTTGACATCATGTCAATCTACATTTATCCATTAATGGAAATAATTAATTAAGTAACTCTTACAATTTTGATTTTGTGAGTTCAATCCACTGACATGGCCTATACTTATTTATGTGTATTCGTTAGTCAATACCCTATTCTTCCTTAAAAACGAATAAAATTCACTAAAGGTTTAAATTATGTCAAATGGTGAACCACTAAAGTTGGCGTAAAATAGGCCAAAAATTCACGAAACAACGAAGAGCATCATCACAAATATGGATTGAAAAATTACATTAAGCAAAATACAGACAAATCACACACACTACACTCACACAAAGATACACGGAAATATTATATACATATTTACACGAACGCTAGCCCTTGATTATTAATTTTCATGTTAAGTCAAAGTTAGGAAAAATATTCTCATGATGACACTATCATGGCGACCTCCTCTCATCAACTTGAAATGTGATAGAGCAATGATTATCACTTTATTAAAGAACTCAGTTATACGACGACGTTCAGAGAAAATTTACGAACAAAAATCATCCAAAAATCATCGACAAAATTGCTTAAACACAGGTCAGAATTAACATTCCGCGCACGCGGTTCATGAGCTGCGATATTTATTTTTACTTCTCCACCATAATTGTGACTCTCGATTAATCTGCACTCACAACGAAGAAATTACATTAAGTAACATAATTTCTTCTTAAATTGACTCACTAATGGATGCACAGCTCGTCTGCTGAATTCAATAATATCCATCTACCAGTCAACTAATTATCACAGCACAGCAAATATATAAAAATTGTATCGGTCAGATACTGCCATTTCCCAGGCCTAAATTAACATAAATGAGCGCACATCAACCATATTCAATAATAACTAATATTATGCTCATGTCCTTAGGTATTCTTTTACGCGATAGTTAAGTTAATTTATTTTTATTATTATTATTATCATCCCTGGCCGCGCAAGATCATACATGCGGAAGCTACTGCACAATAATATTTCAGATGACTCTATTGCACTCGAATTCAACCATACGTCGCATAATTGGGGAATGAACTCTGACATAATAGAATCCACAAAATTACTGTCCCATTTGATCTCAATTTAAGTCTAAAAATATTCAAATAGTCCTAGTTTAGCGTTGAGGTCATTTTACATTTATTTCTCCTGCCACAATGAACCCGGGACAGTTGAAACACTTCTCGATGACATTCACTCAAACAAACTAATAGGTTCAAAATACTCACACATCCTCAAACTACCTTCACCAAGAAAGAAGAGGTGGAAAAATTCTAACTAATAGAAATTTTCTAAACAAATAAGTAGAGGCTATGTCATTACAATTACATTTACAGATAGAAAGAAAGAATAACAAAGTTTAAATATTACTTGGTAGTGACTGTCGGTTGTAGAACTCGGGCTGATGACCTAGTGCATTACCACATTACGCACCATCGATCCTGGTCACGCCCGTCTGGACTGCCTTACATTTTACTCGTACATTCTGGACATGCTGGCGCGCTGGAAATCACACCATTCACCTCGTAAGAAGACAGGCATCCTGACTTGAACTCGAACCGGTGATCTCTTCTGTGGAAGTTCTTGTGAAAGCTGAAACTGAAAAGTACGTCTGAGACAAGTCCAAAACACACACCGCTGTTTGATAAGATGGAAAAATAACTTATCTTTTAATATCTCGTGAATTGTAGGTGGAATCCGTAGATATCTGAACTGCTGTTGCAACAAGTTGTAGGCTCTGAATAAGACGAAGTTCCCCAGTAAGCGAAGTGCGTCTTCTCCCGTCCGTAGTTGAAGCTAGAGTAATTCTCCACACGTCGCGTTCAGATGTAGAAATTTCCAAGTAAAGTTTCCTTAGGAAAATCCATAATTCACCGTCTTAAGACAGGGGTGCGTCTTTTCCTTATAAGCGATTGGTTAATTTATTAACTTCGCACCAAATTAATCGCTTGATTGGCTGCCATAGTCAGACGTCATGCACCTTCACTAATATCGATCGAGCACTTGACACACATTCTGCCTGGTCACGTGGCATTCACGGCTGATTTGAAGGTTATTTGGCTAGCAGTATCTGCGCTCTCCCCTCGTTCGCCCTTGGTTGGAATTCCCGCACACCTGGTGCTAAGCTCAGCCGACTCGATGTGTTAAAACTCCCTTCCTGGTTCACGAAATAATGTTCCAACACACAGTAGAAATAAAATATTTTCCAATAAATGATTTTTACCACTTTTGAAGGGGACATTTTCTCCCTTGGCTGGTTAATGATTTAGTCGGAAGATGAAATCATTAATGCTGGAAATAGACCCTTAACATGTTCCCTGAAAAAGTTTAGTGGTAATGTGTCACACTTCTAAGCCATATTTTCAGCTCTTGTTCCGGCACGTAGCCTCCTGTTGTCCGCTTCTAGTGCTGCGCCCAGTAGTCGAAGCTGATTCATTATCTTGCTCTGCATTACTTGACATTCCTCACAGGTTTCTTCTTGCAGGTTGACCTGGGTCGATGCATGGTGGTACACTGCATCCTCATTTGCATCCCATGACGTTTCTTCTTCCATTATAGTGTTGACTTGGGCATCATTTACTGGTTTAGGGCAGTTGTAGCTTCGTAAATTTGAGGCATTATGAATTCCCTCATAGCTTTTATCAAGACTTTGAATTTTATAGGCATTGTTCCCATATACTCGGATAATTTTGTAAGGACCGACGAAAAGAGGTGCGAATTTCGCGTAGAATTTGCTGGTAGGTTCCGAAATGGCTGGTTTCTTTAAGAGAACATATTCATTCAATCTTAGGGGTCGATGAAACTTTTTATCTCTTACTCTTCGCTGTCTGCGCTCAGCTTGCTCCCGTAATGAAGTAGCAGCCTTTTGAACGTTTTCCTCCAGTGTTGGCCTTAAGTTACCGGGGCATTGAACGATGTTATCCCAAGGTCGATTTGGTTGACGATTGAAATGGAGACTAACAGGGATTTGTGCCGTGGCCTCATGCACAGTATTGTTCAAACACTCCATCATTATAGGTAGAACGTCGACCCATAACCAATGTGTATTTCCACAATAAATCCTACAGAATTTAGCTAGTTCTTGCATCACCCTTTCTGCTGGGTTGCTTGAAGGATGGCGGATAGAATTCAGAATGTGTTTGATTCCAAGCTGTTCCATGGCTTCACGAAATTCTGTGGATGTAAATTGGGATCCATGGTCAGTAAGTAGTGCC
Organism: Anabrus simplex; assembly: GCF_040414725.1. Classification (NCBI taxonomy): domain Eukaryota; kingdom Metazoa; phylum Arthropoda; class Insecta; order Orthoptera; family Tettigoniidae; genus Anabrus; species Anabrus simplex. The sequence goes on along the minus strand of NC_090273.1, from coordinate 60,336,213 downwards.
TCTGGTTTGCCCATATCTGGAATCAGATTGCGAGTGATGCGCCGAATTATTGATTTCGAGTTAGCTTTCTGGATCGGGTACAAAGTTACATATTTTGAAAATACGTCGATGGTGACAATGACATGCCGGTTGCCTCGCTTCGATGTCGGAGCAGGTCCAAATAGGTCCATTGCGTATAGTTGTTTAGGCCTAGAAGGGATGATCGGAATGGGACTGTGTTGGAGCAGATGGGAGCTCGGTTTCACTCTCTGGCAGATGTCACAAGTTCGGACTATGTTTCTTACAGTCGACCGGAGTTTGTCCCATGTAAACTTTTCTTATATCGTGGCTAATGTCTTGTCAATGCCACCATGGCCGGTGATTCTGTGAGCATGCCATATCAATGGCTCGCGTAATTTAGAAGGTACTAGTACTTTCAGCTTCGATTTCGCTGTATCCACAAATTTAAATAAAGTACCATCTAAGTATTGGTACCGGGACGCTTTCCTTCTTATCTTTCTGTACCCAGGGTCCTTAGGTTTAATTTTATTTTCTAGAAAGTTAATAATAGGCCTTAAGTCACCATCTCGCTTTTGAGCTTGTCTTATATATCTCAATTTCTTCAAAAACTCGTGATCTTCGGGAATTAATTCCAGTTGGTTGACTTGTAATATTTCCTCGTTGGGATTACGGCTCAGACAGTCAGCTAGCATGTTACTCTTCCCTGAACAGTGCTCTAATTTAATGTTAAATTGTTGTACGAACATGGTCCATCTAAAAATGCGCTCAGACGCCATTGTGGCCTTTAGCATGAATATCAGTGCTTTGTGGTCTGTCCTAATAATTATCTCGAACCCATAGATAATTTTCTGCCAGTATTTTAAGGCATAGACGATAGATAGCATCTCTAATTCTGTTACTGAATAGTGTTTCTCGTGACTGCGCAGTTTCCTACTGACAAAAGCTAGGTAGATCTTGTCCTCGGGATTCTTCTCGTCTTCCTGGAACAGTACGGCCCCAATTCCGACTCCTGATGCATCTGTTTGTAGGATAAAAGGTTTCTTGAAATTGGGATATCCTAGTTTGACATGATTTGACAGCATCTCTTTGGTCTTTGCGAAGGCTATATCACATTCTTTGTTCCACTTCCACCTATTGCCTTTCTTCAATAACTCTTGCAACGGAGCGACGGTTTCCGTGAAGTTCGGACAGTGATTCGCGAAGAAGTTGGCCATGCCTAAGAACTGCCGTACTTGCTTCACGCGGATCGGCCTTGGGAACTTGCTGATGGCCTCTATTTTTACAGGTCGTATTCCTTCCCCATCAATTATATGGCCTAAAAACAGTATTTCAGCTTGGCAAAAGTGGGATTTCTTTAAGTTAATGTGGAATCCAGACTTAGAAAGTTTATCTAACAATTTTTCCAATTTAATTAGGTGTTCTTCAAAAGTTTCGCTGGCCAGAAGCAGATCATCGATATACCTGGTGGTAAAGCTCTTAACTTCTTCTGTAAGGCATTTATCTAAGGCTCGGACAAGAACAGCTCCTGCATTACAAATACCGAATGGTAATTTTCTAAAAACATAAGTCTGCTGATCGAACATAAACCCAGTTAGCAGCCTAGACTTCTCTTCTAACAGTATGTGATAATAGGAGGCTGTAAAATCAACTGATGAGAACAATCTCATGCCATGGAATTTCCTCAGGACGTCTTTGATTGCCGGTGCCTGGTCTCTTTCTGGTATTAACTTCCTATTTATATCACGCGCGTCGATGCAAATGCGCAGAGACCCGTCTGGTTTATTTACTACTACAAGAGCACTAAGGAATGGTGTACAAGCCTTCATAATAATTCCATCCCGTTTCATTTCCTTGATAATCTTCGCCACGCGAGAATGAAATTTCTCTGGGATCGGATAGGGTTTCTTCTTAAACGGGGTCCAATCTGTAGCTACCAGCGAGTATTTAAAATCAGGAATCTGGCCTGGTTTGTCATCGAACAGCGATTTATATTTCATCAGTAGATCTCGGAGCTGGCTTCTCTCTTTCTCTGTTCCTAATGCCTGTTCAGCCTTGGAATTTATAAGATCGTACGGGTGTGTTGTACTATCGCCCTCTTCTATTATATTGTCCAGGGCCTGGTGAACTTCTTCAGTGGCCTCCTGGTCTTCAGATTCCCACGGTGCATAGGCGTTACTAATTTGGAACACACTCTGATCAGCTATTTCTGATGGGTTAACTATGACTGTTTCAATTGTTTCATCTGACCGAAATAGTATCTGATTTAAATTAAGATCGATGTTGGCCTGATAAGTTGTTAAGAAATCCACCCCAAGGATGATATTGAACTTTATATTTGACATAGCCAGAAAAATATTTTGAAATTTTGAATTACCAATTTCGACATCCAGTAAAGTTTGTTGTCTACATGCTACAGTTTTATCCGGGATAATCCCCTTTATTTTTACATGAGATACTGGAATAATCGGAATGTTATATCTTTCGTTCAAGTCATTTAGAAATGAATTGGAGATGACACTAATGGTGGACCCTGTGTCGACCAAGCATTTTACTTTAACACCACATACTCGGGCTAAAATTATCGGCAATGTCCTCGTACAAACTCTATTGGTATCCATGTTTTCTTCCAGTAGATCTTCCGACTTTGTCATCCAGGAATCAATCTGCACTATTATCCATTCTCGTGTCTTATTGTCAATACAAGGGCTAGAATTCAGGCTATCTCCCGTTAGTTCAGGGATTGTTTTTTTTTTAATAGGGCCCTGACTCTGCTCTTCCCTTTCAGGAAGTTCCCTTTCTTCCTTTTCTTTGGCTCTCTGGTATTCTAGGCTCTCGGCGCCGACAATGTCAGGATTGACGTCTTGGTCGTGGATAGCACGGTGCCATTTCTGTCGTTCTTGGTTGGATTGTTGGAGCTCGCGGAGATATTTTTCACGCTCTTCTTGCCTCCAATTCCTCTTCCGGTTTTCGAGTCTGCGGTCGTTCGGTTCTCTTCTCCAGCGATCTCTGTTATTTTCATACGGCCTTCTTCGATTGTTCCGCCGGTAGTAATTCCATTCTCTTTCGTTCCTATAGCCTGGTCTTGGAGAACGATCCCTGGACGGTCTTTCTTCATTTTCGCGATTCCAGTTTCTTCCTTGGCCGGTAAGGTTCCTGTCGTCTGGTCGATTGACAGTTGCATGGAACACCTGTTGTTCTGAATTTGTACATCGCCTAGATGGTTCCCTGGATGTCATATCTAACTGTCTGAGAATGGCCTCAGCTTGAATCGCCGTCTGAACGTTCGAGGCTATCATAATTCTTTGGATATCCGCAGGTAGCTGTCTTACAATGACCTTTATTAGTTCAGTTTCTGTAGGTGGTGCGTCAAGCTCACGCAGTTTGCGTAATTGGCTTGAAAAAAATTCTGAGAAGCGCGTGGGTGTAGATTGAGCATATTTCTTGGCGTACAGTTCTGTCTTAAGCTGGTCCTGAATATCTGAGTTCCAGTACTTCTCTAAAAATGCCCTTTTAAAACCTTCAAAATCGTCAAATGAATATCGGAAGGCTGTAAACCACGTCAACACTGAGTTTTCCAGGTATCTCTCGGTCACTCGTAGCTGACGCTCCACAGGAATTTTATTGTCTCGGAAGAACTCCTGCAATTCGTTAATAAAACTCTTGGGGGTTATTCCTTTTACATTATTGAATTTCTCTGGGTGATCCTCATGTAATCGTATTATATTCACGATTTGGGTTTGACCAGAAGTGTTAAGTTGACTCGTTTATCCTCTAACAGGCTCTAAAAATGGGTTCGTGGTATTTACAGGAACGTTTAGAATTACTCTTTCATCGGTCTTGGGAGTTGAGAATTGAACTTCCCCGGATACACGTTTCTCCAGTTGCCCCTGCCGTTCTAACAGAGTATTAGCTACAATATTATTACTCTCGCCTTGTAACTTGAGTAGCTTTAGCTCCTTGGTAAGCTCCTGTATTTCTCCCTATAATTCCTGTTTGTAGACTTCCGAGCTGGCTCTAACTTCACTTATTTCTTTGTCCACGGTTGTTTTCATTGTTTCAAGACTCTGCAGGGTCTCCTCGATCGTCTCATAAAAGTATTCGAGTCGCTCCGAATTAGTGACCTGGGCTACCTTAATCTCGGCTATTACGCCCTTCTCCACCTGTTTTACCGTTTCATAGATTTCGGTGAACTTCCTGCCCCATGCGGTTTTAGTTGCAGACAAGTCCTCGGCATTGTCACTAATTTTCTCCTCAATGGTCCGAAAATTTCCCTTCACTTTGTCCTTGTATTGGTCTAGTCCATGCAGTATTCCTGTCTGTACTTTGGCTAGCCTTTCGCTAAACTCATATGACATCGCTGACATGGAGCTATCGATTCCGGCCTGGATTTCCCCTTTCAAACTGGAAAATTTTTGCTTAACGGACACCAACTCACTTTGGACCGACGCTAATTTTCCGTTAAATAATTTAACGTCCATGTGCAGTTTCCCTAAGTTTTCATCGGTCTTGGCTTGAATTTCCTCTAGGGCACCCTTAAGATCTTGTTTGAGTTTGTCCTGTCCCGCATTCAGTTTTTCTGTTAGTGTAAGTTCTAACTGAGTATTATTTTCAGTTAATTTGCGTTCTAACAATTCACTGTTCTCACTTAACTCACGTTTTAACTCCTGTTTCAATAAATTACCGTTTTCATTTAGCTCAACTTTTAGCTCTTGTTTCAATAAATTACCGTTTTCATTTAATTCCTGTTTTAAACTGTCTTTCAAGTCCGCAGTCACTACCTCTAGGAGCCTACGAAGGTCCTTCATAGTAACAGTACCCATTCTAATTTGAGAAACTAGCAGTTCAGACATTGGACGGACCAGGTTCGATGGTCTAATACCCGAATTCAGATCGACAGTCACGTGTGGATTGAAGTCACAGTCATAAAAGAAGATTATTATCGCATAAAATAATATCTTATAATTCAAGTCCAAACTATGCGGAAATCTGCCGCAAAAAGATAAATTTTGAAAATATCATCCAGATTTTGTTTATAATATAGCACCAAGGCCCTTCCTAACCTTCAACATGAGCGTAGTTCGCCACAAAAATTTGGGCTAATAAATGTCACAAAATAAACCTGAAAAATTTAAATTTGCCACTGCATCTTGTTTGCATCCAAATTCTGGACTACAAGATCGAGTTCTTTTATTGGTACAGCCAATAAATCGGGCCTTAACACGTTGGCCGCCAAATCTATACCTGCACCCGTCATGCCGGGCTCAGCTCGGCCGGTGAGCGAAGATCTCCAGGGTGTAGATCGTTCGCTTATCGGCTGTGCGAAAATTTTTAAAGTGCAGGGATAGATGATGAACTAGTGGCAAATGAGAGAAAGCTAAATAGGTTTTACACATTTATTACAACTACTGCTCTTCTTAAACTTTACAATAATTTACAAAATCTAGGGATTTGGTTTTGTATGATTTGTCTTCTTTTATGTCGTGATCACATAGACACTTCATCGATAAACGGAACAGCAAATGCCTGAATCTGTAAATATAATATTTATATTTTTAGTTGAAAATTAATTAAATAATTAATAATAATTAATTTGAGATGATCTCTCCCTTTGATAATTAAATAATTTGAAAATAAATTTCCTTCCTCCAAGGATTTAACTTTAACCAAGTTTGAAAATGATCATTTTCACTCCTCTTTGAAAATTAAATAAAAAATTTTCTCCCATGAAATTATGGTTAAATCGTCTTCCTTGACCTTTAAATTAATTAATAAACTCTATTTTATAATTATTTAGTAGTTGATTTTCACATAATAGCTTAGAACTTGACATCATGTCAATCTACATTTATCCATTAATGGAAATAATTAATTAAGTAACTCTTACAATTTTGATTTTGTGAGTTCAATCCACTGACATGGCCTATACTTATTTATGTGTATTCGTTAGTCAATACCCTATTCTTCCTTAAAAACGAATAAAATTCACTAAAGGTTTAAATTATGTCAAATGGTGAACCACTAAAGTTGGCGTAAAATAGGCCAAAAATTCACGAAACAACGAAGAGCATCATCACAAATATGGATTGAAAAATTACATTAAGCAAAATACAGACAAATCACACACACTACACTCACACAAAGATACACGGAAATATTATATACATATTTACACGAACGCTAGCCCTTGATTATTAATTTTCATGTTAAGTCAAAGTTAGGAAAAATATTCTCATGATGACACTATCATGGCGACCTCCTCTCATCAACTTGAAATGTGATAGAGCAATGATTATCACTTTATTAAAGAACTCAGTTATACGACGACGTTCAGAGAAAATTTACGAACAAAAATCATCCAAAAATCATCGACAAAATTGCTTAAACACAGGTCAGAATTAACATTCCGCGCACGCGGTTCATGAGCTGCGATATTTATTTTTACTTCTCCACCATAATTGTGACTCTCGATTAATCTGCACTCACAACGAAGAAATTACATTAAGTAACATAATTTCTTCTTAAATTGACTCACTAATGGATGCACAGCTCGTCTGCTGAATTCAATAATATCCATCTACCAGTCAACTAATTATCACAGCACAGCAAATATATAAAAATTGTATCGGTCAGATACTGCCGTTTCTCAGGCCTAAATTAACATAAATGAGCGCACATCAACCATATTCAATAATAACTAATATTATGCTCATGTCCTTAGGTATTCTTTTACGCGATAGTTAAGTTAATTTATTTTTATTATTATTATTATCATCCCTGGCCGCGCAAGATCATACATGCGGAAGCTACTGCACAATAATATTTCAGATGACTCTATTGCACTCGAATTCAACCATACGTCGCATAATTGGGGAATGAACTCTGACATAATAGAATCCACAAAATTACTGTCCCATTTGATCTCAATTTAAGTCTAAAAATATTCAAATAGTCCTAGTTTAGCGTTGAGGTCATTTTACATTTATTTCTCCTGCCACAATGAACCCGGGACAGTTGAAACACTTCTCGATGACATTCACTCAAACAAACTAATAGGTTCAAAATACTCACACATCCTCAAACTACCTTCACCAAGAAAGAAGAGGTGGAAAAATTCTAACTAATAGAAATTTTCTAAACAAATAAGTAGAGGCTATGTCATTACAATTACATTTACAGATAGAAAGAAAGAATAACAAAGTTTAAATATTACTTGGTGGTGACTGTCGGTTGTAGAACTCGGGCTGATGACCTAGTGCATTACCACATTACGCACCATCGATCCTGGTCACGCCCGTCTGGACTGCCTTACATTTTACTCGTACATTCTGGACATGCTGGCGCGCTGGAAATCACACCATTCACCTCGTAAGAAGACAGGCATCCTGACTTGAACTCGAACCGGTGATCTCTTCTGTGGAAGTTCTTGTGAAAGCTGAAACTGAAAAGTACGTCTGAGACAAGTCCAAAACACACACCGCTGTTTGATAAGATGGAAAAATAACTTATCTTTTAATATCTCGTGAATTGTAGGTGGAATCCGTAGATATCTGAACTGCTGTTGCAACAAGTTGTAGGCTCTGAATAAGACGAAGTTCCCCAGTAAGCGAAGTGCGTCTTCTCCCGTCCGTAGTTGAAGCTAGAGTAATTCTCCACACGTCGCGTTCAGATGTAGAAATTTCCAAGTAAAGTTTCCTTAGGAAAATCCATAATTCACCGTCTTAAGACAGGGGTGCGTCTTTTCCTTATAAGCGATTGGTTAATTTATTAACTTCGCACCAAATTAATCGCTTGATTGGCTGCCATAGTCAGACGTCATGCACCTTCACTAATATCGATCGAGCACTTGACACACATTCTGCCTGGTCACGTGGCATTCACGGCTGATTTGAAGGTTATTTGGCTAGCAGTATCTGCGCTCTCCCCTCGTTCGCCCTTGGTTGGAATTCCCGCACACCTGGTGCTAAGCTCAGCCGACTCGATGTGTTAAAACTCCCTTCCTGGTTCACGAAATAATGTTCCAACACACAGTAGAAATAAAATATTTTCCAATAAATGATTTTTACCACTTTTGAAGGGGACAATACAATCATCCCTTGGTCGCCCCTTTTAGCCGCCTCTTACGACAAACAGGGGATACCGTGGGGGTATTCTTCTTGTGCGTCCCCCACCCACAGGGGGTTGTGTGTTTGGTCCTCGAGCGGTATTTTATTTCCCACAAGTCCACCGGTAGGCCGTTTAGGACCTCCGTATCCGCCACCTGGGACGCGTCACGTGGAAGTATCACCTCTCCCCCTCTGCTACGCCAGGGTAGTAGGTTCGTAGGATAAGTATTGCCCTGTCTTACGAGATGACACACATGTCTGCGTTTCTGTTAGAAGAAGTGTTTTATTTATTTCAATAATTCTGAGCGAGTGATTGAATATGAAACTTGTTGACGGCTCCTTTTTTTTAAACCGTTTTTTCTCATATCTACCCTTTTCTTTGTGATGCAGCTTCTTTCGAAACTCGGAATATTTAAAAGTAGAGGGTTTGAGTAATATCTGAGCATTAATTTCCCCTTCACTGCTTTTGTATTTATGAGAGGAAGACGCTTCGCTATATGCTCTTATGAAAGAAACGTTTCATGAGGATATTGTTTCAACTAACGTGAGTTATATCAGGCAATATAGAGGAAATATATATGTATATATCCAAATGGGCCAAGTGTTCCAAAATACTTTTTAATATGATGATAAAGGAAGGAACTTCCTCAGTAGGTAGTGAGGTAGAATTCACACATTACCACGCGACTCTCGTAATGGGTGATCCAAAGAACAAATTGCTGATAGCTGACAATTACGAAGTCTGTTGTCATCATCAGATATTTTCCTTTGCCATCTGTTTAATATCGCATTGTCACAGGTAGGTTTTGGGATAGGAAGGGGTAGGGAAGGTTGTGATCGTGCCCTTAACTGGGTGGTAGTGATTATTGTTTTGAACGGAAGTACAGCCAGGCAAGCGCCCCCTTTTAATCGTAATCAAGAGGTAATAAGAAAGAGGTCTGAGGATGAAATAATAGGCACAAGAAAGCGAAGTGCCATGAAGGGCATGGAACTGGAGGACTTTAAGCAAGCAAGCATGTAGTTTTGCGTGTATGTTGAAATCGTGATCAAAGCCACTGGACCACCAGTTCTACGTGAAATTCAAACCGTCGGACTTTTCATTTTAAAACTCTCAATCGTATTAGCTGGAATTCGAATCATGGTCTCCTTGGTCAGAAGCCATTGGCTAACTAGCACGTCCCTGGAACACTTCCTAGTCCTCGTCGGGATCAGAAGAGAATTGCCCAAGGGAGGTCAGAGAGTAAACACGAAATTGAAGGCCAGAATGAGTGGCTCAGACAGATAAGGCGCTGTATTTCTGCGCCCAAGTTGGCAGGTTCGACCCTGGCTCAGTCCGGTGGTATTTGAAGGTGCTCAAATACGTCATCCCCTTGTAGGTAGATTTCCCGGTACATACAGAACTCCTGTGGGACAAAATTCCGGCACCTCGGCACCATCTCCGAAAAGCATAAAAGTAGCTAATGGGACGTAAAAACCATTATTATTATTATTATTATTATTATTATTATTATTATTATTATTATTATTATTATTATTATTATTATTATTATTATTATTATTATTATTATTATTATTATTCTGCGTGATTGGGTCACTTAGGACCACACAGAATCAACATTTGTTGAGTTTTCCTCCCTGCCCAATAGTTCATTTTCATAGCTTGTTGTAATTTCTTTTGCTCCAACCAAATGCTACACGTCGTGTTAATTTCTTTTCGTCTCGCTCAAATCCCCTTGTGTGTACAATTTTCCTGATTTCCTGCAGATTTGGTGATCATAATTCATTGAGGTCTTTCTCTACTTGCTTATACCATTTTAATCTCGTACGTTTGATTTGCATAAATTTTGTGTATTTGATAAGTAAGTCTATTGTTTTTCATTCTTTCTAAATGCCTTATAAATAAATTGAATTCGTCGCAGACTCATTGTAACAGTAAGTTTATATATTTTGAAGTGTATTTCTTGAAAATCCACAGCCTGTTTTCAGTAATTCGACCGGGTCAGGAATTGAATGAATGAAGCCCCCATCTATCGGCGAGGATAGGAATTGTGCCGACGGCCGAAGGCTGTCGCATTCCTCTGGGGCAATGATTAATGAATGACAGATGAAATGAAATGATAGTGGAGAGTGCTGCTGGAATGAAAGATGACAGGGAAAACCGGAGTACCCGGAGAAAAACCTGTCCCGCCTCCGCTTTGTCTAGCACAAATCTCACATGGACTGACCGGGATTTGAACCACGAACCCAGCGGTGAGAGGTCGGAGACTCTTGTACAGCATTTCTTCTTCTTACTATTTATTATTATTATTATTATTATTATTATTATTATTATTATTATTATTATTAAATTGAGGAGCCTGGTGCTAGTACGTGGAAGAATTATCAGGTACAGCGAAGGCCCCCTTGGTCGGCAATCTACACTCCCATGATTAGAGCCCTGTTGGGTGAGGATGGGGTTTCAATATCAATCGCCCCTTACTACAGGCAAGAGATAGCGTGGATGTATTCTATACCTCTATTTAAAGGGGTTAGCCTTAGTTAAAGTACAACTCAGATATCTGCTTTATGTCAAAACGGGAAACCTCGAAAATAACCTCATCAGGACTTCCGACGATGGGACTCGAACCCTGTATCTTCCTAATGCAGATTTACAGTTACTCGCTCAACCATCAGTAGACTGCGCATTTACAGAGTTGGCAAAACAAAACTGACCCGGAAGATATTTATAAGATGGGTGCGGAATTGACACTTGTTAATGAACAGGACAACTGCCTATCACAGGAAATGCTGGAAACCCTGATTTCGATGCACCAATCGGTTGCTGTCACATGTCTGCGCGTGTGCATCTCCCGAGTACGTCGCTGTGTTATTACGTGTAAGTAAAGGAGAGGAGCAGACGTGTTTAGTGACTAGTTGAATGCAATACAAAATAGTGCTTACCGGGCGAGTTGGCCGTGCGCGTAGAGGCGCGCGGCTGTGAGCTTGCATCCGGGAGATAGTAGGTTCGAATCCCACTATCGGCAGCCCTGAAAATGGTTTTCCGTGGTTTCCCATTTTTACATCAGGCAAATGCTGGGGCTGTACCTTAATTAAGGCCACGGCCGCTTCCTTACAACTCCTAGGCCTTTCCTATCCCATCGTCGCCATAAGACCTATCTGTGTCGGTGCGACGTAAAGCCCCCTAGCAAAAAAAAATAGTGCCTACGAGAAAACAGCGTCTGTTCATTGTCGAGTGCTATGCGAAGCACGATTCGTGGAAAATATGTGCGGAACTGTTTGCGCAAGAGTTCGAGATTGGAAGTGTTTTGGTAAAAACTCCAGCAAAGTCTGCAATGCAAAACATACTGGAAAATTGCGTGAAACGGGCTCTGTAGCGAATTAAAAGCGTAACTGGCCGAAAAGAATTCGAACAACAGAAAACATTGCTCGAGTGAACGGAAGCCTGGAACGAAGTGCGACGAAATCTCAACGCCGTATATCTGTACAGAGGGAATTAAGAGCTCGTCGTGTCGAAACATGAACAAAAAGGACCTAGGCCTACATCTGTGTCCTTAAAATTTACTGTGGTATATGCGTTAAAGCGTCCAGAGGAACCATCGCTGTTGACTTCTGCCAGTAGTTTCTGAGTAAAGTGGAGTCAGGACTTTTGGATCTTCAGTTTTTCATATCTTCAGATGAGGTCTGGTTCAGCCTGTCAGGGTATATGAACTCACAAAACACATACGTCAGTATGTCGAAAAGGCGTTGAATAATCTCACGATTGGTGTGTGGCGTGCAATGTCTGTTGTCCGCATTGTAACAGAATTCTTTCACCAAACTGTTCATGCTAGCCGGTATGTCCAGACACTGTTTAATTAATATGTGGAGCAGTTCACAGAAGAACGAATGTATGGACATTTTTAGCAAGACGGAGCAATAGCACACACCGCTCTGACAAGCCTGGCACGAGTTCATGAGGTGTTCGGTGACGAGAGGACAATCCTGCAATCAACTGGCCACCTCGATCGCCTGATCTCTCTCGCTGTGGTTTTTACCTGTGGGGGAAAATTGAAGGGTCAGGTGTACTCCTATAATCCTCACACACTGGAAGAGCTACTGCTGGACATTGACAATGCTATTGCTGATATCCCTTAGACAGAGATGTAACGCGTGTCTCACAGTTTGATAAATCGAGCCCAGTGCTGCATGGACGTCAACCGTGGCCATTTTCAGCATCTTCCGTGATGTTCATTAACAACGGTCCTCAGACCTATTGTTAATATTTTCCGTGCCAGTTTTGCTTCTCCCACCCTGCACAGTTGGAGGTTGGAGAGCTTTAAAAAAATGGAACCATTGCAATTATGTTAACGTTATAAAAAAGTGTTGCCTTTCATGAGCGATCAATGTCAATAACAATGACGCGAGTATTTGAAAGGAAACGTTAATTATTTATAATGGTTGTTCTGGACGTTATCCTAATTCATGAATAAAAATCTGAAAACGAAAGCTAATATTAATAGTCAGTTTAGAACAACAATTTTCTGTCTGACGAAGTCTGTCATTTGATATGGGAAGCGTCGACAGCTGGGAATAACGTTGTTATAATTAGCACTACATTTAAATAATGATTATATCTTAAATTAGTTTCTCACATAAAGTTAACCTTTAAGATACAATTACCATAATTTATGCAAATGGCATTAATTGATGCAGTTAATTTGCGACTGTTGTATTGCGAACACAAGCGGTGACTGTTCCCACAGCGTAAAGGTAAAGGATTTCGGATGGAGGGCATGAGGAAGCTCATGGGAGTAGCCAGGTGAAAGGACAATGGGCATAAATACTTCCCCAAAACTGATTTTATCGTGTACTACAGTAAATGTACCAGTTAATAAAAGACACCGATGAAGGAATTAGTACAAGTTGCGATGGTGACTGCAGGTAAATTGTGCCAGGATCAGTAGCTCGGACTGTAGAGCGCTGGCCTTCTGAGCTCAACTTGACAGGTTCGATCCGGGCTCACTCCAGTGGTATTTGAGGAAACTTAAATACGTCAGTCTCGTATCAGTAGATTTACTGGCACGTGAAAACAATCCCTGCAGGGCAAAATTCCGACACCTCGGCGTTGTCGGAAACCGTAAAAGTAGTTAGTGGGGCATAAAATCCAACGACATCATTATATATTAAGTTAATTGTGGTTTATGTGAAAGGGATTGACGAATAGATTATAAATTCTTGTTCATGAACTTTTTCCTAATGTCTTGGTGGAGGGGGGAGAGAGACAGAGGGAGAGTGAGAGGGAGGATTATTTAGTCCCGTTTTACGGGCAGATTCCCTTCCTGACTCCAACTCAATGCCGAGGGATGTATGTTTCTGTAACATTTCTCGGGAGGCGAGATTTGTTACACCCCAATGGAAACTGGCCTTAAAGGGAATGTCTAACAACTGAAATATTTTATAACAAATTTTGTTAATACTCTAAACTAAACTAAACTAACACAAAATAGCAACATAAGAATAATTAAGGTATTCATTAACGTAATTTCAAATGTGGATATCGGAAAAATGTAATTTATTTAAAATTATTTAGGAGAAATCCACCGCTATATTTATAAAGGTGGGTAATCCACATCTATTCGCTGTCATATGGGGAGAACAATGTGTAGACAAGTTTAGAAGGCGCAATCAGTGCACAAGTTTACTATTTACTGTATGTACCACAGTTTAGTATTTTATGATCAGAACATTTGATGATTCCTTCCTTAATTTATCTTTTCTGTCGGCGATATCCTTTTCTATTTCGCTGCCATGGTCGCTTTGAAAACCTGGTACAAATTTATCACCTTCATCGCCATTAATAATCACTCTCTTCGGCGCAGGAAAGTATAATTTATCCTGTGCTCGAACCAAGAATCTTTCACATTTAAGGCCGTTTTCGAAGTTGCTATTGGTAATATACAGAAACAAATTGCACGGTATAAACTATTTCTAGTTAAAATACAGTTCCCGTACAATATGCAAAGGTACATCAAATTCCTGAGATATGAAAGTGTTGCGTACCTGATGAGCTGGGGTTTGGCGAATACCTGATGGACAACAAAGACAGTAAAATCTAAAGGCAAGCAGCAGTGTATCGTATTCACTCACTTAGGCGACTGCCAACAGACTGGCTGAAAGCTAATAGGGCTGACAGAGTCTCCACTACATTACTCATCGGGCAGTGGTGGCTTGTATTTTTGTTGGAGTTCAACAAACCTCGTCTCACCAATTAAGGGTTAAGACGAATACAAACATCCATTTCCTGAGCCAGAGGAATTAATCCTGCTGGAAATCGAACCTCGGGCCATCTGAACCGAAGGCCAGTACACTGAACATTTAGCTAAAGAGCCGGACTAAACTTTGTTCACTTTATCCCAGATATTCCCAGGCTCAGTTTGGTTTCGGCCAGAGGTTAAAATCCAGATGCCCTTCCTGATATCACGTGAATTTTTAAAGTGAAAATCGCAATCCAGGATCGACCAAGGTTCGAACCTCAGCCGTCTAGGTGGAAAGCTAGCCGATAAGTCAATGTTCTTGTCAGAGGTATATTACCAACAGCACATCAACATACTCCATCCATCGGAAATTCCTTCAGTACCTCCACAGAATCGGTAAAACCACGTCACGCATGTGTCCATGTGAAGAAGTTCAGACAGCAGTTAATCTTCTCAACCAATGCAAGCAGCGAGTCGTAAGGAGTCCCACGTACCTCCGGCAGCCAAGTGTTCAGCTATGCAAAGTTATTTCCGACTCTAGACTGTTAAGTTTATGAATGAAGTATACTACACCTTAAGTGAATGAGGAATACCAGACAAACTCAACAACTGTAATTAACTACATCTTTCATACGCACTCTCGATCCTAAATAACCTGCCATATAACCGAAGGGTGAAACGTGGGTGGTAACTGTTGTTTAAATTAATAAAAAGAGCCACTAAGTATTTAATACATGTTTGATTAATCCAAATGCTAATTATACATTTGTACCTGAAACTTAAAAAAATCAATTCTTCAGCTGGTTCTGTACCTATGAGGGCTGTAAATAAAGCACTGGCAACGCAGTTCAGACACTCGCAGGAGATGCACAACGAAGATATGGGAGCAGTCAGATGGCGCTGTTGTCGATGTGTAATGCGTATTCGACGGGCATCCAATTGGGAGTGTGGTTGCTGTGTGGCGTTGAAGTGAAGAGTGTCAATTTCACCGCTCTAAAGCATGTTTTCAAAAGGTGATCAGCCGTTCGTGGATTAAATTCGAGATTGCCCGTGGAAAAAAATGCACCAGAATGTTTTCGGGGATTACGTGAAGGCTGTGACGATAATGCATTACGGTTGCACGATGGGTCAAGGCGTTTTGTGCGGGTCCGAATGAGAGTGTGGATTTGCACCTCACAAGTCGCCCATTCCTCAAAATCAGATTGACATCGTGAGTGGTCTTATTTCTGTAGACCATCGATGGACTGTCCGGGAATTATCCGTAGAGGTTGGTTCCGGTCATCAAACGGTGGGGCACGTACTGACGACATGTCTTAACATGAGGAAAATTTCGTCCCGTTGGGTTCCACGTCAACTCACCGGTATGCACTGGCTGGCATCCACCTGGACACATATCGCAACGAAGGAGACGCATTTCTGCAGAGTATTGTCGCCATTGATGAGACCCGAGCCTACAAGCCTGAATTAAAGTGTCGGTCGAATGAATGGGGTCACCAAAGTTCGCCACGTCGACAGAAATTTCGACAGGGAAACCCAGTCGGGTACTTATGCTGATTCTGACATACGACTACAGAGTGTTATTCTTACGGTAAGGTATGGATGGATGGTGAGACAATGTTATCTAGCAACCGTACAGGCTCTGTCTCATGGCTGGCGTCATCGGAAATTAGCAGCCGTTAATGGATCGCCATGACCAGGAGACATATTGTACACATGCATTTTATGATCATTTGATTTTCGTAAACGGGAAAGTGGTTTCAGTTTTGTCTATTTGAGCTTTCGTTCCCTATTTGAAAGTTTATTGCCTACTTTTGCTTTTTCTTAGTTGTGGATATTTTCTGCTATTATTTATATATATCAAATTTTATCAGTGGAAATAAAATAACATAAAATGTGATAAAATTCGAATGTACTGTAGAGGTATGGAATCAAGAGGCCACAGAGATAGTTACAAGTAGAGGATTGTGGAAGAGTTTATTTAATTCTCTGAGGCTGGCAGACTGAACGCTGAAAGTCATAAACAGTCTATAATGAAGATGCAGTGAATGTATGTTATTAATATATTGAACCCTTGAGCTTAGAATTATGGGTTCAATATATATAGGACCCGCGCTGCTCCGCAGCATTCGTTTTGAAAAGGTCAGATAACTCGTCTTGATATGCCTGCCGACGACATACTGTTTTGCCTGCCCTTCTCAATGTTTTTTGAACATTTAATAAGAAGCGTGTTATAGAATGCCGCAGTCCATAGTCAGAATTCATCCATTCTGACTTCATCGTGCTCTCGGGTAAAAATCTATCCATATACTCGCAGTTCTTGGTATTGTTTCGTGGAAGGCAACGGTATTTTTAATTGTAGTTTTTAAATATAGAACGGTTGTCTTGTGAGCTCATAGTTTAGTCTCGAAGGAGCGTTTTTTGCCAGGCTGAGCAACTTTTGTAAGATACATGACGTCACTCTTTCTAGTGTAGCGAGCTTATCCTTCGATAAGTGTTCCCAGATAATGTCTAAGGCATATGTAATCATGGGGTCTGTTATCACGTAGACGCTTTTCTTTTAGCAGCATGTAAATTATTAGGAACGCTCTGCCATTTGCTGATTATATTTGGAAGCTGGGAAATTTTAGAGAATCAACGAGTATCTAGCAGGGAATAGTAGGCTATTCTTCCATGAACAGAGGAAGTGTATACTTTCTGTCTGGCAGGTAGTAATCAAACATGGCTGCATGCAAAGACATTGCTTAGGATGAAAATTACATATATCAGAACATCAATGAAATTGTTGGTCGCTTAGCAACCTGCTAAATACAAAATGTATTGCGGGTTAGGGTAAGTCTTCGCCTGCAATTATTGGATTGATCATGTAATGGTTTTATTTTATGATTACTCAAAGTTGGCTAGACTTACAGATCTATCAATGTCTCATGATTCACCAGCAAGTTATACCAGAGAGAATAAAACAAAAATGAAGTAAATCGCTCCAGTAGAACTGACGGATGGATTTGTCAAAGCTGTTTTTAGTAAACTCTTTCAATGTATAGACTAGCAGTTTCCCGCTAGCTCCGCCCTCAATGTACAAAGTATGGTGGTGTTCGTTACTATCCTCACAGTTGTATTTGCAAAGTTTCGAGTTAATGAAATAAAGCACATGATCTGCTGTGGTAATAGAATGTAATATTATGTCAACAAAACACTTGAAAATACACTGACTGACAGAGCAAATGCAACACCAAGAAGGAGTGGTTCGAAAGGGATGAAAGTTGGGGAAAAAACAGAGACGGCACGGACGAATAATTGATGTTTATTTCAAACCGATATGCAGGTTACACAATGCGCACGGCATCGACTCAGTAGGATGTAGGACCACCGCGAGCGGCGATGCACGCAGAAACACGTCGAGGTACAGAGTCAATAAGAGTGCGGATGGTGTCCTGAGGGATGGTTCTCCATTCTCTGTCAACCATTTTCCACAGTTGGTCGTCCGTACGAGGCTGGGGCAGAGTTTGCAAACGGCGTCCAATGAGATCCCACACGTGTTCGATTGGTGAGAGATCCGGAGAGTACGCTGGCCACGGAAGCATCTGTACACCTCGTAGAGCCTGTTGGGAGATGCGAGCAGTGTGTGGGCGGGCATTATCCTGCTGAAACAGAGCATTGGGCGGCCCCTGAAGGTACGGGAGTGCCACCGGCCGCAGCACATGCTGCACGTAGCGGTGGGCATTTAACGTGCCTTGAATACTCACTAGAGGTGACGTGGAATCATACGCAATAGCGCCCCAAACCATGATGCCGCGTTGTCTAGCGGTAGGGCGCTCCACAGTTACTGCCGGATTTGACCTTTCTCCACGCCGACGCCACACTCGTCTGCGGTGACTATCACTGACAGAACAGAAGCGTGACTCATCGGAGAACACGACGTTCCGCCATTCCCTCATCCAAGTCGCTCTAGCCCGGCACCATGCCAGGCGTGCACGTCTATGCTGTGGAGTCAATGGTAGTCTTCTAAGCGGACGCCGGGAGTGCAGGCCTCCTTCAACCAATCGACGGGAAATTGTTCTGGTTGATATTGGAACAGCCAGGGTGTCTTGCACATGCTGAAGAATGGCGGTTGACGTGGCGTGCGGGGCTGCCACCGCTTGGCGGCGGATGCGCCGATCCTCGCGAGCTGACGTCACTCGGGCTGCGCCTGGACCCCTCGCACGTGCCACATGTCCCTGCGCCAACCATCTTCGCCACAGGCGCTGCACCGTGGACACATCCCTATGGGTATCGGCTGCGATTTGACGAAGCGACCAACCTGCCCTTCTCAGCCCGATCACCATACCCCTCGTAAAGTCGTCTGTCTGCTGGAAATGCCTCCGTTGACGGCGGCCTGGCATTCTTAGCTATACACGTGTCCTGTGGCACACGACAACACGTTCTACAATGACTGTCGGCTGAGAAATCACGGTACGAAGTGGGCCATTCGCCAACGCCGTGTCCCATTTATCGTTCGCTACGTGCGCAGGACAGCGGCGCATTTCACATCATGAGCATACCTCAGTGACGTCAGTCTACCCTGCAATTGGCATAAAGTTCTGACCACTCCTTCTTGGTGTTGCATTTGCTCTGTCAGTCAGTGTACATCACACAAATAAATTGAATTAAACGTTCCTTGGAACAACACTGTGCCGAACTGTTAAAAAGTCCTTCAAAGATCTTCGTCATGGAGACAAATGTACTCATAACTTTTCTCAGAATCTACCAATTTAAGTAGTTATTACCTCAAAAGAAAGCGCTTGATCCGCGGAGTGTTTTTAGACCAAAACGAATGCGTACCTCAATTATAACGAAAGATATGATTGCTTCAAAGAGACAAAAAAATTGAAAATCAAATAATTTGAGGAATGCGGAAGTTAAGTGATTTATGGTACCTGGTGACAAATCTGTACATGAATACCTTTCAGTTAAAGAAACCATGAAGGAAATCGACCGGATAGAATGGCCGGACCGACTGACTTCAGTTTTCATAAATATTTTTAATATATAGGTAGATTAGTGTATGTTGACTCGATTAACATGGTAATAATAAGCACATGGCCTCATCTGCGGTATACAAGTATTTCGATTCGACGTGATTTTGGCTGCTTGTAGGTCAATTTTAACGTTAATTTTTACTGCACCAGTTGATTAAAAATCGGATCACTATTGAGCGACCTATGGGTAAACAGCAAATGCGACCCCTAATATATTTTACATACTGATATCGTACAGCATGCAGTGTGTAATGGACATTTTTACCAACTTAAAAAATCCGATTATCTCAGCCAGGATTCAACCCACGATCTTGAAATCCGGAGGCCGACACTCTGTCACTGATCCACAGAGGGAACCCGATTAACCTGGTAATAATCGTTAATGGCGTTGTGTAGAACGGCGCATTCCAACCGTTTAAAAAAAGGTGCTGCCTTTTATTAACGAGTTTTTAATTTGCTCCTGAATGTCGCCCGCCTGCAGCGGCAGGTACATAAACACCACCCCCGAGGGCTATATTTAGTCCTAGCCTTTACCCTTGTTGTTTATGAGCAACGCTTCCTGTACTCCATCCCACACGCCGCGCGCCGAAGAAAACAAGACACGGTAGAAATCGAATTAGATCTCGTAGTTCTACTTGTGTCCGCCTCTGTGGTGTAGTGGTTAGTATAATTAGCTGCCACCCCTGGAGGCCCGGGTTCGATTCCCGGCTCTGCCACGAAATGTGAAAAGTGGTACGAGGGCTGGAACGGGGTCCACTCAGCCTCGGGAGGTTCGATTCAAACCTCAGCCATCCTCGAAGTGATTTTCTGTGGCTTCCCACTTCTCCAGGCAAATGCCGGGATGGTACCTAACTTAAGGTCACGGCCTCTTCCTTGTCTATCCTTTCCAATTTTCCCCATCACCCCTCCTCCCCCAGGCCCCTCTTCAGCATAGCAGGTGAGGCCGTCTGGGCGAGGTACTGGTCATCTTCCACAGTCGTATCCCCCGACCAGAAGTCGCACGCTCCAGGACACTGGCCTTGAGGTGGTAGAGGTGGGATCCCCCGCTGAGTCAGAGGGAAAAACCAACCCTGGAGGGTAAACAGATTAAGAAGTTCTACTTTTTGAGCCTATTTACACGACTATCCGTGACTACAAACATTTACTAAATAGTGTACATAAAATTTAAGGTAAATATTGCGTTAAATGGTGTTGTATACAAGACAGTTCACAGCGCATTGTTTTGCATGGATAGCAAATGTTTAACCCTAGAATTACCAAGCATGGGCAGAAGGTGCATATACGTTTTTCTGTAAGCAAAATAATATGAGTATATAGGACATTCAGATCTCTTTCTGTTTTTCTGTTTATCAATTATCTTCAAATATACTTAATTCGCGAGGCCTGTGAATCACTGAAAAAATATCATCGTACACTAAAGGCTAAGCCTTGTCGCTGCAACCTTTCTCCTCTCAATCCTGCCGTTCACTTCAGTTCCTTGTAGTTTTTATGTCTCATAATTTTTTTCACATTCTCGAAGTATGTCTTCCTTAACTTCCTCTCTTTCCTAATATTTTGCTTCAAAGCCATTTACTAGGAAGTCATTATGACTCAGGATATGACCTACAAGTTTTATCTGACTTCTTTCCATATATTTTATCAGTCTCCGGTGTTCATTGATTTCCTTAAGAATATCTCGATTCGTCTTTTTTTTCAGTCCAGCATTTCCCCGTCATTTTCCCCCAAATCTACATTTTATTTGCTTTCAGTGAATATCTTTCCTATTTTCCAACAGTGCAGCTCTCTCAATCGTAAAATAGTACACTCTAGATAAATATTTTACAAAAGCCTTTCTTGTTTTTAAACTTATATTGGCATTTGTTAAAAGAAGAGTTTTAATTTGAAAGGCCTGTTTAACAAGAGCTATTCTTCTTTTACCGGGCGAGTTGGCCGTGCGGTTAGGAGCACTCAGCTGTGAGCTCGCATGCGGGAGATTGTGGGTTCGAATTCCACTGTCGGCAGCCCTGAAAACGGTTTTCCGTGATTTCCGATTTTCACACCAGGCCATAAGACCTATCTGTGTCGGTGCGTTGTAAAGCAAGTTGTAAAAAAAATACTATGATAGCTTTTGACCTTCCGTCTAAAATGTATTATTATTTATTACTGTTACCGAGGCAAGTGACCTGTAGATTCTGGAGTGCCACGTCACGGCATCCTCAGCCTGCTGCTTGGCTTTCTTGACCGAGTTCTTTGCCTTTCGTATCACACAGTCCCTCAGTTAGTCTCTCGATTCTGAGCGAACATCATTCCAGCCCTCAGTTCGGAATTCAAATCTCCGAATTTTTCGGGAATCGATCTCGGGTTTTCCGCATACAATTACGGACGCCACCCGTACACAACGGGGATAGGTGCTCAAATATTGTTTACCGTTTTATTGGCTGTGCGGTTCAAGTCATGTAGCTGTGTGCTTGCATTCGGGAGGTGGTGGATTCGATCCCCCACCGTCGGAAGACTGGAAGATTTATGTTGAAAATTTTTTAGCAGACAAAATAGGGATCCCCATACTACGAAAACGTAAAATTAAGCAATTTCCTCAATTGTGCTGAAAGTTAAGGGCTTGGGTAGCTGTATCAAACTTTTACAAAATTTCAAAAATCACTACTGGCCTAAATGCAGTTCCGGAAAACAGGCTAAAATCGCTTGTTTCATTACTCGTTTACCTTTTTTGTTTCAAAACTTAGGCAAATTAACTTATTTACATAATTCTTTCTGTAATGTGTTCTTTGGTTCAATACCCTCAGGTGTTTCTGGATTTATTTGAAAAATGTCCACACCAAATGTAGTTATTGACTATTAGCGCTCGTAGTGGTAAAAAAGACGAACTGCTAATCTAATCGACGTTATAACGGTGAATAAGATAAGGATTGTCATTTTTAGGAATACACAAAGAATATTTTGGCATAAAAAATCCACAGCCTGTTTCCAGTCATTCGACCGGGTCAGGAATGGAATGAATGAAGCCCCCATCTAGCGGCGAGGATAGGAATTATGCCGGCTGCCGAAGCCTGTGGCACTCCTCTGGGGCAATGATTAATGAATGACAGATGAAACGAAATCATATTGGAGAGTGTTGCTGAAATGAAATATGACAGGGAAAACCGGAGTATCCGGAGAAAATCTGTCCCGCCTCCATTTTGTCCAGCACATGGAGTGACCGGGATTTGAACCACGGAACCCAGCGGTGAGAGGCCGGTGCACTGCCGCCTGAGCCACGGAGGCAACATAATATATTCTCGTACTTTATGATATTTTATTTACCTAGAATTCGTAGCTCATACCCCTAGGATGTTTTCTACATTGAGTTGCTTGCCAGAAGTTCTACAACTGTGGATTTTCTTGTTGGTGTTTTCTGATTTTCACGCGAGAAAATAATGCTGGGGCTGTACCTTAATTAAGGCCACGGCCGCTACCTTCCCAGTTCTAGCCCTGTCCCGTCTCATCGTTGCCATAATAATCGTTTTCAGATTTTTATTCATGAATTAGGATAAGGTACAGCCCCAGCGTAGAGGCGCACGGCTGTGAGCTTCCATCCGGGAGATAGTAGGTTCCGAATCCCACTATCGGCAGCCCTGAAGATGGTTTTCCGTGGTTTCCCATTTTCACACCAGGCAAATGCTGGGGCTGTACCTTAATTAAGGCCACGTACGCTTCCTTTTAACTCCTAGGCCTTTCCCATCCCATCGTCGCCATAAGACCTATCTGTGTCGGAGCGACGTAAAGCCCCTAGCAAAAAAAAATAATAATAATCTGAGTAGGTACGACGTAAAACCAATAGAAAGAAAAAATGTCTAACCTCATTGCTTCTCTACACCACAGGGTTGATACACCTCTGTCCTTTAAAAGCAGTAACTTAGTTTCCTCTCTCCCATGAAGATGCCCTCCCTCACAATTTTGTTCTGTTCCACTGCTAATGACCTACTGCCTTTTATCTCTCTCCTGTTTCTTTCTCTTTTTCCCCGAGGTGTTCTAAATCCCCTCAACTCATGTCCTGCGGAGCAGAACATCCTGGCCCGAAAGGAACAGGGTTGCACACTTGCGAGTCCATTAATCACTACATTCTCGTTACTCGACATATGTGGCTGATTGCCTATGTAACTCAACCTTGTACGGACTAGACTGCTAGCCAATCTCAGCATTCCTTTCCGACATTTGAATTATTTACTGCTGTTCCCTTAATTAAACCGGCACTGGATGGGGAGTGGATGACAAACACACATTAGCTGTCAAATTCCAAGTTTTATGTGACCCCTCTCCGCTACTGGTAATGAAGGGTGGGAAATGGCTACGAGAAATCCCAGCAGTAGTTCTGAACCCCCTAACCTGGGTTGTAACACTCTTGTCATAAACAAAATGTAATAAACAAGTTTGACAGTTGCTGGAATTCTTGGACACTGATGTTATGAACATCCCACCTGTTTAAATTTGAATGGGGGAATAACATTTAGTTCTAATGACATAATTTTCAGGTCTATTTAATTCAGAATTAAAATCTCCTAGCTGTTACACCTAGTGTTGCCAGCCTCCGAAATTTGAAAAAAACCGTAGAGAAATTCAAAATAAACCGTATTCTTCATCGTAAAACCGTACAGTACTAATATACACCCAAATACACTAATATTCAATAGAATGCGTGCAATAATAGCAAGTAGCAGTAATATCAGATGGGGATGCTTAACTGAAACACTTCACCCTTTCTTCACATGTTGGATCAGGATACGTCCACTTCCTGTACTGTCTACACTCTCCCGCGACTGCTGTACTTTTTTCCTTCTGGGTGTCGAAAGATCTGTTTTATTTTGGAATCAGAAGTTAAGTGTATCTTTACTTATTTCAAATTGAAAATAAACGCCAAATAAAATAATATATACTTAATACTCAGTAAGCTAACCAACAAGAAAGTGAAGCACAGTACTGTCACGCAAAATAATTTGCAACTACATCACAATATTATTAATAAGTTTGATTTTTTTTTAATTTCGTGTGGCTATTTCTAGCCGAGTGCAGCCCTTGTAAGGCAGACCCTCCGAAGAGGGTGGGCGGCATCTGCCATGTGTAGGTAACTGCGTGTAATTGTGGTGGAGGGTAGTGTTATGTGTGGTGTGTGAGTTGCAGGGATGTTGGGGACAGCACAAACACCCAGCCCCCGGGCCACTGGAATTAACCAATGAAGGTTAAAATCCCCGACCCGGCCGGGAATCGAACCCGGGACCCTCTGAACCGAAAGCTGACCATTCAGCCAACGAGTCGGACAATAAGTTTGATGAAATCACGTTATCCATAACATTTACAACTAAACGCTACACTGTTACATGTTTGATGCTGCACCACACTTCGCACTGGTTAAGAAAGGATTGACCGTGCGGTTAGGAGGGCGCAGCTGTGAGCTTGCATCCGGGAGATAGTGGGTTCCAATCCCACTGTCGGCAGCCCTGAAGATGGTTTTCCGTGGTTTCCCATTTACACACCATCAAATGCTGGGGCTGTACCTTAAGGCAACGACGGCTTCCTTCCCACTCCTAGGCCATACCCATCCCATCGTCACGATAAGACCTATCTGTGTCGGTGTGAAGTAAAACAAATTGCAAAAAGAAAAAAAAGGACAGGAAAATCCCACGTGTCAGACAGAGACTGATCTGAAACCAGCTCAAAGGTGAATCTCAACATCCAAAGCTATGGAGTCCTCTGGAGAAATGGAGGCCACATAATATATGTCCAGGAAATGAGATATGTTTAAACAGGAGAAAAAATCTGAACATTTCCAATAATAAAAAATATTAATTTGAAAATGTCGCTGAAACGTATATAGAGCTAACGCGTACGGTTTGACATTCGCACCGTACACCGTACATAGCGGGTTGAAAAACGTAGATGTACACCCGTCATTGAGAGGACATGATCGAAACACAGTCACCATTGAACTGTCTCCCAGGGCACAGATTCCCTATAAGCCTGGTCTTTTCTTAAATGATTTTAAAGAACTTGGAAATTATCGAACATCTCCCTTGATAAATTATTCCAATGCCTAATTCTACTGATAAATGAATATTTGACCCAATTTGCTTTCTTGAATTCCAACTTATCTTCATATTTTGATCCTTCTTACCTTCAAAGGCTCTATTCAAGTTTTTCATGTAATAAGAAAAGATCACCTTTTGCGGACCTTCTCTCACTCTCACTCTGCTATCTTTTTTTTTTTTTTAACAGAGACTTACATTCCTTGACAACGGGTACATGGAAAGGAAAACTTTAAGACTCTTTTAGTGTTTGGGTGGAACGCGTATATCACCAAATGTATTTAACTTGCTATTATATTTAATATCTCAGTTGACAGTTAAGAGATTAGCTGTTGCAGAACGAAAATCCACAGTTCTAGCCCTTCAGGCAAGCAACTAAATGTTGAGAACATCCTAGGGATATGAGCTACGAATTTTAGTTAAATGAAATATAGTCAAGTATGAGAATACATTCTTTATTTATTACTAAAAATTGCAATCCTTTTCTTAATCATCGTTATCCGATCGATTAGATTAGCAGTTTGCTTGTTGCTACCACTACGAGCGCTAATGTGAGTCGACACATTGTTTCACTTAAGCACCACTACGAGCGCTAATGTCAATGCATTGTTTCACTTAAGCAGCACTACGAGCGCTAATGTGAGTCGAAGCATTGTTTCGCTTAAGCACCACTACGAGCGCTAATGTGAGTCAATGCATTGTTTCACTTAAGCACCACTACGAGCGCTAATGTGAGTCAATGCATTGTTTCACTTAAGCTGTACTACGAGCGCTAATGTGAGTCAATGCAGAATTTTACTTAAGCCCTTGTTACTACATTCGGTGTGGACATTTTCCAAAAAAATCAGAAAATTCCTGAGGGTATTGAACGAAGGAATACATTACAGAAAAAATTATGTAAATGAGTTAATTTGCTTATGATTTGAATAAAAAAGAAAACTAGTAAAGAAGCATGCGATTTTAGGCTGTTTTTTAGGACCTGCATTTAGGCCGGAAGTGATTTTAGAAATTTGTCTTTTTAGTTTGATAGAGCTATCCAAGACTCACAATTTGAAACATTTTTGGGCCCTTTAGCCCTCAACTTTCGGCACAATTGAGAAAATTGCTTAATTTTACGTTTGCCCTAGTACGGGGACCCTTACTTTGCTAAGAAATGTTTTCAACATTGAAACTGAAAATCTGAAACGTGGTTTTCATGAAACAGCGCTTCAAAATAAGACTAAATATGTGACGTCCCACGCACACTGTTTTTTTTTTTTTTGCTAGTTGTTTTACGTCGCACCGACACAGATAGGTCTTACGGCGACGATGGGACAGGAAAGGGCTAGGAGTGGAAAGGAAGCGGCCGTGGCCTTAAGGTACAGTCCCAGCATTTGCCTGGTGTGAAAATGGGAAACCACGGAAAACCATTTTCAGGGCTGCCGACAGTGGGGTTCGAACCTACTATCTCCCGAATACTGGATACTGGCCGCACTTAAGCGACTGCAGCTATCGAGTTCGGTGCACACTCTGTTATAAGACGGCGCTGTGTTGACTTCTTCTCCTCCTAAAACCACTAGAACAAACGCATAGCAGCTACGATAGTTATGAAGCATCGGGTGTGGTCACTCACTGGACGGGTGGCTAACATCCGCGTTGCTGCTTCACTCTCAACAGCGTCCTGCGCCACTACTGAATGCTTAATAGGCACATGTTGCGCACATGCGCCAGGCCACACTCTGGCCAATAAGTGACTACAATTATATACTGACCCAAATTCTCCAACAATTATTAAAGCCGGAGAACTCACTGTTAAGACAAGGCTCTCAACACCAATAATGGTTGACAGGCCACAACACTCGCGACTTTGCGACTTTTGTCACTGAATCGACGAAAGAACTGGCCTTGCGTACTCGCGCGCTTACTTTTGGAGGTTAGCTGTCGTTGTGAATACATCGAGGTCAGTTGTATAGAATAACAAATTTAATTATGGAAACTCGTAATATTACTCCCGAACTCTTAAATTGTCACGTATTTCTCATATAACAGACCTATACTACACCGAGTTATTACCCACATTCCAAGTGTATGACATTCTGAATGAAAACCTACAACCTGTTTTCCAGTCATTGACCGGGCCAGGGATGTAATGAATGAAACATATATAGGCTGTTATTACAATGGGGTCGCCACTCCCAAGGTGAATTTATTAATGAATGATAAATGCTATGAAATGATAATGGAGAGTGTTGCTGGAATGAAAGATGACAGGGAAAACCGGAGTACCCGGAGAAAAACCTGTCCCGCCTCCGCTTTGTCCAGCACAAATCTCACATGGAGTCACCGGGATTTGAACCACGGTATCCAGCGGTGAGAGGCCGACGCGCTGCCGCCGGAGCCACGGAGGCTCCTTGTATGACATCCTATTGAATAAAATTTATTATCCACATAATATTTGTCTTTTATTTCTATTAAGTAAGTCTATGAAACCCTAAAAACTACGCGGCCGTTATAATAGTGTTAGTCTACCGCGCTGACACATCGACGGTTTTCGGCAACGCAAAGATGGGGGAGGTCTAGGAGGGGGAAGATAGCGACCGTGGCCTTAATTAGGTAAGGTATAGCCCTAGCACAGGGTGCGAAATCAGAAAGGAATTGGGGGGGGGGGGGGGTGTGAACGAACGTAGGGCTTAACTACTAGTGTTTATTTCAGACAGTATCCGGCAGGGGAGTGGGCATAAAATACCCCTGTAAGTAAATTACCCTCTCCCCCAGAAAAATATGCATTTTAAGTCTTTTTATTTGAATTTTGATGTTATAACAAGAATGATAAACATTAGAAAGTTATTCCAATCAGCTGTCAAGTTTGAAGTTTATAACAGACTGTCCCTTTCTTAAGAAAGGCAAGACGAGGCGCGATTTGTCCTGATTTATTGCTTTATTCGTAGAACCTTCCTCTACCAGGACTATGTACTGACTGAGAACATTTGTCAGTTTGTACACTCCTGAAGTGAATATTCTCTTACTGGCTACCTATTGGAGACACACTCTCCAAGAAGTACAGAAGTGGTGTAAGCTTGAACTACTTAGTGCAATGGCAAGGGAGGAGAGCTTCAGTAAGTTAATTTTTTGCCCGGGTTTCAGATGGACTTGCCAGGGTGAGACATGAAGAATAGTCTGTAGGTCCGGATGGCCACTGCGACGTTGTTTTATTGCTCAAGGTCTGGTATTCTTTTGTATTATTGCTGATGTTTTTATGAAAATATGCAGAGTAAAAAGAATTCATTTCAGTAATAAATATGTGTTCTACATTTTCTTCATTAATTTATAATGAAAGAATCCCCTCCGGGCAATTTTATTGGGGGGGGGGGGTCTTTGAGATGAAATCATCGGTTGGGGGAAATCCCTCCCTTCCCTCAACCCCCGCGATTTCGCACCCTGCCTTAGCATCTGCCTGGTGTGAAAATGGGAAGCAACGGAAAACCATCTTAAGGGCTACGGACAGTGAGATTAAAAACCACCATCTCCCGAATGCAAACTTACAGCAGTGCGACCCTAAACGCGACATCCAACTCGCTCGGTCTTATCTCTGTTTTACCAATTCCTTCATTTTTTCAGGTGCAGGACCACTTCTAGTTTCCTTTTGATTACTGTTACGAGAGGATGGGTGTACTTCCATTTAAAACAGTTATCACCACCACCACCTCAGAAGGTCCTAGATTCTATTTTCGATCAGATTTGGAATTTTAGTTGCCTCCTGTTAATTCCTCCGGCTCGGGAACTGGGCACCTATGTTTGTCTCAATGCTCCCCCTTCATTTAGACACAAAATACTTCAATACCATCCACCACAGAAACAAACAGCAGTGAATACGTTTCTCAGCATAGGTCTAGCGTCAGGAAGGGCATCCATCAGGAAAACAGGGCAAATTCCCATGTCTGACACAATTCGCAACCGTAGAAAATTCGGTAGAAGAATGAAAGTGTTCATTTGCTGAAGTCCATAATAATACAATGTATGAATCTTCATAGCCTTTTGTGTACAGTGTACTGATCATAAATGGAGCTACCGACACGGGGATGGTGGTACAATCTGAGTGAGCCGTGATGAAACCAACCACCAACGGCTCAGGAAGCCAGGGTTCTATCACCTGAGCCACTCAGCCGGCGGTAGACTTTTGCTTTAATTTCCAAACTGTTCACTTATAACCTTCATGAATATAATAATATTTTAACCAGATGCATGAAAAGTGGTCCTTTGTAATTCAAAGAACGATACGAGTAACGAGGAGAGGCATTTAGAAATATCAGAGACAGTTGTTTGAAATCGACTACTACTACTACTACTACTACTACTACTACTACTACTACTCACTGTTTTAATTCCTCCCCTGAAGGGCGAGACTACTACAACTACTAAATGTTTTCATTTCTCCCCTGAAGGTGGAGGCGGGCCTTCTAGACGGTGACGCCGTCTCTTAGGCCAGGAGGTTTGTATCGGAGAAATAGATGTGCGAAGAAGGTGAGAGGGTTGGCGGCCGTGGCCAATACTAGGCGAGAACTACTACTAACATTTTTCATTTTTTATTTTTTCATTCCTCCCCTGAAGAGGGAGGCGGGCCTCTTAGACGGTGATGTGCGGAGAAGGGTTGGCGGCCGTCGCCTATACTAGGAACTGCCCCAGCATTCGCCTTAGTGCAGGAGAATGGAAAACAATTCTCAGGACAGCCGTCTCTCGAACGCAGAGGCGGTAGAACCACGGCAGAGCCGCGGCCACCCCTTCTTAAATCGGTTGGTCGGTCGGAATGCAGAGCCGTCGGACCAGCCGAAGCCCACTATACGCCTACTTGAATTATAGAATGGCTGTTTAGAATATATTATGTTAGAAGATATCTTTCGCACGACATTGGTTTTTCACACGTTAAAAACTAATCGATATTTTTTGGGAAAATGTAGGCATAATCGAGGGTATTGTGATGGTTGTCTATTTAAACTCCATAATAATCACCACCAACACTCTCAAAACTTCATTAGTTTCACTCAATGAGCTCTTGGTTTCAACAAATGTCTATACTCAATGACAGTGCCGGGCGAGCGCTGGCCGCATTACGGCAAAGTGCTTGGTGGGAGACAGGCTCTCAGCGCAGGTGACCGAACGATTGGCAATTCCCGTCATAGATAAGACAGTGTCCCTGTACTATTACAAATATATGTTATCAGCAGTTTTCCTGTAAAATAAACTGTAAGAGCAATACAAATTTTTATGATTTAGGTTCCCTCTGAAGCCACCTCCTGCCAAGGTTTTTACAGCATATAGGTAAGATCGAACACGCCCTTGTCCTAAATTTCAGTACCAAATTTCATGATAATTCACTATCCGTTTTTTCCGTGTTAATGTAACAAACAATTTAAATAGGCAAAAGGACAAAAATTAAATTGAACCCATCATTTGACCTGTCCGAATCAGATTAATGTCTAGAAAATACAGACCGAAATTAGATTTTATATATAATAATAGAGAGTTTTATTTCTAGTCTACTTCCTTCAACAGGAGGCTGCTGTGTAAAAAAAAAAATGATACAGAAATGAAAGCAATTTTTTAAATATTACAAAAAATGTATAAACATAAAAATAATTCATTTCCTGCTGCATATTATACAAATTATTTTTCAGAATTCGAAGTGATCCTTCGAGAGTACATAGGACTACTCGCTTGATGAACGAACTGTGGAATTTTTACTCCATACAGAATTCTAGAAACAAATTAGGATCGGTAGTATCAAGTGTCCGATCACATTGATGTTTGTAAAACGACGTTTCTCTCGGTTAGAGATTATGTACAGTCGCTCAAAATTTATGCGCATGGTGTTTTATACATTCCTCAGGAACAATCTGAAATTATAGATATAATATTTGTTGTGGGCATCCACGGATTTTATATCTACATGGGAGGTGAATTATCTAGTGATGAAAATCCACAGCCTCTTTCCAGTCAGTCGACTGGATCAGGAATGGCGAGGGCAGGAATTGTGCCGGCTGCCGAAGCCTGACGTACTCCTCTGGGGCAGTGATTTATTACTGATGGAAGAAATGATATTGGAGAGTGTTGTTGAAATGAAAGATGACAGAGAAAACCGGAGTACCCGGAGAAAAACCTGTCCTGCGTCCGCTTTGCCCAGCAACCCCTTGGGGTGGGGTACGCAGAAGAATACACCCTAGTATCCCCTGCCTATCGTAAGAGGCGACTAAAAGGGGTGACCAAGGGATGATCGAATTAGAAACATGAAACTACAAGTAATTAGTACTATCACGCGGGGAAAACTATGTGCCGCTTTTACTTGCGAGTAGTACCACTATGTTCGGTACATAATAGGTTTGTGATTAGTAGCAACAGAGTGTGGTTCACTGTGGGTTTACAGTAGGCCTACCTGTGATTGATACCACTATTCTATATGCGGAACACCACGGGCTTACGTTGCCTGTGAGTAGTGCCATTATGTGAGGAACACCACGGGAATACCCAGTGCCCGTGATTAGTACACCTAGATGAGGAACACCATGGGTTTGCGTTGCCTATGGGGCCGATGACCTTCGATGTTAGGCCCCTTAAAACAACAAGCAGCGTTGCCTATGAGTGGCGCCACTATGTGAGAAACACCATAGGTCCGCGTTACCTGTGCGACGTACAATACTTGTGAGTAATACCATAATGTGTGTGGAACACCGTACGTCTACGCTAATTTTGATTAGTACCGCAACTTGAGAAACACCATGGTTCTACTTTATTAGCGATAAGAATCATTATGAGGGGCCGTCGACCTGGATTTTTAGACACCTTTAGACAACAAGCATCATCGGTTCAGGATTGTGCTTTGGAAGCAGTCCCTTGGTCAGTGGTAATTCGCTTATTTTAAATTCATATTATCCGTTCATTCATCATCACGTTTTGAATTGTGATCACTGGATGAATTTTATACTTTTAAATTCTCATTACATTTCGTCTCAATTCGTACCATTAGGGATCGATGACCTTCGATGTTAGGCCCCTTTAAACAACAAGCATCATGATGATGATGATGATCATCATCATGAGCTTTGCCCAGCACAAATTTCGCATGGAGTAACCGGGATTTTAACCACGGAACCCAGCGGTGAAAGGCTGGCTCTTTGCCGCCTGAGCCATGGAGGCTCCTCGAATCATATTTTGATAATAATTAAAAGTAAGTCTTATAAAACATTAAATGCAAGGTAGATACAATACCATGCGTTCATTCTCTCTCTCTTTTTGAGCGCCCCTACTATCGCTCGAACCGGGCGAGTTGGCCGTGCGGTTAGAGGCGCCCGGCGATGCGTTTGCATTCGGGAGATAGTGGGTTCGAATCCCACTGTCGGCAGCCCTTAAGATGGTTTTCTGTGGTTGCCCGTTTTCACACCAGGCAAATGCTGGGGCTGTACCTTAATTAAGGCCACGGCCGCTTGCTTCCAACTCCTAGGACTTTCCTATCATATCGTCGCCATAAGACCTATGTGTGTCGGTGTGACATAAAGCCAGTAGAAAAAGAAACTATCGCTCGAGTTAACTCGGAAGTCTGTTTACGTCCTCCCACTGTTCAAACCATGAACTAACTCGGATTTCAAACATCTACTGCATTATTGGACGTTTCTTCCACATCTTTCCATTCCTTGTTGCTAATACCGTGCGTATTTCATAAATTTAGTTTTTCAGTTGTAGCTCACAAAATTTCACTCGAACTGTAGTATTTTTTCCCTCGGGAAAACGTCAACGCTTCTCCGATTCATCTCCAGAGATTTATGATTTAATTAGTACCGGAATACTTCTCGTCACAATTTTTTGTTACTCCTCCACCGCCCACTAGCGAATGAGAAGGGTGGCAGGCTACTACAAGAATACAGTGTTCCATCTAGATGTTTTTTATAATGGCTGAAACTAAAAACCCTTTTAGTGTAGCTTTTAACTGTGCATGTCATCTTTATAGCACATCGTTTCCGCTTCTGTTCCCACCTTTTCGGAACCATTAACAAATCTCTAGGTTTTGCTCCTCACAGAATGTGAGTCTACCGACTTTTCATGAGCTCTCAAATAAACGATTCTTCTTTTTCTTTTCATTCTTCTTCTTCTTATTATTATTATTATTATTATCTTATGATAATGTTGGTCTCTTGATCCCCAAATCGCGGATTCCAACTTGCTAGAGGTAGGTGGATTTGTGATTGACGGAAAGAAAGTCCATTCGGCACTCCATGTCCTGGGATATTGGCATGTAAAATGTCCCTGGCGGCACATTCGGTATTTAAACAACAAAATTAATCAAAACTCTGCCATAAATCGTCGACGAAAAGTTCCGGTTTCCTTGGAGAAATGGAACGTCGAAATTAGCGCGCAAGTGGCCTGAATATAGCATCGAATCTAAACGTCTATACCCGGTAATAATAACAATGGCGTATGGCCTCCGGAGAGGCCTGGTGCAGGTCTTTTTCAAGTAGACGGCCTATTAGGCGACCTGCATGTCTGTGAAGATGAGGGCCCTACCTAGGATGATTTCTAATGTTGAAGACGCCAAACACATCCAACCCCCGAGCCATTTAAGTAACCAATTAAGGTTAAAATCCCCGACCCGACCGGGATTCGAACCCGGGACCCTCTGAACCGAAGACCAGTACGCTGACCATTCAACAAACGAGTCGGACTATATCCGGTAATTGACACCATAATATGTTACCATTATCAAAGACGTGGATCATTGGCCCAAATAAACACAGACAGCAGTACTATCATCGACATCAAAAACAACGATCTATTTTGGTATGGTAAGCTACCCGTAATTTGAGGACAAGTATAAGGTGAAAACATCCTTGGTTTGCTGTTTGAAACAAGTTTTGCTGTAGAGTTTTTAAACAAAGTTCTCACTACCGGCAAGCCAATGGTATTAGATTTTTAATGCCATGATTGAGTGAAATATTGTCAATATTTTCTCCGGAGAAAAACCGATTTGACGTTTTTTATGTCACGCAAAAATGTGAGTGTAGCTCAAAAAAGTATTGCATATGCGGGAATCCTTCATATATTATTTTAAAATAGGAAGAGGGCTGCAAACATTGCGATCATGGTAGTTGACATAATACGCATGAAGTCATCGCAAGATGGCCGTCCAATTTAAAATATGTTTTCGGCGATCGGAAGTCGGTTACCACGCTATGTAGCATGGCGTGTAGATGCCCCACAGGGACAATTAAGATTTAATAAGTCTCGACCAGACATATCCTAAAATTAAGATATAACAGTAAATGGAAAGAGTGTTGAAAGTTTTATGACTGAAAATTGACGATTTGAGGCATAGTTTACAAACAGGTCTACGCATATTACCAAAAATTCCCAGCTAAAAGCCCGTACAAAACGTATGCAGGAAGAAACTATACTCAATAAGCGCTAGAAGAAGATCCAAAGTACATCTGTGGAATGAATGAGACGACTGCGCGAACGATACAAATTTGAGCCTAAACTCAGCAGTAAAAAGCAAACGCCACAAGAAATGTTACTGTATATTATTTCTTCTTTTTTTGTTAGAGTTTGCTTTACGTCTCACCGACACAGATAGATCTTAAGGCGACGATGGGATAGGAAAGGCCTAGGAGTTGGAAGGAAGCGGCCTTGACCTTAATTAAGTTACAGCGAAAGCATTCGTCTGGTATGAAAATGGCAAAGTACGGAAAGCCACCTTCAGGGCTGCCGACAGTGGGTTTCGAATTCACTATCTCCCGAATGCAAGCTCACAGCTGCGTGCCTCTAACCGCGTGGCCAACTCGCTTGGTAATTTTAATATCAGCGGATAACAACTTGAAACATGTGTGAAAAGTATGGGTTCTGCATATTCTTCGCTCACACTGTTATTTCTATGACTCTGAGCATAGTCTATACCCTTCGTTCTCCTTTTGCTACTGCCTTTTCCCACACCTGTGTCGCACATGTGGATTTGGCCTGTTTTACGGCCGGATGCCCTTTCTGACGCAACCCTACATGGAGGGACGTAATCACGATTGTGTGTTTCTGTGGTGGTTGGTAGTGTAGTATGTTGTATGAATATGATGAGGAGAGTGTTGGGACGGACACATACGCCCAGTCCCCGAGCCAGAAGTATTAATCAGAAGCGATTAAAATCCCCGACCCGGCCGATAATCGAACCCGGAACCCTCTGAACCGAAGGCCTGTACGCTGACCATTCAGCCAATGAGTCGGACAGTCTATACGATTTTTTAATCAGCTTAATGAACTATTCTGTCTGCCAACCATTACACAGAGGGCGTGAGGGTTTATTTGTATCAGTCAATAAACAGTAAGGTGTTCAAGTTTGTATTTGTGTAAATGAAGATAAGAGTGAGGATAGTGTTCAAGGGATTCTTGTACGGATATTGATGGTAATTATGCAATGGGCAATTATCTGTTTTCAAATAAATTACACTTTTAAAGTCAGTTATATATCTAAGGAAACATATTCGAAGAGAACATCCATTAATTTTTATTCGATGCAAAGTGCAAGATGGAAAAAAACTTTTTTTTAAATTATTGGGCAGTGTCAGTTTTTTTCAACAACGGAACAATACAACGCTGATATTGTGCGATCCTACCCTTAGTTCATAGAAAACGCAAAAGTGATAACATCATCGATAATGATCACAGGTATTTTCATCACACAGTCGCAGGTACAGTATTTATTTTATCATTTTCCATAACTTTTTTTGCCTTGACACTATCCATCATAAATGCGATTCTCAACTCCCAACGGAGATTCTTATGGACCCTATGACTCTTCTTACTTTACGCTTGTCAGCTTGTTACGTCTGTATCGAGCTGCAATTAATGAATATTCCCTTTCAGTCAGGATTGCAGCTGATATTAAAAATTGAAAATGTAATATTGAAAAATTCTCATGTCGGACAATTACTCCTTTGTTCGGCTCCATGGCTAACTGGTTAGCGTGCTGGCCTTTGGTCAAAGGGGTCCCGGGTTCGATTCTCGGCAGGGTCGGGAATTTCCACCATCATTGGTTAATTTCGCTGGCATGTATGTGTCGTCTTCATCATCATTTCATCTTCATCACGATGCGCAGGTCGCCTACGGGAGTCAAATCAAAAGACCTGCATCTGGCGAGCCGAACATGTCCTCGGACACTCCCGGCACTAAAAGCCATACGCCGTTTCATTTTATTTCCTTTATATTACTTTCCGACATAACGTTTTATTGAAATCATGTAACAAGCTTAATTTTTTTTTTTTTTTTTATGGAGCTCGGGAACAGTCTTTGACAGTATCATTTCAAAGGCATCAATGTTCATACAAAGATGAATAATTTACTGCAAGCATCCATCAAAGAAGTAAAGGAAGTAGACTATTTAATTCACATTTACTATTCCTCTTAATTATCGAAAATGTTTTTCTCTTTGACATTTCTTCTTCCTTCCTTGATATCCACTCTCATTACAATCGTGGTGCATTTCAGTCGTGTGGTGTAGCTCCTGGCGTGTAATCGCTATAGTGAGGTGGTTGGCGTGAGTTACTGTAGCAGTCATTATAATAATCAGGGAATGTTCGTAATTTCGTCCCCCTAACGGTTTCTATTTTTGTCCCGAGCCGAAATTTCGAGCTGTTAGTGAAGTTTAATTGTATTTGTTATTTATGAAGTTTATTATTTTCACATGGGAAAATGCAAGCAGTGGGAAAAGAAGGCTATGGAAAATGCTATTAAGGCACTGAGGGACAAGGTAATGGGTTACAAACGTGCAAGTAAAACGTTTAATATCCCACGAGCAACGCCGAAAGACTGTTAAAAATAATACCAAGAAAACATTTTTCATCAATGGCCTTAAATTAATTCATTTAAGAGAAAGTGTTTGGTAAGGTTAGAAAGGAAAAATATATTCAAATTAATTGTACTTTTCATAAATTTGGAGGGGGACGAAATTACGAACACATTTTGGTACTTTTGTTTTTGTAGTGTTTAAGTCAAAAAATATTGACTACCTTACGTTATAATAGTTTCATTTTAACTTGCCCGTAAGTGGAGAATTTCTTTCTTTCTTAATCCATTTACCCTCCAGGGTTGGTTTTCCCTCGGACTTACCGAGGGATCCCACCTCTACCACCTCAAGGGCCGTGTCCTGGAGCGTGAGACTTTGGGTCGGGGTGTTACAACTTGGGGCAGGACCAGTACCTCGCCCAGGTGGCCTCACCCGCTATGCTGAACCGGGACCTTGTGGAGGGGTGGGGGTGATGGGAAGATTGGAAAGGGTAGACAAGGAAGAGGGAAGGAAGCGACCGTGGCTTTAAGTTAGGTACTATCCCGGCATTTGCCTGGAGGCGAAGTAGAAAACCACGGAAAACCACCTCGAGGATGGTTGAGAAGGGAATCGAACACCCCTCTACTCAGTTGACCTCCCGAGGCTGAGTAGACCCCGTTCCAGCCCTCATACCACTTTTCCAATTTCGTGGCGGAGCAGGAAATTGAACTCGGGCCACCGGGAGTGGCAGCTAATCACACTAACCACTACACCACGGAGGCGGAAGTGGAGAATATATACAGTAATGCATATACAAATTTTAGCCTTGTCCATAACATTCCTGAATTTTTACAAGTCTAAATCTGTTAAGGGGACGAAATATTCGCACCCTACCTTCATATTAGTATTAAACTTACAAGAATAAATAAATAAATAAATAAATAAATAAATAAATAAATAAATACAAATATACTGCTTGCTAAAGAACATCGAGTGGAGATGATAATCAATCTGGTGCATTCGTGATTGAATAATGGCGAACGCTTGTCATGAACGATCGATAACTTGTATTTCGGCTAAGCGTATTGTTCCACTTTCAGTGATGGATACATACATTTCTCTTGTGTGTTTATTTGTTCCTGTTTGAGTGCAGTTGTACGGTAGATGATACATCGTAGTAAACCTAGGAAAAGCTAACAGTTTCAAACGAAGAGATATATCACAGTAGCGATTCCAAACAAATCTATTTTAATGGCACTTCGTTGCACCAAGGCTTGAAGCAAACCGAGGACCACATAATTAAATATAAAGCGGAAATACGGCTGTTTATTGTAGAACAGTTTACCTCAGTCCGATTACGGGTTTCCCACATCATTTGAGCTCTCAGTTGTACAACACAGTAGAGATTATGTTTCAATAATTTGCAGTTAGAACAAATTTTCTTAGCAGCATTGTGTGTGTTGAAGTTACAGGACTATATACAAGGTGTACTTGAAAAAGGCTTCAATATTTACAGAGGACGTAGAACGTAACAAATGAAGGAAGAAATGTCCTATAAACATTAGTCGCAAAGCCAATATCTTCGGAGTTATGGTCCGCTACAACTACTATCAATGATCACAATGTTCCAGTAATTCATAGAGGGTCGTATGCAACAAAAGATGGGCATACGTTCCTATCTAAACACTGGTCGTAAACCTACTAGCGTGTTGTGTTATGCTCTTATTATGAAGGGGGAATGGCCCATTCTTATCGTTCGGTTAACCAAAACCTAACTCAAGTAGGCTATTCCATGAGCGATGGATTGGTCTGGGAGGGCCAATACCTTGGCCTGCCCGTTCGCCTGACTTCAACCCTGGTAGATGTTTGGCATTGGGGACATGAAAAGACAATGGTGTATGTGAGTGGATGCACTACGAGAACGCGTGTTCAATGCCTGTGATGCAATTCGGCAACAGCCACGGGTGTGCCAACGAATGCTTGATTCCATGTGACGTAGTGTGGAAGGCTGCATTGAAATGGATGTTGGTCTCATCCTGCACATCTTGTCAAGAGTAGATCAAAGACATGGTGATCATAGGTGGTAATGGTAGAGGACCATGACAGCGGAGATACTGGGTTTATGACCAATAATTATAGGACATTTTCTCCTTCGTTTGTGGCGTTCTGCCTCCTCTGTAAATAATGGAACCGTTTTCAAGGACACTCTGTATAAGATCTGGGTTTAGGTCATTGGCACGTTCAGTGAAGTAAATTTGAGACCTCCTTTCTCTTCAGTTAGGCCTATTGAGTGTCATGTTGGCCAAATGGCAAAGGCTCACTTGCTTTATTAACATGGACATGCTTTTGGTGTGGGGGTCTTTCTGGAATTACCATCATCAGTTTAGCGTTGACACCGTGGAAACCAGGCAACCAGTCTTCTCCACAGAGTAAGCACTGGTTTTAGTTAGTTCTCTCTCTGACCCTAATTTTTATATATTCCCATTAGCTACCACACCATGCCTCTTACTTCTCTGTTAGGAAGCCTTCCTCACCTTATTGCCATATCTATATACTAAGAGTTCACTAAAAAGGGGTTTGGCAAATCCGTCCGCCCGTTCTACTGGACCTATTTGCTTCATTTTTGTTTTATTCTCTTCTAAATTACCTGCCGGTGAATCATGAGACATTGATAGGTCTCTAAGTTCAGCCAAATCAAATATAATCAAATCATTAAATGATCACTCCAAGAATTGCAGGCGAAGACTTACAATGACCCGCAATACATTCTGTACTTAGCAGGTTGCTAAGCGACTAACACTTTCATTAGTATTCTGATATATGCGATTTTCGTCCTTAGTAAAGTCATTGTAAGCAGCCATGCTTGATTACTACCTGCCAAGCCAGAGAGTACACACTTCCTCTGATCACGGAAGAATATTATTCGCTGCTAGATATTGACTATCTAATCTTTCCGAGCTTCCACATATATTCATCAGATGGTAGAGCGTTCCTAATAACTTGCATGCTGCTGAGAGAAAAAAGTCTACGTACAAACAGACCATATCATGACATAAGCCTTACACATTATATGGGAACACCTATTGAAGGATAACCTAGCTACACTAAAAGAGTGGTATCTTCGCCTGGTGGAAAAAAAAAAAAAAAAAAAAAAAGGCTCCTTCGAGACTAACCTATGAGCTCACAATGCAACCGTTCTGTGTAGAAAATCTGCGTTTGAAAATACTGTACCGGGAGGTACACCCCAACGTCGCGCATTCAAATTCAGCGCCTAAATGAACTCCTCTATTGGTAAAACAGTGAAACTGAAACTACACCACTTAGAACGTTACTTAGAAGATGTCACCACAGATATATGATGTTAATTTGTTATTGTGCTGTTTCCTAACCTGACTGAATTTCTCCTTGTTTTGTTTGTCATACATCAAGAAGTTTAGACATTTTTCTACAGATGACACCACTAAAAACTATGATCATGCACCCTGGTGCGAAGTGAAATAACTTATTTAAATTATAAGTTTTGTATTTCTAGGTTTTTGTAACTGAATGGTGTTCATTTATTTCTGGGTTGGCATTATTTCATTTTTCTTTCCGCCAGTTTTGAATCTAGCCAATCCCTAATTTCTGTAATTAATTTTGCACCTATCACAGGCTTCTTGTTCGATTCTGAGTGTTACTTTTGAAATCTACCAATAAAATTGAGATGGTGTGGCTGGTTTAGTCTTGAATGATCTCGAACCTTCCCTGAGGGTTTATAAACTGCGGCTTTTCACGTTTCTTGGCCAATTTATCGTCATCTTACTGAGTGTGTGTGTCAAGGCAGGAGGCGGGCGGCCACTTTCATCGGTCAACAGAACATCTACAAGGTAATGGCCACATAACTTTATTCTATCTTGCTACCTCCGCTGTTTAACCCGAGGGAAAGGTCCGCCTCTTTAGTATGTAACAACTTTTTTTAACGTAACTTCTTCTGGTGGATGTAAAAATTTCATAAATTTTTAACTGTAAATCAGGGATAGAGAGTGATTATACCCTCTCGAGCTCCCCTTCATCTTGGTTTGAGGTGACTTCGTTTTGTATAGGTTTTCTGCCTGTAATATATTAAAGTAATTCTATACGAGTCACCTTAGTAGTTTGGGAATAACTCCTGTTCATCGGCCTAGAGCCCTTTAGGTTTTTAAGTGTTCATTATATTGGAGCGCTGTACGCCTCCTCTCAGTTTGTGTTTCGGGCCATTTACTTAAACCTGTTCTTATCCGCAAAGGCCCTATATGTTGGGTACGAGATACCCCTGTTTCAAATTGTAAGTTGGGCCATGGAAGGCCAGAAAGTGTAAGATTTTTGAGGTTGCCTCGAGGAGGCTGAAAGAAACGGAGAGCCGGTTAGCTCTTTCTCAAGTTTTGTAATTGTAAAGGGTACCTCTAGAAGGCTAGAAATTGTATTTTGGGGAGCAAGTGCTCCGTGAATTAGGGGATTTCTAACCAAGTAATTCTTCTTCCATTTGTAATATTGTAAAACTAGGAGCTTAAAGCCCAAAGTGTTAAGGTTCTGAATCTTGGATTTTTCCCAATCTTGTTGAATGATTGCTACTTGTACCTGTAATATTGTCATAAAAATGGTTAAATTTGGAGTTCTGAAAATATAGGCCTAACCTTCAGTTTAAGTTTTAAATTCAATTCTTGACATTGTAGTTAGACCCATTCAAGCCCGCACCTTCTTTCATCACCTCTGCGTTCCACAGATACCCCGTAACAAATACCATTGCCTACTACGACACAGTTCAAAGCTTTACATCAAGAACTGCAGGATATAAGAGCGAATATATGGATAGATTTTCACCAAACAGACGGCATAATGACTGACTACGAACAATGGCATACGATAACGCGTTTATTAACATTGAAAATGGCAGGAAAAACAATATGACTATGACAGGCATGTCAAGACGAGTTATCTGACCTATTTATAACGAGTGTAGCGGAGCAGCACGGGCCCTCCAGTTTTGTACAATTTTACAGCATTCCAGCAGTGTCCTTTTAGTTCCATATTCTGCCTTAATCGTCTGTCTCTCAATATCCTTCACTCTAACCATTACTTTCTTACTGAATTATTTATCTTAATACTGAATCTCTTTACCCCAGTAATTTCCCATTCTTATTCCGTCGAGCATCCTTGTCACTTTCGTTGTCCGGCTCCTCGACTAAATAGTTAGCGTCCTAGCCCTTGGTCATAGGAGTCCCGGGTTCGATTCCCGGCGGGGATGGAAATTTTAAACATAATTGGTTAATTTCTCTGGCACGGGAGCCGAGTGTGTTTGTCGTCTTAATCATCATTTCATCCCCATCACGACGCGCAGGTCGCGTACGGGTGTCAAAACAAAAGACCTGCATCTGGCGAGCCGAACTTGTCCTCGGACACTCCCGGCACTAAAAGCCATACGCCATTTCATTTCACTCTCGTTGGTAGGGTTGCCACTTTTTATATAAGAAATAAGGAACATTTATCTAAAAATACGGGATATTTCACAAAGGGACAGTTCATAAATACTTGAAAATCAAACGTTAGGTACCATTATTTTCTGCAATTTGCTTTACGTCGCACCGACACAGATAGGTCTTATGGTGTTTGACTGATATGAAAGTGGGGAACCATCTTCAGGGCTGTCGACAGTGGGGTTCGAACCCACTACCTCTGGAATGCAAGGTACTAGTTTCAGTTAGCTTATAATTAGTTTCATTAACAGAATAAGATAGTTATTGAAATTCGTAAAAGAAACTAACATCCTCTTAACTGTACATACAGTGCAATGCCTTAGGTATGACAAAACATGTAGAAAAAAAACATTAGAAATAGATTTCCTTCTTCTGAGGTTACTTTGAACTTCAATGGCGCTGAAATCAAATATGGATTTTAAAATATTTGGAGACAATAAAAGACAAACGCTTGTTTTAACGGGACAACAGTTCATAATACGGGACGCAAAATTTTCGCCTCGAATACGGGACAGGTGGCAACCCTGTTAGTTAGATAGTAATCATCCTTTAAATGTTCCATCTGTTGTTAGTATGCTAAATTCAGTATTTCCCTCCCTTCTCCCTTTCTTCATCTTAGATAATATTTTATTACTTTCCTGGCTATATCTGCTTGAATGCTAATATTCTCACAGTCTTCTAAACTCTGCTATACCGGGCGAGTTGGCCGTGCGCATAGAGGCGCGCGGCTGTGAGCTTGCATCCGGGAGATAGTAGGTTCGAATCCCACTATCGGCAGCCCTGAAGATGGTTTTCCGTGGTTTCCCACTTTCACACCAGGCAAATGCTGGGGCTGTACCTTAATTAAGGCCACGGCCGCTTCCTTCCAACTCCTAGGCCTTTCCTATCCCATCGTCGCCATAAGACCTATCTGTGTCGGTGCGACGTAAAGCCTCTAGCAAAAAAAACAAAAACAAAAAAAAACTCTGCTATTGGCCGTGCAATCTGGAAAGTCCTGGGTATTACTTGCATCAGCTGTTTCTCATGCACGTAGAACTGTCAGTCAGCCCCTAATCTTGACATGCCAAGTTTAAACTTCTTTTAAACAAATATACTCCAATAAATCATTGCAATACGATATAATAAACAGAGAGGAACCATTCCTTTCATAGATTAACATCAATTGAAGTATTTCGTCGACTGTTCCATTGTGAACTGGAGTAAATCCGATTAGAAATGGTAGTGATTTAATTCCCCTGCAATATCCAACTGGTCTGAGGTATTACAATCAGGGTTGCTCTGGGGTCTTGAAAGCAAACAGATGGTAAAATGGGGAGAGAGGCGAAATGTAACGAAAATAGCCGGATAATGGTAATGGCTATGTCAGGTAATTTGCACGAAAGGAAAGCTGCACTAACAATGGGTTTGACGGATGTTAGGATAACCTATTACAGTTCATCTCAATGGGAGAAGTGTTGGTGTGGGAAGTGCGGAGGAGGGAGCGGTGGCACGAGAAGAGGCAGTGGAAGTTACGTTGATTGGGTACACTCTTAGTTGAAAGAGAATTTCTCTTCTTCGAGTGATATTTTAATGAATTAATTATTCGCAGTGTCTCTCCAGCTCCTTGGTTGAATAGTCAACATAGTGGTATTCGGTTCAGAGGGTCACGAGTCCGATTCCCGGCTCGGTAGGTAATTTTATCCCTGTCTAATTAATGCCACTGGCTCAGGGACTAGGCATTTATGTTTGTCTCAATAAACTACACAGAAATACGCAACAGGAATACCAGGTGTGCATAAGTTTTTGCCAGTTTTTGTGGTAAGGAAAATGCGTAATTTTCAAGGGAAATTCTACTTTTGTTTATTCAAAATATTGGCCAACGGCTTCTACACACTTCGCCAATCTTTCAGGTAAGTTATGAATACCATGCCAGAAAAACTGCTTATCTTTTGCGGCAAACAATTCGTCGAGCCCTTTTCCAACTTCTTCGAAATTGCTGAAGTGTTCATAGGTTAGTCTCGAAGGAGCGTTTCTTCTCAGATAGAGAACTTTTT
Source organism: Anabrus simplex (assembly GCF_040414725.1). Lineage (NCBI taxonomy): Eukaryota > Metazoa > Arthropoda > Insecta > Orthoptera > Tettigoniidae > Anabrus > Anabrus simplex. The sequence continues at coordinate 60,291,515 of NC_090273.1, read as the reverse complement.
TCAAGATACATGGCCTTCACTCTTTCTACTGTAGCTAGGTTATCCTTCGATAGGTGTTCCATCGAGCTCGATAGCTGCAGTCGCTTAAGTGCGGCCAGTATCCAGTATTCGGGAGATAGTGGGCTCGAGCCCCCTGTCGGCAGCCCTGAAGATGCTTTTCCGTGGTTTCCTATTTTCACACTAGGCAAATGCTGGGGCTGTATCTAAATTAAGGCCACGACCGCTTCCTTTCCTACCCCTAGCCCTTTCCTGTCCCATCGTCGCCATAAGACCTAACTGTGTCGGTGCGACGTAAAACAACTTGTAAAAAATGTTAGGTGTTCCCAGATAATGTCTAAGGCGTGTGTCATGATGGGGTCTGTTTGCACGTAGACTTTTTCTCTTAGAAGCTTGTAACATATTAGGTACGCTCTGACATCAGTTGACTATATTTGGAAGCTGTATTCTTCCGTGAATAAAGGAGGTGTATACTCTCTGGCTTGACAGGTAGTAATCCAACATGGCTGCATACAATCACATTACTAAGGATGAAAATCACATATGCCAAAATATTAGTGAAAGTGTTAGTCGCTTAGCAACCTGCTAAGTACAAAATGTATTGCAGGTTAGGGTAAGCCTTTGCCTGCAATTATTGGAGTGATTGTTTAATGATTTGATTGTATTATTACTCAAAGTTGACTGAACTTAGAGATCTATCAATATCTCATTATTCACCGGCAGGTAATTCCGGAGAGAGTAAATCAAACATGAAGCAAATCGGTTTAGTAGAACCGACGTACGGATTTGCCAAAGCTGTTTTTAGTAAACTCGTTTTATATATATATATATATAGATAATAATAATAATAATAATATAATAATCGTGTGGTCTCGGCTACCATGTGCAGACATTTTAATTTAACGCCATCTGGTTGTCTGCTCGTCAATTTCGACGCTCCGTTTTACACTAGGACTACTAGATGGCAGAGTAAATCCAATCCCTCTTGGTCGTCTGTGGCTGAGTTATAATGAATTATGTCGGGTAAATACCAACTGTGTCACTAGAAATATTTTATATGCCGACATCGTTCAACATGGAGTGTCTGTCACATGGACGCTTTGCCGCCCTTCAAAAATTTGACTACATCTGCCAGGTTTGTACCCGCTATCTTGGGATCCGGAGGCCGACACCCTACCACTGATCCACGGAGGCAGGTACAGTTCAAGATTTTTCTTCAGATGTTCTTGTTTCTTCAACCAGGGTGAAGCTGTATTAAGACTCTGTTTGCCGTCCGCATTCGGGTCTCGATATCTACTGCTCCTCCATTATTTCGAACAACGCTACCAAGGTGCATAGTGAAATCAGTTTGGTCTGCTTCCACCACATTCACTACCAACTTTGCTTTAGTTTCATAAATCTTTCCTTAGTTTCTCACCGGGCGAGTTGGCCATGTGGTTAGGAGCGCGTAGCTGTGAGCATGCATCCGGGAGATAGTGGGTTCGAACCCGACTGTCTGCAGCTCTGAAGATGGTTTTCCGTGTTTTTCCATTTTCCCACGCTGCAAATGCTGGGGCTGTACCTTAATTAAGGCCACGGCCGCTTCCTTCCCATTCCTAAGCCTTTCCTCTCCCATCGTCGCCATAAGACCTATCTGTGTCGGTGCGACGTAAAAGCAAATAGCCTTAGCTTTTCTAACGTCGACCTTTAGTCCTATGTCTCTGCTTCATGTTGCAATTTCAACAACTTTGCTCCATGGCACTCAGACATTTTCTTAAAATGTATTGTGGTTGAAGCTACATAAATATTATTATTATTATTATTATTATTATTATTATTATTATTATTATTATTATTATTATTATTATTGGCAGCCTCGTGTTCCCTTATTAGGAGTTATTTTCGGCTTCGGTACGGTTCAACTCATGTCAGAAGAATATGGTCTCTTATAGAGAGCTCGTACGCATGCAGCTTGGAAATGAGAAGCGTTCGGCTGATCGACCTCCACTGTGGAGACTGGGAGAGAACGTGGACAATAGCAGAGTGTGCTCTCATTATTTGGTAAGGGATAGGCAGACAATTGAAGACAGCAGGGAAGAGCGTGGTAGTGAGGAGGTGTGCCGCGTGTCACGTATCGTGACGTCATGATGAAGTTACAGGAAGAAAAGACTTCGAAAGGTGCCGACAGCTTCTTTTTTTAATAATTTGTTCATGGACCACTTCTTAGTGGAATCGAATATCGCTCGGTGCGCTACGGAGTGTTTTCTAGGAGATGCCACGTCATGATTTGCAGATGTAAATTCGGAACAAAAAACAACATTCATGACGAATATAAAATGCTCCAAAATTGCTAGGAACAGATGTTGGTTCGGTCGAAAGGATAAAGCAGTTCAAATATTTGTGGGGGGAAAATCCAAGAAAATGTTTTGGAAAAATCTGCTATGGGCAGGGAAACAAAATGTAAAGAGAGTATGGTATAATAAAAAATACATACAACAAAAAATGTTTATCTAAAAATCTTAAAAGAAAGCACTACAACACAGTTGTGAAACCAGAATGCTTATATGCCAGTGAATTCTTAGTACTCAATTATAAACTTGAAAGATTGGAAGTACTAGAAGGAAGAATATTATAAGAATAATATAGACCTTATAAAAACTAGAAAATTTTGGAAATCAAGAATTAATAACGAAATTTATCAGAACATAGAAAACGTATCTATAACAGTACGGAAGAGGAGACTGCTATTTCTTGGACATATTTACAGAATGGACCGCAATAGACTAACCAAAAAGATCTTCACGTAGCTTTGGAAGAAAAAGTCAAAAACCACCTGGATTCAAGAGATCAAAAACGACTTGGAAAGAAACAACATCAGAGGAGAAGAAGAAGCAATGGAAAGATAAATTTTCAGGAAGAAAGTTTTAAAAATGGAAGGATTCCAAGGGAGGGAGGCAAAGAAAACCGACACAAAGTGGTCTGAAGAAAGAAAAAAGAAACACAGTGAAACAATGAAGGAATATTGGAAGAAAAGGAAGGAACGACAACAAAGGATGAAGAATTGAAATTGGAACGAGTTCCCTAGTAGGCCCTAACACAAGTATAACTACTACTACTACTACTACTACAACAAAACAACATCAACAACAACAACAACAGTAGCATTATAAGTATCAGAAACCTTCATCATTGGAGCAGATCGCTAACTAACACTTCATAAATCAAGAAAGGAAAATCCCCAGGAAATTATTTGGTCCAGTTGCATAGGAGTATGAATGAAAAGGAGGTTTCCTGAATTAGAAAAAGACGACTGGAATTTTATGGCCATATTCAAAGAATGGACAATGAGGGTCTTACTAAAAAGATATTTAATCATGCCTCCTCACCAAAAGTCAAGAATGTTGGGATAATCGAAATTGAAGAAAAACTTCAAGAAATCAGCATAACAGGTGAAATTATATGGGACAGACCTAGTTTCAGAACTTTGGTGAACAAACATAATTTTGCTGAAAAAACCCAAGATGAGAACCACCACTGCAATGACAGAAGAACGGAAGAAAAACACAGCGAGAGGATGAAGAGATTCTGCGAAGGGAAGAAGGCAAATTCATCTGCTAAATAAGTTCAATTGCGCTCCTTAGTTGGTCACAACATCGTGAAGAAAAAATGTATTGGTTCTAAGTGCTCTCAACTACTTTTATTACGGTTTTCGTAGACGCCGAGGTGTCATAATTTTGTCGCGCAGGAGTTCTTTTACGTGCTGGTAAATCTACTGCCACGAGGCTGACATATTTGAGCACTTTCAAGTGACACATAACTGGACCGGAATTGAACCTGTCAAGTTGAGCTCAGAAGGCCAGTGCTCTACAGCAGGGCCTCTCAGGTGGCATGCACCGGTGTATGGCGCGGCGCAATAACTTCGCTAGGTTGATCAGAGTGCAGACCCCTCACTCCTTGATTTTGAGCAATAGCTCCCACTTTCTCTTTCCCTACGCCTGTCTTTCTCGCTCCGCCTGTTTCCCCCTTCTTCACCATCTCTGCATCCCCCTATGGGTAGAATAACACCCATGGTATCCCCTAGCTGTCATAAGAGGCGACTAAAAAGGGCCCCAGAGGCTGTAAACTTTGGAGCGTGGATTAGGGACCACGGGGCCCTTAGCTAGGTCCTGGCATTGCTTCCAATGACTTGTGCCATGCTCCTCACTTTCATCTATCCTATCCGACCACCCTTGGTCAACTCTTGTTCTTTACCGACCCCTACGCTATTAGGTTTCCGACGGCTAAGGACTCCTTCATTTTCACGCCCATCGTGGCCGTTGGCTTTCTTTGGCCGATACGTTCATTTTTCGAAGTGTCGGATCCCTTCCATATCTTCCCTTCTGATTAGTGTTGTATAGAGGATGGTTGCCTAGTTGTACTCCCTCTTAAAACAATAATCACCACATTCACCACCACGCACTCTGCAGCGCTCCCTCATCCGAGCCGAGTTGAGCCGAACTTAGCAGAGTCTCCCCGAGATGAAACGCTGGTCCGAACTGAGCCGAGTTGGACCAATGCACGGTGCACAGAACCTCTACGCGTCGTTTTGCACGCGAGAGATCTTGGGCGTTTGAGAGTCCCTATTCTACAGTCTGAGCTCAGCACGGCTAAAAGTATGTTGTATGTCTGTTGGTTATTCAGCCCGAAGGCAGGTTTGATCCTCCACAGCTCCGCCAACAGCTCTCATAAATAGCCTAGGCGTAACTGAAGAGGCGAACTAGGGAAATGAGTGAAGTAGTTTCCCGTTGCTTTCCTCACCGAGCCGGAAGTTATTACATATCAGTCTCTTAAGCCCACTGAAATGCATGCACCAACCGACCCTATGAGCGATATTTTCACACCATTCATAACAGGAACTGGCTGCATAAGGAATTGTATTTCTAGCATCGCTCATACCTCAGTCACTTTTATATTTTCAAAGCCAAGGATGCGACTGAGACAGGCCAATGAAAGTAACAAATTTACTGTAGCCCATACCAAAAGACATAGTGCTCTGTAAACACCACACCTCGCCAGCAAAGGCATTAGAACTATGTTACAAGATGTAAGTTCGAGAAATGTAGCTTGTTGTACACTGGATAAAATATTTAACAGAATCGTAAAATTATTTTACAATCTGTTTCAAAAAAGAAAGTATAACTAATCACTATTATACCAGAATTTTAAGTACCGAATTTTGCTTCCACACGATCATATATCCTATCTTCAGTATCGGAATGTGAGTTTACAACCTCATGGCAACATTTCTAGCCGACACAAAGCCAGGGGGAGTAGTTAATGCAGCTATTAAATTAATGGCTGATGTGAACTACACCTGAAAATTGTAAGTCGACATGACCATAAAACTTTCCGACGTGAAGGTACCAATAATTGCTACATATGACCTAGAAAATGTGTAACCATATCTCACAGAAAAGCAACTGACCGAACCCGCGCAAGTCAAAGTTATTTTTCTCTAAAAGATTCCGTGTGTATCAAAATTTACGCTGTTCCGTTTGGTGTACGTTCAACTTCAAACTAGACCTTGATATGTTGCCGCCACCCAAAACGGGCCTGCAAGAATTAGTTGTCAGTGGCATAGTTCTATACCATTCTTCCCACCATTCTGCAGGAATAGATGCGAGCAAACTCCTATATGAACCTTATAATGATCAGATTTGTAGCGTACGTTTTCTTTCCTGTAATTTGTGGAACTCAAAGATTTCATCAGATTGTATTTGCAAGTGCTCCAGAGTATTGACTAGGAGATAACACGCTATGAATTGCAGGCGGAGGCACGAATTTGCAAGCGCTACAGCTTTTTACTAGTTGCTTTTCGTCGCACCGACACAGATACGTCTTACGGCGACGAAAGAATAGGGCTAGGAGTGAGAAGGAAGCAGCTATTGCCTTAATTATGGTACAGACCCAGGATTTTCCTGGTATGAAAGTGGGGAAACTACGGAAAGCCATCTTCAGCGCTGCCGACATTGGGTTTCGAACCCACTATCTCCTGAATACAAGCTCACAGTTGTACGACCGTAACCGCACGGCCAACTCGCTCGGTGTGCTCTGGAGTGTTTTCCAGGAGATAACACGTCATGATTTATAGACTCTCTCACAAAATTTTGCAAAAGTTTGCATTGTTCGTTTTATGCCGACCCTTTTGTGTTGGGGTAGCGTGCTTACCTCTCACCCGGAGGTCGAGGATTTTTACCTGTATCTGAGGGCTGGTTCGAGGTCCACTCAGACTACGTGATTACAATTGTGTAGCTATCTGACGGTGAGGTCGTGGCCCCAGTCTAGAAAGCTAAGAATATCGGCCGAGAGGATCCGTCGTGCTGACCACACGACACCTCGTAATCTGGAGACCTTTGGGTTTAGCAGTGGTTGTTTGGTAGGCCAAGGCCCTTCGGGGCTGTTGCGTCTTGGGATTTGTTTTACATGTTTTTAAATATAATGAAATATTGTATTTTGTATGGCCGTTAACTGAAACGAATATTTTATATTATACGCTAACATTCTGACGGAAAACATCTTACCAAGCGGGTTCGGTATGAGGGGATACTATGCAAAAGTCCGTGTTACGATTTTTTGTATGCTAAACAAATCTTTTTCAACGTCAACATTATAACGCATATCCAAATACATAAAATACGATTTAAAAGAATAAAGATGAAAGAATACCATGAGATACTAACCTCGAGCGCTTGGCATCACACGCCGCCGCAAGATGGTCGCCAATTTGAAGTTGAAATTTACCGCTTAGCCGCACCACAAAATGAATATAGCTCGGGACCGCGTAAATGTAGGACCGTTGTGTGAAGTGTCGTTTAACAAAACTCGACAAGTATTACTAAACAGAAGACCAATATTGACAATAATTAAAGAACTCGAAAAGATATACAGTGAAAAATTTGAATTAGAAAAGTTTTCTCTAAAATGTATAAGACAAATTGTCTTCAAAACAAGAAGGCAAACACCTATCGCATGCGCATATAAACATATTACATACATTATCATTATAGACTGTTATGCCTTTCAGCGTTCAGTCTGCAAGCCTCTGTGAATTTACTAAATGTCGCCACAATCCTCGATTTGCAACTAGTGTTGTGGCCTCATTTATTTCTATACCGCTTATCTTTAAATCGTTAGAAACCGAGTCTAACCATCGTCGTCTTGGTCTCCCTCTACTTCTCTTACCCTCCATAGCAGAGTCCATTAATCTCCTAGGTAACCTATCCTCCTCCATTCGCCTCACATGACCCCACCACCGAAGCCGGTTTGTGCGTACAGCTTCATCCGTCGAGTTCATTCCTAAATTAACCTTTATCTCCATTCCGAGTACCCTCCTGCCATTGTTCCCACCTGTTTGTACCAGCAATCATTCTTGCTACTTTCATGTCTGTTACTTCTAACTTATGAATACGATATTTTGAGTCCACCCAGCTTTCGCTCCCGTAGAGCAAAGTTGGTCTGAAAACAGACCGATGTAAAGATAGTTTCGTCTGGGAGCTGACTTCCTTCTTACAGAATACTACTGATCGCAACTGCGAGCTCACTGCATTAGCTTTACTACACCTTGATTCAATCTCACTTACTATACTACCATCCTGGGAGAACACACAACCTAAATACTTGAAATTATCAACCTGTTCTAGCTTTGTATCACCAATATAAAGTGAAAGAATAATCCACAAGTCGGTATATTTGAAAACCTGCGATAGGAAACCTGTATTGAAAGTTTGGTCATGCTTCTTAGTCAAACAGCTGTTGTAAAACTTCCACTGCATAACAGTACAACTTAGAACACCAATATATTCTAGGCTATATTATTATTATTATTATTATTATTATTATTATTATTATTATTATTATTATTATTATTATTTTCTTTCTTTCTTAATCTGTTTACCCTCCAGGGTTGATTTTCCCTCAGACCCAGCGAGGGATCCCACCTCTACCGCCTCAAGGGCAGTGTCCTGGAGCGTGAGACTTTGGGTCGGGAGGTAAAACTGAGGAGGAGGAGCAGTACCTCACCAAGGTGGCCTCACCTGCTATGCTGAAGAGGGGCCTTGTGGAAGGATGAGAAGATTGGAAGGTACAGGCAAGGAAGAGGGAAGGAAGCGGCCGTGGCCTTAAGTTAAGTACCATCCCGGCATTTGCCTGGAGGAGAATTGAGAAACCGAGCTCGATAGCTGCAGTCGCTTGAGTGCGGCCAGTATCCAGTAATCGGGAGATAGTGGGTTCGAGCTCCACTGTCGGCAGCCCTGAAGATCTATTTCCGTGGTTTCCCATTTTCACGCCAGGCAAATGCCGGAGCTGTACCTTAATTAAGGCCATGGCCGCTTCCTTCCAATTCTTAGGCCTTTCCTATCCCATCGTCGCCGGAAGACGTATCTGTGTCGGTGCGACGTGAAGCAAATAGCAAAAAAAAAAAAAAAAAAAAAAAAAAAAAATTGAAAAACAATGGAAAACCACTTCGAGGATGGCTGAGGTGGGAATCCAACCCACCTCTACTCAGTTGACTTCCCGAGGCTGAGTGGGTCCCGTTGCAGCCCTCGTACCATTTCTTTTCAAATTTCGTGGCTGAGCCGGGAATCGAACCCGAGCGTACGGGGGCAGGAGCTAATCGCGCTAACTACTACACCATACATGCGGACATTATTATTTATTTTCCTTGAATTGTTCATGCCCCACACACATTGAAGTGTCTCCATCCCCACATGTATGTTTACATAAACTCTACTGAATATTTAAAGATGTATAGACAATTTTAATTTTCCGTATTTACACTCCAAACATTGTGCTCTTAGAATAATAATTATCTTGATTTACGCTATAGCTATTAAGAATAAAAAGACCCAGTCATTCGTACCTTTACTTAAAGCGCTATATTCACACTCTTCCGAGTCCACACTCATTCACAGCCAGTACACACCCGGACGCATGTTGATTCGCCCACATTCAACTGTACTTGCACACATATTGTGCGTTTTAATATTATAATGGGGGACTTCAATGTTGGGGTGTCGATAGGTCGTCTGGAACATTTTCTGAACGATAAGTTCTGATATTGGCCACGGTTCCAACTGACTTCACAATTTTAAAGAATGGCACGATAGACTTACTTCTCTAGATATGTGTAGCATGGAAAACTTACATATCATACGATTCGTACCATTGTGCTGTTCTCACCAATATTATACAAATTAGTTAGCATTGAGACAAGTAAATTAAATAAATGTAATGAAATTTCGTTGTGCTCATTTCTTTCTTACCAACTATACAAACACCCCACCCCGACAAAACCACCTCAGTAAGGCGCTTTACTCCAAAAACCTCAGCAGTGACTCAAACTCAACCTACTCCGACTTCTCTAGGGCACTAAGAATGTGAGATTTGATTTAATACTCCCTTATATTTATTGCTTCAAACTTCGAACTAAACATTTGTCCAGTCATCAGTTCTGTTGAAAAGATGGATATGTATTCTTACTTTTGAGACAGGCGGTACAGAGGACCTTTACATAAAATAATGTGTCGTCCGGACGCGTCCCATCAAAGACACAGAGCGGCAGATGGTCACGTTGAGAAAAATGAAGAGGCGTAATCTGCTTTCTGCTCTTTATGGACAATCCCTGTGGGATAGTTCCAGTGGACCGAATAGATATTGATGAGCCATTCATTATTATCTAGGAAGTGAGGGTGTTGGTAATGATGTTAAATATTTACATAGTAAAGTAAGAGAAAAGAAAGACCTTTATGAGGAGGATGGAGTAGGCTTTAGAGGACAAAGTTTTCCATAAGAATGGGGAATTCACCTCGTCATAAGTTCTGCTAGAGATGTACAAAAGAACATAGGAGCTTGTAATACGTGTGGAAAGCATGAGAATAACAGGGGGGAAAACTGAAACCCGAGCGAGTTGGCTCTGCGGTTAGGGGCGCGCAGCTATGAACTTGGGTTCGAACTCCACTGTCGGCAGCCCAGAAGATGGTTTTCCATTTTCGTACTAGGTAAATTAATGCCATGGCCGCTTCCTTCCCACTCCTAGTCCTTTCCTATCCCATCGTCACCATAAGACCTAAGTGTGTCGTTTGATGTAAAGCAAATAGTAAAATAAAAATCAACACACATTTCTAAGAATAGGCTCTATTCGTCGAATGTTCCCATACATTTCGATAAAAATATTGGAAGATTGTGTTTGTTTGTGAATTTTTTAAATATTTTAAAGGGGTTGTGGAGAGTTCGGTTAATTTAGAGGCTTGCAGACTGAGCGCTGAAAGGTATAACAGTCTATAATGAAGATGTATGTATGTATGCATTGTACCAGTAAATGACACGCACTCATTGACGCGTGTAATAGAGCATGAGGGTTTCGCAGGGCTTGTGCGGTCTTATGTAGGAGATTGTGCAGAGGGAATAAAAGATTGCATAGACAGGCCACGTCAACTTTATTAAAATCAATCAAAGTAAACGAACAGCCTATCATTTCCTTGACTACTTGTTAAATTGGACTCTCATCCACATTTAATAATCAATACATTGATAATAGGTTGTATCAAACTTATTAGCGACAAATTTCGTCATAAGCGATGTCGCCATAAACGACTGTATTATTATTACTCTATTAGGTGTTCGTATGAATTCACATTGTTCGGTGCTGAGCTGAACTTTTATGACTTTTACTGTAGAGAATTTCCTCTGAACCTTCGCAATGTAATTTTTATAATTGTGATATTGGTATCGCAGACTGCACCACACGGATTCTGTATACCACATGTGTGTGGGGCTCCACCTGTTGATGAATGTGTTGTGTGTTTCCCTTTCCATTTAGCATATTTCTCAGAAAAACATTTCCTCGCCGAATTGTGAGATAATTTCTCTTCAAGAGCTTCTTTGGCATTTGAACACTCGAAGTGCATGTCACACGTATAAATAAAACTCGCACTGTTTAAAACGAAACTAACAAGCATGTACTTTATGTGTGTGTTAGTACTCGCGCACCTGAAAAATTAATAAAATATTTTCTTGATATAAAAAACTTGGATATATAAAGTTCATTCTTGAAGTTTATAAATGACAACATTAATTAAGATACCTTGAAATAAATAAACATCATTCCTGAAAATGGAAGTAACGAAATTAATTAGAATTTCTTTCTGAAATGATCAATTGGTGCGTGCAAACAAAGTTAAATCTTGATATGCCTATAAAATAGCGAGCTAAAGTTCATTCTTCAATTAGCTATCTAAGTAACGTATTTACGGGTATAAGCAAAGTTCCAGTCCGTAGACAGGTTAACAATAAATAAATAAATAAATAAATAAATAAATAAATAAATAAATAAAATAAAAATTGTATTCACTCCATTACGTGTTAAAGGTAGACTAATGTGTACAATACAGATATTTACTACTTTGTAAATGTATATTTTCTTTCCTATTGAGGATTTTTAGGTCATTTTTGAGGTTAACTGTCGACATTTATTAGGTCATCAAGATCAGGGCTCTGATTGTTCTCATCAGGAATATCTGTACGTGGGGAACATGAAAGTGTTTCGAAATGTTGTGAACTTCTATAGCGTGTTAACCACGACTTGCCTAGGGGTTTGGTGACTTATGTGGGGGTGTATTGGAAACAGAAGGGTCTGTGTAAACTGCTTGCCCATTCCCCCCCTGAAATTCTTGGAAAACAGACATACACAAAAAACAACTGTTTAAATAGGACTGGAAAGGAAGTTCATTTACTAGATGCAACGAACCAAATCATTTTTCGCTTGAGAGCAAGAAGTGTTTCCTACAAGACTTTTGTATGACTACGATTCTTTCATCATATCAGTTTGCCAGTGTGACATAATGCCGGAAATCTGTAATCTTTGTGTTTGAATTCACACTTTGGTTAGCTGTGATTACCTGCTGAGAAAACAGTCGTGTTCAGAAGTTACATGCCTGAGTTTCTCTCCTGTTCAGCGAATTCAAAATACGAAGCGAAATCCAACAGTTCAGGGAATTGGCTTAACAGTTCTTCATTTTCGTAATTTATATAAACACCGATGCAGAACCACTTAAAAAGTAATTCAGTTGGACGGCTATACATTTTAGTTTCTGGAAGCACTATTGGAAGCCATATTTAGCAACGTCCCTTAATTCCTTTTCTGTTTTGATTTTACCACATTTTATAACGTAAAGTAATTTCCTCCAGATTAGAAAATACTGGACCGAGCTCGATAGCTGCAGTCGCTTAAGTGCGGCCAGTATCCAGTATTCGGGAGATAGTGGGTTCGAGCCCCACTGGCGGGAGCCCTGAAGATGGTTTTCCGTGGTTTCCCATTTTCACGCCAGGCAAATGCTGGGACTGTACCTTCACTAAGGCCACGGTCGCTCTCTTCCCATTTCTAGGCCTTTCCTGTCCCATCGTCGCCATAAGACATATCTGTGTCGGTGCGACGTAAAACAAATAGCAAAAAAAAACTGGGGCTGAGTGGCTCAGACGGTTGAGGAGCTGGCCTTCTGGCCTCAACTTGGCACGATCGATCCTGGCTGAGTCCGGTGGTATTTGAAAGTGCTTAAATACGCCAGTCTCGTGTGGGTAGATGTCTCGTATGGACACGGGTCAGGAAACTCTATATTTCCATGTCAGAACTCATTTTCTATAACTACATTAATCACGGAAAATACACAGGAACGTGAAACTGGCACGTAAAAAATCTGAGGGACTAAATTCCAGCACGTCGGCATCTCTGAAAACCGTAAAAGCAGTTAGTGGGACCTAAAACCAATAACAGTGGATTAGATTAGATTAGACAGATTAGAGAATTATAACTGGTAGCCTGCAAGGTCATTTCTTGTGATTCGTGAAGGTACCAAAAGTAGACTACATTCCTTTCATCAGCATATTTTTATTAAAATACATACCTTTTCGGAATAAATGCGAGCTCTTGTTCGACTATGAGAAGAAGTAAATATCACATATCTATTTGAATTTGCAGTCAACACATTTTCGGAATACAGTATTTTGCATCATTGCATTTTCCCTGTACCTCTTCACTTGATGCAATAAACTCGTCAAGTACGGCTTTGGAATTCGCTTCCACTTCCACTGTTTAGTTTAGGTATATTTAAATTTTGTTGCCTGAGTAGCTCAGACGGTAGAGCACTGGCCTTCTGAGTCCAACTTGGCAGGTTCGAACCTGGCTCAGTCCGGTGGTATTTGAAGATACTCAAATGCGGGCGCCTCGTGTCTGTAGATTTCCTGGTACGGTAAAAGAAATCCTGCCGGACAAAATTCCAGTACCTCGGCGTCTCCGAAAACAGTAAACGTACTTAGAGGGATGTAAAACCAGAAATATTAAAAACTGTACTTTGGAAATTATCTACTGTGCAGACGATTTCCAAAGACGACGAAATTATGAAGTGACTTCCGTGATTACAGTATGTAAAACCAAGGTCCCACCGAACTTTCAGGAAACATTGCTCACACGCAGAAGAAGAAAATGTTGTATGGACACGGGTCAGGAAACTCTATATTTCCATGTCAGAACTCATTTTCTATAACTACATTAATCACGGAAAATACACAGGAACAGAACGTACCAGCAGACCACGTGAAACTGTTTCATTACATAAAGTGTTCAAAATACCCTCCGTTAGCAGTGATACACGCATCAGCACGTCGTCGGATTGAATCCGGGTACACGCATGCACAGAAATGGTGTCCCGATATAAACAAAGCATGGCGTCCCACCACCTCCTGCAGGTAGACAGCCCGCTACAAGACTGTTGAGATTGAAATGGGCACAGTAGTGGATGTATAGCAATACACACACTGTGACTTCAGCACTACCCGTTCACACCCTTCCCCTCCCACAAAGTTTGACCGTATCTTAGTGTTACACTCTATACTGTATATTGAAAATAAGAACAAACGTTAGTGCTCGTAAATCGTACTAGAATACCCGACAAGTCTATCGTGCAATGTATATGACACGAAATTTTAAATACAGTCGAGTCTTGGCTTTCAGTGGTGCTGCTTTCCCTTTCCTCCGCCACTCCTTACACACACGCGTCCTTGACATGTTTGATCACCGAATTGTACAGTCAATCTCTGGCAAATTTCCGCAGCTGTAACTCTTTCACGAGCAAGAAATTTTATAATTATGCGTTGCGCAGTGGAGGGGTGCACCTGTTGCTCCGACATCGTGAGCGTTACTGACGAAGCGGCGGGAAATATCTAACAGCACGCTCTCCCCACTCCTAACGATCCCGCCTAAGCATAGCAGAAGCGCGGGGCCAGTGCTACCAACTGTTGATGTTCAGGAACAAAAATACCGTTTATATTTGATCAACCTTCGTACTGCACCTATGGGAAACGAGCTATTGGGCACTAATGTACCAGACAGAAGAATTAATTGCATTGATATGCATTTGGATTTCTTTTCTGCTACAAGGGAAAAAAATACTGATTCTTGTTAACTAGAGTGCCCTGAATCCACGTGTGTCCAGATTTTCTGTATCATGTCTCTTCTTTTTGTAATTTTGAAAAGAAAATCGGAAACTTCCCCCGTCAAAATTGTCAAAGTTCATCATTAAAAATACATCTAATTTAATAAAACAATATACCTTAAATGACTGCATAAGTATTGAGGCATTTGTAATCCAAGTCTGTACTCTTTTTTTTTAAGCACCAACATTAAACGAGTAACATTGCTTCATACCACTCGCCCTACTATCTTATTTCCATCACTTTAATATCTTTATTTGGGTAGCCTCCGTGGCTCAGACGGCAGCGCGTCGGCCTCTCACCGCTGGAAACCGTGGTTCAAATCCCGGTACCTCCATGTGAGATTTGTGCTGGACAAAGCGGAGGTGGGACAGGTTTTTCTCCGGGTACTCCGGTTTTCCCTGTCATCTTTCATTCCAGCAACACTGTCCATTCTCATTTCATAGCATCTATCATTCATTAATAAATCATTTTGGGAGTGGCGACCCCATCGTACTAACAGCCTATATCTGCTTCATTCATTACCTCCCTGACCCTGTCAATGACTGGAAAACAGGTTGTAGGTTTTCATTTTCATAGTATCTTGATTAAATCTTTCACCCTGATCCTCACTCATTGCGCCAAGAGTTTTGGGGAAGTAGTATGTCTGTGTAGAAAATGAAGTTTCACACTCATGGTACAACCTAGAGATTTGAAGTTAGCTAACATTTCTTCTGCAGTTTCCTTGTCATTTTCAGACTTCCTGTTTGCTGTCAAGTTTTTAAATGAACGCCATGCAGGTTTTTCTGTTTCATTCATTGACGACTGAAAATTTAGATCCCCTATTAGGTCGCCCATCTCTAGGTCATCAAATCTCTCTTTCAGTAAATCTGTCCTTAGACAGGTATCAACAACTGGATGTCCTCCATATCTCTCTGTCCTGCATCTTCCTTCATTTGCTTGTAACTTCTTCCTCTCTTCACATCTGTCAGCATTCCAAACCTTCTTCGTCCTCTCCCTCTTTTTCCGTCAACTTTTCCTTCCATGATTCTCTGAAGTAGACAATTTCTACGTAATATGTGCTCAATCCATGATGTTTTCCTCTTCTGTATCATCATCATGAAGTTCCTATTCTCTCCTATCCTGCTCAGCACCACCTCATTTCTCACTCTATCGTTCCATTTCACTCTCTCCATTCTTCTCCGTAACCACATTTCAAAACTTTCTAAATATTTTTTGTTCTTTCTGTCTGACTGTCCACATTTCAGAACCATAAGCCACCACACTCCACATAAACCATTTGGCAAACCTCTTCCTAAGTTTTATTGGTATGCTTCTAGCTGTCAGCAAACCTTGCACTCTCCCAAAAGCTCTCTTTTCCAGGGATATTGTGCGTCTCACTTCCTCTGTACAACTTCCTCTGGAAGTTTTCAAGCTTCCAAAATACCGAAATGATTGAACCTGTTCTAATACTATTCCATATATTGATATATTAATTGTGTCGTCTCCTTTTCCCATTTTCATCACTTTGGTCTTGCCAATGTTCAGTTTCATTTCAAATTCTTAACCCACATTTACATTATTCTCTGGAGCTCCTCTTCCGTTTCTGCTAGCACAGACATGTCATCAGCGGATTTGATGGTTTTTGTTCTTTCCCTTCCCACTAAAAATACACCAGTTTTAATTTTTGCTTCACTCTTTTGTTTTTGGTGAATTTCATTTTGAAATATGAAGTTACTTTGGTTTCGCTGCCAAGACCGGTAATAAATTTATTCGTAACCCCAAGCTTAATATGGAGTGGGGGCTAACGTAGGGATAAGTGGCTCATACAACACATTTCTTACCCGCGGTACAAGATCTTATCTGGGAGGCAAGAAAAAATAATTATAGGATACCTTGTTAATTATTTTTAATTTAAATTGTTTTATAAGATTTTAGCAATTTCATTGTGCCAAAATTACCCGCTTTTAGGCAACAATAATAGTCTAACTGATGTAAAGGTATATACTAATTTCAGTATTTAGATAATTTCATGAATTTCAAAAAAAAAAACTGCTTTTAAAAATGGACATAATGAAACGAAACTACATACGGGCTTTGCAACTATCCATGGGGGGAAGTGAAAAATATAAACAGTTTCTCTGTAGCAAAATTTTGCATATCAGTACTTTATTCTCATTTGTCGAGGCTTTTCTCGAAGATGTCCATTTACTACTTGTTTGACGCTGCTTGATTATCGACAGTAAATAATATATCGATAGTGCCACTGTCTCAAAGCCCATAAATTTACATTAAATTTATTTTAATTATTCAGAGCTTATAAGAAACATCTTTCCAAACCTATTTATTCAGCACTAGAGTTCCATCAACCTGTCTTCTCGAGATGTGTGACACTGGAGTATTAGACGTTCTGCTGGAACTGTAATTACTCCAGCAGTGAGTGCAGTTTTTGTAAACATGCCATTAGAGCACAGCCTGGCCATTAATCTTCAAACTCTGAGTGTACATGTGGAGTGACAACCCTTTTGTGGTGCCAGGGACTCTCTTAAAGCTTTGAAGACAAAACAGGAATCTACTATACATCGGGAGCGTCGTCGTAAATCTATATTTCAGTCTAGAGACTTCCAACTGGTGACGTGAAAGAAATAAAAACAATTTCGGTCCTTGCAAATAAAATAAAATAAAATAAAATAAAATAAAATAGAAATTTACTATATGACGTTCGTATTTTGAAAGGAGTTAGAGAATGTAGAAGGTTACTAGAGTGCGAAGAAAAATTTGGAAAAGAAAGGAGGATAAGCAAATACTTCAATTTTTTCCCTGACGTTCTCTATTCTCTCTTGAGGTTTGAGCATAAATGCACAGCGTTCATAACTAAAAGCTGAATCAATCAATCAATCAATCAATCAATCAATCAATCAATCAATCAATCAATCAATCAATCAATCAATCAATCAATCAATCAATCAATCAATCAATCAATCAATCATCTTTGCAGACAAAACGTAAATTGTATTACAGTACGGAAATGAACATTCTATTTGATTAGTGGTATTTTCAGGATGTGAATGACCGCAAGTATTCTGAATTTTTACAATTTAGACGATGATAACCGAAAATATAAAACTTATTGTACAGAAAGGAAACACTAGATGATTCATCATTTAGGAGTAGTATAATTGATGATTTAAAATTGTCACTGAATCTTTTAAAATGCCCAGTATAGTTTTTCTTTCAGAGTCGTGGGCTGGATTCCAACATTTTTTCAATATTTCCCACGTATGCTTAGGTACACTGCCTCTGCTTCCAAATAGCAGACCATCACGGACCAGTTTTCTGGACGAATATTATGTCTCTCGCTCAGATATGGCATGCATGGTTTATAAATGCTCTTCTTTTCCCGGTCAACTTCCGTGGCCTGAGATTTCTCTTTCGAACCGGAGGGCTGGATAAAGAATGACAGCTTGTTCGAGTTTGCTGGTGCTCTTCTGTTCGACTCCATGGAGGAGATACAGTGTACTTCTTCATAAACTCTCCGCTTCAAATCTTAAATTTTCCTTGTCATATAACGATCTTAAAAACCACTTGTTCAATTTATTTCTCTGTCAGTGTGCATTTGTATGTTTGTTCGAGTAATACGTGAAAATGGCAGGGCATACTTTATAAAATCAGCATATATTTTATGACTGTTACCCTAGATGCTGGACTATTTTTAATTACGATACCAAAGAAGGA
Organism: Anabrus simplex; assembly: GCF_040414725.1. Taxonomy (NCBI): domain Eukaryota; kingdom Metazoa; phylum Arthropoda; class Insecta; order Orthoptera; family Tettigoniidae; genus Anabrus; species Anabrus simplex. The sequence continues at coordinate 60,273,305 of NC_090273.1, read as the reverse complement.
AGGGTGGTAAGAATGAGTTCAAATAATGAATTTATATTTTGTATTTAGAAATGTCTTAAACAAGGTCTATATTAAATTGGATTTTCATCATTTTATATCATGGCAGATTTTTTGATGAAGCCAACCTTGACTGACATAATAATGAATAACCTAGAAAATAGTCTCGCTCTCGGTTTTGAACCTGTGATCTTGGGATACGAGGCCCGACGCTCTACTACTAATTCCACAAACTAATCAACAAAAACATTACACTGACAGACTATAGTTAATTGATGTATGCTGCGTCTCTCTTGCTGTCGCTCAACTTCGCCAGATGGCATCGCTATTGCTACTGTACACATCAACGATTGGTAATTGTTGTTTCCTTCGAACAAAAGGACAATAATGAGGAAAACCTGAGATAATTTACCGAACAAGATACAATATTTTAAAAATTGACAAAAAAGAAATTATATTGGGAAATTGAATGAATATTGGGACCTACTTTCGTATTGTGCATTCAAATGATCTATTCTCAATTTATTCTGTGTTTCTGTACAAGGCTGCGTTATGTGCTTGATTAAGCAGTTAAATTTCTTATTGAAAACCCACAGCCTGTTTCCAATCATCGGACCGGGTCAGGAATGAAATGAATGAAGTCCCATCTAGTGACGAGCATAGGAATTGTGCTGGCTGCCGACGCCTCTTGCACTCCTCTGGGGCAATGATTAATGTCTGACAGATGAAATTACAGTAAATGATATTGGAGAGTGTTGCTGGAATGGAAGATGACAGGGAAAATTGGAGTACCCAGAGAAAAACCTGTTTCGCCTCCGCTTTGTCCAAGATAAATATAACACGAAGTTACCGGTATTTGATCCATGGAACCCACCGGTGAGAGGCCGGCGCACTGCCGCCTGAGCCACGGAGGGTCTTTAAGTTGCTTATTATTTTTTGATAAAATGCAGTACATAATACGTCATTCAAATATTTTATATAGCTGCTTAAATAATATTTTCGTTCAGCGTGTTTTACGATATATACAGTAGTCGCACAGATAAATAAATTTTTAATATTCATGTGCAGTACAGCAACCCTAAATCCTGAAACGATTGTTGTTACCACGGCTCGACAGATGAAAAAATGTTCCGGAGCTACCAATACTTGGAAGTAAACGAAAGAATTACAGATCAAACACTTCTTCGCAGTCGTACAAGTGACTGTGAGGTTCATGGTCTATAATTGCTTAAATTAGTAAACTGCAACGTAATAAGTAATTATCCTTAAATGTATTGGCAAAGCAGTACTGTGAAAAGGCTTTGTAGTGAATAACTGCATAATTATACAAGTAATGATAATAAAATTGTATATGAGTATATTTATCTAGGATCATTTGTGAGTGATATGGCTGCCTGTGAACAGGAAATTAAAGAAAGGATAGCCCTTGGACCGTATGCAATGGAAAAGTTGAAAGTCGGCTGGCGTGGTAGAGGAATATCCAGAAATACAAAAATCTGCTTGGTGCAGACTCCCGTGATTCCCGTCTTCTTGTACGGTTGTGAAACGTGGACTACAAAAGCTAGAGAAAATCAGCGTACTGACATCTTCGAAATGTGGTGCTGGCGAAGAATGCAAAGAGGGATGTGCTGGGCATTACAAGGCCTCTTTCTTTACTATGGTACCACAAGAGCAGTTCTTCGACCACATGACTAGATTATGGACGAAAACATCGAGAAGGCTATAGTGCAGGGAGCAGTCAATGGTAAAAAATCCAAGAGGAAGAGCACCAAACAGATGCGTTGATCAGGTGAAGTAGGTCATCCAGATTCATTTACGGAAGGTCACACGGAAGGCAACAAGTATACAGCTTTTTCAGGGCTGCACACCTCTCCTGTTTAAAGAGTTGCATAAGCATTGGAGGCAAATTCTATAAGTCCCATACTATTTATGCAGCTCTTCCTACTGAACTTACGTGTAGGCTAGAAGCAGCCTTCTGTTCTTTTGGAATCTAACACCTATTACTGCATGTAAATTCTCTCCCTAGCTAATGACGTAACGTAAACACCTCGCACCTTGTCAGCCTGGTTGCATACCAGCACAGGTAAACTTAGTTGTTATACATTTAGCACGGAAACTGTACGTTTACGGAAACGGGTTAATCTTCAAAACGTCCCTGGTTCGTTCCCGTGTTTCCGCACCATATGGGAAAACTTTGAATAGTCCAAAGATGGGACTATCCTTTTTCTGGAAGATGGGATTGATATGACAACGGTAAAGGCATACCAAGACAAAAAGGTGATTAGTACGTTAAAAACCGAGCTGAAGCATGGTTGAATGCGGGTATATAACCCGTAAATAATAAGGTAAGGTAAGGGTGTATTCTGCACGAAGGCAGGTCCGAACCTCCGCAGAGGTGTGCCTGAGCCGGAGTTTACGTACGGTGGGGTGGCCAGTTCCTTTCCGCTCCTCCATTCCCTTACCCCCCACCAACAGCGCGTGGCAACCCATCCAAATCTTGACCACGCCCGATGTTGCTTAACTTCGGAGATCTCACGGAATCCGGTGTTTCAACATGGCTACGGCCGTTGTAAATGATAGGCCTACGTTAAGTCAGAAAGAAACTTCAACAATATAGTGTGTCAACACGAAAGGTACCCGCCGCTGTGGTGTAGTGGTTAGTGTGATTAGCTGCCACCTCCCGGGTTCGATTCCCGGCACTGCCACGAAATTTGAAAAGTGGTACGAGGGTTGGAACGGGGTCCACTCAGCCTCGGTAGGTCAACTGAGTAGAGGTGGGTTCGATTCCCACTTCTCCTCCAGGAGAACTTAAGTCCACGGCCGCTTCCTTCCCTCTTTCTTGTATATCCCTTCCAATCTTCCGATCACCCTGCAAGGCCCCTGTTCAGCATAACAGGTGAGGCCGCCAGGGCGAGGTATTGGTCATCCTCCCCATTTGTATTCCCCGACCCAAAGTCTGAAGCTCCAGGACACTGCCCTTGAGACGATAGAGGTGGGAACCCTCGCTGAGTCCGAGGGAAAAACCAACCCTGAAGGGTAAACAGATTAAGAAAGAAAGAAAGAAAGAAAGAAAGAAAGAAAGAAAGAAAGAAAGAAAGAAAGGTACTGTGGCATTTAAATTGATCCATAAGTAGGGAGTAGAAAGCAGTTAGACATTTAATAATAATAATAATAATAATAATAATAATAATAATAATAATAATAATAATAATAATAACCTCAAACACAATATTTTCGTGAAAACGCGTTTCCTTTACAAATCCCTAAGAGTTTGTAATGGACATTTCCGAGCATTCTGTATTTGTTACTGCGGAATTGCCTGTACTGTGGGTTCAGCAGAGCCTCCTCTACTTTGCGCTAAGACAACTCATGAAAATATGAGTAATTTTATCTTCAGGCGCAAAAAATGAACTAATAACATGACCAGTGCATCTGACTTAAACTAAAATCAGAATATCATACCTAGCATGGAATGAATGATCACAAAAGAAATAATATTAATATTAACCATTCATTTCGCACACCTACATCGTTACATTGTGGTGATGACAAAGGTTCCATCAGTTATAACAGAAAACAGACCTCATTGTCATTTAATACTCTTCCATCGTTGTACTGTGAATTCAAAGACGCTTTGATGAGTTTCAAATTCAACTTGAATAGAAATTCCTGTCAGGGTGTGTTTAATTCCCGCCTTAGAGGTAGCGTGAGAAATAATGAAAGAAGTCTCGGCCAGCATAACTGTGTCCTCCAGATGTTCTGTGCTTATGACTCATTGAAAATTCATGTATCTGTACAAGAAATAATAATAATAATAATAATAATAATAATAATAATAATAATAATAATAATAATGCAACAGAAGAAATTAATGTGCTGAATGAAGTAGCAGAACAAACAGGCTTACGGATATCCTCTGAAAAGACGGAAGTAATGTCAAAGATCAAAGACAACACGACTATGGATTCAATAAACCTTGTGCATAAGTTTTAATACCTCGGTGAGTGGATCCAATCAAACAGACTAGATACAAAGGCCAAAATATATATACAACAAAAAGAGCCTCTCCTGGAACTGGAAAATCCGACATTATACAACTTGAATCAAACCTGAAGCACTCTATGCTTCAGAGACACTCAATATCCAACACAAAACACTAAAACACCAAATAGAAGTGAAAGATCGTATAATAATGAGAAAAATCCATGGGCCAAGAACCAAAGACGGTGTGAATTATCCAAAGCCTAACACAGATATGCAGATATTTAAAAATCTCAAAATCACAGACACAGTGCGAATGCGAAGAATTCAATTCATGGGACATTTAGGAAGAATAGACCCGAACAGACTAACGCACAAAATACACACATTCTTAAAGGACAAGACTAGTAGACCAAATTGGTGCAAGCTTACAGAAAAGACCTGAAGGCATTAGGATCACCAAACCTACTTGACCGGAATGAAATCAGGAAAATCACTCACACACGTGATTTCGAGGAAGAAGAGAAGACTACACAACATACATGGTCAGAGCAATGAAAATAGATCCAATCGTTGCGCATGAGGGAATACTGGGCCAACAGGAAGGCTAGAAAGTGTTGATTTCGCGTGGTCCTAAGCGACCCATTCGCGAAGAAGACAAAGAAGAAATGTTCTTTTTTGCCACTTAAAAATGTGATTTTGCATTTCATTTTCTAAGTAGGAGAATACATTTTATATTTAAAATCTTTGTTAACAGAATGAATATTCCTTTTTTTCCACTTTGTAAATGCGAGTTATAATTTAGTGAATAGAAAATAAACATACTCTACTTGATTCTTTGAAACGTTATTGATAGAATGAACATTCTTTTTCTCAGTTGAAAAGAGAAAATGATTTTTTTAAATATGTAAATAGAAATATTTTTGTAAATTTTGTTAATAGATTAAACATTATTTTTCATCTCTCCCCATTTTTAATATTAAATGAATCGTGTGTAGAAATCGTTTAAAACTAGAAAACAAAATAAGAAAATATTATGTTTTGCATTCATTTCTGTAATTTTTAAATTTCTCTATTACTTACTTATTCTATTAAACAGAGCTTAAAACCCCAAAATTCTAATTTTTTACATAGGTTAAAACGCTTGAACGCTTTGTTTTTTTATATATCTCGCGATACCTTCATTGAAGCTAGTTGTAGCGTTTCGGGAAGGATTTCATTCTATTCAGCATTTTTTTTAAATACAAGGAAACGCACTATAGTCTGTTTCTTCTAAAAGAGATTACGCTACTGTCGAGATTATTTTCCCCGTGAAACGGGTGTTCAGTCCTGTGAATCAGGGTCTCTTTACAGCGCATTCGAACTCCACACTCCGTTCCAATTGAAGCGGAATGTCTATCTGCATATCATACTGAGTTGCCGTTACAGGATTTCGGCTTCGATCTCGGGAACTTTAGTTTAAAATAGAAGGCGAGATTATTTAAATTTTAAATATCTTCTTTTTTTTTTTTTTTTTTTTTTTTTGCTAGTTGTTTTACGTCGCACCGACACAGATAGGTCTTACGGCGACGATGGGGCAGGAAAGGGCTAGGAGTGGGAAGGAAGCGGCCGTGGCCTTAATTAAGGTACAGCCCCAGCATTTGCCTGGTGTGAAAATGGGAAACCACGGAAAACCATTTTCAGGGCTGCCGACAGTGGGGTTCGAACCTACTATCTCCCGAATACTGGATACTGGCCGCACTTAAGCGACTGCAGCTATCGAGCTCCGTAAATATCTTCTGATGAAACATCGCTTATGTCATTCGAATTTCAAGTCAGGCTTCGGCATGAGATGTGCGATACTTCTCTTGTTAGGGGCGTAATTTTAATTGGACTGATGGTTAGTGATGGCAAAACTTTTCAAAATATCGATATATCGGTTTTCGATACAATCGGTATTAAAATATCGATGTCATCAAAATATCGGTCTTCAAAATATCGATATATTGCCGATATATCCGTTTTTAAAATATTGGTGCTATTATCCATTATTGTAAGTCTAGTTTTACATTTAACGCAATGATTAAAGGATCCATTAGGTTTAAGAAGGCTTGGCACAGATCAGAAAACAAGCTTAAAACAATGACCAAGTAACATGACTTTTTCACTACAGTGACACATTATAAAAACATTTACAGTCAAAAGATGTTATGTTACATAGAAAAAACAGTATATGCAAGGTGTCTAGTAACGAGCTAATAACTTATACCGAAACACCATATGAAAAAACTACAAACGTATAATTTGTGTACGAAGTACATCTGATAATTATCAGAGCTCTATAAAATAATAAAACATTTTCTTCCCAACTTCTTCCTCAGCACTGCAATTCCATTTGTTCGTGCAGAAACATGATGATGATCTTAGGTCAGTAATTGCCAATACCTCTTAGGTAAGACATTTAGAAAAAGCAGCTCTGATAACAATTTGCTATTTAATCGGTTTCTCTTTTCCGTGATGGTGTTACTGGCCTTTGAAAACAGTCTCCCTGTTGGGACAGAGTTCGCTACAATGCTCAAGTATTGCCTAGCTAACGTGTAAAGTGAATACAAGTTACACATGATGAATGAGTTGTGATATTATCACTGTAATTGCCGAAGTGAATTGAGAAATGAAAATTCAAATTTCGTAACTGTAGAATGCAAATATTGAAAGGGCCTGAAAAAGTATCAAATCGTGGCCAAAAGTATTAAATTAGACATAAATATCGATAAATTGGGCACAAAACATCGATATCGACAATATATCGGACCTCAAAATATCGATGTCGATATATCGATATTTCCATTTCAAAATATCGATATTTCCGATATATCGATATTTGTTTGCCATCCCTACTGATGGTTCGTGCCTTGCTTTGTTTGTGCCAAAAGTTTGAACTTGGAGAGAAGCTCATAATGGATGCCAGTGTTCAGGGAATCGGTGCTAATTCTTCGCTGTCACCTCTTCAACAGTTGAGGAATGCCTGTTCAAAAGGCTCTATTTCCACCCGAAGAAAGTTGTGGAGAAACGGAACGAAACATGTAATAAAAGAAACATGCAACGTACCTATGATCGGGTATGGTACTGCTTTTAAGGAATTACATCTTTCTGGCCTGGATTGCTTATGATATTCGGTAGTATTCAACTACTGCAATGCATGTGGACGAAATACCAAAACAAAATTTGAAGTGGAAAGAGCACCTTTAAACAGACACTCCTCAATTCATTTCTGTTTTGTTGTTGATTAGGAGATATTTGGGATGTATCTACCTTTTTCTTCAAAGTTGTACCTTACCCCTTGGTAATCACTGATGAATGTCATGATATGTAATAATCAGGGCCATGGTGTTTGATGACCAAAAAATGTTCAAAAAGTGGACTATAAAATGACGGCAAAAATCCAGTAAAATGATCCAAAAACTTTTAAGAAACGACAAATTTTAAATGAAATTTTACAATTAATTTATTAATCGAGTTAGTATAGTTGTGTTATAACGTCCTGTAAAATGGAATATTGCTCGTTGGGATGTCCTCGTTTCAAACTGCAGAGAAACCGGGATTTAGGCCAAGTTATCACGACTGCGTTGATTTGTACGAGTTGTGTTTATGTCCAAGAGCTCGCAGAGGTTATCATGTGTGGTTTACGAAGCTGATGCGATCATTTCCTTCATTTCAGTCGTCCATAGTTAACCCACAGGGAGAGCAGTAACGTTTGCATTCATGATGAACTATACATTATCAGACGTACGCAGCTGCTCTCTGCGTTCTGTATTATCTAGATCACCGGATTACAAAATCACTTTCAACTGGGTGCTTGCGACATTTAATGAGTTTCAGTTCTCTTAATGGAAATGTTCAAGTTAATGGATGGAGGTATTCACTATGGATTACATACCGAGCGTCTCTTAGTAGAGATAAGTCTTTAGTTTCAGTTTCTGAAAACTTAATTTAACAATGTTTGTGAATCGCTGTCGATTTCAAACGCGACAACTTTTTAAAGAAAACGTTGAAACTAAATCGAGAAGCATCTTTATTCCCTGACGATGACAGATGTTTTACTCATACTTCGAGTAGGTACAAGAGTAGTAGTAGTAGTAGTAGTAGTAGTTGTTGTAAATAGTAGTAGTAGTCTTATTTATGCCATTCGACATTGAAAATGTTAAAATTGTAGTGTTAACCTAGCATACAGTGAACGAAATTTGGCATTTAAAATGTTTAACTAATACGCAATATTTATATACTGTATACACAAATTAAAATAATTTATACAATGGTTAATTTTCGCTACACCTGCAATAACCCAATTGCTGTCAAATACTAGGAATGTTTGTTTTTGTTTGTAATCATCATTTAGTATATTACATGAACCTAGTCAATATGGACCAACCCAGGGTCCGAAAATCGTCAAATTTGTCGAATCATCATTTAGTGTTCTGCCTAGTGGCTAAACAGTAAATCATCAGCAGTTTCGGGAAATAGCCTCTGTCTCCCTTGAATTGAAAAGTGTGAAGTATGTGCATGAAAAAGCACATTACCTCATTTTCCCAAAAATATGTATCTCTGACTTATTAAGTTAAACTAATAGTATAAAATGAAAATCCCTTTTACTTGAATCTATCAGTTGAATAGCTCCTCTAGATTAGATCGCGTCCCTTTATGTATAGATGGCGATAGGGATCTATTGTCAAGGATATTGTGTGGCTCGAAGGTCAATGGTCTCGTCGTTGTGAACAAGATTTTTAACTTCGGCACACCATATTCCCAAGGTCTCGAATGCGACGAATATGTAGCCTTCCTTTATGTCTCTCGTCGAGGGATCACCCGTTTCCGCTGTAGAACCTTCCAGTCGAAATTATGTGTTAAATGCAACTGGAAAATTGCAATGAACGTGTTAATGTATCTTTTGAATAAAAGTTACACGTCTCATGTTAAATGTACTTTGTATTGAATCACAACAGGTATTACACAATTTACTTATGAACCATATTGGTGTAATTATAGATGTGATTTGTTATTTGACGTATATGGAACTGGGAACTCTTGATAAACTACACATAGTTGTCTGTGGCTAAGCACTGGTGTGGAGAGATTTGTCCCAATCGTGAGTTAAATTTGACCGTATGGCTTGCTGATTGTGACAGAGACGGCTGAATTTAATAACATTTTTAACCATGCTTTGGTCGGGCTTAAGCCAGTGTAAAATTGGGATGGGATATTGTGTTGGTTCAAACAGTCTGCTTTCACTGCTCCATATGAGTCGTCTCTTGATCCAAGAGGGTGGTCATTAGAGGAAATTGGTCCGAACGGGGTGACCCACTAAGGCTATGAACGTTGAAATTAAAGATCGCATCGCATCGCATCGCAAATGAGGTGTCTACCACGGTGGCAATTGATACACAAAAGTACATTGTTCTCAACAACTAAATGTTAAATTTTTAAAAAGAAGACATTTTCCTGAAATTCAGTATTATACAATTTATATTAACAATTTTTCTATTAAACACACAGTTCATCTTTAATACATTTATACTATTTACAAAATTCTACTCGTAATACCTTCTGTACTTACACGCATAATAAACTCATATACGGTACGTGGAATCACTTCAAAAATGCTATATAATTCATATAAGATTTAAATTTGCATTGCTTTTTCAACCCATTTTGGTACCTAAAGTGCATAACCACCTGCTGCGTCTTAATCACAGCCTCTTCTGCCACTGCTTTTCAGAGTTTTTGAAGGGCCTTCGCAGCTACCGTAGCGGTCCCAGGGCCCTCGAAGTCCCCATTTTACTTCACCCCTAAAGGTAGTTCCCTACTTCAGCTGTCCATTCTGCATAGACAAGGAGATGGAATTAATTTATTCACAAAGAATCTTTATCTACAAAAACCTAGCAGGTCGAATGCCCTCTAACATTTCTTTCCTCTGTCGCTGTTTATTCTTTTCTCGAATGTCTCCACAGATTTTGGAAAAGGATCAAACACAAGAGGTGATAAGAGAATGGTAAGAAAATGGTAATAGGTGTTGAACTAAATTAGGTCACAAAGATAGTTGCGAACAGAGGTTTATGAATACGTTTTGTTATTCCCCAGATGTTTCCAGACTGAACACTGAAAGGTATAACAGTTTTTAATGAAGATTTATGTATATAGAATCAAATTGCTGATCATTTATGTCTGATACATTTTTACCGTGTGAAGCCTCCATGGCTCAGGCGGCAGTGCGTCGGCCTCTCACCGCTGGGTTCCGTGGTTCAAATCCCGGTCACTCCATGTGCGATTTCTGCTGGACAAAGCGGAGACGGGACAGGATTTTTGGGGGGGAGGGGGTTCTCCGGTTTTCCCTGTCATCTTTCAATCCAGCAACACTCTCTACTATCATTTCATCTGTCAGTCAATAATCATTGCCCCAGAGGAGTGCGACAGGCTTCGGCAGCCGGCACAATTCTTTTTTTTTTTTTTTTTTTTTTTTTTGCTGGTGGCTTTACGTCGCACCGACACAGATAGGTCTTATGGCGACGATGGGATAGGAAAGGCCTAGGAGTTGGAAGGAAGCGTCCGTGGCCTTAGTTAAGGTACAGCCTGGTGTGAAGTGGGAAACCACGGAAAGCCATCTTCAGGGCTGCCGACAGTGGGGTTCGAACCCACTATCTCCCGGATGCAAACTCAGAGTCGCGCGCCCCTAACCGCACGGTCAACTCGCCCGGTGGCACAAATTCCTATCCTCGCCGCAAGATGGGAGCTTCATTCCTTCCATCCCTGATCCGTCACTGACTGGAAAACAGGTTGCAGGTTTTTCACATTTTTACCGTACAGGCTATGGTAGTAGTAGTAGTAGTAGTAGTAGTTGCAAAGTTCTCCAACTCCCCAGTTACTTCCCGTCAGTATTCAGGCAGCTGTTTACATGGTACACAGCAGTAATCCCATGTATCAGAGATGACTGGCAGCGGAAAAGACAGATTACATCTCAATGGTCAATATAATGTTATTGTTGATCAATTTTATGAGCTTCCGAAATTGTGTGCCTTCACATTTCGTTTTCTTCCGACTCTGTGATATTAGGACATCTAATGTAAAGGGAGTCCTTCCTTCTTTCATGACTGCCCCTTGTCTTACACTTCAAGTGATCGTTCCTTTACGTTTTTTAAAATCAATCCATATAATCATCTTCATAATTTCCCCTTGTCGATATGGACTGATGACCACGCGGTTGTACAACTTAAGACAATCATGAGAAAAACCATCGCCAGATAACACGATTGAACAAGATTTTCATGTAAGCAATCCTCGGCGTTTATATGTTCTAAGCAACAAAAGTCTTAAATTCACGATTTCTATTGTCATAGTCGGCACTGTAAAACTGTATAAGACATAAATGATTGGAAAATCTATTCTCTATAACTTACGTTATGTAGTACTTTTCGGCAGGACCAATAACATAGGTATTTAAAAATTAAATTTTAGGCTCCCTCCCCTAAAACTACCATTTCATCCAGCGCGAATAAAATTATTTATAGCCTAGACTGTAATGCTTTTTTCCCTGACTTTATATACCAATTTTGATTCAATTCTATTCACCCATTTGCTCATGCTTCGGCTGGACTGAACTAAAACTGAAATTCATAAACATCTGTAATCGTAGCCTGTACTGTAAAAATGTATTGGACATAAATGATCAGCAATTTAATTCTATATAACTTTACTTATGCAGTATTTATCGATAGGACCACTAATAACATAGATATTTGAGGATTAAATTTTAGGCCTCCCCTAAACTAACATTTCACCCAGCGAGAATAAAATGATTTATAGCCCAGATTGTAGTGCCTCATTCCCCGACCGATTTTCATTAAATTATCTTCAGTCATTTTCTCGTGATGCGCGTACAGACAGACAGACAGACAGACAGACAGACAGACAGACAGACAGACAGACAGACAGACAGACAGACAGACAGACAGACAGACAGACAGACAGACAGACATGATATCAAATTAAAGAGTTCACTTCCTTGTTACTGTGGGCACAACCGATACAGAAATACCATTATTTTTAAATTCTGAAATGAAAAGGCGCATGGCTTTTGGTGCCGGGAGTGTCTGAGGACAAGTTCGGCTTGCCAGATGCAGGTCTTTTGATTTGACGTTCGTAGGCGACCTGCGCGTCGTGATGAAGATGAAATGATGATGAAGACAACACATACACCCAGCCCCGTGTCAGCGTAATTAACCAATTATGGTTAAAATTCCCGACCCTGCCGGGAATCGAACCCGGGATCCCTGTGACTAGAGGCCAGCGAGCTAACCATTTAGCCACGAAGCCGGACTTTAAATTCTGAGCAATGTACAAATAAAATTCTTGTTTTAGGTCTATATATAAATGTATACCTGAGTACTGGAACCCATTGCCTTGTTAGGTCTTTTGGACTTCATAATATAGTGAATATTAAATAAAAAAATAAATGGCGTATGGCTTTGTGCCGGGAGTGTCCGAGGACAAATTCGGCTCGCCAGATGCAGGTCTTTTGATTTGACTCCCGTAGGTGACCCGCGCGTCGTGATGAGGATGAAATGTTGGTGAAGACATACACCCAGGCCCGGTGCCGGCGGAATTAACCAATTATGGTTAAAATTCCCGATCCTGCCGGGAATCGAACCGGGACCCCTGTGACCAAAGGCCAGGACGCTAACCATTTAGCCATGGAGCCGCACGTGAATGTTAAATGCCTTTTTTTTTTTTGCTTCACGTCGCACCGACACAGATAGGTCTTACGGCGACGATGGGACAAGGAAGGGCTAGGAGTGGGAAGGAAGCGGCTGTGGCCTTAATTAAGGTACTGCCCCAGCATTTGACTGGTGTGAAAATGGGAAACCACGGAAAACCATTTTCAGGGCTGCCGACAGTGGGGTTCGAACCTACTATCTCCCGAATACTGGATACTGGCCGCCCTTAAGCGACTGCAGCTATCGAGCTCGGTGAATGTTAAATGATGGTGATGATTGTTTTTCTTCTAGTTCTGAAATTGCACAATAATGGCTCGTTTAATCCCAAGAGGAACAATTGCTGTACGTCGTCGAAATGTTGAAAAGAGCCACAGAACCATGACTTGGTTTGTTGTGTTACAGCAAGTAGCACGAACTGTCAGATGTATTGTGTGCTCCTTGTGTATAGCTCGGATAATCTTTGTCCCTCGTAGACAAACGAAGCGTGAATTGAGATGATTCAGGAAGTTGTCACCCGAGCGTGTAGCTTTCACCGCTAATCCACATTTTGGAGGGATCCTTGTCGGCTACTGTGCTCTGTTTGTCAGACTGTGTAATACTAGAACGTGTGGACGGGGAGACAAGGTTCTGGGCGCCTTTGAACCGAAACACACGATCATGGACAAAAAGAGGGAGAATGGTCGCAATTCTGTAAAATAGCTTGTTCAGTACGGTTAGGGATGTCCAGAGCTGAACATCTGTGAGATTATCTGGACCCCGTTGTGAAAACTGAGGGTGCTGCTATGCTGTGAACGTTATAACTTTGGAGTTGTCGGCGGAAACTGTTCTCAAACAATCTCATGTTCCCATTCATATGGGTTGGCACCGACAGAGTGCGATTTCGAAATCAGGTTGCCAACATTCTTGATTACATTTTGCAGCGTGGTAAAACTATACCACTCAGCGTGTGTGGGTTGATGAAGCGTTTGTCAACAATGACAGAAGAAATTATCCCCCAGGTCCTGATTTAAGTGGAGGACGAATTAACAAAGAAATGGGGATGTGAGGTGGTTCGCCTTCTACTACCCTGCCACTGCTAGTTCAACGCTCTAGAGTTGATCTGGGCCTAGGTTAAGGGATATGTCGTTTGTAACAATAAGCATGTTCTTCTAGATGTTGAACTAAACTGCGAAGGACTGGAGGAAAGCTGTGAAACATCGTTATTAAGGATGATTGGGAAAAGGAAATATAGTGGATAAATATACTGAACATTTTTCTTATTTCGAAAGGGTTCCATAGGCGGTCTGTCTTGCCTGCGCAGTTGTAGATCACAGGTAAGAAGTAACACTATTAGCTTGCATTCGTGAGATAGTGGGTTTGAACCAGACTGTTGGTATCCCTGAAGATGATTTCCCATTTTCACACCAGGCAAATGCAGGGGATGAACCTAAGTTAAGGTCGCGGTCGCTTCCTTCACATTCCTAGCCCTATTCCATCGTCACCATAATACCCATCTGTGTCGGTTCAGGAAGTAAGTCAGTAAGGCCTCTAACAGTTGTGTTATGTGTTCCACTCCATTTTCCATTCAAGTACAGAGCAGGTTCACCAAACTTCAAATCAGTCATACCGCCTGAAAATCACTTTTAAGATGATGTGATGGCATTTTATAGGGTAGATCATGGGAGACTACTGGCAAAAATGAGTGCAATATTGGACTTGACAAAAGTGTGACTGAATGAGTGGCTCTGTTTCTAGAAAATAGAATTCAGAGAATTACAGTAGGGGAAGCTTTATCTGTCCCTGTAGTAATTAAGAGGGGAATTCCTCAAGGCAGTATTATTGGACCTTTATGTTTTCTTATATTTATCAATGATATTTGTAAAGAAGTGGAATCAGAGACAAGGCTTTTTGCAGATGATGTTATTCTGTACAGAGTAATAAATAAGTTACAAGATTGTGAGCAACTGCAAAATGACCTCGATAATGTTGTGAGATGGGCAGTAGGCAATGGTATGATGATAAACGGGAATAAAAGTCAGGTTGTGAGTTTCACAAATAGGAAAAATCCTCTCAGTTTTAATTACTGAGTTGATGGAGTTAAATTTCCCTTTGGGGATCATTGTAAATACCTAGGTATTAATATAAGGAAAGATCTTCATTGGAGTAATCACATAAATGTGATTGTAAATAAAGGGTACAGATCTCTGCACTTGGTTAGGAGGGTATTTAGGGGTTGTAGTAAGGATGTAAGGGAGAGAGCATATTTGTCTCTGGTGAGACCCCAACTAGAGTATGGCTCCAATGTATGGGACCCTCACCAGGATTACTTGATTCAAGAAATGGGAAAAATAAAAGAAAAGTAGCTCAATTTGTTCTGGGCGATTTGCGACAAAAGAGTAGCGTTACGAAAATGTTGCAAAGTTTGGGCTGGGAAAACTTGGGAGAAAGGAGACGAGCTTCTCGACTAAGTGGTATGTTCCGAGCTGTCAGTGGAGAGATGGCGTGGGAGGACATCAGTAGACGAATAAGTATGAGTGGTGTCTTTAAAAGTAGGAAATATTACAATATGAAGATAAAGTTGAAATTCAAGAGGACAAATTGGGGCAAATATTCGTTTATAGGAAGGGGAGTTAGGGATTGGAATAACTTATCAAGGGAGATGTTCAATAAATTTCCAATTTCTTTGCAATCATTTAAGGAAAGGCTAGGAGAACAACAGATAGGGAATCTGCCACCTGGGTGACTGCCCTAAATGCAAATCAGTAGTGATCGATTGATTGTCAATATTCAAGGATATGACAGGAACACTCATTTGAAACAAAAAACTTCATATGGTTATATTTCCTACTCCGAATCGTTTTCAAGATATAACACATTTAATGTACATTCAGTGGCGCTCACGTATGTGTCTTACCTCTTTCACTTTTTATTCTAGTCCAACCTAGCCCGTTGAAGCGCAGTTCTCCATGGTGTGTTGTGAGTTAAGTAGTGAGAGGAATTGAGTGTGTATCAGAGAGAAGCATCGGTTAACTGTGCTTGTACACGCCACTCGCCCCAAAACAAATGTATACTATCTCGCAAACCATTCGGAATAGGGCATATGTCCATAAGCAATTTTTGCTTTAAGTGATCTTTTTTGTCATATCCCTGGTTTCCTCCTGGTACACCCTGTAGAAATTGCGTGTTGCAATATACTATTACACAGACATATAAAAATATTTCTGTCAATCAACACCATAATTGTGCGTTAGTTAAAGCAGCATGGCCTGCACGCTACGTCACAGTTTCGCCACCTTTAGCGCTACCAGTCACTTCCACGTTCCCCATAGCATGAGTCGAGGTACAGTATACTATACACAGTATGACGCTGAATCTTTCGTACAAGAGTACACTCAGTTTTTGTATCTGGAATGTACACTCAACAGCATACAAACAGGTCTGCAAAGAAATAGTTAATTTTATACATTCTCGAAACGCAAGGATATTCGTTAACTGTGGATAGTCGGTGTCCAAAGAGATGATACTTGGAATTCTACCACCTGCACGATACAGTGGCGTATACTGAGGGCTACCAAGGCTATCGGTGAAGCCCAAACCTCAACTGAGAACGATGGAAATCTAAAGCACATTACAATGTAAGAATCTGACACATTGTTCCATTTACAAAACTTGAAGTCAATGAGAAAAAACGTCGCACGTATTTCTGAGTGCAAGGCATCGGAGACTGATCTCGCTGCCCAGGCTCTGCAACCCTCTCCCCTCGACTCACCTCGCGCGGCTTGCTGTTGTGTGACTGATAGGTGCGGGAACAGGGGGAATAGGTGTGCTAGGCTTCGCTCCGTCAGATCGCCACTGCTAACAATCATTCGTTCCTCATGGTACATACCTCTTCACCTCATATTCATAGAAAAGAGTGCTTATGTTTCACACCCGTCTACTTCTACATCTTTGTAGGAAGACACAGCAGGGCTGCTGTAATAA